>NC_064616.1:390223093-391473093 GCF_023898315.1 Schistocerca nitens
CAGCAAAAATGGGAAAAAATACAAATACACTCGCAAACTGTGTACAGCTTAAGAACAATACGTACAGCATATTGAAAAGTAGTACTGACAAAATTTACATTTGTGCGCTTTAAATGTGAAGAGGCATACCTGTCTCATAAAAACAAAGTCCTAATGCACTGCAGCCATAGTGGCTTAATCAACTGTTAAATGCGGAATCAGCACCAGTATCGTCAAATACATATAAATCACATCACATGCACGCTCCAGCAGTTTACTATTAGCACATTAATATTTTTATTCCATGTTGCATTTTGCCTACTCCTACCTTGCCGCGTCTCAGGCGTCTTATCGGGCCTAGGGAGGGAATTCTCTAACCTAAAAAACCCACATGTGCACTCCACACGTATTCTGCTACCCTTGTAGCCGCTTCCTGCGTGTAGTGCACGCCTGACCTATTCAGGGGGACCCTACATTTCTCCACCCGATAGCGGAGGTCGAGAAATTTGCACCCCAGATCTCCGCAGAATCGTCTGAGCCTCTGGTTTAAGCCTTCCACTCGGCTCCAAACCAGAGGACCGCGATCGGTTCTGGGAACGATACTACAAATAGTTAGCTCAGATTCCACCCCGCGAGCGAGGCTTTCTGCCTTCACCAACTCTGCCAACCGCCTGTATGAACTGAGGATGACCTCTGAACCCAGACGGCAGGAGTCATTTGTGGCGACATGAGCAACAATTTGCAGTCGGGTGCACCCGGTGCTCTCTATAGCCGCCGGCAGGACCTCCTCCACATCTCGGATGAGACCCCCCGGCAAGCCGACAGAGTGGACACTGGCCTTCTTCCCCGACCTTTCCGCTATTTCCTTAAGGGACTGCATCACCCCCCTAACGTTGGAGCTCCCAATCACTAATTAACCCCTCCCCCGTGTGCCTGCTCGGACCTTGCTGAAGGAGCGACCACATGTCCACTCACAGGCAGAGCGGGCGATGCCACACGGCCACCCTCCACATTGACCCTCCGCCTCGTGCGCCGCGAACGCCGCTGAACCCGCCACTCCCCTTGGGAAGAGGGTGGCCCAACCGCGCCCGGTACCCGCGAAGATGTCTCGACAGCAGGGACAGTGGGTGAAGCATGTAACACCTGGGGTGTACCATGCGACGCACCAGTCTCCCCACTGCCGGTACACTCCGAGGCAGCAGCCTGAAGACGGCTGACCGCGGCCATCAACACGTTCAGCTGTTCGCAAACCGTGGCCAGCTTCTCCTGCATCCGTACACAGCAGTCACACATCCTATCCATCCTAAGAAATCAATTTACTGTAGAGAGTTAATCAACTTTTAACTAGACTGCTAATTCACTAAAGGCGGCTGATAGGTGACTAAACTGTGGTTACTAGACACTTCTTGTAGAAAACAATGAAAATAGCACTACCTGTCTCTGGACTGTATTCAAAACAAACATTTGCACTACTGGCACTATGACTGACTAAAGGTACTCTCTCTGACTTCAAAACAAACACGAAATCTATGGAACACTATTACTAGCACTCGACAATTAAAGCTTCCTAAAAGCAAAAACACACGGAAGAAGAAGTGAGAAGTAAGAAAAATACAGTTAATACTTAAATTAACGTAGCTAGCTGCACAGAAGACGTGACGCAGACGGCGATTGAGACGACACTGTATGTTTGTTCTGAGGAAGGTCTTCTGACAAACAAAAACTGAGCGAAACGAAAATGAGCTTAAGGACGGGAATGAGAAAAACGTTCAGTGACTTTGAAAGTAAAATTTTGTGAAGAGATCTCATGAAAATCCCTTAGAGATTTTTTCTTAAATAAAAACAGTAAGCGGTTCGAAATCTCCATTTCAGTCTCTCGGGGATCATACTGACATCGAAACGGAAGGTAACAGGGAGAACGCTGAAATAATGAATTTGGTCTTCCTAAATTATTTCACCGCAGAAGATCGTAACACGATCCCTTCTTTCAACCATCATAGGAACGTCGAAATGGTAGCTATTTTGATAACAGATCACGGACCAGAAAAGCCACAACAATCGCTTAGTGGTGAGAAGGCATCAGGATCAGATGAGATACCTGTACGTTTCTATAAAGATTATGCAAAAAAAAAAAGACTTGCTCCCCTTCTAGACGCAGTTTATTATAGTTCTCTGGACCAATGATGGATGTCTAACAACTGGAAAAATTTGCATGGCCGGCTGCGGTGGCCGTGCGGTTCTAGGCGCTCCAGTCCGGAGCCGCGCTGCTGCTACGGTCGCAGGTTCGAATCCTGCCTCGGGCATGGGTGTGTGTGATGTCCTTAGTTTAGTTAGGTTTATGTAGTTCTAAGTTCTATGGGACTGATGACCACAGCAGTTGAGTCCCATAGTTCTCAGAGCCATTTGAACCATTTGAATCAAATGTGCATGTCATTCCCGTTTTCAATAAGGGACCGAGAACAGATGCACATAATTATAAGCATGTATTTCTCGCGTTAATCTGTTGTAGAAGTATGGAACATGTTTTATGCTTTAGAATTATAACGTTTTTGGAGAACGAAAATCTCCTCTAAAAAAATCAACATGGATTTTAGCATCAGAGAGCTTGCGAAGCTCAGTTCATTCTTTTCATTCATGCGATTCATAGTGCTGAAGACAATGGCACTTAGCTTGATTCCGTGTTCCTTGACTTCAGAAAGGCATTTGACACCGTCTCGCAAAGCCGTTTAGTGAAAAAAAAAGAGCTTACCGTGTGTCAGACCCGATTTGCGACTGGATTCAAGACTTCCTTGCAGATAGAACTTAACACTTTGCTCTTAAGGGGAAAAATACACAGATTTAAAGGTAATTTCCGGAGTACCCCAAGGAAGTGTGACCGAACAGTTACTGTTTGCAATGTATATAAATGATCTAGTAGAAAGCGCTGGAAGCTCTTTAAGACAGTTCACAGATAGTGCGGTTGTCTATATGAAAGTAGCAACGCCGGAAGACGGTATCGATTTATGACTACCGAAGATTGATGAATCGTGTATGCTCTGGCAGGTGACACTGATCTAAAATAATTGTAACATTTTCCATACATACGAAGAGAGATCCACTGTTGTATGACTATGCTGTTGATGATAAATTGCTGAAAGCGATATCTACCGTAAAATATCTAGGCGTAAATACACAGAGCGGTCTAGAGTGGAACCACATAACCCAAATAGCAAGAAAGGCAGTTGCCAGACTGAGAATCTTACGCCAATGTAACTCAGCTACGTAAGAAGTAGCTTACAAGGCGGTTGTTCGAGGGATTCTTGAGAATTGTTCGCCAGTTTGAGACTCTTACCAGGTAGGACTGACAGAAGAGATAGAGACGATTCATCGAAGAGCAGCGCGTTTCGTCGTGGGGGTCATATGGCCGGCGCGAGAGCGTTACGGAGACGGCCAGCGAGCCCCAGTGGCAGACGCTACAGGATAAAAGTTGTGTATCATGTAGAGGTTTACTACTGAAATTTCGAGAGATTACTTTTAGGGACGAGTCGGACAGCATATTACTTCCTCCCACATACTTTTCGCGAAATGACTCCGACGAGAAAATTCGAGGAATTAGAGCTAATGCAGGAGCTTACCGACAGTCATTCTTACCATGCGATATTCGTGAATAGACCGGGGTAGGAGGAATCAGTTAGTAGCACCACAAGTACCCTCCGCCACACACCGTCATGTGGCTTGTGGAGTACTGATGTAGATGAAGAAACTAGAAGCGGAAACAGCACTTAACTTCTTGGATGCACTTTATCAACACTTCTCCTAATATTCTTTTCCAAAGAACTAAAGATATTACCACTTGAGTAAACGAATGGCCGTTCTATAGTTTACGCCACAATTGAAGCATGTGGCATAGGATGTCGTGTAAATACTCTTTGCTATTAAGAAAAATATCTAGCAGCACAGTGGAGGCACAAATAGCAGCTTAACACCATATTCTTCAGTAAGAACACTTAATGAAATCGGTGCGTTAGCTATCGAATCGTAAACAGAGTTGGTTTCTGTGTAATCGATTTACACATAGTTTATAGCTAAGTTAACCACATTATCAGACGAACTATCGTTAAATATTGTTATTCCAGAAGTTTAAGAATTCAGCAAATTGTTTTATAACTTCTAGATGCACAGTGTGATATTATTATAGTCCCAATCAGCATTTCGTAGAACGCAGCACATAATACTGCTTTAGTACGAAAAATGCCTAGTACCATAATGGAGTTAAAAATCGAAGCTTAATACCAAGTTCTTTAGTGAAGAAGACGCATATGAGGGCGTACTATATATGGCTGTCTACTCGTATATGTCTGTGTCATTGTGATTTTAAAGGAACATATGCGATGTTATCGCCGCTGGTGGAGTATGGTGGGTATGTGGGTTGAAATTTTATTCTAGGGTTATGATATTTTTTATTTATTTGGATGTTTTATTTCAGTCACGTGAACGCTTGCAGTAACTTGGGCAATCACTACATCAAGAGTCACACCATCACGCACGAGAAGCTGTAATGCGAGGTGACACCTACTCCTCCGTCATCGGATCTAGCGCATTCCTGTGAGTAATTATTATGAAGTAACGTTGTTTCTATTGCCCAACATTTAGTTCTATGTCACAACTCCTGTCGCAAGAAAAATGAGTTTCTAAAGCTACACAGTTTTACGCTTAATCATCCTTCAATTTTCGAACTGCATAGCAGTCCACTATGCTGGAAGAAATGTGAAGTATCTGTTGTGGGAGATATTTCATGCATTATGCCTCTGACTAAAACTATTTATAGAGCACAAATATTCCAAATGTTCAAATGTGTGTGAAATCTTATAAGACTTAACTGCTAGGGTTATCAGTCCCTAAGCTTACACACTACTTAACCTAAAGTAGGTGTTTCTGCTTACACAAATTCGTATAACTACTGGTCAGCATGCTATTTCACAAAAATGATATATAGTTTCCACTATACGACATCGTAAGCCTGTCCTTGATGAGTACACTTTAACCTGTAAATTATATCCGTATTAGCGATTGCCAAAACTACTTTAGACACTTGAATAATTAAAATAAAACATCCAGATAAATAAAACAATACTGTAATCGCAGAATAAAATGCCACATCCCCTCCTACTTCACACAGTGGCGCTAACAATGCACATATTTGGACAAAAACACACTGACACAGACATTTACAACTAGGTAGCCGTGAAACCAATCGTATAAAATTCCGTGATATGCATCTTCCTGACTAAACAACATGATATTAAGCTACGATTTATAACTCCATGAAAGTACTAGGCATTTTTAATACTAAAATGCAGTATTATGTGCTGTCTTCTGCAAAGTGCCGACCGGGGCTATAAAGATAACACCTCGTGCATGTAGAAGGTGTAAAACAGTTCGCCGAGTCTTAAAACCTCTGTAATAACAACATTTAATGACAATTCATTTTATAAATTGGTCAACTTACCTGTAAACCATGTGTAAATGGCTTACACTGATTCCTACACTGTTTGTCATTCAATAGCTAACTGACCGATTTTATTAAGTGTTTTGACTAAATAATATGGTATTATGCTTATTATGCTACGATTTGTAACGCCACGGTGCTGCTAGACATTTTTGGCAACCTCAGAGAGTATTTACAATACATCCCATGCCAGATGCTTCTATTGTGGCGTAAACGGCCAAACAACCATTCATTTAGTAGTAATAATTTTAGTTCTATATTGTGAGAAGAGTTGGTAGCATGCACCCAAGAAGATATTTATTCTGTCCTCGTAAAGTATTATTTTTTCTGTAAACTATTGGAAAGTCCAATAGCATTTACGATTTATAAGTACAGCGCCCACTGGAGACTGCCAAGTTCTTTGCAAATTTGGCCTGATTTTGTAATCACTGAAATAACATCATATTCTCTCTGAACCTGTAAAGTTTCTTTTTGTTTCCTCCTCTCCTTCTTGGTACTTCACTTATTTTTCTAGGCAGTCTATAATCATAAATTCTGGGTTTCAGTCAAGAAGTAACAAACACTTTATTGATAAAATGAAGTTTATAAGGCGAAAATTTTGCGTAATATCGATGTGCAATGACTTTTAATTTAATGAGCTGCACAGTCAGTGAAACAGTTTCAGTCATCTGTAGGGATTTAGTGGAGGTGGTCAAAATTCTCATCACTTGGAGGCACCTCCAAGCTAGTTGGATTTACCTGGATAAGTTTTCAAACCCATCTAAGCTGTTCAGTTTCGACCCAATTACCTCCACTGTATTTCTCAAGAATATTCCATTAATCCAATATATTCAAAGAATTTTCGTTGATATCAAGTACCAATGAAGTAGAACTTACGTCTTTTTGAAATTTACCCTCCTTCACGATGGGTAGTGAGTAACAGTGATGAAATTAGACTTCCTTCTAAACACAAGGCTTTCCATTTGCGATTTTTTTAAGGCGAAGTGTTGGTGGTCATTTTACAGATATTTTAGTTTCAGTTTTTCAGTCAACATTTTTATTCTTCCTGTTCGATAAGTGTTTCCAGTTTCTCAAAGTCTCCAAAAATTTTTCCATAAACCCTATAACTTGGCATGAAAAAGTGTCCATTGACAAGGAAAACAACTGTCACCTATGTTACATTTGGGGATATTTACGAAAGCCACCCGACAAAGATTGTCAAAGCAGCAATATTTTCATTGCTTCCGGGGAAACCACCTGTGACAAAACGTAGCATGCGAATGTTACTAAAAGCGCTAGTATCCGTTTTGCTCTGCAGTTCGTTACTCGCTGCTGATGCCACTTTATTAGATGACTTTTACTTTTCAATCCCTTAGCTTGATTTACGAGAAGTGCCAAGTCTCTTTTTAGTTTCTTCAGTATACTGTCTTCTTTTCCCTGTTGTAGTTCCTCAGCTAGTAGCAAGTATGTAACACAGATATGAGAGGAAGGTGTTTTAAAACTGGCGTTAAAAGTGGCAACGATTTTTCTGTGGAACAGTTGTTTTACTTTAAGAGCATCAGACATTTTTATCGATATATTTCCATCTTTTAGCTTTCCGAGTTGGGATTCCAGATAAAGACGAGCGCTTCCTATTCTGTTGTAATGTGATTCACTTCCTTTAAACTGCTTAATATAATTTATCACAGCAAGAGATTTGCCATTGTAGGCATCTATTTTCCTGTAACCTCTTACATTCTTTCTATTGCTGCCATGTAAATAGTTATGATTAAATACGAGTAATGATGAAGTGGATCTATATAGATTAGCTCCTTCAGGAGGAGTACAACTTTATCTACGTGTATCTGTACCGATGGTGTGGCTTATGTACCTCAACAACACATACATCAGTACCGTAAATCTAACCGTATCGATGGGGTATTGGTGGAGAAGCCACATTAATATGTGGCTCCTGAAAATTGATAGCACCCTTTTTATTAGTTATAAGGGCAACAATTAGGATAAGTGACCACTCTGGTACTGTAAAATTAGTGAACATGGTCATAATGTGTTGGGACTGCGAATAGCTGGAAGCAAGGGTAAACTACACCTGTTATATTCCCCAACGACATGCATCTCTATTGTATGATTTCCTGACGATAACATCCACTTGAGTAAAATATCCCGGAAGTAGAACAGCTCCCCATTCAGACCTTCGGCCAGGGTCGACAAACGAGGATGTTGTTAACAACAATAACAATAACAACAACAAAAATCTGGAGTTCTTCGGGTCAGAGTGTGGAATGTTCGATACCTTAATCAGGTAGTTAAGATAGAGAATCCGGAAAGGGTAACATATAGTGACAAATAGCGAAGCATGATTGCAGGAAGGAACATATTGCTGCTGATGTGTGTATAGACCGATCAACACAAAATCAAATAGGAGTAACACGCAAATATGACAAACAATAAAGAAGAAACTAGAACTGCAGCTGATATACTAGGAAAAACGAATTGAACGCATTGTCGTAGCCAAAAGTCATGACTGACCACAATAGTACAAATATGTATGCGTAGTAAAATGGTTCAAATGGCTCTAAGCACTAAGGGACTTAACATCTGAGGTCATCAGTCCCCTAGACTTAGAACTACTTAAACCTAACTAACCTAAGGACATCACACACATCCATGCCCGAGACAGGGTTCGAACCGGCGACCGTAGCAGCAGCGCGGTTCCGGACTGAAGCGCCTAGAACCGCTCGGCCACAGTATGCATACTAGTTCAGGGACATGACTAAAAGACTGAATAAATGTGTAATGTGGTGGAAGAAATTATTCAATTCATTAATGCAAATAAAAATTTAATTAAGATGGGGGACCAGAATGTGAGAATAAGAAATAGAAAAGAAGGAAAAATGATAGAAGATCATGAACTGCGAGAAATAAATGGAAGAGAAAGCCGTCTGGTAGAATAATACACAAAGCACAGTTTAATAATTGCATCACTTGATTTAGGAATCATGGCGACTCCGGAGGCTTTGGAGACTGCGGAAGGTTTCGGATCGCTTCCGCAGTTAGACAGAGATTTAGAAACTAGATTTTCAACTGGAAAACATACACAGGGCATATGTGAACTCTGATCATAATTTATTAATTATGACCTGCACATAAAAGTGAAAAAACCACACGAATATAGCAAATTAAGAAGATGGACCAGGGTAAGTTGAAAGAACCATAGCATTTGAGAGTTTCAAACTGGAGCATTAAGCAGCTATTGACTGAATCAGGTCAAATGGACGTAGCAGAAGACGAATGGCTAACTTTGAGAGATTTAATAGTGACGGCATCTGAGGAATGTTTTGGCAAAGAGAGAACACGCAGTAGAAAGTCTTGGATAACAAAGTAGATATTTAATTTAATTGACTAAATAGAAAATATAAAAAATCACAAAATCAAGCAAGAAATGGGGAATCCACTTAAGTCTCAAACCTAAGACCGGTTGGCAGCAGTCTCTCGTCTCCAATCCTTCCTGTTACCTGTCAGTCTCTTCATTTACTTATATGACCCTCTCCTACACCATATCTAGTCTGTGTGGAGTATTGCAGTCTAGGTATTCGTCTTCTCCTCTAGCCCATTACATTAACGATAAAGAGTCTGAGTCGTTACAGGTGGCCAATTAATTGATCTTTTCTGTACCGTACTGTTGGTGCCAGAGGACTTTTTCAACAATTCGTCTAAGAATATGTGAGGTTTGCTGTGCTTGGGGTCTGTCCCTTACTCCTGCAGCACCAAGTTTTCAGTGTCTATTGTCACATGCACCTGGAGTCTATCTTTCCCAGCCAGGCAAGATTACGCTCCAGAGAAAACTCATAATAGATCTCTTTTTATTTGTACACGTAAGTTACCTGATACAACCAGCATCTTTTTTTTGTAGTACTTTTACATTGCCTGTAAAATTTTGTTCTTTATATCCGCTGAAATTTTGTAATCAGAGTTCAGTTTACTTTGCAAGTAATTAAAGGTAATTTATTATCTAAGTGGTATACCGTTGACTGTAATGTTCTACTGCGATATTTAAGCGGATGCATATCATAATGTCGGTCTTCTTTGTGTTAATTTTTATGTTACACTTCTCTTTCGAGATCTTGTTCTTTCTTACTAACGTTTTTGGCAGCCTGACATCATTATTCTCAACGTCATTTAATCTTATCATTTTGATTTCCATTCCATTAATCTTTGGCCCCTTCCATATTCTCGTTTCGTACCTTAATCCCGTTCTCAATGTACAGATTGAACGATACTGATGACAAATTACATCCCTGAAGTACCCTTCTCTATAAGAAAGCCTCTTGCACTTTGCTATTTGTGTGTAGTTTACCTCTTTGATTTTTATGCTGTTCATACTTCGTTCATCCGTCTCTGAAGTACAGACCAATATTAGACTTAATTTTCATTAACATATTCCAGTTCACATTTTCTAGATATACGAATGCAATAAATAATGCTTTTCTTATGTGGTATCATGCTGAAAAGCATCCGAACGATCCGAATCGTGTACCACCTGAAATATACTCACCCCGCATAATGTAACTGTTTTGCAGGTCCTCTAATCTGTTATTCGGTACGGTCCTTGGACTGTACACCATGGTTACAACATACAACTAGAGAATATTTCTTTGTATGTCAGTCAGTCCAGATGCAAATTAATACCATGATAATCAAAATATCAGGAAACACTTTATTACAGACAACACAGTCTTTAACGTTTGTAACCTCAAAATTATTACAGTAAATAATATTTCGAAAAGCAAGTTCCTACTATAAATTACATGACAATTTTCCAACTGGAGTGGGACCTAAGACACCAGTCCAGCAACTACTGTCCCTGTTAATTAACCACGAAAGATCTTAAATACAGTTTCAGTCAAAATTAACAAAGTGTGTGCATGTTCAATCTTAAAATCTGACAAATATTTTGAACAGACTGACGGAGTGGCTATGGGGAGCCCACTGTCCCCAATAGTCGCCAACCTTTTTATGGAAGATTTGGAGGACATGGCGCTGAAGACGGCGTCCTTAAAACCAACCTGTTTCTGGAGGTACGTTGACGACACGTTTATGGTGTGGCCTCATGGGAGAGAGGCTCTTGACCGCCTCCTAGATCATTTTAATTCCCTGCATCCCAGCATCAAGTTTACCATGGAGGTGGAAAGTGATGGAAAGCTTCCGTTTCTGGATGTTCTGGTGTACAGAAAGGATGATGGGACACTGGGACACAGTGTTTATCGAAAGCCTACGCACACGGACCGTTACCTGCATGCTTCTAGCTGTCATCCATCGTTCCAGCGTACGGGGGTCCTGCGAACGTTGGCGAGAAGAGCTTATGCCATTTCTGATGGAGAAAGCTTGACACAAGAATTGGACCACCTTAAGGTTGTGTTCAAGCAGAATGGCTATACAGATAAACAGATCCGTCGTGCTTTCCAGTTTGGACCATCGCCTGAACCACCAGAAGATACCTGCAAATCGGTGGCTTTTCTGCCTTTTGCTGGGAGCATTTCCTCGAAGATAGGAAGAATTCTAAAAAGATATCACATCAAAAGTATTTTTCGTCCGCCGGCCAAGCTTAGAGCGTTTCTTGGCTCTGTTAAGGATGACTTGGGTTTGAGGAAGCCCGGTGTGTATAAGATCCCTTGCCACTGTGGGAAGGCTTATATTGGTCAGACGATCCGGACCATTCAGGACCGATGTGTTGAGCATCAGCGGCACACACGGCTGCTTCAACCCGAGAAATCCGCAGTGGCGGAGCACTGTCTCACCGAGGGACACAGAATGCAATATGATGCGACACAAATGGTTGCCCCTGCATCTCGCTATTGGGACTGTGTTTTAAAAGAATCAATAGAGATTCGTTTATCTGACAATCTTATTAATAGAGACAAGGGTTATCTTTTAAGTAAGACTTGGGACCGGTGTTATCTGACATTAAAAAACAACGGTCTGCGTCTCAATCGTCGGAATAGAATTTTTTGAAATTTCTTTTATTTTTGACAGCGATATCTCGATTTCGCCTCTTTCCACCACTGGCGGCGCGGCATGTTTACTGCACTAGAGGGCAGCTACGGCATCTTCTCGCGCACGCGTTGTGGGTCTTCTGCGGCCTATATACGGGCTGCCGCTTGTGCTGGGAAGTCAGTTCCGGCGAGATTGTGCACCAGCGCACTCACCTGATGATGGCGGCCAGTTGGACCGCGGAAATATTGTGTCTGGAAGATGTCATGATCCGGCTGCATACCCGAGAAGAATATTATCAATTATTACGCCGGGAAAGCCTTCGTAGTCACGTAAAGATATTGCCAATCTAAGTTTAAAGTGCATTTTTGTCTACAAAGTAATTTTCTTTATGCTGGTTCGAAATGGAGCAAGAAATATAAAAGTCTGATGTTGCAGGAATAAGTGAGCTAGGGATTTCTTTCCAGTCAAGCTCTCGGATAGGTTCTTCAGTGCACTCAGCAGAGTGCAGATGGGCGTTGTCACCCTTGAGCAACAATTGATGCGGTTTCCTTGGTCGTTTATGTGACCACTACAAGGCATCCAAGTTTTTGGTAATAGATGCCCGCTCCGATGGACACACCCATGGCATGCCTTCCTATGGGCCATCAGATAAATAAAAATACATTTTTCTGCTCACAATGGCCTTTGCTTCAGATATTTTACATTATGACAGACTTATTTCAGGTTTTATGAAGTTAACATACTGTGATTAAAATCTCCATGTGGCCGTCCTGATTTAAATTTTCCGTTATTTCCTTCAATCAGTTACGACAAATGCTGAGATATCTCCTTTGAAAGAGTAGAGTCAACACTCTTTTCCATCCTTCCCAATTTTAGCTTATGCTTCGCCTCTATTTACATTGTCGTTGTTTGGAAGTGTAACCACAATTCTCCATTTCTTCTTTCCCAAACATTACCCTGTGAATAAAAGCGTCTCACTGAAGTTTAAATCGTCGCAGTTCGTTACATTTGCCAATAATTCGGTGAATCATAACGGTAAACCGTAAAAGCGTCACTCATCAAAGCCGACAGGGCTTCTTGAATGTGGAAAATAATCCATGTCGAAACGATCTTACTTAAAACGGGATCATCATTTTGCGACGTGTTTTCTTCGATGCACTTACCCCATACATGGCACAAATGTATCCAGCTGCCCCTACTGCCTACAACCCTCTATTAAATCCAAAGAGAATAAAATGTTGAATATTCTAGATTTTTCCGTCTCGCGCAGCATTTTCTAATGCGTAAAAAACTTCCAATGAGTGGCCGCAAAAACATGTTTCAACGTCAACTAAATGATGACAATCGATAAATAACTACGTGACAACGAACCAAACAAAATCTCCATAAACTTACGCACCAGTCTACTTTTTCTGGAAAATTTTGGCTGCAATGGTAGAAAACATACTTTAATATTCTTCACGTCGCATGCTGCGTCAGGGTCTGCGTAAAGGTTATTTCGGCTTAACGTTTGCACTGCACCGCGTTTCCCACTGGGCCTCTAATACATACAGCGCTATAGCAGCTAAAATGGAAATCATTAGGTCTTGTAGAGATTTTCGGATACTACCGTGGAGCCAGTTCAAACAGATTGCCGCTATGTGATTTTATTTCAGTGACTACAAAATCAAGGCGATATTACGCATTAGTTTGCCAAGCAGATGGTGGAGATGATGTGGACGAAAAAGGAAATAAATGTTTTGAACATGCTTTAATTCACCTCCAGGGAACTAAAATTCTAATCCAGTATTGAGCATTCTTCATTACGACAAACTGATATGCCATCTAGATGTGTGGACTGTGGGGATGATTCAACCTTCAACGCTTAAGGGCAGAGTTCAAGTCACACTTCGAGTAACTTTTCTTCACAACCATGAACAGACCCCCTTCATCTCTGGTAACGCCAACTGAACGAAGTAGGTTTGCACTGTGGTTGCAAATCCACGTTAAGGGGCTCCGGAACGCCCTATACTTGCAATGTTAAAATAACGCTTATAAATTACATCTTTCCTCACAAAGTATTTGAGGTAGGAAGTTGAACTTTTTGCAGATTATTTATTGGAATATGGGCTACAACTTAACACAGGGATTTTACAAAATTTTAGTTCAGTTATTAAAGATGATTTTTTTTTCAATTGTAATGAAAATTCACATTTTTTTGCAATTTTTTATTTATATATTCAAAAATATACAGTTTTTTGGAAAAAGGCTGTGTTAAATTATGCAGAAGGTACTGTGTAACATTTACTGAAAGTTTGAAACAAATATGTTTGGAAGATCCTTAGAAAACATGTAATTAGTATGAGAAAATAAAAGTTTTGGGAATCGAGCGACAAAGATTGGATTAACTTTTTAGTGCATTCCAGGTCCATAGGATGGATTATCTTCATCCTCTGCAAACTCCTCCTCCAGCTTCCTCTTGTTCCTCCTCCTGTTTACTCTTGCTTGTATTTCTAGACTCTTTACAGCCCTGTCTACAGCCCGAAGACGATCCTTGTCTAAAGCAAGCATCGCTCGTACCATGTTAGAACCTATCTTCATTCCCATATTTCTAAATACCTTGCACCTTACAATGTTGCCATCATTGAAAGTCGCAACAGCATCATACACACCAAAGTGAAGTGTTTCTATTCCAACAAATACAGTCTTGGGGATTCTCGACCATATAACACTATTTACACTTTCATTGGGGGTTTTGAGTTTTTCCGTGAATACACTTTTTCAACAGTTCAGGTGCTGCTAAGTCTCTGAAAATAGGTTTTATCACCTCCATTATTGCATGAGGCAGACTATGCTTATGAGTGTACACTTCACCAGTTAGCAATCCTTTGTTATATTTACACCAACTGTCTTCTTCTTTGGGACACAAGCTATGTTGGGGATTTTCATCGTCTTTATTGTTTACAGTAATAACACATACCTTTGGCTTTCCAACATTTCTCCTTTTCTTAAAAGCCTTCAGAGGATTTCTAATAACTTTACTTTTACTCATTATTATACTTCAACAAAACAGAGACTCAAGAAACAGAATTAATTACGAATATTTTCGAGATAACGACAGAGTAAATAAACATGAAACAATCGACAATCACACCAGCGATATATATTGAACCATCACAGGTTAGCCACAACACATACCTTATCTCACATCACTAAAATGTACCTGATGAACACGGACGTTAATAATAACACCATTTGACAGCAGTTTAACAGCACCACAGTGGGTCACGCCCATGCAGAACACATTTCAAAAAAAATTTAAAAATAGTTCTAGTCTTCGGAATTGAATAAATTATATATCTATTAAAAGGTAATAGTCTGCAGATTCAGAAAACGCAAAAAAGTAAAAATTGAACTTTTCATGATTTTGAGCCTTTCCGGAGCCCCTTAAACATCGTGTCCCTTCGCTACGTACCGGAGCAGAGTGCGTCTAGGTTGGGCCATTTCAGAGGTAGAAGTAGAATCTATTTCACCAATGAGCTTCCTTACATAATCTAAGAAACTGATCATCGGTGCCCATTTCGAAGCGGGACTCATCACTGAAGAAAATTCTATTCCAGTCAATGACGTTCCGACATGACAATGCTCATCCACATGTATTCGGTGAAACCCAACTTGCTCTCCAAGTTATATCAACTACTGTGGCCAGATGAATCTCCAGATCTCCACCCACCCCCTCTGAGCATGTTGCGTAGGCTGCAAGACCGACAGGAAGTCTGGCCCAACTGAGCCACCAGTTGGAAAACTGTAGGGCAGGCAATTCCACAGGACTACATTTGTCACCTCTACGATTGTCTCAATGGGCGAACTGCAACCCGCATTGTTACAGAAGAAGGGTATACAAGATACTAGCGCTGACATTTCGCATGCCCTGACGACTGTACTCAGATGTGTATGGCTCTGTTGGTGTGATCGTTTGTTCTACATGTCCTCAAGCACGTGTCAATAAAATTTCCCTCTGCTGGGTCGACGAAACCATGGTGTTCTTTTTTCAATTTCAATCTTCCACTATGACATACACACAACTGTGTGTGTAATGTCGAGCAAGCTGTTGAAAAACTGATCCATGAGCAATTTCGACCTTTCCAATTATCTCCTTTATTGTCATATGCCGGTCTTCAAGCACCAAACACCAAGGCTTCCACAACTCTGGTGATTCCCCATTTGTCACAGATAGATGATCTGAGACAACGTTCTTTGTTATTTCAAATTGTCTGACCACACTGCAAGTGTTTGTACCACCTAACTGTCGAGTCATATGAAGGTTCTTTGTTGCCGTACGCTTTCACCAACTCAGCATTGTTCGCTGCAATCTAGTTCTTCGAATGCAGAAAATGAATTACCTGTCTGCACCACATTACCGTTGTGTCATATGATGGTCCTTTGTTGCCGTGCGCTTTCACCAACTCAGCATCCATCGTTGCAGCCTTGTCCCCCTTCAAATGCAGAAAATTAATTACCACATGATACTCCACTTTAGCAATGGGCTGTAACAATCCATTTACTCTCCTATAGTAGCGAACTGCAGTATTACTGTGTGAGATTTCAGTACGTTCCAGAGCTACAGACACATTTCTACAAATAAACAAATAATTAACTTCATAACTTAATTTTTATGGTAATAATTAACGCTTTATATCATATGACACGACATATTGTGTGTGTGTGTGTGTGTGTGTGTGTATGTGTGTGTGTGTGTGTATCTCAACTTTTTCAGGAACTGCTATAAACTTATTTTAATGTTTGATCTCCCTTCAGTCAATGTCCACTTTTTTCACATAAGCACACTTTTGACGCATTACATTCACTGTTACGACTGTACAAGAAAAAGAACACAAGGTGACGTTTATTTTCTACATGGCATTAATTATTAAAATAAATTTACTTCAGTCTCCTAAAAACTTACAGAAATGAGTAGTTCAAATGGTTCTGAGCACTATGCGGCTTAACGTCTGAGGTCATCAGTCGCCTGGAACTTAGAACTAGTTAAACCTAACTAACCTAAGGACATCACACACATCCATGCGCGAGGCAGGATTCGAACCTGCGACCGTAGCGGTCGCTCGGTTCCGGACTGTAGCGCCCAGAACCGCACGGCCACTCCGGCCGGCTAGAAATGAGTGATAAGCAACACAACTCGCTATTACCGCATAAAAAAAACTTGACCAAAAGTACACACAGATAACGCTCCTTTTGCTCGCAAGGACATTACAATGCCTGCGATGCTGTGCCGTGACGAGTCAGGAGAATACGGGTTGGAGGTTGGGCAAAGAAGCAGCATGGGTCACTGTAACCTCGTCAGGAGGTTTTGGTAGTAAAACCCTGTAACGGTTTGCTCCTTACGAGCATCATCTGTTAGCAACGTACTATGGCAGACCGAATACTCAGCAACACCTTGCCCAATGTCGGTTGCCTCCATGCCGTTTACAGCAGTGACGAAGCCACATATATCCACTGCTTATGATTGCAGAATTATTCTCATACCGAAAGAAAAAAAAATACCATACTTCTGCAAATAATAGTTACCAGTCTATTTTTTTGCCTTTGGTGTACAGCCAATCATATCCGTCCAACACAAAAAATATGCACTCCATCCGAAAAAACGAAGCCAGTATGTCATGCGATAAATACAGTTAAAGTTATGTTCATTTATATCAACATCTATGGTTAATTTTTCGGGGCAGAAAAAATAGATACAAACGTTAAAGATCAATGCACTGTGTGAAATCTGAAAGCAGAGAAGTTCGGGAAAAAAATAATCTCTTTCCCTCAGTTCCAACATATTGCAACTCAAATTCTTATTTAAAAGTCTACAAATATTGTACCAGCCTTACCGAACGAGGCAGCGCACGGTGAGCAAAACAGACTCGCATACGATAGGACGACGGTTCAAATCCGCCTACGACCAGCTTGATTTATGTTCCCCGTAATTCCCCTAAATCGCTGAATGCAAAAGCCAGGATCGATCCTTTGAAAGTGCACGACCCGATCTCCTTTCCAATCCTTCACTAAAGCGAGCTTGTGCTCTGTTTGTTATGATCTCGTTGTCCAGCGGACGTTAAACACTAATCTTCCTCCCTTCTTGTCTCTAGAGAAGAGTTAAATTGTTATTTCTCTGAGTAAGTTTCACATAAGACGAGTGTTTCACTGCTCTGGTACGTCCCCCTGTCTCAATGATTGTTTCCTTGAAAGATAACATTCGAATCCTCATAGATCTCTAATCGAGCACTGTTTTCATGTGTTTAGTACAGATATGAAAGCAATGAGCCTTCCAACATAGAACCACATTGAATAAAAATATCCTGACAATTCCGTGTATTCAATTTTGGTTGGAAATTATGAACTTAATACCCACTGATTATGAGAGACAGTTTGATTTTGAAGCTCAAAAGACATAACACGGGAATGAAGAAGAAAAATATTTTGTTATTTAAATTAAAACAGTTGTTAAGTTTTTAATTGTATATCATGATGTGGAAAACTATGTATTTTTGTTGCAAATTTATTTGCGCCTTGTAGTACAGCGCCATTTTGCGCAGAATGTTAGATAGGGATTTTCCAACTGATAGCACCAAAATCCAGCTTGTTTAACTTGTAACTGTCAATTGATTATAATTCCTACTCGTTTTGAGCTACATTTCTATCCTGAACAAAGAATAAGCCAAATGCATGTTGTAAATCACATTTGTAAATCATTTCGTAAACTTGCGTGTTAACAAAAACTGTGGGATGACAACACAATTCATTCTGCTTGACACAAAAATACACTAGTGCGAGTTTTTGGACCCAAACAGGTTAGATTAAACGAACGCATCGCAGTAATTGGGAGGTTTGCTGCTAGATTTGTTACTAGTAGGGTCGATCAACATGCAACTATTACGTGAGTGTCCGCAGCTCGTGATCGTGCGGTAGCGTTCTCGCTTCCCGCGCCCGGGTTCCCGGGTTCGATTCCCGGCGGGGTCAGGGATTTTCTCTGCCTCGTGATGACTGGGTGTTGTGTGATGTCCTTAGGTTAGTTAGGTTTAAGTAGAACTAAGTTCTAGGGGACTGATGACCATAGATGTTAACTCCCATAGTGCTCAGAGCCATTTGAACCATTTGAACGTGAGTGCTTCGTGAACTGCAATGGGAATCCTTGGAGGGACGACGATGCTCTTGTGGCGAAACACAATTTTGAAATTTCACGAACCGGAATTTGAAGCTGACATCAGAATATTCTAATACTGCTAACGAACATTTCGCTTAGGGAACACGAAGATAAGATATGAGAAATTAAAGCTCGTACGGAGGCACATAGACAGCCATTTCTCACGAGCTCCGTTTGTGAGTTGAACAGGGAAGGAAATAGCTAGTAGTAGTGTGTGTGTGTGTGTGTGTGTTTGTGTGTGTGTGTATTGTGCATTAAACCGGGGACCTAGAAACGACAGAGGGGCTTCGTCCCTCAGTGGTTCATAACCCCACAACAGGCCATAACAGTCCACCGCCGCCCCACACCGAATCCAGGGTTATTATGTGGTTTAGCCCCCTGTGGACCACCTCCCCCCTCCCGGGAACGTCTCATACCAGATGAGTGTAACCCAAAATGTTTGCATGGTAGAGTAATTATGGTGTACGCGTATGTGGAGACAGTGTTTGCGCATCAATCGCCGACATAGTGTAACTGAGGCGGAATAAGTGGAACCAGCCCACATTCGCCGAGGCAGATGGAAAACCGCCTTAAAAACCATCCACAGGCTGGCCGGCCCACCGGACCTCGACACTAATCCGCCGGACGGATTCGTGCCAGCGACCGGCATCCTTCGAGCTCGGGAAGCAGCGAGGTAGACCGCGTGGCTATCCGGACAGGCTACTACAAGTCGTACTAGGTACCTTCCGCAACACACTTTATGCTGGATTTATGAATATGTATGTCGATGGAGATGTAGATTCTGTCGCCTTGAAAACTACAACTGCGAGTTGGAGGAGAAATCGGTAAATTAGGTGCTATATTAGACAACCCTTTCAGTACATGTAATTCGTAGGATCAATTGCAAACAATGCAAACGCCCCTTAAACAAAGTTGACATCGTTTGTTTGGACGTATTACAGCTAATGAGCAAAACTACAAATGAACTAAGTATAAACAGATACTGAGAGATGCGAAAGCATCTGCATCTCATTCTAAAGTGACATGCATTTTTATATACATTGTATCTTAACTGATGAATTGCCTACCATCATTTATGTTGTCCTCTCAATGTCATAGAAACACATACTATAAATGCGACAATTTATTTCTATGAACAGGGCATCAGATATCGAGCGTTGTTTGTATATTTCTAAGTCCTACATGAACTCTTCCTTGATAATAGGTATTTGTATTGAAAGTAACAGACAATACTCGTATGTTTCCCACATAATATATTTCCTGCATGATATATACAGTACAGACACAACACAAACGGATTGTTTGTGGAGCACTAAATTTTCTGTTAGTACATGCAGCAAAAAATAACGTGAGCTATTGTAAATATCATAACTTGTGTGAAAAAAGGTGCTATAGTGGTTATGTAGGCATCTTCTAATGAACTATTGCGATATCGCACTGGCCTGATAGTGCCCTGCTTCCGACACCGTTAGTCTAAATGACGAAAGATTCACAACCAGAAGTAGGTAAATAACCCTTATCACGTACAAATCGATGGAAATTTTTTGCCTGACTATGATGCAGAAAACAGAACAGCAATCACGCTGAAGTTCTCAGCTCTCAGAACAGAGTTATGCGGGAGAAGCCATTTACTTCACATTTTCGGATTACTCGGAAGTGACATGAAACTAACGTGTATGTGCGTACGTGTCCAGCAGCATATAAGGCGTTACAAACGCTACATGAAAAAAATTTGCATATACAAGGGCGCGAAACTACTTCCTTCAAATCCATAAATTAAGAAAAATGTATGACCAATTTTGAGCTTGATGTCTTGCAATATATGTTAATGACATAAACTCAATCACTTTAAACTGGCGTAAAAGGTCGAAACCTGGGTCATAATTAAATAAACAGCAACACAGTCAAATGGCAGTGTGTTCATTTAAAAATGATTGTATGACTGTTGCTCAGCAACATCAAAAACTGTTTTCTTTCAGCAGTCATAATTGGTATCCTATTGCTGGTAGACTGTTCTACATATACACCCAATTTGAATTTCTTCGAGTACATCTCTCTGAATGCTGCAGTTTCGCTGACAATAACGTATTTCAGTTTCTGCTGCTAGTGTGTGAGACAGAGGAACTGCGTTGACGTCCCGCAGTGTTTATTAACGTAGCAAATTCACTAAATGATTTACAAACATGATTTGCGTATTTGGTTTATTCTACTTTCAGTATACTATAATAATTCAAAACGCGTAAGAAATACAATCATTTGACAGTTACAAGTTAAAGGAGATGGATTTTGACGCTGTCAGTTGGTAAATCCTTGTCACATATTCAGCGCAAAATAATGTTGTACTACAATGCGCAAGTAATCCTGCAACAAAAATATGTAATTTTCCACATCGTTGTATCCAATTAAAAATGTAAAAATTTTGTTAGGTTGATTTTTTTTTAAAAAAGTATTTTTCTTCTTCAGTCCCTCGGTATGTCTTTTGAGATCTAAAATCAAACGAAAGTTAACATGTCTCATAATTAATGGGTATTAAGTTGATAACTTCCGACCAAAACTGAATACACGGAATTGTCAGCATATTTTTATTCAGTGTCGTTCTGTGTCGCTAGGCTCAGTGCTAAACACATGAAAGCAATGCACGATTATAGATCTATGAGGATCACAATATTATCTTTCAAGGAAACAATAATCAGTGAGACAGGGTGACAAACCAGGGCAGTTAACAATAATCGAGCACAGCTCTGGAGACAACAAGGAATGAAGATTAGTATTCATTGTCCACTAGACTACAAGGTCATTAGAAACAGAGCACAAACTCGAATTAGGAAGGATGGGGAAGGAAATCGGCAGTCCCTTTCAAATGACCGATCCTGGAATTTGACTTCAAGGATTTATGGAAATCACGGAAAACCTAAATCAGGATGGTCGAACGTGGACTTGAACCGTCATCCCCCCGAAAGCGAATCTAGTGTAGTAAGCGCTGCACTACCGAGTTCGGCGTCCGCAGCTCGTGGTCGTGCGGTAGCGTTCTCGCTTCCCACGCCCGGGTTCCCTGGTTCGATTCCCGGCGGGGTCAGGGATTTTCTCTGCCTCGTGATGACTGTGTGCAGTCCTTAGGTTAGTTAGATTTAAGTAGTTCTAAGTTCTAGGGGACTGATGACCATAGATGTTAAGTCCCATAGTGCTCAGTGCCATTAGAACCATTTTGAACCTAGTTTGGCACCTCTGGAGGAATATCTGGAGACTATTAAATAAGACTTTGAGGTGCAATATGTTGGAATTGTGGGGAAAGAAATTCTCTTGTTCCAATCTGTCCTGCTTTCAGATTTTTGCAAAATGTGTTGATCTTCAAGATTTCGGATTTATTTTTGTCTATCTCAATAAAATAACGATAGATCATGATACTAATGAACAGAAATGTTAACAGTACTTTTCCTATATCCTGGTGTCGTTTTTCAGATGGAGAGCATATTTTTTGTGTTGCAGTTCATCAGATGGATTTCATTGGCTGTATACTCATTAAATGGGCAACAAAATAAACTGATACCATTTATTTGCAGAAGTATGGTCATTTTTTTCTGCTGGTGTAACAATAATTGTGTACTCAAAATGACATCTATGTTTTAGTTTTCCATTGTGTGAAAATAAGAAACTACTTTTTTGTTACATAATTTTAATTATCACCTCAAAAAATAAAGTTATATAATTGATAATTTGTTTATTTGTAGTTACACTCGACAGAACAAAAAGTAGGCCACCCCTGAATTCCAATGTGTATGCCTCACCTGATTTATCCAACCAACGTAGCATAGCTCTGTCGCAGGTCCACTAAACCCTCTGCAGTACAGTCGTTGGGCTATTGACAAAGTGTACCACAAGAGACTACTAGAGAACACTGCTCTTTATGGCAGTCAGTCCAGATGTAAACCAATACAATCATACCACAAACATTAGAAAACATGTTATTAGAGATGAGACAGCCCTGAACGTTTTTAAGTTAAACTTCATTACAATAAGTGACACTTCAGAAGTCTTATCACACTCATTAAATGACTTCATGAGTTGTTGTTTATGATTGGAATTTGAACCACCCGTTAAATAACAAAAACTTGCGTGTCTGGTCGAGACTCGACTAGGCATAAAGAGACGTGAAATGTTGAAGTGTTCACCAGTATTAGTTTAATGGCAGAATGTCTGAACCTAGAAATAAATGACAATACATTTGGCACTGCACCGGAAACCCCACGAAACTTATATTGCCGTGAGAAGTAACCACGAAAGGTTTGTAATAAATTGCAACGCACAAGTCTGAAATGCGATGTAGTAAACTTGTGACGATCGACAGGGAGTAGAAACCAGTATCTATATGAATTTTAACTAAGCACAATCATATGTCAGATATTAAAGATATTCACCACTAGTGTGATGTCGGAATCTGAAAGGACGATACAAATGATTTTAGCGTGGCAGAGTTACGAACGCGGTACCTTTCACTATCGTCTTATAGCTATGAATAGACATGAAATGTTTATTGTTTCTTCACCAGTAGTAAGAAGTTAACGTGTTCGGCTATCGGTAACGCAACGAATAGTTCTTTGCTGCCTGGGACACAAATCCCTTGCATATCGTCATTGTTGAGCAGACACGAAGTGGCATCAACTATCAAATACTCGTTCAGTGGTAATTAGGATCGCGCCGTTGTAGAGACCTGGGGAAGTTTGGTATCGTGAAGAAACAACGAAATTATATGACTGTATAATCTTGAAGGGTTCAAATCCAGAGAAAAATGGGAATCGGAGTTCGAATCCCAGTCCAGTGCTAATATTTTCAAAATCTCTACTCACTTAAAATAAGAAATGGAGATCCTATGACCTTACATGCGACTGGCTCGTGAACTAAAATACACTGCTGGCCACCGTAAATGCAACACCAAGAAAGACAAGAGGTAGCACAACAAAATTTATTTTGTAGATAACATGTTGATCAAGTATCAAATGATTACGTTTACAGACGTCTGTGACATGTGGTTCCTGCCAGAATCAGTAGCCAGAGTAGCCGCCATTGTTGGAGTTCACCGCTGCCACACGTCTCGGCATTGAGTCAAAGAGACGTTGGATGTGTTCCTGGGGTACAGCAGCCCAAGCAGCTTCCACACGTTGCCAAAGATCATCTGGTGTGGCAGCTGGGGATGTAATCTGGGTCACTCGTTGAGCAACCATGGACCACATGTTTTCTATCGGCGAAAGATCCGGAGAGCGAGCCGGCCAGGGAAGCAATTCAATCTGGTTATTGACGAAGAACCTTTGGACAATGCGTGCCACGTGTGGTCGCGCATTATCCTGTTGAAATATGGCTGTGGCCGAGCCCTGAAGGTAAGGAAGGACAACTGGCTCCAGCACCTCGGATATGTAGCGCCGGCTATTTAAAGTACCGGCAATGCGTACTAGAGGCGTGCGAGAGTAATATCCAATACCGCCCCATACCATAATACCCGGTGCAAGACCAGTGTGGCGGTGCATAATGCAGCTGTCCAGCATCCTCTCTCCACGGTGTCTCCACACTCGAATCCGACCATCGTGGTGCTGCAGACAGAAGCGTGCCTCGTCAGTAAAGACAACGTCATTCCATTCTGCCGTCCACATCCGTCTGTCATCACACCATTGGCGACGAAGACGTCTGTGGTTCTGCGTCAATGGTAGACGAAGCAATGGACGTCTTGCGGACAGACCACTCTGCTGTAAACGGCGTCGAATGGTACGCGCAGACACTGGATGATGCGTTACAGACGCAATGTGCTGTGCTATGGTTCGGGATGTCACTGAGCGATCCGTCACTGCCATGCGCACAATTTGCCTATCTGCACGTGCAGTGGTGCACCGAGGTGAATGCGATCGACCACGTCGGTCCGTCGTACCCTCCTGCATCCAACGATCACATATCCGCATTACAGTTGTTTGGTTTCGTCTAACACGACTAGCGATTTCTCTGTATGATAATTCACAATCTCGGTAAGCCACTATCCTTCCTCTGTCGAACTCGGATACTTGATCAAAAGATGTTCGCTGTTGTCTACGAGGCATAACTGATCGTCTTGTGAAACAACCACAAGGTAAACACACGTGCCGAACGTACACTCGTCGAAATCGCCAAGCCTTAAATGGCGCTATGAGGTGGCGCCACAGGCGTGATGTGCGTCTGCGCTGAAATTCTAATCGGTTGCATATCTCACCGCTGCAAAATCATGGTGTAAATTTCACTTGATTCGGATGTTTCCTTTAGGGTGTTGCATTTACGGTGGCCAGCAGTGTAATATTACTAGTATAAGAAAGTTTACTAGAGACAGAGTTTCTGCAAGCAGCGAATTCCGCTTCTGACAGCCAAAACTAACCCAACTCTGTTCCAGTCAATAGCGAATGGACATGTTTAATGTTAATTAGGAACCACAGCACAGTTCCGCGTTCTTTACTTGACGTTATTGGAGGTGAAGAGCGTATGTTTGTGCCTGTTAAAAACTGGTACTTCCGGCAGGACCAGGAATCGAACCCACACCTTAGCCATTACAAGCTAGCCTCAGTCCAACCAACCACCTAATTTCATATGTGTTAGCATCATGTTTTTGTCATAATAGTGTACACAGCATACGGTACGAAAAGTATTGACTTCCACTAGAGCTGTTGTTGTGAATAACCTAATCGAGGTCCAGTAGTGAACGTCATGCAGTGCGAACGCAAACCCGTGATATCAAACCTATCCTTTCCCCTTTCTTTTTTAAGCCACATTCCGCCTGTCTTCCAAGAGCATAAGTCTGACAGAAAATCATTTTCTAACCAGCCAGTAATAGAAAAATCTTGCGGAAACATGTTTTTGAAAGGGCTCCTCGGTGTCCGTCATATTAAGATCAATTTCAGTGCCATCAGCCAGCGGCCGCTTGACAAAGACCGGCGCCCGCCCAAGCGATCACGACACATCGGGTTAGAGCCTACGATATCCATCGGTATTTTCTGAGCTCAAATGAGTAAGTATAAGATGAAGTAACGTTGTGTGTGATACAATACAATGTTTCAGTATGCTCCGTGGGGATTTTGTATGGCATGTTGCTATATGCGTAATTAACTATGGTCTTATTTTTTCTTCCTTATCCCCACAGAGCATTCAGCAACATAGTATTCTATCACACACAACGTTACATAATATTATACTTGCTAATTCGAGCGCAGGAGATACCGATGGAGATACTAGGCTCTACCCCCGATACGTCCCGATCACTTGGGCGGAGGCCGATCTGCCTCAAGCGGCCACTGGCTGATGGCACTGAAATTGGTATTACCATAACAGACACCCAGGAGCCCTATGTGGTTTTGTTATCATCCCGACATGATTCAGCACTTTTAGTGCTATCTTCAGTGGATTTATTTATTTTCCTTTTGCAAAATTATTGTTATATGTTAAGGAGGGTAGGACGTGAAACGGGCCGACTTGGAGCAGGAGAGGCACCACAGGACATTTTAACTTACACTGTCTATAGTTTTACAAATAAATTCATAAAACTTTGTTAGCATGACCAGGAAGGATTCAGGATTCACACTCATAGCAGAGGAAGTTCAAAAACATAATAAAAAAATTTTTTTACGTGTGAAATTTCATCATTTTTTCACTTGGTATTAGCTGCATTTGTTGCTGTAGGTACACTTTTCTTCATAAGTAAGAGAGATTCTTCGATGAATTTTGCACAACATACAAACCATACTTACAGGTGTATGAAACTCTAGAATTTCCCAAATCTGTTAAAAACTGTGGTAAAAATTGAGATAATTAACTATAAAATTCGAGTTTTCTCTAAACACGAAGTTTAAAACGTAACAGCCCATTCATTGTTCCATAGTTAAATAAATTTTAGAGTTTCATACATCTGTAAGTATGGTATGTAAGCAGTGCAAAATTCACCGAAGACTCTCTCTTACTTATGAAGAAAAGTGTACCTATAGCAACAAATGCAGCCAACAGTAAGTGAAAAAAATCATGAAATTACACATTTAAAAAATATTATTTTTTCGTGTTTTTGAACTTCCACTGCTATGAGTGTGAATTCTGAATCCTTCCCGGTCATGCTGACAAAGTTTTATGAATGTATTTGTAAAAGTATAGACAGTGCAAATTAAAATGTCCTGTTGTGCCTCTCCTCCTCGAAGTCGGCCCGTTTGAAGTCCTACCCCCTTTAACTTTTTAAGAAATTTTTGGTACAGAATACTTACATTTGAAAAAACGACCCGCCAGGGTAACCAAGAGCGCCAATGCGTTTCTTCCTGGAATTGGGTAGGCGCGCCGGCCTCGGATCGAATCCGCCCAGCGGATTCACGACGAGTGCCGGTATGCCGGCCAGCCTGGATGTGGTTTTTAGGTGGTTTTCCACATCCCGCTAGGTGAATGCCGGGCTGGTCCCCACGTTCCGCCTCCGTTACACGACTCACAGACATTTGCAGACGTTAGCACTATTTCATGGCTTACAATAGACGCAGACAGCTGGGATACACTACTTACGTCCCGGGGGATCGGGGTGGCGGCAGGAAGGGCATCTGGACACCCTCTGCAACTAACCCTGCCAAATCCGTAATAATAAGGCCGGCCCCGCGTTGAGCCGGTTCAAATGGTTCAAATGGTTCAAAAATGGCTCTGAACACTATGAGACTTAACATCTGATGTCATCAGTCCCCTAGAACTTAGAACTACTTAAACCTAACTATCCTAAGGACATCACACACATCCATGCCCGAGGCAGGATTCGAACCTGCGACCATAGCGGTCGCGCGGTTCCAGACTGAAGCACCTAGAACCGCTCGGCCACTGCGGCAGGCCATTGAGGTGGGACAAGGCCCATAGAAAGAAAGAAATTTAAATTTGAAAAGTGAGCGACTTTTGTCAAGTGTTATACATTCTTTTGTATACGGTATATTTCCAATTGTACCATAAACTTTATACATATTGTAAATGAAGAACATACAATGCATTAAACTCTGTGGTACGTGTTTCAACTCTTAAACGGTGCGCAGGGAAAATAAACACTTAAATAATTCTGTGCGAGGTCTGTTTTTTTCTCTTTTTATTATGATGAAAATTTCTCCCTATGGAGCTGGGCGCCACCAAAATATTTTCACACTCTGAGGGCAGTGTTGGTGATCGTAACTTCATGAGAAGATCCTGCCACAGCGAAAAACGCCTTTGCTTTAATTGCTTCCCCAGTTCGAGTACCATACCCGCGATACTATCTCTCCTATTTCGAGACAATATCATCGAGCTACCTTTCTTTCAAATTTCTCTGTGTCCTCTGTCAATCCTACCTGATGCGGGTCCCACACCTCACAGCTCTACTCCAGAAGAGAACAGAAAAGCGTACTGTAAGATGTCTCTTTAGTAGACCTGTTGCATTTTCTGCGTGTTCTACCAATAAATCGCAGTCTTTGGTTTGCCTTCCCCACAACATTACCTATGTGATCGTTCCAATTTAAATCATTCGTAACTGTAATTTCTAAGTATGTAATTCTAATTACAGCCTTTAGATTTGTGTGATTTATTGTGTAACAGAAATTTAACGGATTCCTTTTAGTACTCCCGTGGATGACTTCACACTTTCCATCAACACTTTTGCACCATATATATATCTTGTCGAATACATTTTTCAATTCGTTTTGATCGTCTGATGACTTTAGAAAACATTAAATGTAGCATTTTCTGTAAGCAACCTAATAGGGATGCTCACATTGTCTTCTAAATCATTTATGTTGTTCAGAAACAACAGAGGACCTATAACACTTTCTTGGGGATCTTCTGTTTACTCGATGACATTTCTTCAGTTACTATGCACTGCGACCTTTATGAAAGGAAATTACAAATCCAGTCGCACAACTTGAGACGATACTCCATAGGCACGCAATGTGGTTAGAAGTCGCTTGAGAGAATCAGCGTCAAGAGTCTTCTCAAAATCTAAAACTATGGAACTATCGAAGCCTGGCAGAAAAGCCAAAGATATTCTGGTCTTATGTGAAGTATTTTAGCGGCAAGAAACAATAAATGCCTTCTCTGCGTGATAGTAGTGGAGATACTATCTGAGACAGTGCTGCCAAAGCAGAGTTACTAAACGCAGCCTTTCGAAATGCCTTCACAAAAGAAGACGAAGTAAATATTCCAGAATTCGACTCAAGAACAGCTGCCAACATGAGTAAAGTAGATGTAAATATCCTCGGAGTAGTGAAGCAACATAAATCACTTAATAAAAGCAAGTCTTCTAGTCCACACTCTATACCAATTAGGTTCCTTTGGGAGTACGCTGATGCATTAGCTACATACTTAACAATCAAATACCACCGTTCGCTCGACGCAAGATCTGTACCCCAAGACTAGAAAGTTGCACAGGTCATACCAATATTCAAGAAGGGAGTTTGGAATATATATTGTGTTCAAACTTTATGAATTACATCGAAGAAAACGGTCTATTGACACACAGTCAATACCGGTTTAGAAAACATCGTTCCTGTGAAACATAACTACCTCTTTATTCACATGAAGTGTTCAGTGCTATTGACAAGGGATTTCAGATCGACTCCGTATTTCTGGATTTCCGGAAGGCTTTTGACACTGTACCACACAAGCGGCTTGTAGTGAAATTGCGCGCTTATGGAATATCGTCTCAGTTACATGACTGGATTTGTGATTTCCTGTCAGAGAGGCCACAGTTCGTAGTAACTGACGGAAAGTCATCGAGTAAAACAGAAGTGATTTCTGGCGTTCCCCAAGGTAGTGTTATAGGCCCTTTGCTGTTCCTCATCTATATAAACGATTTGGGAGACAATTTGAGCAGCCGTCTTCGGTTGTTTGCAAATGACGATGTCGTTTATCGACTAATAAAGTCATCAGAAGATCAAAACAAATTGCAAAACGATTTAGAAAAGATACCTGAATATCGCGAAAATTGGCAGTTGACCATAAATAACGAAAAGTGCGAGGTCATCCATATGAGTGCTAAAAGGATTTCGTTAAACTTCGGTTACACGATAAATCAGTCAAATCTAAAAGTCATAAATTCAACTAAATGACTGTTGTTGTTGTGGTGGTGGTCTTCAGTCCTGAGACTGGTTTGATGCGGCTCTCCATGCTACTCTATCCTGTGCAAGCTTCTTCATCTCCCAGTACCTACTGCAACCTACATCCTTCTGAATCTGCTTAGTGTATTCATCTCTTGGTCTCCCTCTACGATTTTACCCTCCACGCTGCCCTCCAATGCTAAATTTGTAATCCCTTGATGCCTCAAAACATGTCCTACCAACCGATCCCTTCTTCTAGTCAAGTTGTGCCACAAACTTCTCTTCTCCCCAATCCTATTCATTACCTCCTCATTAGTTATGTGATCTACCCATATAATCTTCAGCATTCTTCTGTAGCACCACGTTTCGAAAGCTTCTATTCTCTTCTTGTTCAAACTAGTTATCGTCCATGTTTCACTTCCATACATGGCTACACTCCATACAAATACTTTCAGAAACAACTTCCTGACACTTAAATCTATACTCGACGTTAACAAATTTCTCTTCTTCAGAAACGATTTCCTTGCCATTGCCAGTCTACATTTTATATCCTCTCTAGTTCGACCATCATCAGTTATTTTACTCCCTAAATAGCAAAACTCCTTTACTACTTTAAGTGTCTCATTTCCTAATCTAATTCCCTCAGCATCACCCGATTTAATTTGACTACATTCCATTATCCTCGTTTTATTTTTGTTGATGTTCATCTTATATCCTCCTTTCAAGACATTACAATAACGAGCAACTTAAATCGGAAGGAACACATAGTAAATGTTATGAGGAAGGCTAACCAAAGACTGCGTTTTATTGGTAGAACACTTAGAAAATGTAACAGATCTACTAAGGAGACTGCCTACACTACGCTTGTCCGTCGTCTTTTACAATACTGCTGCGCGGTTTGGGATCCTTACCAGATTGGATGAAGGAGTATATCGAAGAAATCCGAAGAAGGGCAGCACGTTTTGTATTATCGCGAAATATGGGAGAGAGTGTCACAGAAATGATACAGAATTTGGGCTGGACATCATTGAAAGAAAGGGTTTTCTCGTTGCGACGGAATCTTCTCACGAAATTCCAATCACCAATTTTCTCCTCAGAATTCGAAAATATTTTGTTGACACCGACCTACATATGGAGAAACGATCACCGCGATAAAATAAGGGAAATCAGAACTCGTACGGAAAGATATAGGTGTTCGTTCCTTCCGCTCACTATACGAGATTGGAATAATAGAGAATTGTGATGGTGGTTCGATGAACCCTCTGCCATGCCCTTAAATGTGATTTGCATAATATCCATGTAGACGTAGAATTTAACACCCTCTGTCGATAGCACTCATTACTTGGTGAGAATAAAGGGCTATTTGTGTTCTAGAAAAATATTTTCTGAATCCATGTTCGCTGTTTGTTAATAAACTATTTTCTTCGAGGGACATTGCGCAACAAATTTAAAGGATCACTTTTTTGAAACCACGTAACTGTCGGCCATTTCGACGCGTAGGTTTGAAGTTTGTGTCACAGGTGCGTACAACCTTCCTTTCCAATGGTGCAAAAACGTGGAGCTCTGCTATGTCACTCTCGGGCTCGGCGACGCTTCAAACAGCGAACACATGGGAAAACACCACAAATCTCAAGTTTCTATAATGTATAAGGTGGGTTAGTGATGTCACGTTGGCAATTAACTTTAATACAATTCTGCCCAGCGCCACCGTGTCACGCGATGAAAAGTTCGACACAGCCCTTCTTACCAACATTTCACCCCTTCTTTTGACGTCTCTACGATGGAGGTTAGAACAGCGACGTTCAGCGTTGAAATTAGGCAGTTTTTTTATGAGTGGACGAGGGACACATTCCACACGCACCGGTACGAAAAAGCATCAGGGGTGGCGTAAAGGGCGTCCATTAAACCAACCTAATCTGGGGTGCTGATTCCCACACATTTAGCAGACGAAAAAAACAGTTCACAGTTCGATGAGCAACAGGGAGGCTTTTTGGACAACCTTTCACACTGCTGATACCTTCGGACATAACAGCCCTTCTCTAAGGACAGTGTGCGCCTGCATCCATATTAAAAGTTATCTAACTTCTTTGGAGGGCAGCGCGACCGTGTGCAGGTTGGAGCCACTAGGTAATGTCGAAAACCATTCGACTTAATTTGAACGTGATCCGTGGCAATAAATGGCACTTAAGCATTTTCATCTCTCCTTTTTCGCGGCTTCCTATGACGTGATCACGGAGTGGGAGGAGGGCGTTCAGCAATAATAAGTGCGTGATTAAAACGGCAAAGGATCCGTCTAAGACTCCCCAGCACGTTAGTTGAAAACGCTACAAATGTACCAGTCTGAAACTTTGACACACATTAAGACTCGTAGCTGCTCTAGTGCCTTAGGGTTAGATAACCCCTTCGGTACCCATGACGGTGTTTGCCTGCCATTAGACGCAAGAGCAGCTCCAAGTCACAATGCGTGTCGAAGTTTCAGACAGGTACATTTCTAACATTATCAACTAAGGGGTGTGTGTGGTTCCCAGCGTGATGCCGAACTGGGGGGTCCCAGAGCGACCATTTTCCGTTTTATTCACACACATCTCAATGTTTTACCCCCACTGCTACCCCACTCTGTGATAACACCATAGGAGACGGCGAAAAAGGACAAATGAAAATGCATCAGTATCATTTCCTGCAACGGATCACCTTCAAATTTCGTCGAGTTGTTTTGAACATTACCTAGTTGTTTCAACCTATACACGAGAGTAAAAATTGCGGTCGCGATGCCGTCCAAAGGGGTCAGATCACGTTTTATGGGGATGCAGACCCACGATGTCCTTAGAGATGGTGTGAAACACCCGCGGCTGTCAGCAGTGTCAAAAGTTGCCAAGAACTTCTTCCCGTTGCTCATCGTACTGCGAACTGTTTCTAACCGATAAATATGTGGTAATCAACGCCCCAAGGGAAGGTGTGGTTTCATTGACGCCCTTTATGCCAGTCCCTGAGGCCTTGCGAGTCGATTGCGAGCGGCGATATGAAATTAACTGTTTTCCTCGGCCATCCGTAAGAAAACGGCGTTATTTCAACACTTGGTGTTGCGGTTCTGACCTCCATCGCAGAGACATCAGAAGAAGGTGTGAAATGTGGGCAAGAGGCGCCGTGATGAACTTCCCATCGTGTGACACTGTGGCGCTGAGCAGAACTGTTGTGAAGTTTGGTACCAACATGACATCATTAACCAACCTTACATGTTATATGAATTTGTGAGCTGTGGCCTGATTTTCGCATGCATTCGCACCATTAGACAGGAAAGCTGTACGCATCTTTGAACCAAATTTCAAACTTAGACCTCACAATGGGAGACAGTTACGGTGTTTCAAAAAAGTGATCCTTTGATTCCGCTGCAGAGTGTAACTCATAATGTTTTAATACAGTATATGTTCCAAAATCCTGCTGCAATTTATCTTTATTGACAAGGGTCTGTAATTCAGCGGAATACTCGTATTTCCTATGTTGGGGTTTTGGTGTGACTTGTGCAGCTTTCAAGTCTTGCGGCACCCATAGAGCACAGACGAATATGGTGTTACTCTCTCCGACTTTAAATGTGTTGTTATAGGCTTGTCATCAGATTGAGTGTTCTTTGTAGTGTTCGTTTTTTTGCAAATCCACCATTTACAGACATGACAATAGTACTGTCAGATTATATGACTGATATGAATTACATAAGACTTCTGCGCAAATAATTGCTCTGTGTGGGAACTAGCCAAGAACAGTGAAATAAACGTGATGTATGACAACAAAGCCGTCCAGCATGTTATATCCTTAAATGCACAGATTTAAAAAAATTGTCAGGTGAAACGTTACACAGCTCACCCTTTAGAAATTTTTGCTGTGGAGTTATACCATGTTATTCACATGTGACATTCCAACACAGTAAACAACTTAGACGAACCATATTTCTAGCCTACATTCCCCCATACCGTTACTCTACAGGCAGTAACCAGCTTGGGCATGTCTAAACCAGAAGCACATTGTATCAGCTATTTATAGCTATCTTGCTTCCACATCAATATTGTTTCAAGCCTACAGACACGTTATTCACTTCCCTGGAAGGTAACACAGTAAATCACTTACCAGGGTAACGGTATTTCTGTGACGTTACTCTACATGTATTAATGTGCAAGGACCTGTTTCACCGAAATGTCTTATAGTTTCCTCTGTAATGACAGCATAACTCAATCACTGACGAGTGCACTTTATCTTGATTGTTAGATCAGTAGTACTCCCACGTGTGCCTTATAATGTTGCAAAACAAATCTTTAAGTATTTTCATAAACAATATCCGATATCGTCACGACAAATGTGTTGCCATGAAATGAAAAGCAAAAGAGTTAAATGTTTGGTACAGCTTCTCTCAGTTTCTTCCAACGTATGACCATTACTAGGTATCTTATCATCACATTCCTACGGTGGTGGGAAGAGTGTGCGACACATTCTATTTTCAAGAACGTAGATTTTCGACGATGTAGCGTATAAATAGATGTTTGAAATTCTAAGAAAAATACACAAGGATAGATTGTAAAGTATTGTAATGAACAACATGTAATAGAACCTATTGGAATGTAAGTTCAAGAGCTAGATGGTTGAACTGACAAGAGGTAAGACAAAGTTGCAGTCCTAGTAACCTACAGTTGATCGTGTATGTCGAAGAAGAACCGAGAGCTGCTGCTGCTCTAGAGCCAACGCCTCAGTACAGTTCAGCTGAAACGGTGCTGGGACCAGTGTGGACTAAATGCAGCACACAGAAGGAAGGTTAGAATCATTCAATGAGTGACTGCTTGCTACTAACCAGTGACCAGGTGAAATAAGCGAAGTGGGATACTTTACACCTGTAATGGTCATGAAACAGTGTTTCCATTGTGATGGTGATTTGCAGCATTCGCATGAAAGGATGATCCAATTACAACACACACTCTATGGTTCTCCAAATGTATGTTTTTGATTCGTGTAAAGGACACTGACTTTGTGGATACTATCTGTCAAACGAAAAATCTGATAATTGCAGTAAACAAATTGTGCATTCTCCATTTCATAGTGTGCTATGTGTTGCGAGCCTATAGCATCTACAGGTAGAACTTTTTACGATGTAATTAAGACAGTATCAGGAAACAGGTTTTTTCTTTGCACTATGTAAATTCTACAGCTTAAAATTTAATAAGTATCGGCGTTAAAGCACAATGAACATATTTTTGTAAGCATGTTCACGTATGCTGCTGTATGCAGTTCATAACCTCACCCAGAACTTTACAATGTGCTATATACATCTACCAAGCAGTGGTATTAGTGAAAGTCTGAATCATATACAACAAATGTCAGGCTATGAGGTACAGACTTTATTTCGAGATATGCATTAGTAAACAGTATTTACATGACCACCGCTACATGCTACTATAGTGAGATAAGCTGGTAGGCTTGCTAAAGTGATATATATATATATATATATATATATATATATATATATATATATATATATATGACAACACTGGAGGATAAGCAGAGATACATACTACATTATGGAAACATCCAGCAGTGTATCAGATTGATGATGCTACTTCTTAGTCACCTGCAGAATCGCCTTGGACCAGCATCTCTGGTTGAAGAACTACATTGATTTAAACACCAAACAGAGGGTACTTACGAAGTTTGATTTTGAAAAAGATTTTTATAAACTATTGAATAATTTAGTTTTCGGAAAAAGCGTGTAGACTGTTAGAAACCGACGCACAATTCGTTTAGTTTACCGTTGGGACGCGTGCTATGGTGCAACAGGTAATGTCACCAGGCCAAATTTTAAGCAGGCCACAATCTTCGACGAAGGACTAGGCGCTGTGGAGATTTCTAAGGTTTGAATGGACTTCACGAAGCCTATCTTTATTGGGACATTTGTCCTGGACCTTTGTAAATTCTGTGTGTACCCATTCCAACTACAAGTTTGCAAAACTAAACTTTGCTAATGTCAAGTTTGTAAAGTTATTTTGTATGGATATATGGATGCTTCCAAATTGTATTTTATGTGTACCATGTACCTGATTGCATGTGTGTGTGTATGTGTGTGTATGTGTGTGTGTATAAATGTGTGTGTGTGTGTGTGTGTGTGTGTGTGTATGCGTGTGGCTCTTCACTTGCTGCTGCTAGTCCCTTAGACTGTAAAGATTGAAAACAAAAACAAAAAATCACTTTCATTTTCTCTTAGCATCTGTGCTGCTGTAAATATTGTGTAGTGGATCAGTTCCTGTTATGTAAATAAAAAGCGATCTACATCCAATCAATCACTTTTTTAAAACTAAAATATATTGTTTCTAATCATAAACAATGAGTTAATTTGCTATATGTGTGTCATTACTATAATTTGATTCTCTCTCACTATGGAAGTTATTGAAAGGTGGAAGAAAATAACAACAGTTTATACACTGGAACGCCAAAAAAATTAATATAGGCATGCACATTCAAATACAGAGATGTATAAACAGTCAGAATACGGCGTTGCGGTCGGTAAAGCCTATATAAGACAACAAGCGTTGGCGCAGTTTTTAGATCGGTTATTGCTGCTACAATGGCAGGCTATCAAGATTTAAGTGAGTTCTAACGTGGTGTTATAGTCTGCGTACGAGAGATGGGAAACAGCACCTCCGAGGTGCCGATGAAGTCGGAATTTTCCTGTTCGACCAGTTCCCGAGTGTACCGTGAATATCAGGAATCCTGAAACATCAACTCTCCATCATCGCTGCGGCCGGAAAAAGATCCTGCGAGAACGGGACCAATGACGACGGAAGAGAATCGTTCAACGTGACAAAAGCGCAACCCTTCTGCAAATTGCTGCAGATTTCAACGCTGGGCCATCGGCAAGTGTCAGCGTGCGAACCATTCAACAAAACATCATCAGTATGGGCTTTCGCAGCCGAAAGCCCACTCGTGACCCTTGATGGCTGCACGGCACAAAGCTCTACGCCTCTCCTGGGCCCGCCAACACCGACATTGGACTGTTGATTACTACAAACATGTTGCCTGGTCGGACGAGTCTCGTTCCAGTTTCTGTCTAGTGGATAGACGTTTACGAATATGGAGACAACCTCATGAATCCATGGACCCTGCATGTCAGGAGGGGACTGTTCAATCTGGTGGAGGCATTGTAATGGTGTGGACCGTGTGCAGTTGGAGTGATATGGGACCCCTGATGCGACTAGATACGTCTCTCACAGTTGACCCGTACATAAGTATCCTATCCGATCACCTGCAACCATTCATGTCCATTGTGCATTCCGACGGACTTGGGCCATACCAGCAGGACAATGCGACACCCCACTCGTCAAGAATTGCTACAGACTGGCTCCAGGAACAATCTGCTGAGTTTCAACTCTTCCGCTGGCCACCAAACTCCCCAGGCATGAACATTATTGAGCATATCTGGAATGTCTTCCATAGTCCTGTTCAGAAGAGGTCTCCACCTCTTGTACTCTTACGGATTTATGGACAGCCCTGCAGGATTCACAGTGTCGGTTCCCTCCAGCACTACTTCAGGCATTAGTCGAGTCTATGCCACGTTGTGTTGCAGCACCAATGCGTGCACGCAGGGACCTTACACGTTATTAGGCATGTGTACCAGTTTCTTTGTCTCTTCAGTGTAGAACATTGTTTTACACACAATTATTCAGTTTCACAGTACCGTTCAAATAACTGTTTTTTGTATGTCTAAATTTTCCATTAATTGTATTCAAGTCTATCAATCACACACATGGCATTCCTTGGGTAAATTGATCCTCTAATAATTTTGTTGTTACAGGTTCAAGAAATGGTTCAAATGGCTCTAAGCACTATGGGACTTAAAATCTGAGGTCATCAATCCCCTAGAACTTAATACTACTTAAAACTAACTGACCTAAGGACATCACACACATCCATGCCCGAGGCAGGATTCGAACCTGCGACCGTAGCGGTCGCGCGGTTCCAGACTGAAGCGCCTAGAACCGCTTTGCCACACCGGCCGACCTGTTACAGGCTCAACACTTATACTTTTGTACAGGGAGAACACATGCACTGATGCTTTACTCCAGTTGGAGCATATGTACACTGTTGTTGCACGAATGCTCAACTAATTCATATTAAGCCCTTCTTACATATGGATGTCAGTGGCTCAGTCTGTCTGCAGCAATCAATAAGCATTGTACACCTCACTTAAATTTACCACATTAGAATGTTTAAAGTATTTGCTTGCACCATCACATTTTAAGACAAGAACTGGCTCCTGACACATATCGATAGTTGTTTCCTCACCCTTTAATTCGCTAACTTTAATAGGAATTTGTGATGGACTGTATTCTGTTGTCATCTTTCTACTATGAACTCCATTATACTACATAGATAGTCCCACTCATGCCATGAATTCTGCACAGTAGTACCAAGACAGTGAAATTCTGTATTTCAGTCACTGTGCGGTGCTAGACCAGTAGTAGTCAACCTGGTCCCTATCACGTACTAGTGTGTGTCTCACCTTTCATGGTGGGTGGTAGGTGGGAAGGATTTTAAAAATATTTTCATAAAAAATTTTCATACAATTTTTACTTAAATTATCTGGTAAGTAATTATTATTATATACTTCTATTTACTGTAACTTTTCTTTAATTTTAACTTTTCTATAATTTTATAAATTAATGTTAGTTCCCTACTTTATAAATCACCATTACTGTGGAGCTGGTGGGCAGTTAGAAAATTTTACTACCACAGAGATACAAAAGCTTGCAGTGGGTAGAAAAGATTGGCTACCTCTGTGCAAAACCTATATTCTCATGTTTAGACCCACTCGCAGTTAAGTTAAATTGTATGTGTTGGTGAATAACAGTATTCCATAAGACTCAGGTTGAAGCTGCTGCTACAAAGTGGAACAAGAGGTCCAACAGGTTGGAAAGATATCCTGTGGACTGTAGCTGCTGCAGGAAATGGCTACATGCTCTCGTCCAGTATCAAATCATAGTGTGGAACAATAATATCAAAAAGTGTGATGAAGCATACACAATAATAACAATAATAATAATTAGGGATGGTTTGACATAATACATACCAACAGCTTTCTTCTTCCCAGCCGATCACTGCTACTGCTACTGCTTGTGGCACTTCTTGTTGGACAACAAATCATAACACACATACGAATTTGTTTGGCCAAGCTTGCAGTCCATTGGCTGCTGAGTGGTGGCACTTGGGGCATGGGGTATGCTTCACTCCGACAAAATGCATGCAAATTGTATGCCATCGGCTACTGAGTGCAGGTGCTTGGGGTCCCTCCTCTTTTGTCCCTCCCCCTCCGTGGCCTAGGTATGTGGCTGGACGTGATGATGCTGATGCCATGTTTCCGAATATGGTCTTGGAGATAAGGAAGTGCTGATGCTCATGTCACGATTGCCATTATGGCCTTGGAGATAAGGTAGTGCTGATGCTGCTGTCAGCGAAATATAAGACGCGCAATTGCATTAGCATGCTAGGATTCCTCGAACGGCCTTGAAAATAAAAACGTGCTGGTGTAGATGTCAGCATATTCTCTGACCACATTCCCCTGTCGGTTCAAATAATGACATCATGACATATTCCACAAAATTAATGAGGTCCTAGTAAATTCTATAGCCACTGCAGATTTACTAATTTCCAGCCAAAGATACCGAAAGTATAAGAAATACCACACTGCAATAGATAAACGCTTGGTAAGCCACTACCACATTACTAGAGTGCGTGGTGTCACAATTTATGTTCTATAACGAGCACAATGTTGGAAATAATAATGATGTCATGGTAATATATGATATCATAGTAAAATTCTGAGGTTTGCCGAATTTCAACCAAAGAGATTGTGTGTATAAGAATTGTTGCAGCACTACAAAACATGGACCTAGAGACCTGAGCAGTACCTCCAACCACCCAAAGCAAAAAGTAGGTCACCTGCAGGGTAGATCACAACTCGAACATTGATGTGTAGAGTGTACTGCATTAGCACTGGTGGAGAAAACTGCAGTACTTTAGGTATAATCATGTCTGAAGTGACCGACCTGGTTGCTGGCAGCAGAAAAGACACTGCTGCTATATCAAGCATTCAGTGAGGAGTCTCTTGCCCATGGTAATAACGGTAAACAGACCCCAACACGTCGGTGGAAATATGTGGGCTGCATTGCAGATGAGCATTACTCCCTTCTTCCTTTCTCTCACAAATTACCAATTACCATCAAGCTGCCTCCAAACATCCTGCTTTCATAACAAGTGCTTACGCAGCAGGGACGGCATCAGACTCAATCAGCCACAGCTCCCAGGCACAGGAAAATGGGCATGTAACCTACCACAACACGATATAAACTCTTCTGTGTCCCCCACATTGGTTAGGTTAGTCTTGAGTTTCCTTCAGACATACGCTGGAGTGCTGCAGCGCGATGAAACTGTTATCTTTCCTTTACACATGTACCATACTGGGTGTATCCGGAAAAATTTAGCAACAAATACAACCCTGAAATCACACTGACAGTGGAATGGATCTACCAGCGCTCCCAAGCAGAATAAAAAGACATGTACAACGAAGGAAACTCTTTCAGTATTAGTGTGGAACATGACTGTAAGACTCGTTAATAGATATGGAAGTAATAGGAAGAATATGTCCCTGCCCCCACAATGGTACTAATCTTTGGCCACAATGCAACAAAATAATAAAGCATTTCCACTTACGAAGTCCTCGACTCTCAGAGGTCACAACATTTCTGCTGTTATACGATAAAATGCATCCATAGAGAGTTGCAGCATCCATGAGCCATCTGTTTATTCACACTCAACAATATTCTAATGAATACCGAACAATTAAAAATGAGGTGCTTCACGTCTTAGCAGGAGCTACAGCTGGTAATGCCACCGCCTCTTATGCTTCGATGTTGGTCTCAGCCATCATCAGCACGGAGAACCGCCAGCCAGCCCTTGAAATACTAGTCGTCCCAGGCCGTGACCTTTTCACGTACATGAAACGTCTAGCCCCGGGCAAGAACTGCCACGGCCTCAGGGTACAGATATTGGTTGACAGTAACCATGGAAAACAATCTACACAAAACTGATTAAAGGTAAGAAATCACCGACCGGTGTATCGCCATAGGTAGCGGATCGGTCAAGAAACTCCTTTCGCCTGCTCAGAACACACACACCTATCACTGCTATATAAAGGCATCTGTATGACGGAATAGCCCACGCACGGACATAGCAAATCACAGTGTGGCATGAAGTGTTAATGATAGTAGCAGTATACTCAGTATTTAGACAATCTAAGATATCTTTTTATTACGTGTTGATCTAAATACCAAGAATACTAGTAATGATATACTGCAAACGGTAGCAGAACTTTCTCTAGCAGTAAGAGTTTATGAAGTTGCTTTTAATACGAGAAGATGTTCTAAGACAGTTTTCTAGTAACTTGTGTCGTGTTGAACACCATGATGGGCTCATTAAATATGCGTTTTAGTTAGATATGCAATGGTAAAGTACGATCGATGTATCACAAGACAGGTCCGCGTACTTCTTCCTGCGAAAAAGAAAAACGAAATTCGAAATAAAAACTTACAGTGAACCCGTGAGGTTTATAAGATTTCTGGCCACATTTCGTAGCAGTGAATCTTTTGTTGCTCGCAGAATTGCTGTAACACACTCCTTACTAACTTACTAGAAGATTTTTACCAAAACCAATAATGTAATACCGGACTTGTTACCAGTACCTTCGATCAACACGCTTGCATTTCGTGAACTCAAACTGGACAGTGTTCAAAAGAGCATTGACACTATTGAGAATTGACATCAGTAGCCAACACACATTTTGTGTAAGAAAGAGAAATATCAGAGCTCGTATAAAGGCATAGGTGGCATGATCAGGTGACCAACTAATAAGCACACAGCGACCTAGAGTTTAGACCAACATCAAATAACACAAGACTCCTGGACAGGTGAGCAGAATTAGCGAGCGTCCTTCTCCTTCACAGTATTACGCCACAATTTTTCTCTCAAACTCTCCACTAACATATTTCAGAGGATGATATGCAGATTCCCTTGATCAAGTAGTCATTCAGTTACACTACTCAGTAACTGCAGACCAGGATCACCACATCACCAGTGGCTGTTTATATCTAAATCTTTTTCTTCCCTTCTCTTTGTAATAAGGTGGAGGCTTCCAAAAGTTGAGAGTGAGGCTGGATAGCGAAAGTCAAGACCTTTCTTAAGAGACTGTGACAAAGCTGTAAGCATGTTCAGGCCTAGAGTGGGTTTCAGAAGGCAACCACAACAGCATTCACAGGCATACCCAACCCCAGCACGACAGGCGGCACCTGAGTCGTTTTCTCTGAAAGAGGCCCTCTACGGACTGCTAAAAAACTTATACACAGATGTTGCTTCTCTTTGTGCTCCTTAGGAAATTCCATTGGATCTGTGGACAGCTAACGTCTTATTCAAAAGTTTCAGTATATGATCTTTTGATCTGGGGCCTACTTGGCGGGCTTGCCCTTCTTCAGGTGGGAGAAATCTCCTGGCTCCATTTATCCGTCTCTGATCGATTGACTTAAGAATAATGAGAGAGAAAAGAGCAGAAGATTGCTTGACAGTTACGTACTTTTCCTACGTCGGAACTCACAGTCTCTGCCCACAGTGGATGATGAGTTCCTGTTCTGGTGGGTAGGCAGTCGAGTTATAGAACATTCACATAGACACACTTCACTTAGGATTTTTGAAGAGTAAACAGCTTGACTTAGTTTTTCGCTGAATTTAGGTCAGGAAAGAGACGTCTTCAGGATGACTGATGGGACGAGCCTTACTTCCAAAAAATGGTCCAAATGGCTCTGAGCACTATGGGACTTAACAGCTGTGGTCATCAGTCCCCTAGAACTTAGAACTACTTAAACCTAACTAACCTAAAGACATCACACACATCCATGCCCGAGGCAGGATTCGAACCTGCGACCGCAGCAGTCGCGCGGTTCCGGACTGCGCGCCTAGAACCGCGAGACCACCGCGACCGGCCTTTACTTCCACTATTGGGATGTCTGTACTTGACCATTAAGTGCAAAGAGAGGGCTGAAACCATATTCTCCAGCCCCTTCTGGTGCCGCCTTCCTTATTCGATGCGTCATAATCTCACACGATCATGCTGTTCAGATATGAAGTTAATCCGCTCCCCTCTGAAGCCAAGTACACAGTTTTAAAGTCACACATTACCCGTGTTGCTCTCAGTGCACATTTTGTCAATCCTATGGTGTTTACTCCTATCTCTCCGTGTGCTTTCTACCTTTTACTAACATTTATGCAGTCATTAGGTGTGTCCGGGAACTATTAACGTAACTTTGTTTCATCCTACCCACCCACCTATGCCAATGTTATGCTTTAGAGTTATAATTCCTTGTCAGGTTCCTTTTAATATATCAGTAGGTAATTTAATGTTTAAAGGCACTAAATCTAACTGTTATAGTAACCATTAGTCTCCATTTGTAGCTAGAATATTTATGTCAGAGTTGTGGTGCCAATTTCTTTCATTATTAATTGGGCCACACCTATTAACATCCATTTATATAAGAAGTTTCCGTTGCGCGACAGCACCCTTGTTTTAAATTAAGTTGCATGATCTGTTGGAATGGTTCCTAACTCTTTTGATCACCAGATTGGTACCGTGTATCGTAGCTGTGCTCCAACCTCAACAAACAACCTACATAAGATTCCTTCGACTCTGAGCCATAGTTCCGAACTCTGGCAGCTTTCTAACTTGCGCAGACGTCTTATGATTCACCAAAACAAGATTTTGTCGATCCTTATCCAAGATTTTCGGAACCTGAAACCCCTGATTTGCGTAGTAGAACTTTCTTTTAACTTTTTTTAATCGGAAAATCAGGACGAACACCCAACAATAATTGAACATCATAAAATCTAAACCAATTTCAGACGCATGTGCTTTAGCTAATAGAAGCTTTTTCCTAGTAAACAACAAAAGGTTGATGAGTGAAAGTCGGTCTTTATCCACTCTTCACATCATTGCACTTTTGGGGGAAATATTTTTATGTCTTTATGTGTATAATTAGGAATTTCATTGTCTTTTATGGCATGTAATTCGGAATTTTGGTTATTTGGGGAAAAGTGTGTGATTTCTGGGTCGGTGATTGGTAATGCCAAGTTTAACTCTTGCTCTAGCACCTAGTTTAAAAAGATTGATCTCTGTAGATAGGGAGGAAACGAGTGATTCTGTAAATCGCGAATTCAATATAGAGATCGAACAATGTAGTTCGCACAGTTCTGAACTAATGGGAAGTCGGGAGAGTAATAGAGACGAGTCATTAGAGAGAAACTGCGAAACGAACTACTTACAGAGCAACATAGGACGAGCAGAAGCCGAGGTGTTAAATGAAGAGAATGTGACACTGTCTCAGACAACAGATGAGTTCTTAGCCGCTGATCGCGGAAGATTGAAGCAGAGCCTGGCCGAGCGCATCCACAACTCTTTTCCACCATAAAATGCTGATATACTGTCATCATTACTTCAGCATCTAGAAACTAGCAAAGAACAGTTCAAAATGTTAGACAGAAAGGCAGGTGAGTGGTACAATAATACAGACGGATATTTCAAAAAGACAGAGGAAACTTTTAAGAAGGCAAACGAGAAAAACGAGGTTCTTTTAAAAAGTATTGCAGATCAATTTAAGGAACACACTGAGCATTTTAAGAAATTAGAGCAACAGTTAACCGGTCATGTGCAAGGATGTAACGAATAAATGAGGAAACTGGACGAAAAGATCGGGGAAGAAGTTCAGAAATCAGAAGAAAGAACGAAACAGGTCAGTAAGGATAAGGTTAGCAATTACAATACTAAATTAGGCACTGCAATTAAAAAAGTGAAAAAAACTACCGTTGAATTGCGAAAGGATGTTGACAGAAATAAAACGTGGAAGGCTGTAGTCACCGACGACATTCCCCAAGTAAAGACACAAGTAGAAGATTTATCGTCACGCAGTGATGCGAGCTAAGATAAGACCGTTCTTGTTGGTTTAAAAGCTCAGGAAGAGATGAAAGTACTTATTCAGTTTAAGGAAATTCAGGCAGATATCAACTGTCCCAATCGAGAAGCGCTGGTCGAATTATTTCAAATGGTTCAAATGGCTCTGAGCACTATGGGACTTAATATCTGAGGCCATCAGTCCCCTAGAACTTAGAACTACGTCAACCTAACTAACCTAAGGAAATCACACACATCCACGCCCGAGGCAGGATTCGAACCTGCGACCGCAGCGGTAACGCGGTTCCAGACTGAAGCACCTAGAACCGCTCGGCCGAAGCGGCCGGAAAAATTACTTCAGCGATGTCCTCGAAACAGTGATGCAATGAACAGTACGTGAGTCATAGATACATTAATGAGTGAAGAAAAGAGGTGCAAAGAAGAACAAGTACAGGTTCTGTCGCATTCGCTATGATCTGGTACCGCCTCCACTGAACGTGGCACCATTAGTAATCTTAGGGACAAATTATCGAGACAGAAGCCAGGGGGACTATTCGTGAAGGGTACTCATTACCTCAAAACGAAGGTGCTAGGTTAGTGGAAATAGAGGATGAAGATTTAAGAACGAAGTAAGAACAGACAGAACCACCTTTGTCAGCTGCAGTACTTAAAATAGAGGAATCACCAAAGGTGTCACAGAAAACAACGAATTAGTGGACGAAGTGAGAATGATGACGAATGAGAAGACGTTTGATCTAGCGAGTCGGAGGATAAAGATATTAATTGTAAGTAACCAGGTTACAATACGCTATCTTTGGTTGGAAAACGTTTTATTTGTTTCTCCTCGAAAAAACGCGAGAATGAGTTTGAATGCACAGACAGGGAAATTAGAATTAATCCCAAGACAAGAAGGTGTCACAGAACTAGAGATGTGGCGCTTCTGTTGGTGGAAACAGAGCAAAAAACCGTGGAAGTGCCAAATAGCGAACACGAGGACGACACACGGGGCACGTTGACAGACACTGATGACGAAAATAGTCCTTAGGTATTGGATGTACATTAGGTCAAGTTAGGTTATGGTTAGTTAATTAAGTAGGCAGAAAGAAATTTGTGCAGTGGAAGTGCAGTAGAAGACTTTCATGAGCACAGAAAATTTAGTACGGGGTCATTTAGTTTGTATAGAATAGAATATGTTGGATATAATGAGACGCCATAAAACCCAGCACTACAAACGCAATAGGGCAGGTCATGAGATATGAATCATTGTTACTTGTTCAGTAAACGACCAGACTTATCCCCATGGGCGAGAGTGAGAAGAAGAGAGGAAAAATGGTGTGGAGACTTCATTCGAGGTTTAAGCCATTGAAACAGTGTTGAAAGAATCGAAATAATGAGTGCATTGGACGGCAAGCTGCATTTATTCGTCTGATAAGGAGGCCTTGCGTGGTCTTGTTCATGTTTAAAGCCATTAACGAGATGCACTGAGAGCGCCGAACTTTTGTTGCCGGACGCGGTTAAGCTGCAAGCTTATGCGCGCAGTAGCGAGAGGCACTGTGCTACTGTTGAGGGAAGGTTAGTTTTGTAACATGTCACATCATGCAAAGGTACGTGTGCGAGGTGCCGGGGCTATCAGTGTATTTATCACTAAATTCTACTAGAATCCACATATGTAAATCATGCTCTAAGCCCCCCCCCCTATTCTAACTCCGACTTTTGCTGTTGCACAAGGATAAAAAAAATACGCGAACTGACTCTAATCAACCCTGCCAGTGGAGTAGAAGAGAGTTTGGCACCTGCAATAATTTAATTTTATAAATAAGTTAAATAAACAAAGGTTTCATTTGCATAGTGAGGAATGATAGGGTTGCTCTATCGATTAACAGAATGAAAGTTCTGTCCAAAATAACAATATGATTTATTAAGACTAAACACTGAATAGTAAAAGAAACACAGGAAATATAATACATCAAATTGGCTCAAATTTGGAGATTCATACAAACACTGTAAAGGTGAAGTTGTCCCTAAACCAGATCGTGAGGTTTAAGACGAGGTGGTATGTGGAGCCAATTCCTTTCCACTCAAATCTCAAGAGAGACACACAGCTAACCCAACAGTAATTGCTGCTACTCGAAACAGAACAAAGTTAGAAAAGGATGAACAGGCGCGCTCTGCTGAGCTCTGATTGTCACCTAGGAAAATCCCTATCTGCCGGTGCTGCGGACGTACATTACCAAACGGTCTTCTTATCTCCCAGAACACGATCTGGCGTACCGCAGGCGAGGGCTGGTTGCTTCGACGTCCTCGACCGAAAGGCGACTGCCGACTCCTTAGAGCACCCGTGCAGGCCGAACTCACAACATTCCCGCCCCCACGACAGTGGCCGTGGTTACGTTCCAATCAGCAACCCGAAAACCGGCGGAAATTCCACTCCATTGCCGGAGCACTACCATTCCACCAATGGAGATTCTTGGCGCCAATTTCTGTGCTGATTTTGCTACGTCACGGCGCTATGCCCTGAGCAAACCAATCACCGTTACTATTTTGCAGAAAGTGCGGGAATTTTCCCGCCACAACTGCCAGGGTACACAAGTCATTCCCACGCCTCGCTGGTAGCCCGCCAGAAAGTGTTTTCGCTAAGTTTCTCCGAAGTAACGGAACCTCTAGCCCAGCCGCTACTTCACACCCCAGCGGGCGTGTCTCTTGACAATGTCGGCGTCTGCAAAGCATTCACTCGACTGCCTCACACACGTCGGCTTAACCCGCCTGTCACCGGACCACCCGGGTGACGAGAGACGCTGCGTGGGAAGTCCGCGTGTGAAGGAATAGCAGCCCTCCACCGCATGCAAATAGAGAGGAGAGTCGTAAGATAGAAATATGAGAGGGGGCTCATGCCACCTCTCACGTGTGCCCAAGACACCAAAAGATTATGATCTGTCTTTGTATTGTTTCTACATGATGTTCGTAGGGTATGTGCGTTCTACCAATGAAAATCTGTTTTAAACCATTTTTACAGTAATAACTCTGCCCATGAAAGTTAAGAAATGGTAAAAGTAAGAACAGAGGTAATTTGGAGACCAATACGAGCATTGCAACAAAGTATTATCAACAATTTTTTGTTATTTTCATGGGTGGATTTAGAAAAAATTATGCTTTGTGAAGTCATTAAATTTACGTTTTGTTCGTGATCGTTGTACGTTTGGGGACTGTCTTATGAAAACATTTACTGATTAACAAGGAGTTTTTAAACTGGAAAATGGAAAGACAAAGGAAAAGAGAGATGAAGACCTACCATATAACCTAGGGAGCATAACAGGTTACATTACCACCACAGTAGTTGACTGTAGTTCACGCCAATAAGTGTAGGGGGTATCTTTACTAATGAAACGTTATTCACAACGCATTGCATGTCTACTAATTGTGACTATCCCTGATAATGAACGACTTCTTTTTCAGTGAACTTCGTCGTAAATATTAATTGATTTTGCCTTTACATATTCTTTGACTTTATCATCAGGTCAAAGAACCGGAACGTGTAGTAACAAAATTTTTCTATGCATGGAACCCATGTAATATTTGTACAAACGTACATAAGTTCATAAAATGTTTAATAAGTATAGAAACCAAAGTACTGCAGTTGTATTTTCAAAGCCTAAGAACTTCACTTCTTATTACATTGCAAATTTTTGAGGTCACAGAACCTTCATCTGAAATGCATTTCCATAAATGTATTCAGAATTAGAAGTTTTGCAAGACCATGGAGACCAGAATCATGCTGTAAGCTTCTTGTAAAATTGGTAGAGTGGCATAAGCCAAAGAGTAACGGTTACTTGATATTTTTGACGCCACATCACTTATTGATTACTCAGTTTTAAAATTTTGAGGCCACTGAACTGTAATCTGTACTGCTGAATAGTGATTCTTTTCTGTGTACTTATTCAAATTTAAAATTCATGGTAGGCCACACACCATTACAGCTACATTACAGCTGGATAATTTTTTGGTTAGGATTATCTTTTATCGTGTACACATGGTTGTCTTGTGCAATAATTTTATGTAAAAATTGCTAAAAAACACGGCGTGGTCCGGATATTTATTTATTCCAGTCTTATGTTAGTCCATCTCGTCTTGCTCTCTCTCACTGTCCATGTCCTCCTTCACCCTTTCTACCAGCCCCCCCTCTCTTTATCCATCTCTCGTCCCTCCTCTCTCTATCCATCCCCACTGTCCCTATGCATCACCTCCATCCCTCCCTCTCTCTGTCCATCTGCACCACCCCTTCTTTTTCTACCCAGTAAACCCCCAATCTCTGTCCATCTCTTCCTCCCCCCTCTCTCTGTCCATTTCCTCCGCCTCCTCCCTCTGCCCATCTGCTCTTCCCCCCTCTGTCTACCTCCTTCTCTCCCCTCGAATTCTATCTCCTCCTCTCCTTATCTTTGTCAATCATTACCTCCCCTCTCTCTGTCCATCTCCTCCTCCCCTCTATCTGTTCATCTCCTCTTCTTCCTGTTCTGTGTCCCTCTCCTTTCTCTGACCGTCTCCTTCTCTCTCCTTTCTCTCTCAATTTTCACCTCCCCTATTTGTGTCTATCTCCTCGTCCTCATATCTGTACCTATCTCCTCCTTCCCCATCGCTTTCTGTCCATCTCCTCGTCCTCCCTTCTCTCTCCACGTTATCAGAATCTCCCAAATAACAGGCTGGTGGTTCTTACCCTCACAGTATTTCTTACCAGACTGTAGCTAATATGTGTACCAAATTTGATTGAAATCGATCCAGGGATATAGGATCAACTTTTTACCCATGGCTATGCACGCATACACACACGTCAGATATATTTTACAAATATTTAACATATTTCACACTTGTTTGTACATGTATTTCAACCGTATACCAAAACCACGTATGACTTAGTTGTTACTACATTATATGTCGATAAGGACCATTGGCGATTTCCATAATATACCAAAAAGGTTTAGAATGGTCCAACATGTTCCAGAACATTCAGGAGTGTTGTGGAATGTTGCACAATAATCTGGTATGTTTTGGAGAATCTTCCTGAATTTCCATACTATTCGCGAACAGTCGAGAACATCCCAGATTATTGTTGAACATTCCGGAACATTCTGGAATGTTTAGGAGTGCTCTAGAACACTCTAGAATGTTCTGGAATGTTCTAGAAATTTCTAGAGGGCGAAACTTCCCAGCCCATATATCTTCAAAAGCATAAAAAAGGTTCAAATGGCTCTGACCACTATGGGACTTAACATCTGTGGTCATCAGTCCCTTAGAACTTAGAACTACTTAAACCTAACTAACCTAAGGACATCACACACATCCATGCCCGAGGCAGGATTCGAACCTACGACCGTAGCGGTCACGCAGTTCCAGTCTGAAGCGCCTAGAACCGCACGGCCACATCGGTCGGCTAGAAAAGCATACCCTAGACGTGTACCCACTTCACAGATGGGGGTTAGAGGGCTACCACATCGTAGAACTCCCTTGTTCGTACCAGGACTCGTTTCTGAGTTTTAGTGGCATGTACATTGTACACTTACTGTTTTAACATATATTGTCTACATTACTTTTGTCTGTCCTCTTTTAGAATACGGCTGCGCGCTGTGAGATTCTTACGAGATAGGACTGACGGAGTACATCGAAAAAGTTCAAAGAAGGGCAGCACGTTTTGTATTATCTCGAAATATGGGAAAGAGTTTTCCTGAAATGATACACGATTTGGGATGGGCATCATTAAAACAAAGACGTTTTTCGTTGCGGATGAATCTTCTCACGCAATTCCAATCACCAGCTTTCTTCCCCAAATGCGGAAATATTTTGTTGACGCTGACCTACATAGGGTAAACGATCACCATGATAAAAATAAGGGAAACCAGAGCTCGTACGCAAAGATCTACATCTACATGGATACTCTGCAAATCACATTTAAGTGCCTGGCAGAGAGTTCATCGAACCACCTTCACAATTCCCTATTATGCCAATCTCGTATAGTGAGCGGAAAAAATGAACACCTATATCTTTCCGTACGAGCTCTGATTTCCCTTATTTTACCGTGGTGATCGTTCCGCCCTATGTAGGTCGGTGTCAACAAAATATTTTCCCATTCGGAGGAGATAGTTGGTGATTGGAATTTCGTGAGAAGATTAAAAAAAAATGGTTCAAATGGCTCTGAGCACTATGGGACTTAACATCTATGGTCATCAGTCCCCTAGAACTTAGAACTACTTAAACCTAACTAACCTAAGGACATCACACAACACCCAGCCATCATGAGGCAGAGAAAATCCCTGACCCCGCCGGGAATCGAACCCCGGAACCCGGCCGTGGGAAGCGAGGACGCTACCGCACGACCACGAGATGCGGGAGTGAGAAGATTCCGTCGCAACGAAAAACGCCTTTCCCTTAATGATTTCCAGACCAAATCCTGTATCATTTCTGTGACACTCTCTCCCATATTTCGCGATAATACAAAACGTGCTGCCATTTTTTTTTTTTTTTTTTTTTGAACTTTTTCGATGTACTCCGTAAGTCGTACCTGGTACGGATCCCACACCGCGTAGCAGTATTCTAAAAGAGGACGGACAAGCGTAGTATAGGCAGTCACCTTAGTAGGTCTGTTAAATTTTCTAAGTGTCCTACCAATAAAACGTTTTCTATGTGTTCTTTCCAATTTAAGTTGTTCGTAATTGTAATACCTAGGTATGTAGTTGAATTTACGGCTTTTAGATTAGACTGATTTATCGTGTAGCCAAAGTTTAACGAATTCCTTTTCACACTCATGTGGATGACCTCACACTTTTCGTTACTTAGGGTCAACTGCCAATTTTCGCACCATTCAGATATTTTTTATAAATCGTTCTGCAGTTCGTTTTGATCTTCTCATGACCTTATTAGTCGATAAACGACAGAGTCATCTGCAAATAACCGAAGACGGCTGCTCAGATTGTCTCCCAAATCGTTTATATAGATAAGGAACAGCAGAGGGCCTACAACACTACCTTGGGGAACGCCAGAAATCACTTCTGTTTTACTCGATGACTTTCCGTCAGTTACTACGAACTGTGACCTCTCTGACAGGAAATCACAAATCCAGTCACATAACTGAGACGATATTCCATAAGCACGCAATTTTACTACGAGCTGCTTGTGCGGTACAGAGTCAAAAGCCTTCCGGAAATCCAGGAATATGGAATCGATATGAAATCCCTTGTCAGTAACACTCAGCACTTCATGTGAATAAAGAGGTAGTTATGTTTCACAGGAACGATGTTTTCTGAACCCATGTTGAATGTGTAAGAGATAGATATTCGATGTTTCCGAGCGCTATACGAGATTGGAATAATACAGAATTGTGTACGTGGATCGATATATAGTAGTATATAGTATATCCAGAGTATCCAGGTATATATATATATATATATATATATATATATATATATATATATATATATATATATATATTACTAGCCATTAAAATTGCTACACCACGAAGATGACGTGCTATAGCCGCGAAATTTTTCCGACAGGAAGAAGATGCTGTGATATGCAAATGATTACCTATTCAGAGCATTCACACAAGGTTGGCGCCGGTGCCGACACCTACAGCGTGCTGACATGAGGAAAGTTTCCAACCGATTACTCATACGCAAACGACAGTTGACCGGCGTTGTCTGGTGAAACATTGTTGTGATGCCTCGTGTAAGGTGGAGAAATGCGTACCATCACGTTTCCGACTTTGATAAAGGTCGGATTGTAGCCTATCGCTATTGTGGTTTATCGTATCGCGATATTGCTGCTCGCGTTGGTCTAGATCCAATGACTGTTAGCAGAATATGGAATCTGTGGATTCAGGAGGGTAATACAGAACGCCGTGGTGGATCCCAAAGGCCTCGTATCTCTAGCAGTCGAGATGACAGGCATCTTATCAGCATGCCTGTAACGGATCGTGCAACCACGTCTCGATCCCTGAGTCAAGAGATGGGGACGTTTGCGAGACAACAACCATCTGCACGAATAGTTCGACGCCGTTTGCAGCAGCATGGACTATCAGCTCGGAGACCATGACTGCGGTTACCCTTGACGCTGCATCACAGACAGGAGCGCCTGCGATGGTGTACTCAACGACGAACCTGGGTGCAAGAATGGCAAAACGTCATTTTTTCGGATGAATCCAGGTTCTGTTTACAGCATCATGATGGTCGCATCCGTGTTTGGCGACATCGCGGTGAACGCACATTGGAAACGTGTATTCGTCATCGACATACTGGCGTATCACCCGGTGTGATGGTATGGGGTGCCATTGGTTACACGTCTCGGTCACGTCTTGTTCCCATTGACGGCTCTTTGAACAGTCGACGTTCCATTTCAGATGTGGTACGACCCGTGGCTCTACCCTTCATTCGATCCCTGCGAAACCCTACATTTTAACAGGATAATGCACGACCTGATGTTGCAGGTCCTGTACGGGCCTTTCTGGATACAGAAAATGATCGACTGCTGCCCTGGCCAGCACATTCTCCAGATCTCTCACCAACTGAAAGAGTTTGGTCAATGGTGGCCGAGCAACTGGCTCATCGCAATACGCCAGTCACTACTCTTGATGAACTGTGGTATCGTGTTGAAGCGGCATGGGCAACTGTAGCTGTACACGCAATCCTAGCTCTGTTTGACTCAATGCCCAGGCGTATCAAGGCCGTTATTACGGCCAGAGGTGGTTGTTCTGGGTAATGATTTCTCAGGATCTATGCACCCAATTGCGTGAAAATGTAATCACATGTCAGGTCTAGTATAATATATTTGTCCAATGAATACCCGTTTATCATCTGCATTTCTTCTTGGTGTAGCAATTTTAATGGCCAGTAGTGTATATATATATTAAATATCTACTGTTAAGTGGTACAACTGTTCAAAGACATTTACGTCCGACGCAAGATACGCGAGCATACAGAGACTAGTGGTGATAGCTGGCCCAGCCACAGTTGACCCGAATGGAAGCATACGGCGCTGAGTGCGTGGATGGACGAGATGGGACGCCCCAGTTAGGGACTGCCGATGCACACACCGGTCGCTGCTACCAGCTCCTTCTGCCGGCCGGGAGGACGTTCTCTGCCAACATGCGCTGAGCCTTCAAGTAGAAGTGGGGCCCTGGAACGAATAATTTCTCCGCTGCAGGGAATGACGCACCTCAGGTAACTTAGGGCGCTGCGACAACAGACTGTACCGCGCCTGACCTGCTTACTGCTGACACTGGCTCTGCAGCGTGCAAGGCTACGCTACGAAGGTCATCGAACCTATGTCAGCACAGTTTACTATCAGGCAGGTTTTTAGTCAACCTGACACTTGAACAAACCTGTTTGAGTGTCTGTCCAGAGAAACACCCTATGATCATTGAAGCACCACAAGGTCATACTATGCAAGTAGTTAGCACACGATTGTCAAAGAACATGAACTATATTTATGTACTAGCGTCATCAGTCATGCCAGTCGGAGACTTGTTGAACACTGCTGTTATCGTTGACATCTCCTTCATTGTGTATTTGTGAAAGAATGAACATTCTTATATGACTCATGTCACACCAATTTGGAACATGAACGCTTTTGTGATTGCTCATATAATCTACTGAAGACTGGTGAGGTCTTATAACTGATCACTCTGAGTTCTATGTTGCTACATACTGTGAGTGAGATGAAGATAGACTAATTACTGTGAAGAACAGACTATGGACATGAATTATGAGATAGTGAGGACATTAAATCTAGTCTAGGTTCAAATGGCTCTGAGCACTATGGGACTCAACATCTTAGGTCATAAGTCCCCTAGAACTTAGAACTAATTAAACCTAACTAACCTAAGGACATCACACACACCCATGCCCGAGGCAGGATTCGAACCTGCGACCGTAGCAGTCCCGCGGTTCCGGACTGCAGCGCCAGAACCGCTAGACCACCGCGGCCGGCTCTAGTCTAGGCTTGTTATTTGCACAAAGAACAGACTTAGGACCTATGATTCGCGTCGCGCGTCCACAAGAAGGTTTGACTGTAACTATGAATACTCAATAACTATGAATACTCAATCTCACGCGTCGAACATTGTACAGAATTAGCCCGTGTCATGACCGGTGTTGTACCGAGGAATTGGGATGTGATTTTACGTCTTTATGTCATGTACACTTCAGGGACAGTTAGTATCAAAGGCCAGCCGTCTAGTCTTACAAACGTTGGAAGTAACCAGCTTGAACACCAAAATATATTATTATCTGAATTTTAAAGCACTCCAACATTGATGCAATGTATTATGCAAGGCAAATGTTCTATTTTCATGTGTAATTCACTGCTCAAGTAATATTTTGATCACACGCCAGTAGCAGCGTCACAATTTCTAACTTTTAAACTCCTCATTTGTGGAGACTTGTAACCATTTGCATCATTTTTTCTCAACACTGTTTTTGAGTCTTATCGTAAATACTCATTTACCAACGTTTACCTCACATTATACACAGAGCTACACAAGTAGTTGCTGATGAGGAATTACTGAGAGTACTTCCAAGGAATCAGCATTAACATCCGTTAATGGAATTTTAATTTGTTCTGTGTTTAATTTTGTACATTTATGGAACTGTACTTCTACATGACCATTCGGTAACACATGTGTCACATGAATAATTTTTAAGTATATTTTAACTGTTTTGAAAATGTGTTTCTGTAATTGTTATCCGGTTATCTTTACCTGTTTTGAATCTGCTTTGCGATTTGTTATGTTCCTATTCAGTACACAATACTATGTTCTTATGGTTTGATGTCATACTGTACATGTTTTCCTGTAGAACCACTATTTTGTGCAACTTCATACACAGGGCGGAGAAAAAATGTGTCACGAAATTTTAACTCTGGACAGCCGATGCCAGTAGGAACCGAAATTACTAATGTTGTGTAGGTTGACAACGCACGATTTTTAAACTACGGAAACTTGACGCCACTCCCTCCGATTGGCCGTGGGATTGCCCTTTTGTCCTTCGTCGGTTGACGGGTAGCGCTATGGTTGTTGGTTCACACATACAAACGTCCCTCGTCCCGTCTCCGCCCCAACGTGGTACGCACGCGTGTCAAATAGGTCTTGCTGTTTGTCTCCACCTCAAGTCAGAGGCATTCACACGTAAGATTCGCTTCGGAGCACACACTCATCACCTGCGATTTAGTCATACAGTAAGCATGGCGGCAGAGTATACGTTTGAAGAACAACGGGATATGGTTTTTGTTTATGGACTAGCTGACGGTAATGCTCATTTAGCTCGACGGTTGTATGAGGAAGGGTACCCAGCAAGACGCCACCCACACCCGCAAACGTTTACAGCAATTCACCGACGACTTGGCGAAACAGGTTCGTTAGCGGGATATCGTGGTGATGCTGGAAGACCTCGAACACGACGGGACGCTGCATTTGAAGATACTGTTCTCGGGCGTTTCGAGGAAACACCTACGACAAGTACTCGAGCGGTTGGACACGACATGGGGGTCACTCATCAGTTATTTTGGGAGGTTTTGATGGATGACGGCATCCATTTAGTTTCCACCCTGTCCAAGACCTAAATCCCGTGGCGGACTATGAACTCAGGGTATGGTTTTGCCGGTGGTTTCTGAGACGTGTTGCACGAGATCCCGACTTCCCCGCCACTGTGTTGCTTACCGACGAGTGCACCTTTCATCGGGATGGCCTTTGCAACACTCAAGACGTTCATTACTGGACAAGGGGAAATATCCACGTAACGTACGTCCACGGACACCAGGAACGATTTTCGCTCAACATTTGGGCAAACATTGTGGGTGACCATCTGATTTGGCCGACCCGTCTACGTCCTCGACTTACCGGGGCAAATTACCTTCACTTTTTGCAAGAAACTCTACCCGGCCAGCTAGAAGTTGTTCCCCTGGACGTACGTCTACGCATGTAGTTGCAGCGTGATGGGGCGCCCGCACATAACTGTCATGCTGTGTGGGGATAGTTGCTCGTAGGACATGACCTCACGCCACCGGACTTTTTCCTGTGGGGATTCTTGAAGGAACTAGTTTACCCACCCGGACGTGAACCACGTAGAAACGAAGAGGAATTAATGGATCGCATTCAACATGCCGCCAATCACATCAGGTCAAAGCCAGGAATCTTTGAAAGAGTTCGGCAAAATACCGTTCGACGTTACCAAGCTTGTATCGCGTCAGAGGGTCGCCAGTTCGAGCACCTGCTTTAAGCAAACAATGTCCTAGCTACAAAAAAAGGCCCTTTTCAGGGCCGACACAATTTGTAAGACTTTCTGTACGGGAATTAACAGCTATTGACGTGTTTGTTCCCGGTACGTCTTATCATCAAACTACAACGGATGTGTCGGGACCCAAGTGGATTCGCCCCCACGCCCCCAGAGTGGAAGGCTGGCGCGCTACCACAGAGTGTGCGGGCCGCCTTGGATACATCGCGATCTCCGGCAGGCAAAGCATTCGCGGTCATGCGTTGTCCAGACCATCCGGCAACAAGGCAGTCCCGCGGCCAATCAGAGCGCTTGGCGCCAAGTTTCCGTGGTATGGAAATTGTGCGTCGTTGACCTACACAAGATTAGTAATTTTGGTTCCCACTGGCATCAGCTATCCAGTGTTAAAATTTCGTGATACAATTTTTCTCTACCCTGTATTATCTAGTAGGCTATGGTTTAGATTGAATGATTGTGTTGAACCTGTAAAGTAAGAAGTGTCTGAGGTCATTCATTATAAACTGAAATGATTATCTATGAACATTAATAACAGGCTATCTCCAGGGAGGGCAGCAGTCTGCGGCTGCTTGCTCATGAAGTCGAGTGACTGAAGGAAGATACAAGATGACTTAGACAAAATTTCTGTTTGGTGTGATAAATGACAGCTGGATCTAAATGTGGGAAAATGTAAATTAACGTGGATGAGTAGGAGAAACAAACCTCTAATGTTCAGATACGGCATCAGTAGTGTATTGCTTGACATAGTCACGTCGTTTAAATGTCTGCAAAGCCATACGAAAAGGAACCATCATGTTAGAACTGTGGTAGCGAAGGCGAATGGTCGACTTCGGTTCATTAGGGGGATTTTAGGAAATTATGGTTCATCTGTAAAGAAGACGGCATATAGGACGGTGCTGCGACCTCCACTTGAATACTGCGCGAGTGTTTGGGATCCAAACCAGTTCCTTTTGAACGAGGACATCAAAGCAATTCAGAGGCGGGCTACTAGATTTGTTAGCTGTAGGTTCGCACAGTACATGCTACGGAGATGCTTCGGGAACTTAGAGGTTAGTCCCTAGAGGGAAGGCGCCTTTCTTTTCGCGGAATACTATTAAGAAAATTTACATAAGCGCAATCTGATGCTGACTGCTGAATGATTCTACTGCCGCCAACATACATAGCGCTTAAGTACCACGAAGATAAGATACCAGAAATTAGGGCTCATACGGAGGCATATGGACAACCGTTTTTTCCCTCTCTCTGTTTGCGAGTGGAAAAGGAAAGGAAATGACTAGTAATGGTACAGACTACCCTCCACCACGCGCTGTACAATGGTTTGAGGAGTTGGCCTATCTACCTACATGTAGATGTAGGAAACAAGTTTCTCGCTCTGGGTCTGTAGGGAATAGGCGATTCTAGTAATGTGGCTGACGAAATGATTAGATGAATAGTCAGTCATTCAGCAGAGTAATATTGAATTCCACCAACAGATAGTCTACAAAACAACTGTCACTATCGCTGTTTGTGTAATAGATTTACACGTTAAATAATTTAAAGCGTAGGTATACAGTGAATAGTTTTACATACATTTCGGTCCCTATTTTCTTTTTTCAAGTAGCGTAGGGAATGTGGTATTGCATCCTGTCATTATTGAATATTCCATTAAAACTTCTGCATCATGTACACGTCCAGCTAAAATATAATGCTTATGATTTCTAATTTTAGGAGGCATAACAGGAAAAGACGTCATGATTATGTCTTCTACATATAAGCTAATATTACTTCCCAGTAGACAACATTGCAGCACCACATTATGTCTATATATACGAAAACGTTAATAGTTAATGTCCTAAATCTGCTCAATGCATTTCCTCCTTTACACATCAGGAAGGAATAATTTGTTCTATAACTACGCCAGCAGGCCACTCAGGCTTCTCCTTTGCATTATCAGAATTACTGTCACTAGATTTTTCATATTCTTAACATTAGCAAAAAATCTGTGAGGAAGGTGCTGCGTTTGACAGCCTTAGCAATCGCAAAAAATAATCATGTTTCCCAGTGTTGATCCTATGTCATGTATTCGATCTCAGAAACATGGGTGACGAAACGATTAAGTGAATAGACAATCATCCACACATTTCTGTCATTAACAAATGCTCCATTAAAGTGGCACTCTTGTAATATTTATGTATACGACACTGATTTGGTTATGACGGATAGACATTCATCCAGCAGAACACATTGTATTCCACCAAGAGATAGTCCATAATACGACAGGCAGTATCCCTGTTTGGTACTTTGTGTAACACATTATCATGCTTGATTGCATTAAGTTTATGTATTTCCACACAAGTCAAGAATATCTACATTAATTTTCCGGAAGACATTGTTTCGATCCCACATCAGTGTGTCTTAGTATTTGTGTATCTATGTTTTATTTGTGTGTGTGTGTGTGTGTGTGTGTGTGTGTGTGTGTGTGTGTGTGTGTGTGTGTCTCGTCGTTCCATGTTAAATGACTAAAACTATAGGCACAGAGAGGATAGGTCTATAACCCATTATTGGACTTGCTTGTCTGGAATATGTATACGTCTTCACAAGTCATCCTTATGTACTGTAATTCTACGGACTGGGATGTTTTAGATCCCACATCAGCCTGTCTAAGTATTTGTATCCATCACTTCTCTCATATGTCTTCTTTCGGAAGGGCAGGTCAACAACAACAGCTGTACTTCACTTAGCTACAAACATAAGTTATTGTTTTGAAGACAAAGAGTCTATAGCACTAGTACTCTGTGACCTTAGTAAGGCATTTGATTGCATCCCACATAAGGCCCTGCTCAGAAAGCTAAATCATATGGTATAGGGGGATCTGTCCTGCAAACTCTTGAATCCTACCTGAGAAACAGACGACAGATTGTCTCTGTGCAAGGAGCTGGTTCAGGTGAGAAGAAGCTACAGCATGGTGTACCACAGGGATCGGTAATGGGACCCCTGCTGTTCCTTGTCTTCGTAAATGACATAGGCTCCAATGGGCACACATTGCAGTTTGCGGATGATACAACCTTATTCTCAAAAGAAGAGAATGTTGCACAAGCAGTCCAACAAGCAAAAGTCTTGTTCAATGAAGCTAAGGTCTGGTTTATCATGAACAAAATTAAAATTAATGAAGAAAAAACTCAGAGGATGATATGTGGCCTTAGAAATGCTGGAGCACTGAGTAACGCAGCAGATGTTAAACTTCTGAGCTTTCTCATTGACACCAAATTAACGTGGCAACAGCACACCAAACATGTATGTTCCAAACTTTCACGGGTCCTGTACCTCTTGAGGAAACTGAGAAGTATAGTGCCAGAACAGTACCTGCTAACTGTGTACTATGCAATGTTCCACAGCCAAATCAGTTATGGGAGTTATGGACTGTTGTTCTGGGGCCGCTCTGCAGGCTGCAATAATGTGCTTTTACTGCAAAAGAAAGCAATGAGGATCATTACTTCAAGCAAAAATCAGACCACTGTGCCGGCCGGAGTGGTCGAGCGGTTCTAGGCGCTACAGTCTGGAGCCGCGCGACCGCTCCGGTCGCAGGTTCGAATCCTGCCTCGGGCATGGATGTGTGTGCTGTCCTTAGGTTAGTTAGGTTTAAGTAGTTCTAAGTTCTAGGGGACTGATGACCACAGTAGTTAAGTCCCATAGTGCTCAGAGCCATTTGAACCATTTTGAACAGACCACTGTAAACCAATTTTCACCAGGTTAGGAGTTCTGACTGTTTACAGCCAGTATATATTGAACTGCCTTTTCCACATAAAGAGGAACCATGATATCTACAGAAAGATAAATGAAGTTCACAAATACAACACTCGCAACAAAGACAGTATCGCCATGCCAAGGTGTCGATTAGCAAAGACACAAAACAGCTTCCCAACGGTGGCGCTCAAATTGTTTGATGCTCCACCTAATAACATTCAGTCTTTACCATGGGAGCAGTTTAAAACTACTATTTTGTGTAAGCTAAAAAGAGCAAACCTTCTACAATATTGAAGAATTCTTCTCTAGTAATAGCATAGTGTTTACTTGAGCTGCAGCTCAGTTCCATGACTCCAACAGTAACCGTTATATTTAATTTCATTATATACTTGTGTCTATTTTATTGTTGTGTCATTATTGTAATCTAATTTATAACTTAAATATGTCATGCGATATTAAATTTCTGTCATAGCAGAGTTGTATTCATGTATTTTGATAATGTTGTATCTTGACGCTGTCTGTCCAGCTGTGCCTGGTAAATGACATACAATTGGTAATAAAGGTAATAAAGTAATGGTAAACACTGGATGACGATTATTCATACCCGTGGCAAAAATATCTGGGTAAAGACTCAAGATAGCAGCACTTTCGGTCATACCCTTTAAGTGTGGGTGTAATTACACTATTTTATGTGTGTGCTGCCACATGGATACCCTAGCGCCAGGGATAGGGTGAATTTGATTTTTGCCTGTATTCATGGTGTTACTCAACACCCCAAAACGCATACTAACGGAAGAAATTTACTTTAAAGTCACCCAGATTTGTTATAGCAAGTGTGTAATTGCTTATTTTTAAAAACTAACGATGCATAAAGGTAAAATGTTAAACATTAAAACCCATAGGATGATGACAGATGCTCACAGGCTAATACATAGAGCTATAGAATGAACTTGCCGATTCAGCAGTTCCAGCATAACCTTTTAAACAGTGGCGAAGCAATACCTTCGACCTTCTCGCTCCAGTGTGTGTTGACTCTCCTCCAAAGCACTTGATTGTGTATACAGTGAAAAAAGTGCATGTTTCCCACAACTGGCAATGACAAAGACGAAAACTGAAAAAAATTGTTCAATGTAAGACAAATGGCTTAAAAACTTAGACAAACACCGAGCAATAATATCAGGCGATAATCCAAATCATGCAGATTGTTGGCAATCATTGTGCACTCAGCCCTCGTGAGGTCAGTTGAGGTGCTACTTGATTCAGGGGTAGCGGCACCAGTCACTAAATCTGGCAACAGCAGTCAGAGCGGTGTGCTGACCACATGCGCCCCCATATCCGTCTCCGGTGACGCCTAAGGGCGGACGATGACACTGCGGCTGCTCGGCACTGTTGGGCCTGTTCGGATGGTGCTTTTTTTTTTTTTTTAGTAGCGTCAGTATGGGATCCATATGTATTGTTTTTCGTCCCTGGAAAGATATCACTTCACATTCCATGCAAATATTTTTTTACAATTCCAAATACATATGACTTGTAACTTAATTGTATTGGAGGAAAATACCATAGCATTCAGAATGCAAATAAATAATATCATTACCATTCCTCATGCAAACAGACCTACTAGGCGTATTACAATTTCGTCTTATCACCATATCTCTCTAAACTGCACCATCTTTCCCCTGTTAACACATTCAACGCCATTCAATTAAGGACCTACAGCCCCTCTCTATCGATTACTCTATCTGTATAATGCTTTCCTATTCCTAACAGTGTATGTGTAACATCCTGTCACTCCATCCATTTGTGTAAGTTACAAGCTTCATTTACTTTTTTTTAATGTGTTTGAAAATTCTTTCAACCGTTAGTGCAGATTTCTCAGTCATATTCTTGGGAGCAGATGGATTTTAACCGTCCTCTCAGTTTGTACAAACTTGTAAGTTTCTAGGAAAGTATCCAGGATATCTCCGGACACTTTGATCTAGTGCTTATGTCACAAAATTTCAACTACTTCCTATGTATAGTACATAATACGCTGTATTACCCTGTCATATCGAAATTTTATTAATTTTTTTTACATTTTTCTCGCTTTTTTCCGTTTTCGTTTTTTCGTGTTTTACGATTTTTTATTTTTCTTCCATATTCTTTATGCAAATGTACAAGTGTAAACGTGCGGTTACTGCTTACATCACCAGGTGTCGGTTGCTATTCTGTCATCGAACTGTGATATAAAGTCCCCAACACAGCAAGAGCATCTACAAATTATAATTCTTCTGAATGTCAACACATATAACACTAGGAGCCCAAACCAATGCTAACACACACGGACGTGCGTGGATTGCTGTGAGGGTAGACTGTTGCCGTTATTCTATGTGGTATCTAAAAGGTCGCATTATGGGGAATCAAAGTATGTAAGGATGATTTTAATGTACAAATACTAAGACAGACTTATGTGGGATGGAGCTGGCCCCTTCCAGAGAATATGGCTAAATTGTGTGGAAGTACATACATTCCAGGCAAGCAAGAACGATAATGGGTTACACAAAATACCGAACGGAGATACTAACTGAAGTAATATGGACTATCTCTTGGTGGAATACAATGCGTTCTACTGGACGAACATCTATCCGTAATAAGCAAATCAGTGTCATATCCATATGCATTACAAGAGTGCCACTTTAATGGAGCATTTGTTAATGATAGAAGTGAGTGGCTGATTGTCTATTCAGCTAATCGTTTTGTCTCCCAAGTTACTGGGATGAATATATGACATAGGATCAAGACTGGGAAACACGTTTGTTTTTTGCGATTACTATAGCTGTCAAACGCACCACCTTCCCCATAGGCTTTCAGCTAACGTTAAGAATACGAAAAATCTAGCGACAGTAATTCTGATAATGCATAGGAGAGTCCTGACTAGCTTGCTGGTAAAGTTACAGAACAAATTATTTCTTCCTAATGTGTAAATGAGGCAATGTGTTGAGTCGACTTAGACCATTAACTATTAACGTTTTCGTACAAGTAGACCTAATGTCGTTCTGCAATATTATCTGCTGGGAAGTAATACGAGCTTGCATTTGCATCTCATGATCATCACGTCTTTTCCTGTTATAACTCCTGAAATTAAAATACATAACTGGATGTGTACATATTGTGGAAGACTGTAGCTTTAACAGAATATTAGTTAGTGGCAAGTTGCAGAACCACACTTCCACACTCTACTTTAAAAAAGGAAACCAAGACCACGATGTTTGAAAAACTATGCTCTGTATGCCTATACTTTAAATTATTTAACGTAGAAATTAATTACACAAACTGTGATAGTGACAGTTGTTTTGTAGACTGTCTATTGGTGGAATTCGATATTACTCTGACGGACGAAAGACTGTTCGTCCAATCATTTCGTCAGCCACTCTATTATTTCCTATAGACCAAGACCGAGAAACATTTTTTACTATTATGCACTCATAACAGTGGCCGGCGGAAATATTACCTTCCCAGAGTCGTTGCCAATCTAACGCTCTAACACTACAACAGACTGCTGCATGTGTGAAAATTGTTATGGCTCCACTATGGTGGGCTAATATTAGTATGGTTTCGTAAATAAATACCTAGGATTGCCCACAGAATCTATAATCATTTGTAATTTGAGTAACACATTTAGGATATTACTGGCGTGTTATTTAAGTGAAACAGTATTTGGTTCAAAAGTCTGAAAACTTTACCAGGTTGGAAACATATAGTGGCTAGAAATTAGCCAGCTGATTTTCTTGAGATCTGTATCGTAGCTCTGCCATAGAAGCCTATTTTACTGCCAGTCCAGGATTAAAACACACACACACACACGTATGTCCAGAGTGATCCGTGAAACAGAAAGGTGCTCGCTAATACCGCACATGTTGCAGATTCTTGTGTTATTGAGTGGTGGTCTGAACTATAGGTCATTCTATGCTTATAAGTTGGTCACCTGATCACGATGTCTATGTCTTTGTACAAGCTGTAATTTTTCTCTTACACTGACGGGTAAAATATCGCAACACCAAAATATAGTTAATGTAGTGTAATAAAATATCGGTAATACATTCATCTAGGTAACCTATTTAAATGATGAACATTGCAAGATTATAGGTTAATGTAAGTGCGGGATAAGCCATTGTAAACGTGAAATACTGGTACATTAATAATCCTTATAACCACCGGACTGTTGGATGCAAGCATACAAACATACATGCATTGTGTTGGACAGGTGCTGTACGTCAGTTTCTGGAATGGAGTTTCATACATCTTGCACTTTGTCTGTCAATACAGGGACAGTTAGTACTGTTTGTGGATGTCACTGGGGTTGTCATCCAATAACATCCCATAAGTGCTCGATTGGAGACAGATCTGCGCGATCGAGCAGGCAAAGACAACACCTCAACACTCTATAGACGATGTTGGGTTACAACAACAATATATGCGCCAGCGTTATCCTGTTGGAAAACATCCCATTGAATGCTGTTCGTGAATAGCAGAACAACAGGTCGAATAACCAGATTGACGTATACAGTTTTGCAGTCAGGGTGTGTGGGATTCCACGAGAGTGCTCCTGATGTCATACGAAATACCGTAACTCCAGGTGTAGGTCCAGTGTGTATAGCAAGCAGATAGGTTGGGTGCAGGTCCTCCAATGTCCTCCTTATAACCAACACATGGCCATCACTGGCTGTGAGCCAGACCCAGCTTTTATCAGAAGACACAACAGATCACCACCCTACCCTATAATTAGCTCTCGCTTGACACCACTGAAACCGCAATATGGCTGTGGTTTGGGGTGGGTGGAATGTACGCTACAGAGCGTCTGGCTCAGAGCTGTCCTTGAAGTAATCGATTTGTAACAGTTCTTTGTTTCACTGTGGTGCTAACTGCTGCTGAAATTGTTGCTGATGATGCATTATGATGCGACACAGCCATATGCCAAACAGGACAGTCTTCCCTCTCGGTAGGACCATGAGGCCGTCCAGAGCCTTGTTATCTTGCAACCATATATTCTAGTGGCCACTGCTGCCAGTACCTATGTACAATGGCTACGTTCGTCCCAAGTCTTCCTGCAATATCGTGGAAGGAACACCCAGTTTCTCATAGCCATATTACACAACCTCGTTCAGACTCAGTGACGTGTTGATAATGGCGTTTTTTGTCGCCTTAAAGACATTCTTGATCATCAACAAATCACCGCATTCAGTCTCAAAGGTAGCTAACCTTGACGACAGTTACGGCATATATTTAAAGTAAACGTGATGTGCATCCCCATAGTGGCACTACTATGTGCAACTCATATGCGACGAATGGGGTAAGGGGGTGGGGAGAGGGGAAAAGGAGGGCTGGTGGCCACCTCGATCAACTGCCGTTGGCTCTCTGGGGGGTCGGGGGGGGGGGGGGGGGGGGAGAGGAATGGGCTGCGACCTTGAATATAACCCAACACTGGAAGTCCTTATCAGTGATCTTGAGATAGATCTTTATCTCAGCTGGTAGAGGTACTGATAACTTACTGTCCATTTAAACTGCATCCCTTTAAATAAATTCCCTTTAAAGTTAATCCCTCTAAATCCCATTATCTTGACATCCAAGAACTTTTAAATCTAGAAAGATCCCTGTTTAAATCTGGAAAGAACCCTGTTTATCTACTGGTAGGAGGATATAGACAGAGAGATGGGAAAGGGGGAGATGGACTAATAGGAGACTGGAGTAAATACATACCTGGGCAACGCCAGATACTCAGATATTTCTCAATAAAGTATCAACGAATTACTCCACATGACCCAAATGGGATAGTCGCTCCGTACATTTCCACACCACTGTGAATACAAGGGTGGTATCCTGCATGTGGGGAACACGTCTAATATTGCTGTCGAAGGTGGATATTAGAATAACAGTTTAATCATTTAACATCTTTTATATGATGAACATCTCCGCAGAGTCTGATAAATATCGAGCTGTATCGTCATCGTTTAATACTTTCCATTTCCGTTAGTGTGTTACTATAAATCATAAAGGGACTATACTTCACTCTTTGAAAGATACTTTATACCATATTTGTTTTCGTGAATAATAATTCATTTCCACGACCGAATAAGTCCATGAGCGTCACATCAGAGGAACGAATTTAGACGTCGTCTTGCGAGTTCTACAGAGTGACGCACTGTAAGATAACAAGATCATCACCCTAGAACACTTATCACAACTTTATGCCAAGTATCACCGTAATAGTGGATGTTGTCATCAGGTAACAGATGATAAAACCGCATTAGACTATTCTATCCTAGATGAAACCAAAGAACATTTCTCGTTTATTTTAACTAATTAATCGCATGCCTGATATCAGTTCGCGTGTATTACTGGCTACTGAAAATGATTTAAATCTACGTTGCTGAAATGAGAAAGCGATATTCATGGTGGAAACAGTAGCTAAGTCAGTACGTAATATAAAAGAATTTCAGGTTGAATTATGTGCGTGGCTAACGTGTAACATCGTCCACAGGTTCAAAAAACTTTAAGGCTGCTACGTGGCTTCGTTGACAAATGATTTCTTTACGTTTCTGGGACACTTAAATATAAGTCACAATTCTATTACAAAGCGACAGTTAAATCAGTAGGACGTAACACTGAAGCTACCACACACTTGCTATAACATAGTGCTAGAAGTTTGGACACTGACTTCCTCATCGACGCACTGACGCAGGATTAATTACAAGAGACCTGTGTGTCATAAACTCTAAGCGTTTCTGTCAACGATTCCATTCGGAAAGCAGATTTCAAAGAAATGTTGTGCAGGAGCGCTAGAAGCGAGGTGACTATTTGAGCGTGGTTGGGTCATCAAGCGGAATACCTTAACATCTTACTCACAGATTATAAGAGGCTTGTGCTAAAACTTGGAGCAAACAGTTCCTGAGATTACGCAGATAACGTGCTGGAGATGCTACGTGACCCAGCTAGCGTTCACAGCGACGCCGGTATAAATATCTCAGCTCTCAAACTGATGTCGTAAATAATGGTGCAAGCACGTGGGTGCACGCGCCAAAGTAGTCCATTCTGTTTAGAGATACTAAAATACAGGACGTGTGGGCTGTAGCTGACTCCCACAGGGCTTGGCTCCTTATACGACTATGTTTCCTCGTGAAGATATAGCGTCGCAAACTTCCTTTAAGTCTGCCATTAACTTGAAGAACCTCTGAATTCTTATGTTTGTAGTCTGCATGCCAGAGTGAATGTCAAATATGTTATAAAATTTTCTTTCTTTTCTTAAGGACGGCTACATTATGCTTACGTGCTCCTTCCTATGGCTGTCGTGTTGCTGACTTTTGAAGTTACTTGTGGTCTGAACAGAATTTGACATGTAATGACGACCTGGAGAACGATTTGTGTCTTGTGATGCGATAGTGGTTTTGTGGCGTAGAGTACGACCCTACAGATTTGCTTTTGGTGCTGAACAACATGCTATGCTGAATCTACATTCCCGCGTTAGCTCTTGCACAATGTTTTGTTCTTCCTGGTCAGTTACTTGTACAAGCTTCCCATGACATTAATAGAATAACAGATACGATAACTGTCGGCTGAGCTTCGAGGTCATTCTTGGGTAGCTAGCGACTGACAGAGCAGGTTGACAAGACCAGCCTTGCGCAGGGAGTTTCAACGAAGGTTACAATTTGCAGCATTTGCCACAGACCTGATCGTGGCCCTTTAGTTCTGAGTCAAGTGGAAGGACTGAACCAGAGACTTCTAAAGTTAACTGAGAAAATTACAGTTTTGTTAGTGGTGGGAGTGATAAGGCATCCTGTGAAGCTTTACTAAATGCCTTCTCTGAAAACTACATTAAACTGAGAGTTATGAACCCCACTCATGATGGAAATATACTCGATCTAATGGCAACAAATAGACCTGACCTCTCTGAGGATGTCCACATCAAAACTGGTATCAGTGACCATGACGCTGCTGTGGCAACAATGATGATTAACAAATCAAAAAGGACAACTAAAACAAGCAGAAAGATATATATGGTCAGTAAACTAGATAAAAAATCAGTAGTGTCATATCTCAGTGAGAAACTTGAAACTTTCAGCACACGGCACAAGACTTCTGCTGAGTTTGCTAATTTTTTCTTTGTGGCAGCCTTATATTAAGTTTTGAAGGTTGGTGCCTTTTTTTATTGATTTTAAAGTGCATCATTTTAATCTTGATTTTTCAGTACTACTCAGGCTTCCGTGCCTCAGCAATATAGATAGCCGTTCCATAGGTGCAACCACAGCGGAAGGATATCTGTTGATAGGCCAGACCAACGTGTGGTTTCTGAAGAGGGGCAGCAACATTTTCAGAAGTTGCTTGGGCAGCAGTCTCGATGATTGATCTAGCCTTGTAACATCAACCGAAACGACCTTGCTGTGCTGGTACTGCGAACGGCTGAAAGCAAGGGGAAACTACAACAATAACTTTTCCCGTGGGGCCCGCATCTCGTGGTCGTGCGGTAGCGTTCTCGCTTCCCACGCCCGGGTTCCCGCGTTCGATTCCCGGCGGGGTCAGGGATTTTCTCTGCCTCGTGATGGCTGGGTGTTGTGTGCTGTCCTTAGGTTAGTTAGGTTTAAGTAGTTCTAAGTTCTAGGGGACTTATGACCACAGCAGTTGAGTCCCATAGTGCTCAGAGCCATTTGAACCATTTTTTTTTCCCGTGGGCATGCAGCTCTACTGTATGGTTAAATATTGGTGGCGTCCTCTTGCGTAGAATATTTCGAATGTAAAATAGCCCCCATTTGGATATCCGGGCGGGGACTACTCAGGAAGATGGTGTTATCAAGAGAAACAGAAAAGGTGTTTTACGGATCGGACAGATAGATTAGAAAATTTAAAAAGGGAAATGCATAAGTTAGAGCTAGATATAGTGGGAAGTTCATTGGCAGAAGGGACTGGACTCCTAGTTGGATGAATAGAGCATTATAAATAAAAATGAAATGGGAGTAATGCAGGAGTAGGTTCAATACTGAATAAGAAAATAGGAACGTGGGTAAGTTACTTTGACAGCGTTGTGAACGCATTATTGTGGCCAAGATAGACACGAAGCCCACACCCACCACAGTAGTAGAAGTTTATATGCCAACTAGCTCCGCAGGTGATGAAGAGGTTGAAGAATTGCATGATGAGATAAAAGAAATTATTCAGATAGTCAAGGGAGACGAAAATTTAATAGTCATAGGGGTTTGGAATTTTATAGTAGGAAAAGGAAGAGAAGGAAAAATAGTAGACGGATATGGACTGGGTGGAAAGGAATTAAGGAGAAATCCGACTGATAGAATTTCGCACAGAAGATAATTTAATTATCGCTAGCATTTGGTTTAAGGATCATGAAAGGAGGTTGTATATATGGAAGAGACCTGGAGACACCGGAAGGTTTCAGACTGATTATATAATGGTAATACGGAGATTTCGGAACCCTATTTTAAACTGTGAGGCATTTGTGAACTTTGACCACAATTTATTGGTTATGAACAGGAAATTAAAACGGAAGAAATTGCAAAAAGGTAAAAAATTAAAGAGATGGGACCTGGATAAACTGAAAGAACCACAGGTTGTTGAGAGTTTAAGAGGGAGAATTAGGGAACGATTGACAAGAACAGGGCATAGAAGTAAAATAGAAGACGAATGGGTAACTCTCGGAGATGAAATTGTGAAGGTAGCAGAGGATCAAATATTGACAAACACGAGACCTAGTAGAAGTCCTTGGACAACAAAGAGATACTGAATTTAATCGACGAAAGAGAAAATATAAAAAGGTAGTAAATGAAGCAGGTGAAAGGGAATTCAAACGTTTAATAATGAGATTGACAGGAGGAGCAAAATGGTTAAGCAGGAATCGATGCAGGACAGATGTAAGGATTTAGAAGCATATAGCAGTAGGGGACAGATAGATGCCGCCTACAGGAAAATTAAAGAGCCCTTTAGGGAAAATAGAAGCAGCTGTATGAATATCAAGAGCTCAGATAGAAAACCAGTCTTAAGCAAAGAAGGGACAGCTGAAAGGTGGAATGAGTATATAGAGAGTCTATACAATTATGTCTAGATGTAAGTTTTTACAAACACATTTTTTGTTATGACGTCATAACATCCAGACAAATGGGAAAAAGACAAGTTTTGTTTACATGTACACTCTGCAATATAAGAAATACGAGTTGCAAGTTTTACTTTTCCTTGCAATTTTTAATAATAACTTTCATTCAAATGGTTTAAATCTTATAATGATCATGTTGCCATGAATTTGAAAAATGTGGGCAATGGTCTAAAACACTTATATATTATACCTAAATCTTTATATTGTAACTCCTACAAATTTGATTAATTTTAAAACAGTTAACATCATATCTTTGTCACCAGATCTGCACTGTCAACACGGTCAGAGAAGTTACGCATTTCAAAAGATGTTCAGATGTGTGTGAATTCCTAAGGGATTAAACTGCTGAGGTCTCGGTCCCTAGACTTACACACTACTTAAACTAACTTATGCTAAGAACAACACACACACCCATCCCCGAGGGAGGACTCGAACCTCTGGCGGGAGAGGCAGCGCAATCCGTGACATGGCACCTCAAACCGCGTGGCCACTCATTTCCAGTTTCAGTTTTATGTGAAACTGAAAGTCTCTTTGTGTTGTTTACGCATATTGTTCAAGCGCAAAATGTGTGGTACCATAATTGTCCTCGCATTGTGAGGCTGTTAATGTTCTTTTTTTTTTTTTTTTTTTTTTTTTTTTTTTTTTTTTTTTTTTTTTTTTTTTTGAAAGCGGGACGAGGGGACATGACTGTCACATACTGCTTCATAATTACTGTTTCGTGTTTCGTTAGGATTATTTGATAATTTATTGTGTGAGCTTGGTACTTTAGCTGGGACTGGAAAGTGATTTGATCTTTTAGAGGAAGGGACTGAGTCTGGAGGGCATGGTAGCGTACCATTTGGTCATGAGGAGGTTTTCACTGTGTCCCGAAGGTAGAGAACTGCAGCCTCGTGGGAGGCGCGCAGTTTCCGCGGGAAGGTCCTGTTTCCCAAAATATTGTGGTGGTCAGTTTCTGACATTAATCCATTACAGAAGGTGCGGTGTTGCTGGCTGCCGATGAGTTTCCCTGTGGATACTTGAGCATGATATTTAACTTTCTGTTGGCACATGAAGAAGAGCCGCCTACAGGCACTGACTTGGCTGTTAGACAAAGTTCGTTGCTGTCCCTCCCATTTACGGGCTGCCCAATTCACAGCACCGCTGATACAGTCAGACGGGCAGTGAACATTGCTAATTAATGGAGAGACCGTTTGGTACTAGTATCAATCAAATGGATCGCTATATGTATTCCTGTACGGTTTGAGTTGGCTGTTTCTCTTCCATTAATTGGTAAATAACATTCTCGTTCATCAAATTTGGAGCAGCGTTCCCTCCAAGTGGAGTTTGAAACTGTAGACAGTTCGGGAGAGAGCACTTGGATTTGCTGATTTGCTACGTATTCCCTTCCTGGCTCTCGTTCTTTTCTGACACGTGTCCATTCTCTGTACTTGGACAATGTGTGTCGCTCAGTCTGTCACACAATGCATCTTCTGAACAACTCGAAGTTAGCTGATTCTTTTACTCATCTTGTATGCTCTATTCTTTGTATTTTAACTTTTGGCTTATTTATCTTAAATTTGTTAGCTGCACAGATAAGAAGGTCATTTCTTAATTTTCCTGCAGTCTTCCAATGAAATGGAAGTCCCACAGGGTTTAGCAACATTTTTACTTAATTTACTCCGTTTTTAAGAACATTTCTCTTTGCTACTTTGTTGTCATTTATTCGCTCGACTAGATCAAATGAATGTCTTTCATTCACAATGTTGACTTATATTTTGAAATCCTTAATTCCCTACAACTTCCCCTTGGTTAGATGACCCTTAACTAATGAATAAAACCAGCTGCATGGTCAGGATGTTCATTCAATGTGACGAGTTTCCGTTGATTGTAGAGGCCCAGCAATAGATTCGGATATATGAGAAATGCAGAGGCGATAACGAGTGAACAGCGATTGCGTTTTTTTAGCATTATTAATTTGTGAACAGGCTGTTGAGACTTATGTCCACCTGTTTCAGATCTGAGAGTGTGCCATTATACACGTTAATTGTATCATGTGATTTGTGACGGAACATTTGTATACATTCAATTTAATTTCCATGTTCACTTATTCATAGTTAATTATTCGTTTTATTTCATTGGTGGTTCTCTCACATGAGTTGCTTCACTTCCAATCCTTAATTATTGATTTTGAAGGCCCTCCCAGGAAATAGTCAGTTAATTTTCACTCTTGATATTCTGCAGTTGTATATACGCCTCAAAAGCAACCTGAGCAACTGAAGAATTATTATGAAATGAAGTTAATTATTTTCCATTTACAGTGTAATCATGCCAATCACGTTGAAGAAGAGCGCGTCTACTACATATGTACTACATTGTAACATTGTCAGTTTTAAAATCCAAAGATAATAACGCACAATAATGTCGGTAATAATGAAATAGTGTAGTGGAAATCAATGTAAAGGCAGGTCCAGATTGTATACCGATTAGGTTCCTTTCAGATTACGCTGATACAATAGCTCCCTACTTAGCAATCAAATACAACCGCTCGCTCACCGATAGATCTGTACCTACAGATTGGAAAATTGCGCAGGTCGCACCAGTTTTTAAGAAGGGTAGCAGGAGTAATCATTCGAACTACAGACCTATATCATTGACGTCGGTTTGCAGTAGGGTTTTGGAGCATATACTGTATTCAAACATTATGAATCACCTCGAAGGGAACGATCTATTGATCAGCATGGTTTCAGAAAACATCGTTCTTCTGCAACGCAGCCAGCTCTTTATTCGCACGAAGTAATGGCCGCTATCGACAGGGGATCTCAAATTGATGCCGTATTTCTAGATTTCCGGAAAGCTTTTGACACCGTTCTTCACAAGCGACTTCTAATCAAGCTGCGGGCCTATGGGGTATCGTCTCAGTTGTGCGACTGGATTCGTGATTTCCTGTCAGGAAGGTCGCAGTTCGTAGTAATAGACGGCAAATCATAGAGTAAAACTGAAGTGATATCAGGTGTTCCCCAGGGAAGCGTCCAGGGACCTCTGCTGTTCCTGATCTATATAAATGACCTGGGTCACAATCTGAGCAGTTCTCTTAGGTTGTTCGCAGATGATGCTCTAATTTACCGTCTAGTAAGGTCATACGAAGACCAGTATCAGTTGCAAAGCGATTTAGAAAAGATTTCTGTATGGTGTGGCAGGTGGCAGCTGGCGCAAAATAACGAAAAGTGTGAGGTGATCCACATAAGTTCCAAAAGAAATCCGTTGGAATTCGATTACTCGATAAATAGTACAATTCTCAAGGCTGTCAATTCAACTAAGTACCTGGGTGTTAAAATTACGAACAACTTCAGTTGGAAAGACCACATAGATAATATTGTGGGGAAGGCGAGCCAAAGGTTGCGTTTCATTGGCAGGACACTTAGAAGTTGCAACAAGTCCACTAAAGAGACAGCTTACACAACACTCGTTCGTCCTCTGTTAGAATATTGCTGCGCGGTGTGGGATCCTTACCAGGTGGGATTGGCGGAGGACATCGAGAGGGTGCAAAAAAGGGCAGCTCGTTTTGTATTACCACGTAATAGGGGAGAGAGTGTGGCAGATATGATACGCGAGTTGGGATGGAAGTCATTACAGCAAAGACGTTTTTCGTCGCGGCGAGTTCTATTTACGAAATTTCAGTCACCAACTTTCTCTTCCGAATGCGAAAATATTTTGTTGAGCCCAGCCTACATAGATAGGAATGATCATCAAAATAAAATAAGAGAAATCAGAGCTCGAACAGAAAAGTTTAGGTGTTCGTTTTTCCCGCGCGCTGTTCGGGAGTGCAATGGTAGGGAGATAGTATGATTGTGGTTCAATGAACCCTCTGCCAAGCACTTAAATGTGAATTGCAGAGTAATAATGTAGATTTATATGTAGATATTTGTAGGAAAATTGATATTGTCGGTTGGAACAGCCGTGTACAGTGTACTGACAAATGCTGTCAAATGGTATTACATTTAATGTCAGTATTAGATTAAATTACAAGACATCAACGCTTCAGATGGTAGAGAGTGGAACTGGGTCTAAAGGCAGTCGGTTCAATGCGTGGATAATCCATATCCAGTCACCCATACCGAGCGGACTAAACCCCTTACCCCACACGAGCCACACGATCCCGTCAGACACCACCGGATCCTGTGCTCATTAGTGCCGCGGAAGGACCTCAATCTCATCAATCGCCGCGCTGTCTTCACGGCCTCTGACTGGGAACACATTTTTGTGGTCTCAGCCAGGTGCGCGTTGCAGGGGAGTCCCATTCGGGTCAGCAGTGGTCATCCCCGTCTGACACGCCTCCAGTTCCGATCAGTTGCATCATACCTGAACAAATGGCCAATTTTCTCCGAAACCAACCCCCATTGGACGTATTCCGTCCGCCATGCCAGTCCTCACAGTGAGTTCTCTTACTTCATCCCACCTAGGTCCTGCAGGAACACACCGAGCGAGGTGGCGCAGTGGTTAGCACACTGGACTCGCATTCGGGAGAACGATGGTTCAATCCCTCGTCCGGCCATCCTGATTTAGGTTTTCCGTGACTTCCCTAAATCGCTCCAGGCAAATGCCGGGATGGTTCCTCTGAAAGGGCACGGCCGACTTCCTTCGCCGTCCTTCCCTAATCCGATGAGACCGATGACCTCGCTGTTTGGTCTCTTCCCCCAAACAACCCAACCCCCCAGCAGGAACAGCGGCAACGATTAACCTGCTCCACATGAGCTGTGGTCTTGCTCGTTCTGAAAGTGCAGTGCAGTGCAGTGCGGGGGGAGTGTGTGGGTATGTGCCTTTCCTGCAGATAGGAGCAGACACCATCAGTAACAGTGTGTATAACGTACATAAATCACAATCGTGGCATTGCCACGCGGAAAACAATTATCATGTGATGAAAATGTAAAAATCGTTGCGTAGAAGGAAATCGGACTCTCTAAAATCAAATCGCCAACAAGTTGCACCGTTCAAGACCAATGATTTATAATTTCGTTAGTTGGGCGCACGATACGGACTGAACGGAAAATATGGGGAGAGTAGAAAGTTATTTGAGCATCGTAACGGTTGTTATTACCAAAGCAAGGCCCACGAACCGTTGTTCTTCTCAACTTGCTTCTCATTTATGGTTGCCTGTAACTGTCAGACGACAAATTTAGTCAAATGAAAACATCTTGTGTTAAAGAAACGACAGAGGAAATCTGCTCTAACACCCAAACATAAACAGGCTAGTTTGGAGTTTGCTGGGAAATAGATGTCATGGACTTGAGAATGGGATAAAGTGATCTTCAGTGATGACTAGAAACTTAATTTCGATGGTCCTGATGCACTGCAATTTGACTGGAATTATCTGAGAACAGAGCAGCAGATATGAATTGGCAGAAATTTTGATGGGCGAAGTGTTATGATTTAGAGAGCCTTCTGCAAAGGTAAATCACGCACTACTTGAGTGAATACTAGATTAACTCTAATACACACATCAAAAAAAGTTTTGCATCACCCCGGTTCCAAGAACTCCTGAAGATAGACGTTAACTCTGGATGTTGTATCACAGACACAGTCACTTTGACTGTTCAGAGATGTCACTAAACCCACCCAAAGATGTATGCCGGCCGGAGTGGCTGAGCGGTTCTAGGCGCTTCAGTCTGGAACTGCGCGACCGCTACGGTGGCAGGTTCGAATCCTGCCTCGTGCATGGATGTGGGTGATGTCCTTAGGTTAGTTATGTTTAAGTAGTTCTCAGTTCTAGGGCACTGATGACCTCAGATGTTAAGTCCCATAGTGCTCAAAGCCATTTGAACATTTGAACCTAAAGATGTATACAACTATGCACGAGCAGCGCCTATTAGATGGCTCAAATGGCTCTGCGCACTATGGGACTTAACATCTGAGGTCATCAGTCCCATAGAACTTAGAACTACTTAAACCTAACCAACCTAAGAACATCACACACATCCATGCCCGAGGCAGGATTCGAACCTGCGACCGTAGCGGTCCCGCGGTTCCAGACTGAAGCGCCTAGAACCGCTCGGCCACACTGTCCGCGCCTATTAGACGGACGGGCTCTGACAGCCGATCAGTTCCAGACATTCCACCATGAAGAAGGTACACGGATCGTGTTGTCTGTAGTTCAACCATGCATTGTTACTTTGTGCCAGGAAGGACTCTCAACAAGGGAAGTGTCCAGGCGTCTCAGAGTGAACCAAAGCGATGTTGTTTGAACATGGAGGAGATACAGCGAGGTAGGAACTGTCGATAACATGCCTCGCTAAGGCCGCTCAAGGGATACTACTGCAGTGGATAACTGCTACCTACCGATTAGGTTTAGAGGAACCCTGACAGCAACGCCACCATGTTGAATAATGCTTTTCGTGCAGCCACAGGACGTCGTGTTACGACTAAAATTGTGCGCAATAGACTACATGATGCGCAACTTCACTTCCGACGACCATGGCGGGGTCAATCTTTGCAATCACGACACAATGCAGCTCGGTACAGAGGGTTCCAACAACATGCCGAATATTCCGCTCAGGATTGGCATCACGTTCCCTTCACCAAATAGTGTCGCATATGCCTTCAACCAGATAATCGTCGGAGACGTGTTTGGAGGTAAACCGGTCAGGCTGAACGCCTTTAGACACACTGTCCAGCGAGTGTAACATGGTGGAGGTTCCCTGCTGTTTTGGGGTGGTGTTATGTGGGCCGACGTACGCCGCTAGTGGCCATGGAAGGTGTCGTAACGGCTGTACGATACGTGAATGCCATCCTCCAACCGATAGTGCAACCATATCGGCAGCATTTTGGCGAGGCATTCGTCTTCATGGGCGACAATTCGTGCCCCCATCGTGTACATCTTGTGAATGGCTTCCTTCAGGATAACGACATCGCTCGACTAGAGTGGCCAGCACGTCCTCCAGACATGAACCCTATCGAACATGCCTGGGATAGATTGAAAATATCTGTTTATGGACTACGTGACCCACGAACCACTGTGAGAAATCTACCCCGAATCGCCGTTTAGGAGTGGGACAATCTGGACCAACAGTTCCGTGATGAACTTGTGCATAGTGTACCACAACGAATACAGGCATGGGTCAATGCAAGAGGAAGTGCTACTGAGTATTAGAGGTACCGGTGTGTAACAGCAATCTGGACCATCACCTCTGAAGGTCTCGCTGTATGGTGGTACAATATGCAATGTGTAGTTTTCATGAGCAATAAAAAGGATGGAAATGATGTTTGTGTTGATGTCTATTCCAATTTTCTGTACAGGTTCCGGAACTCTCGGAACTGAGGTGAGGCAAAACTTTTTTTTGATGTGTGTATGTATACTGTGTGGCTAGAGACAGAATGGATTTGAATGTATGTGGGTCTAGTGGACGAAGGTCTAATGTTTCAAGAAGGTAATGAACCTGTGCACGTTTCTGGTACAACAGAAAAGGGGTTTGAAGATAAAGATATCGATGTCTTCTCAGGAACTCCAATTAGTCTGAGTCTGAACCCAGTGGAAAATGTTTGAGGCGTACTTTCAAGGGGTGTTTATCCCAATGGAAAGCAATTTGAGGCCGTATGTGAGTTGAAAAGAGCGATACGAGAAGAGTAGGTGACAATTTCACAGTAATAAGTACAAACTCTAACAAAATCAATGCCGAAGAGAATTTTTGGGGTAATTAGGAAGTACGGAGGTTACCCAAAGTACTAAAATGTAATAACACAACAGGACAGTGAGTTCCTTTCCACCAATTTTCATCCTGAAAATGCAAAAGCCTTATTTTGTTACTCGTGTCATAAAAGAAACTATGTAATTCCTTCATGATTGTTTGTGTGTTATACATACCTACTTCTTTCATAATAAATTAGATACATATATGGCTCTGAGCACTATGGGACTTAACATCTGAGGTCATCAGTCCCCTAGAACTTAGAACTACTTAAACCTAACCTAACCTAAGGATATCACACACATCCATGCCCGAGGCAGGATTCGAACCTGCGACCGTAGCGGTCACGCGGTTCCAGACTGTAGCGCCTAGAACCGCTCGGCCACGATATATATATGCTCCAGACATTGTACATTACTTTAGCAGGAGCCCTTCCTTTATAGTGATTTTCATTACTGTAGTACACCGCTATTTCTTTAATGTTACACTCATTCGTTTAATTCATTTACACTGAATTTGCGAATTGCAACGTAAGGATGTTCAAGAATGACTTAAGCTACAGACACCTTGCACTAAAACATAATAAACATACATGTGACATTACATAAATGTCATAAAGCATTTCAGAAACCTCTTACTCACTCTACTTCGCTCTTTAGCATTAGGCTGCTGCAGTGGGGCGGAGCGAGTGACAAACAACGGGTGAGCGATAGATTTAAAAGCTGTACATTCGGAAGGCCATAAGTGCATACTGTCAGTATTATGGCCCAATTTTTTGCACGGGATCGTCTGCTGAGGTTAATATCTAGCAAGAGTGTGTTTTTTCCCTTAAAATATGAGCTCGAGCTGAAGATGATTCCCTGTTAGAAACAAAGACGTAATTTTAAATAGTTGCTTCTGTTTCAAGGTACAAGATGGTGCACGACCGACAAAATATAGCTTCATAGTCCACATGCTTTAGAAATAATTCTAAGAATATGGTGTTTTACTTAACATAAAATTTTGAAACTGAAGAATCAACAATATATTCCAAGAAACCTGCATTGTACAAGGGGCAGTCAAATGAAAAATTTTTGCTGTTGCCTACGGAACCATGATTGTACGCAGGCACGCACCTCTTCGTCAGAAGCAAATCAATTTCCACGAAAAGATGTGGGAGGCCTTCCCAGCGAAACTTCTGCAGCGTCGTCGAAACAACCTTAGCAACACCTGGGTACGCCCACATGTTGCCATGGTTGTTTCGATGACGCTGCAGAAGTTTCGCTTGTCAGCGCTTGCGCTTCCTCCATAAAGTCCCAACCTCTCCCCATGCAATTTCCATGCCTTTCTGGTGCCTGATGTCAGACATTTGCGGCTGTTGATTTGCTTCGGATGAAGAGATGCATGCCGGGGTATAATCATGATTACATAGGCAACAGCAAACGTTTTTCCATAAAGGCACTGGACGCCTTGTCTCACTGGTGGTTAAATGTATTAATAGGTACGAAGTTTACTATTGAAATAATAAACAAAATGGTTCAAATGGCTCTGAGCACTATGGGACTCAACTGCTGAGGTCATTAGTCCCCTAGAACTTAGAACTAGTTAAACCTAACTAACCTAAGGACATCACAAACATCCATGCCCGAGGCAGGATTCGAACCTGCGACCGTAGCGGTTTTGCGGTTCCAGACTGCAGCGCCTTTAACCGCACGGCCACTTCGGCCGGCGAAATAATAAACAGTTAACTTACTTTTTTGGTAGAAATTATACATTACGTCGTATTAATGACGTCATAGCAAATTATATAAGCACTTCTGTTTGACCGATTTTCAGCAAAATGTATTGTATCTATAAGGAATACCACACTGTGATAGATAAACGTCTACCAAGCCACCATCGCATTACTAGATTGTGTGACATCTTAGTAAAATTCTAGTGCTTCCAACCAAAGATACTTTGTGTTTAGCCAGTGCTATAAAAACATGCACCTAGAGAGCTAACCAGTGAAAAATGTGTCTCCTGCAGGGTAGCCCACCTATCGAACCGAGCTAGCAACGGCCGAAGAAGATGCACCGTTATAAGAGTAATCATCTCTGACTTGGTTGCTGGTGGACAGAAATCACTGTTGCTGCTATACCAAGCGAGAGACCCCCCGTCCACCGTAATAATGGCGAAACAGATCCTAACACATCTGTGGAAATGCCAAATACTGCTAAAAATACACACCAAGATTGCGAGGAACTCCCCCCTGCGTTTACTTATAATGCAGGTTGAACGTGCCAAGTGAGATGACAGTAAGGTAAGGAATTCCTTGAGTGGCTGTCGCCGTGCTCGAACGAGAGAGCTCCACATGTCTGACCAACACTACGCCAGACCAGCCTGCCAGCAACGGTAGAGAAATTTGCGTTATTTAAACGGTATGTATGTGTAATCGTCTCCTGCGCGACCGACCTGGTGGCTGTCACAAAAAGCATTCAGTCATTCAAGGAGGTGACATCCCGCCACAGCAACGCAGTCGTAGCTCAGTGATGTCTTTGCAGATAAACTTTGCTATCAATTTAAGCACCGAGCTCTACCCTCCCTCCCCACCTCCTTTTCTGTGGACCAGTAGCAAACAAGATCACCCCCTAGCCGTCGTAGTTTCAAAACTCGCTTTTATTCGAGGGCGACCCCATTTTCAGCCAAACAGCACTACCAGACACACGATTATAATTACAATATCTACGAAAAATAACCCCTGCAATATTATTAGTATTTGTGACATTACTGTACGTCTTATATGTCAAGTGCCATAAAATCCAAGTGTGTCCATCATTATTAAGACTGATCTGTATAAGTCAAAAAGCTCACAGCGGGCAGCTATGGCACTGTTATATTTAATAAAAGAATTTTTGCTTAGAAAACTCATCTGGGCATTAATAATGAGTGATACCGCATATAAGGGTGATCCATTGACAGTGACCGGGCCAAACATCTCACGAAATAAGCATCAAACGAAAAAACTACAAAGAACGAAACTCGTCTAGCTTCAAGGGGGAAACCAGATGGCGCTATGGTTGGCCCGCTAGGTGGCGCTGCCATAGGTCAAACGGATATCAACAGAATTTTTTAAAATGGGAACCCCCATTTTTATTACATATTCGTGTAGTACGTAAAGAAATATGAATGTTTTAGTTGGACCACTTTTTTCGCTTTGTGATAGATGGCGTTGTAATAGTCACAAACGTATAAGTACGTGCTATCACGTAACATTCCGCCAGTGGGGACGGTATTTGCTTCGTGATACATTACCCGTGTTAAAATGGACCGTTTACCAATTGCGGGAATGGTCGATATCGTGTTGATGTATGGCTATTCTGATCAAAATGCCCAACGGGCGTGTGCTATTTATGCTGCTCGGTATCGTGGAAGACATCATCTCGCCGGATAGTTACGTTATTTAAGGAAACAGGAAGTGTTCAGCCACATGTGAAACGTCAACCACGACCTGCAACAAATGATGATGCCCAAGTAGGTGTTTTAGCTGCTGTCTCGGCTAATCCGCACATCAGTAGCAGACAAATTGCGCGAGAATCGGGAATCTCAAAAACGTCTGTGTTGAGAATGCTACATCAACATCGATTGCACCCGTACCATATTTCCATGCACCAGGAATTGCATGGCAACGACTTTAAACGTCGTGTACAGTTCTGCCACTGGGCACAAGAGAAATTACGGGACGATGACAAATTTTTTGCACGCGTTCTATTTAGCGACGAAGCATCATTCACCAACAGCGGTAACGTAAACCGGCATAATATGCACTATTGGGCAACGGAAAATCCACGATGGCTGCGACAAGTGGAACATCAGCGACCTTGGTGGGTTAATGTATGGTGCGGCATTATGGGAGGAAGGATAATTGGTCCCCATTTTATCGATGGCAATCTAAATGGTGCAATGTGTGCTGATTTCCTACGTAATGTTCTACCGATGTTACTACAAGATTTTTCACTGCATGACAGAATGGCGATGTACTTCCAACATGATGGATGTCCGGCACATAGCTCGCGTGCGGTTGAAGCGGTATTGAATAGCATATTTCATGACAGGTGGATTGGTCGGATCTGACGTCCCCGGATTTCTTTCTGTGGGGAAAGTTGAAAGACATTTGCTATCGTGATCCACCGACAACGCCTGACATGCGTCAGCGCATTGTCAGTGCATGTGCGAACGTTACGGAAGGCGAACTACTCGCTGTTGAGAGGAATGTCGTTACACGTATTGCCAAATGCATTGACGTTGACGGACATCATTTTGAGCATTTATTTCAGTAATGTGGTATTTACAGGTAATCACGCTGTACCAGCATGCGTTCTCAGAAATGATAAATTCACAAAGGTACATGTATCACATTGGAACAACCGAAATAAAATGTTCAAACGTACCTACGTTCTGTATTTTAATTTAATAAAACCTACCTGTTACCAACTGTTCGTCTAAAATTGTGAACCATATGTTTGTGACTATTACAGCGCCATCTATCAGAAAGCGAAAAAAGTGGTCCAACTAAAACATTCATATTTCTTTTTACTTACTACACGAATATGTAATAAAAATGGGGGTACCTATTTAAAAAAACGCAGTTGATATCCGTTTCACTATGGCAGCGCCATCTAGCGGGCCAACCATAGCGCCATGTGGTTTCCCCCTTCTAGCTAGACGAGTTTCGTTCTTTGTAGTTTTTTTCATTTGACGCTTATTTCGTGAGATATTTGGCCCGGTCACGATCAATGGACCAGTTGTCTGACAAGGCTTCCAGTGTGTCACCTGGTAAGGACAATGCAGCCAGTGGATGCCATGTGTACACTTTAATAGTAATAGAAAGCAAGGTCTTGCCATTAAATTGCCACAATTCATTATTTATACGAATAAACCCTGCTATATAACTAGTTTTTTGTGATGCGATAAGTCATAAATACAGTCCTGGATTGCACTGACTGTGAAGGAGATCTGCCAGAGTTCGCAGGCAGAATAAAAAGACATGTAAATGTAACTCTTGTAATATTGGTGTGCTATAGATAAAGAATTACAGACACTGGCTGCGAGAAGACACTGTCTGAAACCAGTGGGGAAGAACACTGAGGTCGTCCCGCATCCATTAAAGGAAAGAGACCTGGGCAATGCCCAACAATGCGAGTGATGTCTCTAATTGCAGGAAGTTGTCTGATAAGGCTTCCAGTGTGTCACCTGGAAAGGACAAAGCAGCCAGTGGCTGCCATATGAGTGAAAACGCTTTAAAAATTATTATTGGGCATTCATGTATGTCACTGTATACATCTAAGCTGCTGCATTTATTCATGCAGTCTTATTAACAAAAAACAGTGGATAAAATAACATCGTCAGTTGAAAGCGTTGTACGTTAAGATTTTACCGCGAATCTACCTCTCTCCTGGTTGTCATATATCTCTTATAGTTTCGACAACGTACCGTCTACGATATCGCAGCTGATATCGCAGCCAAGTCCAAAGCCTGATGCCGCTGAGAGGAGAAGTGTATGGATAGGTTGTCACTAAATCTTCTTTTTCGTTCTATTGGAAAGCTTTAATGCAACTACCCGTTTGCAAAACTGAAAAATGCCCAATCCTTCAATGTGACATTTTCCTGTTCAAGCAGTCTGCTGCTGCAATTGGTAGCAGAGAATCTCTTGTTCCTTGCGGAAATTCTGTAACACACTCCTTACTAAACAGAAGACTTCTCTACAAAAGAACTGTTAGTATTACATGTTATGTCAGATGGCCACTTGTTACTCAGTACTTCTACAGTACTTGTCATGGCCGTTTGCTACTTGTTACGACTTCTGCAGTACTCGTTAGCAGCAGACACAGTGGTTGCACCAAAGACTGAGACGGCGTGGAGTTTTACAATTGTTTATTGAGCTTTCTTTACAATTTCTCCCTCGTCGTCGCTGCCCAGCCCTGCGGATCCTTCCGCCTGGCTGCTGCAGTGTAGATTCTCCGACAATGCGCGCAACGCGCGCCACCTGTGCTCCGCTGGAGTCAGGGTGCCCTGTGGTTGAGATGAACTCGTCGCCGCTCGGCAGCTCAGTATGGCACGCCCACGGAGCCGCGTCGCCCTGAGGTCGGCTGCCGCCCCAGCCGTCAGTCGCGATGTCTGCGAGCTCCCGTCATGGACGGACCACGCGGCGTGGCCGGGTTGCCGTGAAGTCTGGGTGTCAGTCCCCGGCGGCGCCTGTGTCCAAGACCGCGCTGCGGCCGGTCCTGCTGGAAGTTCTCGCTGTGGTTAGTCAGCCATGGTGCCGACCGGACTCGGGCCGACCCCCAGAGCTGAAGTAGACATCTGGCGGCGAACGGATGACTCCTGCGAGCTGGAACAGACTTCCGGAATCGCCACCTACGAAGATTGAACATTCGGACACGGACCACGTCCGTCCTCAGATCCGAACTGCTTCCTAATGGCTTCTGTCCGTTGCTGCCTGCGCTACACTATTTATATCCGGTAGGAGGACTTTTTTACCCTCGGTGGCAACTTCTTGCTATTACTCCCGCAGTATATTGCAGCGTAACTTAACGTGCTGGTCTCACTTCCCTTACTCAGCACTCTCCAGGCCCTGCTCGGCGCTCGGTCTGCGTGCGTCCTGGCGTCAGCCGGTTGGTAGACTGCAACTGTCAGCAAAGCTATCTGTGCCGCATCTACTTCGCAATGCCTCGGTCGCCGCTGTTTTGCCATTCTCCACTGCGTGAAGCAACGCTTACTACATGTGGCCGCAACACACAGTTTGTGTGTCTGTAATCGATGTCCACGATAATTATAGGCATATCAGTGCATGGATTTATAACTCATCATAGCTCTGGAGTGTCTTTTTTAAGTAGAATATCGAGGTATGGCAGTGCATTCTGCTGTTACCGACTAATCCAATACACACATTCAGCTAAAAATATGACACTTATGTATACTTATTTTATGAGTCATAATAGTAAAAACCTGTCATGGTCACGAAATCAGAATTTTCAGCTCATATTACTTCCCCAGTAGACAAACTGCAGAGTGACATCAGTAATTAGATAAAGTCAGTTCTACACCACTTTTGCTGTCAAGTTTATATGATAATTAATCGAATTGATCAATTAAACAATTAAATTACTCCTTCCCCCTACTTCCCCCCTTAACTTATTGTTCTCATAAGTGGTTTATGACACATTGGGGGTTGATTTATTATCCCATTGGTGATAACTTGCCCTTCTGAGAAATGCCCCACCTCTCCCCCTTCCAATCCAGAGGGACATTTATTTTGTTTCCAGAATGAGATTTTCACTCTGCAGCGGAGTGTGCGCTGAGATGAAACTTCCTGGCAGATTAAAACTGTGTGCCCGACCGAGACTCGAACTCGGGGCCTTTGCCTTTCGCGGGCAAGTGCTCTATCATCTGAGCTACCGAAGCACGACTCACGCCCGGTACTCACAGCTTTACTTCTGCCAGTATCTCGTCTCCTACCTTCCAAACTTTACAGAAGCTCTCCTGCGAACCTTGTAGAACTAGCACTCCTGAAAGAAAGGATACTGCGGAGACATGGCTTAGCCACAGCCTTAGGGATGTTTCCAGAATGAGATTTTCACTCTGCAGGAGAGCTTCTGTAAAGTTTGGAAGGTAGGAGACGAGATACTGGCAGAAGTAAAGCTGTGAGTACCGGGCGTGAGTCGTGCTTCGGTAGCTCAGATGATAGATCACTTACCCGCGAAAGGCAAAGGTCCCGAGTTCGAGTCTCGGTCGGGCACACAGTTTTAATCTGCCAGGAAGTTTCACTTATTTTGTTGCCCCTCAACAGTTCAGTTCTGGGCCACTTTCCCCCTCCTGGGAAATCCCACAGCCCACCCTTCCCATGTCCCACCCCACCCCCTCCCTCGTTATCTGGTAATTGGTGGGAATAAGAGCCAGTCTCTATTGAGCTGCAGCAAAGGAAGGATCTCTTGACACAAAATTCAAATGAATGACATAATAATATATCTTTCAATTCAATTTGCATATATTTTATTTAATCAGTTAGTGACAGTTGGGGGTCCTCCACTTCTGTCCCCCACTTGGGTAAAGCTCACATCTGCACCACCACCACTAATTTGCACGACATAATAACTGTAAACTCCAAGAAATGGAATAAAGTGTGATATATTAGCTATTGTTTTGGGTCACCTACGAATATGTCAGCCAGCCAGTTACTAGGCACACTGTTGTCTGAGTCTGCCGGTTGGGTCAAGGAGCACCAAGTGCACACATCTACATGCTGTGGAAGTCGAAAACCGCCGAATGTCATAATTACCGATCATGATACTTGAATACCACAAAACTAGTCCCCACATCTTCACAGTATTAAAAACAATGTTACATACTGATCGCATGTAGAAAGATGGTCTAAATAGTACTTTCAAATCACAAAAGTAGTCCTTTTTCCCAATCATGTGCATAGACTGATTGTAAGAGCCCCTAAATGCCTCAGAAGCGCTGACAGCTCTGTTCACTGTGGAAGCCTGCAGCCTAATGGCGAGTTGTGAGACTGTGCACGCCAGTGTGTACCACTAGTAAAGCCACGTGGCAGTCGGCAGGAAGTACCACAAGACCGCACATGCATGAGGTGCCACTGCTCTGCACAGCACAGAGAAATCGCTGTTGGAGGCTGCACAGCCAACTGAAGATAAACTGCTGTCGGAGGCCACACAGTCCACCAATGGGAGCCACATATGCCGATACCATTTTGATATCTTGTGTGCCTACCTACACGAGGGACATCCATTCGTTCTCATGGCCCCTGAACAAAACATCAAGTGGCAGCATCCAATTGATCGGGAAATTCCCAGACTCAGTTCCTGTCTCTGTCTCTCTCTCTCTCTCCCTCAACTGGTTACTTACTGTTTGAGTGCACACGTCCATGAACCAACATATCCAAACCTGCAGACGGAGGTTTCCATCCCTCCTCAGAATACTGTGTGGCTGTTGGCTAACGCTGAATCAGTGAACCTGTATAAAGGCTCCTCCCTCCACTTTCGTCCTCATTGTACGATCGTTTGTGGCTGCATCAGGTTGTTTGTGTGCATATTGGCATTCCCAGCCTTTGTTTCTTTGCTTGTGTGCTACTCGTTTACAAGATGAAACATTCAGCCAGAAACGGCAACAGTGCCAGTGGCAAACTCCTTAGGCAAGGAGAATTACCAGGTAAGCACATATTCCAATCGGTAACTGTAACTTTTCTCCTCACCATTCTTTCGCTAAGAATTTCGTAATATTGAATACAGGTACATGCCTTCTTCTTATTGTTTCAGCGTACGCTCATGAATTTCTGGATCAGCTGGAAGCTGAGAGACGACAGCAATAGCAGCGGCATCAACTATGTAGGCACTTATTTTCTACTTCATAGTGCTTTTTGTATATGTAAAATGTTGCTGAGACACATTCTAGTTAGCCGGCCGTGGTGGCCGAGCGGTTCTAGGCGCTTCAATCCGGAACCGCGCGACCTCTACGGTCGCAGGTTCGAATCCTGCCTCGGGCATGGACGTTTGTGATGTCCTTAGGTTAGTTAGGTTTAAGTAGTTCTAAGTTCTAGGGGACTGATGACCTCAGATGTTAAGTCCTATAGTGCTCAGAGCCATTTGAACCATCTGAACCACACATTCTAGTCATTAAAAATGTTCTTCCTAAAATTTCGTTGTAGTGCTGTGTGTATACATAATATGCTGTTATCTCAGATTTGTTGTTGTAGATGATTTTGTGGAAGAGGAGCAGGGATGGGAAGAGGTTGTGATACCTTCCCCAACATAGCAAAGTAAGTGTATATTAAAAAAAAAATTTTTTTTTGCTAGTCTGAGTGAACTCTTTCTTATTAAATTGATGTGTTTCTGTTGTATGTGATTTTGGCGACCTCGAATGATGGCTCCATAGTGGTTCATGTTGAGAATTATGACATGCAGGAATGGGTGGAGGAAATGGAGCAGGATCTGTGTCGGCATGAGTATATGCAGGATGTGACTGCCAATGACCTGACGCATATGTCAGGAACCCAAATCATGTAGGTAATTTTTATATGTACTCAAATTGCATGCATATAATCCGTGTTCTTTCCTGGCAGCAGCAGCAGCAAGCAATGTCTAGGACGTTGTACTTAATTTTTTTTTCGTTATTCTCCTTCTTCTAGTAGTTGTCTCATCACAACTTTCATCATTGGTGTATGTACAGGGAGTGGCTAAGAAACCACCAGCAAGACGCGGTCGGTCCAGCAGGCACAGTCTTGTAAGACGTCACCCATCACTATGCAGGAAGCCACACATTGTGGCAAGATCCATCTCTGCAGCCACAGCGAGGCTGCTCACATGTGGCAATGCACAACCTCCTCCCCCATTTTGTCAATCAAACTGCGAGGTTCATGCACCTCTCTGCTCCTCCACGTAGCTGTCATCATCGTTGGAACCAGGAGCAGCAGCATCATCGTCTACTAGTTGTAGTTATAGTAACAGTAGTAATCCTGTGGCTAGTGGCGGTTATTTCCCCCATCCTTTCAGTGAAGGACATCAGATTAGTAACACCATACTGCAATTAGAGTATTTAGTGATTGTAGACGCCTTTGAGGAGTGAATCTCATTCACTAAGATCAAGAAGCCAGCAGGAGGGTACCATGACCACTTAGGGCCTTCCTGTTCTGTAACTGGAACTCCCCATTGTTGTTAATGATCTGTGGTATCCCTCCATTAAGAGCCCCACTTTGCTGTGCATCGAACTGTCGTACTCAGACCTCTGGCATTGAAGAGACAATCTTTCACTATCTTGAGGTGGAAATGGCGTGATATCGCGGAGCACACCAATCACTGAGTGGTTTCTCGAGTCCACTTTGAGTGGTATACTGGACTGGTTTTTCGAGATGGAAGTTAGATCAGCCAAAGCACTGAGCCTAATATTATACTTCATATGCATGTCTATGATCCAGTAAATCGAGGGTCATGCTATATCAAGCATTCTAAGTGTATAGCTGATAAGAAGGCATATATTAATGGCGAAAATAGAACATATCTTGCTCGTTTTACATGGTCAATCCTGGCTTCCGAGAAAAATTACAATCGCAAGCATCATCCACATCATCCATCTCGATAGAGTTGTTGTAACTTAGATGGTATCGAGTTCCCCGTCAAACTTCAGGATATACTTAAAATTGGGGCACAGAACATCGGAATACCGTTATTTCTCAAAATTTACTGGTGAGCATAACATGTGTGTGAACATGCTGGAATTTTCAGACGACGAAAATAAGGAGAAAGACAATTAACATGACTGCTGGCGCAGGGATGTGACCTGACTCATTTTCTTCCAAATTAGTAAACACATGCCTAAAGAGCATATTTTCTGAAGGTGTTTGAATGCCTTTTCCTCAGATAAGTTATTAGCAAAGCATCTAGTAGAGTGTGCTTCCTAGGACCTGCTACGTATTATTATGCCTAATGAGGAAAAGAAATTCATACAGTTTAAGAAGCTCACCACAAGGAGCAGTGCCCGTTTGTGGCATATGTCAACATCAAATGCCTCCTCACACATGTGATCCTGTGTGGGTATGACCCTGCAGTCTCACATACTACCTTCAAAGCACAACATGTACCACATAAGGCAGCGCACCAAGTGGTATTGCTCTATGATTCGAGTCTTAAGCGTTACCAATCGTATGTTGGGGGTAATCGTACAGTTTGGCTTCTCACTGAGTTTGAAAAATTTTCATGGGAGGTTGATAAGCTTTACAGTGATGAGATTCCTATGACCATATCGAAAGAGAATAAAGATTTGTACATGAAGGCGGTTCACTACCATATTTGTAGGCTGCCATTAGATAGGAAAGTGGAAACTCCTTGTAGGAACCATTGTCATCTTATGGGGAAGTTCCACGGTGCAGCTCTCAATATATGCAAATTGAAGTATCAATTACCATGACACATACCCGTCTTCTTCCGTAATTTAAGCTGGTGTCAGGATCACTTTCTACGCTTTCTTGTTGAGCGCTTGGCTGATTTCGGTATGAAGAATTATCAGGTCATTATCCCGCCTGAGAGTGTTGAGAAATATATTTCATTCTCCAAAAGAATGACGCCAAGAAATACACTCCGCTTCCATGACTTGCTGCATTTTATGCAGGCGCCATTCAGAAAATTGTTGAAACTCTGCCTCAGAAGGATATGAACATCACTCTTGCATTTTCCGACGACGGCAAGTTGCAGTTTGAGATTAGGAAGGGAATTTTCGAGCAAGAGTATCTGGAACGTTTGGCACAAATCAACAAAACCAGGCTACCCGACATAACTGCGTTCTCCAGCAACCTTACAGATGATGCCATAATGGATGCAGAATATGAGCATGCTGTGAATGGTGAGAATTCAGTATCTCCACTTTAGGAGAGTATGCACAGCTTTACATGGCCACAGACATGGGCTTGCTTGCAGATGTTTTTGAGATATTCTCGAGTCAATGTATGGTCACATAGTCTCTGGATCCTGCGTTTTATTACACACCATCTTGGTTGTCTTGGGATGTTATCCTCAAAAAAAAAAAAAAAAAAAAAAAAAAAAAAAAAAAAACGAAGCACAGCATCGAGCATCGAACTATTGATCGATGCGGAATGCATGATAGATTCACATTGAGCATCAGGCTTATAAAGGATGTGTGTGTGTGTTCCAACATGTGCAGACAAAATGGATATGTCCTGTCGTAAGGGAAGGTATGGATTTGACGTGCAAACCTGCGATATCCGCAAAGGAAATCAAAGATAGTTTTACTTGGAAAATTATGCGAAGTCATACGAATGGTACAGATATCACTATTTCCAGAGCCGCAGTCGTCAGGAGGGGGTATTTCCAATACTTCGCTCATTGTCAAGTGTCCTCTGATTGATGCTGCAATCATAATATTTAATTATAAGTACGGCAATCAAATATATATGTGGCCGGTTTCCCAGGACAATTATGTCTTTGGGTGCATGGCGGAGGCCTGTCGCGGAAACGATTCACGTTTCCGGCTTACGGTAGTAGCCATCTGAAAGAAAAGGCCACTTGTGGTACAGGAATATAGCTGACCTAACTGTGCCGCTCCCTAGACGGGTGTAAAGCGAAATAATATTCAGTATGTGTTGGACAGCCTTCGTGACAGCGTGTGTTCTCGATGGAAATTTGACAAGATACAATATGGACGTGTGTTTGGGCTGGAGCATTATTTCCCCCCCCCCCCATATAAATTGTTCAGTTAAATGCTTCTCCACATTTCGCATCTTTATTTGGGTAAGAGAACATCGATTGTGGTGTGTGTTGTGTACATCTAGCAGGTGAAAGACGGATGGAAGACACGTTTGCTCGTTTTCTAGAACTGATAAGTACATTAGTTGACTTTGTAAATTATAAGAATTACTTAGAAACTGTCATATCAGCGACATTGGTATTCGCGAGTGGAATTATGAGTTTCCTCTATTTTTTTCTACTTTTCACATAAAGGTCTTCGCAGAAGAGATAAGTTTCTCATTCTCCATGGCTTACAGCACATCCCACCTCGCTGCACCTCGCTAAAGTTTCGTGTTCCTAAGGAAATAATTTCCAGGCTGTATCTTGGGAACTGTAACGTGCAAGCGATACTGCTATGCAAGTGATATTGCTTTTCCCTTGATATCGAGAAGTATCGCGTTAATGGTATGGTATTCTGTTAAACCATATGAAATACATATGTTCTTGTAATCCCAGAGTCTGGAGTTGGGTGTAGAAAGCAAGCGAGCAAGCAGGTCAGGGTCAGAAACAGTAACGCCTTTCTGGTGAGGGGAACCGACCCAGCCTTTGTACAACAGTTCGGACAGTGACCTTGGCCTGCTGAGGGTGCTCTGGTGACGCATCAGGCCAGTGTGTGTGGGTAGGGGCAGATCACTTGTCATGGATGGCTGTGGTGGATGACCCCTTGACTTCGTGGAAAGTATCCAGTGCTGTGGGGAGTATTTTATTCCATGTTCTTATACTATCTGTCTTCATGGTATATGTATGTGTTTCTGGTGGTCGACAGCTTGAAAGATTGCGTGGGACTTTCACTTTTGATACGGTGTAATGCAACTTAATGTTCATAGGGAAGGTGATCTTTATTATTTGGTTGCTATACTTAATTTGATCTGACTTCATTCATATGATGAAATGGTTGGCAATAGTTAACGCTCTTGCTTGTGTACTCTAGTGAAGGTATAGTGGTAGGCTTTACTTGTGTTCGAAGGTAGAGGGTGCCAAGATAATAGACAGCAGTAAAAGCATACGGCGGCTGAGAGCCGAGAAGAGTTTTTTTCTGTGGAACCTGGTGAAAACGTTTGCCGACAGCCAGGCGCCGGTCGGTCGGCAGCCACGTCCCGGTAGGCTGACAAGTGGCGAGGAGTCACTGCAGCTATGAGCGGCGCATTGTAAGACCTCATGGCAGGCAATAAAGCAGAGTATGAGCCCTTGTTAGGTAGAAAGTGGATGTGATGGCTGCGAGTTTCTGCTAATTCTGGGGGACAGGGCAGTAGCGCCCAGGCACCCAGACTCTGTTACAAAACATATTTGTGAAGGCACGAGGCTTTTATTGAGTTTATGGCCTTTCTTTGGAAAGTTCAAAATGGATGCAACAGGGGATATAACGATCTTTTTATTTAGAGCTGTGGTTCCATCCAAGTCATGCTCTTAGCAAAGGCATGGCGAAAACACTTGGGAAAGAGGGCGCGAAGCTGAATCTTTTTTCCTTTTCTACCAATTAATTTTTAAAGTCGCTGGTTGGTCAAATATATGATGTAGAGCATGGGGGCGGTCTCCCAGCTTCGAATGCTGAGCTCCAGGTCGTGATTGGCTTGTGCTAAAGTGAGTGTAGTCTAAGCATGCAAATGTGCTATGCCACCAAGCTGCAGAGGAAAGCTGTAGAGAAAGAGATCACTCTTATACTGGCGCTTCGCTAGGAAAGAACGGTAGAACTTTACCTAGACGGTAAAGTCCTTTGCTAGCATGCCATTTAGAGCCTATGCCAGTCACTATCTGAACTGTCAAAGGTACTGCTTCTTCCATCATGCACACATCGAGTTATGCGTCGGTGTACTGATTTGTTTTGAGTTGGCCATCTAAACGTTTGACATATCCTGTCATGAATAGTCGTGTCAGGGAGTCAAATTGGTTTGGCAGACCAGCAAACGGGTCCACTTGCACACTGGAATCCACCGGGGTTTCAGAGGCTCATAGTTAAGTATCTGCATTCCGAATCAGCCGAAAGTGAGACAGCATACTTGCATATTTCTGGGCGCACACCATGAATAATAGACTGCCACTGTCCATGACTGCAGTGGCGAGCGTGTCATGCTGTGCCACCCCGACCCTGTGGGTAAAGGATTCGCTGCTATGGCGTAGACCTCCAATATATGCCTCTTAGTACCCTGTTCTTTGGAACCAAATTTTTCTTTATGGAATAGTAGATTATAGATGCTTGATAGTAGCGTAGTTTTTGGGCCATACCACGGATTCACATTTATGAAGTGAGATAAAGCTATTAGTTCTGGTTAGTATGGTGTGTTGATCCCCAGCTGATACTTTGTTAACCACTGAAAAATTCAAGCTCTGCTCAACAGTAGCAGAGCAGTGTAACTGAGGAAGTGTCTTTCCATCTTTGATGATCTGTAGACCGCTTTTGCAGGGTTTAACTGTCAGTGCAATATGGCGATCTGTACAAAATAGTTTTCCCACTGAAAGACTCATCTGCAGATTAAAATGGCGGACAGTGCACTCTCTGTGGAACCACCAGCAGTTTGATGGGTAAATTAAGTAAGAGCCAATGAGAATACTCCATTTATTCAGGAGACATCCTTAGTGCCAGGGCACTGGAACCTATACAGACTGGTTCGATCAAGATCGGGGCAAGGTATCCATGGAGAGGTCTGAGAGTAACATGATGTCATTATAGCGTTAGAACATCTCCAGACCAGCAGCTGTAGGACACCGAAAATTCCAGGTTTATTTTTCTTCTGTAGGATAGTGCTTCGAATTTTGTTAGCATAATTGTTCTGATTTTCCCGTCTGTGCTTAGACAGTGTTCTCTTTCCAAACAACAAGAATGTTTTTATGATTAACGGTGTTTTCGCAAGCAGACTCAGACATGATCAAGGCTTTTGTCAGTGAGAACATGAGTGAACGTTTACCGTTTCTGAGATGTATGTTGAAAGCAGGACGTTACGATTTCTGAGAAGGGTAACACTTGATGGATGCGGTGCCTCCTTAGGACCATCAGGAAGAATGCATGCGGTGTTATTCTGGGATATTTTCTCTAACAGATCCTGTAAGGAGAAGAAATTCCACGCAGAAAAGCTGAGACATCACGAAAGCTCCTACAGTAAAAGCGACCATTAATTATTTCTGTGGCACTTTACGATTTCTGGGAAGGGTTGATGTGTAACGAATGGGCTGTCCCATTAGGATCGCTAGGAAGAATGTATCCTGTGTTATTCCAGGATATTTTTGCAAACAATTTATGGAAGCACTGCAAAAGATTTCTGTATCACATCCAGAGGGAGACTTGGCTGTTATTTTCATAGACATAAGATGTTTGTATAACACTGACAAATTTTTAGCTGCTCCTGTGAGGGTGAGTTGCTAGGCAAATCATCTCACTTGGCAATTTGGGCCATGCTGGATCCCCAGGTATGAAGGCGATGTGTCAGCCATGGTGTCTAGGTAAACACATATGCGGCCAGAGGCGTCTTGCTTGTGGAACTGGCTGGACTGGCAAGTGCACCCGACACGTCCAGTCAGCATTCCGTCTTGGACCTCTGTAGGGAACTGATCACTGATACGATGTGGTCGAATTTCTTAACGATAGCTCGAAAGCGGTTTTACACGCAATGAGTGTTCGTGCACTGCATTAATTCGACTGTTTAATCGTTGTGACCGTGTTTGCAGAACGTTATACATGCATTATTTTGCCAATTTTACGCGTAGTGAATGTGTCTGTACATCAGTGTTCTGCATTATTTTGTGAACGTGTCTGTAGTCTGTAGGCTGTGCAGTGCATTATTTAGACAGTTTACAATTAGTGAGTGTGTTTGCAGAGCGTTTGACATGCATTATTTTGACGATTTACGAGTTGTTTGCGTGTGTGTACATCAGTGTACTGCATTATTTCGGTAATTTACAAGCCGTTTACACGTCTTTAGGCTATATATTGTGACCCCAAACACCTCAGGGAGAGTGTTTTGTATCAGTGTAATAAATAAATTATATGATTTAAACTGTTCCAACTTCCCAACGAAAATAAATGAAGCACACTCCTTCCTCTCCAGCAGCTGGACACAGACTGAGTCCTTATCCTGGCAGTTTTTCCCCAGACCGCCATCTTGGATTACGTCATGGGAAGGGATGATAGCGCCCTCTGGTGGCTGTACTGCGTACTAGGTCAGTTAGATTTTGAACCTCATGGTGAATGTACTGGATGGAGCTTTTTGTATCACATCTGGAAGGCGTCCACTTTTGTAGTGCCAACCTACAAGAGAGCATCTACATTGTGGCATCGTAACTATCGATACTACAGAGCTAATGCCTATGACAAGTCAAATTGTTTAAATAAACAATGTATGGAAAATAAAGACTTACATCCATCCTATCCAGCAGCCCAGCACAGATTGAGTCTTGTTCCCACCAATTCCAAGTAGAGGTGGTGGCTGGGTGACTTAGATTAGTGGAGGAAACCCAACTGATCTGTTTTCCTGCCAAAATTTTACAGGCATTTCTTTAGGTTAGTGGATGTAGCCAAAGTGACCTTTTTTCCCTCCATGTTTTTCCTGTCGTTTTATTAGGGAACAGAGGGGAGGGGAAGGGGGTGGGAGCGGGTTAGGTTAGTGGAGGTAGCCCAGTTGACCTATTTTCCCAATAAATTTTGAACTTCTCACAATGGCGCCATTGCAACGTTGCCACATCTATCGCCACCACCTTGGATCAGCCATCTTAAATAAATTTGGCAATAATGTACAGTTGGGCACTGCCGCTCTTGCCCTACTACTTATGAGTTGCTGATGAAGCATATTGCAGTAATGCTGGCCAGTCACACTGCACGTCTTTGGTTCTTGAGTGTCAACCTGTTCAAAGAAGTATGGGCCAATGATGAACATAGACATAAATCCACACCGTACAGTGACACGTTCACCATACAGAGGAACTTCATGCACAGTGACTGGAGGTGAAGATCCCCAAACTCGGCATTTCTATGTGTTCACCTCACCCGTCGGAGACAGATGAGCTTCGTTTGTCCATAGGATGGTCCAGGGCCAGCCCTCGTCAACTTCTGTCCTAGCGAGAAAGTGGAGAGCGAAGTTAACATGTCGTTGTCCGTCCTGTGGTGCAAGCTGCTGTGCTATATGGATCTTGTATGGATACCATTTGAGAATGGTTTGAAGACCTTCCGTACAGTGAACTATGGGATGTTTAACTGTTGTGACACTGCACGCGCACTGCCTGATGATCAGGAATTGCGCTCGGTATTGACTGCCATAGCAACAGTGATTTCATCAACCACCTGCAGTACAACCTGTCGTCGGCCTCTTCCCAGAGCGATGCCCAGCTCCGCACAGAAGGTGTAGAAAGAGGACCCTTTCGTAATCCTTTCAGCTGGCGTTATTCTGGAAGTGCAGCTGCAACATTACTGTTGTTTTGATAATAGAATGGTTCAAATGGTTCCGAGCACTATGGGACTTATCATCTGTGGTCATCAGTCCCCTAGAACTTAGAATTACTTAAACCTAACTAACCTAAGGACATCACGCACATCCATGCCCGAGGCAGGATTCGAACCTGCGACCGTAGCGGTCACACGGTTCCAGACTGAAGCGCCTAGAACCGCATGGCCACACCGGCCGGCTTTGATAATAGACCTTCACCAATAATGTCCTGCTCCTTTTGTCCAAGCTCATGTTGACACATCAAGAAGTGCACTGTGACTGGTCAGGTGTGTGAGACTATGAATCACGATGATTGATCACGGCACCTGGGCCGGCCGCTGGTGGCCGAGCGGTTCTGGCGCTTCAGTCTGGAACCGCGCGACCGCTACGGTCGCAGGTTCGAATCCTGCCTCGGGCATCGATGTGTGTGTTGTGCTTAGGTTAGTTAGGTTTAAGTAGTTCTAAGTTCTAGGGGACTTATGACCTCAGCAGTTGAGTCCCATAGTGCTCAGAGCCATTTGAACCATTTTGAACGGCACCTGGTGGCCATAGTTGAAGCTGTATTGTGGCGCTGTGACACATGGAAATCGTGCATCCCATACTCTGGAATTAATGCTACCAAGTTTGTTACTCGTACAGTAATTAATTTCCGTGTTATAACATGTTAAATAGCGAAAGTTTAATTATAACCACCTGGTATTTACGCTCAGATCCATCTTTTATACCTGGAATACTTAAGTGGATATGGGTGACTCTGGAGCTGGACAGCATATGGGGAGGATGCAGGCTGTGTCAGTTCCTTAATAACAAATAATAATAAGTTATGTCAGTTGAAATATATTTGTTAACACCTATTTAATATTTAATCATTCGAGGCACTCAAAAATATCACAACCTTTGTTCTTCCACATTTTTACTTATCTTCCATATTTTCCACATTTTGCATATTTTGCAACCGTTTTCGTATTTTCGCAGAAATTTCCTTTTTATAATTAGGGCACTGTGCAGCTTGGCGTCGTAGGGAGAGGTTATTGGCTGTGTCTATTTGTTAATAACATTTTTTTTAAGTCACGTCACTTGAAGTGTCTTTGTTAATAACAGTTTTTTGTTACGTCATTTGAGGCACTAGCGCATACCAAACCTAGCTAGATATGTAAATACTCTCATTCTTCCCCAATTTTACGTATTTTTCTCCCATTTTCTTAGCCAGTTTTATGTATTTTTCTCCCATTTTCGTAATTTCTCCTGATTTTCCGCAATTTACGAATTTCTCCAAATTTTTCGTAAATTTTGGCCACTTCAGAGAGTTTCGACCCACTGCCCTCGACGTCGTTCTGCAGTGTCATGCCACGATGACCCCCAATTAAACCACTACCACTTCACTAGACTGTGTGACGTCATAGAAAAAATTCTGAGAGTTATCAATTTCTAGCCAAAGGTACTGCATGCATATGGAGTACCACACTGCGATAGATAAATCCTTGCTAAGTTTCCACTACCTTACTAGATTGCGTACATCATAGCAAAATTCTGATGCCCCAACTATAGGTACTGTGGGTGTAAAGATTTAGCATAGTGCTACAAAGTACACATCTAAAGGGCATGACATTGTTTTTAAATTTTATTCTTCCGAATTATTAAATATTATGCAAAATCTTAGTGTATTCCCCGCATCGAGATAAATTGTGTTTGTCCATCACCTCAGTGCGATTAGCCTGGTATTAGCACCTGGCAGGAATACCACAACTTGGTGTGTAAACTCTTGTAAAGTCATTCGCACGGTACTAAAGGGTGTTAAAACGATTTCGTTATCGTGATGGTGGAAATAACGACGTCACAGAAAAATTCTGAAGCATCTAAACCAAAATAATATGTGTGCAATAATTAGCACAGCACTACCAAAAATGTCCACCTAGAGAGTTGATCAGTATCTCAAGCATCCATCCTAGTAGCCTAGCCCACCCTTCGAACTCCGACATGTTTAGTATAGCCATGAATACTGCGCCAGAAATGGCCGAGAAAGTTGCACTATTATAAGTGTAATCATATCCGATCTGGTAACTGGCCCGTGCGTTTAAAGGCGCTGCAGTCTGGAACCGCAAGACCGCTACGGTCGCAGGTTCGAATCCTGCCTCGGGCATGGATGTTTGTGATGTCCTTAGGTTAGTTAGGTTTAACTAGTTCTAAGTTCTAGGGGACTAATAACCTCAGCAGTTGAGTCCCATAGTGCTCAGAGCCATTTGAACCATTTTTTGGTAACTGGCCAAAAGCCTCGCAAATACCCCATCACAGCAAGCCGTTCGTAACTCACTAATGCCTTTGTAGATAAACGTTTCTAACAATTTAAGTGCCAATCATTGCCCTTGCCCTCCCCCTTCCTCTCGTTTAAAAATCGCGCTTGTACGTTGGAGGCCACATTTTCAGCCAAGCAGGACTTCCAGGTGGAAGGAAGACACGTAATTATAATTACAATATCCAAACAAAATAAAGCTTGTGTTATTACTATTAGTAGTAGTAGTAGTTGTTGTTGTTGTACACGTGACATTACTATAAGTCTCGGATATTAACGTCCGCAACTCCTGGTTTAGTGACTGGCGTTCGATTCCCGGCCGGGTTGGGGATTTTCTCCGCCGGGGGAATGGGTGTTTGTGTTGTCATCATCATTTCATCATCATTTATGAATGTGGCGAGATTGGACTGAGTAAAGATTTGGAATTTGTGCGGGTGCCGATAACCGCTCAGTTGAGAACCCCACAAACCAAACATCATCATCATCATCATCGTATATTAACTACAGGAAAATCCGATTATGGCCGTCACTATTAACGGAATTTCGACTGACCCAAGAATTCCAAAGACGTGTGCTGCACAGCTAACACACTGCAGTATTTCTTAAGAAATTACTGCTACTAAAATTTATCTGTGCGTTACTAATGAGTGACATTGCGTGTATATGTACACTGATCAGCCAGAACGTTATGACCACAGACCTACTATCGATATTAACCCGTCCAGGCGATAGAATCGCTACCTGGCGAGGAATAACGGCTAGCCAGACATACGCTCGGTGCGTGTAGTATCAGTGAGCGTGGTGTCCGTGTGTAGAATAGGGAAGGCGCGCTATCTATCTAAATTTGACCGAGTGTCCAAATGGCTCTGAGCACTATGGGACTTAACATCTGAGGTCATGAGTCCCCTAGAACTTAGAACTACTTAAACCTAACTAACCTAAGGACATCACACACATCCATGTCCGAGGCAGGATTCGAACCTGCGACCGTAGCAGTCGCGCGGTTCCGGACTTAAGCGCCTAGAACTGCTCGGCCACCGCCACCGGCTGACAGATTGTGATGTCCCTGAGGCTCGGCACGAGCATTCAGGAAACTACACGACTTGTCAGGTGTTAGAGGAATGCTGTGGTGTCTTCAACACGCGGCGAAACCAAGGTGAAACCACGTCCAGGCGTCGTGGGGTTGTGCGGCCACCCCTTATTACAGATGTCGGATGTCGTATTCTCGGTAGACTGGTAAAACAGCACAGGCGGCGAAGTGTGGGGCCACTAACATCAGACTTTAATGCTGGGCAGAGTACATGTGTCTCCGAACACACAGCGCGCAGAACACTTCTAACGATGGGTCTCTACAGCTGACGAACCATGCATATGCCAATGTTAACACCACATCAGCAGCTACGACTAAAATGGGCACGTGACCATCGGCACTGGACGTTGGTGCAGTGGCAGAGCTTTTTGTGGTCCGATAAATCCCGATACATTCTTCAACATGTCGATTGGTGGGCGTGAATTCGTCGTATTCCAGAGGAACAGCTCCTTGACTCCCTTATTGCGGGACGGAAACAAGCGGCTGCGGCTCCATTATGCTCTGGAAAATATTCACATGGGCATTCATGGGTCCAGTGGAGCTCATGCAAGGCACCATGACAGCCAAAGAGTATCGTACACTGGTTTCAGACCACGTACACCCCTTCATGACGATCATGTTTCCGGACGGCGGTGGCATTTTTCAGCAAGATAATGCGGCATATCACGAGGCCAGCAGTATGATGGAGTGGTTCGAGGTACACACAATTAATTTACCACCAATGAGTTTCAGATGGCGAACAACACACACACAGTATCTACTGGAAGAAATGGGCTGGACATACCTGATAACAGGAAAATTGCCACTACTTCTTCCAAATTCCTACGACCCCCAGATAGCTCCAGGGACCTTAGAGGAGTCTCAGCAACGGTACTCCCAGCGTAAATTAAACGCCTAGTTCCAGTGCCCACAGCTGCCAAGTGCGGACATTGTCTGACGGCAGCTGTGGGAAAAACGTCCAATACAAACAATCACTAACCTCCGTGTGTCTCTAGCGTTAAGGACCAAGAAATTCCTCCTGTCCATAGGCTGCTCACCTCTGCAGTCATTAAAGAAGCGTGATCTGAGCACCGCGCGCACGTTAGCGAGAGCATCTCTAATTCCAAGAATGGTTACCAGCATGTCACCTGGCGAAAGCATGAAGCAGCCAGCGGGAGCTGCATGAATTTAAAAAGACGCACTAAAATCATTTTTATTACTCGCCTGTGAGCTGCTAGATTTTTCTCATACAGCCTTATTAACCAATAATTGCATTATTTAGTAGCAAAACCACATCCTACTTGTACTCATTGCACTAACATCCTCACGTGTAAAGTGTTGGACGATAAGATTTTACCACGAATCCACCTCCTCACTGGTTCATACAGACCGTTACAGCTCTAACAAAGCCCCGTCCATTACATAGGCATTGATGAGAAACAAAATTCGGTTGATATCAGAGTCACGTTCAGAACCTGACGCTGCCGTGAGGAGAAACCTGTAGATTGGATATTACTAAATCTTTTTGTCGTTCTCTTCTAAGTTGGTAAATGTGACATCTCGTTTGTAAAAATGTCCATAATCCTTGCGTGTGATATTTTCCTCTTACAGGACGCTGCTGGGTGTTCGATAATTATGTTCTACGAGGGCAGTTCAATAAGTAATGCAACACATTTTTTTCTGAAACAGGGGTTGTTTTATTCAGCATTGAAATACACCAGGTTATTCCCCAATCTTTTAGCTACACAACACTATTTTTCAACGTAATCTCCATTCAATGCTACGGCCTTACGCCACCTTGAAATGAGGGCCTGTATGCCTGCACGGTACCATTCCACTGGTCGATGTCGGAGCCAACGTCGTACTGCATCAATAACTTCTTCATCATCCGCGTAGTGCCTCCCACGGATTGCTTCCTTCATTGGGCCAAACATATGGAAATCCGACGGTGCGAGATCGGGGCTGTAGGGTGCATGAGGAAGAACAGTCCACTGAAGTTTTGTGAGCTCCTCTCGGGTGCGAAGACTTGTGTGAGGTCTTGCGTTGTCATGAAGAAGGAGAAGTTCGTTCAGATTTTTGTGCCTACGAGCACGCTGAAGTCGTTTCTTCAATTTCTGAAGAGTAGCACAATACACTTCAGAGTTGATCGTTTGACCATGGGGAAGGACATCGAACAGAAAACACCTTCAGCATCCCAGAAGACTGTAACCGTGACTTTACCAGCTGAGGGTATGGCTTTAAACTTTTTCTTGGTAGGGGAGTGGGTGTGGCGCCACTCCATTGATTGCCGTTTTGTTTCAGGTTCGAAGTGATGAACCCATGTTTCATCGCCTGTAACAATCGTTGACAAGAAATTGTCACCCTCAGCCACATGACGAGCAAGCAATTCCGCACAGATGGTTCTCCTTTGCTCTTTATGGTGTTGGGTTAGACAGCGAGGGACCCAGCGGGAACAAACCTTTGAATATCCCAACTGGTGAACAATTGTGACAGCACTACCAACAGAGATGTCAAGTTGAGCACTGAGTTGTTTGATGGTGATCTGTCGATCATCTCGAACGAGTGTGTTCGCACGCTCCGCCATTGCAGGAGTCACAGCTGTGCACGGCCGGCCCGCACGCGGGAGATCAGTCAGTCTTGCTTGACCTTGCGGCGATGATGACACACGCTTTGCCCAACGACTCACCGTGCTTTTGTCCACTGCCAGATCACCGTAGACATTCTGCAAGCGCCTATGAATATCTGAGATGCCCTGGTTTTCCGCCAAAAGAAACTCGATCACTGCCCGTTGTTTGCAACGCACATCCGTTACAGACGCCATTTTAATAGCTCCGTACAGCGCTGCCACCTGTCGGAAGTCAATGAAACTATACGAGACAAAGCGGGAATGTTTGAAAACATTCCACAAGAAATTTCCGGTTTTTTCAACCAAAATTGGCCGAGAAAAAAAAATGTGTTGCATTACTTATTGAACTGCCCTCGTACATCTATTAACACAGCCTGGAATGGATCTGAGACTGACGAGCAAATCTCGTAATGTGATTGGTCTTATAAGCTTGCTCGCCACACTTAATAGCAGTGACACTTTAATTCCTGTAATACATCCCTCAGTAAGTAGAAGACATTATCCTGTAACAAGAGAAATTAGGGATCGATAGACTTGTTCCTCTCTAGTACCGCCTGCGTAGCTGTGTGGTAACGGACTTGCCTAGTTTGTAGCAGCCGCGGGTTCCATTCTCGGCCGGGTTGGAGATTTTCTCCACCCGTGGACGGGATGTTGTGTTATTCTCCTCATCATCGACATACAACTCGCCCAGTGTGACGTCACCAGAAATAATACTTACAACCCGCGTACAGGGCCTGCCGACCAACAACGCCACACGATCATTACTTTTTTCCGTTTTGTGTGTGTGTGTGTGTGTGTGAGAGAGAGAGAGAGAGACAGAAAGAGAGAGAGAGAGAGAGAGAGAGAGGGCAGCCATTTAATAAACACCATGAATTTTTGTCTAATGTTTGTTTGCCATTAATCCAACATGGAAAGTGTCTCAGACTGTTCATCAGATCGCTTATTTTGTCATAACACACGACGACAATCCTAAATATGTTATGTATGTGATTAATAGTAATAGACTCGAAGCCTACTTGTAGGTATTTATTTACAACACCATACTGACATTAGCACTGTATGGTGGAGATGTAACACATCTGGAAAAATTATGTTTCTGCCAGTCATACATGCAACTGCATAATAAAGTATTTTTACCAGACTTGTTTCCATATGACGTAATGCAGCAGGCGAAATTATTTCAGTTCTGGTGGAGTAACTTTGAATCACACCATTAGATTGGCTACAATATCGTGTAATCTATTTCCCCGTTACAAACTATTACAGGTCCTGATTATCTTCTTTTTTTTTTTAAGTAGAGTACATCTGTCCACCTACATTCACATAGATATTGCGGAATTTGCCAGTCGGCGCGTGGCGAATGGTACCCCCAACCACTAATAGTCATTTCCTATTCTGTTCCACTAGCAAACAGAGCTAGGGAAGAGCGACTATCTAATATGCCACCGTATGAGCCCTAACTTCTCGTATCTTATCTTCGTGGTCCTTACGCGCAGTGTATGTTAGAGGCAGTAGAATCGTTCGCAGTGAGCCCCAAATCCCGGTTTTCTAAATGTCCTCAATAGTGTTCCCCGAAAAGAATGTCGCCTTACCTTCAGGGATTCCCTTTTGAGTTCCTGAAGCATGTCCGTAACACTTGCATGCTGTTCAAACCTACCAGTAACAAATCTAGCAACCTTCCTCTGAATTGCTTCGATGTCTTCCTTTAATCCGAACTGGTATGGAACACAAACACTCTATCGGCACTCAAGAATAGGTCGCACTAGCGTCGTACATGCGGTCTACAGATGGACCACACTTTCCTAGAATTCTCCCAATAAACCGAAATCGACCATGCTATATCCGAACATTACGGGTTTGTTTCTCTTACTCATCCGCATTAACTTACACTTTTCTATATATATATTCATCACACCAACTATAAATTTTGTCTACGTCATCTTGTATCCTCATACAGTAACTCAGTTTACCGCACACAGTAGCATCATCAGCAAACAGCCGAAGATTGGTACCCACCCTATCCGCCAAATAGTTTATGTATACAGAGAATAATAACGGTCCTATCATACTTCCCTGGGGCACTCCTGACGGTACCCTTGTCTCTGATGAACACTAGCCATCGAGGACACCCTACTGGGTTCTATAACTTAAGAAGTCTTCAAGCCAATCACATATCTGCGAACCAATTCCATATGCTCGTACCGTCTTTACCGGCCAGTAAAGGGGCACCGCGTCAAACGCTTTCTGGCAATCTGTAAATATGGAATCCGCCTATTGCACTTCATCCATAGTCCGCTGTACGCCATGTTATAAAATAGCAAGGTGAGTTTCATACGAGAGATGCTTTCTAAAACCATGCTGATTCGTGGACATAAGATTCTCGGTCTCAAGAAAATTTGTTATTTCCGAACTGAGAATTTGTTCAAGGATTCTGTAGCAAACCGACGTTAAGAATATTGGTCTGTAATTTTGCGGGTCCGTTCTTTCGCCCTTCTTATACACAGGAGTCACCTGCGCTTTTTTCCAGCCGCTTGGGACTTTGCGCTGGATGAGAGTTTTGCGATATACACAAGCTAGGTAAAGGGCCAATATTGTAGATACTCTTTGAAAAACCAAATTGGGATTCCATCCGGACCTCACGACTTACTTGTTGTCAACTCTTCCAGTTACTCATCTACGCCAGGGATGCTTATCACTACGTCGTCCATACTGGAGTCTGTTCGATGGACAAACGATGGTATATTTTTACGATTTTCTTACGTGAACGATTTCTTAAAAAAGAAATTTAAACCTTCGGTTTTCGTTTTGCTATCTTCAAACTGCCACATCAGACTGGTTAACAAGTGACTGGATGGAAGCCTTAGATCTACTTAGCGATTTTACGTAAGACCAAAATTTACTCGGATTCTCTGCCAGGTCTTTTGCTAAGGTATGGTGGGGGTAGTGGTCGTATGCTTCGCTGATAGATCTTTTCACAGACACACAAACCTTTACTAATCTTTTATTGTTGTCATTTGTGTGTTCTCTATTGAACCGAGAGTGCAACAGCCTCTGCTTCCTCAGCATTTTCCGAATCTCGTAATTAAACCATTGTGGGTAGTTTCCTTCCTTAATCCACTTCCTAGGCACATAATTCTCCAGATGATGATATACAATCTGCTTAAACCTTGTCCATAATTCCTCTACGTCCATCTTTCTGGAACAAAATAACGTGAAATAACTGTCTGCGGAGTCTGTTCAAAAAATTTCCGGAACTTTATGCACAAAATTTTTCTACGCTTATCTTTTACTTATTGTTCATGGTCTCCTTCGAAATACTCTCTTCCACAATTACTGATACACCACGCTCCCAACGCCGCTTGCACTTCAGGAACAGTCTTGGTACACCTCCTGCTGGATCACGCGGAGCGCCACCTGCGAATTTTCTTTTATCTCGTCTATCGTTGCAAATCTTCGTTCTTTCAACGGTATTTTCAACTATGGAAATAAAAATAAGTACGCAGGGGTCAGGTCTGGAGACTACGGAGAGGATGAGGCAGCACAGTTTTTTTTTTTTTTTTTCCGCAGTAGTGGCGCAGCGAGAGGGATGAATGTGCGGGTGCATTATCGTGATGCATGATGCATGAGCCATGAGTTGTCTCACTCACATTCTCTCGCAGGCGTCGAAAGACGTCCCGGTGCTACCATCGATTAACATTCTGTCCCTGTGACATGAATTCGTGATGAACTAATCCTTAAAGTCAAAGAAAACTATCAGCTTGGCTTTGACATTTGACTTGATTTGGTGAGCTTTTGTTGGCCTTGGAGAACCTTTTCCGACCCAATGTGAAGGTTAAACCTTGGTCTGAGTATCATAACCGTAGTAGATCCACGTCTCGTCACCAGTTTCGATTCTCTTAAGCAACATCTCGTTCTTATTTGCGCAACCCAAAAGCTCTTCACAGATTGCGAGGCAAATCTATTTCTGGTCTTGACTTATGAATAGTGTAACGGACTTGGCGGCAACACGATGCATTCCAAGATATTGTGTCAGGATTTTGTGACATGATCCAACTGAAATGTTATATTCTTCTGCAGTCTCTCAGGCAGTCAGTTTTCGCTTTGCACGCACAATTTCGTTGACGTTTCTGACACGAACGTCGTCGGTAGACGCCGAAGGGCGCCCTGAACGAAGATCATTTTTAACTTCCGTCCGGCCATTTTTAAACCGTGTGAACCTTTCGCAACACCGAGTACAGCTTAAGAACTCATCACCATAGGCTTCATGCATCATTTGGTGTTCACTGTTAATGTTTTCTTGAGATCCACGCAAAAGTTAATGCAGAAGCGTTGCTCCCCTAACTCTGCCATCTCGAAACTCGCAGACGGTGCGACACAACGTTCTACTCAATACACCAGTGTACAATAACTAACAGACATAAAACCATGAAATTACAGGCAGCTACACGTTAAAGACAAGCGTGTACAGGAATGCCAACCGTATTTCGCTCCAACACACCATTGGCACGAAATTACGAATGATCCGAAATTTTTAACGGACCTCGTAAGTGAGATACTAACAACTGCTTAACTGCTCTTTCTAGCAAAACTACTCTCCTAACCTTGACTGCTTTATTAACTTTTCTAACCACTGTTGCTATAATGACATCATGACAGCTAATTCCTGTTTCTATACAGACATTGTCGATAAGATCCAACCTATTTGTAGCTACAAGGTCTAATATCCAACAACTAAGATATTGCATCTTTCCAGTACTGAATAATCCTTAAAACTACAGTCTTTCACAACATATACACATCCAGCCAAAAAAAAAAACACTTACGTATTCTAATTTTAGAACTCATAACTACAAAAGCTGTCATGATCAACAATATCTAAGCTAGTACTACTTCCCCAGTAGACAAACTGCAGAACGAGCTTAGGACTACATATACGAAACCTTTAACGTAAGTCTCCTCGATGAACACTGCCTCCTTTACAGATCAGGAATGTATATTTTGTTCTATATTTCTGCCAGAAAAACAGTCAGACTCTCTAGAGATGCATAGCTGTTATTTGCCGTCTCACACTTACGGTCACTAGAATTTTTTATATTCGTAACACTATCAAAAATAACCTCTGGGACGGTACTCTATCCCATGTTGGTTTGCTTAGAATTTACAAATGGTGCAAATGGCTCTGAGCACTAAGGGACTTAACATCTTAGGTCATCAGTCCCCTAGAACTCAGAACTACTTAAACCTAATTAACCTAAGGACATCAGACACATCCATTCCCGAGGCAGGATTCGAACCTGCGACCGTAGCAGTTCCACGGTTCCGGACTGCAGCGCCTAGAACCGCACGGCCACCGCGGCCGGCTAGAATGTAAAGACAGCCATCCAACGTATAGACAGTCTACAGCAGAACAGTCAGCATCGCTGTTTGGTAGCTCAGGTAGCCGATTTCCAGGTTAAATAATTAAAACTGTACGAATACAGAGCATAGCTGTATAACCAATTATCGGACCTGACTACCTGGAATGTGTGCACAGTCACACAAATCAACAGCATTTACTTTAATTCTCCAAAAAATGAAGGTTTAGACCCAATGTCAGACAGCATTGTATTTGTACAAGTGTAACAAAAACACTGGGATGCGTCTCAGCCTGGCAATATGACCACCAACAGCAAATGCTTTTTTATTAATGGTGATTTTTCACTCTAGTAGCAAAAAACCATCGGGTGAAGACCATGATGACACCACTCCCAGTCACATGATCTTCTAAATGTGAGTGAACTTGCAATCCAAATACACTATACTGGCGGTGTCGCGTCTTGAATACCGCACAGTCATGGGGTGGGGACATGGTTTCCAGCAACGACAAACAACATGCATTGTGTTCTACTCTGCACACCAAAAACAACTTACTTAGCGGTATATATTGATTAAAGTGTCAGCCCCAATGTCTATAAAAAATGCGACATGCAGCTCCCAAAACTGACAATTGTATGGAAAAATGTATAATGCTACCCTGGCATCGAGGGTCATCATAATACACTCCTGGAAATGGAAAAAAGAACACATTGACACCGGTGTGTCAGACCCACCATACTTGCTCCGGACACTGCGAGAGGGCTGTACAAGCAATGATCACACGCACGGCACAGCGGACACACCAGAAACCGCGGTGTTGGCCGTCGAATGGCGCTAGCTGCGCAGCATTTGTGCACCGCCGCCGTCAGTGTCAGCCAGTTTGCCGTGGCATACGGAGCTCCATCGCAGTCTTTAACACTGGTAGCATGCCGCGACAGCGTGGACGTGAACCGTATGTGCAGTTGACGGACTTTGAGCGAGGGCGTATAGTGGGTATGCGGGAGGCCGGGTGGACGTACCGCCGAATTGCTCAACACGTGGGGCGTGAGGTCTCCACAGTACATCGATGTTGTCGCCAGTGGTCGGCGGAAGGTGCACGTGCCCGTCGACCTGGGACCGGACCGCAGCGACGCACGGATGCACGCCAAGACCGTAGGATCCTACGCAGTGCCGTGGGGGACCGCACCGCCACTTCCCAGCAAATTAGGGACACTGTTGGTCCTGGGGTATCGGCGAGGACCATTCGCAACCGTCTCCATGAAGCTGGGCTACGGTCCCGCACACCGTTAGGCCGTCTTCCGCTCACGCCCCAACATCGTGCAGCCCGCCTCCAGTGGTGTCGCGACAGGCGAAAATGGAGGGACGAATGGAGACGTGTCGTCTTCAGCGATGAGAGTCGCTTCTGCCTTGGTGCCAATGATGGTCGTATGCGTGTTTGGCGCCGTGCAGGTGAGCGCCACAATCAGGACTGCATACGACCGAGGCACACAGGGCCAACACCCGGCATCATGGTGTGGGGAGCGATCTCCTACACTGGCCGTACACCACTGGTGATCGTCGAGGGGACACTGAATAGTGCACGGTACATCCAAACCGTCATCGAACCCATCGTTCCACCATTCCTAGACCGGCAAGGGAACTTGCTGTTCCAACAGGACAATGCACGTCCGCATGTATCCCGTGCCACCCAACGTGCTCTAGAAGGTGTAAGTCAACTACCCTGGCCAGCAAGATCTCCGGATCTGTCCCCCATTGAGCATGTTTGGGACTGGATGAAGCGTCGTCTCACGCGGTCTGCACGTCCAGCACGAACGCTGGTCCAACTGAGGCGCCAGGTGGAAATGGCATGGCAAGCCGTTCCACAGGACTACATCCAGCATCTCTACGATCGTCTCCATGGGAGAATAGCAGCCTGCATTGCTGCGAAAGGTGGATATACACTGTACTAGTGCCGACATTGTGCATGCTCTGTTGCCTGTGTCTATGTGCCTGTGGTTCTGTCAGTGTGATCATGTGATGTATCTGACCCCAGGAATGTGTCAATAAAGTTTCCCCTTCCTGGGACAATGAATTCACGGTGTTCTTATTTCAATTTCCAGGAGTGAATATGGACGGCTTTGATATTGTTGTAAACAGAACTAAGACGAGTATTTTGGTAATATAATACGCATAATCTAGACTTAGGTCCTCAGTCCAGTGCCTACGCACTCTTTGTACTAGTAGTAAATGGCTCAGAATACATTACTTTTTATACAAGTACTCACCTGCAGCACGAGTTTGCATAATCGAGTTCCACGTTAGATAATTAAAATTATACACAGATAGATAATTTTTGCATTAGGCACCACAGGTCAAACACAGTTTAGTTGCTGATTCGTATGAAACAATGTGTGTGTACGTACGCTCTTCGGACTGGTTCCACATCTATTTATGAGTCTTACAATACGTCACACTCAAATAGTGTGAGAGTTACATGCTTTTTTTATTCTGCGTGGGGGCCCAGGTGGATCTCGTCCAAGTCAGTGTGCTTGCAGAATTATATTTATAAATATCGTGGTGTGGCAGGTTAGTAGTAATGCCTTGGCTTTCCCCTCTTACAGCATATATGTACACTGAGGTGTCAAAAGGCATGGGATAGAGGTATGCAAATACACACGGTATTATCAGGTACACAAGATGTAAAAAGGGCTGTACGTTGGCGGAGCTGTTATTTGCAGTCAGGTGACCCATGTGAAAAGGTTTCCGAAGAGATTATGGGCTCACGACGGTAATTAACAGATCACTGACGGGAAATGGTTATGTTCGGCTACTTCGAGACCGTTTGCACCCATTCATGGATTTCATGTACCCAAACAATAATATCATACCACTGGGCCACAGTTGCTCGAGACTGGTTTGAAGAACATTCTGTACAATTCGAGCGAATGATTTGGCTATCCATATCGCCCGACATGAATCCCATCGAACATTTATGGGACGTAATCCAGAGTTAAGTTCGTACACGACAGCCTGCACTAGTAACACTTCCGCAGTTATGGACGGCTATAGAGGCAACTTGGCTCAATTATTCTGCAGAGGACTTCCAACGAGTTGCTGAGTCCATTCCACGTCGAGTGCTGCACTATACAGAGCAAAATGAGCTCCGACACGATATTAGGAGGTATCCCACGGCTTTTGTCACCACAGTTTATATTCCATGTCCCTCTTAACGCTGGGTTAAGATTTCATATCAATAATTAAAAAATATATATATTGAAGTGTGTTACCTGTGCAGTTTGTGTCTGGAATTTTAAGGATCAGTAGAAATTCCGTTAACAGTGATGGCCATACTTGGATTTTCCTGCAGTTAATAAACGAAACTTACAATAATGTCGCAAATACCAAAAATAACACAGGGTTTATTTGGTTTAGATATCGTGATTATAATTATGTGTCTTCAATCCACCTAGAATTGCTGCCTGGCTGAATACATGGTCGCTCTCGCATGAGCGCGACTATTAAAATCTTAATGGCTGGTGGAGGTCAGGAATCTTCTTTCTTATTAGCCCAGAGAGAGAGAGGGGGGGTGGGGAGGGGGAATGCTTGGCGCTTAAACTGTTAGCAAAGACTATCTGCAAAGGTGTCAGCGAGCTACGACCTGCTTACTTTGTCGGGATGATTGAGTGGTTTTGTGTCATTACCTGGTAGGATATGATTACACTTATAATTATGCAACTTCTTGACCATTCCTGGCTCCGTATTTGCGGCTATACACCATTCTTCGAAGTTCGAAGGATAGGCTAACTTGCAAGCTACTTGGAGGGTTGTTTGAGATGCTGCTTAACTCTCTAGATACATATTTTTTATATCTGTGTTTTAATTCTTATACACACAGTATCTTTCGTGGAAGCATCATAATTTTGCTGTGAAATCATTATTTCCGCCATTCTGATAACAAGCTAGTGGTAACATACGTTAGTGCTGCAGGGATAGCTTTGCAAGACCTTATACGTAGAGCTGTACTATTTCTACCAGCTGTTCCCACCTGGCTAATCTCATCCACGTGATGGACACGCACAATTTATCTAGGTGCATGGATATACTAATATTTGCAAGACATCGGATAACTGACAAGAATCAAATTTAGAAACAATTTCATGCTAGCTAGATGTGTATCTTGTAGTGCTGTGAGCTAATTCTTACAGACGCACAGTATCTATAGTTGGGAGCATCAGAATTTTCTATGACTTTAGAAAATCTCGTGTAGTGGCACCACCGTTTAAGATAGGAAAAAGTTAGATTCGGTGCAATACTTCTGAGCGCGCAAGTTACAGCCAGGCGCGGGCCTGTTGACAGTAAGTTACACTTACCAGTAGTTGCGAAGTAGAATGGAGGCCACAGGGCCATAGAACTGCTGAAAAGAGTAAACATAGTAGTTTGCATGGCGCAGGTTAGGGGCCCACTGGCCTACCTAGGTGTTATGAGTACATGACTCGGAGCTGCGCGTTAGAAAAACAGAGGCGCACAGCCATGTATAAATAGGTGGCGGTTTTCTAACGAGAGGGATTCAAGTGTGGCAGCTCTCCTGGACGGCTGGGCGTGTCACACCACCGGCTACACGCAGTAGCAGATGGGGCGCCAGTGTTCCAGTCCACGGTGGGTCGCTGAACCCACCACGGGGTCTGCAGCCAGCCAGCAGTGGGCCACTCGACGACTCACTACCGCGGGCAGTCTTGTTGGCTCCCAACACATGCTGGAGGCATCCCGAGATGAAGGCCGCTGAGTCGGCTCCCGGCTCATCCTGACGTCGTCAGAACACTGCGGCTGTACATGGCCGGCACGCTGCAGTACGTTGCACAGGCGCTGAGGTAGCTCTTCACGGCCGGCCGCGGTGGTCTAGCGGTTCTAGGCGCTCAGTTCGGAACCGCGCGACCGCTACGGTCGCAGGTTCGAATTCTGCCTCGGGCATGGATGTGTGTGATGTCCTTAGGTTAGTTAGGTTTAAGTAGTTCTAAGTTCTAGGGGACTGATGACCACAGATGTTAAGTCCCATAGTGCTCAGAGCCATTTGAACCATTTTTTTAGCTCTTCACGCTAAGCTGTTTTGCAGACAGCGAAGCGGCGTCCTCAGCATCACGGGACCCTGTGTCATAGACAGAGAGGAATGCGGCACTAAAGCTGGGAATAATAAAATACTTGAAGATCACGGCCGAATTTTAATATGACGCATCCTGACAGTTTCCATCCATGTCCAACATTCCTCCACTGCACGCCTACATCTACATTTGGCAGTGATGGCTACATTCGGTGTCAGAATAGTGGGCGTCGTCTGTACAGTACAACGTTTGGGCCCACCGCCTGCATTAAAGTCACAAAATGTGGTGAGTGTTGACCAATTCTTCTTTTTGAATGTTGGATGTTTTCTTTCTTTGCATTGTCAGAGTAAGTGGTAGTGTGTTTCGGGCAGTAAGATTTTTCTTTCGTGGCATTTAATTTCTTTTGTATTGGGCTGAGTATGATGTTTTATTTACCTCCTCCTGGAATGTAAGACGAGATACTGTGCTGTAGGAAGTCAGTTTATTTTTGTAGTTGAATGTTTTGTTTCTGTCGGATTGTATTGGTAGAAATGGGAGTCACTGGGAATGAAAGCAACACAATGGCAGAGTCAGGGACAAAAGATGTGTCGGAAGCAGAAGTGGTACGGATTTTGTTGGGAAAGGCAGCCCAATTGACAGTGGACAATACGCAGTTGAGTAGTGAATTAACATCTAGGAGTGAGCAGGAAACCACATCTGATCAGTCGTTGTTGCCTAGGGTGCTGCAGCAGGAGACTGATCCAGTTGCGGCGAGTTTGATTATTCCGTTTTCTGGAAAGGCATCTGAGGATGTGCGTTCGCTTGTGGAGGATTTGGAAACTTCAGCTGCGATGAATGGTTGGGCTGATAAACAGTTGTTAAATGTTGATAGTTGATTAGATTAATGGGTGAAGCGAAGACATATGTAAGGTGTTCTCAGGCCTTAAGGAAGGCAGGACAGTTTAAGCAGTTGAAGGAGGGGCTTCTACATAGGTACAAGAAGCAGAATAGCGCTCGGTACTTTAGGGAGATGTTGAGTACAATGACGAAGAGACAGGGGGAGATAGTAGAGAAATTTGAGGACAGAATAAGAGAAATTAACGAGTATACTTACGTGTTTGGTCAGAGCGGTGAACCTAATAGTGCTCTGTTGCAGGAGGCCAAGCAAAGGGCACTTGATGTATTTCTGAGGGGGTTACCAGTGCATATGGCCCGGAAAGTGCGTGAAGGGACTCCGAGAAATTTGTATTTGGCCATTCAGCTGGCAATCCAATGTGAGGAAATAGACGTGGCAACATGACAGACAAACAGTATGTCGAGCAGGTATAAAATGTTATGAGTGTGGTCGTATGGGATATGTGCAGAGGCAATGTACCCAGTCACCAAGGAATAGAGGGAGGGGTGGAAATCAGTAGCGTGGAGGATGGAGAAGTGGAGTTAGTAGAGGTGGACAACTGTTAAACGGCAGAGGGGGCCCAAGACCCATCTAAGGGACCTCCCGTTTAATTTCAATGCTACAAATACATTTGTAGAGATGGAATGTTTAGTGGTAGGATCCATAGGAGCTAAAAATTGTAAGATTTTGTTGGACACAGGGGCGCAAGTGTCAGTAGCTACTATGAGTTTAATGGGACGAAGGAAGTTAGACCCACCACGTTATAGGTTGCGTGGGGTGGGGGATAAGGAGGTCACACCTTTGGGGTCAGTGACAGTTGGCTTTCGCATAGGGAAAGTCCGATTTGATGCATGCATGGAGGTAGTACAATGGGTAAGCGAGGGCTACGACATGGTCCTAGGAGTAGATTTCTTGCATCAACATCATGCCAAAATTGACCTTGGACAACGAACTGTGGAACTTGGTGGAATGTTATTTCAGCCAGGGGAAACTGTTATCGATGCAGAGCTGTCACAGGGGGTGTTCAACATAATGAACAAACCAATTGAGCCGCATACATTAGCATTAAGGCTTAATTCGCATGAGTGTGTGTCTAGTGGCACCAGGAAGTCGCTTTGGATAAGTGTAGAGTCAAATCTAACTGTGGGTAAGGTATGTGTTATTGAACCATAGGAGGATAATGAAGTTTTGGATCCATTAGGTTGCTTTGTGAAATGTAGTATTGTACGCGTACAAGAGGGAAACGGCACGTGAGTAGTCCCCGTGAACGTGGATAATTTTAGCGCAGTAGACGCGAATTTGGGAAAAGAAGTTTTAGTAGCGAATTTGGATGTACCAGATGACGAAGACTGGTGTTAGAGGGGTAGGCATAGTGATCATCCACTAACTGCCGGTAGAACTGCATCGCGTAACAAAGTTAAGCATTTGGAAGGAAGAGAAAAAGAGCATATGGAAGAATTGTTGTGGGAATTTGAGGATTTGTTTTTTCCGTGAGGGCCGTTACCAGCAACTCGTTTGACGTTGAGACTGGAGAAATGTCATTTTGCATTGGAAGAAGTGAAATATTTAGGTCATATCATCTGTAAGGTCGGAGTGCAAACAGATCCGAGGTTGGTACAGGCTGTATGGGATTTTCGGGAGCCGAAAACAGGTAAGGAACTGCAATCATTCGTCGGAATTTGCAATTTCTATCGAAAGTTCGTGAAGGGTTTTGTAGATTTAGCACAGCCATTGACGAAATTTTTACGGAAGGGTGTGAAATTTGAGTGGACAGAAGAGTGTCAGAAAGCGTTTGACAAGCTGAAAGAAGTGTTAACATCAAGTCCGGTTCTTGTGTTTCCAGATTTTGAAAAGGAATTTATTCTAGCATGCGATGCATCGAATCAACCATCAGGGTGTGTTTCTAGACAGAAAATTGATGGGAAAGAACATCCTGTAGCCGATGCGTCTAGGCAGTTGAATGCAGCAGAGAGGAATTACTTAACAACAGAGAGGGAGATGCTTAGTGTAATCTATGGAATCACATATTTTAAATGTTATTTATATGGGAGAAGATTTCAGGTGGTGACAGATCATGCTGCGTTGGAGTGGTTGTTGGGGTTGAACGACCTGTCCACTAGACTCGCCAGGATGGGCTGTGAGGTTTAGTGAATTCGACTACGAGGTGGTGCACAAGCCTGGGAAGAAGCAAGGTAATTTGGATGCACTGAGTAGAAAGGTGTCAAAAGTAGAAGTCATAGGTTCTGACCTAGCAGTATGGCAAGACCTACAGGATGCTGACAACGATTGTAAATTGTATCGGACACCGCCACAATTTAATATGTACGACAGTCCTCTGCGCAGGGAATCGAAGTTAGGGCCAAGGGTAGTAGAGCCAACGAAACTGAGAGATGAGGTTTTAAAGGAAGCACATGATCACGTGTTATCTGGTCATGGCGGGTGTAGAGCGACGAATAGGAGAGTGGCGGAGAGGTATTGGTGGAGAGTTAGGAAAGGTGTGGATCAGTATGTCAAGAATTGTATACCATGTGCGCAGAGAGCAGACGTGTGTTGGAAACAGATACAGATACAGATACAGATTGCCGAAAGCGACATGTCCATTTTCTATGTTAGGAATTGATGTCTTAGGATCTTTCAGTCAAACACCATTGGGGAGCAGATTCGTTCTGACAATAATAGAGCATTTTTCGAGGTATGTGGAGATGGTGGCTATGCCAAATCGGCAGGCAGCAATGGTCGCGCAATCGTTAGTAAATAATTGGATTTTGAGGTTTGGTATACTGGAGGCAATAATTACTGACCAAGGGATCAACTTCATGTCGGATTTAATGAAGGAACTGAATTAATTGTTGAACATAAAGAAGTTGAGAACAAACACATTGCATCCTCAGGCGAACGGAAGATCCTGAGTTTTTATGTGGATTCTCATCACCGTCAGTGGGACGAGTATTTGAAGCATATTGTATGTGCATACAATGCAAAAGTCCATACCAATACCGGTTTGTCTCCATTTTAGGTAGTGTATGGGCGAAAAATGCCGTCACCGTTTGATTTACTTAATCTACAGAAAGGAAGGACCGGTGAATCTGTACGTCAATTTGCGAGGACAATTCGGGATGTGTGGAAACAGGTACAAAAGGCGAATACGAAGGCTCTGGAAAGGCAGGAAGACACAGTGAAGTGGAAAGGCAGTTTACCGCAGTATAGAGTAGGACAATGCGTAATGCTATCAAGCCCCTTTACACTAAAAGGGAAAACGAAGAAGTTCGTCATGAGGTATCAAGGGCCATACTAAGTAGTTGAAACCACATCCCCCGTTAATGTTAAGCTTCAGCTGCCAACTAGAACAACGATAGTAACACATAGGGCGGTTGCGGCCATTTAGGTGTTGTCCGGATGTGATTCCAGGCATGTCACAGGAAGGGAAGAAGAAGTAAGAGAGAGTGGAGAGAGGTGTTAACCGCAGAGAAAACCAGGAAGATAGAGTACAGCATGATGTACCGTATGATTTGCGATCCAGAAAGTAGTATTTGTAGCTTTTTGTTTTCTTGTTATGTATCATTGGGTTTGCATAGATTAATTAGGCATTGTATTTTCATATGTTGTATGTGTTTTCGAATATTGTGAGCCTGCTAGGGACAGCAGTCTTTTGAAGAGGAAGGATGGTGATGGTGATCACTGTCCTCAGATCACTGAAAAGGGGAGCGTTGAGCAAGTTGGTAGAAGTAAAAAACTGAGCAGTTAGTGCTGATCTCGGCAGTTAACAGCCGGTATGCCGAGATGACAAGGGAGGAATTACGGAGCTGCCATAGAGGGAAGGTAACGGTATGACCAGCCAGGATGATAAGCACCAATCTGGACACACGCACGGTGCAGTTATTTTTAGCCAGGAGGAAAGAAATAGGCTGTTCAAGAGACATCGTGGAGCCAAAATTGAGCTTGCAAGCTCGTGGTCGCGCGGTAGCGTTCTTGCTTCCCGCGCCCGGGTTCCCGGGTTCGATTCCCGGCGGGGTCAGGGATTTTCTCTGCCTCGTGATGACTGGGTGTTGAGTGATGTCCGTAGGTTAGTTAGGTTTAAGTAGTTCTAAGTTCTAGGGGACTGATGACCATAGAAGTTAAGTCCAATAGTGCTCAGAGCCATTTGAGCTTGCAACGGGTCGGGATGTATTGGACCTTCTCCACCTACGAAAATTTGATAGTAGTAGCAAGTTATTTTGAGCAGGGAGTATTTGCAGAAGCGAAACATATAGAGCTCGAAGGGAGTGGAATTTTAATCAGTGGAACTGCATGTAACATAATAGCACCAACCTTCCATCTGCCAGCATCAGTTTCAAGAGTCACGCAATTGAATGTGACACAGCCACAGCTGTAATGACCAGAGGCAACTTTAGAGTTTTCCCAAGGCAGAATCTGACCTTGTTAAATCAAACTCTGGAGTCAGGTCTGTTGAGATCCGTAAACCAGTTCATTTCAGAGCAAGAAAGGCGCATATCAGCTGAGCAGCTTGTACAGCATGTTGCTCAATATAGGGAAAGGCAACGACAAGTAACGATCGTTTTGAGCACCTTTGTGCCAAGTGCCATCGCAGCCTTAAGTTTGTTGTGTGTTGTTTTCTTTCTTATCAGGTGGAGAGCCAATTCCAAGAGGGAGCCAACGGTAGTCCAAATCCCAAATGGTTCAAATGGCTCTGAGCACTATAAATCCCAATGGACTGGATACCGAGGGTGTAAGACGGGTAGGTAAGGAGTTGAGCGAGCATTAAGTGGAGTGGTCATCCAGTAAGGAATTTTTCTATTTTGTCTCATGTCATGTGTTTAAGAGGACTAGACCACATATAAGTTTTCTAATAGTAGTAGTAAATACACTCCTGGAAATTGAAATAAGAACACCGTGAATTCATTGTCCCAGGAAGGGGAAACTTTATTGACACATTCCTGGGGTCAGATACATCACATGATCACACTGACAGAACCACAGGCACATAGACACAGGCAACAGAGCATGCACAATGTCGGCACTAGTACAGTGTATATCCACCTTTCGCAGCAATGCAGGCTGCTATTCTCCCATGGAGACGATCGTAGAGATGCTGGATGTAGTCCTGTGGAACGCCTTGCCATGCCATTTCCACCTGGCGCCTCAGTTGGACCAGCGTTCGTGCTGGACGTGCAGACCGCGTGAGACGACGCTTCATCCAGTCCCAAACATGCTCAATGGGGGACAGATCCGGAGATCTTGCTGGCCAGGGTAGTTGACTTACACCTTCTAGAGCACGTTGGGTGGCACGGGATACATGCGGACGTGCATTGTCCTGTTGGAACAGCAAGTTCCCTTGCCGGTCTAGGAATGGTAGAACGATGGGTTCGATGACGGTTTGGATGTACCGTGCACTATTCAGTGTCCCCTCGACGATCACCAGTGGTGTACGGCCAGTGTAGGAGATCGCTCCCCACACCATGATGCCGGGTGTTGGCCCTGTGTGCCTCGGTCGTATGCAGTCCTGATTGTGGCGCTCACCTGCACGGCGCCAAACACGCATACGACCATCATTGGCACCAAGGCAGAAGCGACTCTCATCGCTGAAGACGACACGTCTCCATTCGTCCCTCCATTCACGCCTGTCGCGACACCACTGGAGGCGGGCTGCACGATGTTGGGGCGTGAGCGGAAGACGGCCTAACGGTGTGCGGGACCGTAGCCCAGCTTCATGGAGACGGTTGCGAATGGTCCTCGCTGATACCCCAGGAGCAACAGTGTCCCTAATTTGCTGGGAAGTGGCGGTGCGGTCCCCTACGGCACTGCGTAGGATCCTACGGTCTTGCGTGCATCCGTGCGTCGCTGCGGTCCGGTCCCAGGTCGACGGGCACGTGCACCTTCCGCCGACCACTGGCGACAACATCGATGTACTGTGGAGACCTCACGCCCCACGTGTTGAGCAATTCGGCGGTACGTCCACCCGGCCTCCCGCATGCCCACTAGAGATGGGCAAAACTGTTCTTTTCAGAGATTGGATAAGAACTGTTCACTCCCTGAAATGAATTAGCTGTTTTTCATGACTCACCACTCATTTACAAAAGAAAATAAATGAAAGGCACATTGCCCTTTAAACTTGGTTTATTCCAGTACTATACCTGTCTTTTGATCTTATTTGATCCTATTTTGAAGTAACATAGATAATGAGTAAGAATTTTGTATTGTTTATTGAAATTTCTACGATATGACAAAGTTTTTGATTATTGATTTATTTTGCACTAGCGTGGTTTTTCGGGTGATCGGAAAATGTTGTAACTTGAGATTTACATTAACAATATATTTGGCTATAATTTATTAAAATTTCATTAACCTCATACAAATACATCGCAAGCCATATATTTTTCCTTTCGAAGACGCCTAAAATCGCAAAATCCGTACCAGAATAAGAAAAAAAAATATAAATTTGACTGTAAAACGAAAGTGCTGCATATAGCCTTACGCAGAATAAAACAAGGAAAATATTGGTGTATCACATTTTGCGATACGTTTATCGGTTCGCTCGTAATTAAAGCGTAAATTCGAGTGTCCATAATAAAAATACTATAGTAAGAGTAGTCATCAGGAACCTAATCTAATCAGTTTAAACAAATAAAAATAAAATAAAAACAATTGATGTATACATAACATAATAATGTAATATACATAGCGGTATTACTATGAAGAACAATATCCAGTGGGGACAAACTCCGATGCAGAGGCGCTGAGTCGAGCAGGTCGAGCCGCGAGCTGTATTACTGCGTGAGCTGAGACCGCAGAGACCAGAGTGACACCAGAGTCGCTTTGCTCGACGCTCTGGCTAGAGTCGAGATGGTGGGGTGAGCGTTGAGCGGGCGAGTTCCGAGGGTGGGGGGAGCTCACCCGCTCCGAGACAAATCGTCCGCTCCCTTGCGAGCAGGTTTTTGCAAGTAGTTCCTATGTTATCCGCTAGGTGGCTCTCTGTCCTGTTGCTGGCATCAACTGCCCAGAGGGCAGGACGTGCGACTGAAACGATCGCCGACAGAGTGCGATGCGAAGTTAAGCTGCGCCAGACACTGCACAGTGCACACGGCAGACGACGCACAGAGACGGCCCGGCATATGTGAAACACAAAATCCAATGGGTCACTGCACAATGCAGGCAGCCAAGGTAGAAGCAGGGCAGAGGCCGGCGCTGGCTGTGTTGTGTGGCGTGCACTGTGCTCTGACCAGCAGAGGCGCTGCTGATATGCTCCGTCTCTCTCTCTCTCTCTCTCTCTCTCTCTCTCTGCCTGGGAAACGTTTGGAGCTACCGTTCTTTTTTTCTGAATCACTGATTGTTCACTCCTTTGAAAGATTGAACTCTATGAATTAGTTCAAGAGCGGATCCCCCATCTCTAATGCCCACTATACGCCCTCGCTCAAAGTCCGTCAACTGCACATACGGTTCACGTCCACGCTGTCGCGGCATGCTACCAGTGTTAAAGACTGCGATGGAGCTCCGTATGCCACGGCAAACTGGCTGACACTGACGGCGGCGGTGCACAAATGCTGCGCAGCTAGCGCCATTCGACGGCCAACACCGCGGTTCCTGGTGTGTCCGCTGTGCCGTGCGTGTGATCATTGCTTGTACAGCCCTCTCGCAGTGTCCGGAGCAAGTATGGTGGGTCTGACACACCGGTGTCAATGTGTTCTTTTTTCCATTTCCAGGAGTGTATTTCATAAGTACGTGTCGACCCAAACAAGTTTAAGAATAGTTAGAGGTCGACCCAGGGACCGGATCTCTCTGAAGGGGGAAATAATGTAGCGACACCACCGTTTAAGATAGGAAAAAGTTAGATTCGTTGCAATATTTCTGAGCGCACAAGTTACAGACAGGCACGGGCCTGTTGACAGTAAGTTACGCTTACCAGCGGTTGTGAAGGAGAATGGAGGCCACAGGGCTGTAGAACCACTGAAAAGAGTAAATGCAGCAGTTTGCATGGCGCAAGTTAGAGGCCCACTGGTTTACCTAGGTGTTATGAGTACATGACTTGGAGCTGTGCGTTAGCAAAACAGAGGCACACAGCCGCATATAAATAGGTGCCGGTTTTCTAACGAGAGGGATTCAAGTGTGGCAGCTCTCCTGGACGGTGGGGCGTGCCACACCACCGGCTACATGCAGCAGCAGATGGGGCGCTGGTTCGACCCTCTGAGACTAACGCGGGGTCCGTAGCCAGTCAACAGTGGGTCACTTGACGGCTCACTATCACGGGCAGTCTTGTTGGCTCCCAACAGATACCGGAGGCGTTCCGAGGTGAAGACCACTGAGTCAGCTGTTGGTGCATCCTGACATCGTCAGAACACAGTGGATGTACACAGCCGGCATGTCGGAATACGTTGCACGGGTCGCTGAGGTAGCCCTTCCACGCCAAGCTGTTTTGCAGGCTACGAAGTGGCGTCCTCAGCAACGCGGGACCCTGTGATGTAGACAGTGAGGAACGCAGCACTGTATCTGGGAATAATATAATACTTGAAGATCACGGCCGAGTTTTAATATGGCTCATCCTGACAGTTTCCATCCACGTGCAACATTCCTCCACTGCACGCCTACATCTACATTTGGCAGTGACGGCTACATTAGTAATGTAGACTTAGCAGGGATCTATCTACCGTACTGCAGTATTTCTTACACATACGGAACTTTGGTTAGAAATTAGCAACCCTCAGAATGTTTAGTGTGATGTCACACAGACGAATATTATGGTAGTGGCTTAGTGGTGTGATATTTCTTATACATTATCTTTTTTTGGAAACTGTAGTGCTTATACACACATGTTCAGAAAAAACAGAATACCTTGAATGACCAGAGATAGGATGTTCGCACTCACAGGACATGTACGTTACTATGTTCTGCAGAAATTATTAGCATTTGAAACTAGTTGGCCTGCTGGTTCAAGGACAACATCGATATCGTGGTGTAACACTAGCTACCGGTAAAAGCCAGTGGCTCCCGTTGTTATTATAAACCGAAGGTAATGAATCAGTGTACCTTGAGCAGACATGCAGAATGACTCACAGACATATGCGCGAACCGTACTGTCAAATCTGTGAGTTTGAAAGAGGGCGCTTTATTGGCATGAGAAAATGTTATGTACACATCTGTGAAATTTCCGCTCGTGTGGGACTAAGTGTTACGGCAGTGCAACACGTGTTTGTAGAATGGTTCGTGGATGGTCATAGAAATGGCTCTGAGCACTATGGGACTTAACATCTGTGTTCATTAGTCCCCTAGAAGTTAAAACTACTTAAACCTAACTAACCTAAGGACATCACACATATCCATGCCCGAGGCAGGATTCGAACCTGCGACCGTAGCGGTCACGCAGTTCCAGACTGAAGCGCCTGGTCATAGAACACGGCGAGATGGGTCAGGTGGCATCACCCAGACCACCCACTGAGAAGATCAACACCTGATATGAATGGCATTGACAGACAGATCTGCGTCCTACTCGACTCTGGCGCAACAGTGTAACACATCGTACACTATCAGGGGCGTTTATTACGGCATAGCTTAAGTGCGCGCCATCCACTTCTCCGCCTGCCTAGCTTTGACGAGTGTGCGGAAACATGCTAGACAGCAATGGTGTATAGAACGCCATCACTGGGGACAGGAATAGGATCAGATAGTGTTTTCGGACGAATTCAGGTTTTGTCTGTTTGAAAATGATGGCCGAATTTTGGTTCGCCACAGACAGCGGGAGCGGCATCACTGTAACTGCATTCACAGAAGACATAAGTGCTAACTCAAGGCCTTATGGTGCGGGCTGCTATTGGGTACAAACACATATCACAGCTAGTGCCTGTCCTGGGCACTGTGATCAGTGTGACCTTCATGAATGACATCCTGCACCCAGTAGCCATACCCTTTCTTCACACCATTTTTCAGCAAGGCAATGCACGACCACATGTTGGTGCACGAACACATACTTTCTTGGTGTCACAGGATGTCACCCTTTTGCCCTGGCCCGCCAGATCACCAGACTTGCCGCTAGTCTAAAATGTGTGCGATTTGGTGAGATGACGGGTGCTGTGCTGTGGCCCAATGTCAACCACCACAGATGAATTTTGGAACCAGGTGAATGCAACATGGATGGTTATACAACAAGATGCCATTCACGCCTTCATACGCTTTGATACTATCATGCATGGAACAAGTTACCAGGGCCCATGGCAAGACTACAAGTGTCGCACCGAGGTGACTGAAACGCTAATCATTTCTGGAGAATATACTAATGTAATGTCCTGTGAGTGTGAACTTCCTATCTCCAGTCATTCGGGGTGTTCTGTTTTTTTCTGATCATGAGTGTAGAATTTGCTGTGACGTCATTAATATGACGTGAGGTTATTATTTGTAACAACATGTTGGTTTCTATCTCTGTGACACCACACTCACTCCTAATGGAATGGTGGCTATTCGATGATAAATACACCGTCCAGTCACATTAACGTGACTGTAAAAAGCCTGATAGCCACCCTGTGCAGTGTGGATCGCTGCAATACGTGCAGCAACTGAGTCACTGAGGTTCTGGAACCTACCAAAAAGGATGTGGAGCCATGCCAACTACAGCGCTGTGGCCAGCAGCGCTCTGTGTCACAGTTAGGATCCATGGCACGAACAGCTCGATGGAGATGGTGCCACAGATTCTCGAATGGGTTTTAATCTGGGGAATTTGGTGGTCAGGGGAGAACAAAAGACTCATTCTGGTGCTCTTCGGATTACTGTTGTACATTTCGCTTCACCGCCTCGCTCCGCGCTGACAGTGCAGCTCGTGGTTGCTGCGACTCACGTGGGTAACGCTGTGTTGAACTGACTTGGTAGTAAGGCTGCTAATTCTTGCATCGACGGTATGTTGCTTTTGGTCCAGCACCTTTCGTTATATTCGCTTCTTTGTTGCATGGCATATGAAGTTTTCCGTCGTCCAACTTTTTGTTCATTCACTATCAAAAATGGTTCAAATGGCTCTGAGCACTATGGGACTCAACTGCTGTGGTTATCAGTCCCCTATAACTTAGAACTACTTAAACCTAACTAACCTAAGGACATCACACACGTCCATGCCCGAGGCAGGATTCGAACCTGCGACCGTAGCAGTCGCACGGTGCCGGACTGCGCGCCTAGAACCGCGAGACAACCGAGGCCGGCCATTCACTATCGGCCCTGTAGACATTATGATTTTAGTTATGAAGTTAGGCCTTCTAAATTCTCCTCCTTGTTGTTTACCATGTTTTAATTTTTATAAGAACATTGTATCGTTCTCTGTTTTTATAATTAGGTGCTTTTGTCTCAGTATGACTTTTACGTATAGAAGTTCAGTCACTGTCGCTGTTTATTTCTTGTCTTTTAGATATGTGCCTGATGATGTGGCTATTGTTGTTGTTGTGGTCTTCAGTCCAGAGACTGGTTTGATGCCGGCCGAAGTGGCCGTGCGGTTAAAGGCGCTGCAGTCTGGAACCGCAAGACCGCTACGGCGCAGGTTCGAATCCTGCCTTGGGCATGGATGTTTGTGATGTCCTTAGGTTAGTTAGGTTTAACTAGTCCTAAGTTCTAGGGGACTAATGACCTCGGCAGTTGAGTCCCATAGTGCTCAGAGCCATTTGAACTGGTTTGATGCAGCTCTCCATGCTACTCTGTCCTGTGCAAGCTTCTTCATCTCCCAGTACCTACTGCAACCTACATCCTTCTGAATTTGTTTAGTGTATTCATCTTTTGGTCTCCCTCTACGATTTTTACCCTCCACGCTGCCCTCCAATACTAAATTGGTGATCCCGTGATGTCTCAGAATATGTTCTACCAACCGATCCCTTCTTATAGTCAAGTTGTGCTACGAATTTCTCTTCTCCCCAATTCTATTCAATACCTCCTCATTAGTCATGTGATCTACCCATCTAATATTCAGCATTCTTCTGTAGCACCACATTTCGAAAGCTTCTATTCTCTTTTTGTCTAAACTATTTATCGTCCACGTTTCGCTTCCATACATGGCTACACTCCATAAAAATACTTTCAGAAAAGCCTTCCTGACACTTAAATCTATACTCGATGTTAACAAATTTCTCTTCTTCAGAAACACTTTCCTTGCCATTGCCAGTCTACATTTTATATCCTCTCTACTTCGACCATCATCAGTTATTTTGTTCCCAAAATAGCAAAACTCATCTACTACTTTAAGCGTCTCATTTCCTAATCTAATACCCTCAGTATCATCCGATTTAATTGGACTACATTCCATTATCCTCGTTTTGCTTTTGTCGATGTTCATCTTATATCCTCCTTTCAAGACACTGTCCATTCCGTTCAGCTGCTCTTCCAGGTCCTTTGCTGTCTCTGGCAGAATTACAATGACGTGGCTATAAACCACGAAACCAGTCCTGCCTTAGTTAAATTGGTTCAAGACACAGCTGTTTGCGGAGTTCTCGCTATAAAATGTACTACCACGGCCGCGGATGTCCTGACGACAGAGTCATTTGGAATATATAGTCGAACAGTTAAAGGTTCATGCTGTATCCAGCGAAGCGGATGTCGGTACATGGGCGAGCGGTGCTACAAGCCAGGAGTGCACCTACCTGCGCCATATAGGTTCAAGTGGCGTCAGTCATCTTCTTCTGGCTCAGAATAATTGAAGTGACAAAATGCCTAGAAGTCCACATGAGTGTTGTCCTCGCTCTAATGATCACCCCCTGTAATCCACCTGCTATTTCTACGAAAATTAGTGCGATGTAGTTGGACGTTGAGAGATTTACTGTGCCGGTTGGATTCTCACCTACATCTGATAATCGATTATGATTGGATTTGGTTTCAAGTATTCTGCTTGTGTTCCGCACATCCAGTGCACTGTGCTAAATAAATGAGTCGTCACCACTGCTCAGCAGTTCACACCTGTTCTGACTCTTGTAAGTGTATTTCTGGTTTGTCAACACACGTATCCAGCATGCTGTACGGTTTGGGTCGCTGCGCTAGTGAAAATGATAATTGTCGATCGTTAATTTTAGGTCAGTTAATAAAAAGAAATCTTCATCGCATAACACATGGTGGTGCTGTCCATCTTAACGTCTCATCCACTGGTAAACACCACACAGTAGCGAGGCGTGGGACATCTAAGTGCTTCGCCAGCGTAATTTGAAAGGTTTTTTATTTTTGTTCGCACCTATTGATCATTTATCTCTGGCGAGGTGTGACTGTCATGTGGCAAGTGTAAAGTTTCATAGTGATGACTGCGGCTGCCGAACTTAATGGCTTCAAGCAGCGGAAACATCACTATCGATAGCCTTCGATGTCCCCACTCAATAAGACACTTCTGAGAGGCATGAGATTAAACCGAGAACATTGACGTACGTTCTATGCTGCCCCCTCTGCCTCTTTTGGAAGCTACATTTTATTGATAGAATTTTTTACCGTCATCGGGAATAGAACCGATCAAATCCGAGTTGAGTCCCTATACACTGTCGTCGATCAGCATCTTTGTCTTTGAAGGCGTGAAAAGATCAACGAACTCTTTAAAATATTAATGACTTGAATGTTATAGTCTTAGTTAAATAGTTGAAATCGCTAACTAGATTTGGATTATGTTTGTTTTGTTTATGTGTTAATATTGAACATTTATGCTTTTTTTCTGGGCTTACTAGCTTGGAGATGTTTCGGCATTTGTACGAAAACTCTGTGGTTGCACTTGAAGTGTGATTCAGAGTATGATAGAACTATTCACACTGTTAACAAACAAGTAGCAGAATTATTGTAGAACTTTTTGAAGATAGCGTATGGCACGATATTTACGTTGACGATCACAAATTCTTTCAAAAGTAATTGAAAAGGAAGAAAATATTTCTTGTGAAAACTACAAGCTATGTTTTCAGTTATTCTTGAGTCCTACATATCAGATGTTCTGCCACAACTCATCTGAAACAGTTAAAGCAGTTAAAGCTGATGCAACATTGGTAGATCAATCACACCATCGCCAGTCCTTCTCAAAGCACATAATAGACTTAATATTCGAGCTAAGCAGAGGATGTATTAACCAAAGGCTCGGGCACTGAAAAAGCTAGAGCACCAGTATTTATCTTTTACAAGCACTTTATTTTATTATTTATGTGAGAGAATTAAAAGCAGCAACTATATATTTCTGTTGGTACGCGCTATTTACACTAGTTTGATTTTCAAATATCTGGTATACATTTTCCCATTAATATATTTCTTACAGATCCCAATGAGTTCTTCCAGTTCGACATCACTTAGTTAGAAGCACTTAGCTACTTTCAGCAGACAAAATAGTTATAAGACTGGGCATGAGTACGTTACATTCCTACCTCAGGTCTGTGTCTGTTACTGTCGAGTGTTGCAGGAAAAGACGAATGAGCGCGAGCGGATTATTTTTCCACGTCTCCGAAATATGATCTTATCTCATGACGTACTGAAGCTCTTTTTCTGAAATTGTCACCACCGATGCAAACTATCTGTTACTTTCTATTTTTTCTGTTATCATCATTTTGTCTAGAAATTGTGAGAAATGTACCATTCTAAGAAAATGTCATCCTGTCGTGCTTTTCCCATTGTCAACTTACCTGATCCTTCATACAACCGGCTGCTGCTCTTTCTCTGAATCTGAAATTCATTCAATGTCTTCATTCAGTCCCTTATAAAGGGGAGTCATTAAGTATATACTAATCGAGCAGTAACAGACTAGTGGAACATCGAGAAACTGAGTGTAAGAAAATGCTGAGCTGTCATACTAGACATTTCGATTCTTGCCTCTGGCAATGTGAGCTCTTGAATATCCACATCAAACGTTTATTGTTCTTGGCTACTTACGAAAATAAAATAAGAAAGATGTCTTGAATTTTTCTCGGAATCTTTTCCACACTGTGAATTTGCGCATTGGGAGAACCTTTCGACTCCCAATTGTGAGGAGTGGGATTGAAGCCCCATCCAAGCCTGACTGGAGACATAATCTCTGTAGATGAGTCCGCGATCATGTTATGGTACTTTATTTTTACAGATCCGTCCTGATCACGAAAATTGTACATTTTACAGTTACCGGTTTCGGCCATTGCCATCTTCAGATCATTAAAAATACTCTGATGTATATACGAACGTCAAAATCTATATACTTAGGTACATAGTAAGTGCTATGTACCTAGCCGGCCGTGGTGGCCGAACGGATCTAGGCGCTTCAGTCTGGAATCGGGCGACCGCAGCGGTCGCAGGTTTGAATCCTGCCTCGGGCATGGATGTCTGTGATGTCCTTAGGTTAGTTGGGTTTAACTAGTTCTAAGTTCTAGGGGATTGATGACCTCAAATGGAAGTCCCATAGTGCTCAGAGCCATTTGAGCCATTTTGTGCTATGTACCTAGATATATAGATATTGACTTTGATACTTACATAAGAATGTTTTTAATGATCTGAAGATGACAATGGCCGAAGCCAGTAATTGTGAAATGTACAATTTTTATGTTCAAACCGGACCCTCACAAATAAACTGCTGATATGTTTCTCCTGTCATTTCCCACAGTCATTTAAGACAAATGCTGGAATGGTTCCCATGAGAAAGCACCCGTTTTCCAGCTGAGCTAGTGATTGACGTAGTAACCTCGTTGTGGAAAAATATTAAACTCTAACTTTCCTTTCTTCTTTTAATGTTTTTCCATTGGTTCCTGTGGTCATTTTATTTTCGTTTTTTTCTCAGTTCGTAATTCCATTAATACATTTTATATCTACGTTTTTATGGAACATTCATGATGTTACTCGGTTTCTTTTTCTGAAGGCATCTATTTCTCCATCTCGATTATTATTATTATTATTATTATTATTATTATTATTATTATTATTGTCGTTGTGTCGCTACACAACACCTATACAGAAATATTCATATTACAAAACACCCCAGAAAGAACGAATGGTCAATGAAACAATAAAAACGAAAACGACAATTAAATGCTCGGATTACGATAAATTAAAATCAAATCCACTGCTATTTGTAAAACTGCATTTAACAAACATGAAACGGATCAAAGGGAAAATTTATGAAATAATAATAAGGATATTCGAAATATATTCACACTAACTTTGTTTAATATTAAACTGTTTGAGGCAGCCAACATCAAAGTATTCAAGAAACTCGAATGTCTTTAAGGCGTATTTCATAAATGTGTAGAAAGCCTCCATGCCCCAAGCTTGGCTGATCTGAAAATTACAATTTTTAAAACGTAAAAAGGGAGAAGAAACGGGGTGTAACGCTCCATCGATGTAGACGTCACTGAAGACAAAACACGAGCTTCGATCCGACAACGACGGGGAGAGGCATCAACTGTGTCGCTTTTATCCAATCATCGCGGCATTTGCCTCAAGTAGTTCAGGGAAACAACCCAAAAGCTGAATCAGGATGGCCGGGCGAGAACAGTGCCTTAACTGATGTTGCACCTCGCTCGGTAATTGCAAATTGTGCATCCATTTCAAATATCTACCGTGGCTTGCCCAATTTCAATTTGGTGTTCTTCTGGTTTTCTGAAGTAGTTTGAGGGTAATGAAACAACTTGACACAGTCAGGCACTACATATTGATTGTCCAGGTTACAGTATGAACATATTTTGTTGGTATTAAAGCTACTGCTAATAAGTCTTCTTCCACCTTCCAACCACGTTTTGCCTATCTCAATTTCCTAGTGTAATCTTTGAATTGCTGGTTTACGTCATAGCTCTTTATTACTGTTAAGTAATGTGTGCATGTAGGCTTTAACATTATCTCCACAAATGATATACGACCACGGCAATTGCATTACACCACCTTGTGAGGTTTTTTAATATCATCAGGTGTATCCATCGGTCTCGTTTATAATCGTGTAGCTCTGCATATTACGCTTCCCTGTCAGCTAAAAAATACAACACCACAGGCAAAGAAATTATCGCGCACATATCTCCAGCATTCTTTCCAGTGTATGTGTTACTGTTATTAAATCTCTCCACAGAAACGCAGCCTTTAGCTTTTCTTTATAAGAACATATTATGCATATTATTAAGTCTACTCCAGAAGATAGTGAACAAGTGCAATTACTATAGTAGTAAATGTTATTAAAATACTAATTACAGTTGCATGATACGACAATTTCCTAACGTTACTAAACAGTTTCAGTTCATTAGATACAAGCAAATACTGCTAATAGTAGTCAAAAGCAATGAATAGGGAGTGAAAGTTGCCTAACTGCGATCAAATTATCGGAGTTATTCACACATTCACAAGTTTTTCTTAGTCTCCCACTAACACCTTCTCTACTTTACTCTCTGTAGTATTCCTTGTGGCAAATTTTCATTTTGTTTTCTTTTCTGTATCTCCCACCTTTCGTGTAATAAGTTCTTATCATTCAATTAACGGAAACTATCCTTTGAAAGTAGAAAAATACCATCTACAGTTTTCTGGCTGTCACACAAGATTTCCCACAAATTTCTTTTAGATGGAAATAGGAAAACAGATCGTTGTTTACCCAAATCTCATGAAAAACCTTACAAAATATGGATGTTCATGGTGCTTTAAGGATTAATTGATTTTAGTTTCTGCAGTATCTTCTCTGAAGAGCCAAAGAAACTCGTACAGCTGCCTAACACTGTGTAAGACACACGTGCGCACAAAGAAGTGCCGCAACACGACGTGGCATGGATTCGACTAATGTCTCAAGAAAGAACTGAAGGGAACTGACACCATGAATCCTTCAGGGCTCTCCGTAAATCCGTAAGAGTACGAAGGGGTCAAGATCTCTTCTGAACAGCACGTTGCAAGGCATCCCATTTATGCTCAATAACGTTCATGTCTGGGGACTTTAGTGGCCATCGAAAGTGTTTAAACTCATAAGAGTGTTCCTAGAGCCACTCTGTTGCAATGCTCTACGTGTGAGGTGTCGCATTGACCTGCTCGATTTGTCCAAGTCCGTCGGAATGCACAATGGACATGAATGGATACCGAGCGAGGTGGCGCAGTGGTTAGCACACTGGACTCGCATTCGGGAGGACGTCGGTTCAATCCCGTCTCCGGCCATTCTGATTTAGGTTTTCCGTGATTTCCCTAAATCGTTTCAGGCAAATGCCGGGATGGTTCCTTTGAAAGGGCATGGCCGATTTCCTTCCCAATCCTTCCCTAACCCGAGCTTGCGCTCCGTCTCTAATGACCTCGTTGTCGACGGGACGTTATACATTAACCGCCACCATTAAACGCCATGAATGGATGCAGGTGATCATACAGGTTGCTTACGTACGTGTCACCTGTCAGAGTCGTATCTACATGTATCAGGGGTCCCATATCACTCCAATTGCACACGCCCCACACCATTACAGAACCTCCAACAGCTTCAACAGTCCCCTGCTGACATGTAGGATCCATGGATTCAAGAGGTTGTCTCCATAACCGTACACGTTCGTCCACTCGATACGATTTGAAACGAGACTTGTCCGACCAGGCAACATGTTTCCAGTCTTCAACAGTCCAACGTCGGTGTTGACGGGCCCAGGCTAGACGTTGTGTCGTGCAGTCATCAAGGGTACATAAGTTGGCCTTCGGCTCCGAGAGCCCATATCTATGATGTTTCGTTGAATGGTTCGCACGCTGACACTTTTTGATGGCCCTGCATTGAAATCTGCAGCAATTTGCGGAAGGGCTGCACTTCTGTCACGTTGAACGATTATCTTCAGTCGTCGTTGGTCTCGTTCTTGCAGGATCTTTTTCCGGCCACAGCGATGTCGTCGATTTGATATTTTACCGGATTCCTGGTATCCATGGTACACTCGTGGAATGGTCGTACAAGAAAATCTCTACTTCATCGCTACGTCCCAGGTGTTGTGTCCTATCGCTCGTGTGCCGACTATATAATCACGTTCTAGTTCACTTAAATCTTAATAACCTGCCATTGCGATCTAACAACTGCACCAGACACTTGTTGTCTTATATAGGCGTTGCCGACCGCAGCGCCGTATTCTGCCTGTGTACATACGCTATGTGATCAAAAGTATACGGACACCCACAAATACATACGTTTTTCATATTAGGTTCATTGTGGTGCCACCTACTGTCATGTACTCCATATCAGCGACCTCAGTAGTCATTAGACATCGTGAGAGAGCAGAATGGGGCGCTCTGCGGAACTCACGGACTTCGAATGTGGTCAGGTGATTGGGTGTCACTTGCGTCATACGTCTGCACTCGGGATTTCCACACTCCTAAACATACCTAGGTCCACTGTTTCCGATGTGATAGTGAAGTGCAAACGTGAAGGGACACGTACAACACAAAAGCGTACAGGCCGACCTCGACTGTTGACTCACAGAGACCGCCGACAGTTGAAGACGGTCGTAATGTGTAATAGGCAGACGTCTATCCAGACCATCACACAGGAATTCCGAACTGCTTCAGGATCCCCTACAAGTACTACGACAGTTAGGCGGGAGGTGAGAAAACTTGCATTTCATGGTCGAGTGGCTGTTCATAAGCCACCCATCACGCTACTAAATGCCAAACGACGCCTCGCTTGGTGTACTGGTTACATGACTCAGAAATAGATTTCTGTGTACCTTATGGCTACATATTAGCCACAAAATATTGTAGAACAAATATTGCACATGGTGGAGTTGCAATCTACATCAAAGAAAACTTAAATCTGCAGCAATCAGTGCTAGACCTACACAGACATTGCATTGAAGGTGTATTTGAAGTAGCAGCCATAGTATTGAATACCCAAAAAATTATCATTGCTTCTGTGTACCGCACACCAGCCTCTGATGAGGAAGTTCTTATAGATAAACTAAATTCACTAATCAAATTATTCACTAAATACAAAAATCACAAAATTTTTATTGCAGGTGACTTCAAGGGAAAGTAGAAAAAATGTAAATGACATGGTTAACAGCCTAAAGGCACTAAACTGCTACTGCATAAATGAAAAACCTACTAGACCAGATGCATGCCTCGACAATCTAATTAGTAATGGAAATCCGGATCAACTAAAGCGTGATGTGATTAATTTAGAGTTATCTGATCATGACGGGATATGGGTCAGAATAGGCAGTATGAACCCAGAGAGAACTAAACAGTTAGTCACTTTCAGAATACTAAAAGAGAGCAATATTGTACAATTGAAACATGAACTGAAGGTGATAGATTGGCCAAATACACTACACAATATAAAAAGGCGTGATGAATGTTTCTCTATGTTTTTATATATCATTAAAAATGCAGTAGGTAGTCACTGTCCACTTATCACAAAAAGATGCACCCCTAACAACGGAAAAAAACCTCAGCGCTCTAACAAGTGGTACAGTCCAGAGTTCAAGCAAATGAGGACACCACTACTTATACTAAAAAATAATAGTGATAAAAATGAAGAAGCCAAGAAATACTATGTGACCCTTAAGAAGTTGTACAAATATGAAATAAAATCAGCTAAATGTAAAGTAAATGATAAATATATTGCAGGCTCAAAAAATGTCTGTCAAGCAGCTTGGAATATAATAAAAAGTGCAATCAAACAGGGAGCTACTTCTTTTGGTAAAAATAATTCTGATAATATTTCAGCTGCTGTAACCCTTCTTAAATAACAAGCACCAGCAACCAAGAAATTCTCTTAGTCAAAAATCAGGAATAGAAAAGCAACTGGAATCACTGAACAGAGGAAAGTCCACTGGACCTGACGGGATACCAATTCGATTCTACACAGAGTACGCGAAAGAACTTGCCCCCCTTCTAACAGCCGTGTACCGCAAGTCTCTAGAGGAACGGAGGGTTCCAAATGATTGGAAAAGAGCACAGGTAGTCCCAGTCTTCAAGAAGGGTCGTCGAGCAGATGCGCAAAACTATAGACCTATATCTCTGACGTCGATCTGTTGTAGAATTTTAGAACATGTTTTTTGCTCGAGTATCATGTCGTTTTTGGAAACCCAGAATCTACTATGTAGGAATCAACATGGATTCCGGAAACAGCGATCGTGTGAGACCCAACTCGCGTTATATGTTCATGAGACCCAGAAAATATTAGATACAGGCTCCCAGATAGATGCTATTTTTCTTGACTTCCGGAAGGCGTTCGATACAGTTCCGCACTGTCGCCTGATAAACAAAGTAAGAGCCTACGGAATATCAGACCAGCTGTGTGGCTGGATTGAAGAGTTTTTAGCAAACAGAACACAGCATGTTGTTATCAATGGAGAGACGTCTACAGACGTTAAAGTAACCTCTGGCGTGCCACAGGGGAGTGTTATGGGACCATTGCTTTTCACAATATATATAAATGACCTAGTAGATAGTGTCGGAAGTTCCATGCGGCTTTTCGCGGATGATGCTGTAGTATACAGAGAAGTTGCAGCATTAGAAAATTGTAGCGAAATGCAGGAAGATCTGCAGCGGATAGGCACTTGGTGCAGGGAGTGGCAACTGTCCCTTAACATAGACAAATGTAATGTATTGCGAATACATAGAAAGAAGGATCCCTTATTGTATGATTATATGATAGCGGAACAAACACTGGTAGCAGTTACTTCTGTATAATATCTGGGAGTATGCGTGCGGAACGATTTGAAGTGGAATGATCATATAAAATTAATTGTTGGTAAGGCGGGTACCAGGTTGAGATTCATTGGGAGAGTGCTTAGAAAATGTAGTCCATCAACAAAGGAGGTGGCTTACAAAACACTCGTTCGACCTATACTTGAGTATTGCTCATCAGTGTGGGATCCATACCAGATCGGTTTGACGGAGGAGATAGAGAAGATCCAAAGAAGAGCGGCACGTTTCGTCACAGGGTTATTTGGTAACCGTGATAGCGTTACGGAGATGTTTAATAAACTCAAGTGGCAGACTCTGCAAGAGAGGCGCTCTGCATCGCGGTGTAGCTTGCTCGCCAGGTTTCGAGAGGGTGCGTTTCTGGATGAGGTATCGAATATATTGCTTCCCCCTACTTATACCTCCCGAGGAGATCACGAATGTAAAATTAGAGAGATTAGAGCGCGCACGGAGGCTTTCAGACAGTCGTTCTTCCCGCGAACCATACGCGACTGGAACAGGGAAGGGAGGTAATGACAGTGGCACGTAAAGTGCCCTCCGCCACACACCGTTGGGTGCCTTGCGGAGTATAAATGTAAATGTAAATCACCTCCGGCCACATTATCAAATCTATAAAGGAACTTAAAAACTCAAAAAAGGTGGACTATTACGGGCTTAGTAACAGTATTGTTAAACACACAGCCACTGCAATCTTAATGCCACTAACATATCTGACGAATCGCATACTTCAAGAAGGAGTATTCCCTGAATGTCTGAAAATGACAGTTACACTCCCCATCTATAAGAAACGTGACAGAAAAATGCCAAACAATTATAGACCTATATCAATAGTTCCCATTATATCAAAAGTAATAGAAAACTGCATACATACCCAAATTTACAATTATTTTTAAATTAACAGTAGGGTACAATTAGTGAAAACAATCTATAAAAAGTCAACACCCATGAAAGTAAAGAGAGGAATTCCACAAGGCTCAGTGCTTGGCCCATTCCTGTTCATTGTTTACATCAATGACTTCTCAAATTATATGCCATGCAACAATGCACTCTATGCTGATATGACACTAATAACAGATGGAGAAAATCTGCAGAATGTCATAGAATACAACAAAGTAGTAACTGAAACGAGCAATGACTGGTGCAGAGCCAACCTTTTATCAATAAACAAATTGAAAACTGAAGAAATTTGCTTCACCCTGAAACCAGTTGAACAGAATACAAAAAATGGCAAAACACATAGGTTTACATATAGATCAAAAACTTACATGGGACAGACATACAAATTATCTATGTGGCAAACTTGTTCGAACTCTCTTTCTATTACATAATCTGAGACATTTTACAGTAAAAATCTGCTAATCTCCACATACTTTGCTTTTTTCCATTCACAACTGCAATATGGGGTACTTCTTAGGGGTAATTCAGTGGGTTCAAGTACCATCTTCAAGTGGCAGAAGAAAGCAGTTAGGTGCATTTTAGGACTAGCACCAAGACAAAGTTGCAAAAATCATTTTAAAGAACTAAAGATAATGACACTACCTAGTATACATATTTATAATTGTTTAATAAATGCTAAAGAGAACTTAAAGAACTTTAATTTAATATCTGAAGTGCATTTTCATAATACTCGAAATAATAGTAATATAGACCTACCATACACAAGGCTGACGTTAACACAAAAGAGCCATAAACACCTTAGCTTGAAATTTTATAACAAACTCTCAAAGCCTGTGAGCGAATTACCGATGAACAACTTTAAGCAAACAATAGAAGTGTGGCTAAAATGTACGCCATATTACTCACTTGATGAGTTTCTAAACAGTGACACAACAGAAAAAGGCTACATGAAACAAAAAACTGCCATATGAATTATACCTATATGTTTGTGACAGCAATGTACCAACAAAGACGTTTTACATGGATACGTAAGATGTACCATAAATATATCTTTGTGGTGTCACCGCCAGACACCACACTTGCTAGGTGGTAGCCTTTAAATCGGCCGCGGTCCGTTAGTATACGTCGGACCCGCGTGTCGCCACTACCAGTGATTGCAGACCGAGCGCCGCCACACGGCAGGTTTAGAGAGACTTCCTAGCACTCGCCCCAGTTGTACAACCGACTTTGCTAGCGATGGTTCACTGACAAAATACGCTCTCATTTGCCGAGACGATAGTTAAGCATAGCCTTCAGCTACGTCATTTGCTACGACCTAGCAAGGCTCCATTATCAGTTACTATTGATATTGTGAATCATGTACCGTCCAGACCGACGTTCACCATTAATGGATTAAAGTTAAGTATTCCACCAGCCACGTCCTTTTTTCTAAATTTTAATTTCCTTGTCCTGTTCCAGACCTCACGCCAGCCTGCGTGAGCTAAAACGCGTGCCTTTCGGCCTCCTCTAGTAACACGGTGTTGGCTCTCCTGCCAACCAAAACAATCTTGATACTATTGTATATTTAACTGTTATGATGTATTATTATTATTATTACTACTGTGAATGAATAATTGTTGTATTATCATTATTACTTTAGCATGCGTATCTGCTTGCCGTGCACAGGCATAATTATGTACAATAACAATTATTGTAATTAAAAAAATGTATTGAACACACTGACGATGCCAATTGTATGGAAAACATACTGAAAGCAAATAAAGAATCTATTCTATTCTACTCTAAAAACTTTGGACGAATCAACAGCGGAAAACGTTGTGTGGAGTGACGAATAACGGTACACAATGTGGCGATCCGACGGCAGGGCGTGGGTATGGCGAATGCCCGGTGAATGTAACTGCTAGCGTGTGTAGTTCCAACAGTAAAATTCGGAGGCGGTGGTGTTATGGTGTGGTCGTGTTTTTCATGGAGGGGGCTTCTACCCGTTGTTCTGCGTGACACTATCACAGCACAGGACTGCAGGGATGTTTTGAGCACCTTCTTGCTTCCCACTGTTGATGAGCAATTCGGGGATGGCGATTGCATCTTTCAAAACGATCGAGCACCTGTTCATAATACTCGGCCTGTGGTGGAGTTATTACATGACAATAACATCCCTGTAATGGGCTAGCCTGCACAGTGTCCTGACCTGAATCCTGTAGAACACCTTTGGGATGTTGTGGAACGCCGACTTCGCGCCAGGCCTCACCGACCGACATCGATACCTCTCCTCAGTGCAACACTCCGTGAAGAATGGGCTGCCATTCTCCAAGAAACCTTCCAGCACCTGATAGAACGTATACCTGCGAGAGTGGAAGCTGTCATGAAGGCTAAAGGTGGGCCAACACAATACTGAATTCCAGCATTACCGATGCAGGGCGCCACGAACTTGTAAGTAAATTTCAGCCAGGTGTCCGGATACTTTTGAGCACATAGTTTATATCTCTATTTGAATACGAATGCCTATACCAGCTTCTTTGGCGCTTCAGTGTGTATGAGACTTGGGCAATGTGGAAGTCTGAGAGTAACCAAAAAGAATCTGCTGATCAGAGACAGTAACACTGAAAATTCCTCAAAATATACTAATAAAGACTATTCCTATACTAATACTGCATATCCGAAGTTCCAGCTGTTCAGTTGGAGCATGGCAGAAAATCAGGATGACTAAAACAAGAGGAAGAATTGAAAGGGGGTGGTATGTACCGCTTTTACAGTGTTAGCGTGTAATTTGTGTCGCGATTTGTTGACACTAGTTGACTGTTTCTCATTTGCTTACTGTTGCAGCTTGATCGCTCTGCCAATGGTGAAGGAAAATCCTCACGTGTACCTTTATTTATTTACCCATTGCAGTCCACCTCCCTTCTCTCCATCCTATCCTGTATGAGAGTGAACAAAATAACCAGGTTTGCTAGCATGTTGGGGTACCAATGTCAATTCTTCTGCTCTTAAGGGAGATTCAGAGAGGATGCTTTCAGAGAATGGCCAGCTACCCGTTTGTAAAGCGCGGGTAGTAGGAGACTGCTGTTTCCTCCTCTCCCCCAGTGAGTCTGAGGCGCGCGAGGACACAAAGTGGAAGCGAAACTTACGTGCAGGACTTGGTGTGTAATGCACGCATTTGGCAACCTCTGGTATGTTTTTTTTAAACAAATAGTTTGTAATTCGGAATCACGTTCAATTTTTCTTATGTAATTGGATGCAATTGTTCCACAATGAAGTGCAGATGTGTTGAAACAACTGATCTGATCAATTTTGGTATAAATTTCTGCGAAGGAGTGTAAGCTTTAAACTTGACTTTTTTCACTGTGCTGCAGTTCGAATGCCGGGTTTTGTACTTGCTTAGGTGCCGCTGTGATTAGTATTCCGGCTGTTAATTTCACTCTGTTTATCAGGAGATTATAGCAATCAGATTTGCTGTGTATTTAATTCAGATTTTGGTGTGATTTCTTTGTGTGAACTATGATCGTTGGGTCCAGCCGCCACGTGGTCTTGGAATCCGTGTTACATCGTTTTAGCAAAATATATACGGAGTTATTTGTGCACTAGGTTCACTGATGCATAGAAACGGTCTGAACTCATAAATTATGAGCTATTATCTCTCATTTGTAATATGATCAGTGGGTGGCATCTTACAGGTATGTGTTTGTAAATTTAATGCATATTCATCGTAACCAAGCTAATCAAGTGGATCTTTTTGTACAGATTCTAATGATACCACTCTGGAGTGAGTAGGATTACCTTTTGGAAGCTTTCGAGTTACAGAGATTTTTAGCACGCTATTGCCATGTGATCTATTGTGTCCACCTGCCAGTATTAGCAGAATGTTCGAAGCTTACCAAAGCGATGTTGATAACGGGAGTCATAGTAGATAAATAACTATATCCTTTTGTGTATTAAATTAATCAACCATTATAGTTATTTCAATGTATATGCTACCCTCTATCTTGTGTTACTGACGAAAACTTGGTCCAGACAAGTGCGCACCGTGCATAGCACAGGCTAATTCTCTGTGGATCTCCTTAAGGCATAGTTTGCGATAATAGACCAACAATAGGTTAACAGTTGCGTTATTCTTTCTGGAGTGTACCTGTCGAACTGAATATTACATCCTTTCACCCACTCACCCCATGTAATTGCATTCTGCTTACACAAGATTACCATTCGATTGCCCCTTGAGGTTATAGAAGACTGCTGTAAATTTATTCAGAAATCCTTTAATAAGGAATTTATTTCTTGCAAAGAAAGCTAGGAATAATAAAACAGAAATATAGGTGAAAGATTTTACAATAATTCAAGCTACGAACTTCACCGCCTGCTCCCATTCCCCTTTGTAAGATAACTTAAGCTGTTCTAGTTATGAGGATACTGAACACAGTTACGAGAATACTATAGTCCCAGCCACAACTGTTAAATTAGTATTTCTTCAGTGTACACAATGTTAAATTGGAGATCCATTCACATGCCATTCATAGAAAATACTTGGATCCAAACGATGTTATTCATGATATGACATTTATTTTGTTGATTAATTCTCAGATCATTAATGATAGGTTTGTGTATGAATTAATGAACAACATCTGGGTATTCCAAGCATGTGCATGTGAGCCAACCAGACCATTAAGTATAGCAGAGCTGGACATTGCTGTTAAGTGATGATCACTAAAATTAATCGCAAGTATATCGCAAGATTTTATGAGCGCTCGTAGACAATACCACACAAGGTAAACGATACAGGCATCAAGGTGGGAAGGACAGTGCAGGTGGTCAATGTTTGGTAGCTATCATTAATGATTGGTTTGTGTCTGAATTAATGAACAGCATATGGGTATCCCAAGCATGTACATGTGAGCCAACCACACCATAAAGTATACCAGAGCTGGACATAGCTGTTAAGTGATGATCACTGAAATTAATTGCAAATAGATCCCAAGATTTTATTAGAGTTCATAGACAATGCCAAACAAGGTAAACGGTACAAGAAAGAAGGGGAGCAGCGCAGTCCAAATGGTCAATGTGTGGTAGCTGTTTGTGTAGTCGATTTAGCACAGGACTATATTACTGTGGTCGACATCTGGTAGCAATTCATATGTCAGACCGTCAGAGAGAGCACATCGCTAGTTCTGCTGCTACTAAGGCGAGTACACCGTTCGCTTTTTACATTTTTTTACGAGCTTCAAACAGGAGCGTCTTATTTTCAGTTATCTGTGTAGTTACTAGTTTATTTTTGTAATTTCTTGCTTACTAGGCACAACCTTTTATTTCAATAACAGTGTAGTGTACGGTACCGCCGTTGCTATCGACCGTTGTATCGACTCTCGTATCGTGCAGGCATTTGTTTGTTTGGTTAAAACAGCTCAGTGTCAGTTAAATGTCAGCGAGAGCGCAGCGCTGGTTCCTGCTACTACTAAGGCGAGTACACCGTTCGCTTTTTACATATTTTTACGAGCTTCAAACAGGAGGAGTGCAGTAATGGATAGGAACTGTGATTGTTGTGTACAGATGCGAGCTGAGCTGGCGACCCTTCGCTCACAGCTTTAGGCTGCGTTGGCTTCCGTCACACAGCTTGAGGCAGCTACCAAGGATCGTCACTGTGGGGGATCGAACGCGGGGATGCGAGGGACGTTGATCACGTGCCACGTGTCCTCCGATCGGTACACTGCTGTGACTTCCCCGGGTACTGCCTGCACTGAGGTTGACCCCTCACCCGTGGTCGCGTGGCAGATCATTCCAAAATCTGGCAGGCAGCGAAAAACTTTCCGTGGGGCCGATCGTAGGGCCTCCCGGTTCGTTTGACGAGCAGGTTTCGGGCGTTATCTGTGGCTGACGATGTCTCTGAGCGGATGCAGTCGTCCACCCCGTTCCAGAGGAAGCTTCTCGGCCCGCAAGGTCTGGGCGTTCACAGAGGGTGGGTTTGCTGGTAGTTGGGAGCTCCAACGTTAGGCGCGTATTGGGGGCCCTTAGGAACATGGCTGCCAAGGAGGGGAAAGAAGCCAGTGTGCACTCTGTGTGCATTCCGGGGGGAGTAATTCCGGATGTGGAAAGGGTGCTTCCGGATGCCATGAACAGTACAGGGTGCAGCCAACTGCAGGTGGTGGCTCATGTAGGTACCAATGACGTGTGTCGTTTTGGATCGGAGCAGATTTTGTCTGGTTTCAGGAGGCTAGCGGAAGTGGTAAAGACTGCCAGTCTTGCTTCCGAGATTATGGCGGAGCTCACCATCTGCAGCACCGTCGATAGAACTGACTGTGGTCCTTTGGTGCAGAGCCTAGTCGAGGGTCTGAATCAGAGGCTCAGGCGGTTCTGCGACCGTGTTGGCTGCAGGTTCCCATCGGGTTGTGGGTTTCCGGGTTCCGCTTAATAGGTCAGGAGTCCACTACACACAGGAGGCGGCTACACGGGTAGCGGGGGCTGTGTGGAAGGGACTGGGCAGTTTTGTAGGTTAGAGGGTCTCAGGGAACCACAGAAGGGGCGTCCGTCAGAAAGTAGGCAGGTAAAACACAGTAAGGTCATTGTAGAAACTATTGGTATTGTAGTTGTAAATTGTCGTAGCTGTGTTGGGAAAGAACCAGAGCTCCAAGCCCCAACAGAAAACACTGAATCTCAAATAGTTCTAGGTACAGAGATCTGGCGAAAGCCGGGAATAAGTTCAGCCGAAATTTTTACAAACGATCTAACAGTATTCAGAAAGGATAGATTAAATACAGTTGGTGATGGAGTATTTATTGCTGTCAGAGGTAGTTTACCTTGTAGCGAAATTGAAGTAGATAGTTCATGTGAAATGTATGGGTAGAGGTTATACCTGACAATCGGACTAAACTATTAACTGGATCGTTTTACCGACCCCCCGACTCAGAAGACATAGTTGCTGAACAGTTCAAAGAAAACTTGAGTCTCATTTCAAATAAGTACCCCGCTCATACAATTATAGTCGGTGGTGACTCCTATCTACCCTCGATATGCTGGAAAAATTATACGTTTAAAGCCGGTGGCAGGCATACAACATCATCCAAAATTGTACTGAATGCTTTCTCAGAAAATTATTTTGAACAATTACTTCATGAGCTCACTCGAAGCGTAAATGATTGCGAAAGCATACTTGACCTTTTAGCAACAAATAATCCTGGACAAATAGTGAGTACCGTGACGAATACAGGGATTAGCGACCACAAGACAGTTGCTGCTAGGCTGAATACCGTAACACCTACAACAACCATCAACAAGAAACGCAAAGTATATCTATTTAAAAAAGCTGATAAAAATGCTCTTAACGACTTTTTAAGAGACAGTCTTCACTCCTGCCGATCTGATCATGTAAGTGTAGAAAAGTTGTGGAATGTTTTCAAAGAGATAGTATCGACAGCAATTGAGAGATATATACCACATAAATTAATAAGTAATGGTACTGATCCCCCATGGTACACAACACGGGTCAGATCGTTGTTGCAGAAGCAACGAAAAAAGCATGCCAAATTTAAAAGAACGCAAAATCCCCAAGATTGGCAAAGTTTTACAGAAGTTCGAAATATGGCGCGTACTTCAGTGTTAGATGCTTTTAATAATTTCCACAACGAAATTCTGTCTCGAGATCTGGCAGAAAACCCAAAGAGATTCTGGTCATACATAAAGCCCACCAGTGGCAAGACACAATCAATACCTTCACTGCCCGATACCAACGGTGAAGTCACTGATGACAGTGCCACTAAAGCAGAGTTATTAAACACGGTTTTCCGAAACTCCTTCACCAAAGAAGACGAAGTAAATATTCCTGAATTCCAATCAAGAACAACTGCCAAGATGAGAAACATAAAAGTAGATACCCTCGGTGTAACAAAGCAGCTTAAATCACTTAATAAAGGCAAGGCCTCCGGTCCAGATTGTATACCAGTCAGGTTCCTCTCAGAGTATGCTGATAAAATAGCTCCATATTTAGCAATTATATACAACCACTCGCTCACAGAAAGATACGTATCTAAAAAGTGGAAAATTGCTCAAGTCACACTAATACCCAAAAAGGGAAGTAGGAGTAATCCGCTGAATTACAGGCCTATATCACTAACGTCGATTTGCTGTAGGGTTTTAGAACATATACTGTATTCGAACATTATGAAGTACCTCGAAGAAAACGATTTATTACCATATAGTCAGCACGGATTCAGAAAATATCGTTCTTGTGAAACACAACTAGCTCTTTATACTCATGAAGTAATAAGTGCTATCGACAGGGGATGTCAAATTGATTCCATATTTTTAGATTTCCAGAAGGCTTTCGACACCGTTCCTCCGCCTCAGTTGTGCGACTGGATTCGTGACTTCCTGTCAGAAAGGTCACAGTTCGTAGTAATAGACGGAAAGTCATCTATTAAAACAGAAGTAATATCCGGCGTTCCCCAAGGAAGTGTTATAGGCCCTCTATAGTTCCTAATCTATATTACCGACATAGGAGACAATCTGAGTAGCCGTCTTAGATTGTTTGCAGATGATGCTGTCATTTACCGTCCTGTAAAGTCATCAGATGACCAAAACGGCTTGCAAAATGATTTAGATAAGATATCTGTATGGTGCGAAAAGTGGGAATTGATCCTGAATAAAGAAAAGTGTGAAGTTATTCACATGAATACTAAAAGAAATCAGCTAAATTTCGATTACGCGATAAGTCACACAAATCTGAGGGCTGTAAATTCAACTAAATACTTAGGGATTACAATTACAAATAACCTAAATTGGAACTATCACATAGATAACATTGTTGGTAGAGGAAACCAAAGACTGCGATTCATTGGCAGAACACTTAAAAGGTGCAACAGGTCTATCAAAGAGACTGCTTATACTACGCTTGTCCGCCCTATTCTGGAGTACTGCTGAGCGGTATGGGATCCGCATCAGGTGGGATTGACGGATGACATCGAAAAAGTACAAAGAAGGGCAGCTCGTTTTGTATTATCACGAAATAGGGGAGATAGTGTCACAGACATGATACGTGAATTGGAGTGGCAATCATTAAAACAAAGGCGTTTTTCGTTGCGACGGGATCTTCTCATGAAATTTCAATCACCAGTTTTCTCCTCCGATTGCGAAAACATTCTGTTGAACCGACCTACATAGGGAGGAATGATCATCACGATAAAATAAGAGAAATTAGGGTTCGCACGGAAAAATTTAAGTGCTCGTTTTTCCCGCTCACCATTCGAGAGTCGAACGGTAATGAGACAGCATGAAGCTGGTTCATTGAACCCACTGCCAGGCACTTTATTGTGAATAGCAGAATAATCATGTAGATGTATATGTAGATGTAGACCCTGCCAGGATATGTGTAGAAAAAACGTGTGGGAGAGCTATTTATGTGGTCATCCTTGTGCCAAATGTTTTTGTACCAAGGAAACTATTGTGAAACGGCCATGTTGTAGGATGTATTGTTAATTAACTTGTAATTAAATTATTGTAATTTTCAAATGTGTCATTGGTTTTTATATCTGTGTTGCTCTTTCTGACATCACTGATCTACATTGCTAGTGCGATTATGTATGTTGTGATTTTTTAAAAAAGTTATGGTCTGTATAAATTTTGAGGGGATTGTATATTATTTTAATAGTGGAGAATAAGTGTATATGTTAACATAGGGTGTGAATTAAATAGTAAAGTTTTGTGGGAATTACTTTATGTAGAGTGCCTTTAGAAGTTGTGGAACATATAACTACAGAATCCTAGTCCAAAGGAGATGTCACAATGAACGAAAATAGTTATGAAGTGTTCAATCACAATGAATTGAACGATTGGGGGTGATATGTTTGACGTAGAAGAAAATATTGTGTCAAGGGTCATGGGAGGAACTCAGGAAGTAGATGCAGTTATTGAAGTAAATAATGTAGAAACACAAGAACGAGAACAGCACATTGTGCAGGAAAAAGATTCGGCGATGGCAAAAGTTGTTGCACTACATCACATTACCATGACTCTAGGCTGACAGGCATTAGAGGAGTTGCTGAGAAGGCAGTTTGAAAACCAAAATAAAGAATTAAATAAGGTAATACAAAAACTTTAAAAGAATTTCAAGAGTCCAAAAAGCATAATGAAGATTTTAAGGAACTATTTCATGAACGAAATAAAAGTATGAATAAAAATTTTAAGATCAGAGTAAATGGATGGATGATGCTCTTGAAGAAAGTAAGTCCACATGCGAATCATTATGCAATGAATTCAAAGAAGTTTGGACTGAGGTGCAAGTACAGTCCAGTGGAAGGAAGAAATCACTAATGTGGTAGCTAAAATTAAGAAAAGTCAGGAGGAAATGCAGTAACAGGCAGAAGGTTCGATTTGCAGTTGGAGAAGGTGAAAATAATCAGCATTCATAGGGAGCAACAACTAACACTACTGTTATTTGTGCAGTGGTGGAGAACACACTCGAGGTGGTGTCTGAACATGTAGTGAAACCCGACAATGTCCTCTACAACTTTTCAGATGTCTTAGAAGTTCTAATGACGACTGTAGAGCACCTGTATAAACAAAATGATAGTGATTCAGATCGCACTCAGCTGCTAGCTGTGGGTGATAGTGAAGAGGTGCAGACACTTGACAAGTCCAAACAGAATCAGCAGGAAATCGTCAAGAATAATAGCAAAGCAGTGCTGCATTTGCAGCGAGAATGGAAGACTGAACCACTGTTGCCATAATATGGTGTGGGCTTACGTGTTTTCCTCGTGCATGGCCGTAATACTAATAGTAACAAAGGGCCACAGCTGCATCAGCTGGAAGAAGGGCTACGTCAAAAAACAGGTGGAGTCACTCATGTTACATGACAGATCAGGCAAGTTGAAGATAAAAATATGAAAATGGGGAACGAGTGGTCACATTAAACAAAGGTAGCAAAAGCGAGAAGGAGGTGGGGATGCAGTCTACTTCAAGGTGGCCGTGGGAACAGCACCATCGCGCTGCATCTGAGTTACGGCGTCTTCATTGACAGGAAAAACAAATTTGATCCTAGGTATAAGGTGAGATGATAGCGGCATCACTAAAAAAATGACCTGTCCCTGCAATCTATCACTTGGCAATAGATCCTTCGCAAGAAAATGGTACTGTAGAGAGCTATAGAGAAAAGAGTAAGAAAAGCGCAATTTTACAGCTAGAAATTCTAAATATTAGAAATGAGAGATAAGAGACTACAATATCAGAAAATAAACCTATCAAAAAAGCGACTGTATGTTGGAAAAAAGGTGCTACTAAAGATACACCAAATATCGAAGCAAAGAACTCATTTGTGGAACATACCTTCAATGTTACAGTGACCCACATCACGTATAGAGGATATTTCATCTAAATGCAGAAGAGCTGGAGAGTCTATGATCCAAATGCTCAAAAGAAGTGCAACATCTTACCATCTTAAAACCATACATGGGGTAACACGAATTTGTTAACTGTACCTCTAGTGTTAACATACTTTTTCTGAAATGCTGTACTGTGTCCCATATATATATATATATATATATATATATATATATATATTTGTGTGTGTGTGTGTGTGTTTCTGTTAAAGTTAATGTCCACTATAATTTGCTCATAGGCCTTAGAGATTTCTTATAATAGTCAGTTTGGTAATGTAACCGACATCTTAAATAATAAAATAGCCAATCTGCATCATTGCAAGTTGTTGTAGAATTAGACAGGGAGCGATCCCATAGAATGAGGATGTGAATGGAGAAATGCTTTAACTTTGAGGTGAAATAGAGATGTTGTAGGTAGCACAATTACTAACTTAGTATTTCAGGTTCTGTAGGAGATGTCAGGTGGTAACTCTGATGACAGGCCCATGAGAAAGTCGCGAGGCAGTATTGTGTATGAAACAGTAGCTGATGGAGCGCTGTGTCAGTGTTTTGAGGAAGAGGATGTGGAGCATTTGTTGCCAGATTCTAGATGTGCACTGAGCCAGTCGGGGTGAAGTTGAGAGAAAGAGTAATGTTACTGCGGGTATTCAGTGTGAAAATCATGACAAGAGAGAGCTCACAAGCCAGAGGCGATGTCCACTCTATGTCTTATGTTTGTCGAATTGTATGGCTGCATCAAATAATGCACTTCTCTTTCAGTATCAAATTCCACAGGAATCTGTGATTAATGTGTTGAGAGCAGTAGAACAAGAATGGCGATGACCAAAGCGAAAGAAATAGGCCTAGCGTAACAATGAGAGTGTTCAAAATAAACTGCAAGATAGAAGGGATGCACTGAAGTGTGAGGTATCATGTCAAGCTTATGTCAAACAATAAACGATACAGTACAAATCATGTAAGTAAGGAGGTAGGTATTACATCATCACGTGCACGGCAATAGTGCACCAATTTGGTTTGATAATGTAAAACGATATTTGCTATGTGTTTGTGTTCGTATGTATGTTACAGGAGATTTCAGCCAAGTTTGAAACTAGATGGACAATTGATAAAACTATGGCTTAAAGAAGAAGGAGTAGAGTTGCTTGGTCACAAAAATACGATCTAAATTCACGAATAAATGGACAAAACAAGGGAAAACAGAAGTATCTGGTGGCTAGAGTCAAGGATTCGGTCGTACTGTCAATAAACTGGTGTGGTTGTGTTACGAGAGCTCTTCAGGGGATTAACAGTTCAAATGGTTCAAATGGCTCTGAGCACTATGGGACTTAACATCTATGGTCATCAGTCCCCTAGAACTTAGAACTACTTAAACTTAACTAACCTAAGGACATCACACAACACCCAGTCATCACGAGGCAGAGAAAATCCCTGACCCCGCCGGGATTAACAGTGTAGTGGTCTGTATAAAAGTAGGTAACAGGTACCTTAACGTAATAGGGCGACAGAAATGAAATGATCAGTGTGTGCACTAACTTACTAATGTTCCAAATGTCTGTCCTCCACCATAAGTGTGAATGAATGTGTTTAAAGTGTGTTATCCTAAAATGAAGAGTGCCCAGAGGCATCACATTACTAGATTTTAATTTTATAAAATGTAATAGTCAGCCAACCAGTTACACACAATTGTGCATAACCGGTTGGCTGACTATTACATTTTATATAATTGCATACACGATTGGTGATTTCACACCCACAAAGTATTTAAAATACCAAGATTTTAAATTTTTGCATTGGTGCTTACATAATATTTAATTTGGTTCAAGAATTTTTATTTTTTACTGACATCTACCTTGAGTCTGTCAGTTTAAAATTAACTGAATTTTTAAAAAAAGAACAAGTATTTTGCTGAGCAGACCTCTGAATAGTCATTTGTTAAGTCCTCTCCATTCAGTTTGTCAATGATTACAAACATGATATCGTTAGCCATTTCAAGCATATCATTTTTAAAATACAATAAAATTTCATTCTAGTTACCTGGCAGGAAACTGTAGATGTCAGATAATACTTACATGTTAACACTTGTACTTCTTATTTTGTAGACTGTAGTACCTATCTTCGATGGTGCAGCCCATAACAAGAGTCTCAGGTACTGACTGTTAGAAGGAGGAACCCACCTTGACTGATAGAGAACAAAGGAATGCCAAACGTGATGTGTCGGCTATGGTATAGTGTGAGTGAGGATACCATTGTCTCTCCAAGGTCAACCAGCTGTGCAGGTTAGCGCTGGCAATGCAGGGTGGTGCAGTGTGTGACCTGACATCAGTGCAGTGGCTACTTGTCTGAGATGCTGCCTGCCATGGTGGGGAAGCCGCCACCACTCTAGGAGAAATTCGAGTCCTATTTACAAACAGGGCATGCAAAGCAGACCACTTCCTGCGCCACGCCCACGGCACAGACGTTAGTGGTATATCAATGCAGCACACATGGGAAGATTAGGCATCTACAATTGTCAATGGCGGCTGTCACACACACTGACGACAGGCAACCATCAAAGAAGAAGATTAGGGTTTCACAGTAGTCAGTGGTGACTGCCACACCCGCGGACAAAATGCAGCTGACAAAGAAGAAGACGAGGAATCCAGTACTGTCAGTGGTGACTACCTCGCCCACTGAGAAAATACAGCCATGAAAGAATAAGATGAGGCGTTCACAATTGCCAGTGGTGACTGTAACAGTCACTGACAAAATGCAGCCATCAAGGAGGAAGATGGTGCGTCTATTGTCTTGGCGACTGCCACACCCACTGCCAAATGCAGCCTTCAAAGAAGAAGTGGTGGTACCTATAACTGTCTGTGGCAACAGCTACACCCACTTTCAGCAATTGCTACACCCAATTTCGAGGAGGTATTGATATGAGCACCTCCCCTTCACACACACACACACACACACACACACACATAAACGGCTGTGGTGCCAGCACACAATTTGGGGTATGCACCTGTTGCTGATAGTAATATACTGAAAGAGAAGGTGTCTGTCCTCTGCAGTCAGCTACTCTCATCAACTCCACTACATGAATGTCATTGTTTATCTATGTCATTCAGCTGAGAACAGCTCACGACGAGAACTGGCCTAGTGAATGAATCACATGTCTCCAACGAAGTGAATGAAGACTTTGTAAAGCCATGAGTAGAGTGCATGTATGTTCTATTTACAAGTAAAATAACCCAACCCAACTATGTGTCAAAAATTATAGAATCAGTAGTGGTTAGAAATATCATCAAGTGCATGATCAAGATTCGTTATTTTGTTCTGTGTATTGGGTTTCTTGAGTACTTCATTGGAAGATATTAATAATATTGTTAGATATTGTTCAGATAGTGAAGGGACACGAAAATTTAATAGTCATGGGTGACTGGAATTCGGTAGTAGGAAAAGGAAGAGAAGGAAACGTAGTAGGTGAATATGGATTGGGGGGAAGAAATGAAATAGGAAACTGTCTGGTAGAATTTTGCACAGAGCACAACTTAATCGTAGCTAACACTTGGTTCAGGAATCATAAAAGAAGGTTGTATACATGGAAGAAGCCTGGAGATACTGACAGGTTTCAGATAGATTATATAATGGTAAGACAGAGATTTAGGAACCAGGTTTTAAATTGTAAGACGTTTGCAGGGGCAAATGTGGACTCTGACCACAATCTATTGGTTATGAACTGTAGATTAAACTGAAGAAATTGCAAAAAGGTGGGAATTGAAGGGGATGGGACCTGGATAAACTGAAAGAACTAGAGGTTGTACGCAGTTTCAAGGAGAGCATAAGGGAACAATTTACAGGAATGGGGGAAAGAAATACTGTAGAAGAAGAATGGGTAGCTTTGAGGGATGAAGTAGTGAAGGCAGCAGAGGATAAAGTAGGTAAAAAGACGAGGGCTAGTAGAAATCCTTGGGTAACAGAAAAAATATTGAACTTAATTGATCAAAGGAGAAAATATAAAAATGCAGTAAATGAAGCAGGCAAAAAGGAATACAAACGTCTCAAAAATGAGATCGACAGGAAGTGCGAAATGGCTAAGCAGGGATGGCTACAGGACAAACGTAAGGATGTAGAGGCTTGTCTCACCAGGGGTAAGATAGATACTGCCTATAGGAAAATTAAAGAGACCTTTGGAGAAAAGAGAACCACTTGTATGAATATCAAGAGCTCAGATGGAAACCCAGTTCTAAGCAAAGAAGGGAAAGCAGAAAGGTGGAAGGAGTATATAGAGGGTCTATACAAGGGCGATGTACTTGAGGACAATATTATGGAAATGGAAGAGGATGTAGATGAAGATGAAATGGGAGATATGATACTGCGTGAAGAGTTTGACAGAGCACTGAGAGACCTGAGTCGAAACAAGGCCCCTGGAGTAGACAACATTCCATTAGAACTACTGACAGCCATGAGAGAGCCAGTCCTGACAAAACTCTACCATCTGGTGAGCGAGATATATGAGACAGGCGAAATACCCTCAGACTTCAAGAAGAATATAATAATTCCAATCCCAAAGAAAGCAGGTGTTGACAGATGTGAAAATTACCGAACTATCAGTTTAATAAGTCACGGCTGCAAAATACTAACACGAATTCTTTACAGACGAATGGAAAAACTAGTAGAAGCCGACCTTGGGGAAGATCAGTTTGGATTCCGTAGAAATATTGGAACACGTGAAGCAATATTGACCCTACAACTTATCTTAGAAGCTAGATTAAGTAAAGGCAAACGTACGTTTCTAGCATTTGTAGACTTAGAGAAAGCTTTTGACAATGTTGACTGGAATACTCTCTTTCAAATTCTGAAGGTGGCAGGGGTAAAATACAGAAACCAGATGGCAGTTATAAGAGTCGAGGGACATGAAAGGGAAGCAGTGATTGGGAAGGGAGTGAGACAGGGTTGTAGCATCTCCCCGATGTTATTCAATCTGTATATTGAGCAAGCAGTGAAGGAAACAAAAGAAAAATTGGGAGTAGGTATTAAAATCCATGGAGAAGAAATAAAAACTTTGAGGTTTGCCGATGACATTGTAATTCTGTCAGAGACAGCAAAGGACTTGGAAGAGCAGTTTAACGGAATGGATGGTGTCTTGAAAGGAGGATATAAGATGAACATCAACTAAAATAAAACGAGGATAATGGAATGTAGTCGAATTAAGTTGGGTGATGCTGAGGGAATTAGATTAGGAAATGAGACACTTAAAGTAGTAAAGGAGTTTTGCTATTTGGGGAGCAAAATAACTGATGGTGGTCGAAGTAGAGAGGATATAAAATGTAGACTGGCAATTGGAAGGAAAGCGTTTCTGAAGAAGAGAAATTTGTGGACGATAAATAGTTTGGACAAGAAGAGAATAGAAGCTTTTGAAATGTGGTGCTACAGAAGAATGCTGAAGATTAGGTGGGTAGATCACATAACTAATGAGAAGGTATTGAATAGGACTGGAGAGAAGAGAAATTTGTGGCACAACTCGACTAGTATAAGGGATCGGTTGGTAGGACATGTTCTGAGGCATCAAGGGATTACCAATTTAGTATTGGAGGGCAGCGTAGAGGGAAAAAATCGTAGAGGGAGACCAAGAGATGAATACACTAAGCACATTCAGAAGGATGTAGGCTGCAGTAGTTACTGGGAGATGAACCAGCTTGCACAGGATAGAGTAGCATGGAGAGCTGCATCAAACCAGTCTCAGGACTGAAGACCACAACAACAACAACATTGTGTATAAATTTGTGTCTATAATATTGTGCATCTCAATGGATCATTATGGCTAGAATATGGAGTAACCCAGTTAGATTAGATTAGATTAGATGCAGGTTTCGTTCAATAGACCCAAAAATGAGATGATTCTCTTGGATGTGGAACATGTCAGAATGTATAACATAAAAACCGTAGAACATACGTATATAATACTCACTTTGCTGATCATTTCTCATGAGGCTGTCAAATCATGTGCATAAATTACATAAAACTGGAACTGCTAATATTTAAAGAATTAATGCACTGTCAGAATGAAACACAGCTATGCACTTTAAATAAATTCATCATACACAAAATACCTAATCTTAAGTGATTTTAGGTCTTTCTGTAGATTGTTCTTGTTCCTAGTATTGACCCTATGTACTGAGCTATCGACTGGAAATAGAGACATATTACTTGTAAAAATTTTTGTTAAGGAATAAATATATTGAGAAGCAATGATTAGAATACCTAGTTCCTTGAATAGGTTTCTAAATGATGTTCTTGAATTTACACCACAAATGAGTCTTATTACACGCTTTTGCATTTAAATACTTTTACTCCATTTGATGAGCCACCCCAAAATATGATCCCATATGACATAGTAGAATGAAAGTAAGCAAAATATTCAAGTTTTTTATATTTATATCTCCCACATCTTACATTGTTTACACTCATAATATAGACTTATTTAGGCGCTTCAGCAATTCTGTGGTATGCCATTCCCAACTGAATGTATTGTCAAGTTGTAATCCCAGAAATTTAACACTGTAAATCTCTTTGATCTGCATGTATTCATATGTTACACACATGGTGGAAGGAAATCTCTTACTGATCCTAAATTGCGTATGGTGGGTCTTTTCAAAGTTTAATGACAGTGAATTAGCTTTAAAGTATTTGTTAATGCCAGTGGAAATTTTATTAGCAGCCATTTCTAAATCTGTACTTGACTTAACACTTATTGTAATGTTTGTATCATCTGCAAACAAAGCAAACTTAGCAACTGGCAATGTAACACAAAAGAGATCATTGACATACACAAGAAAAAAGCAATGGACCCAAGATGGAACCCCGAGGAACACCACATGTAATTAATTCCCGGTCAGATGAAGACTGATTGCTCACTCCACAAGTATTTCACAATGATACCCTTTGTTTCCTGTTAGTCAGGTAAGACTAGAACCATTTTACAGAACTGCTGGTGACACTATAATATTCTAATTTACTTAAGAGAATGTAGTGATTCACACAGTGAAAGGCTTTTGACAGGTCACAGAAAATGCTAGTAGCCTCTACCTTGTCTAATGAACTAGGTACATTCTCACTGTATGTGTAAATAGCCTTCTCTGTATCAGAACCCTTAAGAAACTCAAACTGCAACTTGGAAATATGTTGTTTTCTGTCAGATGCTTAAGACAATGCTTGAACACAACCATCTCAAATATTTTTGAAAAACTGGCAAAAATGAAATTGGTCAATAGTTTGAAAGTATCTCTTTATCCTTCTTCTTGCAAAGAGACTTAACTTCAGCATATTTTGGACAGCCTGGATATGTTCCACTGATCACACAAATAACTTAAAATAAAACTCGATACACATGAGCACTCTTTGATTAACTTTATTTATATGTTATCATAACCACTAGATTTTAAGGATTTTATAATGGATGTTACTTCTTTGGGAGATGTTAGTGTCATTTTCATTTTTCTAAAGCTTTTTCTAGAGATGGGGCCCAGATCTTCCATTGCACTGTTTACTGAACCTGATAATCCCAAGCTGTCAGTAACAGAAACAAAGTACTTGCTTATGAGGTTTGCAACACTACATGCACTTGTTACCAATGTGTCATTTATTTTTAGAGCTATATGCTCCTCTTTCTTTTTGGCCCCGTATGTCTCTGTACTCACTATATCCCATATAGTTCTTACTTTGTTGCCTGATACAATTATCTTTTCCTCATAATAAAGCTGCTTATATTTCAGGGTTACTTGCTTCAATGTTTTGCAGTATTCTTCGTAATGCAGTACAGTGCTAACATCAGAGCTATTGCTAAATAATTTCTACAGTCTCCTTTTTTCCCACATGATATTTTTATTCCTTGTGTAATACATGGCTTATTTTTCAGCTTCTGATTTGAGTTACCTTTAGGGTAAGACAATTTTCAAATGAGGAAGTAACTTTATTAACTAATGCTTTGTATTTTTCATTTGAGTCAGAAATATTGTAAACATTAACCAGTTCATGTCTTTTAGTAATCTCCTAAAATTTTCAATTTTTGGCTGATTAATTAGCCTCCTGAACTTAGATTAACAAATTTTATATTGTGACAAGTTTCAACATTAAATACATATCGTGATCAGGCATGTGATATGACTTTTTTTACCTAGGTTTGTCTACAACGATATTACCAATAGCAGTCTAAGATCAATTACGTGAAAGAGTTACTGTTTGCAATAATTGTTCACTGTCGGAGACACGCAATAAATCCACATTAAAATCACCAGCAAATACTGTTTCCTTGTTTTTTACTGTGAGATGGAGAACAGAACTTTCAAATTTTTTATGAGGAGGTTGAAGTTTCCTTAAGGTGCTCCATATATATATATATATATATACTTTCTATTACAAAGGCCTTACTATGAAGTACTACTTCTGCTGTTCAAGCTTCTGAGTGTTGCTGTGAACAAAATTTACTAATATCAGTATTCTTGAAATCAAAACAGTTTCAGACATATGTGTTAACTCTTTCTTTCTCTATATTTTCTCTACAAAAGTAGGAGGCTAACTCGAATCCTGTAATATTTAACATATCTATACCAGTGGTCACATGATGTTCAGAGAGGCAAAATATGTCAACTGGTTGCTCAGTTCTAATTCTTTAACACAAATAACCAATTCATTAAGCTTACCTCTCACTCCTTAGATATTCTGATGCAATAAGGATAACTGATTTTGTGAACTCACTGAATTTCAGCTGCATGAACCTAACTTCTCTGTCAGTTTTTTAATATCTCCAGTTTCTATCATGGGCTGTTTGCACGAATTGTGTACATTAAAATTTGCTTTCTGGCTGCCTGTTTTATCAATGTGAATGACATATTCAATCTGTCTCTGAACATCTTTTGTTGCTGTACCCCATCCCCGAAAAACTGCTGTTCTGTCACTTGTAACCACCAGTAACTTACCACATGTGATAGTGCCCTCCACTAACTTATTTGCTACTAGCCCAGATAGTTTTCCCTTCCTTTTCCTGTTGAGGTGAGGACCATGCCTAGTATAGTCCCAACTACCGGTAGAGCCAACAGGAACCACATCAATAATAAACCCCATACCTGATCCAAGCCGTTCCACCTCTAAATTAACTCTCCTAATGAAAGAGTTTAAATGAGGCTGGTCATGACACCTCAGACCGGATATAAGCTGAACATCAGTAGGTCTCATTGATGAAGTTATCTTTACCAGGTCACCCTGAAATGAATAATTAGGATCTCTGTGAATGCTGTTGCCAGCCCCACCAACTATTACCATGTTGTCTTCCTTTGTGAAGTCCTTGCAAAGTTAACCTACATCCTCTATCACCTGACCCAGACTTGAAATAGATATAAAAAGACTTGTGATCTGGTAACCTGGCCCTTGTTCATACTGCAGTAGTTGGCCAACATCTCTACCATGTCGTCAATTTATGTGGTTTACTGATTACACACCATGCTCTTTGATATCTAGGTAGAATAGCATGCACGCTTTCACTTATAACTTATGAGTAGTGCCTAAGACTACGCAATGCTGGGCAGTATGTTGCTACTGGATTGTGAAAGAGAGAGGATAAATAAACTGGGGGACATAGAGCAGCATGCGTAGCATCCCTGATGGCGTGGCGCTATATCAGCCACGTAAAAAGACGGCCGTTGATAGACCCTTGAAGGCAAAATACATATATAGGCAACAAAACGGAAGGCTCTGAATGGCCCAAAACACAAGGAAGTACTTTCTTGCCGGCCGGGGTGGCCGAGTGGTTCTAGGCGCTACAGTCTGGAACCGCGCGACCGCTACGGTCGCAGGTTCGAATCCTGCCTCGGGCATGGGTGTGTGTGATGTCCTTAGGTTAGTTAGGTTTAAGTAGTTCTAAGTTCTAGGGGACTGATGACCACAGCAGTTGAGTCCCATAGTGCTCAGAGCCATTTGAACCCCTTGAAGTACTTTCTTACCCTGCGCCAAGGTAACAAGCAAGAGTCACGAAAGGACAGCATAGGTGAGCAGTTGAATGTAGGGCATAGATTCTGCTGATCATGGTAGCATATGCCTTAGCAGTTAAATTGTGGCACTGTTTAGAGTCTGTTAAATGTAGCTGTCATTGTTTTTGGCACGAAACATGAGTGTAAGACAATTTTAACCTGCATACAGCGCAGATGGATAAAAGGTGATTGTGTAGATGTGTTTTGTAAACCACTGCAAAGGAAATTACTGGAATTAAAAATGAATGTGGACGCTATTACTCGACCACTAACTCCTGTCAGAGTTCACATCATTTTACACCATTACAGCCATTCATCCAGATCCTGAGTCTGGCGAATCCACAACCAGTGCGTCTTCTTTGCAGAGGGGACACCATCATCTGAAAGATGCAGGTCAATGTATTTCAGGTACCTACGGAGAAATGCAATGGACATGCATGTCTCCACTAGCAACCTCGTCAAGTTCAGACGACCTATCAGCAATAGGTTCTATGATCAGTCTTGCTAACACAAGTGGTGTGTTAAAATATTCATTACTCATTGCGAAGGACAATGATAGAAAATTCCTATATACGTTGTCTCACATATGGGCATTGACTTGTGAAAATCTGAGGACAAGAGGGAATGTAGATACCCACGTTTATGTTCCTATTTGTGTATGTGTAAAATGTTTGGATTAGGCTTTGTTTGTTTTGATATATTTGCACCTACCTTTAACGACTAATAATATTAGTAGTGGATAGATGCAGTAGCTATTTTTGACATGTGTGGTGTTTATCATGTGTATGATATTATCTGTCGACTGTTACATGTGTTTTTATGTCATTAATGCTTTATTTTTTGTGATGATCTATGTTTTGACTGAGATTTTGCCTCATTCTTGGCTTCCTCGCCACATATTATGCTCCTGAATTATCTTCTTTATAAGCAGATATGAATGAGGTTTACCAACAAGAATAATGAGTACTGTATAGCAGTACGATATCCTTGGTGACTGTCATTTATTCTTTCATTTTTTGTATGTCTATAGGTATCATACAATTCAGCAATAAGCTCATCTTGGGAGGGCTTAACATAACATTGACATTAATACGTGTCATGATCACTTTCAACATGTAACATGAATACTTGGCTTTTTTGCATTAGTGATTTTTACGTTATGCAGTGTGAAATGAATTATGTTTAGTGATATAGGCAAACAGTTTCAAGAACAATTTTTTGTCTTTATATTGTTTGAAATATGTTCAGTGACAAAATAACTGGGAAAATTAAGAGCATTATTTATTATTGTTTTCATTTGTACAATTTAATATGGTTTTAAAATAGTGAAATATTCTGGCAAATTAAGAGCCAGTCTGTTTTCTTTTTACTTTGATATTGCTGTTTTAACATGAAGTTATAGCATTACCATATGATTCATGAGAAGTTTTCACTATTACTTACTATAAGTATGCCTTTCATTATTACTATGTACAGTAAGATCAATTTTGATGGGACCATTAGATCCCACTTATGTGTTGCAAGATGTGTTAATTACTTAAGAAAAGTTCGAGGTAGCCTTATTATTAGTAGGATGATCTCTGTAGTTTTCTTCTCCATAGGCCAAAGGTAATGAAAGGGGGAACTATGTCCCACTTTCATGGAGTTATTGTGCATTTTGTGCCATAATTTAAGACGAGCAATTAACTGCCAATGGTGAAGGGAAATGCTGACGAACATTTTAACTTTTTTACCCATTGCAGTCCTTCTTCCTGCCCTACATTCCCTCCTATATGAGAATGGACTAAATAACCAGGTTTACGAGCATTTAAACTGTGCTCCATCTCAGTCAAAGAACAGTATAGATCCAAAGCTGTAGGCTTGTAGTACCAACTTAACTTCTTCTGGTCCTAAGGGAAATTTAGAGAGGTTGCTTTGAGGCAGAGTGTGGTCACCTACCTTTCTGTAATGCGTAGGTAGTGGCAGACTGCCTTTCCTCCTCTCCCCAAGAGAGTTTGAAGTTCACGAGCACAGAAAGAAGAAACGACGCTGCTGTACGGGATGTGATGAGTAGCAAAAGCATTTGACAACTCCCGCTGTCTGCTTTTGAACGAAACTTCTGAAATTCGGAATCAGGTCCAATTGTTCTCAGGCAGTTACATATAATTGTTCGGTAATGAACTGCATATGGGATGAAACAATTGATTTGACCAATTTCAGTGTAAATTTCGTGAGGGAGTGCAAGTCTTAAACTTGGTTTTGTTCATGGTACTACAGTTTGAATACCGGACTTTGTACTTGCTTAGGTATTCCTGTGATAAGTATTCTAGCCCTTAACTTAACCCTTTTTATCACTAGATTGTATCAATCAGATTATCCTTGTATTTATCTGAGATTATGATGTCATTTTTTTGTGTGCAGTATGCTCGTAGGGTCCAATCACCATGTGATCTTGGAATCTGTGATACATCGTTTCATCAGAAGAAGATACGGAAGTACTTGTGAACTAAGCTCAATGATGCGGAGAGAAAGATTTGACCTCGTAAATTATGAGATATTATCGCTCATTTGTAATACACTGTAGAGCCAAAGAAACTGGTACACTTGCCTAATATCGTGTAGGGTCCCCATAACCACACAGAAGTGCCGCAACACAAAGTGGCATGGACTCGACTATGTCTGAAGTAGTGCAGGAGTAAACTGATACCATGAATCCTGCAGGGCTGTCCATAAATCGGTAGGAGTATGACTGCGAGGAGATCTCTTCTGGACAGCGCGTTGCAAGGCATCCCAGAGATGCTCAATAATGTTCATGTCTGGGGAGTTTGGCGGCCAGCGGAAGTGTTTAAACTCAGGGGAGTGTTCTTGGAGCCACTCTGTAGCATATCTGGACGTGTGGGTTGTCGTATTGTCCTGCAGGAATTGCCCAAGGCTGTTGGAGTGCACAATAGACATGAATGGATGCAGGTGACCAGACAGGATGTTTATGTATGTGTCACCTGTCAGAGTCTTATCTAGACATACCAGGGGTCCTATATTATTCCAATAGGACATGCCCCACACCATTAAGCCGGTATTACACGACGATGCACCGCGAACGGTACTGGTCTAGCATGACAGCCATCTAGCGGTAGAACGGGTGAAACTACGAAAATTAGCAGACACAAATATCCGTTCACCGGAATAAAGAGCAGTTCTAAACTGCCTTCAATCCGCGCATGCGCACTAGGCAACGATAACTCGCGCATGCGCAGAAGGGGCTACCGCAGTGTGTTCTGCTTGTTATTTGCTTACTGCTTGGTGGCTAGTAGCTCATTTCAGATTTTCATAAAGGGGTTTTCCGCGTTTTTTCAGTAAGTAGGTTTTCATAAATGCAGAGAAAAACTTTTTTTTTTTTTGCTAGCTGTTTGTGAAAGCATTATTTCTATTGATTACTTCGTGTTATAGAAATGAAATGGAGCAAAGAGGCGTTAAGCGTCTTCATTCAGGTATACGGCGAGGAAAGGTGCACATGTGACTCGCTGTATCATTATACGATACGTCGCCAATCGTTTCTTTCTGAGTAATATACATATAACGCCACACGGTGATTTTCGATTTGTGTCGTAATTCCTTAGCTTAGTTCATGTTGACATCTCTTGCTTATTTCAGCATGCCAGAAAAGAGAAACTGGCAGTGATTGGCGACAAAGTCCGTGCAGTTTCCCCCAGTGCGATAGACGACGACTGAAAAACCCTGAGGAGCACTTATATACCGTATATTCAAAACTTGGAAAAATAACACAAGTACACCTTTAAGTATTGGTCCTTTCAAGTGCTGCAAATTGCAGTGCATACATCGACAACAACTTCTGAAATAGTGGGCTGAAAGCCAGATGCTTAAAAGATACCCCATTCGCCAGGAAACGTAATGTTACAACCAGCCTGCAACATAACAGGGCGTTTACCGGTATTTTATCAGTGATCTTGGCCGGTATGATCACAAAACATATAAACATATAATTCGTACCTTCGAGAAGGTGAGATAGCCTCCCTCATGACTGTGTCACACTGATTCCATCTTCCATGCTTCTCGAAACAGGCCATGTCCATCCTAAAGATGTTCCGAAATTCTTGCGGATCTTCGGAACTCAGTTTACTAACAGTGAATATATTCCCCTGCCTTCGTCCCTTCTTTTCAGCCATTGTCGAACCCAACAACGTCTGACTCTTAGTTTCCGTCGCCGTTCAGCCTTAATTCGAAGATTTACTCTCACTGCCAGGGCAATAACTCCAAAAAGAAGTGGATCCTCAATGTGCAATATGCTATATAAAGGTAAATTTCGAAATACATATACCTGTGTAACCAAGTGTTGTAATGTAAAACCGTTGAGTCTGTAATTCATAACAGTACTAAGTTACATAACAGAAAAACAATTACTTAATAAATTATGGTAAAAAACAATTTCTTATTAAATAGGAACCTTGAGCTCACAGAAATACACTCCTGGAAATGGAAAAAAGAACACATTGACACTGGTGTGTCAGACCCACCATACTTGCTCCGGACACTGCGAGAGGGCTGTACAAGCAATGATCACACGCACGGCACAGCGGACACACCAGGAACCGCGGTGTTGGCCGTCGAATGGCGCTAGCTGCGCAGCATTTGTGCACCGCCGCCGTCAGTGTCAGCCAGTTTGTCGTGGCATACGGAGCTCCATCGCAGTCTTTAACACTGGTAGCATGCCGCGACAGCGTGGACGTGAACCGTATGTGCAGTTGACGGACTTTGAGCGAGGGCGTATAGTGGGCATGCGGGAGGCCGGGTGGACGTACCGCCGAATTGCTCAACACGTGGGGCGTGAGGTCTCCACAGTACATCGATGTTGTCGCCAGTGGTCGGCGGAAGGTGTACGTGCCCGTCGACCTGGGACCGGACCGCAGCGACGCACGGATGCACGCCAAGACCGTAGGATCCTACGCAGTGCCGTAGGGGACCGCACCGCCACTTCCCAGCAAATTAGGGACACTGTTGCTCCTGGGGTATCGGCGAGGACCATTCGCAACCGTCTCCATGAAGCTGGGCTACGGTCCCGCACACCGTTAGGCCGTCTTCCGCTCACGCCCCAACATCGTGCAGCCCACCTCCAGTGGTGTCGCGACAGGCGTGAATGGAGGGACGAATGGAGACGTGTCGTCTTCAGCGATGAGAGTCGCTTCTGCCTTGGTGCCAATGATGGTCGTATGCGTGTTTGGCGCCGTGCAGGTGAGCGCCACAATCAGGACTGCATACGACCGAGGCACACAGGGCCAACACCTGGCATCATGGTGTGGGGAGCGATCTCCTACACTGGCCGTACACCACTGGTGATCGTCGAGGGGACACTGAATAGTGCACGGTACATCCAAACCGTCATCGAACCCATCATTCTACCATTCCTAGACCGGCAAGGGAACTTGCTGTTCCAACAGGACAATGCACGTCCGCATGTATCCCGTGCCACCCAACGTGCTCTAGAAGGTGTAAGTCAACTACCCTGGCCAGCAAGATCTCCGGATCTGTCCCCCATTGAGCATGTTTGGGACTGGATGAAGCGTCGTCTCACGCGGTCTGCACGTCCAGCACGAACGCTGGTCCAACTGAGGCGCCAGGTGGAAATGGCATGGCAAGCCGTTCCACAGGACTACATCCAGCATCTCTACGATCGTCTCCATGGGAGAATAGCAGCCTGCATTGCTGCGAAAGGTGGATATACACTGTACTAGTGCCGACATTGTGCATGCTCTGTTGCCTGTGTCTATGTGCCTGTGGTTCTGTCAGTGTGATCATGTGATGTATCTGACCCCAGGAATGTGTCAATAAAGTTTCCCCTTCCTGGGACAATGAATTCACGGTGTTCTTATTTCAATTTCCAGGAGTAATTTGAAAAATGGCTCTGAGCACTATGGGACTTAACATCTATGGTCATCAGTCCCCTAGAACTTAGAACTACTTAAACCTAACTAACCTAAGGACATCATACAACACCCAGCCATCACGAGGCAGAGAAAATCCCTGACCCCGCCGGGAATCGAACCCGGGAACCCGGGCGTGGGAAGCGAGAACACTACTGCACGACCACGAAATGCGTGCAAATAATTTGAACGTATGACGTACAAGTATATCATACAGTCGCCCTAGAGAAGCGAGAGGTAGAAAGGACGACTTAACAAGACATCAGACAGTTCTATTTTCTTTTCGCGCGTATCGTCTGTTGCTGCGCACGCGTGCTAGGTAAATCCAGCGTGGATGGTATGTAAGGTCGGAAGTGAACTGGTATGCACGTTAGGAGCGCTGGTGCGTAGGTGTACGGTTTAGGCGCATCGTGTAATACGGGCTTTACAGAGCCTCTACCAGCTTGAACTCCTGCTGACATGCAGGGTCCATGGATTTACGAGGAGTAGGAGGAGATTAGTGTTTAACGTCCCATCGACAAGGAGGTCATTAGAGACGGAGAGCAAGCTCGGATCAGGGAAGGATTGGGAATAGCAGCCTGCATTGCTGCGAAAGGTGGATATACACTGTACTAGTGCCGACATTGTGCATGCTCTGTTGCCTGTGTCTATGTGCCTGTGGTTCTGTCAGTGTGATCATGTGATGTATCTGACCCCAGGAATGTGTCAATAAAGTTTCCCCTTCCTGGGACAATGAATTCACGGTGTTCTTATTTCAATTTCCAGGAGTAATTTCCCTGAAACCATTTAGGGAAATCACAGAAAATCTAAGTCAGGATGGCCAGAGACGGATTTGAACCATCGTCCTCCCGAATGCGAGTCCAGTGCGCTAACCACTGCGCCACCCAGCTCAGTTGGATTTATGAGGTTGTCTCAGTACCTGTACGTGTCCATCCACTCATACAATTTGAAACAAGACCCGTCCGACCAGGCAACATGTTTCCGGTCATCAACAGTCCAATGTCGGTGTTGTCGGTGTTGAGGGGCCCAGGCGAGGTGTAAAGTTTAGTGTCGTGCAGTCATCAAGGGTACAGAAGTGGGCTTTCGGCTCTGAAAGGCCATACCGATGATGTTTCGTTGAATGGTTCGCACGCTGATGCTTGTTGATGACCCAGCACTAAAATCTGCAGAAATTTGCGGAAGGGTTGCACTTCTGTCACGTTGAACGATTCTCTCCAGTCGTCGTTGGTCCCGTTCTTGCAGGATCCTTTTCCGGCCGTAGCGATGTCGGAGATTTGATGTTTCAGTGGATTCCTGATACACTCGTGAAATTGTCATACGGGAAAATCCCCACTTCATTGCTACCTCAGAGATGATGTGTCCCATCGCTCATGCGCCGTCTATAACACAACGTTAAAACTCACTTGATAACCAGCCATTGTAGCAGCAGTGACCGATCTAACAACTGCAGCAGACACTTGTTGTCTTATATAGTCGTTGCCGACCGCAGCGCCGTATTTTGTTTGTTTACATACCTCTGTATTTGAGTACACGAGCCTATATCAGTTTCTTTGACGCTTCAGTGTATGATGTGTGGGAGGTTGTGAATTTAATGCAGATTGATTTCAGCCAAGTAATTATGTGGATCTCTTCGCATACGTTTCCGATGATATCATGCAGGACTGAGTAGATTTACATTTTGTAAGGTTTTGAATGGTAGAGATACTTGGCGCGCTTCTGCCATGTTAGCCATTGTGGCCATGCAAGAGTATCAGCTGAATGACCAAAGCTTACATAAGGCAATTTTGGTAACTCGAGTCACAGTAAATAAACCGCTGTGTCCTTCTGTTTATTAAATTAATCATCCATTAAATATATTACAAAATTATATACTACACACTATCTCGTGTTAAGTCATGAAAATCAGGTACACCCATTTGCGATAATCCAGCTATATCTTAAGAACTGCATGGTTTTTCTGGAGTGTGTATAAGTGTAACGAAATGCTATGTCAACGCACACCCCCCCACGCCCCTTCTCACGCGTTTGTAGCCTACTTAGGCAAGATGATCATTCGCTGGTCCCTTGAAGGTGAAGAGAGTTAATTAAGGCGTAGAGAGTAAATTATGGAATTTATGTTCTAATAATAATAATAATAACGTCGTATGACGAGGACCTCCTGTCGGGTAGACCGTTCGCCTGGTGCAAGTCTTTCGATTCGACACCACTTCGGCGACTTCCGCGTCGATGGGGATGATATGATGATGATTAGGACAACACAACACCCAGTCTCTGAGCGGAGAAAATCTCCGAACCAGCCCGGAATCGAACCCAGGCCCTTAGGATTGACATTTTGTCGCGCTGACCACTCAGCTACCGGGGTCGGACATTTCTGTTCTGTAAAGAAAGTTGGAAAGATCATTCAAGATTTGTAATAAACGTTAAATATATATGAAAGGTTTTACAATTATTTATTCCCACCAACCTCACTGCCTTTTCCTATTCCCTTCATAAGATGCCTGAAGCTGTTCTAATTATAAGGATACTGAGCCCACTTAATTATGAGAGTAGTATAGCCCTTTCCGCAACTATTAAATTAGTATTTTTGCACTATACACCACGTTATCTTGGAAATCCACTCATATGCTTTTCATACAAGGTATTTGCGTCCAAAAGACTTTATTTGATCCACAACACTTATTTTTTGATTAGTCCTTGATTACCATTAATATATTTGTGTATGAATAAACAAATGACATACAGGCATCTCAAGCATGTGCTTCTGAGCCAGCCAGACAATAATATATATGCCAAGGCTGGTCTTTACTGTAAGTAATGATCACTGAAATTAATCACTAATAAATCTCAAGATTTTATAAGAGCTCATAGACAAAATCAAGCAAGATAAATGATAGAGGAGTTATTCATATGATCAACCCTACGCAGGATTTTGCAGGTGACTGAAGAGCAGTAGCAATTTGTGTGGTCAGTCTAGCACAGGATTATATTATTGTGCTCAATATCTCGTAACAGTTCATTATTATAGATGCTATTCACGAAAAAATTACTTAATAGTAGTAGTAGTAGTAGTAGTAGTAGTAGTAGTAGTAGCGTAATATGAGTTGCTCGGGGGAACACAATGGTAAGCGGCATCGCCGTGTATTTTGCGGTAGGTGCTAATGACACGACCTTTGGGATGCACAATGCAGTAAACTTACTAGTAGCTCCAAATTCATTCAACAGATGATAGGGCGGAGCTTAATGGTAAGCGCCACTGTCCGTCTGTTGCGGAAACATAAAGGTAAGTGACAGAGAGAATGGCGGCAAGTAAAAACATCTCCGAGATTATGCCAACAGTGAACATGGCAGAAGACGAGGAATATACTTCCAATGATACTAATATCTTCGAGAGGGATCCAGAATACATTCCTTAAGATTCAGATGACTCAGACGTATGTTATTTTGTAAATATACTGTCCTTAGTACGTTTCACGAACATAATGGTACGTGCATGTACATACCATTATGTTCCTGAAGTACATTAATTTTGAGGTTGTTTTAGAATGGCTACATTTTTTTCGCTAAGTGGTGTGTGAATGCTCATTTGTCATTTATATTGTTACATGTAATAATAATAATGGTAACGGTAACAGTAGTTTTTGTTGTTATACAGGTTAATAGCGAATCAGATCATATTGCCCAAAACAACAAACAGTGTATCGCTCCTGCAGAAACCATTCAGGAAGGGGCCCTCGAACAGACAAAGAGGTCGTCTCGGAAAAGGCTTAGAGTCGATTCTCAACGCAAAATTAAACAGAAGAGGCGTAATTTCGGCGAAGAGTATGTTTCTCGTACAGGAGCAACTGTGAGACCTAATTGCCAGTGCCCTCGTAAATGTTTCGAAAACGTAGGAGATTTGAATGTGATGAAAATACTCAAAACATTTTGGGAAGTATGTGATTTTAACATTCAAAATGCATACTTATTTGGTGCAATGAAATCTAATACTGTTCTACGTCGCCGAAAAGCAGCTGGAGAAAATTTCCGAAGAAACTGTACTATTTCCTACAGCGTAAAAGTTAGTGGCAGTGATATAAAAGTATGCAAGAAAGCTTTCCTAGCCATTCATGGTCTACATAACAACCGTGGTCGTGTCGAAAATATACAGAAGAAAATCGCATCCGGATCGACCACGCCACCCCAGTACAAACGGGGCAAGCATACCGTACGTCCGCATGCCTACTCTGAAACTAGTGTTAACCAGGTCAGGGAAGACATCGACAAAATACCGAAATACGAGAGTCATTACAGACGCTCAAACCGTCGTGCCAGATTGTACCTGGGCACAGATGCAACAATCGCCTCCTGTTACGGGCACTATAAGAATGTTTTCTGGAAGGAGCCTGTATCTGCAGGCAAGTACAGGCGAATTTTCACTGAAGAGTATAACATAGGAGTAAAGTCACCGAAGAATGATACGTGTAAGACTTGTGACATGCTCAAAGTGCCAATTAAGAGCACTGATGCCCCCCAACTGAAAAAAAAGGTTCAAATGGCTCTGAGCACTATGGGACTTGACATCTGAGGTCATCAGTCCCCTAGAACGTAGAACTACTTAAACCTACCTAACCTAAGGACATCACACACATCCATGCCCGAGGCAGGATTCGAACCCGCGACTGTAGCGGTCGCGCGGTGCCAGGCTGAACCGCCTAGAACTGCTCGTCCACATCGGCCGGCAACTGAAAGTAAGTCTGGAGCATCAGTTGGAATTACACCAACGTCGGGCAGAAGCAGTGCAAGCTAACATTGCCATCCAGACAAAACGAGCATAAGCAGACAGTAATCTACATGTTGTGACTTTTGACTTGCAGCAGACTCTCCCAGTTCCTAAGTTAAGTTGTGGTCCAGCTTTTTACAAAAGGAAGACTTGGTTGTATAATCTCAATGTTCATGATTGTGTCAAGAAGAAAGGGCATTGCTTTTTGTGGAATGAGACTACTGCTGCCCGTGGGTCAGAGGAAATTTTGAGCTGCCTTTTACGTTACTTTGAGGAAAACGACATAAAATGAGAGACTCTCATTGCGATATCTGATAACTGCTGTGGCCAAAATAAGAACTGGAACATGGTACTGTTTTGGAAATATCTAATTTCAACTGGTAGATTTCGTGTGATTGAACACCACTTCCTTGTGAGCGGGCACACAATGTTGCCGTCCGATAGAGATTTCGCGACAACTGAAAATTACGTTCGCCGACAAGTACAAGATGTGTACAGTCCAGATCAATGGAGCGAGATCATCAAGAAGGCGGCTAAGAGGAATCCATTGCTTGTACATAATATGAAAAGAGAGGGTTTCTATCAAATACGACACTCTAAAGAAGCGTTTGTCTTCAGAAAGAAGACAGTTGATGGTCGAGATGTCAACTTAAGTAAAGTATGTAGGTGGAAGGTGACCTCCGAATATCCATCATCTTTATTCATCAGCGAGACATTTTGTCATGACATTTGGCATGAAATAATCTTCAGGAAACGTGGAAGGCAAAGACCAGTTCCTGTGCTTCGACTTAAATACAATCGGCCAAGGCTTATTGAAAAGAAGAAAGTTGCTGACGTCCTGTCGCTCCTAAATTACATACCTCCTGTCCACCATGGATTTTTCCTGTCACTAAAACCAACAGTTTTGGATGAAAAAGACATTAGTAATGAGAGTGATGAATAATTTTGCAGTTTCAGTAAAGTGTTGAAGACTTACTGTAAAATTTAATATGTGATCTTCTATCAGTATGTGTTGTTAATGGTGTATGATAATGTAATAATTTTTGTATATTTCATTTATTTTAATCAGTTCTGAGTTTCATTTATGTCTGTACAGTAGAAGATAGATGTTAGAATCACTACAGAATAAAAGGACTGTTCAAAAAAAATTATTCAGATTTGCAGATCAATTGAAACTTTAGATGCGCTGTATCTCGAAACTGTGATTTTGGCGCTTACCATTTTGTTCCCCCGAGCAGCTCATATAGTTCAGGTATTTGACTTGAGAATCTAAGTACGTCGGCGGATAACAGTATATTTTTAAAGACCCATGAATAATTTTTTGTATTTTATTTTTCTTTTGTTGTTTTTATTCTTCTGATCTCCGATCTATGAGTGATTTGTGCAGCTCTCCACCATATTCTCTTCTGAATGGTGAATTAAATCCTATAAAATGAAACTAATGTCACTAAAGGGTTTTAATGAATGAACATATAATGACATTAAGTGATAATAGTGATAACTGTTCAGATGTTCTGTACCTGGGATATAATGTGTCTGTAGTAACAATAGAAAATATGTGCTATACCAGGATCAAAACTCCAATATGTTAGAAAATTTTCATTTGTGTATACAGATTCATGTTCTGTAATAGACTCTTCTTGCCTCCATAAATACTGTGACTTACATATACGTATTTCATCCTGGTTACTCTAGTCAAACTCTAGAATTTCTCACCATACCCTTCCCTCCCTTACCAAAAAAATATTCCTTGATGTCTCAGGAAGTTTCCAATAAACCTATGCTTTCTTGTAGTGAAGCTGTGTGGCACAGGTATTTTCTCCCTGACTCCACACCTATTCATTCGTTAACGTTTCTGACCATCCAGTACTCAGTATTCTTTTGTAACGTCTTATTTCAAAAACTTCCAATCTTTTTTGTCATATTATTTGTCATACACATTTCACTTCCACGTAGTGGTACATTCCAAATAAAAGCTTTCTAACACTTTTTTTAAGTATTAATATTTGCCTCCTTTCCTGAAAGGTTTTTCTTGCTATTCCCAGAGTGCATTTTACATCCAGGTTACATCAGCCATTATTAGTTACATTATGCCCAAATAGCAAACTCATCAACTATTTCCGGTGTCTCATTTCCTAATTTGATTCCCTCAGCAGTGTCTGATTTTAGTGTAGTCCATTACTCCTGTAGTACTTCTGTTAAAGTTCAACTTAAAATCTCTTCTCAAGGTGTTATTCACTCCGTACAACTGATCCTCCAAACCCTTTGCCATCTCTGGCAAAAGTATAATGTGAATTAAAGAACTTAAAGACTTACTTCTATTCCCTGAACTTTAATTTCTTTTCCGAATTTCTCCATGCTTCCCTCTATCGCTTGCACTATGTAGAGGCAGGTGCCTCAGGCACTAAGCCACATGGGCGCATTGGTTCACACAACTCCACTGCTTACCTCAGCAATTCTGTTCATGTGTTGGGGGAATTTAAAGTAGACTGGGATGGCAGTGTGAATTTGAATTGAGGAGGGAGGCATGCCGGGATAATCCATGCAGCCGTGTGAACTGCCGTGTCAAGGTGGCTTCATGGCTAACACACCTGCCTAGTAAGCAGAAGACCCACCTTCGATTCCCAGCCTTGGCACAAATTTTCACTTGCCACTACAGTCTGTACATGTAAGAACTACATCTTGTGTAAAAATTACTTCATCTGCCAAAGATTATTAATTGTAAATATATGTAAAGTAGAGATAAGTAACATTTAATTTCATAAGAGGGTAGTTGAGACATTTAAGGTTTAGTTAGGCTACTGGAATAATTTTATATGATTAAATGCAAATTTGAATGGAGAGGCAAGACAAAAACTGATTTAAGTTATACAAAATTGGTCGTTCATAATAATGTGACCACCTTACTTTCAGTGATACGACAGTTTAAATAAACAGAATTTCATTTAAGGTATTTTTTTATTTCAAAATTTAACAGAACTTAAAAAATTATAAGAAAAAGCTCATTCAGTAGTCCCATATTTGTTGTATATCTTTCAAATATCACAGTTATGTATCTAAGGAATACTGAAACTCAACACTTTATTTTGTAATGCTAGTGGGTGGTACAACATAAAATTAGTGATACATATCTGTCTTTAACATTTATACTCTACAACAAAAATGTGCATTACTCATAATACTTTAATTTCACCATTCACACAATATATCGTAGAATTTTGTATTTTGGATAAATCTGGAAATATTTCAAAGTGATATACACAAGCTATTCAACCTAAAAATCAGAACATAACACCTTCAGTAATATTTAACTGATTTGTTGATACATGGTTCTAGAAAGTAAAGAAATGTGTAACATAACTGTGTTATAGAAGATCGAAATGAAAATAATGTGTTTTGTAAAGTTTCTTCCGAGTTAAGAAGTTTAACAAATAAAATTATGTAAAAACGAAAGTTATACAACTCGTTATTACAACAAAATGTCTCAGTATGTTTCAAATTTGAATTGTTAAATTTTACCTGAAGAAGTGCATGAAGGTTACTTTCACAACTCATAGAACTCAGACAAACATTCTGGATATGACTGTGCAACAACTCCAGTTGCAAGCAATACATATTAAATAGCCTGTCAATTAAAAGGAAAACTCTGTAGAATTTACAAAATCTCAACATGAATTATTTCCACATCACAAAACCATAGCAAAAGAAATCATGAACTTCAGTATAAAAGATTTTTGCACACATCACATCCTAGATATAAACATAAAACTGCAACATATATTATAAGGTACCACTTCTTTATGTAGTTAGTAATGTCAGATTAGTACTGAGATTTAGTCCACACTCTACACAAACTAACCAGAGATATTTGTAAATTATCCTTCTCAAGTTTGTCATGATGACTTGTTAACATGGCAGTCAGACCGTTGTGCAAACACTAAACACATGTCTGCTTCTTTAAAACATACACACAGACATGTACACACACACACACACACACACACATACATAAATACATACATACATACGAAAATACAAATAAAATCAGGTTTAAACAATGAAACAAATATATCTGAAGAATTCCAAAGACAGATTATCCTTTAAAAGCACAGATGTTTCAGTACAGAACGCAGACAGAGAAATAACTGTAACCACAATGTTTTAGTAATGTTTCTTGTCTAATAACTACACACTTACTTTGTTGAATTTTACAGAGAGGAAATAACGTAACCACATATTTTTTCATTATTTCTTGACCAATAATTACACAGTTATTTTGACACATTTTACAGAGAACCAATAGAATGACTGTAACCACATACTTTTTTTAATGTTTCTTACCCCGTAACTACAGAGTTGTTTTGGTACATTTTACAGAGAGAAATTATACCTACTGTAACTACATCCTTTCTTCCAATATTTCTTGTCTAATGACTACACAATAACGACAATACAGACACACACACACACACACACACACACACACACACACACACACATACATACATACATACGAAAATACAAATAAAATCAGGTTTAAACAATGAAACAAATATATCAGAAGAATACCAAAGACAGATTATCCTTTAAAAGCACAGATGTTTCAGTACAGAACGCAGACAGAGAAATAACTGTAACCACAATGTTTTAGTAATGTTTCTTGTCTAATAACTACACACTTACTTTGTTGAATTTTACAGAGAGGAAATAACGTAACCACATATTTTTTCATTATTTCTTGACCAATAATTACACAGTTATTTTGACACATTTTACAGAGAACCAATAGAATGACTGTAACCACATACTTTTTTTAATGTTTCTTACCCCGTAACTACAGAGTTGTTTTGGTACATTTTACAGAGAGAAATTATACCTACTGTAACTACATCCTTTCTTCCAATATTTCTTGTCTAATGACTACACAATAACGACAATACAGACACACACACACACACACACACACACACACACACACACACACACATACATACATACGAAAATACAAATAAAATCAGGTTTAAACAATGAAACAAATATATCAGAAGAATACCAAAGACAGATTATCCTTTAAAAGCACAGATGTTTCAGTACAGAACGCAGACAGAGAAATAACTGTAACCACAATGTTTTAGTAATGTTTCTTGTCTAATAACTACACACTTACTTTGTTGAATTTTACAGAGAGGAAATAACGTAACCACATATTTTTTCATTATTTCTTGACCAATAATTACACAGTTATTTTGACACATTTTACAGAGAACCAATAGAATGACTGTAACCACATACTTTTTTTAATGTTTCTTACCCTGTAACTACAGAGTTGTTTTGGTACATTTTACAGAGAGAAATTATACCTACTGTAACTACATCCTTTCTTCCAATATTTCTTGTCTAATGACTACACAATAACGACAATACAGACACACACACACACACACACACACACACACACACACACACACACATACATACATACATACGAAAATACAAATAAAATCAGGTTTAAACAATGAAACAAATATATCAGAAGAATACCAAAGACAGATTATCCTTTAAAAGCACAGATGTTTCAGTACAGAACGCAGACAGAGAAATAACTGTAACCACAATGTTTTAGTAATGTTTCTTGTCTAATAACTACACACTTACTTTGTTGAATTTTACAGAGAGGAAATAACGTAACCACATATTTTTTCATTATTTCTTGACCAATAATTACACAGTTATTTTGACACATTTTACAGAGAACCAATAGAATGACTGTAACCACATACTTTTTTTAATGTTTCTTACCCCGTAACTACAGAGTTGTTTTGGTACATTTTACAGAGAGAAATTATACCTACTGTAACTACATCCTTTCTTCCAATATTTCTTGTCTAATGACTACACAATGACGACAATACAGACACACACACACACACACACACACACACACACACACACACACATACATACATACGAAAATACAAATAAAATCAGGTTTAAACAATGAAACAAATATATCAGAAGAATACCAAAGACAGATTATCCTTTAAAAGCACAGATGTTTCAGTACAGAACGCAGACAGAGAAATAACTGTAACCACAATGTTTTAGTAATGTTTCTTGTCTAATAACTACACACTTACTTTGTTGAATTTTACAGAGAGGAAATAACGTAACCACATATTTTTTCATTATTTCTTGACCAATAATTACACAGTTATTTTGACACATTTTACAGAGAACCAATAGAATGACTGTAACCACATACTTTTTTTAATGTTTCTTACCCCGTAACTACAGAGTTGTTTTGGTACATTTTACAGAGAGAAATTATACCTACTGTAACTACATCCTTTCTTCCAATATTTCTTGTCTAATGACTACACAATAACGACAATACAGACACACACACACACACACACACACACACACACACACACACACATGAACTGAGGGACAATCAATTACCTATTAAGAGTACAGTTATTGTGGTAAATACCACAGAGAGTAGAGCAAAACAGCTTTAACCACGATATTTTTTCCAACATTTCTTGCGCAATAACTACATAATTATTATGCTACACTCTACCGAGAAGAAATATATTGACTATGACCACATACTTTTTCAAATGTTTCTTGTCCAATAGCGACACAGTTATTTTGGTATCTTTTACGGAGAACAAATATAGTGACTGTAACCACCTACTTTTTCCAATATTTCTTGCCCAATAACTACACAATAATGATAGAGACAATTACATAATTCAGATACACACACACATGCACACACACACACACACACACACACATATATATATATATATATATATATATATATATATATATATATATATATATATATATATAAATCAGACACAAACAAATATACAGGAAGAACGTGAAATGTGAAAGGAAAGATTATCCATTAAAAGAACTGTTATTTTGATGCCTACTACAAAGGGCAAAATAAATGTAACCACAATATTTTTTCCAATATATCTTGCCTAATAGCTACACAGTTTTTCGTTCATGTTACACATGGCAAAATAACACAAACCATAACGTTTGTCCCAATATTTCTTGCCTAATAACTACACAGTTTTTTTGGTACATACTACAGAGTGCAAATATGTATACTGTAACCACATTTGTTTTCAAAATATATCTAAACTCTGGTATAAACAATGAAATAAATGTACAGAAATAATATTAAGAGAAAGATTATCAATTACAAGTACAGTTATTTTGCCACATATAACAAAGAACACATCTGTAATAACTGTAACCACATATGCACAGATGAACAGGATTGTAAGTACATAATATCACAGTAGACAAATCTAACAACTATTTAAACAACATAGACTTACTCAGTGAAATCATGTTTTCACAAAGGAACAGATGGCAATTTATGCAGTTATGTGCTGAATCGATTTAAATAATTTTTAAAATAGAAAATGTGAATATAAATAAAATAGATTTCTCACTAAGTTAAATACAAACTAAGTTTTTCACTACAAGCATATCTCTATTAGGTCCAATGGGATGTTGCATAAACTCATATTGTATTAAGCCAAGTAAAATTTTGATTGCTTAATATTAGTATAACAAACAGAACTCCAAGTATGATGAAACATGATACTCATAAGATTCAGTTATTCAAACTAAGGGAACAAAATGTTAGTTTAAATCAGGTTCAGTTTAAAATGATGAATAACTACCATACTAGGAAAAACACCTTAAACTTCAACTTTGCTCTCACGGAAAAGTTACTGCTGTGTCTCCTTAAATTTTTATCAAAGTAATTTCGTTAGCAATTGTCCCAAGAATACCACCTTCACAATTTTCAAGTAGAAGACTGTAGCTATCTGTTTTCTGTTCCTATAAACTAAATACCGATCGTTCATTACTCACTATTTTTCATCAATATTTTTCACGCTATTTACAAAATTGTCGTAATTTTCGGTTCACAGTTTTTACACATATATTACATCACTAAATAATAAATGGCCTCCAGATAATTGTTTATATATACGTATTCTCCTTAACAAAGTGAAGTGGCAGGAGATTGTTTTGGATTTAACAAGGTTTAGTGCTTTAAACATTATTTACTACATCAAACACAAATTAATGACAAAGTAAGTAACTTTATTTGTGACCAGACATACAGCTATGTCGATTTATACTAATGTACTCGAGAGCTAAACATAACAGTCTCACCATGTGTTACTGTAAAGCAATGACATTCTACCATTCTACTAGCAACAACGACAAAAAATTTTCTCTAACTGCAAATTAGAATTCAAAGAGCTATTCAGCTATGTAGTAAGAAGTAAAAAGATATATATGCAACTAATTAGATCTGATTAATGTTAAAATAAGTGTCACACAAGACAGTGACAGCTTTTCCTCATGCTTAACCGTCTCTGCCATAGTAATAAGGAACTATCACTTAAACTATTTGCAATTAAAATCTGCACCCATCTTCTTGCATGAGATGATAAATTAATCAAATTATTAATCAAGAAAAACGTAATCCCTTGTCAGTTTGTAAGACAATCTCCTGCTGAGTGTCAAAAACTAATTAGTTTTAAGAACCAAATTTTGGAAATTTTCTTACTATTCATGTTCAAAATAACATTACAATAAATGAAAGTCAGTTATACATAAAGGTGTGCCATTTATATTTCGGAAATTTAGATTTCATACCTCTAGATAATAAAAACACAAACAACATTTAAATATAACGAGCACCGTTTTCAATGCAGACTTGAAAGGAGACATTTAAAAAAAATAAACACATTGTCACTCATTGTCACTGGCGGTTAACAGGCTTGAAGCTTGCAGCTAAGGTTTTGTTACCCTGTCAGTTAAAAAATAACGCAATGCATTCATCGAAAGTCTCGTTACGAACTAGAAATACACCTTTCGTACAGCGGGCAAGGGAAGGAAGAAATGACTTATAGCTTATCACAAACAGATGGTGTGTGCGTAAAATTAAAATGTGCATAAGCACAATACCGGAGTCACCGCGTGCGATGTCAGGGTGATCAGTGGACATAAGAACGGCATTTGAGTTCTGTCTGAATTTCCAGCTGTCGCATTTAGATTTACAGCTATTCCTAACTAAGGGCAAATACTATATTAAGTGAAGCATGACTTACTGCCGTCAAAATAAACATCAGTTATTTTATATAAAACATGTACAACATAAACAGACATTTAATTAAATGCGAACAGAGGATATGTAGGAAATAAAATTTTGCTGTAGATGAAAGAAGCGGACAGTGCTTCCCCAACCCAAGTAAAATGAAGCCTTGCGGCCAAAGATCCAACAACAGGAAATTTTGAACTGAAATTGAGACTACGGTTGATTATTATGAACGCAAGAGACGAAGTCCAGTGATTTGTACTTTAATGCCCTGGATCTGTAAGCACTCGACGCATGAACACAGGCGCTGTAAGTGTAAGAGATTACACGGTGCAACAGTCGCCTAAGTATCAGCATGAAAGTCTGAAAACTTCGTGGTTGTGGAAGACATATGAAAACAAGCCATAACGTATAATTTGGCAGTCGGTTAATGAAGAGGTCGCGATAGTGGAACGTATAAATCAGCTGCTTATGGTTGGATTTAAGTTTTAGTACTCAAACAAGGGAATCGACAAAAGGAAAAATGAACACTATAATTAAACATCATCAATCGTTTGGAGCATTAAAAATATTATGGCAGTATCAAAGTCAACCTATTTTTGGGGAAAACGAACATGGTTTCACAAAAAGAAGTTTTGGTGTGAGATAGCCACCTTCAGTCATACTTATGGGCCTGTTTTATGACTGAAGGTGGATTTCTTACCCGAAAACTTCTTTTACTCTACACTTACTGCACAAGAAATAGGAATGCATCAATAAAATTATGGATTTCGTCACTAAGCTGCTCAAGTAACCTCAGCTACATAATATCCTAAAAATGTGTAAGAACTGAAAGAGCTCATTATTCAGCGTGAAAAGATTGCAAACAGTGTAAGAAACTCAGGCAAAAGCGACATTCTGGAGTGCCACTAACATCGTTTTTTACATCAATAAGACACACTAACTGATTTCGCCTCATATAAATAAAATTCTCTAAAATCCCATAATAAGTGACAACTCGGTCAACGCGAGATTTGAAGGGCAGAATTGTCGGCTACTATGAGTGTGGAACGGGAAACTATTTACAATTGGGAACAACTGCTGCTGTCGTGGCTGTCTAAAGACTGAGGTGGATGAAATGTTGCAGTTGCATGGTACAGTTGGTTACAGAGATACAGTCACAGAACAGTCTTCATGTCACGAGCAGCACGTGCCGCATCTATTACGAAATGGAAGACTTCGTGAAGGATCGGGAACGAGATGTACATATGATGAGATAGTGTGGCTGTGGATTGAATTCAGGGAGAAGGACATAAGGACATAACTTATTTGACTCGCTGAATGATAATGACACTGGTGACTACTTGACTACTGCTGGCAGAACTATAGGCAGAGCGCACACAACGTTCACCAGCTGGCGAACAGCGCCGCTCGTGACTACCAACGGGCAAAAAAAAAAAAAAAAAAAAAAAAAAAAGAACGTGGTGATGGATCGGAGAGGAGATGAGTGACGATGGGTGAAACGACGCGACAGAGTTCCGTAGGAGTAGGCACCTCTAATTGTGAATGCTGCTCATTTTGAGGATAAATATTTAATTTTTGGACTATTCCTAACACCATAACCTAACTACAAATAAATCGATGACAATCACATGGCCGAATATTACATTAAAATGCCTGAGAATAGACTTATCACTAATCTTAAAAACTAACTTTGGTAACGATAGCACTGACACAGCCTGTGTTGTTATCAAAGGTGTTTCAACATATCTGACGCTTTAATACTGATACATATGAGCCCAAATGATGGACAGAAAGGATGTAATGAACTTTATAGCAAGGTAATCCTGTTGGTGTTCACAACGTCTCGCTTTGGCCGGAAATGGGGTGTGGCCGGCACACCTCGTAAGCGAAGCTCTGAAATGCGACAGCAGAAAAAGAGGGCGAGATCAAGCAGTAAACAAAAAGCCATAGCTTAGAATAGAGGAAAAGTGAGGACGTGTGGGTAGCATTTATGACTCTGTAAGGTTATCAGTGGTACTAAACTATTTAGCGGAATTATTATATGAGAAATTGGAGAAAGTCATTGTCATTAACTGCTAATTAGCGCTCACTAAAAAGAGAAAGAGAGAGGCCGAAGAGGGGTGTAGTTCTGCCGGCACACAGAAACAGGGACTCCGGATGTCACGACGAGCTGAATGGCGCCCCTCGAGTCTTCGGTAGAGGAATCGTCGACGGCGCACTGAGTCGGAGAGCCGCTCGTTGAGCAAATTCGTTACCGTCATTTGTTTCTTCATTACACTGATTTAAGTAGACAATATTTACACGAAATGCACATGGACATCGAAAAAACACCAATTAACACCACCAACAACATTGATACAAATTCCAATAAAGCACACAACAGTGTTGACAGCAAGAACGCAAGTTTAGTCTACGCGAATAAGCTTACTTATGGCAGGTAAGAGGTATTTAACACTAGAGTCGTTGCCGTTGTGAGTGTCAGATTGTATGTACAGCGCTGGGACAAAACAACGAATGAGGACGGCGTGCAGCTGCGGCTCCTGTGGCTGCTGGCTGCCGGCTGCTACTTCGCTGCCACCACCGCCGCCACACGCCCTGTAGCTCAGCGTCACCTCTCCAGCCTCCCCCCTGTGGCTGAAATACGACAAATTTTTTGTTAGAGACGGTGGAATAACTATGAAAAAATATCACGAGTAGGGGGATTTGTAACTAAGCACCACCCCCACAGCCACCAAATAACATATTACTAAATGCATTTATATTTTTACAGACATCAATTTCCAAATTTCTCAGCCAACTTTCAGAGAAAAAGTGCCACGAAAGCTAAGTGTCTCAAAAACTGGAAAGTAATTTTAGAAAATTAAAAGCTATCCTTGATCATTTTCGCTGCACCGACACATTTCTGTGCCCAGTGGTTCGTCTCCTAATGCTAGAGACATCATCAGAGGCTATAAACACTCAGATACTAGTTTCAAATCCAAACAGGCTCAGCAAGTCGAACTGTTTATACATATCTACGCAATAGTCAGGTCGTGACGTCATCAGACCGCTTCTGAAGGTCGTGGAGTCGCACCGATCTGTGTCGTGGGGCTTATAGTGCAGAAGACGTACAGCTATTTGCATTATTTAGCACTGAGGCCACAGCTGTACTGGAGAAAAAGAATTCGAGCTCAATGATTTACGACCCTCTCTCCCACCTGTTACTTTCAGTGTCATCCCTCCCCCTCTCCGCCATTTATCTAGGCCAATTGGGTAACGCATAAATGGTGGTATTTTCTCCTATTGGTTGAGGCATCTGGGTTCCTCATCTTTATCGCTATAATTTATTAGCCAGTCAGGACTATCCTTTTCCTCATTGCTATAATTTATCATCCTTATCAAATGGTTCAAATGGCTCTGAGCACTATGGGACTTAACGTCTGAGGTCATCAGTCCCCTAGAAACTAGAACTACTTAAACCTAACTAACCTAAGGACATCACACACATCCATGCCCGAGGCAGGATTCGAACCTGCGACCGTAGCGGTCGCGCGGTTCCAGACTGTAGCGCCTAGAACCGCTCGGCCACCCCGGCCGGCTATCATCCTTATCACTGATACTTATTAACCTGCTGTCACCCTCCTCATCTTAATTAGGATAACTTATGTTTCACAGATATTTCATAGAACCTTCTACCTTATCACAATACTTTATTACCTCTCCCTTCCCTTCTGTCACACCACTGGGCCACTTGGGTCTAGTTGAGCTTTCCGGGGTGGCCGAGCGGTTCTAGGCGCAACAGTCTGGAACCGCGCGACCGCTACGGGCGCAGGTTCGAATCCTGCCTCGGGCATGGATGTGTGTGATGTCCTTAGGTTAGTTAGGTTTAAGTAGTTCTAAGTTCTAAGGGACTGATGACCTCAGATGTTAAGTCCCATAAGTCCCATTTCAGCCATTTGATCTGATTGAGATAAGTCCTCCTCTATGATATGACAGCAGACATGGCTCAGTCTAAAATCGATGGGAAATTAAAGGAAAATACAAGTAAAATAGCTTTCATATTGCATCAATCTAGTATGCCCTCACTAGGAGACTGTAGCACATATATATGCAGTCATCTCCAGGAAACACCCTCCCACTCATTTGTATAGTGCAAAGGGGCCTGACATCCAGTTACGTCATCAGCAGAGTCTCTCTTGTAAGAAATGAATGTATTGGTGGGCTTCATATCAAGAACGTTTTTGAGTATAACACCTTCCTGATGTAATGGAATAATGCATATTTTTGACCCTGGAGTCTTTTTTTTAAAAAAAAATATTGCACGATAGGTATGTATGTGCACACAGTTTCATATATTAGAAGTTAGGCTTTAAGCATCAGGTGTCACTGGTTCTTTAATAGTATTCTAACACTAGATGGATGGCACTTACTGGGGGGGGGGGGGGGAGGGGAGGAGGGGGGGGAGGAAATTGCAGTTGGTCTGTAACATATTATAATATTGTTGTCTAGAGGCATTATGCTTTGTGTGTAAGGCATTAAGCATTAGCTGTAGGTGTCTAATGCACGTACGCAACCCGCTACGTTGGTGCAGTTTGAGGGGTAAGTTGATTCATTTGGCAGTAATTTGATACACTTTGGGGCAAGATGACACAGTTTTGGGGCGAGCTGATAACAGTTTGAGAGTAATTTGGTACACTTTTAAGTGCACTTCAATTTCCCGTTAGACCTGTTTCTCCGCAATTGGTACAGCTATTCCGAAAGGAGACAGATAAAGACATAAAACGTGATATATTTATAAAAGCAAAAGGTGAATGAGAATAAGGGGAGGATTACAACGAGGAATGTGAAGATTACGATTAAGAAGAAGATGATTATGATGATGATATTCACAGTTGTAAGACAGTCTCCAGTAAATCACCAGAAGATATCAACCATAATGAATTGGTGGATCTATTAGTATTCTTTCTGGCTTCAAAGGTGGGGCGCAATAATTCCGCATTCTGTCAAGAAGTGTAGACATCCAATCCTTTGTCGCCTATTCATGGTTTCACCATCCTTCAAACACTTTCCATATATGATCATCACGGAAGCATATGAACAGCAGACTAGCTTTGCCGTTTCCAAAATGCTTGACCTGAGGCGCCATAAAAATCTAGCCTTCACCAAAGTCGCTTATGTCAGTGGATTTCCCCCATTTGCACACTGCGACATCGCTACATTGATTCCCCAGCACATCAGCTTCTGAATAAGTTCAACCTACTTGTCCACTGTGTACAGTATTTTACTTGAAATCATTGCCTACTAAATCAGTTGATGGTAGCCATTTATGAACTTCTAGTATTTTTGTTGTCATCTCACAATGTTTCCCCATTAGTCTCCGCTCCAGTTATATACTTTTCTTGACGCATCCCATGCCTACAACCCCACCAAGAGTCATTCAGTCTCGCAGTGGACAGCGGTCATAATGTTTTAGCTCATCAGTTTGTATTGTAGTTGGAATTTAGAATTTCACTGCGATTAACACCTGGTTTCAGCCAGCTTTTTAGTCCCTGTACTATGTGGGAATTATTACTGTTTATAAGAGAGACTAGTTTTGGGGACGCTCCTGTAGTTAATTAATACTGTATTAAATTCTCTTTCTCTGTCAATAATGGGGCTGATATTCTACCCTCTCTGAAATTAAAACGTAATTTACCAGGCTTTTGGACGGATTTCTCTATCCTAAGAAACATACTGAGACACGTCATTTGTACATGTGTGGGGTGGAGCATTCTAGCCCCCGACCCCCACTCAATAGGTCTGGTGTCCACAACACACAGGAAGAGGCAACTAGGGTATCAGAGTACGTGTGGCTTGCAGATAAGAATTTTTTAGCTAGAGGAAGCCCCCTTGGGATCAGTGGCGAATTGACTGCCGAAACTGAAGAAAGATCAGGCACATCATTGTGAATGAATGTTCGTACTCGCACATCAGAAATTTAAAAGGTTTATATGCAATTGGTAAACTGCAGGATCATCCCTGTTGAGGTCCCAGAATTAGTATCGCTATTAAAAGTAATAGTGCCCAGACGGTATTGGAAACAGCAAGTTGGTTTAAACCAGAAATGGATAGGAACAAAATCCTAAATACAGATTGAAATATTTACCGGAAGGATAGGTTTGTCACCTTAGTGACGATATATTTATTACATTAGAAAATTAGATAATATCTAGTGAGATTATGACGGATTCCGAGTTTGAAATAATTTGGGTGATTCAAGTACCACATATGGGTCAAACATGGTAATCGGATGCTGTTATGGGCCGCCTGGGAAGAGCTGTGCAGAATAGTTTCCTGATAAAATTACTATAATAGAAGGAGCTTGCCAGATTTAGAATAGGGGAATCATACGATCGTAACTGGTGTCAGAGACTGGAATTCTTCTGACATTAATCTAAATGTCTTCTACGATAATCATTTAGAGCAGGTAGTTAAAGAACCAACGCGTCTGGTCAATGTCTCAGACCACCTAGTAACTAATAGATCCGACCTTTCGAAGTAGTTAACGTCGACGAGGGATTCAGTGATCATAAGACTGTGATAGCATCAATGATTAAAAGAATGTTAAGAAGGGTAGGAAAATACACTAACGCAAAAAAAATCGGAACACCGAAAAATAATTAATGTAGAGTACATATTTCGGGAATACATTTTCCCACGTGACGTATTTAAGAGATTAACATTGCAAGCTCACAAGCTAACGTAAGCGCGAGATAAGCCATTGAGAATGTAAAATTCTGGTATATTAATAACCGGTGTAACTGCCAGAATGTTGCATGCATTGTGTTGTAAAGGTGCCTGATGTCAGTTAGTGGGATGGAGTTCCATAACTGTTGCACTAGTCGGTCAACACAGGGACGGTTAATGTTGTTTGTGGATGACGCTGGAGTAGGCGTCTGATGATGTCCCATACGTACTAGATTGGAGACAGATCTGGTGATAGAGACGGCCAAGGCAACATGTCGACGCTCTGTAGAGCATGTTGGGTTACAACAGCGGTATGGGGGTGCGTATTATCCTGTTGGAAAACACCCCCAGGACTGATGTTCATGAATGGCAGCACAATAGGCCACATCAACAGACTGACTTACAAATTTGCAGTCACGGTGCGTGGGATAACCACGAGAGTGCTCCTGCTGTCATATGAAATCGCACCCCAGACCATAACTTCAGGCGTAGGTTCAGTACGTCTATCACACAGATAGGTTTGTTGCAGGCCCTCAAATGGCTTCCTTCTAACCAAGACGCAGCCTTTACTGGCACCGAGGCAGAACCAGCTTTCATCGAGAAACACAACAGATCTCCAGCCTGCCCTGCAATGATCTCTCTCTTGACATCGCTGAAGTCGCAAATGGCAGTGGTTTGGGATCAGTGGAATGCACGCTACAGGGCATCTGCCTCGGGTCTGTCCTTGAAATAACCGATTTGTAACAGTTAGTTGTGTCACTATGGTGACAACTGCTACTGATGATGCAGTACAGTGAGCTAAAGTTATACGCCGAACACGACGGTCTTCCCTCTCGGTAGCGCTACGTAGCTGTCAGCAGCCCGGTCTCCTTGCGACCGTACATTCTCGTGAACTCCGCTATCAGCAATCACGTACAGTGGCTACATTCCTGCCACGTCTTTCTGCAGTATCGCAGAAGGAATATTCAGCTTCTTTTATCTCTATTACACGACCTCAGTGAGGTGTTGACAATGGCGTGTTCGTCGCCTTGAAGGAATTCTTGATAAACGTCAACTCACAACACCCAGTCTGAAAGGTAACTAACGCTCACAACCTTTACGGCGTGTACTTACAGCAAACCTGATCTGCATCCTCAAAGTGGCGCTATTAGCACTACTCTTATGCGATTGGCGCAAAATCTGAATGGAAATTATCTTTCAGGTGTAGAAACAGCCCTACCAACTTCTGTATATGTCGCACAATTCCTTGGTGTTGCGATTTTCTCCCTCAGCGTCTTTTTGCTCAGCAAGAGTGTCAGGAAACAAACTACAGAGTACCTGAATAGTCAGCATCAAATATTCAGGTCTAAGGACGTAAATATAAAGCGCAAACGGATAAAAGTCAGAAGCATTGTCCAGTACGCATTACAGAACTATGTTCCGAGCAAGATTTTAGGAGATGGGAAAGACCCACCGTGGTTCAATAGCAGTGATAGAAAGTTTCTGCCGAAGCAAAATGGAGCTAGGTAGCTTCATTATAGATTCAAGCGAAGTCAAAACGTAGCCGACAAGTAAAAGGTGAGCAAAGTGAAAAAGAGCGAAAGGCGAGTAATAAGAGAAACGTTCAATGAAGTTGAAAGTTAAATTGGTTAACGGATCTGAGTTAAAACCCTAAGAAGTTTTGGCTTACATAAACTCAGTAAGTGGATCAAAATCATCTGTTCAGTCACTCAGTGACCATACTGGCACCGAAACAGAAGAGAGAAGGTCCGAATTCGGGCTTCCGAAACTGTTACTGCGAGAAATTGTAATCATAGCACAAACGCCATAAAGGCAGACATTAAGATAGGGGGTCGCGGAATACAAGTACAACTACATTAGCTTCGTAGTGGAAAGGCATCTGCATCTGTATCATATGATTCTACAGAGATTATGCGAAAGAACTTGCTCCTGTCCTAGCAGTTTATTATGGAGCGCTGGAGCAATAAAGCGGATCTAGTGATTGGATAAACCACAGGTTATTCTCGTTCTCAAGACGGGTCGTAGGACGGATCTACATAATTATAGGCCTATATCGTTGACGTTAGTATGTTGTACAGTTATGGAAAATCTTCAATGCTCCCGTTATGACATTTTTGGACGACGAAAATCTCCTCTGTAAAATCAAACAACGATTGTACAAAGAGATATCTTGTGAACCTCAGCTCTCTCTGTTCGTCCACGAGATTCAGAACACTGTAGACATCAGCGCTCAGATTAATGCCATGTTCTTTGACTTCAGGTAGGCATTTGACACCGTCCCGCACTGCCGTTTAGTGAAAAAATAAATACCAGTTTGCCGAGTATCGGACCATATTTGCGACTGGATTCAAGACTTCCTTCCAGATAGAACTCAATATATCGTTCTTAACGGGACAGAATCAACAGACGTAAAAGTAATTTCAGGAGAACCCCGAGGAAGTATGATAGGAACGTTACTGTTTACAGCGGCAGATAGTGGTACCTGAAGTATCCTCCACCACACACCGTATAGTGGCTTGCAGACAATAGATGAAGAGACACTGCCATCTTAATAGCGCCTGCCTGTGAATTCTGCACGCTGGTATATTAAGAAGCGTCCTACAGTTTTCCGCCTTATAAGGGAGGTCGAGGATCTGCGTCAAAGATAGTCACAGAATCGTCTGAGCCTCTGGTTTAAGCTTTCTATTCGGCTCCAATCCAAACGACTGCTATCGGTTCTGGGAGCGACCCTTCAAAACGCTACTTGAGCTTCCACCCTGCGCAATCAGCTTCCTGTAGGGACTGAGCACGGTCTCTGAATGCGGGCAGCAGGAGTTATTCATGCCATCATGAGCCACGATTTGGAGTCGGATGCATCCAGCGTACTCAGTAGCTACCAGCATCTCGGAGGAGAACTCCTAACAAGAAAACAGAGAGGAGCTCCCACTGACCAGCAAAGCCACCCGCTGTGTTTGTTCAGACCTTTCAAGAAGATCGGTTCCATTCCCAACAGACGATGCGTTCCGAACGATTCGCGACCTTGCCACTCTTCGCTATTCACACTCAGACGAATGTGGACGGCCAGGTCGAGCGTTTCGGAAGGCGCTTCGGTATCAGGTATCCCAGCCGATGCTTTCGTGCCGGGTGCCTCAGTGCCATTGCAGCCCATTGCAGCTTCCTGAAGCCTGTCGACCGTGACCAGCGCAGCTTCCGAATGCTACCGGGCACTGGCTGATTGTTGCATCCGTACGTATCATACGCAATCCCTGTCCATCTTCACCCAACATTTGTCTATACAACAAGGAATATAACACTAATGTAAGCAGTTGTTACACGCAATCTAGCTTTTGCTGTCGCGCTACTTCTTGTTCTCACGACTCTAAAAAGTCGACTAATGATCGAAAAACACACAACCACTTATGAAAAGCTCAAAACACTACGCAACATAGATAAAAACTCAGATGCTATTCACAGAAGCAGGTAAGAGAATGGCTTATATAAATGCTGTGTACAAACAGCTGGATCTCTACTCGTAATGTAATGTGGCAATGTTATAACAAGTCGTTATGTATCAGAGACAAGTGAACTAGAGGTCAACAACTAACTTCTCACTATCTTTTTAAAAAGACTACGATTGGATCTCAAGGTACAACTCAACAGTCTAACAAACTGAATGAGAAATAAAATTTGCAGATACTAAAAACGTAAGCAACCAGTTGCAATGCTACGCCACTCTTAATTGGTAGTTGTGGAATGCCTGCAGCGTATTTTACCTTCTGAAATTTTCGGGTAGACACTTCAGATCATAACATAAGCATAATTGATAGGTTACTGGGCCTGAACAAAAATTTTCTTAAGCCATATGGGACGTGTCAGAGACAGCCGGACGTATGTGAGCACGCATGTCAGCTCGGCGCAGCAGATGGTGGGCGTAACGCGGCTATCCATTGCTGGGGCCTCAAACGGATGCTGCACTACGTCACGAGGCAAGTGGGGCTACCAGTATACGACATGAGACCAGTTGGCGAACGTTGATTTATAAAAGACACTGGTTTCCCCAGCGATGTGAAATCCAGCCGCCATGGCAAAAACCTGCGTCTCTTCTAAACGAAGACTAAATTATAACTATGTGGTATAGTCGTAAGTCTGAAACTTGTAAGATACCGAGTGAACGTATATAGGCCTATTAACCCAGCACCTCGCCGAGACGATTCCAGCACAATAAACCAATGTTTTGTATGATTAAAGCTACAGAAACTACTGCGATTTCATGTTGCACTTTACCCTAAATTATTATTATCAGTAATTACTTAAAAATGCATGATGGCATCCTGCCATGTGACACATCAAATAATAGGTCTCATCAAGCACTTTACTTCAATAGGAAAATTGTCCTAGTTACTACAAATGTATTTGAAATGTAAACTTTTTAATTTAGTTACCATTTAATTAGACTCAAATTTCGCCCATGGCCCACTTGATACACCCTTCATAAATCAGCGATGAGGTTTGGCCGTGACAATGTTAATTATCATCGCACAAATCTGTAACTTAACTAGAGTCTACTGAGAAGCAGTTTTATACGAAGCAGGTTATCAGCACGTGCTAACGTAACATATCATTGCTAATTATTAGTGGGAACGACGCTTTTTCTTTTGGCAATTTATAAAATTAATGCGACTAGATTTCAAATTCAGTAACTGGTAGTTAATTAATATCAAAGAGCCGCTGAAAACGCCGTGAAAAGGCAAATCACATACACACATTTCCTTGCCAAACAAGTTTGCCTCACATCTTATGAGTAAGTCCGAAGTCCCACAGACTAGACACTGGATGCTTACTTAATAGTTTCTATGCTCCCATTGGAATACCATCAAGAAATTTGGTACATGTGTATGACTGGCATGACTTTTATTTTCAAAACAAACAAAACTATTGATTTTGAAATTTTCAGCTTTTTTTATGAAAATAGTCAAGTAGCACACATTAAAAATCTTATAAGATGCTGGATAAAATGGTACAAATTTTAAGTTTGGAAGTCAAATAGTTTCCGAAATATGACCGTTTTAAGGTTTCAAAACCTGACAAAATCACACAATTTTAGAAATTTTAAAAATTAATGACTCAGAAATGAAAGGGGCAAAAAGACTTAATTTGCGATTTTTCTTGCAGAGAACTACTGCTATCAGTGTACAAAAAATTATCGAAATATAAAATGTGAAGATCCACACCATTCGTTGATTTTATATGGACTGACCCACAATAAATGTCAAAGAAGCGCTGAAAAGAAGGTAAAAAGTCTCATCACGTACATGCATTCCTTTGTCAAAAACTTTAATGTTAAGATATGAGTTTACTGTTTGAATTATTTTTCCATTGACCACAGTTTATATTTTTTTAGTGTTTACACATCTTTTGACATACAGATGTTAACCCTCGCAACACCAACGGGTTGTGTGTGTCGAAGGGGAGGGGAGGAGGGGGGGAGGGAGGGAATGGTACTTTATGGCTCTGAGCACTATGGGACTTAACTTCTGAGGTCATCAGTCTCCTAGAACTTAGAACTGCTTAAACCTAACTAACCTAAGGACATCACACACATCCACGTCCGAGGCAGGATTCGAACCTGCGACCGTAGCGGTCGCGCGATTCCAGACTGTAGCTCCTAGAACCGCTCAGCCACTCCGGCCGGCTGGTACTTTATGCTCACCATTTGAAAGTATTGTAATTTCGTCAGTTACTTTATATTTTAAGATTTTGAAAAAATATATTTATGGTTTTTAATTAACTCTTTTACTAGACTCCATATTTTCTTTTAAATTCGTCATTTAAAGCGAACTCAAAAATTTATGTCCTAGGAATAAATATCATTTCCCCAGTGGATGTCTCATTCAATATTTCCAGCCTTAGGATCTCAGTTACACATCAGTATCTCATTAAATAGTATGTTGCGAGTAACAATCAACAACAAAATACGAAATTTGCATTTTTAAAATTTTTTACAGTGAGCATAAAGTACCTCCCTGTTGGTAGTACACGTTACTGAAAGTGTGTTGATGTTGCTAAGAGCGTTCTAAAAGATATTTTTAGTTTCTGGTCTCCCCTTACACATCAGTACGTCTTTAAAAAAGTGTGCTGTTGGTATAAGTCAACAGCCAATAACGAATTCTTTTTTCAACATTTTTTTGGTGGGCGTGAACTAAGCCCCTCCCAGCCTCCTTGGTAATGGGCATTACGGAAAATACGTTGGTATTGCTACGTTTAATAGCTAATGTTACTAAATTTAAGTAATTAATTATGTTCTAAGTCGACCACAGCTCAACTGCCGAGATCGCGAGGTGGAGTCACTTCGCAACAATTGAACCGCTCCATTCTGGCTTGCAGGAGGGAGTCAGAACCCTGAACCAGTCACTAGCTTCTTTGCTACTAACGACTTGGGTGGCGAGAGCAGTGGTGTAGCTAACGTAACTGACGCCCGAGCCACGATACTTTATTGGTGCCTTCCGCCCCCCCCCCCCCAACTGCTCCCGGAACACAACGCTTTATTGGCAACACACCACTCCTCCTCCCCCCCCCCCCCTTGGCCCAGTCCGCATACTAAGAGAGACTGACTTCGGAAATTCTCTGAATTTTAATAGAATTTATCACCTAGTTCGATGACTGATACGCTTAAAAATTAGATGAGGTGAACTATTTCAATGCAGTTGAGCTTGATAGTAAAGCAAGGCCATCATTTGTAGATTTAATTTCGATGTATTTGATGAAAAATGACATGTATTCACTGTTTAACTCTCCCATGTCGAATATGGTTTTCTTCTTTCCATCAACAGACTCTTTATTAATTTCTGTGGTGTGATTTGAACTGTTCATATTTTTTGCGTAGGTGTGCTGCACAGTGAACAGCAGGCTCAACACTAAGCGGGACTACTTTTACCTTCTTATGATCCCTCCAGACTTGGGAAGGTGAGACGAGATTTTCTGCAGAGTCAGATATTGGTTCCGCAACCTCAAACGCTATCCAAGAAATATATCGATGGTAGGCAGTGAAAACCCCTTAACTCCATCTGTCTGTGAAAACATTGTAATTCCAGTAACCAGTAATTCCACCATCAACAATATATTTGAAAGTACATGGATTTCTCTAATCTGTCAGTAATTGGGCTTCTACATCACAGTTACATCTTTGTCTCTATCACTTTATGTATTTGTTAAGATACCGGTTTTGCTTCCCCTGTAAAATTTAGCAAAATGGAGTCACGAAGTTTGCATTGCCTGCCATCGATATTTTCAATAGGCGGAGGGGCAAACCTTGTACATACTACATAGTAATATATCAAGGGCAGGCTGCCACTCAGATCCCCGCTTACATCGCCCATGGCTGCAGCTGTAAAATTCTATATTTTCCCATAATCTGACAGAAATATCTAGACAAGAATTATTTCCACTTCATGTAGACATATAAATCAGTTACCGTGGCGGATGTTGGCGATTGAGGCATTAATTTCCATTATGAGGGCTTCGAGCAGGGCACGATGTAAGAAGCTGGAGATGTGTCAGCTATAGCTCTTATGTCCGTTAGATCTGCAACACACAAAAAATGCAACTTACTCATCACAATTAAGCAAGCAAGAAGATATTCTCGGAACAGAATATTTTGAAAAGTTTTCTTCCGAACGCAGTGTAGATCAGTAACAGTGTAAAATGACAATTGCAGTTCTGTTATGCTGCACACCAACAACGTTTTTCTAGTTTCCAGTGGGAATGGGAGGTACTGTCAGAATCGAAGTTTAAGAGCTATTTAGCTCAGTAGCTGATGTCATGTAATCTGTTCACTGTTTTTTTCTTTCCCTCGCACTACCTGATGTGTGTGTGTGTGTGTGTGTGAGGGCGGAAGGCGGAGGGAGGGGGGTGGGGGTGGAAGGCTCTGCGGCGGATCGGGATTGCGGGGGGGGGGGGAGAGGAGGAAGGGAGGGAGGTGGTAGTGAATGTGCTCACGTGTATCTCAGGGGAGGGGGCTAATGTAGCCATTACTGTGTTTTGAGATTTATTAACTTATAGGTCACAGATATTAGCAGTGATATGTATGCATGCCCTTAAAATCGCTCCCTCCTACGTAACTTCTTAAGGGTCAAAATAACACACCGATCGATAACAGTGTTAGTGTTAGTGTCTTACCTGCTTTTCTGAGTTATGGAAGATAACTTTGTAGAATACATATATACAAAATAAACAACATCCATGATTTTTCAGCCCACTGGCAATTAACAAGATGTCATGAAAGGAAGTCTTAAATAACCTACTTTTTTTTTAACCTTGCGTAACAGATATTTGCAGTTCAAGGACTATTTTCAGTAATGCAGCATACGTACACTGCCTCATTCACTTTTGCAGTGACCTTCAACTATTTACCTTCTTTAAAAAGACTGCAGAGACGGAATCATAGACAAGAGGAAATCGTAAAAGTGCAGATCTGTGTAAGACACAATTATACTATGCTGATTAACGTGATTATATCGTTAGCTTCTGTCACACCTTGGCAGACCACATCAAATTATTCTGCTAAGATAAAACAGACGAATTAGTTGATGCACTTGAGTCATCACCTTATACCGATAAAAAAAGTCTTGTAATACAGTAAACATTTTATAAGTAACAGTTATTAATAATGTATGCAGCAACAGTAGACAATACGGCAGTACAAATGAGCATTAATGGTAGCATGAAAAGACACCAGATATCAAGAAATAAGTTAATCTTACCGTGAGATGTGCAGAAACATAAATCCTGCTCTTCTTAAAGGTGTCCAAACCTACCGTAATAGAGCTTTCTTTCGAAGACAGCCGTCCAAGATTTTGTCTCTTTTTTTGTGTGTAAAGCATTTTAAGTCAACATTTAAACAGGAACAGAATGTTGAACCTAACATTGCTGGTATGCGCTAGAAACTGGAAAAATCGATGTAACTTTTAACTTTTGAAATTTCAAGATTATACATATTATCGCTAAACAGAACTCTCAAAGGTAACTATATTTTATCTGTAAGATTTCCGAGGCTCGAGATTACTTTTAATTTGATTTTTTCCAGTAAAATGGCAGACAAACATATGTCCAAAAAATTAAATGTAGGGGACAAGCTTATCAGTAAAGCGCCTAAGAAAGTATTTTAAACACATATGTACCTTTCCAAGGTTTTAGTTTATTTCCCTAAGAGTTGTTCAGTTCGACAGTAAGGGAATATTTTATAATTACGTTATCAAATCGGCGAAACTTACCAAAAATATCACCATTCCAGAAAACACAATTAGTTTTGAGAGCTCTATTCAACTACACCTACATAGTTTACTTCCATCCTCCCTGTTGATATTCTGAAATTGACTTCGTTTATTAAAATTCTCACTATTTTCCAAGCAATGCGGATTAAAACATATTTCTCTCAAAAAAGCTCGGCCACAATCATCTAAGAAAAAAAGACATATTGTACAGTAAGTCTGGTAGATCTCCTGTAGTGACTTCAGGCGACTTTGGACTCATAATTCACTTAAAAAAGAGTTTTCGGGTTTCTAATCTTGTAAGAACGCTGATATTTCACATTTCAATAAATTTTATAATCTTCTAATTTCGTAAGAGATTAACGAGTGTAAAACTCAGTGAAATGTCTCGAAATATCAGCGCAGATATTTAGACAGAAAGCCAGGATCTCGTTACTCATTATTTCACACAGTGTGAAATACTGCTTGACATACAGAAGTGAGCTACTTACACGAGGCGTTGTCTGGTCCGAGGAGTCATCGCGGTCAAAGCTGAGCCGACGTTGTCAGCTCGCCTGCACGAACAGCTGTGGTGGTGGTGGTGTGCGAATAATCTGGCAAGGGCTTACGCTACATGGGTGTGTGTGGTGGCTTTCTGTGATACTTGCGAGAAGGAATTTGGTGAGTGCCGTGCGAGAGCTGTCGGCGGGAACAGCTCAGCGCACGATGTGAGGAGTGGTTTGCAATGCCTGCTGTCGGCGGGAACAGCAGGAGGATACAGTGTGACGAAGGAGGTTAGCGATGCCTGCCGTCGGCGGGAACAGCAGGAGGATACGGTATGAGGAAGGAGGTTTGCGGTGACTGCTGTCGGCGGGAACAGCAGGAAAGTACGATGTGAGGAAGAAGGCTTGCAATGACTGCTGTCGCAGGAACAGCTGGAGGGTACGAACTGAGGAAGGAGGTTTGCGATGACTGGGGTGCGGCGGCGGCGCTCGGCTATTTATCGCCTCGCTCCCAGTCGATCGAGCCTGCGCCGCTGGGGCGTCTGGGTCACCCCCGCCTTGCCCTGCCCGGGCGCGCACCCCCGCCGCCGCCCACCATACGCCCACGCTTTGACCCGACACGTGCCGAATGTTCTAGAAAGGCCGTCCTGTTTGACCTCTGAGGGTGGGCGGCCACGCCCAACGTCGCGCCCCTGACAGCCGCTCCCAAACGTGACTACGCCAACGATTTTGCAAAGAGCTTCAATTTTCCGTACTGTGCTGGCTGCGTGGGTGGGGAACATGCAGAGATGTTTTGTTTAGCTGCAGGTGGTTCATTTTTTTTTAATTACAAAGTATCGTTGTACTTAATGCAGATGCTAATTATAGGTGTTTGATTTCGGCACAAATGGATGAATGCAGTTGGTCTTCAGAAACAGTAATTTTTAAGACACTTTCTTAAGTCATTCCACATCTGAAAGAGACCAAAGGTCGGTAAAAGTTCACGAAAGCTACTATATATATTCATACGAGACGACGAGACGATGCTTTTACATTGAGGAGTGATACACTAAAATCAGTTTTCTCGTTTTCGCTATGGTAATTTCTCTGTGAATTTATCTTTTGTATTACTACATCTTTCTTTGCTGCAGGATAAATTACTTTATATTTAACAAGAAGGAGAATACACGCAGCATCCCTTTTTAGGGTTCCGTACCTCAATCAATAAAAACAGATCACTTTATTGTTCGTCTGTCTGTCCTTTTGTGTTAAAGACTCCTTTTCCGCAGAAACGGGTAGAAGTATCAAGTTGAAATTTATGTCAAATACTAAGGTCTACTATCACTTGGTGACTGAAACATTTTAGCTTCTAAGTTAATGCATTCAAAACATGAGGCGATTTATGTCACATATTTTGATACTCGCAAACTCTTTTATCAAAACCTGTAGTTAATAATTAAGTTTGCACAGAACCCTCACAATGCGAGTCCTACTCGCACTTGTCCGGTTTTTGCATTATCGTAGTATGTCGTGGATTTGATATTCCACAGGAAAGACTGACTTCCATACGCACGAATAGAATCTTCCAGCAAATCGCGGTTAGTGTTTTTCAGATTGCTCGACATGATCGAAAACTATCTCACAACTGATTTGCGCTTGTACATGTGTCCCTTGTGTTAGTAAATACATGCAAGCATACACAGTTTGTATGATTGCGCAACCTTACATAACAGAAATTCGATCAAGCGTCAAGCAGCTTGTACAGTCCTGATAATTGCGCAAATTTAACCTACACACCCTCAAGGGTTCTTGTGCAAAACGCTTGATCACAAGTGCTTGTCAAGCATTGGGTTAAATGTGAAACCCCGTTAGCGCGACTCAAGTTAAGCCTGCACGTCAGTTTGTGCATGAATTAAAAATCGTTTGCGAAAAACGAAGACTGAACCTTGCCAATTCCTGTAACATATGTAATACCCAAACTGCTCAATATACTTGGAAGACACTAGCAAAAAAATACGTCAGTTCTTATAACGTATGAAATAGCTAAATACGCGAGATTTACTTCATACTGACATCAGGCAAAAAAGTATGGTGTCGTTTCTCTACTTATAGTCATGCCTTATATACCAATAAAATATGTCTTCTGTACAGTTAACAGGATTACTCAACGGTTTATAACAGTTGAAAATCACTAAAAGATGCTACATTCTATTTTCGACAAAGATATTTGTTGTTGATTTTTTATAACATGGGTCACAAGTAATTTTTTTGTATCACAAACTGCGTTATGTGCTTTCTGATGACCAAACAACTCGTCTTTTCTTTTTCCTTTTTTTTTTTTTTATTTCAGTGAACATCATTACTACACCAGTGCTGCATGACACTTTCAGCACTTTATCCTTCAGCATGTAGGGGCCAGTTTTTATATTACAAAAGTAGTGAAAAAATCATCTATGTTCTTTAGTTTTCCTGTCACAACAACAACAAAACATTTAAAAATGCAGGTACTTGTTTCAATTAATCGGTGATCGTCATCAGATTCTATATAGATAATTAAGAGGGGGGTTATCAGAGTCGAATCCAGAATTTTGGTCTGGGGAGGATTGGGGGGGGGGGGGGGTGGTAGGGGTCGAGGGAGGTGGGGACAGATCTCAAAAAAATTTTCTATCACTGTGCCGTCTCCAAATTCTCTAAAAGTTAATGAAGGTTTTTTCTCATAATGCTAGCTAAAATAGCGAAAAAATGTTCTAAATTGTAACTCTGGAAACTATGTTGCAAATAATCATTTTTTTCTTTTTTACTTTGAGATTAAGAAGAAGGAAGTACAGCCCTTTTGGATTCACCTCTGAGAGGACACAATGAGAATCAACAGAAGTGTAGGCAGGCAGAAGGCAACAAGGACACCCCCCCCCCTCCCAAAGCTCTCAGGCAAAGGAAAAAATACAGTGTAGTCACGTTTTTTCTTTCAAGAAATTGATTTACTAGTCGCTATTATGTAGGTTTTCAACTGGGTCATAACTGGAACTTCTTTATGGCTACTTACAAGTTTCCATTTGTCTTACAAATATTAAAATACTCCATATCTCCAGGTGTAGGCCTCCCCCCCCCCCCCCCCCCCCCCCTGTGGGCAATAAAGGTTTACTTTGTTAATGGTGTTTCATTATCACCTTCAGTTGTCCATCAGGCTGTTGCACACCAAGTCACTGCTCACCCATGTCAATCTAGATCCTAAACTCAATGACTCACAGTCCCACCCAGTGTGTTGTCTGGCCCCTGGGCATTACAGTACGTTGAATGGAATAGGGGGATATATTGTATGCTTTTTTGGGTCAGCAAGAGCCCCTTTCACACCAGGGAAAGCCCATACTGATGATGTTTTGTTGAACGGTTCACACGCTGACTCTTGTTGACGGGCCAACATTGAAATCTGCACCAATTTATGGAAGTGTTACAATTCTGTCATGTTGAAGATTCTCTTTAGTTGCCATTGGTCCCATTCTTCCAGGATCTTTTTCTGGCGACAGGAATGTCATGGTACATTCATGAAACAGCTGTACGGCAAAATCCCCACTTCATCACTACCTTGGAGATGTTGTGTGCCGACTATAACACCATGTTCAAACTCCCTTGAATCTTGAGAACCTGCCACTGTAGCAGTAGTATCTGATCTAACAACTGTGCCAGATGCTTGTTGTCTTATATAGGTGTTATCAACCACAGCACCGAATTCTGCCTGTTTACATATCTCTGTATTTGAATACACATGCCTATACCAGTTTCTTGAGCAGTTTCAATTCAGGCATCATTAAAGAGGCCAGAACTGATGTTATCATTAGATCTAATATATTTATGTCATAAATGAGGTTCCCAGTCCATATTGTAAAACATTTTCAGGGGAGGCATTTAGTTCTGTCTTGCAGGTTGTCTTGTGACACCCACCACTTAAAAACTGTAATTTCCTCAATAAATTTTCGATGATAAAAGTCTACTTTACTGATGACATTACAACTGAGGAACATATGTAGCTGTGGTTGTCTCTAAAGTTCTTACATCTAGGTGTGTGTGTTGTAGTTGACAGAAGGACTCTATTACCAGTTAATGAGAACCCTTGCTAGTGAGTCTTGGCCAAACGTTTTTGTGTGCAGCTTCAATGCTTTTTTTTTTATTTTTCTTGTCTACTGCAATGAATACACCACATCCATTTACCATAAGCCTGTGCTTTTGATATATAATTACATGCACTCCAAAAATCTCACATCTGTCCATTTTGAATTTTATCCAAATTTATGTGCTAGTATTATGTGAGTGGTCACAAGTGGTGCTATTCCTGAATGTCAACAGATACTAAACACAATAAACACACACCAAAAAAAGTTTTGCATCACCTCGGTCCCGACAGTTCCGGAACCTGTACAGGAAAGCTGGAATAGAGATCAACATAAACATTATTTCCGCCCTTTTTATTGCTCATGAAAACCCCACATTGCAAAAAAAGGTTCAAATGGCTCTAAGCACTATGGGAATTAACATCTGAGGTCATCAGTTCCTAGACTTAGAACTACTTAAACATAACTAACCTAAGGACATCACACACACACATGCCCAAGGCAGGATTCGAACCTGCGACCGTAGCGGTTGCGCGGTTCCAGACTGTAGCGCCTAGAACCGCTCGGCCACACCACCCGGCATGGTGGTTCAGATTTTTGTACACACCGGTACCCCTTACACCCAGTAGCACATCCTCTTGCATTGATGCATGCCTGTATTCATTATGGCATACTATCCACAAGTTCACCAAGGCACTGTTGGTCCAGATTCTCCCACTCCTCAAAGACAGTTTGGCGTAGATTCCTCAGACTGGTTGGTGGGTCACATCATCCATAAACAGCCCTTTTCAATCTATCCCAGGTATGTTCGATAGTGTTAATGTCAGTAGAACATGCTGGCCACTCTAGTCGAGCGATGTCATTATCTTGAAGGAAGCCATTCAAAAAACGTGCACAATGGGGGTACGAATTGACGTCCATGAAGACGAATGCCTTGCCAATATGCTGCCGATATGGTTGCACTACCAGTTGGAGGATAGCATTCACGTATCGTACAGCCATTACGGCATCTTCCATGACCACCTTGGCATACGTCGGCCCCACATCATGCCACCCCAAAACAGCAGAGGGCCTTCACATTGCTGCACTTGCTGGATAGTGTGTCTAAGGCGTTCAGCCTGACAAGGTTGCCTCCAAACACGTCTCTGACAATTGTCTGGTTGAAGGCATATGCAACACTCATCAGTGAAGAGAATGTTATGCCAATTCTGAGTAGTCCATTCGTCATTTTGTTGGGCCCATCTGTACCATGCACCATGATGATGTGGTTGCGAAGATGGACCTCGCCGTGGACGTCGGGAGTGAAGTTGCATATCATACAGCCTATTGTGCACAGTTTCAGTCGTAACACGACGTCCTGTGGTTGCACGAAAAGCATTATTCAACATGGTGGCGTTGCTGTCTAGGTTCCTCTGAGCCATAATCTGAAGGTAATGGTCATTCACTGCAGAAGTAGCCCTTGAGCAGCCTGAGCGATGCACATCATCGACAGTTCCTGTCTCTCTGTTTCTCCTCCATGTCCGAACAACATCACTTTGGTTCACTCTGAGACACCTGGACATTTCCCCTGTTGAGAGTCCTTCCTGCCACAAACTAATAATGCAGACATGATCGAACCGTGGTATTGAGCGTCTAGGCATGGTTGAACTACAGACAACACGAGCTGTGTACTTCCTTTCTGATGGAACAACTGGAACTGATCAGCTGTTGGACCACCCCCATCTAATAGGTGCTGCTCATGCGTGGTTGTTTACATCTTTAGCTGGGTTTAATGATATCTCTGAACAGTCAAATGGACCGTGTCTGTGATACAATATCCACAGCCAACTGTCTTCAGGAGTTCTGGGAACTTGGGTGATGCAAAACTTTTTTTGATGTGTGTACATCTTTGTGCATCCAGTAGCACCATCAATAAGGACTTGGCAGATATAGCTGCATAGTTGGGATAGCTTATCACCAGGTGGTACTATGCCCTCACAAGAACAGGGTGATGCCATCACAGGCCATGATCTATCAGAAGGGCATGGTACTTGGCCTTGTACTTGAGATAATATCGGGTCACCACAACTGCATCTGCACTCTCATGGTACCCCCCTGAGCTGTTCACCATTAAGACCAGGTGGACTGACTCAATGAAGATGAATATTGCTACCATACCTGGTTTTCTCTCACAGACTCTGTGTGGGTTATTGATGCTTATGCTGTGAATGACTCTTTGCTATGAACTGCTTTCTAAAGTGTGTAGATTAGCAATATACTTTTGATAAAACTCTGTGTTCCATCATATCATTTACTGCGTCTTGTTTTTGTGCAATAAAAAATGGTTGTTAGTTTATATAAACATATTATCAAGAAAAACTGAGAATTAAAAACATCAAATGTCCCACATGCTAAAACTAAATGGCAAATGAGTGATAAATTAAAATTAATTACCTAAAAACATTGTTTCAAAAAGAGTTACAGATAACCTCAGCTGCACAATTTACTTCTGAATGCACCCTAATGAGCCGTATTGAAACAGATATTGTAGGTAATAGCAATACCTTTTCAGTTTCCTCCACACAAACTATTTTTTATCTTGATAAAAACCAGTTTCTTGACAAAGAAATAATCTAGTAACTGTGTCAGTAGTAGGTGACTGACAGTTTAGTGACATGTTCGAAGCCCAAATAAAGTGCTGTCATAATAGTTTCATTCATGGACCTTGCCGTCAGGGGGGTGGTTGCGTCCCTCAGCGATACAGATGGCCATACCAAACGTGCAGCCGTGACGGAGAGGTATGTGTTGATAGGTCAGACAAACATGTGGTTCCTGAAGAGGGGCAGCAGTCTTTCCAGAAGTTGCAGGGACAACAGTCTGGATGATTGACTGATCTGACCTTGTAGTATCAACCAAACTGGCCTCGCTATGCTGGTACTGCAAATGGCTAAAAGCAAGAGGAAACTACACCTGTATTTTTTTCTTGAGGACTTGCAGCTCTACTATATGGTTAAATGATGATGGCTTCCTCTCGGGTAAAATACTCTGGAGGTAAAATAGTCCCCCATTCAGATCCCTGGTCAGGGACTACTTAGGAGGATGTCATCATCAGGAGAAACAAAACTGGCATTTTATGAATCATAGTGTGGAATGTTAGATCCCTTAATCAAGCAGGTAGGTTAGAAAATTGAAAAAGGGAAATGGATAGGTTTCAGATAGATATAGTAGGAATTAGTGAAGTTCAGTAGCAGTAGGAACAGGACTTCTGGTCAGGTGAATACAGGGTTCTAAATACAAAATAATAATGAATAAGAAAACAGGATTGCAGTAACCTGCTATGAACATCTCTGTGAGGGCATTATCGTAGTCAAGATAGACATGAAGCCCATACCTACCACAATAGTACAAGTTTATATGCCAACTAGCTCCACGTATGACGAAGAGATTGAGGAAATGTATGATGAGATAAAAGAATTATTCAGATAGTTAAAGGAGATGATAATATAATTATAATGGAGGACTGGAATTCGACAGTAGGAGAAGGTAGAGAAGGAAAAATAGTAGGTGAACATAGACTGGGTGAAAAGAATGAAAGCAGGAGGCACCTGGTAGAATTTTGCACAGAAAATAATTTAATGATCACTAACACTTGGTTTAAGAATTTTAAAAATAGGTTGTATATGTGGAAGAGACCTGGAGACACTGTGAGGTTTCAGATTGATTATATAATGGCAAGACTTAGAAAAACATTTTTCATGGGCAGATGTGGACTCTGACAACTTTTCATTGGTTATGAATTGTAGATTAAAACTGATGAAATTGAAAAATGGTAGGAAATTAAGTAGATGGGACCTGGATAAGTTGAAAGAACCTGAGGTTGCTGAAAGTTTCACAGGGAGAATTAGACAGTGGTTGACGAGCAGGGGAAAAGAAAACAGTATAAGATGAATGAGTAGCTTTAAGACATGAAATAGTGAAGACAGCAGAGGATCAAATAGTTAAAAAGACAAGGTGTAATATAAATCCTTAGATAACACAAGACATTTTGAATGTAATTGATGAAAGGAAAAAATATAAAAATACCGCAAATGAAGGAGGTGAATGGGAATACAAACATCCAAGAAATGAGGTTGACGGGAAGTGCAAAATGGCTAAGCAGGAATGGCTATAGAACAAATGTAAGAATTTAGAAGCATATTTCACTAGGGGAAAGATAGATAGCACCTACAGGAAAATTAAAGAGGCCTTTGGGGAGAAGAGAAGCAGCTGCATCAATATCTTGAGCTCAGATGGAAAACCAGTCCCAAGCAAATAAGGGAAAGGTGAAAGGTGGAAGGAGTATGTAGAGGGTCTATACAAAGGACATGAACTTGCAGGCAGTATTATAAAAAGAGTATTGGACATAGATGAAGATGAGATGGGAGATATGAGACTGTGAAAAGAATTTGAAGAGCTCTGAAAGGTATAAGTCAAAACAAGGCCTGCGAGTAGACTATATTCCATCAGAACTACAAATAGCCTTTGGAGAGCCAGTCCTGACAAATCTCTTTCATCTGGTGTGCAAGACATATGAGACTGGCGAAATACCCTCAGACTTCAAGAAGAATGTAATAATTCCAATTCCAAAGAAGGCAGTTGCTGACAGGTGTGAAAATCACTGAACTGTCAGTTTAATATGTCATGGTTGCAAAATACTAATACAAATTCCTTACAGAAGAATGGGCAAACTTGTACGAGCTGAACTTGGAAAAGATCAGTTTGGATTCCAGATAAATGTAGGAACATGCGAGGCACTGCTGGTCCTACAACTTATCTTTGAAGATAGGTTAAGGAAAGGCAAATCTACATTATAGCATTTGTAGACTTAGAGAAAGCTTTTGATAATGGTGACTGGAATACACTCTTTGAAATTCTGAAGGTAGCAGGGATAAAATAAAGGGAGAAAAGTCTATTTCCAATTTGCACAGAAAGAAGGTAGCAGTTGTAACGGTCAAGAGGCATGAAAAGGAATCAGTGAGACATGGTTGTAGCCCATTGTGAGTGTAATTAAATCTGTACACTGAACAAGCAGCAAAAGAAACCAAAAAAAACTTTGGAGAAGGAATTAAAATTGAAGAAAAAGGTATAAAAACTTTGAGGGTTGCTGATGACGTAATTCTGTCACTGGAATCAACAAAAGCACGACAAGGTTAATGGAATTTAGTTTAATAAAATCAGATGGTGCTAAGGGAATTAGATTATGAAATGAGACACAAAGTAGTCAATGAGTTTTGCTATTTGGGTAGCAAAATAATTGATGATGGCCAAAGTAGAGAGGATATAAAATGAAGTTTGGCAATAGCAATAAAAGAGAGATTTGTTAACATAAAATATAGCTTTAAGTGTTATGAATTCTTTTCTGGAGGTATTTGTGTGGAGTGTAGCCATGTATGGAAGTGAAGCATGGATGATAAACAGTTTAGACAAGAAGTGAATAGAAGCTTCCTAAATGTGGTACTACAGAAGACTGTTGAAGATTAAATGGATAAATCGCATAACTAATGAGGAGGTATCAGATAGATTATATAATGGTAAGACAGAGGTTTAGGAACCAGGTTTTAAATTGTAAGACAATTCCAGGGGCAGATGTGGAGTCTGACCACAATCTATTGGTTATGAACTGTAGACTAAAATTGAAGAAACTGCAAAAAGGTGGGAAATTAAGGAGATGGGACCTGGATAAACTGAAAGAACCAGAGGTTGTACAGAGTTTCAGGAAGACCATAAGAGAACAATTGACAGGAATGGGGGAAAGAAATACAGTAGAAGAAGAATGGGTAGCTTTGAGGGATGAAATAGTGAAGGCAGCAGAGGATCAAATAGGTAAAAAGACGAGGGCTAGTAGAAATCCTTGGGTAACAGAAGAAGTATTGAATTTAATTGATGAAAGGAGAAAATATAAAAACACAGTAAATGAAGCAGGCAAAAGGGAATACAAACGTCTCAAAAATGAGATCGACAGGAAGTGCAAAATGGCTAAGCACGGATGGCTAGAGGACAAATGTAAGGATGTAGAGACTAATCTCACTAGGGGTAAGATAGATACTGCCTACAGGAAAATTAAAGAGACCCTTGGAGAAAAGAGAACCACTTGTATGAATATCAAGAGCTCAGGTGTAAACCCAGTTCTAAGCAAAGAAGGGAAAGCAGAAAGGGGGAAGGAGTATATACAGGATCTGTACAAGGGCAATGTACTTGAGGACAATATTATGGAAATGGAAGAGGATGCTGATGAAGATGAAATGGGAGATATGATACTGCGTGAAGAGTTTGACAGAGCACTGAAAGACCTGAGTCGAAACAACGCCCCGGGAGTAGACAACATTCCATTAGAACTACTGATGGCCTTGGGAGAGCCAGTCCTGACAAAACTCTACCATCTGGTGAGCAAGATGTACGAGACAGGCGAAATACCCTCAGACTTCAAGAAGAATATAATAATTCCAATCCCAAAGAAAGCAGGTGTTGACAGATGTGAAAATTACTGAACTATCAGTTTAATAAGTCACAGCTGCAAAATACTAATGCGAATTCTTTACAGACGAATGAAAAAACTGGTAGAAGCTGACCTTGGGGAAGATCAGTTTGGATTCCGTAGAAATGTGGGAACACGTGCGGCAATACTGACCCTACGACTTATCTTAGAAGAAAGATTAAGAAAAGGCAAACGTACGTTTCTAGCATTTGTAGACTTAGAGAAAGCTTTTGACAATGTTGACTGGAATACTCTCTTTCAAATTCTGAAGGTGGCAGGGGTAAAATACAGGGAGTGAAAGGCTATTTACAATTTGTACAGAAATCAGATGGCAGTTATAAGAGTCGAGGGGTATGAAAGGGAAGCAGTGGTTGGGAAGGGAGTGAGACAGGTTTGTAGCCTATCCCCAATGTTATTCAATCTGTATATTGAGCAAGCAATAAAGGAAACAAAAGAAAAGTTCAGAGTAAGTATTAAAATCCATGGAGAAGAAATAAAAATTTTGAGGTTTGCCGATGACATTGTAATTCTGTCAGAGACAGCAAAGGACTTGGAAGAGCAGTTGAACGGAATGGACAGTGTCTTGAAAAGAGAGTATAAGATAAACATCAACAAAAGCAAAATGAGGATAATGGAATGTAGTCGAATTAAGTCGGGTGATGCTGAGGGAATTAGATTAGGAAATGAGACACTTAAAGTAGTAAATGAGTTTTTCTACTTGGGGAGCAAAATAACTGATGATGGTCGAAGTAGAGAGGATATAAAATGTAGACTGGCAATGGCAACGAAAGCGTTTCTGAAGAAGAAAAATTTGTTAACATCGAGTATAGATTTAAATACACTAAGCAGATTCAGAAGGATGTAGGCTGCAGTAGTTACTGGGAGATGAAGAAGTTTGCACAGGATAGAGTAGCATGGAGAGCTGCATCAAACCAGTCTCAGGACTGAAGATCACAACAACAACAATGTGGAGGTACTGAATGGAACTGAAGAGACAAGAAATTTGTGGCACAGCCTGATATGAAGAAGAGGACACATTCTGAGACATCAAGGGATCACCAATTTAGTATTGGAGGGATGGGTGGGGGTAAAAATTGTAGAAGGAGACCACGAGGTGGATACAGTAAGCAGATTCAGAAGGATGTAAATTGCAGTAGTTATTCGGAGATGAAGAGGCTCACACTTGATAAAAGAGCATTGAGAGCTGCATCAAACCAGTTTTTGGGCTGACGACCACAATTACAATAACAAGTTTTTTCAGCTAATGTTTCTCCAGATTTTAATGTTGCTGCACATGCTACATGTATCCTTCAGTCTGAGATAAACTTCTACTTCTATGTTTATGTAACTAATTTATTCTGACTGCCTGAACTTTGGAAGTGTTATAAGATATCCTTCGTATATGTTGGTCAAATATTTCTGGGCACAGATTTTTCTACTGCAGTAACATGTTCTTCAAAAACCTGTTTATGTACAAGAGCATTGTTTGTTTGTGAATAGTCTGCTGTGGTCATTTATTTTTCATGATGTTATAGTTTCAAATTAAGAGGCCCATACAGTATGCAATTTTAAATGGAGAATGTATATAGAGTGATTCCCTGTTAATGTTACAAACTTTCATGGATGATGGAGAAAGGTATACGTATCAATTTGAGTCAAGGGGTCCTGGTCCACAAATGACTGAGTCTAAAGTTATAAGGGAAAATCATTCTGATAATTCTTACAGTGTAATACATGTACTGGTATCCTGTTAAGATTGTAGGATAAGCCACTTTCAGAGGTAGTGGTATAGAGCAAAACAAGAAAGAAGTTCAGTATATATAGGCTTTAAAATGCATATCTTAAGAGCTAAGATCACTTATCCATCTTTGATTCCATGAAACACATCTCTTCTACTTAACAAGTGACCATACCTCAGAAGGTATGAATGTTAGAGTCCATGTTTACTGGACCTTTTTTTTATTATTTTAGTTCATTCTACCAGCTCCAAATATGGAAACCCAAGAGCTTGTGACAGAAGAGATATGTTTCACAGTATTCGAGATGGATAAGTGACAATAGCTTTTAAGGCATGCACTTTAGAGCCCACATTCATTACGTGTTCTTTTTTTTTTTTTTTTTTTTTTCCCATACTGCCACCCTCTTAGATTAGATTAGATTAGATTTACTTTCATTCCAATTGATCCGTAGTGAGGAGGTCCTCCAGGATGTGGAACATGTCAGAAAAACAACAATACATGACAAATATTTACAACTAAAACAAATAAGCTAATGTACCATTCCACAGGTCCCAAGTGGAATGATCGTCATTTTTTAATGAACACTAAGAGTCATTTTACAAATACTAAAGCACTGAATTTAAAATAAAAAAGTTTTTTATTTATTTATAAGGTAATACAACTACTGTAATACTTATTTACAATGAACACATTACTGCACTGAAATGGTGCAGAAGTTAGATTATACTAACACACACACACACACTCTGAAAGTTGTATACCCCACAATCGTATCAACAACAGTACAAATGCATGCATTCTACTGTCAGAGGTATCAGAATGATTTTCACTCACAACTTCCAACTAGGTTTTTTTTTTTTTTTTTCCCCATACTGACACCCTCTGAAAGTTGTATACCCCACAACCGTATCAACAACAGTACAAATGCATGCATTCTACTGTCAGAGGTATCAGAATGATTTTCACTCACAACTTCCAACTCAGTCTTTTGTGGAGCATGTCCCTTGCCTCAAACTGATACATTTATCTTTCTCCGTCATTCCTGAATATTTGTAATATCATCACAGTACCACTATGTATAGCCAAACACATGTAGGAAATTTTATAATGATGGACTGGTGTTTACATCTATAGATGTTGCAAAGAAGGGGCAGACTGATTTGTTTTCACATTTGAGAAAACAATACATTGTAGAACTACATCAGATTTAATCCACCTACAAAGATGTTTTTTCAGTTATGTATCTAGCAGCCAGGCATATTCTCCATCATATGCCATAATAAGTTCATGTCTTCCTGTTTTAATGTAAATAAGTAACAGTAAGATCTATGTGAATTCCTTTCACGGGTTTATTTTAGATATCATCTGCATTGTTAAGAGATTTATAATTATATGGGTGGCAATATACTACTATATAAAGACAAGTCTCTGTTTATATAAAAAGTGGCGACATCTTTAACAAAAATCTGGAAAATTTCTTGACAAATTTGCCTCATATTTTCAAAAGATACTCTAGTAAACTTTCAGAGGGACATAGGGTACACATATTTCAATATACAAGGTATATAAATACTATATAAATAGGTGTCCCTAATTAAAGTTCCAATTTCAAAATGCTGTAGAAAGAGAACCAGTGCTCAGAAGGTATGATGAAGTACATCTTTTTTATGAGAAATAAAATAAGTTATTAAGTTTCTGACAGTTGCAATACACATTACTCCAATAATCATTTTTCTTTTGCTATCTGGAAATTTTTAATGAAGTATGATTTCACATTATAAAATATGCACTACAGATGTGAAAAGTCTGTAATTTACTGTTAACAGATAGTTACTTGTTTGAAGTTATAAGTTCAGATTATGATAGGAGCACTTTGTATGTAAATGAAAAAGTGCAAATTATTCTGTGAAACAAACTTTGTATGACTTTATACATCGGTAGTAATTTTGCAAAGTCTGGATCTTAAAAATAAGAGGGCGGTAAAATAATTCAGAAGAAAGCTGGTTCACCTAGCCAGTATCATAGGTATTAATCTGATAAACTTATAGTCATACAACAACTTATTCTCTACCCAACTAGTTGGGTGGGTTAGGTCATAATGTACTCAATCCCTGAGCCAGAGTTTACATATTTAATACACATAGCATACAGGTTATTCCACTTATTTCAAATACAAATTAAACCATATTCTAAATACAATTTATAAGGAATCAAACTTTTCCCAGTACTTTTTTCATTTAAGTTTGTTGTCCACAACCTGTGTATTACACATATCTCCAATTGATTTGGAATTTATCTTTATTGGATGTGCCTTATGTATACTGAAGGGTGTATTATACCACACGAACACTGAAACTAAACTAAATACTCCAGACTATTTCTTCTTATTGTTAATTTCATGCAGTCTAGGACTGCAGTATTTGTATGGATGTGTTACAGTAATTGCTGAAAGATGATGTATGTCAAGTGTTCATTCATCATTATCTGTGGTACTTTGCTTCTGCCAGTAACTACTTAAAATTAACAGTTGGACTTTATTTCATAGTTATTTTAGGCATTATTAGTCTCTATCTTATTTCATGCCTCTTTCTTTTGATTTCTGGAAACACGATGGGGGGCTGTTCAATTTCCTTCACTCTGGTCATGTTGTTGCCTCTCTATGGTATTCTCTCTTTCACTGTGCATCACCACCTGACAGCTCATGTACTTTATGTTCACTGATGTAAACAAAATGTTCCACCCTGTACTTAAGACTGTGAAGTGTCTATTTTTTTTATTATACAGTAGCCTATGTTTTTCCTTGTGGTTCAAGGTATCTCCATACCAAATGTCATCAAAATTGATTCAGCCATTTAGTGGTGAAAACATAACAGGCAGAGTTACTTTCAAGTTTAATAATATTAGTATGATGACTGTATTCATCACATTTAACATTTTAATTATATGGAAGATATTAATCAATAAAAGTGTTTTCACAAGTATGATACAGTACAAATGTCAGAAGAGTAAATATCTTTTTCAAAGAGTTATATTGTATCTTCCTTTCCATGAGCTGATTTTAATTAAATAGCGTATATGTTGTTTTGCGGTATGCTCAAGATACCTGTGAAAACCCTATCAAAATTTATCTCACAATTTTGGAAATTAGTATGTTCAAACAAACAGACATACATGATGGATTTACAGTTTTATTATTAATTTAGATATAAATATATCAGCTTCATTGTTAGAAGTGTTTTTTTTTTCCTAAATTGAGTCTATTGCCACGCCTTCTGCTTTGAAGAGCAATGCAGTAATTACAGTAGCTAAATGCTTCATTTCTTATGTACATGTTGGTGCATGTATTAGATGATGTGGATGCCACTATTTGTGGTCTTTGTTCTTCTAATCTGAAATGAGCTTCTTATAATTATAAGGGATGTATGTTATGCAACCTACATGAATAAATCAATAAAGTTCGTATGAACATCATATTTTATTTGATTTGCCTTACCATGGCATATTTCCTCAGGGAACTATAAAACATGTTCCAGATTTCAGGAATCATTTTAGATAATAACTGTGGTGATACAACTGCACTACATTTCAGGTCCTTGTAACTTCTGCCAGCAGACAAGAGACCATAATGTAGCTAACAGCCACTCCTCACAGTTTACAGCTTCTCTCACAAATGTATTATTTCTTCCTGAATGAGAATCTCACTCTGCAGTGGAGTGTGCGCTGATATGAAACTTCCTGGCAATTTAAAACTGTGTGCCAGACCGAGACCCGAACTCGGGACCTTTGCCTTTTGTGGGCAAGTGCTCTACCAACTGAGCCACCCAAGCACAAGTCACGCCCTGTCCTCACAGTATTACTTCTGCCAGTACCTTGTCTCCTACCTTCCAAACTTCGCAGGAGAGCTTCTGTAAAGTTTGGAAGGTAGGAGACGAGATACTGGCAGAAGTAAAGCTGTGAGGATGGGGTGTGAGTCATGCTTGGATGGCTCAGTTGGTAGAGCACTTGCCCACCAAAGGCGAAGGTCCCGAGTTCGAGTCTCGGTCCGGCACACAGTTTTAATCTGCCAGGAAGTTTCATATCAGTGCACACTCAACTGCAGAATGAAAATCTCATTGTGGAAACATCCGTTAGGCTGTGGCTAAGCCATGTCTCCTCAATATCCTTTCTTTCAGGAGTGCTAGTTGTGCAAGGTTCACAGGAGAGCTTGTGTAAAGTTTGGAAGGTAGGAGATGAGGTACTGGCAGAAGTAAAGCTGTGAGGACGGGGTGTGAATCGTGCTTGGGTGGTTCAGTTGGTAGAGCACTTGCCTGCGAAAGGCAAAGGTCCCGAGCTCGAGTCTCGATCCGGCACACAGTTTTACCTGCCAGGAAGTTTCATTTCGTATTATTTCTTGTCACATACTAAAATTTGACGACATTCAGCAGCTCCAAAAAGCATGCTTCGTCCATTCCTAAATAATTCCAAAACTCATGGGCTTCTAGCTCCTTAAGTATCAGTAACACAGCATGAGTGAATTTTTAACTTTGCATTATCCATTTCTTTGCCCACAGTTCTCTTTTGGCTTTTTTCTTGGGCCTAGACAAATCCCATTTTCTGTTTCTGTATAATACCAAGTGGAAGCTCATTGAACATAACCTCAATGAACGTAAGTTAAACATTTTGAAACCAGTGATACAAGCAGGGTGCCATGTAACCATTGAATGAAATCAATCCGGATGTGTGTTGCCTTACTGGAATTACTCAACTGGTCAGTCAGTCAATTGGCTGACAAACAGGTGCATGTGTAGGGCCCTCTGATGATTCTTTGTGTTCACAAGTAATGAAAATCATAGTAATATGTATAGTGTTTGTTTTGTAGTAGGATGGCTAGCAGAACAGTTTTACTTCACTGATATTTTAAAATAGAACCAATCTCCACTTTTATGCCTCATGTATTCCTCTTTAGTTATTGACTTTCTCATTTCCTTTCTTGATGCAGAATACAATGTTACAGTAGAAAATGATTAAATACATCTTCTAATTGAATTCCACATTGTATTGTAACCTCATACCTTAAATGAAACAAGTTTCAGTTTAAACTGTTTTTTTATAAATAAATAAAGTAGTTTTTACATATATACATATAATGTTTGGTATAATATATGATGAATGGTGTATGAAATAAATAGAATTTTAATGCATATAAATAACCAAAAAAAGTTATCATCGCGTTTTCTTGCTGGCTTTCAACCTGCATTGCACGAATGCACATTTTTCTCTCTTAGATGCTGCCTGCCGGATTTTTTGTAATTGTTTAGCAGGGCCTGGAGGAAGAAGTAGCTCCATAACCCTGAAAACAAAACATATTTAGATTATTATTCCGAATACTGGTAACCTATTACATAATTATTTACGCTGTAATTTCGCAATTTGGCGTCAAAATTATTTTACTGGAGAAGGATCTATATGAAATATATGAACCATGTCATCCAGTTACTTTAAAACAATTACTATACACCCTCACATTAGCTACAGTCAATATACTGCACATTTATTTTTTGTTCAGTCCAGTGACCACATATTATGCAATATGTAAAAATGGATTTGAGTTTTTACGTTTCCAGTTTACCAGTCTTACATAACGTACTACTCATTTTATATTGATGATCTGGTGTGGACTTCATGATCGTAAATATCAGTTGATGATGCCTGTCTTGAACAGTATAATACAGTCTCACTTTTCATTCTGCAACAATATCTACTGCCACTCTTAGTTTGCAGGAAGTTTTTAAATTTTCTGCTTACTTGCTGCTTAGACAAACATTTTCCTCTGAACTTTATTTATTTATTTATTTATTTATTTTGATCCAACATCAACTGATTACAAAAAAAGTTTTTTTTTTCCAGTCTTCTGGATAAGTCAGAGCCTTACTTACTAGGGTTACATATTATTGGCTGGCACTTTTATCTACACAACTTTTTCTAAATTTAGTTGAGAGAACAGAGTTACATATATGGACTATACAGAAAAAAAAGTTGTTATTGCCATACTTAGATTAAGGAGTCTACAGTTTGTAACAGTATTCATATCTGACATTCAAATATTTACAGTTTGTGACACAGTCTAAGACCTGAGATTACATATATTTTTAGATAGATGGTCTTCCATCATACGAGTGTACTAAATCTAGAAACTCATCTATTGAATATACAGGATTGTTTAGGAGCCATAATTTTAATTTCATTTTTAGTTTTGTAATGGGCAATTTGGAGATATTAGGATGGAAGCAATTCAGTAGTTTTATGCCTGCATAGTGAGGGCTTTTCTCATAAAGTGTTGTTCTATGAGAGATGATGTGGGGTCTCTCTCTACCTCTAGTGTTGTGATCATGTATTTCTTTATTAAGTGTTTTGTTACTGTTTACTGCCATAATGATTATCTTCAGCACATACAGGTTATGAACAGTTAGTATTTTAAATTCTTTAAACTAATTTCTGCAGGACTCCCTGGCACATTTCTTTCCCATAGTTCTAAGTGCCTTCTTTTGAAAGGTAAGTGCACTTTTCATATTACCTTTACTGCTGGATCCCCATACCTCTATCCCATAACTTAGATGGGATTCAAATAGTGCAAAATATATTTGCCTCAGAGTGGTGATGTTGCAAAAAGGTGTCAGTTTTCTTAGGACATATATGGTAGTACATAGCTTTTTGCAAATATCATTCACATGATCAGACCAGTTTAACTCTGCATCTAGTGTCAGGCCAAGAAATTTGGTCGAGTATTGTTTTTTAATGTATTCATCACCCATTAAGATTTGGTTTTCATGAGTTTTTTGCCTCCCAAGATCAAATTCAATATAGACAGATTTATTTGTGTTTAATTTTGGTTTGTTTTCATTAAAATACTGCAGAATTAAGCCTGCTGCAGTATTGGATTCCACTTCGAGCTGGGAATAGCTTGGATTACTGCATATTAACGTGGTATCATCTGCATATAAGATAGCTGTTGCATGGTTTGTTATGGACTGAATATCATTTACATAGATAATAAAAAGAAGTGGTCCTAATATTGACCCCTGTGGGATACCAAAATTTATGTCAGTGGTGTTTGATTTGTATGTTCCCTCTGTAGTGCTAATAGACACTAACTGCTTCCTATTTGTCAAGTAGGACCTCATCAGATTATGGGCTGTGCCTCGAATGCCATAGTTCCACAGTTTGTCCAGCAATATGGTCGTATCAACACAGTCAAATGCTTTTTGTAAGTCTAGAAAGATGCCACATACATGTTCTTTATTATCTATTGCTTGAGTGACACCTTTGATTAAGTTTGTTGCTGCTGTAATGGTGGATGACCCCTTGACAAACCCATACTGCCCCTTAGAAATCACTTTTTTGCATACCAGGAAGTTCCAGATTCTTATGTATATTACTTTCTCAAAGATTTTGGATATTATTGGAAGAACAGAAATGGGTCGAAAGTTTTCTACTAAATTCCTGTTTCCTTTTTTGAAAATAGGCACAACTCGGGCAATTTTCAACTCATCTGGAAATAGACCATCTTCCATATGAGAATTGATAACTAGACAGGACAGCACGGGGATGAGACAGAATGTGGTTGGGGAAGAGACAGGACAAGTAGGAGACAATATGGGACAGAGAGGGGATGAGACAAAATGGCATGGGGGGCAAAACAAAATGGAGTTGTGGATGACAACAGACACAAGTAAGATATGTGCCCTATATACTGAGTGACACATAACACACCTCCTGTTGTGATAAATAAATGACTAGTTCATAATAGCCCAGAGCCTGAAACTGGCCATAAGAACAAATATATTTATGTTCAATTGGAGCTGAAATTTAATCAAATTTATTATAACAGTTGCAGATGCACTATCACTGAGATGAGGAACATGGAGGACATGATAAAAAGAAAATAAGTGGTTACTACAATGAATTTCTAAATACTAAGATCCAAGTTGATCAAATCTAACAGCAAAACAACAGCTGGAGATCTTGGGGTTAGGGGTTCTCAAATGAAAAACCAACTAACCCCATTATATGATTTCGTAATGGACAATAGTGTCAATACTAATAAACACTAACACTGTCTGAATGGTTAAAATGAAGGTTAAACCAAGAGAGTAGTAGGATTCACACAACAGTTGGCCCCTCTTTAGTATGCTGCAAGAGACGGTTCTGGGCAGAAAGAGGTGTTTAGAGTATTGCATCCACATATTTGGAAAATTAATACAGTGATATGCAAAACCTAAGGACAAAAGTAGCTTCCACATGATGTGCCATTGCCAAGTAACATAGCTTGAAAGAACTGCTACTGTATAGTACAGAAAGTAGCCGAGGGAATACACAATGAAATGATCAGAAATGACATTTGTATTTAAAGACAATAATTACACTGAAGTCACTGCAATTTATGATAGTCCCCTGGACATTACAAAATGCAGGACATGGTAGTTAATAGGTTGTGTGATCACCACACATGGCAATGCATGCTCTGCAATGTCCTCCCATGCTGGCCACAAGTTAGGTAAATAATTCTTGTGGTGTGGCATTCCATTCCTACGCTAGTGGGGCTGACAACTGCTGGATAGTCACTGGTGCATGTGAATGTGCTACAATATGTCTAATCAGTGCATCCCACATGTGATCACTGGTATTTAAGGCAGGGAAATTGGCAGACCAGCCCATTCATCAAATATCTTCTCATTCCAAGAGTCTTCCACCTGCACTGTTCAATGCGATCATGCATTGTCATCCATAAAGATGAGTCAGGACCAAATGTAACCCTGAAAAGATGCACATGAGGAAGGAGTAGAGTGGCACAATAATGTCGACCAGTTAGTTTACTGTGTTCAAAGATTTGGAGGTCAGTACATCCATGCAAAATTATGCTCCTCACTTGATAACATCTGTACCACCAAAATGATCATGTTCAACAATGTTCTTGGGTGCATTACATATTCCCATCTCTCTCCATATTATGGTACATCAAGATTCACTCTCATACTGAACTGCTCTTATCTGAGAAGAGCACACAACCCCACTCTTTGTTGGTCCCGTACCTATGCTCTTGACAACACTACAAACAGTGCTACCAATATGTGGGTGTCAGTGGAACACAACATACTGGTCACTGGGCAAATACACCACCCCATGCAGTCACCACGTCATCCCGCTATGGAGCGTGCCTTGCAGTCCTGTTAAATGTGGTTATAACTGCATCTGCTGTTTGGTGTGAGTCACTTCTTGTCTATTGCACAATGTATGGTCATCTGCTGCTGTATTTGACCAAGGTCAACCACCTCATCTCCTTTGGGCAGCAGTGCCTGTAGTCCATAATGCTCCCTATGCAAGTGAAATAATGCTGTGAGCAATGCCAGACTCCTGGGCTACACTCATCACACTTCATCCATCTTCCAGTTTCCTAATGATTCTTTTCCATGTGAAGTCATTCAGATGTTGTCTCTCAGCCATGTCATATTGATGGACACAACCGCAATGCACTGTAACTGCTCACAGTTTGATAAATACTGTCTTTTCTCATTCCTTCAGTTGTGGCATTATAGTCATGCGACCACATGTGATTTGATGTCCAACTTTTTGGGCTTGACTGGGAGATCTCTGCAACATGTTCCCACTCTTTCTTTCATTTCTACCAAGTAGTTAATACATTAGGTTACTTTATTTATTTTGTCCTTCAATTCTGTGGAGCAATGTTCATTCGTGATTCACCAGATGTATGATAAGATGAGAAGTGATCCATGAAAGAACAGTAACAGAGCTCAGAGTGCACAATTTGTTGTGAGCCTCATAATATGGCTGCAGAAAAGGGCTTTCAATAGAAGCTTTAATTCATTCCTCCACTGACAAGCCTGTTGCAGGTCTGATAGATCCCTGTCAGAAGACGTATGAAGTACACACAGAACCAAATAAAATATTTAGGGCAGCAGGTATCTTGTTTGATTTAAGAGAAGCATTTTATTGTTGAACCATTTTGACATAAGTTACATTATTGTACAGTTACGTGAAAAATTCATCAATTTCTCCTTTAATATCTGAGTGAAAGAAGTAGCAGAAAGTATTCCTCAATTGTCACCTAACAAGGGAATTGTTCTGATTTTGGCTAATGTCTTTAAAGAGTTGACGGGAAATGGGTAAGGTGGAGGGGCATACATTTCTAATCTTCTTCCACTGTTTTTCTTGATAAATGCTACCTATCTTTCACTAAATATAGCAGGGGGTTTCTTTTCTGAATTATATTTGTCGATGAGATGATAGTTTACAAAGTTTATGTAGGTCACTGTTCAAGTACTAATATTACAGCACAAATACTGTGCCATGGGATTTTTAGATAATAATGCATCAAAGGAGGAAAGAAAAATGAGGGTTTAATGTCCCACTGACAAACAGGTTATTAGAGACAGAACACAAACTCATCACATCTTTTCTTTTTCAAAAGAGCTATTCTGGCAAACTTAATCTCGATGATTGGATAGGAATCTCGACCCTGCCTCCTCCAGAATGTGACCCAGTTTCTTAAAACAGTCAGTTCTAATAACCTGGGCTTATACAAAAGACACTGCAACATCTGTTTAGTCAACACTAGACAGAAAAGTGATTTTCAGTTGGATAAGACTTCCTTAATTTATGTACAGAGTGGTATTCACTTCTAATTGACTTCTAACACCAACAAGGATGTAGGCAATACAAGTAAGATTTTCAAATCAAATTTGAAAGACTTCCTCGTAGCATATTCTGTACAAGAGTTCCTTCCAATAGTTTAGTGTCTTTTGCTGTAATCCGGTATTTGTGTGAATATATTATAACACTTGGGATAGTTTGTTTATCTGTCTCTTCTTTTTCAAAGAAATATGAGCATTCTATTAACTATGTATATAGCGCCTCATTCCATGAAATGGTTGCTTTGGTGCACATAGTCTTGTGATACCTGAGAAAATTTAAATGACTCAGCAGAGAGCTAACAGGTAAAGTGGGGCCTGCATATGCCACTGGTGGACACTCAAGAAATTAAAACATAGCTGTATTTCTAAGAATTTAAAGAAAAATAATTTAAAAAAAAAATAAAGGTGGAGTGACACTGGCATCATCACCTTAAAACAGGATGTTGAACTCTATCCCATAGGGCATTGACAGCCATGAGTACCAATCACCTTACCTGCAGGCCGTCTGTGAAGTAGTACTATTGTACCTCATTCACACCTTGTTCTGAGCATACATGAACCATATGCCCACCCCTGCCCACATGTGGGGAACTCAGCCAAAAATCACAATACAGCATAGTTCTGGTATCCTGATTACCATGCAACAGCTGTTTTTCCTTTCCTTCCCATCTCTACCCACAAATGCCCAGCTGCCAGGCACTCCAGCTGAAACAGCCTGCCTTAAAGAGCCATACATTGGAAGTGTTTTTGTCCCAATCTTTCAAGGATATGGTAAATCATTGTTAGATAACAAAATTGCACAAACAGTATCATTACTTTGGCATTAACATAAAATCAGTGAGAGAATGCAGCCAATTCAATTTGATAATAAGTTGCAGTCATCTCTTACGACAATGTAAAGCAGTAACGGACTCAGGGAAGTTACACAATACTTTCAAATGTACATAGTGGCAAAACTGTGATGAGCTATAGACCAAAAGTAAAAGTAAGCCAAATACTGTACACTGTACAAAATTTCTGAGGTGAATGGTGAGTTATTGTTGCAGACATGCACATATTTCTATGACAGACTGAGTTATCATAAGACTCTAGACTGATACAAAGACACTAAAGTGATTTCAGTTTATATCTGTTTATATTTCCCATTTCTTCTGCACACCACAGCACTGACCTATGCATTCTACTCTTCTGCTCTAGGTTCATACTTCAGCATTATGCTCAAGCTTACTGTCACAGTATCCACCACCCACAGCTGTGGAACATCCATTTTGTTCAGTTAGTTTCTGCTTAGTTGTCTGACATTTATAATTTTATTACTGAAGGCTGGCCATACGTCCCCCATATCCCCAGAGCTGTGAAAACACAACACCAATACAGAACAGGGTGGCAAGTTTTTGACTCCACAATACGGCTTGGCAGAGCAAGGCCACTCACTCAGATTTTCAGCAATTTTTATTACAGTGGCTTCTTATATGACTGAGTCCCTGAAGTTAAAGGTCCAACCCAGCATCTTTGTTTGATCTAAATCAATGGAGTGTACAGCTGCCAAGCAGTTTTCTCGAATAATCAATCTGTCATGATGTTTCAAATATGTGTGTCAGTGACATTCAGTCTCCAATGCTCTGATCGTCTGGCTGGTTTATGAAAGATGCTATTGATGACATTCTCAGCTTGACAACACATGCTGCACAGTACTGATCTCATTTTGGCGTGATACGATATAAGTGTAGCTGATAGTGGCTTATCTGCATCCTCCTTGGTGGTCTCTTATCACCCACTGGTACAGGTTAGAGAGCACAAGGAATTGCTGGTTTGCTAAATCAATGCTGATTAATATAATTTTCAGCTGCTCTAATTTGGCAATTGTGTTTTCTGTCTCTGAATACGTGAGGCCACTCCAGAGTCCTGGCATCAGACAACTAGTGCACCTAATAAAACAACTCTGTTTGTTGTCAAAATATTTTTTGTGTTTTTCACAATAATCCTGCAACACACACAAGTATTTTTCATAAATCATATACACTGGGGAGAGCTGAAGAATTGCACTAACCAAACAAACTGTTTCCAGTTTACTCCTTAATCATGTATATGTGTTGGGAAGATGTCCATCACTTTAAGATAAATTAACTCAAATGTAGATGTTAATGGATTCACATTTGATTCATTTGCTTTTCAGGTGAAGGAACATTCAGTGCTCATTGTTGTACTGTTTGTTTTACTATTTCCTAATATAGACAATTCACTGCAGTGTTAAAGGTTAAGCATTCCCATCATTAATGAAAAGAAATGTGTGTGTAATAAAAAGGGTGAATAACATCATGTGACAAACCTGAACTTAGAATTAGTGTTACTGCAGCACGGAACAATGTATCTCTGCCTGCTTAAACATTGTAATACCATGGAGTAAATGCTACATGAATCAAAGGGACAATAAACATGGTTGCTGTTATTAACTGACACAGAAAATGAATTAAAAGTGTTACAAATGAATCAAACCAATTTCATACCAAAGAGAAGAAAGAGTAATTCAGCTCAGAGTGACCAATGAAATGTTTCTGGAACCAAAATTTTCTTATGTGGAACAGAAAAGAAAAGAAAATTAAAAAAAGTAATAATAAATACCTGAAAGAAAAAAGCAGTACAAAGAATTAACAGAAAACAGACAAACAGAAGGAACAACATTTAACATAAAATTAGAAAAGAGAGGAAAAATGGGGGGGGGGGGGGGGGGGGGATTGGATTGGTGTGATGAACGGGCATCATATTTCACTGAGGTAAGAAAAAATAAAGTGAAAGCAGAAAGATGAATGCAACTATGTAGTGTAACATATTAACAACTGAAAATAGTCTAGTTTGTGAGATCCAGTGTAATCAAAACTTCAATAAAACCTCTAAAATTTTGCGAAACATTTTTGAATTATTCTGGTAAGTATAGTGAAAGTTTTGCCAATCTACTGCTTTTCAACCAGTTTGTCTTATAGTTGTCTATTTCTGATGTAGTTTTTTTTAACTATATGGTTTATTTCAGTCGAGGCTCACATAATTCTGTAGCGGCTACTTGTTTCAACTGCCTATCCATGATGCTAAATATTGCTTGACCAGTGGGCTATTTATAATGACTACACAGTTAAAACTGGTATAGCTAGTAATCAGTTTTGTAAGCAATGAATGAAATAAATTAGATACTGGAAAGTAATATTCCCGCTGGGGCCCTCAGCCAATAAAATGACAAATACAAACTAACTTTTTCAAAAGTGAGGTAAAGCTCAAAAATTAAGCATACTGTACTACACCCTATACATGGTGTGCCAGGAGAAACAGTCAATATACAGGGATATGACAGGATCACTCATTTTAAGAAAAAATGTTCGTGTGAACATACACCCTATTCCAATGGTTTCTTTTATTTTTTGAGATAAAACACATTTAATGTACATTGTTTTTTACTTTATGTATTATTCAGTAAATTGTTAGGTATACACATGTACAACAGTTAGTAGGTCTAAACATTACAATATACATTTCACAAAGTATCGATTGAAAAATATGTATTTTTAACACATTCACTTCCATGCATTATTGTACATGTCACATTACAGCTGTTGTACAATAATGATGAAAGTTCAAATATCCCACCATCAACTTTAATGCATTTGTACACTCCTGGAAGAACATATTGTGTTGCTTCTCTGAGTGCCTCCGTACATTCCCTAATGAGGGTAGCAGCCTCCATGACCCACAAAAACAAATGTACATTATATGTCTTCTATCTCAGAAACCATTCAGAATAGGGCACATGTCCATATGAAGTTGTTTGCTTCAAATGAGCATGCCTGTCATATTCCTGAATATTGATTCTTCCTCCTGGTACACCTGGTATAGCACTTATGAAGAAGGCAATGGAGTGTGTATAATGGGGAAAAGGTTGTTTTATATGATGTGATAGTCTATATGATCTGGAGATAACTTCAATCAGTTACAGAAGAAATCTATTTCATTACCTCTCACTTAAGTTCATCACAATGTTGGCAAAGTGGAATGTATTAGCTTACTGGATAGTCAGGTAGTCTGAGATTGTGGAAGCTACTACTGAAATCTTAAACAAAAAGTAGTTAGCTCCCCCCCCCCCCGCCCCCCTTGTAACATAATAAGACATCCACATTAATTAATTAACAGTTTCTCTGTGTTTCATACCAAACTGAAAAATCTCAAAAAATCTCTTATCTGTTGATTTCTGAATGTGCCATCTATTTAATTCAGTTCAGAAATTCCAAATCTTAGTCACTTTGGATGCTGTGTGCTCTTCAATTGTGTCTCAAAACACTTTATTTTATTTACTTATTCATTCGTCCAAAAAATCTTTCCAGATTGTGGGACACGGAATAAGCACATAACGAAACAGTAACGCAACACAACACAATAAAAATACAGTATTATTTCAGTAGATACAAAGAATTTAGCTTCATCCACGAAAGAGTTTGCTCTACTTGCAGTACCTGCACTGTATTGTTTCGAGTCTCTTCTTGTATCACAAATGTTGTAAAAATTCTGCTACTGAATAGAAGCAATGATCCAATCAGACTGCCCTTAAGGTTTTGCAAAAAGAGAATGAATGAATGATATGATTTTTACCTATGTGGAAGACTACTGTAAATTTGTATGCCATTGTTTATTATGGAATTTTAGTAGACTGAAGTCCTTACTGACTGACCTGAAGCTTTTCCTTTAGTATTGTATCATATTCATGAGTATTAAAATGCTCATGTATGTCTTTAAAATTGTTTGTAACACACTTACAGATTTCTAGTATGTGCATACAGGGAAGGAGGAGGATTGACTACTTTTGGAAGTCACTGAAACCAATATCACTGAAACTATTAACATATTCCAAGTTTTATCTATGCATTACAAAAATGTTTTGGACTTAAGCATTTCTGGAACCTCAACTATAATTACCTTATCGATTTCCTGTCCAGTTGCATTCTTCGGATGGTCTGGCCTATTTCACATATTATCCTCTCACTGCAGTCCTTGCCATCTAAAGCTTCAAAAACAACTTTTGTTAAGCCAGAAAGATCATCAGGTGCACTTTTCAGAGCAACAATTTCACGTGATCTTAGAGAACCAAATTTTGGTAGAAACAGTACTGAAACTATGTACATCACTGCCATCCCAATAAATCCAGCAATTGCCATAAACAAAGGTTCAACATTCTTCTGTGAATCTGACATTTCTGAGGCATCCATGTGAACCATATCAGTCATACTCTGTGATGTTGACATGTCATTCTTCATCCCACTGGCCTGTAACAAAAAAATTAATGAATGTTAAAATTTAAAGTTCAATGTTGCTTTTTATGTATGTGTGTGTGATGCCCATACTTTATGTACACAACTGTCATATTAATATAAAATTGATGGTCTCAGGCGTATAATTACGTGTGGAAGTTTTGAGCAGACCATTTGTCATCATCAGGTGGGCCTAGCACCTGGCTTAATGCTACACACTGCTTAATGTCCACAACACAATCAGCTCCAGTTCACATAACTAATAACACAAACAGCAACTGTTACATTTTTCATGTGCTGAGGCCAGTGGCTGTGCCCTCCTTTTGTGGTGCCCATGGCATTACCTTTCAATGAGATAACACAAGACTGCATGCTGCAGTGTCATCCTAACCTATCTCAATACAGAGTGTTTTCAGTTGTTGCCATGGCAATTCAGTTCACCAGATTTCCCACCCACTGAAAACATCTGGTCATGGGTTGATGAGCAATAGATAGAACCAGCATGGAATGACATCTAAGCTTAGTGATGTTGATGGCCACATGGGTTAGAGTCATTGTTCCTGCCAGAGGAGACAGCTCTGATTACTAAATTTTGCACCCTGTATACTCCCAAGTCATCTGAAAATTTAATAAAGTATTCTTCCTACTGTAACATGTATGCACAATAAATAAAAATTTAGTTATTTGCTATGATTCCTGGTGCTGCAGTTTTAGTAGCCAATGGAGTACAATGGAACTTCATCTACTCCAGTCCCTACAAAATTGTATGCAGTGCTGTACTTCATACAGTGTATTGTTCAGAAGATCAATCCAGACAATGTAGTCAGAGATATGACTGAATAATAGAGGGATTCAATTTGCTTTGAAACATCTGCATACACTATATTAAAATTATGCTAGTTATCTAATATATTGTATGTTTACATTGGAAATTTACATCTAAAATTACAATTTGTTCACATAATCCATAATGACTACTGCAGTTAATCATGTTTGTAGACATAATATTTCTGATCCTAAACAGTAAAAACTGAAACATTCCTTTGGCGTGACTAAAAATTACTTAATATACAATGTATGTACTGGTAGTTTTTTATTATTAATCTTATAAAACTACACTGAAAAACCAAAGAAACTGGTATACCTGCCTACTATAGCATAGGGTCACCGTAAGCATGCTGAAGTTCTGCAACACAACGTGGCATGGATTCAACTAATGTCTGAAGTAGTACCATGAATTCTGCAGGACTGTCCATAAATCCATAAGAGTATGAGGGGATGGAGCTCTATCCTAAACAGCATGTTGCAAGGCATCACAGACATGGTCAATAATGTTCATGTCTGGGGAGTTTGGTGGCCAGCAGAAGTGTTTAACTCAGAAGAGTGTTCCTAGAGCCACTCTGTACCAATTCTGGACTTGTGGGGTGTTGCATTGTCCTGCTGGAATTTCACAAGTCCACAATGGACAAGGATGGATGCAGGTGATCAGACAGGATGCTTATGTTTGTGTCACCTGTCAGAGTCCTATATAGACATATCAGGGGTCCTATATGACTCCAACTGCACATGCCTCATACCATTACAGAGCCTCCACCAGCTTGAGCAGTCCCGTGCTGACATGCAGGGTCCATGGATTCCTGAGGTTGTCCATACACGTGCATTTGCTTGATACAATTTGAAACGAGACTCGTCCAACCAGCCAACATGTTTCCAGTCATCAATGGTCTAGTGCCAGTACTGACACACCCACGCAAGGTGTAAAGCTTTGTGACTTGAAGTCATCAAGGGTACACCAGTGGGCCTTCAACTCCAAAAGCCCATACTGATGATGTTTCATTGAATGGTTCACACACTGACACTTACTGATGGGCCAACATTGAAATTTGCAGCAATTTGGGGAAGGGCTGCACTTCTATCATGTTGAACGATTCTCTTCAATTGCATTGGTCCTGTTCTTGCAGGATCTTTTTCTGGCCGCAGGAATGTCAGAGATTTGATGTTTTACCAGATCACTGATATTCATGGGAAATACAAGTTGATCCATACTGAGCCCTGCATTATCTGAGCAATTATAATACAACTGATGTCTGGCTATTGCCAGAATTCAATCATTAATGACTGTTTTGCCTCAACAGAAATATAGCACACTGGCACATTGCACATTACGAGATTGGGTTTACTTCTATTTTTTTAAATCATGTCATCATCACATTCCACGCTGTTAAGCTAAGGTCCAAGCTCTCTGTCACACACAGTCCTCCATCATACATAATAGGGACCACTGAAGCATGCTCAGAGGACTAGTAGCAGTGACCAGCCCTTAGCTTAAGAAGAGTAGTCATAAACTTTTAATTATCACACTGAAAAAAAAAATACACAATTAATTGTGTGTGTGTTGGCAGATACATTTTTTCAGTCCTGGTACACACTGGTATCCCTGTGCCTCAGAACTGTAGCACCCAGCTAGAAGGCCCAAAATAAAATGGTGTAGCCCGCTGGTAGAGACGAGTATACGGCAGTAATTAATTTTCTGTATTTGAAGGGGATCAGTGCTACAGCAGTCCATGCTACATTTATGGAAGTGTACAATATCAACAGAGCATTGTAGGGCAGAGATGTTAGGTGGTTTGGATGCTTCCAGTGTGGTCAGACTGTTAGACTAATCTGAATGAAATATCAGACCACCTGTCTGTAAAGAATCAGGAATCTTAAGAGAAGTGTAGACTCTAGTGCAGCCAGACAGCATATCACACCCAAATTGATACTGGAAAAAGTGAAATTCAGTCACAGAATAGTTTTCAACCTTTTCAACATCATAAATGTTGCTGTCCACTGGTTAGTTAGTTATATGTTCCATAGATAATTTGAATGATTCTTTTCTCAAAATGATGTGGTGCAAGTCAGTTACAGGATATGTATACATGATTAGTGTTAACATCAGTGAATATGTTATTTCACTAGTACTACTTATGCAAATATACATAAAAATAAGTCGCTTTCAAGTTTTTTATATACAGGCTACCAGTTTTTAAACAGAAATTTGTAGATAATAGGAGTTGTCCAGAAGAAGTTTCACACTTCAAAAAAAGTTTTGCATCACCTCGGTTCTGAGAGTTGCGGAACCTGTACAGAAAATTGGGATAGACATAAACATAAACATCATTTCCACCCTTTTTATTCCTCATGAAAACTACACATTACATGCACCACCACACAGTGAGACATTCAGAGGTGGTGGTCCAGATTGCTGTACACACCAGTACCTCTAATACCCAGTAGCATGACATCTTGCAGTGATGCATACCTGTATTTGTCATGGCATATTATCCACAAGTTCCTCAAGGCACTGTTGGTCCAGATTGTCCCACTGCTCAATGGCGATTCAGCACAGATTCCTCAGAGTGGTTTGTGGATCATGTTGTCCATAAACAGCCCTTTTCAATCTATCCCACGCATGTTCGATAGGGTTCATGTCTGGAGAACATGCTGGCCACTCTAGTTGAGTGATGTCGTTACCCTGAAGGAAATCATTCACAAGATGTGCATGATGGGGGCATGATTTTTCATACATGAAGATGAATGCCTCGCCAATATGCTGCCGATACGGTTCCACTAATGGTCGGCGGATGGCATTTAAGTATCGTACAGCTGTTACGGCGCATTCCATGACCACCAGCGGTGTACATCAGCCCCATATAATGTTACCCCAAAACAGTAGTGAGCCTCCGCCTTGCTGCACTCGCTGGGCAGTGTGTCTAAGCATTCAGCCTGACTGGGTTGCCTCCAAACACGTCTCCGACGATTGTCTGGTTGAAGGCATATGTGACACTCATCAGTGAAGGGAACATGATGCCAATCTTGAGCGGTCCATTCAGAATGTAGTGGGCCCAACTGTAACGCGCTGAAAGGTGTCGTTGCAAAGATGGACCTCGCCGTGGACATTGGGAGTGCAGTTGCGCATCATGTAGCCTATTATGCACACTTTGAGTCATAACAAGATGTCCAGAGGCTGCATAAAAAGCGTTATTCAACATGGTGGCATTGCTTTCAGGGTTCCTCTGTGCCATAATCTGTAGATAGCGGTCATTCACTGCAGTAGTAGCCCTTGGGCGGCCTGAGTGAGGCATGTCATCGACATTTCCTGTCTCTCTCTGTATGTCCTCCATGTCCAAAAAACATTGCTTTGGTTCAGTCTGAGACACCTGAGAGCCCTTCCTGGCACAAAGTAACAATGCAGATGTGATCAAACTGCTGTATTGACCATCTAGGCATGGTTGAACTACAGAAAACATGAGCCGTGTACCTCCTCCTTCCTGGTGGAATGACTGGAACTGATTAGCTATCGGACCTCCTCCATCTAACAGGCACTGCTCATGCATGGTTGCTTACATCTTTGAGCGGGTTTAGTGACATCTCTGAACATTCAAAGGGACTGTGTCTGTGATACAATATCCACAGTCAACATCTCTCTTCAGGAATTCTGGGAAACGGGGTGATGCAAAACTTTTTTTTATGTGTGTATCGTAAAGTTATATTTTCTTTTCTGGGTGTTGCAGGTGCTCACATAAATCAACAAGCCCATCAAACTAATGCAGCAGTGGAAATGTCACATCTGTGTCAGGTAAAAATCTAAATGTCATATGGTGCTGTTGGCTGGGAAATCCAACAGGATGGGTTCGGATCCCTAGTAGAAAGGGTGTTCTTCCACCGCATACAATGGCTCCTTTCCTTGTGAATATGTGAGATTTGGGTCAAAAGTGTATTTTTGGAGATGAGGTGAGTGTCATTGATGGATCTATAGTGTAACATTATGTTTGTGTTCTGTTATGTTTGTGTTCTGTTATATTGATGAGAGAAGAGAGAGAGGGAAACCTGATGCTGACGGAATACCTATTAGTTGCAAACAGCATTAAGGACACCACCAAACTAAACAATCCCATCTGATGGATGAATCACCATCAATAGTGTCACATGCCTTCAATTCATGAGACACTGTGGAGAGGTTTGGAATTTAATCCAGGACATTGATGTAAAGACTGGTAATTAGAGACTTTGAGGCACCCAAATACTGACAGTGAAAGTATTGTCCACCACCAGGATTAGAATTTACTGACCTCCTAGCTAAGTGTGACAAGCAGGTGTGCATTAGCAAATTCAGCAACAAAGGTGGGCATCTGTGTCACATCAATCCAAATATCTAGTTTAGCAACCTAAGCACCAAGGACAAGTGCTTGGTGTATCACTATGATGCAGACACAAATGGACAAAGCAAGCAATGGAAGCACAGGGATTCGCTATTAGTGGAAAAGGCAAAGCACTGTACAAGTTGATGATGAGATTTTTAGGGACTGCCACAGTATGGTGCTAACAGATTACTATTGTAAGGGGTAAGCCATCACAGAAGCCAACAACCAAAACCTCCTGAAAAAGTTACAGGAAGTTTCCAAAACGAATTATAGTGAGAAGATATCCAAGGAGGTGTTTTTATTCCACAACAATGCCACAGCTCATTTTGCATGGGTCACAGTCCCACATGCTACTTCTTTGGACTGCTAGACTGTCTCTCCTTAGCAATTTGAGCAGCAAACATGTACTTACTTACGCTGTTCTAACAAAGTGCTTCAAGGTGCTCTTTAAATCTCATTTTAGTGATTCTGCTTGTTTGGCCCATGTAAAATTTTGGACAGACCACTTTTTAGCCCATATATTCCAGACTTCATGTGGAAAGGTTTGTAGTTGTCTATTCTGTGTGACTTGGTGGCTACGTGGGTGTCAAACTACAAATTTACAGGAACATGATTCAAGTATTGGTTGGTCCTAAGAATTTTTTCTGTCACTTCTTACTTCTTTTACCTAGTTCCGATTTTTGTGTATGTGCAAAATACCAAGTCGCGACAAGACTTGGAGTCTACCATACATTAAAGTATGTTCTCTATAATTGGCTGAATAAATTAGTTCAAAGTTCAAAAGAAAGCAAGGGCATACCATCTTCAATAGGACCGCTCTTGGTAAAAAACTGTATCATTTGTATAAAACCTTATGCATGGTTAAATACACGCTGGGTATTTTAGCAGCTTTTCTTTGTTTAGATTAAATTAGATGATCTTTTCGTTCCAACTGATCCATAGACAGGAGATCCCCTGCGATGTAGAACATGTCAGAAAACAAGAATACACGATAAATATTTACAGCACAATAACAGATATGCTAATATACCTTCCACAGATCCCAAATGAAATTGCCTTTGTGAATGTGGAATCTATCAAAACAAAATCTCAAGCATATCTACATTTAAGAGGATATAAAAGCTGTCACCAATTATTAAATGTTCACTACACTTGAGTGAATATGATAATTCTTATGTTATTGCGAGCGCATCATCAAATAACAAAATAAATAAAAAACTTTTTACAGCACTTATTTGCAGTGACAGCATTATAGCACAAAATTTGTACAGAAGTCAGATTCCATGCAATATTTGCATGTGTCCAGAAGATTTGTATGTGTTGTTTAGTATTTTTATTTTGTTTTATAGTTTACTAATGAGGACGGAAAGTGTGTACTCACACCTAGGAAGATAGCAGAAGCTATAAAATGAGGATTCTACTCTCGGTCGGGCCTGGGTAGTGTAGAAGTGTGTCGCCAGATGGCAGTAGCTGCCGGCAGTGGTATGCAGCCAGCCCCTTGCAGTAGGGACTGCCACTGAAAGAGGGCCAACAGGATCTACAAAATTATCTGCAGCCACCTCCTGCAAGTTTCTGGCCACCTAGCCCTCCCACCACAGCATTGCGGGACGTCACTGACAAGCCTGGAGAATCGCGATGACCGCCGTTTGTGACACACGCCTTTTTCTTTCTAGCTTTTCGTAAAAGTTTTTTTTTTGTTGTTTTCTCCTCTCTAATAGGAGTGTTTCATGAGTGAAACAGAAACGGATATCTGATGAAGACTGAAGACTGAATTCTTTTCTACCCATTGTTGTCATTAGCTTCAGTCCGAAGACTGGTCTGATGAATGCTGCTCTATCCTGCTCTGCAAGCTTCTCCATCTCCAAATAACTACTGCAACCTACATCATATTGAACCTACTTACTGCAATCATCTCTTGGTCTCCCTCTATAATAGTTACCGTCACACTTCCCTCCAGTAATACTAATCCTTGATATCTGCCACCCCACCACGACAAGGTCCATGATTTGTGTGGATGGGAGGATTATTGCCAATAATAAACACACAGAACAATCATCTAAGGGAATAATTCTTGCTGTATTTGAATCACATTATTTTAACCTTTGAACGGAGAAAAACAGTTTGTAGATATTTTAGCATCGCAAGGCTGAAAAGTTGTATCATCATCCGCCATGTGCAGAAAAAAATAAAAAAATAAAAAGGAAGTAGAAACAAATGAAAGATTTGGAAATAGTACTTTAGGAGTGCACATTTTGTTGGATTGGTGTTAAATGTTTGTCGGATTGGTGTTAAATGTTCTTCACTATGCCTTCTTGATACGAGGATGATGTATCAACTTTATTGTTAATACGTGTGGCTGGTGGAGATGGACCATATTATTGTAAGTCTTAGGTACAGAAATAAAACCTGCCATCAACAAAAAACAGCAGCAATTTTGAAATAAACATTCCATGTTACAGACAGGACACAACTCTGAGATGGGGACAGCCGTCTCTGAAACTGGTGCAACTATAGGCATGTTAATGACACATGTTTCATTTAAAATTATTTAGAAATGATATCTGTGGTTATAGATACAATGACTTATTTATAGTCTATAAAAAAGAGTGATTTCATTTAAGTTATGGTCTCCCATTTCAATGTATGCATATATACGAAATGTCGCGTGTTAAGTGCAAGAAAAGATAGAAAGTTTACAATTTGTAGCGACAAATATAAGATAAATATAATATACAAATATTTTGCAGAATATTTCTACGTTACAGAGGTTAAGTCACAGATATAACAAAGACAATTTTTTTTTCATATTGACATCCACACAATTAAAAATACAAATTTTATACACTATTGATGTATTTATACATGTATGTAGCACCTTTACACTAATTGTAAGCGTCCTATGATAGGGCAAAAAGAATATTGTTACCAATACTTTGCATTTTGGGTGACATTTTAGTTCAGCTGGCCATGGTGGCCGAGCGGTTCCAGACACTTCAGCCCGGAACTGCGCTGCTGCTACGGACGCAGGTTTGAATCCTGCGTCAGGCATGGATGTGTGTGACGTCCTTAGGTTAATTAGGTTTAAGCAGTTTAAATCTAGGAGACTGATGACCTCAGATGTTAAGTCCCATAGTGCTTAGAGCCATTTGAACCATTTTTTTGACATTTTAATTCCGTAACATTTCTCAATGGATTTTGAAGAAAGCGTACGATTAACAAGTTGGATTTGTTTTTAGGCGTGGTAATGTATTATCTTAATTTTCTAATAAACTACGTATTTTTTGTCAGTGGCCTTGCAGCAGTGGTAACAGCGATTCCTGTCAGAGCTCTGAAGTTAATCGCTGTCGGGCTTGGCTAGCTAGCACTTGGATGGGTGACAGAGTCTGCCGAGTGCTGTTAGCAAGCAGGGTGCACTCAGCCCTTGTGGGACCAAATGAGGAACTACTTGACTGAGAAGTAGCGGCTCTGGTCACGAAAACTGGAAAAGGCTGGGCAAATGATGAGCTGACCACATGCTCAAATGCTGCCTATCAACTGAAGAAGAAACAGTGGTCGGTCAGAACCGTTGGGTCTTCTGAGGCCTGTTCGGATGGAGCATCTATATTTTCATAATTTATAAAGCATTCATAATTTATAAAGCATTACAAAATACACTATTTGCCTAGCACGTGCACTTGATTTACAAACCTTAAACTGAAAACAGATAGCCTGTAGCATCGCGTATTCTAATGTGGTGAGCAGAAGTGTGCACCAGTTTGCATTGGATAGTGTGTTTCGTCAGCGGTACCATCCTCCCTACACGATCTGAATACAAACAACAGGGTGCACGGGGTAGACATGCGGTGTGAGACGCCTTGTCATGGGCTGCACGGTTCCCCCCATTGGAGGTTCGAGCCCTCCCTCGGGCATGAGTGTGTGTCGTCCTTAGCGTAAGTCAGTTTAAGTTATATTAAATAGTGCGTAAGCCTAGGGACCGATGAACTCAGCAGTTTGATCTCATAAGACCTTACCACAAATTTCCCAAGTTTTTATAAACAAGAATGGTGGTAGTTGACCTACACTCCCACATTCCCTGGAATCTGTCGTATAACAGCATTCTTTCATCCGATGATGACCCATATGTGATTGATTGGAGACTGATCTGGTGATGGAGCAGGCCAAGGCAACATGTTGACACCCTGTAGCAGACCATGTTTAGTTACAACAGCGGTATGTGGGTGTGCGTTATCATGTTGGAAAACATGCCCTGGAATGCTGTTCATGAATGGCAGCACAACATATCGAATTGCCAGTTGACGTACCAATTTGCAGTCAGGGCGCATGGAATAACCACGAGAGTGCTCTGCTGTCATACGATATCGCACCACATACTGTAACTCCAGGTGTAGGTCCAGTATGCCTAGCATGCAGACAGGTTGCATGCAGGTCCTCAACAGGCCTCCTCCTAAACAACACATGATCATCCCTGGCAAAGTTTCAGAACCAGTTTTCATCGGAAAACACAACAGAACTTCGCCCTACTCTCCAGTGGCTCTCGCTTGACACCACTGAAGTCGCAAATGGCGTTGGTTTGAGGTCAGTGGAACGCACGCTACAAGTGATCTGGCTCGTTCGTTGCATCGCTATGGTGCCAACTGCTGCTGAAACTTCTTTTGCAGATGCAGTACAAAGCGCCAGTGGCATATGTCGAACACAGTGGTCTTCCCTCTCGGTAGTGCCCCATGGCCATCCAGAGCCGGGCCTTCTTGTAGCCGTATGTTCTGTTGGCGATTGCTGCCAGTTGTCATGTACAGTGGCTACATTCCTGCCAAATCTTTCTGCAGTGTCGCAGAAGGAACATCCAGCTGCCCATAGTCCCATTACACGACCTCTTTCAAACTCAGTGAGACGATGATAATGGTTTTTCTGCCGCCTTAAAGGCATTGTTGACTAACGTCAACTCATCATGTCCAGTCTCAAAAGTAGGTAAGGTTCACAACTGTTACAGCGTGTATTTGAAACAAACTTGATTTGCATCCTCTTAGTGGCATTACTAGCGCCACTCTTATGCGACGGGTGCGAAATTTGAATAGACGTCATTTTTCAGATGTAGAAACATGTCCACCAACTTTCGTTTCTGTCACACATCTCCTTCTTGGTGCTGCGATTTTTTTTTCCGTCAGTGTATACACAATTTCTTTAAATTTTATTGTGATTATATTTGTGTATTATCTACCATGAAAAAAATAAATTGTTTTGTTCAGATCAGATTTATTTTTCTTCCATACACTCAAAAATGAGGGGATTTTCATAGGGGTGGAACCTGTCTGAAAATATAATAAACACATTTAGAACACTTAAGTGTACTACTCATTTCTGAATTTACACCACAGGTGAGTCTGATTACATGCTTTCACACTCTAAGTACTTTCTCTCAGTTTGTGAATTTACCCAAAAATGGAGTAAAAGTAAGCAAAATACTCTACTTTTTTATCTTTATATCTTCATTGTCACCCATTCCAAGAAAATGTGATGTAGTTATGCAGTTGAAATCTATTGCAACCAAATGTGCCTTAAACCTCCCTTAAAATCATGGTCAGATGTTTGTCATCTTCCATAAAAACATGCTCAAATGCTGGTCACCCCCATTTCATACTTGTCCACCAGCTGTCCAAATGGCACAGTGTACACAACCATCGGACGAAGAGCCATATGCCACCTTTCACATCTATAAGGCATGGGCTGTTGCCACCCAAACGGCAGCCATGGAGCAACCTGGCATTCTCATGGCAGTGAACGGCTGCTGTGCCATTCACCCAGTGACAGATGGCGTAATGGTGACCCGGTGAACATCGCGCTTCACACCTGTTAAACCTAGTTTACATGACGACATTGGGTTGCGCCACTTGTTGCATGCAATGAGTTGCATGCAAGTGGTTTCATATATGACTGCAGACCCACTGACACCTGTATACACTTCAGTTTCGTCGTTTTGTGGGTCCCTGAGTTGTGTCTGAAATGAAAGTTTTGACGGCTGCAAGTCACACAAGTTGTGATGGAGTTAAAGCTTGCTGCGTGGAATTGCCACAGAAGAAAAAATAAGAAACATGTTTCAATTCGTGACTGGATGAAGAAAAGATGTCAACTCGGTTGCTCAGCATACTTGCTGAAATAATTTATAACAGAAGATCTGAGAAGTTCTTTTAATTATCTTAGAATGTCACCAGAACTGTTCACGTTTCTTCTAAATAGAGTTAATTATGTGATAAGGAATAAAGGCACTGTAATACATGAAGCACTGTTGCCAGAACTGAAATTACATATCATATTGCGTGCATTACAATCAAGAACACTCGACATGCTATAATATATGGTTTTAGTTGGTGATGATACTATTTCATTAACAACAATAATTATTATCATTAACAGTAATAATTATTAACATTAGCAACAATAATTACTCAAAGCAGGCCGCATTAAGAAGAGAATGGTTTGCAAACTACTCTCTTGAAGAGAGATCTTTACAGTGTCAATATTTCAAAATTCTAACATATGTGAATGTGGAGCACTGCAGTGAGGTTTTAAATAGATTAATATTGAATAAAGAATGCAGCTTCTTGAATTTGTATAGCCTTCCCTCCTGTCAACAATATTCCTTAACAAAGAGTTGGCCAACTCGAACGATGCGATTTTAGTCTTGTAGATGAGAGCATTGCCACAGCTAGAATTAGACTTGCTTGTGTTTTTCTTAATTCAGTTGTATATGTGCTCCTAGCTCAATAAATTTTGCAGTGCAGCTCAGATATTGTCAAACCATCTATGTTATGATTGCACACGACGGTCTCAGCAGCAGCAATATGTTGCTTATTTTTGTAATCAACATCACTGAAATCCCACAAACACTTATGCGAGCATATATATCTAAAGAGCAAACATTATTCTCCATTCATCACTCCATATTTCAGTTTGTCTACACTCTACGAACACACATAACCTCAAAACTCATGCAACTAGTGTCACCAAAGTGGAACACGCCAAAAGTGTTTAGTTTCACCAACAAGTTGCACAAACGTGTGGCACGCATGCACAGTGGCCAGTAGTGCAGTTGCCTGCAACCTTTTTTTTTTTTTTTAGTGTCATCATGTAATCTAGGCTTTAGGCACAGCACGCTAGTCTCCAAGGCAACAACAGTGTGTCCATCAGTTAATCCGTTCTACTGTTATTTGCTTTTCCTTTTGTTTTCGCAGCTTCTTATCATGGACATATACATGGCTTAGGAAATACACACTGAGTCATTAATTTCTTAAATGGAAGAATGCCCTGTTTTGTGGAACAAAGCTCTAGAAAATTACAAGGACAGAATTTGAACATAAGGAACGTAGATTGATGTATTCACGAACTAACATGAAGAACAAGGAAAAAAATGAATACGGCAAGCAAGTCGTTCAACCACTTAAAGATGTTTTGTTTTGCCAAGCGACTGAGTTGCGTCGAGTCCTTGAACACAGCTCTGTATTGGTTTAATGTGAAAATGAATAAACAGGTTGTGAATACTGGCTTTGTGCGAGAAATGAAAAACATTCCATTTTATTCTACTGCAAGCTGCAGGAGGGATTTGACAGGGAAAATGTAGTGTGAAGTGGGAAAAAATTTCATATGACAAGTACATAGTATACTGGAAGTCTATTGTTTAAAATTAAATCTACGGCTGGTCACTGAAAGCAAATGTACAAAAAAATGTAAATCATTCCTCTGTTGAAAATGGCTTTAAGACATTTTGGTTGGTTGCAAAATAATAGTCACAGGATGTTTCTGAACCCTTTTATTATTCATTGTTCTGGGATCTGCCCATCTTTGATGACTTGGTAAGCAGTTATTGTAGCCTACTGCAGCTGTTGCTTCCCGCGATGAGCCTATTCAGTTCCTGCCAATGCCAATGCCTATGTCTTAAGCGAGTAATTCTGCAAATGTTGTTCATGATCAGCTTTGCTCATTTTTTTCACCATTTGATTTTAACAGTGTTCAAATATGTGAGCTGGGAGCGAGAAGCTATCTGCCATAGGCACTGGCGGAAACTTAATAGGCTCATCGTAGGAAGCAACGGCCACAATACTCTAACTGCTTACCAAGTCATCTGAAGATAGGCAGAGCCCAAAACGGGTAATGAATAATAAATGGGTCCAGAAACATCCTTTGTCTATTACTTTGGGACCAACCATCTATTTTAAAGCCATTTTCATCACAGTGACTATAATGGTCACACGCTTCTACTTCAACTTTCAGTCATATCTATGCTATTCTTTTGTGTGACTAGCAGCCTCTTGTCATTCTGTAAAATTACATTTTCAAGTGGAAACGAACAATGAAAAAGGTGGAAAACAACAGATAAATCACAAATCTCTGATTCAAGTAAATGCAACGGTGTCCATATATAAATAATAACGAACAAAAATCACCGTCACATCCTTTCTCAAGATGTTTTGGTTTTCAGAATTAAAGTAACAATGTGTTATGGTGGAAGAAATCAGTTGTGCCAGATCACTGTGGCACTGTTTAGCCATTCTCCAAAAAGCTACGGTTTTCGAATATGTCTTTTGCAGCTTTTTGCTGCTATATATAGCATTTAGCTTATTTCTTTGGATGAATGATGAATTTTTTTCATATTATCTTTCCTTTGTAATAATAATAATAATAATAATAATAATAATAATAATAATAATAACAACAACAACAACAACAGGGAAGCACATTTTTCTCTGAGCTTGAATCTGTACTCGACATGCTGAGTGTAACCAAAGATGCTTGTATGCAACAAATGATAGTCCCCCTCTACCCTCCACCCTTGCACATATAACAGCAGTTTCTCATTTTACAGCTGCGCCGTATGCAGAACTGCGCTGCCAACTAGTTGGCAGTCAGTTGCGCTCCATGTGCGGATGGCCTAAATGGTAGTGCATCAGTGGTGAACCAGCCAGCTGCCACACACAACAGAGAGCACGACTCCTCTCAGCAAAGCAACACTGTGTCGACTCAACCGTGATGTCACAACATTGGCACTCGCGACGTGTTTTATTGCGACCTATTCAGTACCGCCCCATATGCTACATCTATGATCAAGTGAGCTTGGGATTACATTCTTGTCACTAAGTTGTGAAATGGTTACCCAACACTAACTTTATGGCATAGGGCATTTAAATCATTTTTGTTCCTGGCTATCACCAGTTTCATACAAAAAGTTAATCATCAGATGACTGCAGTACATTAATGAAACAAATTACTGATTACGTGCTGTATCAATACAGAAGTGTGTCAATTTAACCCCCTATGCTCCTGAATAACATGACTGTATAATCTTGTAGCCTATTAATTTGTTATTAATGCATCAATTTTTTGAGAAAATTGGTGCTCCAGTCTGTTGACATTCGAGGGACAGTTGTTCAATAAGTTGCAAACGTCAGTTTAACTTATACCCTGTTTAAATTACGTGACCATATTTTGCCTGCAGATATCAGCATATGTATGCTTGTCGCAGAGGCAGTGGGAGAACCGAGTGTCAGTTCAAGCTTACGGGAAAGTGAAATCAAAACGATTCCATGAAACTAGATGCAACCACAGTCAACAAGCTTCAAGTGACACTAGCTTCTCCTATGAATACACGCTGTTTCAGAATGCAACACGCCAATATTAGTACAGTTTGCTATAGTAAAATGATGAAAAACGTCATATTGGTGGTTAATGGGGCCCACAAGACAGACCGTGGAGCACACGTCACAGCTCATGACACAGCAAGTCTTATGAGAGCCCACAGCCCTCTGTGGCAGTGAGTGAGTAACTATTTCACATGAGTTTAATAATTTCTGGCAGCCCATTTAATGCACGCAAGCTCTCGATAGTACATTTCGATTACATATTGATTTCCCATGGACCTTGCATGGAGCCGAGAGTTCACGAAGTGTGGCAGACAATCCAATTAGTGTGATGTTGCAAGTTTGTTGCAGGACCTGTATTTCTCATGTGCCTCGGGTGGTTAAATAATTTTCGTATTTTGTCGTTTTCGTATTACAACTTGTCTACTGTGACAGTATGCCGTTTCAAGTCAATGGCGCTCTGAATATTTATCACAGACACATCGCTCTTGGTACAATTTGTTATAATTAAATGTTTGACAATGACATATCATGGTAACACCCTTCAGGAGATCTTAAAATGGAACAAAACTCTTAGAAGTTTTATTTCACTGTAATGTAGTGGATAGTTGTGTGGAGTTACAATGTCAAAAGTTGGAAGTTCGAGTCCTGCCATATTCATTCAAGTTTCTGGTACTTCTTTATTAATGTAATAGAATTATGTTCTGTTGATGTTGTATACTTATTAGAGTGCTCTCTCTCATGAGTGACCTTGTTCAATTTTGTGAACATACCAGGGAATGGTATCGACATCTGAATCACATCGAAATTAATAGCAAAAATTGAGGAGGTAATGTGTTAATGAATGTTATAAATGATGTACTAATGTTAGTTCTTTTGTGTAATACTAATAAATACCCTCCTACAAAGGAAATGACTGTAGGGATAGCAGAAGCAGGAATTCTGCACAGCTGCTCATGGCAAGTTCCTAGTGGGGATGGTTTGCTGTTACCTTCCTCCACCCTGTTATGAAGTGTCAAGTGTGTATCTGTGTCATGTGGATGACTGTGATGAGTGCTTGTCTGGTGTTTTGTGTTCTGTTTGTGTTGTTATGGATGAAGCTAAAGGACATGATGAAAGCAGATGCTAGCACTCGGTCTACTCCTCCCAAAAAGCACCAAGGGGACCACCGAGCTAAATGTCCCCATCCAACAAACAGATCATCATCAACAGGGTCACACTCACTCATTCCATAAGGCACTGCAGAGTGGTAGTAAGGTCATCCCCCCCCCCTCCCCCCCACCCTTCCCTTCCTAATCCCTACCCTGTGAGGAACCACTGGTAATTGATTAAGGTCACCCACGAGAATCTCCTCCACATCTTAGGCAATTTTGTGATAGTGGTCATGTGACAAAAATGGAGGGAAAGCCCCCCTACCTCTCTCAGCCAATGGGAGCACAATAAAATGGCGGGAAACCCAGTGCACCAATAGTAATCTAGCTCTCCACTCCTCATCATCGTCCTTTGTAGCTAGCTGAACTGTGTTTACGCCTCTTCATTCGAGGTTTGAGCATCATGGGGAGATTTTCAGGTTTGCTATGAATAATAATTCTATAGTGAAAGAGTTTGCAAATAACAACGATATAACAAATTGAGTTTATGGTTTATTATTAACAATTTCTTTTTTTGCAATACAATTTTTACACCAGTTTCTTTGTTGTTTATCAGTATTTTTTCTTTTATTTACGTATCTTTTTTTTATACACAAGAATTTGCATGACTAATTTTTTGGTGTTTCACAATGTTTTGACAATTTCAAATTTGAATAACATATGCTAAAAACAAGATACACTGACAGAGGCACTCTGTTAATAGCACAGAGTTTCAAGTTTTATCCCATTTACAAGTCACTAATTACGTCGTATTGGTTGAAGCAACATCATGTTTCTTTCAATATATATATATAATATACACATTTATTCAGCACTTTTCTTTGCTCTATATACCGTATATATTTGGGAAACACAGGAACTATCGGCAGCAGTTTAAAATGACCTCCCTCCCCTCCTCCCCTCTACACATACACATACACACACACACACACACATTATGTGCAGTTGTGTACATAGTGCACGCTATACTGTATAAACACACATAGCATGCAGTCAGACCATTCATACTCATACACATGACTATGACATGTGGTTCATCCAACTATTTTGCACACACTCATGCATACACACATCAACTATTTACAAATAATCACTCCAATGAATTGTGTAAGTATGGGAGGGTGCCGATCCTGTACCCACAGATGAATTGCTTGTTGTCATGGTGGGGCAGGCTTACGTTCAGCTGAAGTGCAGTTTCTACTTCATGGACTCTCAATTGAAAGATTACCTGATGCACCACATGTGGAGCGGTGCCAATGTGCTGGACCAGACATGTCTTGTAAACCTTCATTGAGATAGCCATTGAGGCATCATGATGAACAGGCTTAGCCCATCTCTGGGTGGCTCCTGCTTCTATGTCATATGTAACATTTTCAGCCTGAGCCCTACAAACTCCTCAACCTGTGAACCATTCTCGTCATCTTTCATCAGGCCAACAACCTTGGTGGTGTTACTCCAAGAGTATTGTCAGCCACATATCCAGACATGTCGAACTTTTTTGTTATTGAATGTAATTATTCCATATGGATCACAGCCTTTTACCCAGTAGATGAAATATTCTGTATCCGTATAAAGTACTAGTTACTTAGATTGGTGATGTTTGGCTTCACAAACTCATAATGAAAGTGGTACATGTGGAGTTTGCAGAGGTCCAAAACACACACCAACAGGCTTCATTAAGTGCACTGAAACCTTTGCCATCTCCGCAGTGACTAGTCCTTCATTGAAGATGGTGACCAGTTTAAAATTTGCTCTGGCGAAATAATTACCTGCATCTTAACATCAGTCCCACTGGTAAACTAAATGATTCTCACAGTATTCTCTAACATCTTCCATGGTTTTTCCAAAAATTGAATTTTTAATGAACTTGTAAAAATCTTTTTCGAAATGAAATATCATGACAACCCTCTGTTTGGTTAACACCAAACAGAGGGTACTCCTTCAACCAGGAACACTGCTTGCAGGAGATTTTGCTGGTGTTCCATACCCAACCTGAGACATTGCTAGAGGTTTCTGTTGTGGAGGTTGTATCTCTGTTTGTTACCATACAATGTCAAAAGTTTCAAGATGGAACCATTTCATGGGAGTAGGTGCTCCGGATGCAGAGGTAGATCATTGTGCAAGTCATGCAAATGGGTGGGATATTTATTTCTAACTTCCAAGATGGCCGCCGAGTAAGTGACGCCAGAAACCATTTCCAGAAAGTTAAGTGATTTAGACAGGAATATAATTTAGTTTAACGCCGACAACAAATTAAATACGTGCATTAGTGTATCGTTTAGTCTTGCCATTAAAGGTTTGACTTTTCTTTGCGTATTTTTTCAGAAAACACGAAAAGATCGTAACTTCGCGTAGTCGCGCTTAGGCTTAAATTTTGTAAACGTGTTTGTTTATTGTTTCACGGTAATTTAACTAGTTTCTCGGTAACAAATAAGTAAACTACCGTAAATAGCGTGTAACTTCATTGTTTTAATACAGATTTCAGAAAAACAGCGTAACTTTATATCAGAAACTTGCCTATATACATTTGTTTATAGGCCTAATTCTCGTAACGTTTTTGGAGAATCAAAGTTAAAGTACCTCGTTTAATTGTCCTTTTTTTCATTCAATCGAGTGAAATATATAGTAAATAGTGTATACCTTCATTGTTTTAATACAGATCTCAGAAAAACAGCGGAATTTTAAATCAGAAACTTGCTTATATACATTTGTGAATAGGCTTAATTCTTGTAACGTCTTTTTTGATTTTCGGTAATTTAATTGATTTATTCTAGCTAAAGTATTATTTTTGCCATGAGTGAGAAGTGCCTGACTTGCCGTAGAATTGTTAGTTCCGGGGTTTGGTGTGATGGATGTAGTAGTTTTTTTCACTGGGGGGATTGCAGTGGCATGGGTGTTGGGAAAGTGGATCAGGCTCATCAGTGGTTATGTAGGATTTGCAGCAGAGATAGGAAGATAGTGGAACAGGAGGGGAAAATTGCTGCCCTTCAGGCTGAGCTAGATCAGGCTAGGGAAGATCTGGACAGGTTAAGGAGGGAGAAGGGCAAAGAGAGGTGGGAAGTGGCAACAGGTAGCAGAAGGAACAGGCCTAGAACTAAGTCTGACAGTTTTGTGGTGAATGTCAAAAATAAGTTTGACCTGTTGCTTCAGTTAGAAACTGATGAGCCTCAAGCAGAGGTAGGTGTAGACAGGACACAACAAACTTTCAATAGGAAATTGAAAAAGAATGTAGGAAAGTCATCGAAAAGGAAGAAAGTTTTGTTGTTAGGCAGTTCTCATGCCAGAGGTGTAGGCCAACTTCTGCAGGAGGAATTAGGACCAGAATACCAGGTCACAAATTTTTTCAAACCAAGTGCTAGTCTGGATCAGGTGACAGAGGATTTAGGTTCACTCTGTAAAGGATTTACCAGGGAAGACACCGTGGTTATTGTGGGAGGGCCAGGGAACAGCATCGACAGAGATCCTGGGTACAGTATAGAGCGTGACCTGGTAAAGATTGCGTCAGCATCGAGACACACCAATGTTGAATTTGTATCTGTCCTGAGACGCCATGACCGGCCTCATTTGAACTCTTCTGTTGGGAGAGTTAATTTGGAGTTGGAACGGCTGCTTGGGTCGGGTGCGGGGGCTCATATTGGTGTGGTTCCTGTTGATTATCTCAGTAGGTGGGACTATACCAGGCACGGCCTACATCTCAACAGGAAAGGGAAGGGGAAACTGGCTGGGGTAATAGCAGGAAATTTAAGGGGGGGAGGCACTGCCATGAATGGTAAAATACCAGTGGTTACAGGTGTTGGAGCAGCACCTTTTTTAGGATAGGTAAGACAGAAAGATGTCAAGTTCTACGAGAGGTCAGGATTGAAACAAATCTTCAGTTTAGGAAAGAAATTAAACAGCACAATTCTAGCACATTGGATCACCAATCACAGCTATCAATTATAAATTTTCACCAATCACCAGAAATTTTATCTCCACCAAGTTGTATCTCAGTCCTAGGTAATTGCATTGATGAATTAAAGTCACCCAACCCAGTTGACATAATCTGCCTCTCTGAACACCGTGTGACCACTGGTATAGGAACTAGGCCTAAGCACAATGAGAAACTCAGACAGGAGAGTACTGCAAATGTTAGAATAAGGAAAGGTTCTCATAAAAGTATACTTAAAAATAATGTAAGTATATTTCATCAAAATATTGGGAGTTTAAAGAATAAAGTAGATGAGCTTCTGGTTTGTTTAGAAGATTTAGAAGCTGAGAATGAAATAGATATACTATGCCTGTCTGAGCATCACATTGTTACTGATATGGATAAGGTAAATGTAAGTGGATATAAGCTCTCTGCACATGTAATGAGAGAAAATATGGAGAAAGGAGGAGTTGCCATATATGTCAAAAGTTATCATTGTGCAAAAAGTATAGAAACAAAAAAGTTTTGTGTAGAGAAACATATAGAAGCATGTGCCTGTGAGCTTAAATTAAATAAAGGCACATTTATAATTGTAACTGTATATAGGTCCCCATCAGGAAATTTTCATCTATTTCTGAAAAATTTGGACTCCTTGTTGTGCTATCTGTCAGACAGGGGGAAGCAAATTATTATTTGTGGGGACTTCAATGTAGATTCTCTGAAAGAGGGTAATAGGAAAAATGAAGTATTACTTGGTTCTTTCAATTTGACACCCGTTATTGATTTTCCTACTTGGGTGGTAAAGGATAGCAGCTCACTGATAGATAACTTCTTTATAGACCAAGATAAGTTTAACCAGATAAATGCTCAGCCTGTTGAGAATGGTCTTTCTGATCATGGTGCACAGCTAGTTACAATATATGACATAGCTCCATTCAGCAATACTAAACAGTCCTCCAAAGTAGTACGTTCAGTCAACGATTTAACAATTGCAAATTTCAGGGAAAGCCTACAGCAGTTAGACTGGGATGAGGTGTACCGTGAACCTGATGCCAATTTAAAATATAATTTATTTCATGACGTTTTTGTAAATGCATTTGAAAACTGCTTCCCCAAGAAAATAGTTAAATATACTCGTAAGAAACCTTGTAACAAACAATGGCTTACTAAGGGTATAAAAATATCTTGTAACCGGAAAAGGGAAATGTATCTGACAGCAAGAAAGAGTAGTGACCCAGAAACTATCAAACATTATAAAAACTACTGTGTTATATTAAGAAAAGTTATTAAAAAATCCAGGAGTATGTGTATCATGTCTGAAATCAGCAACTCTGATAATAAAATTAAAACAATTTGGAATATTATTAAACGAGAAACAGGTCAACCAAGAGCAGAGGAAGACAGTATTACCATCAAATTGAATGAAAACTTTACGAACAAAAAGTCAGAAGTTGAAAATATTTTTAATAATCATTTTCTAAATGTTGTGGATATAGTAGGATCCAGGTGTTCATTAGAAGATGCTAGGCTGTTAATGGAAGAGGCCATACCTATGCAATTTGATACAATTGAAATCTCACCCACTTCTCCCTCTGAAATTAGGAAAATAATAAACTTGCTTAAAAGCAAAAACTCACATGGAATTGATGGCATTTCCAGCAAAATACTAAAAGCTTGTTCTCTACAGATAAGTAAGATTCTCAGCCACCTGTGTAATAGCTCTCTGGAACAGGGCATTTTCCCTGATAGACTGAAATATGCTATTGTTATACCTTTGCATAAAAAGGGGGATGGATCTGATGTCAACAATTACCGTCCAATCTCCCTTCTAACAGCTTTATCCAAAATTTTTGAGAAAGTAATGTATTCAAGAGTAGCTTCACATATCTGTAAAAATGAAGTACTAACAAAATGTCAGTTCGGTTTCCAGAAAGGTTTTTCAACAGAAAATGCCATATATGCTTTCACCAGACAAATTTTGAATGATCTGAATAACCGAACACCACCCATTGGGATTTTTTGTGGTCTGTCAAAGGCTTTTGATTGTGTAAATCATGAAATTCTGCTAGACAAGCTCAAGTATTGTGGCATGAGTGGGACAGTGCACAAATGGTTTAATTCGTACCTAACTGGAAGAGTGCAGAAAGTAGAAATAAGTAGTTCTCGTAACATGCAAAGATCAGCACATACCTCAAACTGGGGAACTATCAAGAATGGGGTTCCACAAGGGTCAGTCTTGGGTCCTTTGTTGTTCTTATTATATATTAATGACTTGCCATTCTATATTCATGAAGAGGCAAAGTTAGTTCTCTTTGCTGATGATACAAGTATAGTAATCACACCTGACAAACAAGAATTAACTGATGAAATTGTCAATACTGTCTTTCAGAAAATTACTAAGTGGTTCCTTGTAAACGGACTCTCACTGAATTTTGATAAGACACAGTACATACAGTTCCGTACAGTGAATGGTATGACGCCATTAATAAATATAGACCTTAATCAGAAGCATATAGCTAAGGTAGAATATTGCAAATTTTTAGGTGTGTCCATTGATGAGAGATTAAATTGGAAGAAACACATTGATGATCTGCTGAAACGTTTGAGTTCAGCTACTTATGCAATAAGGGTCATTGCAAATTTTGGTGATAAACATCTTAGTAAATTAGCTTACTACGCCTATTTTCACTCATTGCTTTCATATGGCATCATATTTTGGGGTAATTCATCACTGAGGAATAAAGTATTTATTGCACAAAAGCGTGTAATCAGAATAATAGCTGGATTCCACCCAAGATCATCCTGCAGACATTTATTTAAGGATCTAGGGATATTCACAGTAGCTTCTCAATATATATACTCTCTTATGAAATTTGTTATTAACAACCAAACCCAATTCAAAAGTAATAGCATAACTACAATACTAGGAGAAAGGATGATCTTCACTATTCAAGATTAAATCTAACTTTGGCACAGAAAGGGGTGAATTATACTGGCACTAAAGTCTTTGGTCACTTACCAAATAGTATCAAAAGTCTGACAGATAACCAACAAGTATTTAAGAAGAAATTAAAAGAATTTCTGAATGACAACTCCTTCTACTCCATAGAGGAATTTTTAGATATAAATTTAAAAAAATAAAATAAAAAAATAAAAATAAAAAATAAAGAAAAACAAAAAAACACAATAAAATAAAGTTGTTATATTAACTTAAGTATGTTGTTAAATTAACCTAATTATGTCATGTATTGGAAAATTCGACTCGTTCCACATCATTACGAAATATCGTATTCATGATACATGGAACTAGTATTAATCTAATCTAATCTAATCTAATCTACTGACCAGGATCCTCAGCCACATCATAGATCTTTTCCTTCAGTCTGGGGATTTCCCTTTGGATCCCTACAAATGGTAGACTTTGTTTCATGGCATGCCCATACAGGTTGTTCACATCCAGGTAAAGGCTGTAACTTAAATAGTCAGATGGGCTATACTCCCTCTTGCACATTCATAGATTATTCACTGTGGTGTTCCTGTGCACACACTGTCAAAGTCCCCTGCAAATTCCACATTCAAGGAAGATCAGCATGTCCACATCAGTCAAAAGTTTCATGTTGTCATGCACCTTCCTTAACATTGTGTCCCACAAAAGCCCTGGACTGGTGAATTAGAATACAGGATCCAGAGAGTACATGACCAGACACACTCCGGAACTTCTCTAATAAGCCACAAGCTGGTGCACGTCTATGTTCCTGTATGATCTAGCATATCCTCCTAAATTAGGGATGCTGAACTCCTGATAAAGATTCACCATATGCTCATACAATGCATTTGTTATGACAGTGCCTGTTAGTTTACTGGGGAATTGGTTATCTTGGGTAATGTGATATTATGGAGTCTCTCCACAGAATCCAGGTATTCATATGGAAAGACCCCCTTCTTCATCACAACCTGAAAATTATACTCATTGGGATATGCAGCTCTCGTGATATGTATATCATCCTGATCAATCATTTCAGGAAGTTTCTGAAGAGACACATGCATGAAGTGAAGTGAATCCAAGAATCTGAGCATTGTTCTTGGGAAAAAAATGTATTTTTCATAAGTGTCAGGGATGACACTGACCTTATTGTCCTTCAAATCAAAATTACCCAAATGTAGAGCAAGAAATTGGGTCTCATACCTACTCAAATTGTGAAAGATGATGGATGTATACTATGGAAGTTGATATTTCAAGTTGCATGCACTGTGAGCTGTGTCACGGAACTTCACTGTCAGATGGCAATAATCTCTATTGGTGTCTGTGCTTCTTAATTGAATGGCAGCCCATCAATATGACACTCAACTGGCTGCTTATACAAGGCATCATTCTCCAGTGAGTCAGTCATGGGAATGTTGTTGCAATAAATACTGTCAACTTCCAAAACAAGCTTTTTGAGCTTACCCAGCAGCCATCTTGCAGGATTATCCGTTGAAACTAGAATCATACAAGCATACAAGTCGATATGCTGCACCATAAGGTATTTGCTGTTCTGTGAAGGTAGTATAGGAGGCAGTGGGGTCATCTCCACAATGCACCACAGGAGCTACGAGCCACTTACAGTCAGTGTACACAGAAAAGGGGCATCACTCCTGGCGGTGAGCATTCTTAAATTTTAAGAACTTTTTATCTTTGGTACACATTTCCACATGTAGTGGTCACTTTCTCAAGCAATCAATGAAGTGCCTTTGAAGATACTCTCTCTTGGTAAACAAATTGAGACATCTACAGTAAAATACCTTGAACATCTTTTTGTGCAGAACTGGGTGGAAAGTAGGTGGGACATGCTTTTGATCCCCATGTAGTGTTGCTTGTCACTCTCAGAGAATAACAACAAATCAACATCTTTGGGGTACTGACTAGCTAACTTAGAAAAATGGAGGGGTACAACTACTTTATGCTTTACATCTTTGTTCTACACAGAGTGCTCATGGTCATCATCTACTGGCTTATCAACACTCAGGGTGTATATGTGAATCAAATAATTAGGGTTCTGCCCCCCAGATTTGGAAAGTCCTGGGCTTTTATGGGGAAATGATAATGCCCACAGACATTGGCTATTCCATATTTACTTGTATGCTGTACATCTTTTGGGGTAATTTCTGTCAATAGCCAGAAGCAACCATGTAATGCAATATACAAACCTCTCATCTAGATTCGAGACATTAATACACGAAATTCAGCAGTCGTATCTTTCAGAAGAGGGATGAAACTGGAACCCCCATTAAGTGGATTGTAGACATGTGAGTATATATCAAAGTGGAGTACATGCCTGAGTACCTTACTAGATCCTTTTTGCTGCAAGTTCGAAAAATGATTGAGTATGACACTCTTGACAAAAGTTCCAAACCACGCTATGATTGAAAAGCCCTGGGATATCATACCAGTTCCCCAAAACTGGGAAGGTGCTCATCTCCTGCCCAGCATCACTGCTGTCTTTTGGGGTGTGCATGGGCTCACAGTGTAGAGCTGTGTTATACTTAATGGCAGGATACCATGCGTCACAGTCCTTTCCAAAACGCCTTCACAGGCACTGAAAAAATTGACAGGACCTCAGTAGCCCACATTCAAGTTAGCAATGCTGACTTGTGAGTTCCTCTGACCAAAACAGCAATCACAGAGTACTCAAATGCAGCTGCAGGACTGACTTGGTGATCCGTAATAGAGTGGGTAGGGGTACTACAGCTGCTAGGCTCAGAGCAATGTCAAAGCAATGTCTCATGCCATATTGGTCTACAACAGTTGCAACACAGTCCAGGGCATGGCTGTAAGGCACACGTGCTGGTGTCATCAATCTGTACCACATTTATGATGATGATGATGATGACAATGATGATGATGATGATGATGATGATGACGATGGACCCAGCAGTGGTGATGTTGGCAGATGTGGCAAATACACCATAAATATGTTATAAATCCGTTCCAGTGCTGTTGCAGGTGCAAGCCTGCCGCCCATAATCTCCTCCACATCACCTGCACAGACAGAAGGAAAATATTAAATTTCATGTGTAATTTAAAAAAAAAATGTACTTAAGTAGGCTTCTATAGTAGTTTACTCACCTTCTAAATTAGTATTGTCCAACTAACCCGAGAAGCTCCTCATCACATGGTTATTTGCAACAATGTCTTTTAATATCATATTCTGTCAATCCTTCACAATTACGAGATGCTCCATGGCACAGTTGCATTAGCAAATGAACAGGTGTCATCAGTCCATGCCACAGTGATGATGACAAACCAGACTATGGTGGTGATTGTAGGCATGGGAAGTACATCATTGACAACCTGGGCTAGGGTGCCAAAGACATCCTCTTGTCAGGTCATGGAGTAGCTGCTCTTGCAGACAATCTCCAAGTCCACACATGTCCATCCCGCCAGCAGCAGCAGCAGCAGCAGAAGAAGAAGAAGAAGAGGAAGAAAATTTTCAGAATGCAGAACTAATGAGCACTTACAAACAGGTAAAAAAAATCATTTTGAATACATACCTGTAGGATCACTGGAGTCAAATTGGGATTGCTTATTAGCCCCTGATGAGCCATCATTTTCATTATGTTGTTTCATCCCTGCTGATTCTAATGGTGCTGTTGATGTTGCTGCTAGCAAGCCACAGACTGGGATGACTCCTCACACCAAAACAACTTCTATTTATGGCCAAAAATCACATTCCTTTGCTTATTTCAGCCAATGGGAGAGAAGTATTCATACCTCCAGTCACGCGGTTTTAGGCATGAAGGTGCTTGCTGCCGGCTAAGCATATGCCCCCAGCATGTGACATAGCTTCCACCAGTGTTTATAAATACAGGATTATATTTCAGTGCAAGTATATAGTGGTCCACCATATGAGCACTGTCTCCACTATTCAAAGAATAGGAGGAATTTACCAATGCTCTGAGACACTGTCTGCATGACAACCAGCATGTGCAGTCAACTACCAATGCATTGGACACCGATGTCAAAGAATACCATACATATTTTGGTAACATGCTTTTTGCAGGTGTTCATTAGCACAGAAGCATCAGGCATCACTCAGAATCCAATATGCATTGCGACTGCAATAATATTAATAACAGTAATGGAAGGTAATGAGATTAATTTTTTCTCCACTAGCGAGGGGTCATGCGATCCTTGCAGACTGACCAAAGACATTGAGCAGCTGCTATCATGGCTCTATCAAGCCATTACCAGCCACTGCTTTGTGTTTTTAAAATACATATAACGTAAATGTTTTTACCAGTAGCATTCTGTAAGCAGGGTTATTAAACTGTTTTGTGGTATTTTATATGAGCAGGAGTTTATGTAATCAATATCCACATTAAATAATTTAAATTGTAGACAGATGAGTAACATTCTGTTTTAGATCCTCGATGATCAAACACAGTTTAGTTTATTATCCATACGGATAGCAGTAACGACTACAGATGACAGCACTTTCAGTCTTAATCTCAAAGTGTGAGCATAATTACACCGTGTGTGTGTGACCCTCCAGACTTTGCTGCAATACATCCAACAGGGGTGGCCGACGTACAGCCGTCACCTGCGGTCTCCGGAGGTCCGCGCTTATTGGCACTGCTGCCAGGACCTCACTGCCAGCGATGGCGTCCTCCCCATCTCAGGAGATGCTGATCGTTGGATGGTGGTCCTGCCTTCCTCTCTCCACCAACGTGCCTTAGAACTCCTTCACGTGGGACACTGGGGTGTTGTCTTGACTAAGCAGCTGGCACGCCAACATATTTACTGGCGGGGGATGGATGCCGACATCGTGCGCATGGTGGCCGACATCGTGCACATGGTGGCTTCCTGTCCGTCGTGCCAGCAGCAGCAAGCAGCGCCACCATGCCGCCTCGTCCCATGGCAGGATGCTCATTCTCCATGGTCCAGGTTACACCTCGATTTCGCGGGTCCTTTCCTTGGATTTTCCTGGCTTATCCTGGTTGACGCTGGTAGCGGGTTCCCTTATGTCTCCCGCATGACCTCCAAGATGTCCGCCCAGACCATCCAAGCGCTTTCCCACATTTTTGCAATTGAGGGTCTTCCAGAGACGCTGGTGAGTGACAACGGCCCTCAGTTTACCTCGTCCGCATTCAAGGCTTTTTGCACAACCTTGGGCATCCGCTTGATTCACACCGCTCCTTTCCACACAGCGTCCAACGGATTGGCCGAACGGTTAGTTTGCACCTTCAAGGTCCAGATGTACAAGCTGCACCCTCTCCACTCCCTGGACGATGCCCTTAATATCTTTCTGTCTTTCTACCGCTCCACCGACCAAGAGGGGTCTTACCCAGCCGAAAAGCTTCATGGCCGCCCTCATCGCACTTCCTTGTCCCTCCTGTATCCCCCTTCACCTCGCCCGGCGCCCCCGCACTCGCTTTTGTCCGCAGGATCCAGTCTGGGCGCTGGTCTTCACCCGCAACCATTCCCGGTGGGTGCCCACCTGGATATCGGCTCTCCTCGGTCGGGCGATGGCGGCTGTCATTCTCGACGATGGGTCTGTCTGCAGGAAGCACATCAATCAGTTCCGCCCTTGGTGTGGGATGCAGCCCGCTCCACCACCCCCGCAGATGCAGCCAGAACGCGGGGGGGTTGTTCCTCCTCCCCCCGCAGCCACCACCACCTCCGCTGCCTCTGGCTCCGGCTCCGCACCCACCGTCGTGTCCACCATCTCCTGGATCACCATGGGCGGTCGCTCCTGAGGAGGTCACTGCACCATGGACCTGGATGCCTCACCCAGGCCAGGGTTCTTCTCTCCCGTCGACCCAGGGCCAGACGTCGATATGGGCTGGCCGCCCACTCCGGCCAGTGGGGGTGGGGAGGGAGGTCTGCTGTGGCCTTCTCCACCAGACATCACAGCGCATAGAGTATCAGCAACCAAACTGACAGCCTGAAGCAACGGTTGCCCACCTGGCAGGCACCGAAGCACTACACAACCGACAGGCAATATTGATGAACGGCCACAACAACAACCACAACAACAACACCACTGCAAAGACACCAGCGGCCACCAGGGGCCACTACTGGTCCACATAAACATAAAGAAGAGGTTGCTGCAGATCCCGGAACTATTTTCGCATGTCAAACCACGTGATGGAAAATAGTTCTGAGGTACTCATCGGCCGAAGAGCTATAAAGGCCAGCGCTAGGCCACACATCGGCAGTTCATTGACCACCAGCAGACATGGATAGCTGCTGCCCCGGCAGCCCGGCTTGGATCTTCTTGCTGATCTCTGGATTAGGCTTGGTATATCGGAGAAGTCTCTGGCAGAGACTAGTAGGAAATTATTTCAGTTATTTTCTATATTATTCTTGTATTTAGTTGTGATTCGAAGACGGATCACTGTTTTGTGTTGGTGTTATACTTGGAGAATTTGTTTTGGTTAATTGAACAGTCCAATAAATTGTTTTCGGACTTGATCGTTAGTTTCTTCTGCTTACACAGACATAGCACACACACACACACACACACACACACACACACACACACACACACACAAATGGCTCTAAGCAGTATGTGACTTAACATCTGAGGTCATCAGTCCCCTAGACTTAGAACTACTTAAACCTAACTAACCTAAGGACATCACACACATCCATGCCCAAGGCAGGATTCGAACCTGCGACCGTAGCAGCAGTGTGGTTCCCGACTTAAGCGCCTATAACTGCTTGGCCACAGTGGCTGGCACACACACACACACACACACACACACACACACACACAAAATAGTATACTTACAACCACACTTACTTAGACTACAAATGATATCATCTGAAGTCTTCACACATATATTTTTGTCAATGATATGGTTAATTGGCTAAACTGTATTTAAAGTGTGGGGTCTAATGCAGATTATTATTCACCTGTCTGCAATTTCAATTATCTAATGAGTAAATCAGTTACATAAATTTTCAATAGTGTAAAATTATTACTCTACTAAACACCAATACTCAGCAAATAAGACCAAATTAAGCAGAAGTATTATAAGAAATCAGTTAAAAGTTAAGTACATCTTGAAATAGAAGCTACTGGAAACCAACAGAAGTTTCCATTTTGAAGAGAGGTAAATGCATAAATGAAACTCAGTTCATCTGCAAGTATCTTATGTTCACTCATAAAAGACTGTTGTCTGTTTCAAGGTACAAGATGGTGCATCACTGACAAATTATTCCTCAACTGTCCACATGTTACATAAAGAATTCCAAAAATATATAGCAGGTTACTAATCACAAAATTGTATACCTGAAAAATTAACAAATTATTTAACTGCTGTAATATATTATACAATACTTAAATATGTATAATATGAAATATTACATATTCTGCACAAAACACAACCTCATGTCTAACAACAACAACAACAAAAACTTTGAAAAATGTTGAAAATTGCTTACGGATGTCTCTAGTGTGCATTCTTTGATCTTACTCTAAAATCAGTCACTAGGCTGAATTATTTGGTAAGAGGTTTTCTAGTCTGGAAGAAGATCCTGTGAAACTGGAGAATGATATGTTGAAGAGTGACAGACTACTTAATAAAGGCTATGAAAGAGCAAATAATGTGTTTCCAGTGTTTGTGAACTATTGTACGCACCAAAGAGTAAAAATAGTGTAGGTAGCATGCACATTTAAGTTGAAAAGGAATGCAGATAGTACACCACTCCATCATGCTAGGCTTGCTGCAAATGGATTTACACAAAAGTTAGTTCGAGATTGTGGTGAAACCATTTCCACCAGCTGTGAGTTGTGAGCTCTTAGAGCTCTCGTCAGTTTGGCTGTAAATCTTGATGTTAAGATTAAACATTTTGATATTATAATTGCTTTCCTACATGGGAACTTGAAGGAAACCATTCTCATGAAGCAACTAACCTGTCCAAGGAGATTCACATTTTAAAACAGTCAGCTAGGGAGTGGTAAGTCAAAACATGCACTTGTAGATCTAGGTTATGTTGTAAATACTGATAAATATTGTGCGTTCATTAAAATGTCAGGTAAAAATTGTGCAATTGTTGCTTCGTGTGTAGATGATTTTGATGTCTTTTGCAATAACAATGTGATGAAAGAGGAGTTGTATTAGGGACTATCTGAGCATTTTGAAGTTAAAGATCTAGAAGATGCATAGTCCTGTATAGGCATGTGTATAACTAGAAACTGGTAGAAAGGTAATTTAGAACTTGACCAGTGCATATGTGCTGAAACTCTTTAATATGTTTAATTTCACTCCTACAGGAACACCAATGGAGGCTGAATTTAGGCTTTGGCATATGGAAAGTGATAAGCTTAGAGTGCCATATCAGGAACTTACGGGATGTTTGCTGTATGTCAGTACCAGTTCATGACCTGACATATCTTGTGCAGCAAGTGTTTTACTCGAATATAATTGTAATTTAACTACTATTTATTAGGGGACAGCAAAAAGAAAACTTGATTGTATCAAGGAGACTACGAACTGTGGCATTGTGTGTAACAAAGGGAATTTTAAAGATAGCATATAAATGTTTTTGTTACCTCAAATTTTGTTGATAATTTTACTATGGGGTTGTCATAATATGGGAAAGTTTTTTCTGTTGGCAAAAATTATAATTTCCTCAGAAATAAGAAACAGAAAGATGTTACCACCTAAATTACTGAAGATGAATACGCAGCTTTAGACTCTGCAGCCAAAGAGGCTGTATATTTGAGGACAATTGTTAAAAATTAAGCATCAAAATCCTTTAATTGTTTTTCAAGACAGTTGAGTTCCATTAGACTATCACAAAAACCTGTGCTACATTCTATATTGAAACGTGTTTGTGCCAATGGACATTTTACTACACAATTTATAAAAAAAGTGAGATTGTTTTTAAGTACTTGACATCAAAGGAAACGCCTGCTGATGTACTAGCTATACCATTTGCTACAGAGCAACGCAGGTATGTTGTCCCCACATAAGATAGTGTTATTATGTTGGTAATGTAGCACACTATTTCAACTTTGTAATAGTCTTCTGAGACATAACAGAGTATCTCTGTGTTGTTGCCCCTTTGTCAACTGGGTACGTGATGCAATGCTAATTTGTGCATATAAGTATTATGAACAGTGCAAGTGTTATTGATCTTTACCATCATAAATACCAATACATTCTAGCAAAAAGCATACTGATAATGGTGTGTTTGGCAAAATCTTTAATTCAGTGTATCACTTAAGCTACACATTTTCATAATACGCAAATATAACTTGAAAATACACAAAATACAATACATTAACTTCTTAAACACTGCTCAGTTTGCTTATGGCCAACACAATGATGGACAAAGCCCCACACAGATGAAAATTTTATCTCTAATCACAAAGAAAATCCAATCATTGCACCAAAACAAAATAGGATTTAAAACACTGTCTGTATTACTTATCAAAATACATAAAGATTTCGTTCATAATAATACAAAACACATATGGGTTACTTATTGGTACTACTGGTCTACCTTACATGTTGAAGTGAACTTGCTGATGACAATAGTTTGATCTTCGTACCACCCTTTAAAGAAAAATTGTCTTTGTTATTTGCTCTATAATAGTAGGGAACACATATGGCTCACTTATTGGCATTACTGAGAAGACCAGTCACAACTTGAGAAAGTACACCTGCATTTATGTTGACTCAGCAAAATATGACATGCCTGGAGTTTGTGCAAGCCTCTACATGTCTGAGGAGGCACACATACATTTATGTTGACACGGCAAAATATGACATTTGGAGAGTGCATCAATGTGCATGTGCAGACCTCAGCTCATTAACACCAGTGATTGCCTTACGCTGTCACAGAGTGGAAACTACATGATAGCCACACCTGAATTTAATACACATATGTATGTGTAAGAAATAAGTGTTGCTATGCTTTGAACTACCCACTTTTGTCTACTTTTCAAAGTGAGGCAGGGTATAAACTTTATTTTGCAGCACAAAATGTTTCTCATCTTGTGTCCATCATGCTAACTTATACTGATGCATGGAGGAGACTTCATGATATTTTGGTGAAACAACATACTGAACAGTAGTTTGGATAACTGAGTTTAATACACGTTCACTGACAAGGTGCAGGTTTTTATACCACAGCAACTAGTACCAATGAAACTGTAACAAGTTTCCCCATACATCACCTTACATGTGACATGGGACAGGTTGTTAAACTGTAACAATGAGCCCCAACAAAACTGCAACAAATTACTCCATGCATCACCAGCCATGTGATATGGGGCAGGCTTTTACACTGTGACAACTAGCCCCAATGATTTTTTTAACAAAGTTTTGCATACATTGAAAGTGTATGATATAGGGCAGGTTGTTACTCGATAATAACTGGCCCACAATAAAACTGTAATAAATTACCCTATACATCGCCATTTCAAAACTGTTATTCAGTAAGCTATTTTATTGAAGTTTCATGTAGTCCCCACTGTGTGACAGCATCAGTCAGTTAGTCAGTGTCATGCACCTTAACCATTAAGTTAGATCAGTAGCACCAATAAGTGAACCATGTGTGTTTTTTCTGGTATAGAAGAGATCTTCAAATTTTCTCATATTTTGATATGTAAAACAGACAATTTTCAGTGTTATTTTATTCCAATTCAAAATCGAAATTTTGTTTATGATCAGAGATTGAATGGTCCCCTATGTGGAACATAGTCCATCGTAGTCTTTCACAAAAGCAAACCAAGCAGTGTTTACAAAGCTAACAATCCTGTTAGTGCATTCTAACGCTATACTTGTGCATTAAAAAAATATGCAGTTTAAGCAGTACAATACATTAAATACACACACCATAAAAAGTTTTGCATCACCTCACTTCCAAGAGTTCCGGAACTTGTACAGAAAATAGGAACAGAGACCAACATAAACATAATTTCCACACATTTTATTCCTCATGAAAACCATGCATTACATGTTGGACCACCATACAGCGAGACCTTCAGAGTTGGTGGTCCAGATTGCTGTGCACACCGGTACCCCTAATACCCAGTAGCACATCCGCCTGCATTGATGCATGCCTGTATTCATCATGGCACATTATCCATATGTTGATCAAGGTACTGTTGGTCCAGATCACCCCACTCCTCAATGACAATTCAGCGTAGATCCCTCAGAGTAGTTGGTGGGTCATGTTGTCCATAAACAGCCCTTTTCAATCTATCCCACGCATGTTCGGTAGGGTCCATGTCTGGAGAACGTGCTGGCCACTCTAGTCGAGCAATGTCATTATCCTGAAGGAAGTCATTTACAAGATGTGCTCGATGGGGGAACAAATTGTCATCCATGAAGATGAATGCCTCACCAATATGTTGCCGATATGGTTGCACTAATGGTCGGAGGATGGCATTTAAGTATCGTAGAGCCATTACAGCGCATTCCATGACCACCATCGGTGTTCATCGGCCCCATATAATGCTGCCCCAAAACAGTAGTGAGCCTCCACCTTGCAGCACTCAGTGGACAGTGTGTCTAAGGCATTTAGTCTGAATAGGTCACTTCAAACATTTCTCCGACGATTGTCTGGTTGAAGGCATATGCAACACTCATTGATGAAGAGAATGTGATGCCAATCCTGAGTGGGTCATTTGGCATGTTGTTGGGCCCATCTGTACCATTCTGCATGGTGTTGTGATTGCAAAAATGGACCTCGCCGTGGCCGTTGGGAGTGAAGTTGCACATCATGTAGCCTATTGTGCACAGTTTTAGTCATAACACGACGTCCTGTGGCTGCATAAAAAGCATTATTCAACATGGTGGCGTTACTGTCAGGGTTTCTTCGAGCCATAATCAATAGGTAGCGATTGTCCACTGCAGTAGTAGCCCTTGGGCAGCCTGAGTGAGACATGTCATCAACAGTTCCTGTCTCTCTGTATCTCCTCCATGTCCGAACCACATCGCTTTGGTTCACTCCAATTCACCTGGACACTTCCATCATTGAGAGTCCTTACTGGCACAAAGTAACAATGCAGACATGATCAAACTCCAGTATTGACCACCCAGGTATGGTTGAACTACAGACAACACAAGCTGTGTACCTCCTTCCTGGTGGAATAAGTGGAACTGATCGGCTATCGGACCCCCTCCATCTAATAGGCGCTGCTCATGCATGGTTGTTTATGTCTTCGGGTGGGTTTAGTGACATCTCTGAACAGTCAAAGGGACTGTGTCTGTGATACAATATCCACAGTCAACATCTATCTCCAGCATTTCTGGGAATCAGGGTGATGCAAAACTTGTTTTTGATGTGTGTATCTCACCAAAAGGTATCATTTTTAGTATTCTTTGTTGGGCTCAAGTGTCAGAAAATGTGACATTGGTGGATAAATATGCTACAGATATTAGTATTGTTTAGTAGTTGATTATGGAGATATGTTCTGAACACTAAATGTCGAAATCTTCCTGAAAAGATTGTTTTCATACACCAGTGAAACATAACCACAGGTAGGCCCAAGTTCAAAAGTAATAAAAAAAGGCTATATTAGCCACAGTTATATTTTTCCAGTGTAAAACATGATGTGTTATCCTTCCCAGTGCCCCTAAAATGGTGTTTTGTTAGGAAAAGAAACTTCATTTTTGTACCACTAAGAGCAACTGTCAACTAGTACTGCCTTGCCTGTTTAGCGTATTATTTTAGCCACTTGTCTTTTGTATTGTCATAGATGTCAAGTGTATCTTAACCTGGAAGTTACACTGCAATAGCATTGTTACAGTTGTTGCTCCCACTGTCAGATTATGTCATACACACACACACACACACACACACACACACACACACACAATTTGAATTCTGAATGCCTGTTTGTTTGTTTGGATCCATCAACTATCATTGCCCCCCCCCCTCTCTCTCTTTTTGTGTGTGTGTGTGTGTGTGTGTGTGTGTGTGTGTGTGTGTGTGTGTGTGGTCATGGCCAAGTTGGCAGCTCTGGGGCTACATAATACCAATTGTTTTGTTAACCCAGTTCAGGTCATTCAGATACTTTTCAGGATGGCGGCTCTGGTGCCACATACGGATTGGTTGTTTCATTTTAATTGCTGGTGAAATACTCAATTCTGATTGGAGGAGACAGGAGGGTGTATGATGTCATGTGGTCAAGGACCTTTGCCTTTCACGGGTGATTGCTCTATCACTGAGTTACCCAAGCACGACTCACGACCTGTCGTCACAGCTTCAATTCTGCCAGTACCTCGTCTCCTACCTTCCAAACTTCACAGAAGCTGTCCTGCGAACCTAGAATTGGTAGAGCACTTACCCACGAAAGGCAAAAGTCCCCGAGTTCAAGTCTCGGTCTGGCACACACTTTTAATCTGCCAGTAAGTTCCCTATCAGTGCACACTCTGCTGCAGAGTGAAAATCTCATTCTGGAAGGTCATGAGTTAACCCAAAGGTCAGTTTTCGTCCAGTAAGAAGGTAGCTCTGCAACTGATTGTTTCTGTGTACTCTGGGTGCTAGAGTAAAGTTTTTATATACCATTATCACACTTCCTGCCACTTTACCACATAATATTAGGAGAGATCTATAATGCTGTGTATCAATCGAACTGCATATTTTCATATTCCCAAGTATAAATACAACAACAACAACCAAATATGGCCCATTAGCTTCTTAAGCATTGAAATCAAGACGGTGACTGGTCAGTTTGCTTCTGTCAGCCAATCACAGTGACCACAGGAGCCATGCTCTAAGTCAGTCAATCACTGTGAACAAAAGACACATGGTCTAATCAGAAAATCATGTGTCTTTATCATTGTGTGAATACATGAATTAGATACAGACAGTATAGGAACAAGCAAAGCTATGCCTTCACATATAATTTTGATTGTCACAAAACTTTGAATGCTTATTTTTGTCAGGGATGTGGGTATGCCAGCTCACATTGCTGTCAGTGAAACAATAACATTGCTATTCTCAGTTGTTTTTTCCTCTGAATACATCACAATATGCATATCTCTATTTCAGGTAGAGGCTGAGAAACTTCATGTGAGTGAAGCAATGAGATATTTATTTTTCGTTGTCACAAATATTTGGATGTTTTCTTTTGAATATGTCATGATTTCTGAGGGCATGGTTAGGATGGGACCCAATAAAAAGCAGCTTCAGTTGTCAAAACAAAAACCTGGTTGTGGTGACAGACTGATATCAAGCTTAGTCTGAGATCTGACAAGAAATCCCTTGAGTGCAAGGTCACGAAATGCCAATGACATTTACAACATTCAACATATCACATATTGTCTACCATGAAACCACAATATTGGCTGTTAATGGCAACAGGGATGGGACTGAAGGTACCATATGCTGAGCACAGCATGAAGCTAAGGAGTGTAGTTGAACTGCTTCATCAATGAATAACTCACAACAGTGTTACAATGTTAGTGGTGTTGATACAAAGCAGAGCAATGGAAATGATAAACAAAGCAAACATTGCATTACATCTACAACAACACTTGCTGAAGTTGATATTTCATCTGAAAGGAACCCATGGAATTTCATAGAGTGAGAAATAAGTTTCAGATGAAATATTAGCATTTCTGCTAGTGGTGTCATATATACTCGACTGTGTGGACAATGTACATGAGGAGTACAATGATGATGGTACATGCTTAGCAAATAAAAATGATACTGAAACACATTCCAAGTCATGTTGTTCATCATCATTGTTGGACAGGGAGCCATAAATCCTGTCTCCAGTGAAACACAGTGAAGGAAAACTGTTGTCCAATGAGCAGATACTAAAGATAATTACATACATGGAAGATCATCTGCAACATAGTAAAACAGCAATTATGAGCAGATTTTAAATAAGTCTGCAGCAATATGACCATGCAGTGCATAAGAAAAGCTATGGATATTCAAGGGAGGACAAAAACTAATGTTTATGTGTTTCAAGGATGCTTAATACTATTTACCCGATGTCCGTGATAGTGACCTACTAGGTCATGCACATGAAATTGTGCAAGACATAGATTACAGTGATTTCAAGGGAAGCAGTGAATGGCTACATAAATTCAATCAGTGATACAGAACTGGAAGACATGAGATAATGAAATTTCAAACAAAGCATCAACTTGACGATGCACAGTGAACTGCTGAATCAGCCCAAAGCTTTGTAGATGAGGTAAACAAACTTATCCCATCGTTCAGTTTGGAATTTGTTTTCAAATTTGACCAATCAGAATTTGAAGAGGAAATGCATATGAAAGGAACCCTGGAAATTAGAGGTACCAAGAGAGTTGTGTCAAGATTAACTAGTATCAATGCCTTAATGCATTTGTATACAATTATGCTGACTGGTAATCCTGGATGGTAAATTGGCTGAAAAGTTATTTATTGTGCTGCAAGAAGTTGGAGCTTCTCTGGCCCCTATGATTCTTTCTCATGTGCATGATCTTGTAAGGGCAGTGGGGAATATTTACGTCACAGCAAGCAAGAATGGGAAAATGGGAGTAAGTGAACTAAATCTATGGTATGAGCACTGATTTTGGCCAATAGCTGATCATAATAACTTCCTTTTGTTTCATTCCTGGTCTGCGTATGAAAATCATACTGCTTTACAGCCAACATCCCTCCTGAAAAGTGTGTGACAGTGCAATTCATGCTACATGGAACTACTGGACAAATTCAGGCTCTGGATGTTTGTTTTTTCCATGCCTATAAAACATACTATCTGATCATCTGCAGCTATACCTTAAAGGATAGCCAATTTCACTGTATGCTCCATGAGAGACTGTTTCACATTCAGATGCATGCCATCACATTCAGTCAATTCTTATTATCTCATCATGACAATATTATTCTATACACATTCTTTAAGAATGGATACCAAGCTGAAAGTTCTGCATGGTTTGTAACTCCCAAAGACTTCTCCTCTGATCTTGATGGTGTGAACCTTTGTGATCACTGTGGCACTCAATTATTCATTTGGTGTTCATGGTGGAAGTTAATGATTTGTTTGGAACATTTTTTGAATGTCAACAATATCCATTTTCTGAAGTGTAATACATACATCCCATAGAAGGTTGATCTCCGCACCTCCCAGACATTCATTCTCTGTCACCCTCCTGATACACATAGTGAGTCATTAGGAGCTAATATTGTTCCTGTCATAATTGTTAACAGAATGCTTTCAAATGAGCCTTATTAAAGAATGAACTAACAACCTCACACTCAAGGGATTCCTTGTAAGTTAGATTGTAAGACAACAGTTTGGTTGTGAGTTGAAGAAGCAAACAAATGTGGAATCAAAAACTCTGGTTCTGTTGACAGACTAATATTTAGCTTAGCCAGAGAGCTACATTAGGTTGGAAGGTAACAGTCTGGTTGTGAGTTGGTGAAGCCAATGAATGTGGAAGGAAAATCCTGGTTGTGGTGAGGGACCGATCTGTAGGTTAGCATGCAGAAGTGATATTTATATTTCAAAGAGTGTGTTTAGACAAGAATGAAACAGCAGATCTTAAATTGCTGTAAGTTAAATGAGCAACAGTGACATTTATATTCTTGTGTGTCACAAATATTTTGCTACTTATTTTCAAACATATCATGATTTACACAGATGCAGTTTGGCATGAAGGTAAGAGTACAGCTTAAAATGCTGCATGTGAAATGAGCAGCAACGATATCTGCTCTGTTGCTTGCCACAAATATTTAGCTCTTTTTTATGTTTTGTTATCCTCTCATCCTCAGTTGCATGTAATACTGTGTTGATAAGTATAACTTTAGATCCATTGAATCACAACTGAATAAAACACATTTTTCATGCCTTACACCTTTAGAGTAAAACACATATAATTACCAGCATGATATTTCGAAATATGTACCAACTGGTTGACTGGAACCCATGTCTTGTGCTCTGAGAGCTTTTAATGCTAATATTCCATATCTGATGGATCTCATATTTATACTTGCATATTACAAAAATATGCAATTTGAATGATGCATTGCATTAAAGATCTCTCCAAAATGCATCATTTTTGTACAATCTGTTGTACTACACTGGCAGGAAATCCAAGAATGGTATATAAAAATGTTATTAGTGCTACTACTTTCTATTATGAAATTATATTTATTTTTCCTCATGCTCAGAAGCACTTCATGTTAATGTTACAGCATTGACTACTGAGATTCAGCACTATTTTGCCATCTTCACTGCCCACCACAAAATTCAATAGCTATTACCACTGAGGGGTCTGAGATTGGTGTATGGATGGTGTATGGATTTAGTGAACTTTTGCCCCATATGAAAGATCCAAAACTAGGCAAGAGTATGGACATGAAAATACTCTTTAGTGACATATTAAAGGAGAGGAATCAGGTAACAGCTAGACATAAATTCTCATTGGTGTTTCCCTCTATTCATTTATATCCTTTTTATTTCAGCTATAGCAACTGCACCCATAGTCCACATCTGCAACACATCCATCTAACAATTTCTTTTCAGCTATAAATTCTCTTTTCTGGACACTGGTGTAAACTGCCCACTAGATATTATTCTTATTTATTTACTTATTTCTGGACCAGTATTGTGTCCATGTCCATCATCATCTAAACCACCTTTTGTCACATGACCAACTGTCCTCTCAGAGCATAGTGCTGTAATACGTTGAAATTTTTAGGAAGATAATTTATATGTTACAATTATTTCTTATAAAATAATCTTGGAGCATAATGGCAATGAAATATAAATGTTACCTCATTTTGTTTGTTTGACTCTTCTTGTTTCACAAGACCTTTGATTGGATAAAAATAATAATAATATCCTGGTATGACCCCACTTGTACTTGCAGGACCATAGTTTTGTAGCAATTTACTTAGGTCCTGAAGGCCTGATGAAACTTGAGGATTCTTGGCTACAATATCTGTCAAGCCAGACAGGTCAAGGGTAGCACCTTTCTTAATGGCTGCTTGATAGAGTGCTGAAAGCTCCTCTTTTGAGAGAGGTGGTGCAGGTATTCCAACAGAGCTAAATATTCCATGCTGGTTGTTAGTATTTGAATGTAACCCATATGCCAGTCCATCCTGAAAATTAAAAATTAAATGAGAGATCAGCCAGAAATTTTGTAATTTAAAATTAAGATAACAATTGCTGTTACTTTATATAAAAATAAATTTTCAACATGATTACTACTTTAGTACAAGTGAAAGTAAAACTCTTCACAACCTGAAGATAATTTTGAATACCACAATTCTATATTAGGCATGTTCCAAATGGAGATGGTAGGCCTTGCCCTCCCCTGCTTTTGAATTTATTTATGCAGTCTGGTTACAAAAGGACCTACAGTTTAACATGGGCTTTAAACCAAGGTGCAACTTTTTCATTTTAACAAATCGTTGCCTTTAATTTAGATGCTGCATACTATGCAACTGTAACACATGGTGAATGTCACCTGCTTCTCACAGCATTTTAATAATATTTAATTCATTACTGGATTCGCTCTCTGCTTTCTTTATTGGTGGCCTGCCTGTAAAGGGGTCATTTCCTTGTTCTTGCAGCTCTTCTGTCACATGATGTACTGTTTACAGCACCAGAAAGGAGTCACTACTCAGGGATAAGTGCACAAACTAACAGACCATTCTGGCAGACCAAAGATACCATCAATATGATGGCATCTAGAGAAATAAACAATGAATGATGTCACTAACAGTATGAAAACATGACTAAATCAAATCCAATCAACTAACATGGCTTCAATGGGAATAATGGGTTTTAAGTGATCATATTCTTGTTATTAACACTTTCAAACATATTAGAAACTTAAGAATATTGTACCATGGTGGGGCAACAAGGGTGTTCGTCAGAGATGTAAATGCAACTGAGGTATGCTCAATAGAAATGAAACACAATATCAAGTTGCATTTGTCGGCTTTCTCACAAACTGTCACCTTCAAACTAATGTAGACCTTTGGCTACACTGCATAGAAGTCTGTCACCACAACTTTATTTATTTATTTTTTTTAAATAGTTTTTCTCATGATACATTCACTGGCTTTGGCAATTCACAACCACACTATCATTTTCTAAATTAACATTGACCTCAGGATACATTACAGATCAGTTTATCATCACAACTCCCATAGTAGGAAGGCAGTATAGATAGTGGTCTCATTGGTCAAAGCAGAATGGCAGTATCATTATATTCAATGCACCCATCATTTCCACTAGACTTGCAAAGCATGGCTGAAGCCACAACCCACAAGAACTAAGCAGCATATTGTAAACAGGACATATGTATGACATGTATAGCTTAAATATACAAACAAATGCTGTCTGTATAACATATGATGTCATAATACAAAGAATTTATGAATCGCTTGGTTCTTTACTAGACCCATGAATCCCTTTGTAATCTTCAACCACCTCCAGCAGATTTGCCATTTCATCCACCAGTTCCTGAGACATGATAATTGTTTCCTAGGTGAAAACAATGTTTCTTTGAATTAGCCAATCATTTCCAAAATACTATATATTTTTAATGCAAAGAAAATTACCTTCTATCTAGAAAATTAAGACTTAATACATCATTAAATGGATGCAGCCCAGAAGTAACAAATTACTGGACTGGTTAGATATAACCTATTCTTATGAATGAATGTAACTGATCACTCCTTTATTTGGAATAACATTAATTAATCCCGGCATCCTCAGCATCGAAGTCAATGGATAAAAACTGTGAAAGGCTTTGAGGAGTAGTGGAACATGCCTTAGAGCTATGGAACATATCTTAAAGCTGTAGGTAGTAACAACAGAAATTACTACACCCGGAAATAGCAGAACCAATATTTTACTTATCGAGGTTTTTTTTAGCATGACACTGTTAGAACTTGCTAATGGTAATTATTTCTGCATTTGCGCAAAATGTTGGCTCTCAAGGACACATATCAGCTGGCTTGATGCTAAAACACACTTCATTCTGAAAAGACATTTTGAGTTACATTTCACAAATATGTAAGGAGGCATCAGAACCAAGGTATGTGCCTTACACATAAGTTGATCATCTCAATAGTAATACTATTACTAATGATAATAATAATTTTATAGTTATTAGGCCATTAAAGTAATAGACAGTATCATATATATAGTACAGTGCAACCAATAATTCAAAGAATAAAGTTTGTTATTAAAATTCTGGTACCGAAAGCAGCGGGTTTTGAATTTGCGCCAGTCGGCATGGAGCTCGATTGCGATTAGAGGTCTCTACAGCTGTTGCACCATAAGCCACAGCTGCTCATGTTCCTGGCTGGCATATAACATGGGGGCACCACGCTGGAGCACGTGGTTCCAGGAGCCAATAGTGGCATACCTCATCCCAGATATAAGTGCCTGTCTCTCACTCAGCTAGGCACTCTGAACTTCGTGGAGTCTAATCGACCTCTCGAGTGTATTTACACTACTTCGCTTTCATTACTCAGTGGACGTTGTGGATTCGTTTGGTTGTCACCCTGTCGCATCTCATGTGTTGTCATCATAAGGTCTCACTCGGTCATCCGTCGTTGTTCGTGTCTGTCCTTTCCATTCATTTGTTTGTTTGCGGGCTGTTCTCCATTTGGTCCTGCCTTGCTTCTTTCTCTACCAACCATGTTACAACATTTTTGGCGATGAGTTAAATGGTGGTAGTTGTTAGCATGGAGGCAAAGTTGGTCTGTCTTCTGGAGCAACAGCAGCAGCTCCAGTTTCACATCTTACAACAGTCGCTGCGGTTGCTAACAGACAAAGTCAATGCCCGGGACGCATTACCGTAACAGCTTCCGAGTCCTTGGGTGTCCGATGCTTTCCCATGTCCACCGTCATTCCCACCTTTTAATGATGCCAAAGAGGACTGGGAAACATACTTACATCGGCTGAAACAACACTTCACGGCTTTTCAAGTCACAGATGACTCCTTGTAGATGTTGTTGTTTTTGTCTTGGGCCTCCACAGACACTTTTTTCTTCTCCGCAAGTTGACACCGTTGTCCAATCCTGTGGCTCTCTATTTCCAGGAGATATGCCTTTTGCTGACAAACTATTATTCCCAACACTACCATGTGGTCGCCTCTCGGCTGGAGTTCACAATAAACAGCCTGGTCAATCGTATCGCTCCTGGGTCACGGACTTACAGGGTCTCAGCTATCGATGTGATTTTACTTGCACCAATCAGCAGTGTAAGGCTTTGTATGCAGACTCCCTGATCCGGGATGTGGAGGTTCAGCCGGCTCCTGATCCTGAGGTCCACACTGCGGTGTTGAAACTCGATAACCCCTCCTTGGAAGAGATTCTTCGCATTGCCCAATCCTTTGAAATTGATCAAGTGGCTAACGAGTGTCTTATGGCGCGGCTGCAGGTGGTAGCGATCGAGGTGTCTCGGCTGGTTCCACCCTTGCAATGGCCGATGGAGGCCGGCACCATTGGGACTCCTTGTTGTCCGAAGTCTCTATATCATCCGCACCTCTGGTCGCCCCTCGTCGCCGGTCATATGGCCCACTTCCATCTTGCCCACAGTGCTTTACCACACATTCTCGAGTTGATTGTCCACACCGCTGGAAAACGTGCACACTGTGTAACAAGGAGGGCCACATCTGATCGGTTTGTCGTAGTTGCTCAACTCATTCCAGTCATACCGCTCCTGGGCCTCAAGATACTGTTCATGCTCTGCAGTCAGTCATCCCACAGGATGATCCGTCAGTGTGGAAGCTTTTCCTCACACTCCGCCTTTTCACTGAGAACGTCCATTTTCAGGTTCACACTGGGGCCGTCATCTCCTTGATTAGGATGGCGACATATAACCGGCTGGGCTCTCCTGAGATATCACCTCCCTCTCGCCGTTTGGTCACCTATGGAGATGGTTCCATTTCCCTTTGTGGGCAGTTCATCATTGAGGCGACACACACACGTGTTCCCCGGCTCCTTACCCTCTTTGTTGTTGACCATCCGTCGGCTTCGAATATTTTTGGCCTGGATGCGTTTCAAATGTTTGGTTTTAAATTTCCAACGAAGTTAAGGTTGTTTCTGCGGCTGTTCCCTTTCAGGACTTGGACAATCTGTGCTCCGCTTTTGCGTCATTGTTTGCAATGGATCTCGGTTGTGCTTCCAATTTTCAGGCGCACATCACCCTTCGGCTGGATGCGCAGCCTCGCTTTTTGTGGGCCTGTCCCTTCCGGTGGCCTTATGGCCGGCAGTCAAGCAGGAACTTGATCAGCTCCAGGCTGCTGGCATTCTGGAGCCTGTGACTTACAGTGCCTGAGCGATACCATTGGTGGTGATACGGAAACCCAATGGGTCCCTTCGGCTGAGTGGGGACTTTGGCACTACTGTCAATGCTCAGTCCCTTGTCGACACTTACCCCATTTCCCGACAGGAAGACCTCCTTGCCAGGCTTGCCAGGGGAGAGTATTTTACAAAGATCGATTTGGCTGAGGCATACCACCAGTTACCCTTGGATGCTGAATTCCAGAACATCATGGTTATTAACATGCCTTTAGGATTGTACAAGTACAAGCACCTTCCCTTTGGTGTCTCTTCAGTGCCAGCCATTTTCCAGTGGTTCCGGGAGCAGCTTACATGGCCTATCCCCACCTGCGTGAATTATCCGGATGACATCTTGGTTACCAGGCATTCCCGCCAGGAACATTTTCAAAACTTCAGCGCCTTATTTCACGCTCTGAAATCTGCAGGTTTATGCTGTCGGCTGGACAAGTGTTGCTTTTTCAACCAGAAGTGGAATACTTAGGCCACTGGCTTAGCAAAGATGGCATTCGCCCTTCAGGTTGTAATGTCGCGGCCACTGAGTCCCTTCCTCGTCCCAAGGACTTATCTGACCTCCAGGTGTTTTTGGGCAAGGTTACTTATTACTTAAAGTTCTTACCCCAGGCTGCCTCCATTGCTCAACCCTCAATCACTTGCATCGCAAAGGGGTACCTTTTGATTGGACTCCTGCCTGTTATAACGCTTTTCTCCATTTAAAGGCAATGCTGAAGTCCACCCCTTGCCTCACTCCCTTTTCTCTGGACCGACCCTTGGTTGTAGCGGCTGATGCGATGGCATATGGCATTGGGGCCGTCCTTGCACATCAGAATGCTGATGGCTCAGTACTGCTCATCACTTATGCATCTAAGACGTTGACCCCCGCACAACGAAACTACTCCCACATTGAAAAGGAGGCCCTAGCGACCGTGTTTGCCGTTCACAAATTTCACACCTATCTCTTTGAGGCAAAGTTCACCCTCCTGATAGACCATAAACACTTAGTTACACTTTTCGGACCCCACTCTCACCTTCCAGAGTGGATGGTTAAAGTCTCCAGCGTTGGGCGTTATTTTTATGAAATTACGCTTGCACCATCCGGTATAAGCCCACCGCCCGACATGCTAACACAGATGCTTTGTCTCGTTTTCCAGCAGGCCCTGATCCTGCATTTGACCAACAGGAGGTCCTCTGCTTTCACGTTGATTATGCCTGCCGGGATGTGTTGGATGGTCTGCCTCTTAAGGCTGCTCACACTGCCACGGCTACCTGCCGAGACCCTATCTTGCGGCACGTTCTCCTCTATGTGGTATACGGGTGGCCCTCCTATCTTACTCGTTGGATGAGGACCGATTTCAACCCCTGGCACCACCTGTCCCACAGGCTCTCAATAGTTGATGATGTCCTTCTGTTAGCCTCGGAGTCGGCTTCCCATCGGGTGGTCATCCCTCCAGATTTGTGGTATTAATTTGTTACACCGTGGTCACTGGGGTATGTCCCGCATCAAAGTTTTGGCTCACCAGCATATGTATTGGCCTCGCATCAATGGCAATATTGACCATCTGGTCCGCAGGTGCGCTGTGTGTGCCAGACCCCTCAGTCGTTCGCACCCTGGCCTGTGCCTCGCCGGCCCTGGGATCGCATCCATCTCGATTTCGTGGGCCCGTTTTGGGGGTCCATGTGGTTGACTATCATTGATACCTATTCCAAATACCCATATGTTGTCTGCATTGCGTCCACCACCACAGAGGCCACACTCATGGCTCTGGCCTAGGTTCTCGCCATAGAGGGCCTGCCTCACGCATTGGTCTCCGATAATGGCCCCAATTCACGGCATTCTTCTTCCACGAATTCTGTTGGGCCAACGGTATCAAACATATCCGTAGCCCACCTTTCCACCTTTCCTCCAATGGCATGGCGGAGAGGTTGGTCCGCACATTTACGCAACAGTTAACGAAGGCGGTCGAAACATCTCCGACCACGTCGGCCTTCACTCTATTTTTGAGCACCTATCACACCATGCCAATCAATGGACATAATCCAGTGGAGGTCCTCCATGGGTGACAGCCATGGACCCTGCTCCATTTGCTGATGCCGTCCCACTCCCACCCCCACTCCCAGCCCTCTCAGCGTTATGCCCCCGGCACGTCAGTGTGGTCCCGCTTTGTACAGGTGCCAGCTGGGGTGGACACCTGCCACAGTTGTCACAGCCCATGGGTGGCGTGTGACTTTGCTATCTCCTTCGGGTACGTCCGTGGTCCTCAAGTCTCCCTGTGGGCCTGCCGCCGGCCCACCCCACCCCAGGTGGTTCGGCAGCTCACTCCGCCGCCCTGGGCTCTGGGTCGGCCGTCATGGACACCTCAGACGTCCCTTCCTCCCCACCAATGGCAGTTGACGAGCCCGAATCTTCTCCCAACCATCACCCACCTTGGCACTGTCTGGGTCTTTTCTGCCCCTACGCACAAGTTTCAGGGGGCAGGGATCTGGTACCAAGCGCCACGAGTTTTGAATCCATGCCAGACAGCATGGACCTTGAGCACCACTAGATGTCTCTACAGCTGTCGCACTGTAAGCTGCAGCTGTGCACGTTCCTGGCTCGTGTATAACAGGAGGGTGCCATGATGGAGCACATGGTCCCAGCAGCCAATAGCGGCATACCTTATCCCGTATATAAGCTCCTGCCTCCTGCTCAGCTAGGCAGTCTGAACTTCGTGGAATCTATCGACCTCTTGGCAACAGACAGCGTATTTACAGTACTTTGTTTTCATTACTCAGTGGATGTTGTGGATTCGTTTGGTTCTCTCTGTCACCCTGTTGCTTCTCATGTGTTGTTGTCGTAAGATCTTGCTCGATTTTCCATCACTGTTCATGTCTGTCCTTTTGGTTCATTTGTTTGTTAGCAGGCCGTTCTTCGTTTGGTCCTGCCTCGCTTTGTTCTCGACCACCCCGCGACCAGAACGGTTGCAGTTACAACAAAAATAATATTAGATTACTATCAACAACTTCCTTTATCTTATAGAATGGTTGGGCAGCTAACCAGTCATGCAGTGTATGTTTTGAACTTTTGTTCAGATAGCTCTTTAACGTTTTGTGAATTTGTGCCCCACGAGTTCGTAACTGCTAATTTATTACAGTCATGATTTTTTGTTCACCAACCAAAATCTTGCAGTTTGCCTTTTATGAGTATGAAGAACCAGTAATCAGCTTTTTTCTGCTGTATTAATGCATCAGCACACAACTAGAATTTCCTCATAAAATAATACCTTATGATACTATGCTTTGGAAAAATTAAAAATAAGATGTTCCCACATGTATTTCAGATAATTGTATACTATATAATGACTTAATCTTAACAAATAAGTTACTCTAGATAACTTAACACTAATATATTTTACATGTGGACACAAGATCATTTATCATCTAAATATACCACCAAAAAGTTATTGTAACTTCATCATCTGTGAGGAGCTTGTCTCTTAGAGCAAAAACCAGCCATTGATTTTTGCTATCATTCAGCAAGAATCTACTGGTTCTAGACCAATAGGATGCTGGAGTAGTTGTCATTTCAGCACAAGGCTATTGTGATCATTACTATTGTGAAGAAAATTTGTGTCATTGGCATGTAGTGCCAAACTGGAACTAATACATGAGGGCAGGTCATTAATCATTATTAGAAACAGGGAAGGGCCCAGCACTGATGACTGTGGAATGCCCACCATAACTTGTTCTGTACAGGACATTTCTTTGCCAACATGGACAACTTACTAGTGGTTCTGAAGATATGATTTTAATCATTTAAGGCTGTTATGTCTAATGCCATGGAAGTCTCTTTTTTCCTTCAATAAGTGGTGTGTGTTCCATACAGGCCTTGCTTAAATCAAAAAAGGTGTCTTGAACAAATCTTTTGTCCTCATACACTTGATGTGGTCTTTCACTATAGAGTCTATGGCATCAGCATTTGGCAGTTTTTTCCTAAAGCCATGTTGTGCTCCACTAATTGTTCCTAGATTTTCGAAGTAAACAGATAACTTTTGGTAAAATACACTGTCCAGTGCTTTAGAAAAGTTGGGACTACAGACACTGGCCTGAAACTTGGAGGAGAGTCTTTATCTTGTCTTTTGTATGAAGGAACTTCCTAAGACAGTTTAAGCTCACCAGGAAAATATCCCTCCCCTAGACACTTGTTTATACAATAATTTAGGGAGTACCTAATACAGTCTAATACTTTATTCAGTAGGTTGCAAGATATGTCACATGCAGGATATTTTGCAATATGTATTACACACTTGTAAAGGTTGTAGAGGGCACTTAGTAGATCAATTTTTACATATTAACCCATGTCTGAAAACGTCATCTGACAGTGCTACAGAGTCAAAAGTTATAGGTGCCAGCACCTGTGAATGTATGTATGTACAGGGTGAGTCCATGATGAGGATAAAAACTACCAAGGATCACGAAGAAGCATAAATGTAGCAATTTAAGATATGGGTCCTCGTACTGGAAACAGACTCAAAACTTATAACCGAAAACCATTATGATACCTCTGACAATTGAACACATGTACCAGTACTGGTGTTGCTGAGAAGTCTATTAAACATGGGTTCTAAAATATAGCCATGCGGGATTAGCCAAGCGGTTAAGGCGCTGCAGTCATGGACTGTGGGGCTGGTTCCGGCAGAGGTTCGAGTCCTCTCTCGAGCATGGGTGTGTGTGTTTGTTTTTAGGATGATTTAGGTTAAGTAGTGTGTAAGCTTAGGGACTGATGACCTTAGCAGTTAAGTCCCATAAGATTTCACACACATTTGAACATTTTCTAGAGTGTATACCTTAAGAGCTATGAGCACTTGTTCAACAGAGGAGATATGTTTCACACTAGTGAAGATGAACAAGTGCTCATAGCTCCTCAGCTATGCATTTTAAATCCAATGTTTACTACACATTTTTTTCTTGTCTTTGTCCATATTACCACCTCTGAAAGTTGGATACCCTACATTCTTAGCAACAAAGTATCGATACATGTATTCCACTGTCAGTGGTATCAGAATGATTTTTGCTTTTAACTTTCGACTCATTCATTTCTAAACCAGGGACCCTCACCTCAAATTGATACATTCATCTGTTTCCACCATCCTTGAAAATGTGTAACACCATTGTGGAATCACTCTTTATTAACATACATTTACGGTAATGGTGCCTATAACTTTGAGGCTCTCTAGTGTTGCCGGTTGACATTTCTGTGCTATGTCCATGAGTAGCCAGATACTGGTGCACACATCAGAAAAACAGGAGAGAAACTCGATGACTCAAGGTGCGAAGGCCACCTTCAGATAACACTCAACCCATGCCGGAGTTGAGCAATAGGGCTGGCTGAATGGTGGACTGACGAGCAAGTCAATATCAACCTATGCAACAACAAAGTGTAACAACCTTTCAACACAGTGCTGTCAACAAGTTAAGTGTGAGCCACAATCCAAATCAAAACCAAAGAAGAAAACCAATAGATCAGATTAGATTAGATTAATTATTCATTTCATAGATCCATAAAAGAGGGAATCCTCCTGGGTGTGGAACATGTCAGATAAACACATTACAAAAATGTAATTAGAAAAACTTGAGTTTCGTTAATTTTAATGATCCTCAGTCAATAAACAGTAAAATTATATACATGAATTAAATTTAAACTTCTAATATTTACACGTTTAATACTCACATCTGCTTTCATTAAATCCATCATTCAGACATTTGCTAGTTTCTTGGCTATTACAACCAAGTATTGTCAAAAATTAAAGTAAATTATTCATTTCAGTGATCCTCAGGTAAGAACAGTCAGATTATGTACAAGATTTAAAATTAAACTTCTACTATTTACAGACTTAAGACCTACATTTGCTTTCCATCATTCCCACAGTAGGTAGTTACTTCGCTGTTACAACCAAGTATTGTCAAAAATTAAAGTATAATAAATTTTCATTAAAATGGTCCACTGCACTTGTTGAAAAACTCATGGATGGAATAGAAGGAGTTGGCCACCAAAAATTCTTTTAGATTATGTTTAAATTGTGCCTTGTCTGAAACTAAACTCTTAATGGTTGCTGGCAACGTATTGAAAATATGCGTTGCTGAATACTGGACTCCTTTCTGGGCAAGAGTAAGGGATTTTAAATCTTTATGTATATTGTTCTTATTCCTGGAATTGATACTGTGTACTAAGCAGTTAGTTGGAAAAAGAGATGTATTATTTACAACAAACTTCATTAAGGAATAAATATACTGAGAAGTTGTAGCTAATATTACCAATTCTTTGAAAAGGTTTCGACATGATGTTCTTGGACTTACATTACTCATTACTCTTATTATACGCTTCTGTACTCTAAAATTTTTTTCTCTGTTTGTGGAGTTACCCCAAAATATGATACCATATGACATAATGGAGTGAAAATAAGCAAAATATGCCAGTCATCGACGAGTAGTCAGTAGTACATAACACACAAAAAAGACAAAGTACATAACACACTGAGCAATCAAAATGTTGCAGTATTTATGCCAGCTGCAATGGGCACTATTGGCCAGTGTATTCACGTGATGATATGGTGTCCACACTCACTAGGCAAGTGCAGCACTGTGGCAACACTGCCCACTGCCCTCTATTGTCCATCAAGGTCCATTTGCTCCAGCAGGCATTCAACTTCCACATAGCCTGATACTAGTGATACTAGATCCCCCCCAAAACTGGTGCATAGATTAGAGATGGTGCCCGGGAAGGTGGAACATAGGTACAGGTGAAGCTGCAGTCTCATCAACTGTAGGCTGGAGGGACGGGGGGGGGGGGGGGGGGGGGAGGAGAAGTGCAGTCAGCAGTGTCAACCAGAACAGTGCTGGAGATGGGCATACCAGGGGAATCACTGATCTAGATGGCGGTGGAAGAGGAGACTGCAGAGGAAATGGCTGTGTCCGAGGCCAAAGCTGGCTGTGGTTATGGCGCTCAAGGCCCTTCTGCATTTGGTCCACCCATGTGTAGACACTACTGTTGCTGGTGTCCAAGCCTCGGCACTCCCATAAGAATGTGCCCACACTGCTGGGCAAGGAGTGTACAACCGGGAGGGACATGAGAAAGGTTCTGATAGCACCAGTGTCAGCAGATGAAGCAAGGTCCAAAGCCGGCGCCCATGGAGGTGGCAACACTTGTTCCAGGTGCATGCTGCACAACTATGAACCATCTGTTTCCAAGGGTGGAGCTCAGTCATCAGCTGAGATAATGGGGCCAGCCATGGATTACTTAGTGATGGACCTGTCGCATGGTGGGGCCCCAGCACATTGCACCAGCAGCGCACATGTACGCAAGGGAAAAACTGTCCAACATATGTTGTCGTTTGACATTAAGCAGGAGACCTCCTGTTGGTCAAAATCAGGGTCCAGGCCAATGTGTCACCAATACAATGCTGGGTTGTCAGCTTGTGCTGGATAGGCACTGAGAAACAATTCCTACCACTGGAGGTATTGTGCTGTTCATTCTGGGAGGCTGGAGCGTGGCCTGAATAACATCACCCACGGCTTGTGATCCATAATTAGAGAGAACTGTGTTAAAAAGGTTGACATGAAATTTCTTGACTGTGAAACTGTTGCCAAAGCCTCCATTTTGATCTGGGAACAGTTGCACTATGCGTATGCTATGGGCTGTTCGGAACCATCCCTATTCCTGTGTGCCAAGATCGCTCCAATACCATAAACAGACACATCAGCTGCCACAACCAACAGGCAACTGGGAGGAAAGGGCGTGAGGCAGGGTGCAGATGTCAGCATGGTTTTCAGTTTGACAAAAGGCACAAGGGACCTCCTTTCTTATGCAACTCATTGAGAGGTTGTGCATTGTGGGCCGTCTGGGGTAAGAATTTAGCATATAGTTGAGCTTGCCCAAAAATGCTTGTAACTCAAGTAAGTTCACTGAGCGAGGTAAAGAAGTGATGATGGCAATGTTCTGATTAGTAGGCTGGATTCCCTCTTTAGAGAGCCAATTCCCCAAGTACTCCACTCCTGGCTGAAAAAAATCTGGACTTATTCAAACGACAATGCAGGCCCACATCCCCCTGGGTCCTGAAGAGGGTGCAGATGTTTTCCGAATGCTCCTAGCAGGAGGATCCTATAACAATAAGGTCAACCAAGTAATTAATGCAAGCCATAATATGCTGTATCAACTGTTCCAGGAGTCACTGGAATATTGCAGGGGCTGAGGAAATGCCAAATGGGAGTCGTTTGTACTTATACAACCCAAACTGCATGTTAAGGACGACCATTTTCCGAGATGCCTCATCTAAGAGTAGCTGGAGGTATGCATCACTGAGGTCGATCTTAGAAAAATATTCCTCCCCAGCCGGTTTGGCAAGGAGATCATCTTGCCAGGGAATAGGATAGGTTTCTTTCCACCTGTGATCTAGCATTTGTGGTCATCTTGAAATCCTCACACAAGCAAAGAGACTGATTCAGCTTCTGGATGATGATGGGGGGCACAGCCCACGCAGCAGATTCGACAGGTTCAAAAACCCCCGCTAGCTGCAGGTGATGAAGTTCCTGCTTCACGGCAGCCTGTAAGGCCACTGGTAAAAATGAGGTGTGGCATCTAATTGAAGGGTGATGTGCACCTGAAAGTCCCAAATCCAGTTGAAAGAGAGGCAAAAACACTGTGCAGACGTTGTCCAGTTCCTGGAAAGGGACCACAGTGGAAACCATCTTGACTTCATCCAAGATAGAATCCAAATGCTGTGAAGGCATCAAGGCCAAAAATGTTGATAGCCAATGGATGGTCAATGACAAAGAACGTCAAAAGCCAAGTGAAACGTCAAAAGCCCACATCATTGCTCACAAAGTATCATATACTGCGAAACTACATTACTTTTTGTCAACAGTAGGAAGTGCAGTCTTTCATCTCATTCAGAAATTGTTCCCTAACACCACTCCGAGTGAACTTTCCTATGATCAGGTTACAGGTTCGCTAAAAAACTATTATGACCAACAAGTGAATGTGGTGGCAGCTAGGCACAAATTCTTTCACTGTAAGAAAATGTCAGAACAAACTTATCCTGAGTGGATAACATATTTGCAGGGTATAACGAGGAAATGCAAATTCAAATGTGCTTGTGGTGCTTTGTATTCAGATGTTATCTTGTGTGATGCGATGGAGTGCAATTTAACTGACATCAAACTTAGAGAAAAGATTTTCAAACAGTCAGATCCATCATTTCATCATGTAGTACAAATTCTAAATCAGTATGATTCAGGTGCTGTAGTGGCTGATAAATTTGAGGAGCCACTAGTTTGTCGGGTTGGGTCATACGTTGCTCACGACCAGCCCAGTAGTCAGCAACAGCAAGTGCGTGCCACACTGCATAAACAGTTCTCTACACAGGCGAACAGAATTAAGTCATGCCCTCAGTGCTATTCACAGCACAAATGCCAAGACTGCCCATCCGGACAAGCACAGTGTTATGCTTCTGGCAAGAAAGGTCACGTACAATCCATATATTTGCAATGGAACAAATATGAGAATTCTGCCCACTCACAAAAATCTAGTCACGAGGCCCATGTAACCAATGCAGTGTATTCAAAGCCTACTGCAGGCATTAGCAAAACTAGCAATCAAATTGTTTCTTCAGTGCTATGCCACAAACTTTTTGTTCATTTACATCTTAGTGGAAAACATGTGAAATTTCAGATGGACATGGGTGCCTCTGTTACATTCCTGAATCATAACACATATGAATTGTTAGGCTGCCCATGCCTGTCTAAAACTAGCACACACCTGATGGCTTGTAATGGACATGACATTCCCATTCTCAGCAAATGTACATTGCCTGCTATGAACCCCTCACACACATGAACTGTGACTTTCACTGTGCTACAATCACGTGATTGTGAGAAACATATTTGGCCTTGATTAATTTGATTTGTTTGGCTTTCAAATTTAGGACAATGTGTTGTCAATGACTGCATTTAATGCCAAAGACAGTGTAGTTAGCTTGCTGAAAGAATACCCTGAACTCTTTTCTGAAGGTGTAAACAAGACTAACAATTTTATTGCACATATTACTATGAAAGACAATGCTCAGCTGAAATTTTGCCAGGCCAGAACTGTTCTCATTGCATTACGTAGCAAAGTAGCTGCTGTACTTAAACAATTGCAAGATAGTGGAGCTATTGTGCCCATACAAGCTAGTCATTGGCCAAGTCCACTGGTTTTGTTCCCCAAACTCTCAGGTCACATTTGCCTCCATGTTAACTTTACGTCTACCATCAACCCACAAACTGCGACTGATACTTATCCATTGCCACACACAGAGGATCTCATGGACAGATTAGGTGCTAGTCACTACTTTTCAAAAATTGATTTGTGCGACACATATCTTCAAATACCACTCGATGAAGAATCTCAAACTGTACACTCATTTGGGCTTGTTTAAATATTTGTGTTTGCCTTTTGGTAGTGCTTTCACAACCGCCACTTCCCAATGGTATTTGGAACAACTGACAGCTCAAGTACCACACTGTTCAAACTATTTGGATGATATTGTCATACACCTGAAGAACATATTGCTGATTTGCATGCTTTGATTTGTGTGTTATCTGATGCAGGACTCAAGTGAAGACTGGACATGCAGATTTTTTAAACATGAGTTGCACTATGTTGGTCGTGTCATAAACAGTCAAGGTGTACATCATCTTCATTCATATTTTTTAGCCATAAGTGACCTACCAGTTCATCGCAATGTCACAGAATTGCAATCAGTCCTTAGGGAAAATGAACTATTGTATTCGGTTAATACCGAATGCTGCACAAATCACAGCTCCATTGCATCGCTTGCATTGCAAGAATGTCCCCTTTGTTTGGACAGATGAGTGCCAAGAAGCTTTTCAAAAACTTACAGATGCATTGCTCAGTGATCAATGCTTGGTTCACTTTGATCATGACAAACCAGTTGTGTTGCAAGTTGACGCTTCCTCTTACGGAATCGGTGCAGTGCTTTCACAGAGATTTGGTGATAAACACAGGCCTATTGCTTTTGCATCAAAAGTGTTGTCCAAATAAAGAAAGAGGCATTGGCTATTGCTTATGGTGTCACCAAATTCCACTACTATTCGTGTGGCGGAAAATTCTACTTAGTAACGGATCACAAGCCATTGCAGTCCTTGTTTCATCTGCTGAAGCTGTTTCCTGTACCAACTGAACAAAAATTGCAAAGATGGGCTTTATACTTGTCTCAATACCAGTACGAGATTGTGTATTGTCCGACAGCTCAACATGGTAATGTGGACGCACTTTCATGTCTTACGATTGACCCTGATACAGACTTTGACACTTCTGCTACCTCTTGTTGTCACATTGATGCTCACGATTCTGAATTGCTTCAATCCTTTCCTCTGATTAGATTAGATTAATACTAGTTCCATGGATCATGAATACAATATTTCGTAATGATGTGGAACGAGTCAAATTTTCCAATACATGACATAATTAAATTACTTTAACAACATAATTAAGTTAATATAACAACTTTTTTATTTATTTTCTTTTTATAATTTTTTGTTTGTTTCTTTTTTTTCTTTTTGTTATAACGTCAAGTTTAACACATATATTTCAGAACGACACAACACATATAAGTCACAGAGTAAGTTGACAAGCAAGACAAGTGTACACGTTAGCATTCAAATGAGCACTGAGTCCCAGTGTAGCGGCCGCTGCTCGGCTGGCTGCTTAGGTGGCACAGCTGCTGCATGGCTGGCAGGCAGCGCCGCACATAGAGGACGCGCGTAATTGCGCTGCGGCGCTTTGAAAGATCGGCGAGTCACAACACTTTTCCCCCCTTTGAAATTGGTGCACTAGTCTTGATGGAGGTGTCCTGGAGATGGCTAACGTCCATAGGCGTTGTTTGACTCACCGTAAAGTCTCGAGGAGGAGGCTTCCCGTACACACGGAAGTGTCCCCGATGATAACAGGTCGAGATGACAGGAGACGTAGGGGTCGAATCTGCTGGGGCCCCATGCACCAATCTGCCCGTTGCGGCAAGTCCAGTTGATATGACAGGAGACATGGGCGATGTGTCAGCGTCCATTGGAGGAGGAGGCAAGTAGATTTGCTCTGACAGAGGATGGTCATCTGGTTCCTGCATGGGCACGTCTCCTGGTGGCGTCCGTTCTTGTGCTGGCATCGCGATGACGGTGAGAGGGCTGCGTTGTGAGTATTGAGAGATGCCAAAATCCTGAGCGTCAGGTAGAGCCGAAGGTGGTGTAGCAGCATTCGGAACAGGCGTTGCCGGCACACGAGGCCGAAGCTGGTCCGAATGACGCACTGCAACAACCGTGTCTGTCTGGATTTCATACAGGCGCCTGCCACGGTGTCGTAAGATGCGGCCCGGGCTCCATTTTGGCCGCCTGCCATATCCCCGTATCCAGACGAGGTCGTCGGCGGTGAACCGGCCAAGTGAAGGCACCCGCAACCATGAGGTGGAAGGCCGAAGAAGATGTAGTAGCATGCGGGGCTGTCGGCCATGTAAGAGCTCAGCCGGGCTGTGGTCACCCATGGGGGTGAAACGGTAAGACGCCAGAAACTGGAGAAGCGCATCATCAGTAGCAGAAGAAGTCAGAAGTTTCCGCATCTGAGCCTTAAATGTGCGGACCAGTTGTTCAGCCTCACCGTTGGATTGTGGATGGAACGGCGGGGCCGTGACATGCATAACGCTGTGACGAGCACAAAAATCCGCAAATTCGGAAGAGGCAAATTGCGGGCTATTATCAGTAACAAGAGTAGAGGGGAGGCCTTCCAAAGAAAAAATGTGGGCGAGAGCACTGGTGGTTGCCATGGTGGCAGGCGACGTGCAACGGACAATGAAAGGAAAGTTAGAGTAGGTGTCAATTACGAGGAGCCAATAAGTACCTAAAAAGGGTCCCGCAAAGTCAGCATGAATGCGCTCCCAGGGCTTCTCAGGCGAAGGCCACGGTGACAAAGATGACTTCGGGGCAGCAGCCTGTGATGCACAAGGGCCGCAGGCAGCGACCATGTGTGCTATTTCAGAGTCGATGGCAGGCCAGTACACATGACGGCGCGCCAGAGATTTTGTGCGAGACACACCCCAGTGTCCTTGGTGAAGAGGCGCAAGACCGAAGCACGCAAAGACGCAGGTACCACAACACGCGGCGAAGCATTGTCAGTGGAAAGGAGGATAACACCATCCCTAGCCGTGAGGCAGTAGCGCAAATCGTAGTAGTTCCGCAACGGATCAGAAGTCTTAGCGGATGGACGATCTGGCCAACCCTTCTGAATACAGTGTAAAACCCGGGAGAGGGTGACCTGTAGCAGCTGCCAGCCTGTCCCCAGTGATGGGGAACCCATCCACAACCCGCTGCTCGGCAACATCCAGGTGGAAACACAAAAGTTCGTCCCTATCGAATGCCTGATCAGGACCCATGGGAAGGCGAGACAGAGCATCAGCATTTGCATGTTGAGCCATTGGCCGGAAATGAATCAAATAATTGAAATGAGACAAATAAAGAGCCCAACGCTGGAGGCGGTGTGCAGCCTTGTCGGGAAGTGACGTTGATGGATGAAACAAGGAAGCAAGTGGTTTGTGATCCGTAACAAGATGAAATTTTGAGCCATAGAGAAAAACACCAAACTTATGAAGAGCATAAATAATGGCCGAAGCTTCTTTTTCAATTTGAGAATACTTTTGTTGGGCATCCGTGAGCGTTTTGGAGGCATAAGCAATGGGTTATTTCGAACCGTCAGAAAAACGGTGCGCAAGGACTACACCGGCCCCGTATTGGGAGGCGTCTGTGGCAAGAACAAGATGTTGGCCAGGTCGATAAGTAGCCAGGCACGGGGCCTGTTTCAGCATAATCTTCTATTTCTGGAAAGCCGCATCGCATGACGTGGACCAGTGAAAAGGCACGTGTTTATGCAACAGGCGATGCAACAGCTGAGCCACCGAAGCTGCAGACAGTAAAAACTTGTGATAGTATGCTGCAGTTCCATATCAGATGTAGGGTGAGGAAGGGCATCAATTGCAGCGACAGTTTTCTGAAGCGGATGGATACCATCCCGAGAGAGTTGAAACCCCAAGTACTCGATAGATGCCTGAAAAAATTGTGATTTCTGAAGATTACACTTAAGACCGGCAGTCTGTAAGACATGAAAAAGTGTGCGGAGATTTTCAAGATGTTCTTCAGTGGTGGAGCCAGTGACAACAATGTCGTCCATGTAATTGATACACCCAGGGACAGGGAGCAATAATTGTTCCAAGAATCGCTGAAAGAGAGCAGGGGCGCTAGCAACCCCGAATGGCAAGCGTTGGTATTGATAGAGGCCGAAAGGCGTGTTAAGGACCAGAAACTGCCGGGAAGCAGCGTCGAGAGGAAGTTGATGATAAGCTTCTGACAGGTCAATTTTAGAAAAATACTGGCCTCCAGCAAGTTTAGTAAACAGTTCTTCAGGACGGGGCATAGGGTAAGTGTCGATAAGGCATTGAGCATTTACAGTGGCTTTGAAATCGCCACAGAGACAAATATCACCATTTGGCTTAGCAACGACAACGACAGGAGAGGACCACTCACTGGAAGTGACAGAAAGTAGGACCCCTGAAGTAGTGAGACGATCCAACTCCCGTTTTACCCAATCACGAAGGGCCACAGGAATGGGCCGAGCCCGAAAAAACGTAGGCCGAGTAGTGGGTTTGAGCGTGATATGAGCTTCAAAGTCGTTTGCACGGCCTAACCCAGAAGAAAAATGTGACTAAAACGTCGTCAACAAGGAATCCAGTTGAGCATAAGGAATAGCATCAGAGACAATATTGACAGAGTCATCTATGGAGAACCCAAAAACGCGAAAGGCATCGAAACCAAAAAGATTTTCTGCGTTGCTCCAGTCGGCCACAAATATGGGAACAGTGCGAACGACGGATTTGTAAGATACCTCAGCATGAAACTGTCCCAAGAGAGAAATCTTCTGTTTATTGTATGTCCGTAATTGCCGAGTGACAGTTGACAGGAGTGGAGAACCCAACTGAAGATACATCTGAGAATTAATTATAGTGGCAGCAGAACCAGTATCCACCTGCATGCGAACATCTCGACCAAGGATTTGGACAGTGAGGAATAACTTCCCTGAAAGGGAAGAAGTGCAATTGACAGACAACACAAAATCAGAATCAGCGTCATGTTCATGATCATGATCAGAAAAACAGCGGAATTTTAAATCAGAAACTTGCTTATATACATTTGTGAATAGGCTTAATTCTTGTAACGTCTTTTTTGATTTTCGGTAATTTAATTGATTTATTCTAGCTAAAGTATTATTTTTGCCATGAGTGAGAAGTGCCTGACTTCCCGTAGAATTGTTAGTTCCGGGGTTTGGTGTGATGGATGCAGTAGTTTTTTTCACTGGGGGGACTGCAGTGGCGTGGGTGTTGGGAAAGTGGATCAGGCTCATCAGTGGTTATGTAGGATTTGCAGCAGAGATAGGAAGATAGTGGAACAGGAGGGTAAAATTGCTGCCCTTCAGGCTGAGCTAGATCAAGCTAGGGAAGATCTGGACAGGTTAAGGAGGGAGAAGGGCAAAGAGAGGTGGGAAGTGGCAACAGGTAGCAGAAGGAACAGGCCTAGAACTAAGTCTGACAGTTTTGTGGTGAATGTCAAAAATAAGTTTGACCTGTTGCTTCAGTTAGAAACTGATGAGCCTCAAGCAGAGGTAGGTGTAGACAGGACACAACAAACTTTCAATAGGAAATTGAAAAAGAATGTAGGAAAGTCATCGAAAAGGAAGAAAGTTTTGTTGTTAGGCAGTTCTCATGCCAGAGGTGTAGGCCAACTTCTGCAGGAGGAATTAGGACCAGAATACCAGGTCACAAATTTTTTCAAACCAAGTGCTAGTCTGGATCAGGTGACAGAGGATTTAGGTTCACTCTGTAAAGGATTTACCAGGGAAGATACCGTGGTTATTGTGGGAGGGCCAGGGAACAGCATCGACAGAGATCCTGGGTACAGTATAGAGTGTGACCTGGTAAAGATTGCGTTGGCATCGAGACACACCAATGTTGAATTTGTATCTGTCCTGAGACGCCATGACCGGCCTCATTTGAACTCTTCTGTTTGGAGAGTTAATTTGGAGTTGGAACGGCTGCTTGGGTCGGGTGCGGGGGCTCATATTGGTTTGGTTCCTGTTGATTATCTCAGTAGGTGGGACTATACCAGGCACGGCCTACATCTCAACAGGAAAGGGAAGGGGAAACTGGCTGGGGTAATAGCAGGAAATTTAAGGGGGGGAGGCACTGCCATGAATGGTAAAATACCAGTGGTTACAGGTGTTCGAGCAGCACCGTTTTTAGGATAGGTAAGACAGAAAGATGTCAAGTTCTACGAGAGGTCAGGATTGAAACAAATCTTCAGTTTAGGAAAGAAATTAAACAGCACAATTCTAGCACATTGGATCACCAATCACAGCTGTCAATTATAAATTTTCACCAATCACCAGAAATTTTATCTCCACCAAGTTGTATCTCAGTCCTAGGTAATTGCATTGATGAATTAAAGTCACCCAACCCAGTTGACATAATCTGCCTCTCTGAACACCATGTGACCACTGGTATAGGAACTAGGCCTAAGCACAATGAGAAACTCAGACAGGAGAGTATTGCAAATGTTAGAATAAGGAAAGGTTCTCATAAAAGTATAATTAAAAATAATGTAAGTATATTTCATCAAAATATTGGGAGTTTAAAGAATAAAGTAGATGAGCTTCTGGTTTGTTTAGAAGATTTAGAAGCTGAGAATGAAATAGATATACTATGCCTGTCTGAGCATCACATTGTTACTGATATGGATAAGGTAAATGTAAGTGGATATAAGCTCTCTGCACATGTGATGAGAGAAAATATGGAGAAAGGAGGAGTTGCCATATATGTCAAAAGTTATCATTGTGCAAAAAGTATAGAAACAAAAAAGTTTTGTGTAGAGAAACATATAGAAGCATGTGCCTGTGAGCTTAAATTAAATAAAGGCACATTTATAATTGTAACTGTATATAGGTCCCCATCAGGAAATTTTCATCTATTTCTGAAAAATTTGGACTCCTTGTTGTGCTATCTGTCAGACAGGGGGAAGCAAATTATTATTTGTGGGGACTTCAATGTAGATTCTCTGAAAGAGGGTAATAGGAAAAATGAAGTATTACTTGGTTCTTTCAATTTGACACCCGTTATTGATTTTCCTACTCAGGTGGTAAAGGATAGCAGCTCACTGATAGATAACTTCTTTATAGACCAAGATAAGTTTAACCAGATAAATGCTCAGCCTGTTGAGAATGGTCTTTCTGATCATGGTGCACAGCTAGTTACAATATATGACATAGCTCCATTCAGCAATACTAAACAGTCCTCCAAAGTAGTACGTTCAGTCAACGATTCAACAACTGCAAATTTCAGGGAAAGCCTACAGCAGTTAGACTGGGATGAGGTGTACCGTGAACCTGATGCCAATTTAAAATATAATTTATTTCATGACATTTTTGTAAATGCATTTGAAAACTGCTTCCACAAGAAAATAGTTAAATATACTCGTAAGAAACCTTGTAACAAACCATGGCTTACTAAGGGTATAAAAATATCTTGTAACCGGAAAAGGGAAATGTATCTGACAGCAAGAAAGAGTAGTGACCCAGAAACTATCAAACATTATAAAAACTACTGTGTTATATTAAGAAAAGTTATTAAAAAATCCAGGAGTATGTGTATCATGTCTGAAATCAGCAACTCTGATAATAAAATTAAAACAATTTGGAATATTATTAAACGAGAAACAGGTCAACCAAGAGCAGAGGAAGACAGTATTACCATCAAATTGAATGAAAACTTTACGAACAAAAAGTCAGAAGTTGAAAATATTTTTAATAATCATTTTCTAAATGTTGTGGATATAGTAGGATCCAGGTGTTCATTAGAAGATGTTAGGCTGTTAATGGAAGAGGCCATACCTATGCAATTTGATACAATTGAAATCTCACCCACTTCTCCCTCTGAAATTAGGAAAATAATAAACTTGCTTAAAAGCAAAAACTCACATGGAATTGATGGCATTTCCAGCAAAATACTAAAAGCTTGTTCTCAACAGATAAGTAAGATTCTCAGCCACCTGTGTAATAGCTCTCTGGAACAGGGCATTTTCCCTGATAGACTGAAATATGCTATTTTTATACCTTTGCATAAAAAGGGGGATGGATCTGATGTCAACAATTACCGTCCAATCTCCCTTCTAACAGCTTTATCCAAAATTTTTGAGAAAGTAATGTATTCAAGAGTAGCTTCACATATCTGTAAAAATGAAGTACTAACAAAATGTCAGTTTGGTTTCCAGAAAGAGTTTTCAACAGAAAATGCCATATATGCTTTCACCAATCAAATTTTGAATGATATAAATAACCGAACACCACCCATTGGGATTTTTTGTGATCTCTCAAAGGCTTTTGATTGTGTAAATCATGAAATTCTGCTGGACAAGCTCAATTATTGTGGCATGAGTGGGACAGTGCACAAATGGTTTAATTCGTACCTAACTGGAAGAGTGCAGAAAGTTGAAATAAGTAGTTCTCATAACATGCAAAGATCAGCACATACCTCAAACTGGGGAACTATCAAGAATGGGGTTCCACAAGGGTCAGTCTTGGGTCCTTTGTTGTTCTTATTATATATTAATGACTTGCCATTCTATATTCATGAAGAGGCAAAGTTAGTTCTCTTTGCTGATGATACAAGTATAGTAATCACACCTGACAAACAAGAATTAACTGATGAAATTGTCAATACTGTCTTTCAGAAAATTACTAAGTGGTTCCTTGTAAATGGACTCTCACTGAATTTTGATAAGACACAGTACATACAGCTCCGTGCAGTGAATGGTATGACGCCATTAATAAATATAGACCTTAATCAGAAGCATATAGCTAAGGTAGAATATTCCAAATTTTTAGGTGTGTCCATTGATGAGAGATTAAATTGGAAGAAACACATTGATGATCTGCTGAAACGTTTGAGTTCAGCTACGTATGCAATAAGGGTCATTGCAAATTTTGGTGATAAACATCTTAGTAAATTAGCTTACTACACCTATTTTCACTCATTGCTTTCATATGGCATCATATTTTGGGGTAATTCATCACTGAGGAATAAAGTATTTATTGCACAAAAGCGTGTAATCAGAATAATAGCAGGATTCCACCCAAGATCATCCTGCAGACATTTATTTAAGGATCTAGGGATATTCACAGTAGCTTCTCAATATATATACTCTCTTATGAAATTTGTTATTAACAACCAAACCCAATTCAAAAGTAATAGCATAACTACAATACTAGGAGAAAGGATGATCTTCACTATTCAAGATTAAATCTAACTTTGGCACAGAAAGGGGTGAATTATACTGGCACTAAAGTCTTTGGTCACTTACCAAATAGTAACAAAAGTCTGACAGATAACCAACAAGTATTTAAGAAGAAATTAAAAGAATTTCTGAATGACAACTCCTTCTACTCCATAGAGGAATTTTTAGATATAAATTAAGAAAAAAAAATATTAAAAAAAATAAAAATAAAAAAATAAAGAAAAAAAAACACAAAAAAATAAAGTTGTTATATTAACTTAAGTATGTTGTTAAATTAACCTAATTATGTCATGTATTGGAAAATTCGACTCGTTCCATATCATTACAAAATATCGTATTCATGATACATGGAACTTGTATTAATCTAATCTAATCTAATCTAATCTAATCTAATCATCATGTATGCGGTCGGATTTGCAAACGGAAGCCACATGACCTTTCTTTTTGCAAATGTGACACACAGCCCAACGTTGGGGACAATCCTCGCGTGAATGTTTCGTAAAACACTGCGGACATGAAGGAAGTTGCCGGGGGTTTTGCTGCAGTTTCTTAGCGGGTTGTTTATGGTTAGGCCGAGGCTGCACGTGGGAGCGCACTGCGGCCACGTCAGCCGGTGGGGACGCACCGCACGCGTCGTCAACAGCGTACAGAAGTTGTATTTCCCCAACATCACCCCACGCCTCTATTTGCGCCCCAGCGGCGCGAGAAATTTCAAAAGACTGCGCAATGGAGAGAACTTCAATTAGAGTCAGATTTGCCAACTGAAGGGTACGTTGCCAAACTTCTTTGTCGGGCGCCGACCGGATAATAGCATCCCGTACCATGGAATTGGCATAGTATTCTTTGTGAACGTCAGTAACAAATTGACACTTTCGACTGAGGCCGTGAAGTTCAGCAGCCCAAGAGCGATAGGATTGATTCGGTTGTTTTTGACAACGATAAAAGGCAACACGAGAGGCTACCACATGCGTTTGCTTTTGAAAATAGACAGACAGAAGTGAGCACATTTCAGCAAAGGACAAAGACACAGGATCCTTCAAAGGAGCCAATTGTGACAACAACCGATACATTTGAGGTGAAATCCAGGAAAGGAACAGAGACTTGCATGGTTGTTCGTCCGTGACATGAAATGCCAAGAAGTGCTGTCAAAGACGTTTTTCATAATCAGACCAGTCTTCCGCCATCTCGTCGTAAGGAGGAAAGGGAGGTATAGCCAACGACGAGAAACGCCCCGCATTTGACGCCGCGACGAAATCGCGAATCGCCGCTGTTAGAAGTGTTTCCTGTTCAAGGAGATTTTCCAATAGTTGCTCGACAGTAGCCATGGAAACCTGTGGGTCAACGGTGAAAAGGAAAAATCCACTACCTCGTCGCCAAAAAATTCCTCTATGGAGTAGAAGGAGTTACATACATCTGTCAGACTTTTTATACTATTTGGTAAGTGACCAAAGACTTTAGTGCCAGTATAATTCACGTCTTTCTGTACCAAAGTTAGATTTAATCTTGAATGGTGAAGATCATCCTTTCTCCTAGTACTGTAGTTGTGCACACTGCTATTACTTTTGAATTGGGTTTGGTTGTTAATAACAAATTTCATAAGAGAGTATATATAGTGAGAAGCTACTGTGAATATCCCTAGATCCTTAAATAAATGTCTGCGGGGTGATCTTGGGTGGACTCCAGCTATTATTCTGATTACACGCTTTTGTGCAATAAATACTTTATTCCTCAGTGATGAATTACCCCAAAATATGATGCTATATGCAAGCAATGAGTGAAAATAGGCATAGTAAGATAATTTACTAAGATGTTGATCACCAAAATTTGCAATGACCCTGATTGCATAAGTAGCTGAACTCAAATGTTTCAGCAGATCATCAATGTGTTTCTTCCAATTTAATCTCACATCAATGAACTATAGCAAAACTGCACAGGACATGGAAGCTGATTCAGATTTGAACATTTTGCTAAAATACATTTATACATGTTGGCCTCGCTCACTGCATAACATAGAGAACTCTGTAGTGTGCCATACTTTGCACATCAACATAGCCTTGTTATACAGCAAGGTGTGATTCTTGCTCAAAATGACAATGGACAGTCATGTGTGTTGATTTCCAAAGCTTTGCAAAAAGGAGTGTTGCAGTTATTTCACCAAGGACACTGGGGGATTGTTCGTACAAAACAGTTAGCAAGTTGACACTGTACTTGGCAGGGTATGGACACTCAAATAGAACAGATGACGTCACAGTGTCATGTGCAGAAAATCAGTCCACTCTGCCAAAAAAATTCTCTGCTTGGCGTAAGTTGCAATTACTATCACAGCGTGTTCCCATAGACTTTGCGGGTCCTTTTTGGAACATTCATTGGTTGATTGTGGTAGACTCTTATAGCAAGTTTTCTTTTGCTATGCCAATGAACTGTACAACATCACATAGCACAAGTCAGGTGTTGTCCTCTATTTTTTGCCTCTAAGGTTTGCCTGAAATCATAGTGTTGGACAACGGCCTTCAGTCCATGTCAAATGAATTTGAAACATTCTGTGAACACAATGGCATACAGCATTTAACTACTGTGGCAGTCAAAGGGCAAAGTGGAACATTTTGTCAGAACCTCCAAGCAGCAGATGGCCAAACTTCCTGACTTCAAACCACACACACCAGGGATCAACCATTGCAACTGTTTCTCACCTCCTGTCATTCACATCCACAAGATGGGCCATCGCTGGCAGAACTGCTTCACGGCCGCTGCCATCAGACACTGCTCCAACCTCCTCAATATCCAGCACCAAAGGAAGACTGCATGATACTGTGTTTTTCAGGGCTTTTAGCGGCAGCAGACGATGGGTGTAAGACAAGATACTTTGTGATTTGGCACATGCATGTATCTGATTTCAGTTCCAGATGGATTGCAGTGCCGACATCACAATCAAATTCGCCACTGTCATGTGCATGGTGATCTTTCTGTGTCTCTTCCCTCAGATTCATGGATCCTGAGGACAGCACGGCCACAGCAGCCACCAATTCACAGGTCCTGAGGACAGCGCAGCAACAGCAGCCACCAGAATGTGCCATCACGACACCATGGGACAACCTCATGGAGACAGAGCCTTCGCCTCCTCCACATTCTCTCGTCCTACTGATGGAGCTGGACCTGCCCATGCCACAGTGGCCGACACCTTCTACATCATGGTATGGGCCTCAGGAGGTGGATGCGTACCTTTCTTGGCATTTTCCGGGGGATGTTTCCGCCAGAGCGAAGGCCGGATAGTGGGGTACAACTGGAAGTCTGACACCCCCTGCAGCCACAGCTTCTGGTCCATCAGAGTGTTCACGCTCCTGCCTCAGCCCCTCCCTCCCCCCCCCCCCCCACCTCATGTTGTCACACTCCATATATGATGATGATCTGTCGCTTTGGCAGGGGGGGAATTTTACGGCATAAAGTCAAGCACCAGCACACCAGTCGCCAGTCAGGAATGACAGGGAAGAGAAGGCTGTGAGAAGAGATCAACCAATCACACGCTGACCAGACTTCCCTGCAGTATGACAATGCAACAGCAGCAGCCCCAGTTCTATAGCAGCATCAATGATAACGACTTCAGTAGGAGTTCAGGAAAGACTTTTGTCGGTTAGAGATCAGCAGTCACTGCAAAGACTGATTATTTCGTATGTGGCCCTTTGCTTGTGACACATCTATGTAATTGCTAAAGTTAAGTATTGTATTTGATTAATTGTAATAAAAATCATTAATATAATTTTTTTGTTTGTCTAGTGAACCACATATGCCGCCTACCTAAACACAACAGGCAGTATCCTTGAAATTATTCATGTAATTCTTTGAAGGCCAGAATGAATTCTTCAAACCTCATATTTTCTTCAATGCCAGTTAGCTTAGTGAACTGGGCTGTGTTTATCAGAATTTGTCCCTTCCACAAATCAAATTTCTTCTAAAAAGCATCTCCATCAAGTCAGACATAAGTCGTTTCTCACTTCTCAACGTCTTACTGTGGGCATGGCCAGCCAAGTCCACTTAAAATGCGAGGTCTGCTATCAACTCCAGATGTTCTTATTTTTGTTCCTTCACTCCTTTTTCCTTCATAAAGTCAACAGCAGTGGGTTTTAAATCAAAAACTCATTCCAAGCACGACCTTGATTTAACCATCGTACTTTGCAATACTATGTATAGTGTCCATACATATCATTCAATTCCATCGAAAACTGTTGCAACTGACATCGGAATACTTGGGCTACTTGTGAAATTTTAACATCCATACCACCAATTTCTTCATGTACTCCATACCCACAAATTTAGCACAAAGTCGCTCTTGATGTACAGAACAATGAATCCCATCTGTCAATCATCATAATTTTTTGGTCTTTCTTTGTCAACTAAATCTTTAAATTCTTTGTGTATGAGACTGTAATGTCATTTCATAGCACAAATAGCACATTTGATTATACTTCTGCATAATAGATATGGAGAATTGTCATCCCTCTCACTTGTCATCCCCATCCAGTTTTAAAGATCTGTGACAATAGTTCATTATATTGCCTCTTTTTGCGTAAACAGCCACTGGATCCATGAATATCCTTCACACCATGAACAAATATTGAAGTGTAAACAGTGCTAACACTACAATTCTGTTGAGCTGAAGAGAGTTGTGCTGACCAAAAACCACACCACAATAATAAATGAAATGTTGGGCTCTACTGGGTACTTCTGAGAAGAACAGAGCAAAGACAAGACAGGCTGAGCCACTGGCCACACATCTGGCATGTGTGGTTTGGTATGCCATGGCTAGCATTAACCTTGATCTCTGGCTGACTCATGCCTGCCTTCTTTGGACAAGGACACACTTTGCCCACCCACTGCAACAGCTGCACCTTCATTTCAGTATTATTGTTATTAACTCAATCTCATCTCCTTTTATGATGTTTTGAAGGAAGTTTTCATTTCCATTTGCTGCAGAAAGCAGTTACTGGCTTATTTCAACATAGATCTGTTTCTGATCATCAGTCAACAAACAGGGAATGAATTTTGCAATGACACAACGTGTCACAAGTCTGTCATTCAAAATTTGATAGCATGGCCCTACACTGACGCTCACTTCAACACCGGCTTCTCAGACAATTAAACAATTATTTCAACAAAACATAGCATGAACTTTTTTGATGTGAGCATCATCTGTGGCTGTGGAAGATTGTCTAGGCCTTGGATCCTCACAGACTGACATACTACCATTTCCAAAATCCTTAAACCACTGACAGCACTGTGTGTGACTCCTATAGCCCACCCTGCATATTTAACATCACATGAGAATCTTGTATCAAATGAGCTGTTGCAAGGGAGGGAGATGCACTGGAAAAGGCACTGTTAGTGAAGCTTTACTACCATAATGTTGAATCTGATACTGTAGCTTTATGATCCTGTAACCATAAGAAGGGTACTTGAACAGGTAATGGTCCTGCAATGAGCATCACTGTGAAGAAAAATGATCACGAAGTTCAAAACCATGGGCTGTTTAGATTATTGGTGCCATAGTGTCTGGCCAAATACAAGTGCTACTGCTACTCTGGCAATTCAGTAAGAAATGAAGACTTCAAGGGTTCATTGCTGCGTAGTGAAGTCAGCACTCGTGAAGCCCCACCGATATTCTCACTCTCCTGTTTGGAGACTACTAAGGGTAACATCCAATATTATCTGCACAAAATCCAGTGTCAAATCATGAGCTGTTAGTCACCAATTTTGTGATGTAGAGAGCATCTGCAGTGAGGGCACATCAGAAAATGGGGGGAGATGGTGATTGTTTAATGCCTATTTCACATTCCAAGGGTCTGAAGAGTCCACACCCACACAGTTTTTGGTACCAAAAATCCTACAACTGTCATGGGAAACCCATTGCATGACAAGAAAGTCACAGTGTAGTCTGAATTTCCCACATAAATCCTGACTGGACACTCTTTCTTGAAGGAAATGTGGGGCACTGCTTTTCAGACTGTCAGTCTGATGGGTGCGAGGTATGCCACTTTGTTACAGAATCACTTCATCCATAGCTCGGCTGATAAACATCTGCTGGAAGGTATGACCTATGCAGCGTGGTGCCCCATCCCATACTGCTACATGTGTGAAAGATCTCTCATGCATATTGTTTGGTGAGGATCACATGCTGAGCCACCAATTCTGTTGTGTCTGGTCTCCCAGGTCCCCAGGCCTCAATCTGTGTGATTATTGGTTTTGGGGCTACCTGAAGTTACAAGTGTACTGTGATCATCCACTCACATTGGGATGCTAAAAGACAACATCTAACAGCAATTTCTCACCATACCTACTGATATGCTGTAAGAGCTGCTCACAACATTGTCCCCTGACTAGTGCTATTGTTGATGAATGGTGGCCTATATGTTCAGCATTTGTTATAAAGAAAGTCATCTGTGTTAAAAATCAATTTTTATGCTAGTTATTGCTTTTGCATCATAAGAAGTACCATCTGTTGGTCATTTTGTGCATTTTTTTTTCAGTAAAGTGACACGTCATTTCAAGCATGTGTGTCAGTTTTTACATCTCTACCTACATCATTCTATGAAGTCTTGAACTTTCAAATGTTAACAGATTTTTTGGTCACCCAGTATAACTTGAAACCATAATATTCACAGACCATATGGTAGAAATGATTATTTTTTAAAGAAAATTATTTGAAATACATTATCACAGTGGGTAACAGGTTAAACTGTCTGAATATGCAAAATGATGGAACCAATGACAAAATTGTATACCATGTTCATCATCATGAAGTTTTAGTATGATTATATAAAACTAAAGCATATTAATCATGAAAAGTTCACCAAATATGCAATGTAAGTGGAAATATAATTCTTTTCACAACATCAAGTTTGTTGGCTTTTCCAACTCACAATCAAATACCAACCTTCAGCAGACTTCAGGCACTTGGTCAGCCATCCACAGGGCCATCACACAACTGTGGTGCATGAGAGATGGCATATAAACTTCACATAGATTGTCTGAAGTCAACATAGGAGATCAACACTACCTTGCCTAATCACAACTGTGAGCTCGGCACGAATAGCAGTGTAACACTCAGTCAACTGAGACCACTCGCACATAGGTTACAAAGTCATAAAGTACACAGGCGAGGTGCACTCAACTTACTTAACACTATGCCTCACACTGTATTGTGACCTACCTAACCTCCATATTTCCTTGGCTGCATTGTAAGGCCATGCATCAATTGGGTCGTTGTCAATGAGAGTTCACCTGCATTAAAGAGATTGAGAGAATTGCTGGCCAAGAGCAGTTAATCCATGTGAAGAAAAAAGTGATGGCTAAGGAGGGCCACTTATGTGGCCTTGCCATGCAGATGCTATGCTCTATTCACCCTTCAGCCTAACCTAGACCTCTGACTATGTGGCAGACCAGTCAACACAACCTACATTCCAAAAAGTTATATAGAAGAAATGTAAATATTATCAGTGTTCTCTTCTACCTCTGTATGCTTTTGATTATCTGCATGTTATGAGAGAAATAAATTAGCTATGCTAGTTTGTAAATGCTTCATAAGAGGCACTACCACTACTCCTAGACAGTTGCCAACTTTTCCTCTGCCCAGACAAATGTTTATGTTTAGCCTAATAAATATAGTCTCTCAAGGTTAAATGAGTTATGGGGGAATGTGAGTAAACTGCTGTTTAGATTGTCAGAAATGACAACAGGAACACATATTTGGCCTTATGGGTACCATTCTGTTCTGTGATTTATGACAGTAAAAAAAACACCATGGTAACAAGATGATAAATCTGAGTTTATTTTGAAAAGAAATTGTATTCTTTCAAGGTAAATAAGCTAAGGCAACCAATCTGCCCATTATGTAAGTTTTTGTTAGATTATATGAAATGGGATTTCATTTGTTAAAAGGCCTGAATTGATAATTTAGTATGCAAATTTAAACGTATACACTGTGTGACAAAAGAAGGGACACACCCAGAAGACATGGTCAGATGTCAATGTTGTTTCACACATATTCAGATTATCAGTGGGTATGTAAATGATCTGAGTTGCAGTTCTCTGTGACAGGTAGAATGGCCACCAGAGTGCATTAATGTTATTCATGTTTAGCGTTGTTATCAGGGCTGGTAGGATATATAACAGGCATGAACAGCATCAGATGAGTGATCATTGTGAAGAACACGGAGATGATGCATACTTATGTGAGATACTATCAGCACCTGACAGAGCTTGGAACAGGTCTCATTGTGGGTCTCCATTTGGCCAACTGTTCAAATCATGTAATATTAAGACTTTTGGGGCATTCGGCTGTGACAGTGTCTTGATGTTGTACTGCATAGGAAAGTGGGGGCACCATATCTGACCACCACAAGGCAGGATCACTCTACACATTATACATGCCTGCCATTTGAGAACAAGTAATGGACTCTCTGCAACATTCTGTGTCACCCAGCACCACTGGTTGTAGATTAGCAGTAGCTGGACTAGGGAATTATCATCCCATTTCTAGCCTGCTGTTAACACCACAAAACAAATTGCTGTGCTTGAAGTGGTGTTGTGACCAAGAACTGTGAACTACTGATTAATGGGTTGCATTCTGTTCCACAGTGAATTGCAGTTATGCTCTACCCTGGATGGTGATAACCTGAGGAGGTGTCCCATTCGTCCAATATTTTGGTGAGGCACAGTGTGTTATGTTTGGGGTCATGGCATGACCTGGGGAGATGTTCCATTCTTCCAATGTTTTGGAGAGTCACTGTGGTGTTATGTTTGGTGTCATAGCACAGGGAGTCATGGGGTATGACTTCAGGTCATGGCTGGTAGCATCTGAGCGAACTATGACAACACAATAATTTGCCATGAATTTCCTGCATTCTCATGGGTTACCTCTCATGTGACAGTATCATGGTGCCATTTTTCACAAAACAATTGTCACCCACATATAGAAAGTGTCTCTACAAACTGTTTATGTGGTGATGAAGTGCTCCTGTGGCCTGCAAGATCCTCAAATCTGTCCCTGACAGAATATGTGTGAGGTGAGTTCAGACATCAACTCTGTCCCAGTGCCAGTATTCAGAATACCAAGGACCACAACAACAGTTGTGCACCAGCTTGTCTCAGAAGGCAATGCATTTACTTAATGTCACTCTTCCCAAGCCAATCAGTGCATGCATCAAGGCCAAAGGTGGTCAAACACCATAGTAATAAGTGGGCTGTAACTACCAAGTTCTTTGTAAATTCAACTAAATTTTGCAATCACCAAAGTAACATCACATGCCCTATCAACCCCAAATTTTCACTCAGTTTTCTCCTTTCCATCTAGATGTGTCACTTATTATGCCAGGCAGTGTAAAGACACAGATGAGTTAAAACATTATGACCACAGCTTACCACAAGACTGAATGCTGCCTGGTGGCCCTACAGTTATGTGACAAGGTATGAGTACTATAGAAGTGGAGCAGAGAGTAATGGGCAATCATTCTTGCAATGACCCAGGCTGGAAAACTGGAATCTGCTGACATAAGCAACTTTGACAAAGGACAGATTGTTATGGCTGGATATGTAGGAAAGAGCATCTGAGGAACAGTGAAGCTTCGTGACAGCTCATGTGCTACTGTCTTGAACATCTATGGAAAATGGTTGAAGAAAGTGTAGCCATGAGTAGGCAACAAGGTCTTGCTGAATTTAACAAATATGTACCCATCTGACAAAAGGATCATCAACAACAACATCACATGCCCTCACTTCTTGAGACACTATGGAGAGGTCTGGAATTTAACCCAGGACAATGGCACAAAATATGATGGTCAGGAACTTTGCACCTTCATCTCTCCTCACCTTGCTGGTGAAAGTTTCATCTGCCACCAGGATTCAGACTGGCTCACTTCTGAGTTGGACACTGCCCCACACACATGTGCCAGTGAGCTCAGCTACCTAGGTAGATAGTACATATTGTTGGACAAGGAGCTCTGAGCAGATGACTTATGTGCTTTCATGTTGATCCAACAACATAATTGATTATGAGTGCAATGGCCATATGGTCATTGAGATTGAAATGAATTAATGGAACCATGTTGTCAGGTTATGTTCTTGTCCAGATATTCTGTCAACTAGGTGAACAATTGATTGAAGCACACACTGCACCATGGGCATAGGCCAGGGGGGCAGTATTATGCAATGGGGTATACTCACCTGGGCATCCATGGAACCTGTAGTAGTAACTGAAGGCATAATGACAGAGGCCGACTATGTGAACATTGTAGCAGACCAACTGAATTCCTTGTGGCTTGATATCATAATCAACAGCAATGGCATCTTCCAAGAGGATAATTGTCCATGTCACAAGGCCAGAATTGTGCTGCAGTGGTTTGAGGAGCAGGATGGTGAGTTCTTGTTGATGTCTTGGCCACCAATTTCACCTGATCTGAACCTAATAGAACATACTAGGGATGCTATTGGGCTCCATCCCTACACTCACAAACCACTGGCCTATAATTTATTGGAACTGCTTCAGATGTGTGTAGACATCAGGTGCCATATGCCTCCAGAAACCTACCAAGGACTTGTCAAATCATGTTACGCAGAACTGCTGCTTTGTTGCATTCCAAAGGTGGATCATCAAGCTATTAAGCATGTGGTTATAATGTGTTGGCACTTCAGTGTATGATATACTTTGTAATATCTGCATTGTTCACATTTTATAATTATGAATACGGTGAGTGTAGTCAAAGGATACAGCATGGGGTAATGTAACAAACACTAGAATTCAAACTGTAAGGATACTTAATAACATCTGGCTACATTCAAACTATTTTTTTGTAGATGATACATACATGTTATATACAAATAAATGTAAGAAATTGGGCCATTGTGTGTGCTATAAGTTTTCCATACACTATGGGACCACATGCTTTGAGCTAGAGAAAACAGAACAACACAAATATAGCAAAACAACCCATTTTTACAAACAAGCAGATAACTACTCTAAAAAAGAAGTTTCAATATATGGTCAAAAGGAGTTTTCCTCCCGTCTCTCTCAATATTTTCAACACAGCCTTAATTACACAAAAGGTCTGAAAATTGCTCATTGTCTTGACAAAAAAGAGAAAGAGATAGAGGTACAACTGGTTCCAGAAATTTATGGGCCTTGTCCCTAAGAAAACTTGAAATTTCACAGTCCATAGAATATGGGTTGACAAGGAAAAAGATCACTGAATTGCACAACCTGCTAGAACCAGTATTGCTAGATCTGATCTTGTAGATGAAGGGGAGAGAATATTAAACCTTGATGAGATTGGTATTGCTCACAGTAACTGCCATCCAGCTTGAGTCATTGCATCTAAAATGGAAAGGAATGTTGTTAGAGTGACATGTAGTTAAGGGGAGGCAATGTGTTTGCACTGGTCTCCTGTGATACTAAAGTAATGTCCTTTCCTTTATTCATTATATCCAAAACAATCAGGCTAAAAAAATAACTCCTATAATGAATTGCTGTTAGGATCCACTACCCATATTACAAAATCAGGATATGTTAATGAAGAAGCATTCTGTGCATTTGGATGGTCACACAACCTATACAAAATGGGTCAATGTTTCTGAATGTTGTATGGGGATGACATTGTGGTTTTACGCCTCTCCAGTGCTAAAACACATGCACTGCACTCTTCTGCAGTTTTATATCTGCAAGACTGCCATTACTGGGTGTTCAACCATCCACAAAATATGTCAACAAAAATTCAGTTTTGGTTCTCTCTTGAAAGAGGCCTAGGGAAAAGCAACTACAATATCAAATGCTGTAGAAGTTTTCAGAGGGATGAGAATTTCCCCCGTTAATCAGCTGGCAATTCCAAAAGAAAAGTTTATTTCTGTAACAGCACAGGGAACAGTCAATGGCCACCTTCAGCAGACTGCTATGCATGGTGAAAATAGAGAGGAGTCAGACGCAGCAAGGAGGGTATTGTCATGTTCCAAGAAACCTGATTAAGGGACTAATCACTGATATGGAATTAAGATACAGAGGGCAGAAATGTTTACAACTTTTTAAAGAATATAAAATATTAAGGTCAGGAAGGGCACACTGTTTCTCCTAAGTCTTCTGAACAGGAAGAGAACCTTGAATGAAAAAACGTGAATCCAAATGTGTGACAATATTGTGACAGGCCCTTGTTTAACAATTAAGCAGTAAATTTTATGACTGTATCCAGCAAGATAAATGTAGTACATGATCCCGTAAGTACTGTGTCCGGATAGGAGAGACAAGATAAGGAACTTTCTTGTGACAAATGTGCTTAGAAGACACTTCATCTCAAGCAGGACATTCTTGTTACTTGTTTTATCCTGCATACTGATGTGATGTGAGTCAAATGCAATATTTCAATTGTTAAATATATTTTCTGTCCACGGATAATTACAATTTCCATTCAGTTTGTATATAGGGATACCAATGTACAAAACAATTTTCTAAAAATATATCATATACTGTTTCTTTGTCAATGTGTCTTACAATTGAAAGTACTCACTTAACCATGAGTGACTATATTTGAAACATGTGGCACCTTTTTCTATTAAAGGTATTTCTGCAATAAAGAATCACTTAGTTCTACTATTGACAACAAAATTAACTTTCCTGAGGTTGTAAGCTCCTGTTGTCATTTCTCATATGTGCCAGATACTTTTTTTTTTAAAAAAAGCCTTGTCTCCTGTAAAATAAAAAATATTTTCTTTTTTCTTACTATTCAGTCATAGATGTTTTAACATCTGTTTGTCTTCTCCTGTGGGTTGCAATTTTGGTTCTGAAGCTGCACTAATTTCATGGTTTGGTTGTATTTGGTGTCCTGCCATTATACATTTTATGGTAGTTTTTTTGCACAATTCTTGTTCATCATTGTAAATTAAGATACACAAAACAGTTCTGGCTGATAATAACATTGTCCACAGTTGATGCAAACACCTCTCACATAGTATTCCAGGTAAATATGACAAAACTGTAGATTGAATAATATGAACACTAGCATAAGTTTTAGAATGAAATTCTGATACATCTCATACACATTAAATGCTCTAGTCAAATAAATAAGAAAATTAACTGGAATAAGATAGAGAGGAGGGAGAAAAAGGGAGGAAAGATCAGCTGGTGTATATGTTCAAATAGATGACTGGACAATGGAAGAATAAATCTAAATGAAATGAAAAGGTGTTTATACCTGTTATAAAATCAACAGCAACATTCATAATCATCATAAAGAAAATCATAAACTGCTGAGGTGACCTTTTGGAACTCTAGCATACATTGCTAAACTATTCTGAAAGTATTTAATTGTACTCACTGTGTTATCCGTATCTGGTAGAGGAGTTGGTCCCATTATTTTCAGCCCAGTCTCTTTGAGTTTAGGTTTAGAATACTGCAGCTCTTTTGTATCTTCTTCAATGCGACTTATTGGGTAACTGTTTTGAGAATTGAGATTGCCTTGCTCATTTCTTATTTGTTGTATCATATTCCTTAAAAACTCCCCTCCTGTTTCATTTTCTTCTGTACTTTTTTCCTCAGATTTAACATCTACTGTGATTAACAGCAAAATCAGAAAAGGCCTCCAACACATTCCTTCAGCTTGGCTCTGAACTAAATTCAATTAGATTTCTGTAAAGAAAAGATAATAATGTTCATTACTGTGCTTGTGTCATTACAGAATTTTTTTCCACCACAGAAAATAACAAGGTGGAAATACTTGATACAATTAAATACAAAAGCACCAGTTGTGGTTTTACAAAGGAAACAATTAGATTTCACCAGTAAAGAAAATCCAGTTCCCAGTAGAATTGAAATAACATACTTGCTTCAAGAATGAATTTTCACTCTGCAGCAGAGTGTACAGTGATATGAAACTTTCTGGAAAATTAAAACTGTGTGCCAGACCAGGACTCTAACCTGGGACCTTGGCCTTTTGACAGCAAATGCTCCACCAACTGAGTAACCAATGCATGACTCACAACCCGTCCTTACAATTTTACTTCTACCAGTACCTCACCTTCTACCTTCCAAAAATCTCAGAAGTTCTCCTGCAAAATTTGTGAGACAAGCATGTCATATCAGCAAACACTCCTGCAGAGTGAACAATCATTCTGGTAACATCCTCCAGGCTGTGGCTAAGCCATTTATCTGCTATTCCTTTCTTCCAGGAGTGCTAGTCCCACCAAAAGTAAAGGTGCGAGGATGGGATGTGAGTCATGCTCAGGTAGTTCAGTTGGTAGAGTACTTTTCCATGAAAGGCAATGCTTTGGGTTTGAGTCCCGGCCTGCCACATAATTTTAATCTGACAGGAAGTTTCAATGTAACTGCTGCTCAGCAAAGCCAGAATCATAATTTTACTATTTCATTACACACAAATATAAATCACTAATTAACTTCAAAGGAGATTTATTGAAAATAAATAATAAACCACAGCCTGTGATAATTTGTTTTGGTTTGTTTTAGGAGGCAAAAGCAACTAGGGTCATACATGCCCATGTCAAAACTGTAGAATATGAACACAAAGAGATGAGTTAAAAATGACAACACGTCAATCCCAATCAACAGAACAGAAGACAGCTAAAACCAGGGACATGGAGAAAGGTCTATAGATTACACCATAGAGAAACAGAGGTCCTGAACCAAAAATAAAACTGCCTTCGCCATATTGCTACAATGCATAAAAAGTAAAACACAGTCAACAGCCCGCACATCATTCACTAAGATGGCCGATAACTCAGACAGCAAACACAAAAGAGAATGTAAGTGATTAAAAAATGGGCATTCCATCAGGAAATGGTGGACTGTCAGAAGTTGAGGGGGGAGCACCATTTAAATGGCAATTGCTAAAACAACAGTGCTCAATACACAACCTAGTTAAAATGATCTCCTTGTGCCGAGAGGGCCGAGAGAAGGTCGTCCAAAGCTGCTGGGAGAGGCTTAATAACCTACAGCTTGTTCCCATGAAGGGAGGGCCAGTGGTGATGCCAAAGTGACACCACCTGCTGGCAGACAGCAACACAGAGATCATCAGAGGGAATGTAAGAACTAGCGAGCTGAGGTACGAGGACTGCAGCCTTGGCAGCAGTGTCAGCGGCTTCATTTCCTGTCAGACTGACGTGACAAGGAACCCAAATAAACATCGCAGTGGCTCCATCAAGAGTGAGCAAGTGACAGCTTTCCTGGACTTGCTGCACTAGGAGATGGACAATGTACAGCACACAGAGGTTTTGAAGGGCACTGACAGAGTCTGAGCAGATGGTGCAATTGAAAAGCCAGTGTCGCTGGATAACTGAAAAGCCTGTGTTGCTGGATGTACTACATGGCCTGATACAGGGCAAAGAGCTCTGCTGTAAATATTGAGCAGTGTTCTGGAAGCTGATACCAAAAAACGCCAAACCAATGATGAAAGCACGCCCGACACCACAGTCAGCCCGAGAGCCACCAATGTACACAAAGTTACTATCATGAAGTTCCATGCAAAGGTCGTGAAACTGAAGGCAGTAAACTGAGGCTGGAGTAGTGTTCTTAGGAAGCAAATGAAGGCCAAGGTGAACACAGGTTGCTGCATGAAGCCAAGGTGGTGAAGGATTTACACCCACTGGGAAAGTTGCAAGTAGTGTGAAGTTAAGATGCCAGAGCAAGAACAAACCAGGAGGTAACAGAGAAGAGGGATGCACCCCATACTGGTGATCAAAGGAGTCAATGAAGAAGGAGGCATAGGATGGGTGGCCACACGTGGCAGACAAATGGCATGCAAATCTGCTGAGGAGAAAGGCACAGTGGCAGAACAGTGGTAGTTCAGCAGCTTCTGCATACAGAAAATTAACTGGGCTAGTGTAAAAGGCAACAGTGGGCAAATGGATGCCACGATGGTGGACAGTACTGAGATGGCATAAGAGGGACAGACGTGCAGATGCATAAACAAAACACCCATAGTCTAGTTATGAACAGACAAGGGGCCAGTGCAAATGTAGGAGGGTCGTTTGATCTGCTCTCCAGGAAGTACCACTGAGGCTACATTCAGCGGACTGCCAGGTAAGACATGTGGGAGGACCAAGCAAGTTTCCAATTGAGCATGAGGTCCAGGAATTTCATAGTTTCAATGAATGGAAGAGCAACAGGCCCAAGATGTGAAGACAGTGAAAGAAACCAATTACACTGCCAGAAATTCATACGAATGGTTTTGTCAGTGGAAAAACAAAAGATATTGTCAATGCTCCATGAGTAAAGACATTTGAGACACCACTGAAGACACCATTCAATAAGACAGGTCTGTGGAGAACTGCAACAGATGGCAAAATTGTCAACAAAAAGGGAGCCAGAGATGCCCACTGGGAGGGAGGCCATTATAGGGTTAATAGCAATTGCAAACAGGACAACACTCAGGATGGAACCCTGAGGCACCATTTCCTTGAAAAAGGTGTCTGACAAGGCAGAACCCACACATACCTTGAAAACTCAGTCTTTTAAAAATTCCTGAAGGAAACGGGAGCAGGCAGCCAGGAAAGCCCCACATGTAAAGAGTATAGAGGATACCAGTCCTCCAGCAGGTGTTGTAGCTTTCTCCATAAATTAAAAAAAAAAAAAATAAAAAAAATAAAAAAAGAAAAGAAAAGAAAAAGCCACAGTCTGGGATTTCTGCAGAAAACCATTCATGACATGGGTGAATAAAGTGACGAGATGGTCAACTGTAGAATGGCGCACTCGAAATCCGCACTGTGCTGTGGTTAGTAAATTGTGAACTGGAGCCTTGATACCAGCCAGGCATGAATCATACATTCCATCACCTTGCCAACATGGTTGGTGAAAGAAATGGGGTGGTAGCTAGAAGGACGGTGTTCGTCCTTAATGGCCTTAGGTATGGGCATGACAGCGGCTTCACACCAGAATCTGGGAAACGTGCCCTCTGCCCAAATGCAGTTGTACAAAAGAAGCAGAAAGTGCTTGCCCGCGAGAGAAAGATGCTGCAACATCTGAATGTGAACATTGTCTGGCCCTGAGACAGAGGATTGGGATGAACTGAGAGCATGATTGAGCTCCCTCATAGTAAAGGCGGCAGTGTTGTATTCATGATTATGAGAAGAGAGGGGGGTATCACCTGAGCCTCGTCCACTTGTTTCCAATGGAGGAAGGCAGGGTGATAATGGGAGGAGCTCAAAATCTCTGCAAAATTGCAGTGCAGGGTGTTGGAAATAGCAATAGGGTCCACCGTGACATTGTCTGCTACTGTCAGGCCAGAAATGGATCTTGGATCCCAGAGAATAACTGCAGATTGGCTCACATGATGGGAGAGGGAGTGAAGCTGTTAAAAGTACTAGTGAATAAAATTCATTTTGCTTTCTTGCTATCCTGCAAAATGCAATGACACTGTGCACACAACTGTTTATAATGAATGCAGTTTGCCATCATGGGATGATGGTATAAAATACGGAGAGCACGGCTCCATGTGCGAATTGCCTCAGTCCCACCTGGGGACTGCGACATGGCGTGTTAAGGAGGAAGTGCGAGGAATGTAATGTTCTGCGGCAGTAAGGATAATGTCTGTAAGATATTCCACATGATCATCATAACTGGGGAAATGTTGCTCATCAACAGTTGCCAGGAAGGTGTAAAGCCTCCGGTCTGCCTTAGTAAACTGCTATTTGGGTGTGTATGTAGGTGGGGTAGGTTTCAGCAGTGGATAGCACACAGAAAATGGTCACTCGAGTATGTGTCAGAGAGAACGGACCACTTGAGGCGATGGGCAAGCTGGGCAATGGAGAAGGATAGGTCTAAATGGGAATAGGTGTGCAAGGAGTCTGAAAGAAATGTGGGTGCTCCTGTCTTAAGGCAGAAGAGGTTAAGTTGACTGGGGAGGTAGTCCAAGAGGGCACCTCTCGGGCAGGTTCTGGGAGAAATCCAAAGGGGATGGTGTGCATAAAGTCACCAAGCAGCAGAAAGGAGTGACATAGCTACCCAATAACCTGGAAGAAGTCTGCCCTGGTGACATCAAGTGACAGAGGAATGTAAATAGTGCAAAGGAAAAAGTCCAAGCGAGGAAGGAAAAGGCGAACTGCAACAGCCTGAAGCTGGGTAGTCATGGAAATGAGTTGACTATGAATGTCATCCCGTATAAGCAGCATGAATCCCCCATGAGATGGAAAACCATCATGGGGGGAAGGTCAAAATGAATCACAAAGAAATGTGAGAGAACAAAGCCATCATGAGGACACAATTTTGTTTTCTGGTGGCAGAGAACAAGCAGATGCTGCAATTCTAAGAGCAGCAGCTGCTTGGCGTTCTTGTCGATTTTCTGTCAGGTGTAGCAAATCCTTTCCCTGACCAGGGCCACGCTGGCTCTTCATTTGATACAATATGCTACAAGTGTGAGTATGTGATGCACAACTTTAGTGGAAGTAGGTATGGTGTGTTTTTCCCTGCACCTTAGCAAGAAGGCACCATTTGAAGGGTTCTCAGGTGTCCAGCCAATTGGTGCCACAAACAACAATGCTACACTCACCTAGGCAAACCAAGCCAATCTGCCCTAGCAGAACATTGCATAAACACTGGACACACAGCAAATTATGATGAGACAAAAGTACTGGCCTTCTCAAATAACTACTAGGACTGCATCTTCAAAGAGGCCACAGAAACTGACAACCTTGTCAACAGGGACACCGGTTACTAGCTCAGTAAGGCCTGGAAACTAATACTAAGCTCTATCAAAGAGCAATGGTGAAAGTGGACATGAGATCATTCTGCCACAGCCACCAAAGAGATACCCCCCCCCACCTACCACAGCCTCCACTCCCCCCCAACACCAGATGCCGCACATCATTGGCAAACGGAATTGCACCTGAACCTGCGAGGGTAATGATGGCAGAGCAATTAACCAACAAAATATCATGGACATTCAACAATCATATCTAGCTGGGAACCTAAGTACCCTTCAAACAGCATATACACCAAGAAAGCTTCAAATCACATGTATGGATTTGTTGGATACCCTAGATTTAGTCATATGATGATGTAATTTCAGATCGCTGAACCAAACATGTGGCATCGATATTTGTATTAATACCATAAAAGTTGTACTTTGCATCTGCTACTGAAATATGCTTACCAAAGGTAGACAACTATCAATCTTTTGAGACATGATTATTGTGAAATTTAGTTCTGCATGCTACTACACTTTTCAAACTAATCTAATTAGTTACATCAAAACTGGCAAGCTTTGAATCATGCCCCCTACTGGAAAAATTTCTGCAGATGCCCATGTAGCAAATATTTGTCTAACCACACATGGAAAACCACATAAAAACCACACTCAAGCTCTGGTGTACCAGAAAGGGATCAATCTGCCCACGTACAGGTATGGCTCACTTACCTGTCTTACGAGTTATTTCACTTAAGATTAACCTATAGGAGCAGATCAAGTCAAAATATTCAGTCTACTTTAAATAATTTACATGTATCAGAAATATTATTGGCTAGTGAAATTCATATTTTTGTAATGATAGAACAAGGGGTAAAAGAAAATGTAGTAAGTTCTTACAAATTTGAGGATTACACATAACTGACATCAGCACACCAGAACAAAGAAGTGGTGTGTGACAATATATGCAAACAACAACACAACAACAGTGTACTAATTTGTTTCCATGCTAATTAGTGTACCACCCATCGACAATGCTGCCACTGTGCAACCATTATGCATGACAGTTCCAAAAACAAGACAACAATTTCAGTGTCAGAATGTACAGACTTATAATCATCTCTTCAGCAACCCACATTCATCAAATGTGAAAGTGATACTCTTCAGTGCAGTGCTCCAACAGTAGACAGTAATATTGAAAACTGGCATACTACAAATGATTTAGAGTTAGCCTTCATTGGATCTTCTGCTTCACATGAAAATCTGACACATACTAAGCCAGGTAGATTCACAATTGTTCACTCTGGCCATGTCTTACACATTGCAAGCAAAATCTTCCAACCTGGTGCTGGTCTTTCAACCTGGCACTGGTGCAGCTTGCTGCACAAACTTCAGACATTCATATCAGTCTCCCCACCATGCTTTGAACAGGTATGGAACATATGTCTGTCATACCCCTACAGATGCTGCCCTGGAATATAGCATGCCTACCCACCAGCATCCCCTCCACCCACTTTAGTGTGCATACTGAAGAGTCTCAATTTCGCCCAGACCAACCCACATATGGTTTGCAATAGTCAAAAGCATCCTCACCACAAATGATATCACTAGCGACAGTTTGTTAAGCTACTTACCTGGTAAGTGAAATAATCCTTGCACCAAAGACAACAAGTACATTGCACCAAAACTAGCTGTTCTTTAGTGCCTCTTATGGACACCAGAAGAACAGCTACAGCAAGTTATTTATAATGAACTGCTGAGGAACAGGACTATCATAGCTCTGGCATAGGTTACACATGCCAACTGATTATCAACTGGTGTCATAGCACACACTTTGGACCTTATGGGTAGTCAAACTTCCATCACTAGTGCAACTCACCATGATAGCCCATGAACACGAATCATTGCATAACAGGCTGAAATTACCTCACAGAATCTTTGCCATACACCAACACTGACAATGGATCAACACCATCAACAATACTACCGGCACACATGGATTGTAACACCAACCTCAGTATGCCCACCACCTTGCTGCAGATGAGCCTGGGTGACCACAATTGATCTCTGCTGACTGAGACATCATGTCTCCTACCCAGGACAGTGATATTCACACAAACACAACAATCTCCCAGCAAGTGGCAACCATGACCCTCATGCTGCCACACCTGCTTGGGAGAGACTTTCCTAGTTTCACATGCAGTTTGGTGACAATGCACATAACTGTGACCTGCCTTGCAACTACCTAAAAGAGTCGAGTGGTCTGCGATAGGTGCACCAGACTATGGAGGCTATTCAAGTCATCTCATCTCACACCATGGCAATGAATCATCTCTCATGCCACCATCACAGAATGACAGTGAACTTTACATCCTCGACCACTCACACTAACAACGTTATCTCACTGAGTCATGCTCCAGTGTGAGTTCCGCTATACTGCTCTGTGTGGGCAACAACTCTGTGACCACTGTCTATGGTGCCAAATCTCTCACACTGGATCTGGGTCTCAAAGATGTGGTCACATGAAATTTCCTCATGGCGGACGTTAGTGAACCTGTACTCAGCACTGATTTCATTCATCATTTTTTATTACTACCAGATTTGGCTAGTGGTACACTGATTCACGGAGACAGTAGCTACTCCACTGGCAATGTCATTGGTTATGCCCTTCCAGCAACACAGCACTCCATCACTGCATCTCCTTCGGATGACACACTATACCACACTTCGACAGATGATCATCATCGTTACTACAAAACTGCATCACATCACATCAAAATCCATCGAGTCCAACTATTCCACTCCAAGACACAACTGCACTCTCTACACATACAGCAGAAATATGATGCCATACAAAGAGCAATCCACAAGACACTGGAGGAACAAACTTCTGCACAGTGGTATCTACAAATTTATCAGACACAACAGTCATCTCCACTCACCATGATCACTTTGTCATATCATTGCAACCTGGTCTCAACACAGCAATTACAGTCCGAAGGAAGTGCCTCTGACAACACAACCTTCACTCATCACCAAGGTCAGTAATATGCCTCATGCAAATGTGTTTCCCACTGAAACCCTGTGTGTTCCTGCACTCCCAGTCTCTCTACGAGTGTTGTTTATGTACTGTGCTATCACAAATTAAAGTGTACATAAGGTTACCACCATGCAAGATGCTGCAGTCTGCCACAGACCATGCAGGTTACAACCAGACAAACTCTGAGCCAATACAGCAATGGTCAATGAACTCCTAAAAGCTGGAGTTGTGAGACCTTGTGACAATTTGTCAGTTCACCCGTTATTTGTTAGTGTCCAAGAAATATAGGCCTGTACATTTATGTGGAGATTACAGGGCCCTTAATTCTTGTATTTTAATTGTCAGTCACCCAAAACCGATCATTCAGGATAGCACTTCACGGGTGCTTTCGTTTTCAGTGTCCTTGACTGGAACCAAGTATACCTGCAGATACCAATGAGTCTGGAAGATGTTCACATCACAGTGATTATCATGCCTTTAGGCTTATTCAAGTTCCTGTTTATGCCATACGGCCTCAAGAATGCAGCTCAAATGTGGAAGCAGTTTATTAATGGTATTTTGTTCATAGACACAAGGATATGCATTTTAAAACAGTTTTGAACATGCTTGCTGATAGTGGTGTTGTAACTAATGAAGAAAAATGAGGTCATCTTTCTCAGACAATTGTCAATTGTGCCAGCATATGCTCTACACTACAGCACATTGAATTCGCCCATCAGCTGACCCCACTACAGGACTTACATGAGTTATGTCAATTCCTAGGGATGATTAACGTCTATTGCCATCAGCTTCTGCAGAACCCACTCATGGCAGTTCTCACAGGCGAGAATACCACCAGTAAATGTAAGTTGGCATGCACCCCCCACACCTTTGACAAGCTTAAAGACTGCTTTGCACATGCCATTACTTTGGCACACCAACTTTCTCCTACTTGACACACTATTATGTCTGACATGAGTTATTTCGATATTGGGGTATTCTCCAGCAACAAGTAACAGGTGTACAGCAACCAATTCGACTTCATATAAACTGACATCTTCACATCATAAGTGGTCTGCCTATGTCCATGAACCTTTATAAGTTTGTGAAGCAGTTTGCCAGATCAAATATGATGTGGAAGGCTGACCACTAGTCATTTACACTGACCACCAACTGCTAGTGGACTCAATCAGAAATCCATCAAAATAAATGCTCTGAAGGCCATTCACCACTTGGGCTATATTGCAGTCTACATCTTACGGATTGTTGCCATCCCCCACACAAGTCAACTATGATAAGTTTGCAGAGGCCAAGCTGCAGGACCAACAACTACAAGACCTTCTACGTGATCCCGTGACTACTCACAAACTTGAACATCACCAAATATTGGGAATGAATAGACAGATCTTGTGTTATGTGTCACAAAACCAAACTCACCCTGTTGGTCCCACAGCCACTTCGGAAGATCATCTTCCTCCATTTTCACAACTTGTTGCAGCACAGTGTCCACCCAATGACACACCTCATCACAGACTGCTTTGCACGCCTCAACATTAAGAAAGGGCGTGAAAAGTGGACATACATGCATGTCATGTCAACAGAGTAAAGTGGGCCACATGCACAACCACCTATTGGCTGGTTCAAAATTGGCACTGGACATTTATGACCTGTGCATCTTGATCTGGTAGGATTTCTTCCTGAGTCTGATCGATGTTGGTTGATATATTCTTTCTATGATCGACTGTGTAACATGGTGGTTAGAGGCCATTCTCAGAGAAATCACAGCAGCTTCAACAGCCAGGACTTTTGATGATAGGTGAATTTCTTGGCTTAGATGCTCAGTGTATCACAACAGATCAATGTCCACAATTTGAATCAGTCCTGTTCAGTGAACTATACAATCTTTGTAGCACCCACTGATATTTGACATCTGCCTACCATCCACAGAGCAACAACCTCTAACAGTGGCACCATATTTTGAAAGTGGCACTCATGTGCCACGGAGGCCAACGGACCAAAGTTCTGCCTTGGGTGCTGTTAGGTGTGCACTTGGCACACAGACATCACTTAGGGTCTTCTCTGGCAGAGGTCGTGCGTGGTGAAACACTCCCCCCCCCCCCCCCCCAAGCTGTATTAGTCTTTCAGCAAGCACTTCTCACAGCCGTGGACTTGCACCCTGATAGCATGTATCAAACACCATGCAGCATGCCTCTACACCTCTCCCCCACGACCACACAGTGAGCCAAAAATCTTCGTAACAAGGCACTGGCCATCTGATTTTGTTATACCCCACAATGACAGGATATTTTCAGCTTTGAAGCTGCTGTGCACAGGCCCACTCAATGTGATTAAACAGCGATACACACTTTCAAGGTATTCCTGAATGGCAAGCCTATGGCAGTAACAATAAACTGTCTCAAGCCCATGTGGACCCTACACAATGACTTGTCCACCAAAAACACACTGCTTTCTTCATGCCACCCAACCATCTTGGCACTCAGCTGGGTGGCCCAACAGCACATATCGATGCTCCCAGTGATTTCAAGTTCTGTTTTGAGGTCCAAAACGTCCTATTCAAGACCTGAGTGTCTAATTAGTTGACAATTTTCTGACAATGGCTTCACTGCCCATGTATGTATAAACATGCCAAATGATGTGAACTGAGCTGCTATTATGCCATGGCTATTGCCAGACAGCTAACTTACTATTACTGCTCCCAGAACATATCATCCAATCAACACCTCTTCCAAGGACTCCAACGGTTCCTGTGGGCTCCACTATAATAACCAATGCCTATGAAGAGTCGTTCTATCAATGGACTTGGCGATACCAACTACTGCATCTTCAGGACTATCACCTCTATGCAACAACATGGGAACTGCTCCCATGTATGGATATTCCAGCCAGCATGAGCATTGCTTTGACAGACATCTGCAAAGATTCGGACCTCACCGTACCTCTCCTGCAGTACATGTCATACTGTTTCAGCATCATTGGTGGTCACCTCCCCTCAGTACTCCACACTACCAGGAGGGGATGTCTCTGTGGGGACACTGTGGCATACTAACCGCATTGACTACTGACTATGCTCTTGCAAAGGTGACCTTTGCAACTATGAGTGTACTTCAGTTCATTCTATGGCCATCTCTGTTATGAATGTCATCTTGTATTGCGGTTATTCATGTAGTAAAGAGAGTGCTATCTCACATTGAGATGTGTTATCTATCACACTGATTCTATCCTAGGGTAGGATCTATTACACACTTATTCAGCCAAATGAACTAAAAGTGATGTGGCAGTTTCCAACACCATTTGTCAATATCACCACACCTGTGTTATAAGAACTGTCTGTCAATTTGTCAGTATTCAGTTTAACCTGTATGTACAATGATTTAGTTGTTCAAATTCTTTCAGTCTTCTTGTGACTCAGGACAACCATTTTATTTCATTGTGCACTAATTGACTTTTGTTTCACGTTGCAATTTACCTATGTAAGACCAATAACTGCTACATAGAGGACTGAGTCACAAAATATGTTATGAGTAAATATCACAAAGAGTTTTAGCAAATCATTAAATATATCAATAGATCACATAACAACCAATATTCGTCAGCAGTGGCTGAAGTACAAGTGATCAATATAACCATAATAGAACACTGTTGTCAAAATCTTGAAAGGAAGAACAGTGGTTTGGGAAAATGTTTGTTGAGTTAAGGGACACTAAACAAGCCAATTTAAAGAGAACAGAAATTTTACTACTAGCTTAAGGTATGTATGTATTTGAAAATTTAGTGGGGCATATGGAATATTTCTGCTCAGTTCTTTCTTACTACATAAACATTATTCTCCCAGGTGTAGGTGCAATATTATACATAATGATAGTAAGAAATGGATTACAACAGCTGTTATCAAGGCACGGGGAGGACTTAAAATGTCAAGTGAAAATGGCTACATAAACAAGACACACGCTAACAAATCCAACTAAAAAAAATATTGAGGAAAGAAAATAAATCTTGTTTTCACAAAAATGAGTTTGATATGTCAAAATAATATCTTCAAGACTGCAAAAGTTCACATAAGTGATAACAGAAATCGGTAAGGTAGAGTTGTAACATAATACTACAGAAGGAAGGAAAGTAATACCAAGATCCAAATGATACCACTACAGCTGTTTTTAAATGAGCATAATGTTAAGGTATTAGACAAACTCATAACCAAGCATTTGCAGGTGGCAGCTTTTCTCCCTCAAACTTCTTGTGTGGTTCGCCCATACATACTTTAATTTATGAGCAGTCACATTCTTGCAACAAGTGCAGGGAGCTTCTGGGTACCTACCTCAGTGGCGATGAGCAAATAACGTAGCTTGAGCCGATAACTGTACAATAGTGGTTTCCCTCTTAGATAACTGCACACCTGTAAAGAGAGAACACACTCATATAGGGGCACAAAAATGCACTGGAGTTACAGATCACCAGGAGGGTGTTAGATTCTTATGCACAAAATAGGTTACACTGACGGTAGGCATAACTGATTCAAATAGATTCATACAAAAGAAATAGATTGCCATTCCCCACAACTATCTGGTTTGTAATGACTACATACATTTTGTCCTTTTGATTATGAACTATTAAATGCAACAACTACTGGAAAATGTGTGACCAGCTATGTCCTCTAAAATAGCAACTAACTCTCTCTCTCTCTCTCTTTCTCTCTCTGACACTTGTTCTTCTACATAGTAACAAGTACACCTACATACACACTCTGCAAGCCACCATATGGTACATGGTACATGACTGAGGGTACCTTGTGACGCTACAGTCATTTCCTTTTTTGTTCCACTCACGAATAGAGTGAGGGAAAAACAATTATCTATATGCCTCCTTACAAGCCCTAATCTCTCTAATCTTATCTTCGTGGTCCTTACATCAAACCTACATTGGTGGCAGTAGAATTTTTCTGCAGTCAGCCTCAAATGCCAGAACCCATAGGTAACAAGTCTAGCAGTCCACCTCCGAACTGCTTCAATGTCTTCCTTTAATCCAATCTGGTGTGGATCCCTAACATTTGAACAGTGCACAACAATAGGTCACTACAGTCCTATATGCAGTATCCTTTTCAGATGAACTATAGTTTCCTAAAATTCTCCCAATAAACCAAAGTCAAACTTCCACTTCCATTTCTTTGTGAGATAAAGCATACAACTACTAACATATATGTTAGACATATACTTCTATAGTTTACTATATTGAAACATCAACTAAACAACCATTAACACACACATAAGCCATGTATTCTTGTAGCATAATATATTGTGGGGTGCACTGCAGAAGAAACAACAAAATATTACAAAAAAATGTTATATTATTGCAGGATCACCTGGAAATGGCAAAAATTGCCAAAACAAGCTTGTCATGATATAAATATAATGAGCTAATAAAGTGTCAATTCCAGTAAAAACATGAAAAAAATAAATAAATCACTAGAATTAAAACATTATCATTCCTCTTTTCTCCACATCAGTCCCAAGCATCACTCTGGAATATTTTCTAAATAACGGTTTTTATATGCTGTAAATTTACATGTACTGCATTCAAATGAATTGGGGCACTAACATATTAAGGAATGCAGTCCATAAACTCCACTTGTATGGAATTTCTCTTTATAGGAGCAATACTAGCAGATTTAGGTATAACACACATATGCACACTTGTACACTTGTCTAACTCCTCCTCCTCTTGAATATGTTCCAATGCATTCCCTACATCATGAAGAGCACTTGCCATAGACTGAGTCTGTCCACAGTGATCCACAGTATAGCGTACAAACAGTGTAGGTTCATGACACTTGTATGCTTTAAATATACATACTTGTGATGTTAACTTCAATGTAACACCCCAAATATATTGATGATGAATGCACTGCTGCTGGAGATATCCATGTCTTCAGGGAATGGCTCTAGTTGTCCTACATTCCGCGGTGTATTTCAACTTGCTGTAAAGATGATTCCAATCCATATCAGTGACCTGTATCATCGTACTGGCTTCAATATTTTTGCCTTCTACTGTAACTTTGAAGCACATGTCAGGTACTATATCAAAATGATTAAGTTTCCACCCACTAACAGAGAGCTGATAAGTAGTAGTAAACAGCAGCATTCTCAAATGAGACAGATGTAGTGATAAACAGCAGCATTCTCAAATGAGACAGCTGGATGAAGTAACTGCTAAGTCTTATGTACAGCAACTCCCTTCCCTGGCAGCTTTGTGTGGTGGTGTAGGGTCAAAGTTGCACACAAATGAACCAAGAGGTCAGGTCAGTGGAGAGAGAGGGGGTGGGGGGACAGGGAGGAAATGCAGTGACAGTGTTGCATATGGAAAGTAGCTACAATTAGCTCTCACAGCTGTTACATCGCACAAATCAGGGAAAACGTAGGAAATCTGACAACCATGCAGACTGTGCTAATGAACTGGGACACCAGGAGAAAACACAGTAGGATTCTATAGTTAGCACAATTGGTCACCTTGGACTCTAAATTCAGCACAAGAGACCTACTTCTATCAACACCAGCGAGAACCCATGGGAAATTTAACAACCATGCAGACTGTGCCAGCTATGGAATGTTTCTGAGCACTAAATAGTGCCCACAACCATTATAGAGACATCATCACATTCCCAAAAGAGGGCATTTTGATGGTTTAGTATTTCTGACAGTTGAAATAATCATGAATGGGTGTGACTAAGAATTAGCTAGCTTTTGAATATGGTGTAAGTTGCAAATGGCTGACGGTGACTGAACACTCAGATTGTGGAATAAAGATACATAACAGCATTCCACCCAGTTTACATTTTCACACCGAGCCGGGTGGCACATTGGTTAGCACACTGGACTCACACTTGGGAGGACGACAGTTCGAATCTGCGTCCGGCCATCCAGATCTAGGTTTTCCACGACTTCCCTAAATCATTCCAGGCAAATGCTGGGATGGTTCCTTTTAAAGGGCATGGCCGATTGCCTTCTCCATCCTTCACACAATCTGAGCTTGCACTCTGTCTCTAATGACCTCAATGTCGAGGGGGCATTAAACTCAATCTTACTTCCCTGTTTTAGTGTTCATTTGTGGGCCTATGCTATGAGAACATCACATTCCTGGCTGGATACAGGCGATGGACAAAAATACAGACACTGAAAAAACACATTACCATGCCTAATACAGTATAGGAATCCCACTTGCATTCAAAACTCAAAACTACTTCCAGTCTTCTCAGAACAAATAAATACAGGTCCTGTGTGGCTTTAATGAGAACTTTATCCCATTCTTACTGCAAAATAGTGGCCATTTCAGATAACAATGACTGAGGTGGATAGCAATAATGAACCCTTCTTTCCAAAGTAGACCACAAAGGCTCAATAATATTGAGATCTGGTGACTGTGGCGATCGCAGGTGATGTGAAAATTCATTTTTATGCTCACAAAAAATAATCCTGGACAATGTGAGCAGTGTAAACAAGGCCCTGTTGTCTTGGAACACAGCACCACCATTGGGGAACAAATACTGTGGATGGACCTGATCAGCCAAAATGAGCACATAATCCTGGGCAGTGATATGGCTGCCTAAATCAACACTGAACCCCGACCCTGTTTCACTTTTGGGATGCAAACTAGGCCAGAAGTTAGAAACAGTGTGGAAGAGGACTCATCCAACCAAATGGCCCTTCCATTGCTGCATGGTCTGGGGTTGATGGCTCTCACGTCACTTTTTCCTGTTATGGGCATTTGCATCACCAATGAATGGTTTTGGATTCTAGCCCGCCATGCAATTCCCAGCTTATGGAGATAACTTTGTGTTCACAGGGTTCACATGTGCAACATTCAGTTCTGCAGTGACTTTTGCAGTTGTCGTTTACTTATTTTTCGTCACAATCTTCTTCAATGATTGTCTTATCACATTCACTCTACACACATTTCTGACCACGTTATTACTTAGTGGATGATGTTTTTCCATTTTCTGTGTAATTTGTATAAATCTTCAATATGGTGCCACTTGCAACACTCAATACTTAGGCTCTCTTGGTTATGGAAGCACCCACCATATGAGCAGCCCCGGATCTACGATATTTCCACACCAGGGCAAAAGCTTGATAGTGACCCCCCTTGAGTGTTTGAGGTAGGATGTCAAAAATTTTAAAAATCAGAATTTTCAAAAATATATTCACTTTGTATCGCACATCTTTCTGAAGAGTTTGATATATAAAATATATATGTCCGAGGAAATGTATGAGATGTTATTCGGTCTTAAATGTGCCAAAGCGCAGTGCCATGCCTCTTCACGCAGCATTCTTCAATTCCATGTCACTGTATTTCGCTCTGTGGAATTCAAACGTATATATTTTGTAATGGAAGCCATCAAACCTATATTCAGGACAGTGGAAATTAAAATGCCCTGTGGTACCTCTCTTGCCCCCAGTCAGACAGTTTGACATCCTAACCCTCTTTAAAAAAACTCACAATTAATACTGGGTGGGATTATTTGTGACTGGGAGAATAACAACTCTTCAGAAAATTTTCACTCTTTATTGCCTATTAACTAATAACTTTCTGTTTTGTGTGACATAAAATTAAATATAGGAAACATAAGACCTGTAAAGACAAGAGACATGCAAGACAGTAAACATTTCTTCAGTTCTTAGGTCGCAGCATTTTTTTCTCCCTAATCTTGCTACAACTTTCCACGGCGTGCTTTCCTCTTTGCGAAAGAATCTATTACCTCATCAAAGTTCGTCAAACGTTTTGCTGTATGAAAAATCAAAATGTCGTTGTCTAATACTGAAAAAGCTATTAATACGAATAGTGCCCAAGACTGGTGTGGTTTCTCGATTTGATTACGTCTCTTTTGCCACTGTCTGCTAGATAAAACGAAACAATCTTGTCATCACTAATTCTGTAACTATTCCTCCCATTGTCAAAACTTATTCTACAATTAATTTCACTAACCCTACCAGAATCACCGGTTCCGTTATCCCGCGCTTATACTCCGGTTACGCTTCATTGCGTGTTCGTACAACGCGTTTTCAGCGCTGTTCCGTGAATAGAACTTACGCGGCTGCTAAGCAGTGACTGTACAACGAGAACCTAGTAGTGTAACACTCTGGCGAAAATTTTCGGTCAAAATTTCATTTTCTTGGACACACTGAGGATAATATGTTCTTTCTTACCTTAGTTACCTTGTTAGTCGTTTATTTCCACGCTGGTAGTCTGTATCTATGGATTTCGCTAATAATTAGGCATGTAACAACGCTGATCATTCGCACTCCCAATCAACCACATAAAACAACAGCGATTGGTGTTCAACCGTTCGGATTTATGCGTCTCAGCTCTTATAGCCCCGTCCTTTTTTTTTTTTTTTTTTTTCGGGAACGTTTTTTATTTCTAGGTGCGACAGGGATTCCCGTAATAGAGACATCACGTACTCTATGCACGCATTGAAAAATAACTTCCGATTCATTCAGAAATCAACTTAGAATGTGTTAAATGTTCGAAGACCAACTGGGATGCGTTTCAAATTCATACGAATAATCGATAGACCAAAGTGTGCTGGAAGATAGGCGCTTTGTGAAACAGGGTTTTTTTTATTTCTTCAAGAATATGAATTTGGAGCTGCCTGAAATTGCCGCCCGGGGCAGATACACCGCCCCCCCCCCCTCCCACCACCACCCCCACCCCCACCCCTAGATCTGGGCCTGCATACGACCACCTTCCATTTGCGCACGTTCTACTTCACTTAGTTCAGACATGATGAACTCACAATTATATTGTTCTGACTATGATCGACACTTGAAACATATTGAGGACATTTCACAGGTGCTGTTTGTGGTCAAATACACTACTGGCCATTAAAATTGCTACACCACGAGGATGACGTGCTACAGACGCGAAATTTAACCGACAGGAAGAAGATGCTGTGATATGCAAATAATTAGCTTTTCAGAGTATTCACACAAGGTTGGCGCCGGTGGCGACACCTACAACGTGCTGACATGAGGAAAGTTTCCAACCGATTTCTCATACACAAACAGCACTTGACTGGCGTTGCCTGGTGAAACGTTGTTGTGATGCCTCGTGTAAGGAGCAGAAATGCGTACCATCACGTTTCCGACTTTGATAAATGCCGTTTTATAGACTATCCTATCGCGACATTGCTGCTCGCGTTGGTCGAGATCCAATGACTGTTAGCAGAATATGGAATCGGTGGGTTCAGGAGGGTAATACGGAACCCCGTGCTGGATCCCAACGGCGTCGTATCACTAGCAGTCGAGATGACAGGCATCTTATCCGCATGGCTGTAACGGATCGTGCAACCACGTCTCGATCCCTGAGTCAACAGATGGGGACGTTTGCAAGACAACAACCATCTGCACGAACAGTTCGACGTCGTTTGCAGCAGCATGGACTATCAGCTCGGAGACCATGGCTGCGGTTACCCTTGACGCTGAATCACAGACAGGAGCGCCTGCGATGGGGTACTCAACGACGAACCTGGGTGCACGAATGGCAAAACGTCATTTTTTCGGATGAATCCAGGTTCTGTTTACAGCATCATGGTGGTCGCATCCGTGTTTGGCAACATCGCAGAGAACGCACATTGGAAGCGTGTATTCGTCATCCCCATACTGGCGTATCACTCAGCGTGATGGTATGGGGTGCCATTGGCTACACGTCTCGGTCACCTCTTGTTCACATTGACAGCACTTTGAAAAGTGGACGTTACATTTCAGATGTGTTACGACCTGTGGCTCTACCCTTCATTCAATCCCTGCAAAACCGTACATTTCAGCAGGATAATGCACGCCCGCATGTTGCAGGTCCTTTACGGACCTTTGTGGATATAGAAAATGTTCGACTGCTTCCCTGGCCAGCACATTCTCCAGATCTCTCACCAATTGAAAACGTCTGGTCAATGGTGGCCGAGCAACTGGCTCGTCACAATATGCCAGTCACTACTCGTGATGAACTGTGGTACCGTGTTGAAGCTGCATGGGCAGCTGTACCTGTACACGCCATCCTAACTCTGTTTGACTCAATGGCCAGGCGTATCAAGGCCATTATTACGGCCAGAGGTGGTTGTTCTGGGTACTGATTTCTCAGGATCTGTGCACCCAAATTGCATGAAAATGTAATCACGTGTCAGTTGTAGTATAATATATTTGTCCAATGAATACCCGTTAATCATCTGGATTTCTTCTTGGTGTAGCAATTTTAATGGCCAGAGTGTACAACAGCACAAACTGCAGGCTTGACTTGCATCTGCATCTATGTTCAGGCATGAATTTCATGTGTTGCTTCTGTCCTTTTCTCCACTCCCTGTATGTGACCTGAGGCTTACTTGAGCTGAGGGGGCTCTAGACATAGATCCTGCCTATCAGGATGTCACTCAGACACCATAAACTTCACAAGTTTCGCTGTAAATCACCACTTTATAGCAAAATTGTAACAAATTAACCCAGACATCGTCATGTTACAGCTGAATTATAACAAAATGCTTTGTACATTGCTGTACGCTTTCAGCAGTTTCTCTTCCACTGTTTTCATTGATACAGTTCTGTAACTGCATATTAAGCCTAGCCATCACCTTCATGGTATATATAGAGGTCAATCTTCTCTGACTAAATTTAGTTATTCTTCTAATATTATATCTAGCTGCTAAAGTTTCCTCATGGACTATGTATACGCTGGATACAGTATTCTATATGCCTCTAGTAGAGTTGCGATGATTGTCTCTTGTTTGCCCTCATTCATAGTCTGTTATGCCTGATTTTATGGATTATTAACACCATCATAACGGTACCAGATGCACCAACAGCTACGACCAAGTCTGTGCCTAAGAGGCAATCAGAAACTACATTCCAGAGAAGTATTGTTCATATAATTTCTCACTTACCCAACCTATACAGTTACACGAGGTCTGTTAAAAAAATTTCAGAACTTTGCTCACAAAAGCTTTCCAAGCTTATCTTTCATTTATTGTGCACGGTCTCCTTCGAAATACTCTCCTCAACATTTGATACAGCACTCCCAACACCGTTTCCACTTCCAAAAGCGGTCTTGGTACGCCTCTTGTTCGATCGCGTGAAGCGCCGTCTGCAAATTTTATCTCGTCTGCCGTTACATATCTTCTTCCTTTCAATGGGGTTTTCATCTACGGAAATAAAAGTTCGCAGGGGGCTAGGTCTGGAGAGTACGGAAGATGAGACAGCACAGTGATTTCGTGTTTTGTGCAATAGTCACGCACCAACAGGGATGAATATGCGGGTGCGTTATCGTGGTACAAGAGCCATGAATTATCTCACTACATTTCAGGCCGTTTCCTTCTCATATTTTCTCGCAGGCATCGCAACACGTCCTGACAGTGCCATCGATTAGCAGTTCGTACCTATGGCACGAATCCAATATGAACTAATCCTTCAAAGTCAAAGAAAACTCTCAGAAAGGCTTTGACATTAGACCTGACCGAAAGAGCTTTTCTTGGTCTCTGAGAACCATTCACTACCCATTGTGAAGACTGAACCCTAGTCTCAACATCATAACCGTAGACCTATATCTCATCACTAGCTATGATTCTCGTAAGGAACATCTCGTTCTCATTTGTGCGATTCAGAAGCTCTACACAGAGTGTGAGGCGAAGGTCCTTCTGGTCTTGACTCATGAGCTGCGGGACGAACTTGGCAGCAACACGATGCATTCCACGATGCTGTGTCAGGATTTCATGACATTATCCAACTGAAATGTTACATTCTTCTGCAACCTCTCCGACAATCAGTCTTCGATTGGCACGCACAATTTCACTGACATTCCTGATATGAGCGTGTTCGGTAGACGTCGAGGGGAATCTTGAACAAGGTTCATCCTTAACTTACTGTCCGGCCATTTTTAAACCGTGTGAACCATTCGTAACGCGGAGTAGCCTACCGCTTACGCACTCATCACCGTAGGCTTCCCGCATCATTTCGATGTCACTGTAAAGGTTTTCTTGAGTTCCACGCAAAATTTAATGCAGATGCGTTGCTCCTCAACTCTGCTGTCTCGAAATCCGCAAACTGTGGTACACAATGTTCTACTCAATACAGCACTGAACAATAACAGACACACAACAATGAAACTTACGGCAGTTACACATTAAACACAAGCGTGTGCAGCGATGCCAATTGCATTTCTCTCCAGCTCACCATTGGCGCGAAATTACATAGGCTCCGGAATTTTTTGAATAGATCTCGTACTTTCAGCTTTCTAGTTTTGATGATCTTGAATCTGTGACAGAAATGGTGAGATTGTCAGCACTATGTTTACAATTCTCTTGCCAGTTGCTTGACAGTTGTTATGAGAGATCAGGATCAACAAGTGTTCTGTTTTTGTTCATGACATCAATACAGTACTTGCAGCTTACTGTCAAGTTCAGATCTCAAATGTCACTGCCTGCGTATGTGCATTTCTGCCAATGAGCTCACTTTTATTGTGTCAGCCAGTAAGATGCATACTGATAATTGCTGGTTTTGAGATTTCTCAAAGTAAAGCCATACAATACTACTGCAATTACATAAGGAAAACAATAAAATTCGTTGTATTTATGCAGTACATTGTGCACAACAATTTTGTTTTGAGTACTTGCTGTAACTCCAGTGGGTCATGTCTTTTTTCGATTCTAATGTTCACACCCTTTCATGCTCGTTGTCTTCCAGCTGGATAGCTATCCACTGTACAAGACATAAATCTTGCTACATTGGCATGAGAGTGTACATGGTTGGCTTTAATGGCAGTCAAATACATCGAATCACACTACTCTCGATAGCCACTACATTAACGGAATGCCACTGGATGTAGGATGTAGCAGTTGTGTGTATCCGAAAAAAGTTGTGAAGTGATTTCGACACAAAGCTGAAAAACAATGTTTGAAGTTAGGGCTGCAAGAGAGTACAGACACCCACATCATTGCATCAATCAGCACCCTGGTTGAAGACATACATTGAAAAATACCGAGAAGAGGTTTCCATGAAATCCTTATATAAGGTTGCTCCACACATTCTACAAACATATGAAAACGGTTTTCACGTTATACACTCCTGGAAATGGAAAAAAGAACACATTGACACCGGTGTGTCAGACCCACCATACTTGCTCCGGACACTGCGAGAGGGCTGTACAAGCAATGATCACACGCACGGCACAGCGGACACACCAGGAACCGCGGTGTTGGCCGTCGAATGGCGCTAGCTGCGCAGCATTTGTGCACCGCCGCCGTCAGTGTCAGCCAGTTTGCCGTGGCATACGGAGCTCCATCGCAGTCTTTAACACTGGTAGCATGCCGCGACAGCGTGGACGTGAACCGTATGTGCAGTTGACGGACTTTGAGCGAGGGCGTATAGTGGGCATGCGGGAGGCCGGGTGGACGTACCGCCGAATTGCTCAACACGTGGGGCGTGAGGTCTCCACAGTACATCGATGTTGTCGCCAGTGGTCGGCGGAAGGTGCACGTGCCCGTCGACCTGGGACCGGACCGCAGCAACGCACGGATGCACGCCAAGACCGTAGGATCCTACGCAGTGCCGTAGGGGACCGCACCGCCACTTCCCAGCAAATTAGGGACACTGTTGCTCCTGGGGTATCGGCGAGGACCATTCGCAACCGTCTCCATGAAGCTGGGCTACGGTCCCGCACACCGTTAGGCCGTCTTCCGCTCACGCCTCAACATCGTGCAGCCCGCCTCCAGTGGTGTCGCGACAGGCGTGAATGGAGGGACGAATGGAGACGTGTCGTCTTCAGCGATGAGAGTCGCTTCTGCCTTGGTGCCAATGATGGTCGTATGCGTGTTTGGCGCCGTGCAGGTGAGCGCCACAATCAGGACTGCATACGACCGAGGCACACAGGGCCAACACCCGGCATCATGGTGTGGGGAGCGATCTCATACACTGGCCGTACACCACTGGTGATCGTCGAGGGGACACTGAATAGTGCACGGTACATCCAACCCGTCATCGAACCCATCGTTCTACCATTCCTAGACCGGCAAGGGAACTTGCTGTTCCAACAGGACAATGCACGTCCGCATGTATCCCGTGCCACCCAACGTGCTCTAGAAGGTGTAAGTCAACTACCCTGGCCAGCAAGATCTCCGGATCTGTCCCCCATTGAGCATGTTTGGGACTGGATGAAGCGTCGTCTCACGCGGTCTGCACGTCCAGCACGAACGCTGGTCCAACTGAGGCGCCAGGTGGAAATGGCATGGCAAGCCGTTCCACAGGACTACATCCAGCATCTCTACGATCGTCTCCATGGGTGAATAGCAGCCTGCATTGCTGCGAAAGGTGGATATACACTGTACTAGTGCCGACATTGTGCATGCTCTGTTGCCTGTGTCTATGTGCCTGTGGTTCTGTCAGTGTGATCATGTGATGTATCTGACCCCAGGAATGTGTCAATAAAGTTTCCCCTTCCTGGGACAATGAATTCACGGTGTTCTTATTTCAATTTCCAGGAGTGTAATAGTAGCATATGAGGACAGTTAGGTGCTGATGAGTGGTACCCTTTTCCCTGTCTGGTCACATTATTCTGAGAACAGACGATGTCTTCATTAGCTGTTTTCATCAGTAGTCAATAAGACTTTGCTTGACTGTGGAAAAATATGTGTTGAATATGGCACGAAACGAATTGATTTAGATGCAAAATTCAGTGATTTCGCACAAAATTTCTGATTTCGACTCAAAATTGAAAAATCAAATTGCACTCTCCCTTGATGTTATAGATGTTATAATCTGCCGAAAGAAGAGGCGAATGTGAAACATGAACATCATTTCTCTGTTGCATATGATATTCTTGCAAGGAGCTTGGGTAGATGTACTGGTGGGGGTGTAAAAAGGTAGAGATCGCCTTAAAGGAAACACATAAACATTCGTCAAAAATGATTTAGAAAGCCTGTGGAAACGTGTAAGATCGCCTAAAACATGCCTTGCTAGCAAACATAAGTCCAACTTCACACCGATTGATTATGACCATGAAAATCTTTCACGAATCAATCACATCTGTAAATTTCTCAACTGCCTCCATTTACAAATTCTGTGGAAATGTCTGATATCCTATGTACAACGTGTAAAAACATACAATTTATGTGCAAAATTGCTTAGAAATCACTTAAACCGTAATGCCAGCCTAAACGCTATACACTGCTTTCTGCTTATATGAAGGAGCATTTCAGTTTAACGTATTCCTACGTCGAGACTGTTAGTTACAAAACACTAGCTCACATGACGTTGTATAAATCGATAGTGACATTGTTGACGGAAGCACATCGACATAGCCACAAAATTCGGCTGAATTGAACACATCTGCGATGCTTCTGCATGTCAGTTCTCTGCCCACAATTTATGGGAATTGTGTAAACATGAAATGCCACATACCTCTGGAAACCTGGAAGAATTCACTCGTTCACGTTGAGTTCGGACATGTGTTCAGTAATGCTATCAGACGGTTCTTTAGTTCACATGCCGTCCTTTGCGTTGTACTTAAATGACAGTATATGTAAAAACTGTTGTATGGACCAACACGTTTTGTCATTTTTCCGTTTTTTCCCTAGAACTGTCATTGCAAAAATATTAACAAGTTATCATATCACTACAAATCCTCTACAATGTGTGCTGGAGTATCAAACCATCACATAACAATATTTTAGTAAGGAGGAAATGACTACATGCTACGTGCCCCTGGTTTTAGTGTTCAGTTTCTCAGCCAACACGAGGCGTTGGGGGTTCCTGTGCCCCCAGCTGGTAATAGTTTTTTGTCTCTAAATGCTGCAAAGAAGTAAGTTACGGACCAATACTCTCGTAACATGTCATTCTTTTCGTCAACTGCATTTGCATTGTTCTTTAGGGTCACAATTCGCCTCATCACTTAGGATAAATGTGTCTTGCTCTCAACTTTAGAACGTACATGTCTGATGCATGTAAAACTGGTGTGTGCTTAATGTTTCTGAGGGCTGGCTGTGAGTAAGACTGGTTAGTGCTTGTTTAGTGGCTGCAACCCCTTCATACACAATTTCTTGTGACGAATTTTCGAACACATACAACACGAAATTTCTTTCACATTCTAAAGATGGCAGGGGTAAAAAACAGGGAGCGAAAGGCTATTTACAATTTGCACAGAAAGCAGATGCCAGTTATAACGGTCGAGGGGCACGAAAGGGAAGCATTGGTTGAGAAGGTAGTGAGACAGGGTTGAAGCCTATCCCAGATGTTATTCAATCTGTATGTTGAGCAAGCAGTAAACGAAACTAAAGGATAATTTGGGGTAGGAATTAAGGTCCAGGGAGAAGAAATAAAAACTTTGAGGTTTGCCGACGACATTGTAATTCTGTCAGAGAGAGTTGGGTTGGGTTGTTTGGGAAAGGAGACCAGACAGCGAGGTCATCGGTCTCATCGGATTAGGGAAGGATGGGGAAGGAAGTCGGCCGTGCCCTTTCAAAGGAACCATCCCGGCATTCAGAGAGAGTAAAGGACTTTGAAGAGCAGTTGAACGGAATTAACAGTGGTTCAAAATTGCTCTAAGCACTATGGGACTTAACATCTGAGGTCATCAGTCCTCTAGACTTAGAACTACTTAAACCTAACTAACCTAAGGACGTCACACACATCCATGCCCAAGGCAGGATTCGAACCTGCGACTCTAGTAGCAGCGCGGTTCCGCACTGAAGCGCCTAAAACCGCTTTTTTGTTGATCTTATTTTGTTCTACGTTGTTCGTTGAATTTGTTCGTGGCGGACGTCCGATGACACTCGTTCAGGTTGTTCGTTGATCCGTTCACTCAGTTTTTTTTTATTACAGATGGTAGCTAAACCCTCTGACCGAACACTCCGAGCTACCGCGCCGGCGCTGCTTCAACTAGAGCTGAGCAGTCGCCGCCTGGGAGTGTGTCTCGGGGGCCCGTGCCTCGGTCACAGCGGCCGGTAATTGACAGTGTCTTGAAAGGAGGATATAACATGAACATCAACAAAAGCAAAACGGGGACAATGGAATGTAGTCTAACTAAATCAGGTGATACTGACGAAATTCGATTAGGATTTGAGACACTTGAAGTCGTAAATAAGTTTTGCTATTTGAGAAGCAAAATAACGGAGGATGGTCGAAGTAGGGATGATATAAAATGTAGACTGGCAATGGCACGAAAAGCATTTCTGAAGAAGAGAAATTTGGTAACATTGAGTATAGATTTAAGTGTCACGAAGTCCTTTCTGAAAGTATTTGTATGGAAACGTGGACGATAAATAGTTTAGCCAAGAAGAGAATAGAAGCTTTTGATATGCGATGCTACAGAAAAATGCTGAAGATTAGATAGGTAGATCACACAACTAATGAGAAGTTACTGAACAGAATCTGTTGCACAACTCGACTAGAAGAAGGGATCGGTTGCTAGGACACGTTCTGAGGCAGCAAGGGATCACCAGTTTAGTACTGGAGGGAAGAGAGGAGGAGTAAAAATCGTAGAGGGAGACCAAGGGATGAATACAGTAAGCAGATTCAGAGGGATGTAGGTTGCAGTAGTTACTTGGACATGAGGAGGCTTACACAGGATAGAGTAGCATGGAGAGCTGCATCAGACCAATCCACAGACCACAACCACAACAACAACCACTCGAACCTTCTGGCTCCTGAGCCATAGCACGAATTCTTGCCATAGGATGAGTGTACGTCTGTAATTTTTGAATATCCCACCCATATAGGTGCAATAGCACACTGCTGCGGACATGCATGTGGGATGTCGCACAACTGTCGTCATTTTAAACTTAGAACAATTTTGAATTTCCCACGGTTTCTCAACTTGGGCCAAAGCATAAGTGTGCTTCTTGTATTTTCATATTTCCCCAATATTTTAACTTAGTACACATCGGTTGTAATGTCAGAGGAGTCGTTGGGGTTACTTCAGTGCCATCACAACTAACATACTAGTGGCAGAAGTCGGAACCACTGTTCCGGATTTTTCAGTTTCCTGGAATTTTTAACTTAGGGCAAGTTTGCTCTGTAGTGGTGTGGGATGTCGCAAATCACGGTCTGCATTTAGTGTCAGGCAGTCGAATTGGTAGCATGTGCGCAGTGTCATGCAGCAGCCCTGTGTGCAGAGATGTCATCGGTCGGTAGAACTCACGGTTCAGCAAGGTGAGGGAGGCAGCGGAGGAGTGCATCCCCGGTGTCTCCGCGCCTTTGTTTAAATAAAAATGCCACTGATTTCAGCAACACGCTGTAAGAAAATAAGCTCAAGAGCCAGTTGTAAATGCTGAACATCAAGAAGTGCATATGGTATATCAGGTGCAACAACTTTACGCTCGCACAGGCAGATCAAATTAAAAAATGGTTCACATGGCTCTGAGCACTATGCGACTTAACTTCTGAGGTCATCAGCCGCCTAGAACTTAGAACTAATTAAACCTAACTAACCTAAGGACATCACACACATCCATGCCCGAGGCAAGATTCGAACCTGCGACCGTAGCGGTCGCTCGGCTCCAGACTGTAGCGCCTAGAACCGCACCGCCGCAGATCAAATATACTAGAGCCAGAGCTGCAGTTAACGTGCGCTGTGGCCGATAGAGGGTGCCTTGGCTAACACAATTCCAGGTGGCGGAGCCGCCAGTATCATAAGGAAATTTAATGTAAGTTCGATTTTCAGATTACTAACAATGACAAAAGTAAAGTTCAAAGGCATAGCAACGTATAAGATATGACAGGAAATAAAACAAACTCAAAATTGCGACGAACGTCACCGTACATTTGGTGTTACAATGGCCACAAAGGGCGCACGATTTTTTACCTCCAATGGCAATTGAAGACATTATCAAAAATATGAAAAAAACCTGTCTCTTGTTTCACTGATCTGCTCATTAAGTAATCGGTCATGGAAGCGCCTTCTATGTACGAAAATTTCTAGGTCTTCCAAAATATCCAAATAAACATCTTGGAGGACCTAGGAATTTTTGTACATAGACGGCACTTCCATGACCAATTACTTAATGAGCAAATCTGTGAAACAAGAGTCTGACTTTTTTATCATATTTTTGATAATTTCTTCAATTGCCATTGGAGGTAAAAGCCGTGCGCCCTTTGCGGCCACTGTTCGTAACATCAAATGTACAATGACGTTCGCCGCAATTTTAAGTTGATTTTTATATGCTGTAATATTCACATACGTAATATTTGCTGTCATACATTACGCGTTTTTGTGGCTTTGAGCTATACTTTTGTCATTGTTAGTAAAATTACATTAAATTTCTTTGTAATACTGGCGGTTCCGCCGTCGAGCATTGTGTTAGAGAGCCTCTAGCATTGTGTTAGCCCTAGGAGCCCTCTATCGACCATAGCACGCGTTATCTGCAGCTCTGGCTCTCGTACATTTCGTTTCTGTGCGAATGTGAAGTTATTGTACCTGATATACCAAATGCATTTCTTTATATACGGCGTTTACAATTGCCTCTCGATATTATATAATTGCATATGGTATGAACGTTTTTGCCTATTTTTACTTCTTCGATTGTTTATTATTTTTGTGCGTTTGTGAACCTTGAAACTGTGTACTTGCATTTATATTATGGGAAGAATTTGTAATCGCGAATTTTAATTGCTGGCAGGTTACCAGACGTCGGGCTGGGCCCGAAACATGTTGTGAATGTGGAAATAAAAGAGGTCTCCAAAAACAGCTACGAGATGTTTTAAGCCACCAACAAGCATTTTAGAGTCATTTTTTACTATAGTTGTCATGGTTGACTACATCTACCAGGATTTTCAGTCTGAAAGAGACACTATAAGCGTTTGAACAGCACACGGTATTAAACTTAGGGCAATTCGGCTCTGGGAAATGTAAATTTAGGGTGGAATATGTTAAACAGCACAAGCTAAGGGTAACTGTTTATAGCATTGAAATTTCTGCCATTGTACACTTAGGAGAACTGGGCCCTTAGCACAAGTAATTCGCCTACCATGCAGGATGTCCCAGTATCCATAGGTCAGCCATCTTGGATTCTGATGTCATAGAGGCTGTCGTAAGGTCTCTGATCTTTTGATTTTACTTAGGACAACAGGCCTGTAACATCATAGAAGCTTCCAGAATGAGATTTTCGCTCTGCAGCGGAGTGAAAATCTCATTCTGGAAACATGCCCCAGACTGTGGCTAAGCCATGTCTCCGCTATATCCTTTCTTTCAGGAGTGTTAGTTCTGCAAGGTTCGCAGGAGAGCTTCTGTAAAGTTTGGAAGGTAGGAGGCGAGGTACTGGCAGAAGTAAAGCTGTAAGTACCGGGCGTGAGTCGTGCTTTGGTAGAGCACTTGCCCGCGAAAGGCAAAGGTCCCGAGTTCGAGTCTCGGTCGGGCACACAGTTTTAATCTGCCAGGAAGTTTCATCATAGAAGCTATCGTAAGATCCGCCCTCTTGGTTTCTGACACCATAGGCTTGCGGAAAAGCTAGTAGAAGTGGCCACATTGAATTCTAAACTTAGCACAGGAAGCATGTGGAATCATAGAGGTTGTCTTAAGGTCCAAAAAAAAAAAAAAAAAAAAAAAAAAAAAAGTGGTTCAAATGGCTCTGAGCACTATGGGACTTAACTTCTGAGGTCATCAGTCTCCTAGAACTACTTAAACCTAACAAACCTAAGGACATCAAACACATTCATGCCCGAGGCAGGATTCGAACCTGCGACTGTAGCGGTCGCGCGGTCCAGACTGTAGCGCCTAGAACCGCTCGGCCACTTCGGCCGGCTTAAGGTCCACCATCTTCGATTTTATATTTAAGACATTTGGTCTATGTCAGAAATCTTGGAATTTTGAATTCCCTGCCATTTTATATGTCGGGCAATTGCCCCATGTCTGCTGTGATGCCAGAGGGGTGGGGGGTGAAGAGCAGAAATTAGCTTTATTTATTTTTATTTGTTTATTTACATTTTTGCATGTAGACGATCAAGCTGATGTCTTTAGCAAACGTCATACGTAGGTTGAGTTGATTATAATAGATAACACATACAGTAGTGGTGCATACATTCAACTTAAAATTCTAATTATATTACATGTTACAACAGAGGGCAAGTAGCTCAGAGTTCACTGAGTGAATATAAACTTTATTCACTAAGAAGGTTTTCAAGTCCCTGTGGAACAGCTTTTGTTCACAAGTTTTCAAAGCTTGTAGCAGCTTGTTGAAACATATCTGTCTACTAATATAAGGACTATTGCCAGTTATTTTTAATTATGTTCTCTGCTTGAAGTAGTTATCCTTACTTCTAGTATCATAATTATTTGCATCACTGAACTTAATTACTTTTGTTTTTACCATTCAGAAAAACTAATAAGTTTACCAATTAAAGGATTATACTGTTAGATATATATGTTGGATAAAGGTTTCATAACAGGATTCTCTGGAGTTTCTTGCAAAACTAACATTCTATTCAGGTGCAGGTCTGCAGCACAACACCACTGTTCAATACCATAGTTAAGAAATGGATAAACTGTTCCATAGTAAACAAATCTTAGTATTTGACTTCGGGCTATTTTTGTCAGCTGACTTATCAGGTAGAAGCTATTTTTTTCTCACACACAGAAGTAACGTGGTTTACATAACAGATTTTAGTGCAGGTGAACACCAAGAAATTTAATATTATCTGTTTCTGCAGATGTAATACGTTTCTGCAGATGTAATACGACAAATACTCTTTATTTCAGCCTCATGAGAACAAGTTGCTTTAAATGTCAGTAGCTGGGATTTACTGATGATGGTGTTTAGCTCCATACAACCGTTATAACTCATCACCAGGTCCAATGATGTCATCTCGAAATTGGCTGTTTCAGTATGCACAGAGTCACTTCAGTATAGTCAAGTACAAGTAGAATATACTAGCTTAAAAAAGGATGGGATTGCCATACAGATACGACCATTGGGCATAACTATTATTATACACTCCTGGAAATGGAAAAAAGAACACATTGACACCGGTGTGTCAGACCCACCATACTTGCTCCGGACACTGCGAGAGGGCTGTACAAGCAATGATCACACGCACGGCACAGCGGACACACCAGGAACCGCGGTGTTGGCCGTCGAATGGCGCTAGCTGCGCAGCATTTGTGCACCGCCGCCGTCAGTGTCAGCCAGTTTGCCGTGGCATACGGAGCTCCATCGCAGTCTTTAACACTGGTAGCATGCCGCGACAGCGTGGACGTGAACCGTATGTGCAGTTGACGGACTTTGAGCGAGGGCGTATAGTGGGCATGCGGGAGGCCGGGTGGACGTACCGCCGAATTGCTCAACACGTGGGGCGTGAGGTCTCCACAGTACATCGATGTTGTCGCCAGAGGTCGGCGGAAGGTGCACGTGCCCGTCGACCTGGGACCGGACCGCAGCAACGCACGGATGCACGCCAAGACCGTAGGATCCTACGCAGTGCCGTAGGGGACCGCACCGCCACTTCCCAGCAAATTAGGGACACTGTTGCTCCTGGGGTATCGGCGAGGACCATTCGCAACCGTCTCCATGAAGCTGGGCTACGGTCCCGCACACCGTTAGGCCGTCTTCCGCTCACGCCCCAACATCGTGCAGCCCGCCTCCAGTGGTGTCGCGACAGGCGTGAATGGAGGGACGAATGGAGACGTGTCGTCTTCAGCGATGAGAGTCGCTTCTGCCTTGGTGCCAATGATGGTCGTATGCGTGTTTGGCGCCGTGCAGGTGAGCGACACAATCAGGACTACATACGACCGAGGCACACAGGGCCAACACCCAGCATCATGGTGTGGGGAGCGATCTCCTACACTGGCCGTACACCACTGGTGATCGTCGAGGGGACACTGAATAGTGCACGGTACATCCAACCCGTCATCGAACCCATCGTTCTACCATTCCTAGACCGGCAAGGGAACTTGCTGTTCCAACAGGACAATGCACGTCCGCATGTATCCCGTGCCACCCAACGTGCTCTAGAAGGTGTAAGTCAACTACCCTGGCCAGCAAGATCTCCGGATTTGTCCCCCATTGAGCATGTTTGGGACTGGATGGAGCGTCGTCTCACGCGGTCTGCACGTCCAGCACGAACGCTGGTCCAACTGAGACGCCAGGTGGAAATGGCATGGCAAGCCGTTCCACAGGACTACATCCAGCATCTCTACGATCGTCTCCATGGGAGAATAGCAGCCTGCATTGCTGCGAAAGGTGGATATACACTGTACTAGTGCCGACATTGTGCATGCTCTGTTGCCTGTGTCTATGTGCCTGTGGTTCTGTCAGTGTGATCATGTGATGTATCTGACCCCAGGAATGTGTCAATAAAGTTTCCCCTTCCTGGGACAATGAATTCACGGTGTTCTTATTTCAATTTCCAGGAGTGTATATCAATACAACGGCTGATTGGTTAGCAGTGAGTATTGTTCTGTTTATACACACATTTATACAGATGTGACACACACACACACACACACACACACACACACACCTATGTATATAGGTATGCTAGTTCTGCAAGGTTCGCAGGAGAGCTTCTGTAAAGTTTGGAAGGTAGGAGACGAGATACTGGCAGAAGTAAAGCTGAGTCGTGCTTGGGTAGCTCAGTTGATAGAGCACTTGCCCGCGAAAGGAAAAGTTCCCGAGTTCGAGTCTCGGTCCGGCACACAGTTTTAATCCGTCAGGAAGTTTCAGGAAAGATTCTGTGTGCCAAATATCTTATTTGTCAGGAGGATAAAAAAATAATCTCTCTCTCTTTGTACACAGCTGATTTGTATCTAAAAAAATGAGAAGGTCGTCTGATATCACAGAATTATGCTGCTCACCGCATCACTGCAAAAAATAATGAAATAAATTAGAAAATAAATACTTTAGTAAGAATGTTCTAAATGCCATACGTAGAAACTGACTGGTTCTAGGTGCCAAAAAGAAATTTCCTTTCAGGGAAAGAAACAGCAACCACTCAGTGGTAATGATGCTATTTATTTACACAAATGGAGCCGTTATCAATTACGAACAGACATGGTCATCTTCAGACAGTTTACGTTTACATTACATTTGTTGTTGTTTACATTACTTGTCAGCTGTTTTTTCAACAACTAATGTAAACAACGACAAATGTAACATAAACGTGAGCAGCAGTCTGAAGACGAACACGTCAGTTCGAAACCGGTAACGGAGTTATTTGTGTAAGAAAATAGCATTAACAATAGCTGGATACTGTTTTCTTTTTTGCAAGACTCGACTTGTATTTTGTACACAGTCACGGTCTCCAAAATGTCAGTTTTCGACAAATTAGCAAGAAGAAAGTTTTTGGTCAAAGTACCATTTTATTCGTCATAACACAAGTTCAGAACTACATAATGTTGAGAAATAAAAACACTTTGGCTGTAAAATTCTTTTATTCTTAGACAGTACCGGTTCCACAGCACTTACACCTTGATCTTTGGGTGCAAATCTACATGTAAGTGGATGCCTGAGACTGACAATGAACGCTGGGTCTTTCCACAATATGTTATTTGTTTCACGACTCGACTCCGGTGAGTACATTTTTCATTACGGTTTCATATTGGGTATGGGATTATTTAAGTTTCTTCATGATTGTTTTTCCAGTTACATAGAAATTCACACCTGAGGATGCAGCTGTAAGTGCCGTGAAACTGGTAGTGCCTAAGAATGAAAGGATTTTACAGCCGAAGCAATAGAACTCATACAAGACCTAACTGGTTGCCTTTATTCATAGCATTTTCAGGGATAACAAGAAGCTTCATCTTCATGTCAGACACGAACTTACCTATAGTATCACCTATTAGTCACGTCTCTACACACTTACTTTAAGTAAACTTCCTAATTTTGTGACTCCTTTTCTGTATAATTTCCTGAACCTGTGCAACAAGAGGGCAAAGTCTCGTAGATCTCGCTTGGTAATGGTAATGGTACAATGACTATCACGAGCAGTTCTAAATTTTTCGAATAGTTCCTCTTTCACAATTTCGCGAGTTTCATTTTGGTGCATGTTCATTCTTTACGTAAATCTTTCTTCCATTTATACGATTAATGTTCAGATTTTATTAACCAATACCAGCTTTGCAAACTGCTTAAATTTAAGGGCTTTCTTTCTCCTTTGTTTAGCTAAAAAAATTACAGCCTTTACTTTGTCCATGACAGCTATTACTGCACATGTTTTCTTTGAGCTTGGAAGGTATTGTATTTGTGTGTATGGACCTGAATTAGCACAACAATCATCGCTTGAACCAAAATTCACAGAATTGCCAGTTAATTCCTGTTTCTTGTAATATTTACACAATATCTAACAAAATGACATCATTCGACTGAATTCCCAAGAAATTAACTAATAAATAACACATAGCCTATGTATGTCTTCAGGAGGCGTAGGTGATTTCAGTTGCATACCACGTTCTTAATATTTCATCTTTGCAAGGTTTAAAATGTTATTGAATTTCCCATTACTGTGAACCTCTGGATTCTGCACAGAGACAGTGTAATCCAGTTTTAGAAAATTGCCAGACAAATATAATTCCCGATGGTTTCGTTGAACGTCAGTCATTTATGCAGTGTCAATTCGCAGCAACACGTTCTACGGATTTGATCAAGTATGCCTGGTACGCAGCACTATATGCGGAACAGCCACGACAATTTATTACTCCATTACAATTCTGTCTAAATGAAACTAATAAATACAGTGAGGTGCTTCAATGTATTAATTTTCCTTCTGGTACAACTTCTGTAATGGAATTCTTCTTTTATCAAGTGTGTCTGGTGTAAAGAAAATGTTTGTTTTTGTCATCCAATAGACACTTCGCATTTTTGTGACGACTGCCGGCAACAAAGTAGGGATTGTTCCATTTTTACCAAATTATACATTATTCAAATACTATTGTAAGATCCGCTCTGTAGGAGAAATTAAAGTCCCGATAGATGCAAGCCGTCTGTAGTATAACAGCAAACACTGCCCTGATTTTCTAGTCACTTGTGTAACAATTACTAAGCAGCAGCTTAGATGTCGATATGGACTGCAAGTTATTCAAAAAATAAATGACTAGATACATTTTTGGTATGGATTAAGTGCTTAACATCCGTGTGTGTCCACCTTGCACTTCGGGAAATGCCGCTCTACGTTCTCTTGTCGCGGTTTTCGTTTGCGCATTCGCGGACTAGGCAAGAGGGATTGAACAAACCGCTGTTAGAAGCGGTACTTCGTCTGGCAAAAATGAGTAACAAATATTTTTTAAAAAAATTCTTGCAGTGCGCAAAAACGTTTGCAGTAGATTTCTTTCGGTGTGTTCTTCGTATAAGGAAAATTTCAGGGTCGGTTTCGACATGTCGGATTGGACCATTCCCAAGTAACGTTAATCTTCGAACACGCACTACATCCACAGTATTTATGTCGCTGTCTGACGTCTAACCTGTCAGTCGGCTAGACTCTGCCGAACTAGGGGCAACGCTGAAGATATCTAGCACTGTTCTGGGCGATGCTTTAGTAAATAAAACAAAGTTTCATGCACCACGACCATACAGCCGAGAAGACCCATCAGCAGCTAATGGTGTCCGCCATACTCGCCGACGACAGTAATCCGGGGATGTGCAGAACCGTGATTCATCGCAGAACAGGTGCGACTATTCATCAGCAGTCCATCATTCCGGTTGCAGCACCACTTCAAACGTAGCTGTCTGTGCTATTGTGTTAACGGCAGCCTACACATGGGACGTAACTTCCTTAGTCCGGATGCTGCTAGCCTTCGTCAAATGAGACGTGACGACACAGCATGTTGCAAGGGTCTGTTACCTGCTCTCGGATGGCAGGCGCAGATGTGAAGGAATGATGGTTGGTTCAAATGGCTCTGAGCACTATGGGACTCAACTGCTGAGGTCATTAGTCCCCTAGAACTTAGAACTAGTTAAACCTAACTAACCTAAGGACATCACAAACATCCATGCCCGAGGCAGGATTCGAACCTGCGACCGTAGCGGTCTTGCGGTTCGAGACTGCAGCGCCTTTAACCGCACGGCCACTTCGGCCGGCAAAGGAATGATGATTTGCTTGGTGCACTCTACGGTGATTCTCCATTAATGTGGTCAGACGTTGTCGACCGGAATCTTGACGACGAGCATACCTGCCCTCACATTCCCAGGCAGTGGAACAATGCGCCAGTGTCACCCAGAACGCCCCACAAACTTCTGCATTGCACGAATTGACAAGCCAACCAAATGGAGACTCACAATGAGACCCCTTTCAGACTCTCACAAACTGATGACGCTGTCTCATATGAGTACATAGCATCTTCATGGCCTTCGCTTACAAGCCTTGTGAAAAGTTATTTACTACCTTTTAAATAAAAATACACTCCTGGAAATGGAAAAAAGAACACATTGACACCGGTGTGTCAGACCCACCATACTTGCTCCGGACACTGCGAGAGGGCTGTACAAGCAATGATCACACGCACGGCACAGCGGACACACCAGGAACCGCGGTGTTGGCCGTCGAATGGCGCTAGCTGCGCAGCATTTGTGCACCGCCGCCGTCAGTGTCAGCCAGTTTGCCGTGGCATACGGAGCTCCATCGCAGTCTTTAACACTGGTAGCATGCCGCGACAGCGTGGACGTGAACCGTATGTGCAGTTGACGGACTTTGAGCGAGGGCGTATAGTGGGCATGCGGGAGGCCGGGTGGACGTACCGCCGAATTGCTCAACACGTGGGGCGTGAGGTCTCCACAGTACATCGATGTTGTCGCCAGAGGTCGGCGGAAGGTGCACGTGCCCGTCGACCTGGGACCGGACCGCAGCAACGCACGGATGCACGCCAAGACCGTAGGATCCTACGCAGTGCCGTAGGGGACCGCACCGCCACTTCCCAGCAAATTAGGGACACTGTTGCTCCTGGGGTATCGGCGAGGACCATTCGCAACCGTCTCCATGAAGCTGGGCTACGGTCCCGCACACCGTTAGGCCGTCTTCCGCTCACGCCCCAACATCGTGCAGCCCGCCTCCAGTGGTGTCGCGACAGGCGTGAATGGAGGGACGAATGGAGACGTGTCGTCTTCAGCGATGAGAGTCGCTTCTGCCTTGGTGCCAATGATGGTCGTATGCGTGTTTGGCGCCGTGCAGGTGAGCGCCACAATCAGGACTGCATACGACCGAGGCACACAGGGCCAACACCCGGCATCATGGTGTGGGGAGCGATCTCATACACTGGCCGTACACCACTGGTGATCGTCGAGGGGACACTGAATAGTGCACGGTACATCCAACCCGTCATCGAACCCATCGTTCTACCATTCCTAGACCGGCAAGGGAACTTGCTGTTCCAACAGGACAATGAACGTCCGCATGTATCCCGTGCCACCCAACGTGCTCTAGAAGGTGTAAGTCAACTACCCTGGCCAGCAAGATCTCCGGATCTGTCCCCCATTGAGCATGTTTGGGACTGGATGAAGCGTCGTCTCACGCGGTCTGCACGTCCAGCACGAACGCTGGTCCAACTGAGGCGCCAGGTGGAAATGGCATGGCAAGCCGTTCCACAGGACTACATCCAGCATCTCTACGATCGTCTCCATGGGAGAATAGCAGCCTGCATTGCTGCGAAAGGTGGATATACACTGTACTAGTGCCGACATTGTGCATGCTCTGTTGCCTGTGTCTATGTGCTTGTGGTTCTGTCAGTGTGATCATGTGATGTATCTGACCCCAGGAATGTGTCAATAAAGTTTCCCCTTCCTGGGACAATGAATTCACGGTGTTCTTATTTCAATTTCCAGGAGTGTATATTTAAGATTTTTTTACTTATTCGACATCCACAAGGACAAATTCACTTGGGATCTGTGCAAGGTACAAAAGCTTATCTGATTTTATTTGGAAATAATTATTGCAAAAAAATGGTTCAAATGGCTCTGAGCACTATGGGACTTAACATCTTAGGTCATCAGTCCCCTATAACTTAGAACTACTTAAACCTAACTAACCTAAGGACATCACACACATCCACGCCCGAGGCAGGATTCGAACCTGCGACCGTAGCAGTCCCACGGTTCCGGACTGCAGCGCCTAGAACCGCAAGACCACCGCGGCCGGCAATAATTATTGCATGTTCTTGGTCTGACGAGCCGGCCTCTGTGCTCGAGCGGTTCTAGACGCTTCAGTCGAGAACCGCGCTGCTGCTGCGGTCGCAGGTTCGAATCCTGCCTCTGGCATGAATGTGCGTGATGTCCTTAGGTTAGTTAGTTTTAAGTAGTGCTAAGTCTAGGGGACATCTGACCTCAGACGTTAAGTCCCATAGTGCTTAGAGCCATTTGAACCATTTTCTTGTTCTGAAGATATGTCCTACATCCTGGTTGATATCCTCACTATGGATCTATTGGAGCTGTAAGTACAGTCCAACGTAATCTAATCTTCACAGTTATCACTCAACTTCTGACGCTGTTCACGCCCCTTATATACCCTATCAGACCTAGTACGAACACTAAACACGAAAACAATTAATGCACTGTGGCGGCCATTCTACCTCTAACCGAGAATTGCAAGTTAAATCCTTCAGATACCCGCCAATGCTGAGGATGTGTATGAAGTTATAAGGAGCGATCATATAGCTTAATTTCGGATGCCATACAGTCCAGATAATTATCCGGGCTGTTATGCCGTGGTCGGTTGATGAATTCAAACGACCACGGCATAACAGCCCGCATAATTATAATGGATATATCTACTAAGATGGTATCTGTTCTTTCGGACATGTCCGAGAGAACAGATACCATCGGTGACCAAGTAGCTAGTTAGAATGAAATTACAATGAAATTAACACCCTTAGCTGCTTACAGGCGTTGACATACGTCAACGGGGACAGATGAAAATGTGTGCTCCGACCGGGACTAGAACCCGGGATCTCCTGCTTACATGGCAGACGCTCTATCCATCTGAGCCACCGAAGACACAGAGGATAGCGCGACTGCAGGGATTCATCTCTGGCACGCCTCCCGCGAAACCCACATTCTCAACGTATTGTCCCGCACTACGTTCGTAGTGCCCCCGCCCATTATACTCATTACTCGCGGCGCGTTGCCGATTCCCGTAAGAGTTCGGGCACTGTTTGTGCATTCGCACAGAAGAAGAAGATGGTCAAGTGGCCGGTGAGCCTTAACTATATATTTACTAAGATGGTATCTGTTCTTTCGGTGCCAGAGATGAATCCCTGCAGTCGCGCTATCCTCTGTGTCCTCGGTGGCTCAGATGGATAGAGCGTCTGCCATGTAAGCAGGAGATCCAGGGTTCGAGTCCCGGTCGGGGCACACATTTTCATCTGTCCCCGTTGTCGTATGTCAACGCCTGTAAGCAGCTAAGGGTGTTCATTTCATTGTAATTTAATTATAATGGACATGATATTTCCGGCCGTGAAAGTCTACATTTTAGTATACAGTCCAGAACCGGTATGCCAACCAGGCAAAATCGCCGCGACCATTGAGGCAATCATACCACAAACGCACCAGGTTGAAGACGCCCGTTTGGTAAAACACCGTGTCCTGCTGCTTGGAGAGTTCCGTAACTGCCTGCTGATATCCTCGTCCGACAGCAATAGTCGAGCCTTCAAGGCCGTTAGGCGTTAAGGGACCGAAGGCGTGATAATTGCAAGTGGGGAAAGCAGGATTGTAGGGTGGATGGTCGAGTGTCTCCCACTTGAGTTGGCATATTGTTGCGTTACGACATTTGCGGTACCGGGATGTGCATCTCTCACCTTAACACCATTCCACAACAGTAGTTTTCGACAGAAATGCTCGCCATACACATTATTGGTTCAAAATGGTTCAAATGGCTCTGAGCCCTATGGGACTTAACATCTATGGTCATCAGTCCCCTAGAACTTAGAACTACTTACACCTAACTAACCTAAGGACATCACACAACACCCAGTCATCACGAGGGAGAGAAAATCCCTGACCCCGCCGGGAATCGAACCCGGGAACCCGGGCGCGGGAAGCGAGAACGCTACCGCACGACCACGAGCTGCGGACATACACATTATTCATTCTCCAATGAATGTCTACTGGTGTTTGCCCTTCGGCAGCTAAGAAAGAATAGCAGTATGTTGGTCCGGTCTGGACGCATTTGTTAATAACGTCACCATAATTCACGTTTCCGCATTTACCGTACGCACATCGGAAAGACACGAAGGTCACACTAATCCCTGGGCTACCAGTCGGTGCTTATAAACCGGCATCGGAGTCTCGTTGCGTTGCATGTAAGCTGCAGCAACTCCCACAAACGGAAACTTTTTGATCGCACCCCTTATACATTGACGTCCGATCCTGCCTTCTCGGCGTTTCACTGTTTTTATTAAGCAGTGTATATTGTTGTTCAAGATACTACATCCGCGTTCTGAAAAATCACAGTGAAGTGCATTATAAAGAGTGCTCCCCATTATACAACTTACTATGGCTTCTTGTTCCTGTTCCATTAGCGCACGGAGCGCGAAAATGACTACTTAATCGCCCCTGTGCGCACTGTAGGTAGTCTAATTTCGTCTTCGTGGTCCCAAGGGGAGTGATATTCCTTAATTTCTCACTGGTTTTCGAAGCTCTGCAAGCTTGCTTTCACAGGACGTTTGCGTCTGTCTTTAAGCATCAGACAGTTCACTTTTTTCAGCGTCTCCGTGACGCTCTTCCGTGGGTAAAACAAGCCAATGACAGTTCGTACTGACCATTTTAGTATACGTTGAGTATTCCTGTTATTCCTATTTCGTATGAATCCCACACATTTCAGCAGTTTTCTAGGGAGGGTTACACGAGTGTTTTGTAGGCAGTCTCTTTTATAGACTCGGCGTCAGGGATTTTCTCTGCCTCGTGATAACTGGGTGTTGTGTGATGTCCTTAGGTTAGTTAGGTTTAAGTAGTTCTAAGTTCTAGGGGACTGATGACCATAGATGTTAAGTCCCATAGTGCTCAGAGCCATTTTTTTATAGACTGATTGCATTTCGCGATTATTCTACCAATGACCTGAAGTCTGCCATCTGCTTTATCTACAGCTAAGTCTATGTGATTGATCGAGTCCATAGCCCTATAATTTCTTATACCCAGCTATTTCTATGAATTTACTGATTCAAGCTGTGACTCATTCATATTGTAGTAAGAGGATAGTATTTTTTTTTTTTACGTCTTGTGAAGTGCGCTTTTTTATACCTCTGAACATTTAAAGCAAGCTGCCAATCTTTGCATCATTTTGAAATTTTATCAAGGTGTGAACGAATATGTATACAGTTTTTCAGGCAGTATCTGTTTATATACAGGTGCATCACCTGCAAAAAGTCTAAGGTTAAAATTAATTCTGTATGAAAGGTCATTAATATACAACATGAACAACGAAGGTCATAACAGACTGCCCTGGCGCATGCCTGAAGTACCCTCTAAGTCTTTACATGACTATCCAAAATAACATGCTACGTCCTCCCTACATAGAAAGTTACAAGTCACATATTGCGCTTGATACATATCAAGGAATACTGTACATATCTGGCTGTCCTTCATTCAAGGCTTTCATGTCAAGTGAGAGAAGTGCGAATTGTGTTTCGCATGCTCGATGATTTCGGAATCCATGCTGGTTGGCATGGAGGAGGTCATGTATTCAACAAAGGAATTAAGTACGACAGCGTTTAACGTCCTATTGGCGACGACTGTCTTGAATAACAGTGTTCATAATCAAGACTATTCAGAATAAAGTTTGTTGTTTTGTATGTAAGATAAGAGTTGAGAACAGCTACCACTCCATTCCAAAAGTCAGCATTGACGAAACTACTCTTTTGTTCAAACGATGCTTGGCTTTCGGACAGCACTTTACATCTAAAAGAAGTTGTTTTGGCATTAAAATGGTTTGTGTGATTATAAGACGACGGTTATACTACGAGGGCCGTTCAGAAAGTAACCTCCGGTTGATTTAAAAAAATACACCAAGTTAAATAAAAATATTTTAATATATACATCTTACAACTACATCTTTGCACTATTTTTCTACATAGTCTCCATAGCGATTGAGGCACTTATCGTATCTCTTCACAAGCTTTGAAATTCCTTCTGCATAAAAATCACCCGCTTGTGCCTGGAGCCAGCCTGTGACCGCATCTTTGAGCTCTTCGTCGTCATCAAACCGCTGTGACCCGAGCCATTTCTTCAAATGCATGAAGAGGTGATAATCACTTGGCGCCAGGTCTGGGCTGTAAGGTGGATGGTTGATAACGTCCCACTTGAAGGACTCAAGAAGGGCCGTTGTTCTGCGAGCAGAGTGAGGACGGGCGTTATCGTGCAAAAAAACGATACCGGAAGTCAGCATACCACGGCGTTTGTTCTGTATAGCCCGTCGTAACTTTTTTATTGTTTCACAGTACACGTCTTGATTAATGGTCGTACCACGTTCCATGAATTCAACCAACAACACCCCTTTGGCATCCCAAAACACCGTTGCCATCAGTTTTCTGGCAGAAAAATCTTGCGAGGCTTTTCTTGGTTTGGTAGGCGAATTTGAATGTGCCCACATCTTTGATTGTTCTTTTGTCTCAGGGTTCACGTACTTAATCCAGGTTTCGTCACCGGTCACGATTCTGTTTAACAATGGTTCTCCTTCGTCCTCATAACGTGACAGAAAGTCTAATGCAGAGGCCATTCTTTGAGTTTTGTGGTGGTCGGTAAGAATTTTGGGCACCCATCGTGCACAGAACTTACGGTAACCCAATCTTGCTGTCACTATCTCGTACAAGAGAGTCTTAGAAATCTGTGGAAAACCAGTAGACAACTCCGACATTGAGAAACGTCGATTTTCACGAACTTTTGCATCAACTGTCTGAACGAGTTCGTCAGTCACCAATAATGGTCTACCACTCCTCTCTTCATCATGAACGTTTTCTCGTCCACTTTTAAATAAACGTACCCATTCACGGACAACTCCTTCACTCATAACTCTTGGTCCATACACGGCACAAAGCTCATGATGAATAGCTGCTGCAGAATATCCTTTGGCTGTAAGAAACCTTATGACAGCACGCACTTCACATTTGGCGGGGTTTTCTATTGCAGCACACATTTCAAACTGCCACAAAAACTAAACTAGCGCAGGTACGACGTTCATTCGACCACGGCTTGATGCCGACTGACCTGTTGAGTGCGTGAACGCACAGATGGCGTCGCTACTCCCCCCACAACCCGCACTGTGACCAATCGGAGGTTACTTTCTGAACCGCCCTCGTATATTTTGTACTTTACACATGTGAAAACGGCTGTAGAGTAGTGTGTGCAGTTAGCGTGAACAATGCCAGCACAGAAATCAAAGTGGCGTCAGGTGCTGGTTCACACACAGCTGCATGTGCCGGTCATGGAGGGGGTTAAGAATTGTATAAAATATGTTTGATTATCGTGAAACAATTACGATTTGTTGTGCGCTATTACGTTGGTTATGTGGGTTCTTTTCTGACATATGACAGAGATAGTGCTGAGAATACTAATGTAGAATTAGAGAGACTGTTATATAAAAAATGAGGTGAAATGTGTACGTTCTTGGAATTCATTTGCTGACTGAAGATAATAAGAGTCTCATCTGTGGTTCTCAGATTTTAATAGGTACCAGGAAGTGAGTAGGGGTTGCCGCTAAAAAAAGAATTGGACGGAGGCCCTTATTTAGGACAGAATGGGTAGGGTATGCTACAGTTGATAAGGTGCGTAGATATTTAGAATTATTTCATCGTCATTGATATGGAAAGTATTGAAATTACCGTGGGATTCGATGCGGAGGAAGGTGGATTGCTCTCGGAGAGTGTATTCTTGAGGTGGGTCGTTCCCAAACGAACGAGTTCAAAGAAACGGTTCACTAAAGTGAAAAGAAAGACCGAGGAACGACTTCTAAGGAAGGATAATTCACCGTTCGCATCGGTCTCGGGTGATCTCATTCCTGGGAATGGTCTTCAATTCCATCGTGCTCAGTCTCGTTGCCAGGAGCGGTCGTTCACCATTCACTTCGGCCAGTCTCGTTCCTGTCTGCCTTGTTCAGCCTGTGTCATTCGTTGGTCTAGTTCCTACAGTCCTCGCTCCCGCCTCGGTCTCGTTTGGTCGGTTTCCTTCTTTTTTGTATAGTCACTCGTTCCACGTTCCAGTTCAACTTTTTTATAATTATGTAACTCACATAAAAATTAATTTTTTATATAATACACACATTTTTCAAGCAACATAAAGAATTTTGCTTATCTCTATGTCGTTTCAATTAACTGTGGAACATATACTTCTCACAAGGCAAGGCTTTTTTTTTTACGAAGCAAAACGAGCAGCCATTTTTTAATCGTAGAATTTTTAAATGTCATCTTCTTGATTTAAGATTAGTTTTTAAGATAACTCTTAGTTTTTTAATTATTTTTAAGGAAGTTTACATAAATCTTGAGATTTCCGCATTTCTTCGAAAACTAAAATATGACACTTAGAGACAGTCTTAGGTTTCAAGTTTGGTTGCTTCCTTCTGGTACCTCCTAGTTTGGTTTCCTTTCAGAAAATAAATGAGTCGCGGGTGATTTAGGCTCGGTACGAAAAGCAGAAGCTGTGCTTCTCCATTTGGAAAATCGTAGAATGGTATAAAATCGTATTTACTTTTTAACTCGAATATTGTTCCGAAGTAGCTGGTTAACGAAATGCGTTTTTACTTTAACTTAATAATACTGTATTGTTTGTAGCATTAAATTTAATAATAGAACCTATAGACCTAGTATTTACTAAGCATGTGAGCCTAGTATGACGAGAAAATCACATTTTATTTTAATCATACTTATTCTTATTCTATAGAGACCACAACCAACATTTTTTACCTATAGCAATACGGACAAAACCATATAAAATCGATAGACCCAATTACCCTAAACCAAAAAATACTAATTTCAGAAATTTTTGAGTCATATCTGATCTGAAGGCATTTTCAAAAATGTCAATAATTTTATCGAATTGTATCATAGCGACCTGTCTGATTTTTCGAATCTAGATACCAAAAGATACCAAATCAAAGATACCAAAATCACGTTTTTCACACATCCGCAGCGTAACGCAAACCTGGGGAAACATTTGAAAAAATGCAGGTTGAAACCCAAATACAAAATCACAACAAACCATCTGAAAATCTTACGAAAATATTAAAAAAATTTACGACCGGTAACAAAGAATTGCTTTATAAAACTGTTGGATATGATAAAATAAGTTATCCAGATGCAGGAAAAATGATACGAGACAAATTTAATGCAGCACCTGACTAAGCACACAACTTTTCCAGAAACATTAATATTAAAGGTCATTCCTAGGTTGCACAATGCTCTTCTTTAGCACAAAAACGACGCGTTTCACCCGAGTAGGGCATCATCAGGTTATCTGGAAGTAGAACGAAAAAGGGACGTAATAAGTAACCCGGCGTGGTCCTGTCCTGAGCTACTGTACCCAAAGATGAAAACCAAAAACATAAAAATGTAGGACGTAAAGGATAGGAGAGCACGTCCAAATGCTGCCAAACGGCACTCGAGAAATACGCCTAAAATAACTGGTAAACGAAAGTAAGAACACCGTAGGAGATGACATAAAAATTACAAAGAATAAACCTACATAAGCATACTCAAAAAGTGTAACCGTCGGTTTGCCTGGTGCGATGTGGGCCATCAGTTGGAGCACCGTAGAGTAAATTCACGCTCACAAACTGTAATAATGGCCCAGAGACAAAATGCGAGGAGCCGATCCCCGCTCACACAGTGTGTACACACTACTGATAGAATCAGAAGCGACTGATGGCACAACTAAAGATAACCAGCACCAGGTGACGCCAAGTACAAGTACAAAGCCATCAAATTACAGTAGAGAAAAAGAAAGTCTCATAGGCGAGCCACAAACAGGTTAAATAGGAAATAAATTGTATAAATACTATTACAGAATCCAGTCCACTATCACAGGTACGATGTTCAGCTACGCGAATGTAGTACAATTAAATATAAAAATTCAGAAACAGGAAGAAGAAATGCGGTAGTGGTACGTAATACAATAAACAGTCTGGAAGCTGACGAACATGATGAAGATAAAGTAAAAAGAATTATACAACACCCAAACAGAAATCTTCCTGATTAAAAACTTACAGAAACCATGCACTGGGGCACAAGTTAGAAAGTACATAAGCGGGAACGCATGGTAGTAAAAAACACGATCGGTTTATAATCCTAAAACTGGCATATACTTCTACTGCCATGAACAGAAACTTCCAGTATAAAACAAGACAAAGCTGCGAACTCCAAATATTCCACAAAGTGTAAAACAGTCTTTAAGGTAAAGTGAGTACTGGAAGCAGGCGTTAGATACAAATGCTTACGTGCGGTACTCGAGGTCGCGCGTGTCTTTAGTGGGCTATTACTGTTATTTTGACACTAGTGGTTTGTTTCCTGTGGAACACTGATATTTGTTCATTGTGTTTGTAATTAATAGTGAGTGTGGAAGCCAATGGTGGTGTGCCATACTGTGCATACTGTGCATACTCCAAGTAAGAATATAGATTTCGGTGACACGATATTATTTGAAAGCGGGAACGGCCGTCCGTGGTGCGAGTGAGTATATGGCTATCGGCCGCGTTTCATTGGGCTTGGGATCAATCCATCGCGGAGACGGAGCAATTTGAGCGGCGCACCGGCAGCAGCATCTTGCAGGCAGCAGATCATGGTGACGCCGCTGCGTGCCAAATTGTTAACGTGAGAAGTCCCAACCATCATCGAACAGGTCACTTATTCCAGCTCTGGTGGTACGCTTTGAGAGATAGAGAGTGTGTGTATTTTAGACCTATTGTGTTCAATTGCCGATCCAGAAGGCATGTAGATATCACTTGCATGATAGATCGAGAATTCAAGATTGCGCAGTTATGGTAAACCAACTCCATATACAGACACACATAGTTGAAGTCCATTCTATTTTTATTTATTGTATTTGTGTTTGTTAATGAAGATTATGTAACAGCAGATTTTCTAGTTAAATTCAGCGATCTGTTCTCCATTCATATTCTATTACCATTAGAGTTCATGTGCATAAAGGGACCGAATTATTTATGTTGTGGAATACTTTGTTGAGATATAACTAAGGCAAGTAAAATTCCTCGAAAACCGAATGGGCAATTCTGGTTAATATTCTGGAGACTTTAGAGCTGAGATAATCTGTTCATGTGACACAATCTTTTGGTAACTATAATGTTTTGTGGATCTCAGTTTAAATCACTGGGTCAAACAAGCACGAGATTTTTAGATGAAAGAAGGGACAATGTTTTCCTCAGTTTAAAGTATGGTTAGTGATCGTAGTGGGAGCCACATTAAATGTCATTTAGTATTATCCACAACTTAATGCATATAGCAAATCAGGGTTCATTCAATACATAAAAGAATAATTTGTTTTCAGTCACTGGATATACTTTTAACAAACTTTGTCGGTATGAGGAAAGTAGTAGATAGTTCACTGTTGCTACATCTACATCTACATCCATACTCCGCAAGCCACCTGATGGTGTGTGACGGAGGGTACCTTGAGTACCTCTATCGGTTCTCCCTTCTATTCCAGTCTCGTATTGTTCGTGGAAAGAAGGATTGTCGGTATGCCTCTGTGTGGGCTCTAATCTCTCTGATTTTATCCTCATGGTCTCTTCGCGAGATATACGTAGGAGGGAGCAATATACTGCTTGACTCCTCGGTGAAGGTATGTTCTCGAAACTTCAACAAAAGCCCGTACCGAGTTACTGAGCGTCTCTCCTGCAAAGTCTTCCACTGGAGTTTATCTATCATCTCCGTAACGCTTTCGCGATTACTAAATGATCCTCTAACGAAGCGCGCTGTTCTCCGTTGGATCTTCTCTATCTCTTCCATCAAACCTATCTGGTAAGGATCCAACAATGGTGAGCAATATTCAAGCAGTGGGCGAACAACTGTACTGTAACCTACTTCATCTGTTTTCGGATTGCATTTCCTTAGGATTCTTCCAATGAATCTCAGTCTGGCATCTGTTTTACCGACGATCAACTTATATGATCATTCCATTTCAAATCACTCCTAATGCCTACTCCCAGATAATTTGTGGAATTAATTGCATCCAGTTGCTGACCTGCTACATTGTAGCCGAATGATAAAGGACCTTTCTTTCTATGTATTCGCAGCACATTACACTTGTCTACATTGAGATTCAATTGCCATTCCCTGCACCATGCGTCAACTCGTTGCAGACCCTCCTACATTTCAGTACAATTTTCCATTGTTACAATCTCTCGATATACCACAGCGTCATCCGCAAAAAGCCTCAGTGAACTTCCGATGTCATCCACAAGGTCATTTATGTATATTGTGAATAGCAACGATCCTACGACACTCCCCTGCGGCACACCTGAAATCACTCTTACTTCGGAAGACTTCTCTCCATTGAGAATGACATGCTGCGTTCTGTTATCTAGGAACTCTCCAATCCAGTCACACGATTGGTCTAATAGTCCATATGCTCTTACTTTGTTCATTAAACGACTGTGGGGAACTGTATCGAACGCCTTGCGGAAGTCAACAAACACAGCATCTACCTGGAAACCCGTGTTTATGGCCCTCTGAGTGTCGTGGACGAATAGCGCGAGCTGGGTTTCACACGATCGTCTTTTTCGAAACCCATGCTGATTCCTACAGAGTAGATTTCTAGTCTCCAGAAAAGTCATTATACTCGATCATAATGTTGTTGTTGTGGTCTTCAGTCCTGAGACTGGTTTGATGCAGCTCTCCATGCTACTCTATCCTGTGCAAGCTTCTTCATCTCCCAGTACCTACTGCAACCTACATCCTTCTGAATCTGCTTAGTGTATTGATCTCTTGGTCTCCCTCTACGATTTTTACCCTCCACGCTGCCCTCCAATGCTAAATTTGTGATCTCGATCATAATACGTGTTCCAAAATTCTACAACTGATCGACGTTAGAGATATAGGTCTATAGTTCTGCACATCTGTTCGACGTCCCTTCTTGACAACGGGGATGACCTGTGCCCTTTTCCAATCCTTTGGAACGCTACGCTCTTCTAGAGACCTACGGTACACCACTGCAAGAAGGAGGCAAGTTACTTCGCGTACTCTCTGTAAAATCGAACTGGTATCCCATCAGGTCCAGCGGCCTTTCCTCTTTTGAGCGATTTTATTTGTTTCTCTATCCCTCTGTCGTCTCTTTCGATATCTACCATTTTGTTATGTGTGCGACAATCTAGAGAGGGAACTACAGTGCAGTCTTCCTCTGTGAAACAGCTTTGGAAAAAGACATTTAGTATTTCGGCCTTTAGTCTGTCATCCTCTGTTTCAGTACCATTTTGGTCACAGAGTGTATGGACATTTTGTTTTGATCCACCTACCGCTTTGACATAAGACCAAAATTTCTTAGGATTTTCTGCCAAGTCAGTACATAGAACTTTACTTTCGAATTCATTGAACTCCTCTCGCATAGCCCTCCTCACATTAAATTTCGCTTCGCGTAATTTTTGTTTGTCTGCAAGGCTTTGGCTATGTTTATGTTTGCTGTGAAGTTCCCTTTGCTTCCGCAGCAGTTTTCTAACTCGGTTGTTGTACCACGGTGGCTCTTTTCCATCTCTTACGATCTTGCTTGGCACATACTCATCTAATGCATACTGTACGATGGTTTTGAACTTTGTCCACTGATCCTCAACACTATCTGTACTTGAGACAAAACTTTTGTGTTGAGCCGTCGAGTACTCTAAAATCTGCTTTTTGTCACTTTCGCTAAACAGAAAAATCTTCCTACCTTTTTTAATATTTCTATTTACGGCTGAAATCATCGATGTAGTAACCGCTTCATGATCGCTGAATCCCTGTTCTGCGTTAACTGTTTCAAATAGTTCGGGTCTGTTTATCACCAGAAGGTCTACTATGTTATAGCCACGAGTCGGTTCTCTGTTTAACTGCTCAAGGTAGCTTTCAGATAAAGCACTTAAAAAAATTCACTGGATTCTTTATCCCTGCCACCCGTTATGAACGTTTGAGTCTCCCAGTCTATATCCGGCAAATTAAAATCTCCACCCAGAACTATAACATGGTGGGGAAATCTACTCGAAATATTTTCCAAATTATTCTTCAGGTGCTCAGCAACAACAGCTGCTGAGCCAGGGGGCCTATAGAGACATCCAATTACCATGTCTGAGCCTGCTTTAAGCGTGACTTTCACCCAAATTATTTCACATTTCGGATCTCCTTCAATTTCCTTCGATACTATTGCACTTTTTATCGCTGTAAACACGCCTCCCCCTTCACCGTCCAGCCTGTCTGTGCGGTATACATTCCAATCTGAATTTAGAATTTCATTACTGTTTACATCTGGTTTGAGCCAACTATCTGTCCCTAGTACTATGTGGGCGTTGTGACCGTTTATTAATGAGAGCAGTTCTGGGACCTTTCTATAGACGCTCCTGCAGTTTACTATTAGCACATTAATATTGTTATTCCCTGTTGCGTTTTGCCTACTACTACCTTGTCGCGTCTCAGGCGTCTTGTCGGGCCTAGGGAGGGAATTCTCTAACCTAAAAAACCCACATGTGGACTCCACACGTACTCCGCTACCCTTGTAGCCGCTTCCTGCGTGTAGTGCACGCCTGACCTATTCAGGGGGACCCTACATTTCTCCACCCGGTAGCGGAGGTCGAGAAATTTGCACCTCAGATCTCCGCAGAATCGTCTCAGTCTCTGGTTTAAGCCTTCCACTAGGCTCCAAACCAGAGGACCGCGATCGATTCTGGGAACGATACTACAAATAGTTAGCTCAGATTCCACTCCGCCAGCGAGGCTTTCCGCCTTCACCAACTCCGCCAACCGCCTGTATGAACTCAGGATGACCTCAGAACCCAGACGGCAGGAGTCACTGGTGCCGAAATGAGCAACAATTTGCAGTCGGGTGCACCCAGTGCACTCTATCGCCGCCGGCAGGGCCTCGTCCACATCTCGGATGAGACCCCCTGGAAAGCAGACAGAGTGTACACTGGCCTTTCTTCCCCGACCTTTCCGCTATCTCCCTAAGGGGCTCCATCGCCCGCCTAACGTTGGAGCCCCCAGTCACTAATAAACCCGTCCGCCCGTGTGCCTGCTCGAACCTTGCTGAACGAGCGGCCACATGTCCACTCACAGGCTGAGCAGGCGATGCCACACGGCCAGCCTCCACATTGACCCTCCACCTCGTGCGCCGCGAACACCGCTGGACCCGCCACTCCCCTTGGGGAGAGGGTGGCTCAACCGCGCCCGGTACCCGCGAAGATGTTTCGACAGCAGGGACCGTGGGCGAAGCATGTAACAGCTGGGGTGTACCAAATCGACGCACCAGACTCCCCACTGCCGCTACACTCCGAGGCAGCAGCCTGAAGACGGATGACCGCCGCTATCAACACGTTCAGCTGTTCACAAACAGTGGCCAGCTCCTCCTGCGTCTGTACACAGCAGTCACACATCCCCATCCTAAGAAATCAATTTTACCGTAGAGAGTTAATCAACTTTAAACTAGACTTCTAATTCACTAAAGGCGGCTGATAGCTGACTAAACTGTGGGTACTAGACACTTCTTGTTGAAAACAATGAAAATAAGCACTACCTGTCTCTGGACCGTATTTGAAACAAACGCTAGCACTACTGGCACTACAGCTGACTAAAGGGAATCTCTCTGACTGTATTGCCATTTATAGCAGATACTGTCAGAAGGAAAAATAACTATTAGAATAGAAGAGTAGTGGGCAACAAGGACATGAGGACCATGCCTACATCAGAGGCGAGTATGTTCTCAGAGGCAACCCTATTGTTCTCTTTTGATTGACAGGTTATGAGGCTCTGGGGGTAATCCATCCCTTTGAGTGACAGGTAATGACGCCCTAGAGATAATCCTACCTTTTGATTGACAGGTCTTTAACCTATTGTTCCCCCACCCCTCTCCTCCTCCCAACCCCTCAGGAAAGAATCAACCCTCTCTCCTCCCCCTCGCTGATAAAGGTACACTTTCAGGCCCCAGTTATTCGAATAGCCCCCTCCCACTATATCAATATGGCTGACTACTTAATTAAATTGATCAATTAATTAACCCCTCCCCCTCTGGTAAACGCCCTCTTCTCCTCTGCCCTCCAACTCCCCCTCCCCTCCCTTCCCCTATCTGGAAATTGGCGGCTCTGTGGTGGAGAGGAAAGATGTCATGACAGGAAATTCAATTACACAGCAGAGGGTATAGAGTTCATTTGTAAAAATTTCAGTTTTCAGGGGTTGGAACTCTCTTGCTCATCATTCTCTGCTGTTTGGAAAGATGCAGGTCTTGTAAAGAAGTAATTAAATCGAACTGAGTCTCCACGCGCCGTTGGTGGCGGTCAGACCGGACCGCAAACGAAACAGCATTTACGAGGTAACACCTGCAGCATACCGTTGCATGCGGGAATTCCTGCCGTCTAAAGCAAATGCCTGTCTGAGATTCGATTCCACATTGGACTCTAAACTGCCCCAGCCCTCCTGGCGCACTTTCTTGTGCTGCATTTTGCGAAATGCTTCAGGAGTTATTACATCTGGTGTTTCGGAATATCGTCACATACATAACTTGAAGATATCACAGGAATTAAATTTACCACTGCCACAAAGAGAGAGAGAGAGAGACAGACAGACAGACAGATAGACAGGCAGAGAGAGCTTTACAGATGATGTGAGTATATTTAAACAATTCCGAGTATTACCTCCTCTGCTGCCCTTACACATATACTCTAAAAGAAAACATCGCGATACATTTGTGGAACCATCCCTGAGACACTTCGCGTGCTTTGCGGGAAATGCCATTGTCTTCGAGCACGAGCTGCTTCAGGAGCTATTACATTCAATTGAATATGGCTCTAAACGCACTTTCAAAACGATAGCTGCACAGTAGCTTGCGTCAGTTTTGCAATGTATGCCGAGAATGACTCTAAAAAACAGACTGCATCACACTTGTGAAACTTCTCTGTCTTCTTTCACTATTCCGAAACATTTGCATGCGTAAACAAATTAGGTAAAGTGCTTAACACTCCAATACATTTGCATAAGTTGATTTAAACAAATTGCTTCAAATGCACTCGCACACGAAACACTGTACTGTCTTCCCAGGTGCACATGGAATGGAAATGCATAACAGCAAAATATACTCGAAAAGAAATACATTGCTAAAATAAATGAGCGCAAATACAGCGCGTCTAAACTCTAAAGATGATCCTCCAAAATATTGTCAAATACATTATCGCAGTAGTTTGGTACACGAGGCATGGTCGTAACTGGGGGACCTACAAAGCGGCGGGACCTACGTCCGCCACCGCAGCCTACCACAGAGTGTTGTGCAGCCCGGAAGCATGGTTTTTCCAGATGGATCCACGAGTGTGCGAAAACCGTAGCTGGGTAGACCAGCACCAACTTATCATGGGAGCTCAGACCATCTTACTACACGAAATTCAAATCAAAGTCAATAATACCCTGAAGAGCCAAAGAAACTGGTACACCTGCCTAACATCGTGTAGGGCCCCGCGAACACGCAGAAGTGCCGCAACACGACGTGGCATAGACTCGACTAATCTCTGAAGTGGTGCTGGAGGGAACTGACAGCATGAATCATGCAGGGTTGCTCATAAATCCGTAAGAGTACAAGGGGGTGGAGACCTCTTCTGAACAGCACGTTGCAATGCATCCCAGATATGCTCAATAATGTTCATATCTGGGAATTTTGGTGGGCAGAGGAAGTGTTTAAACTCAGAAGAGTGTCCCTGTTCCGGGAGCCACTCGGTAGCAATTCTGGACGTGTGGGGTGTCGCATTGCCGCGCTGGAATTACCCAAGTCCCTCGGAATACACAATGGACATGAATGGATGCAGGTTGTCAGACAGGATGCTTAGGTAAGTGTCACCTGTCGGATTCATATCTAGACGTATCACGGGTCCCATATCACTCCAACTGCACACATCCCACAACATTACAGAGCCTCCACCAGCTTGAACAGTCCCCTGCTGACATGCAGGATCCCGGGATCCATGAGGTTGTCTCCAGACCCGTAAACGTCCGTCCGCTGGATACAATTTGAAACGAGACTCGTCCGAAATATGTTTCCAGTCATCAACAGTCCAATGTCGGTGTTGACGGACCGAGGTGAGGTATAAAACTTTGTGTCATGCAGTCATCAAGGGTACACGAGTGGGCCTTCGGCTCCGAAAGCCCATATCGATGATGTTTCGTCGAATGGTTCACACACTTACATTTGTTGATAGCCCAGCACTGAAATCTGCGGCAATTTGCAGAACAGTGGCATGTTGAATGATTCTCTTCAGTGGTCGTTGGTCTCGTTTTTGCAGGATCTTTTTCTGACCGCAGCAATGTCGGAGATTTGATGTTTTAGCGGATTCCTGATATTCACGGTACACTCACGAAACGAGCATACGCCTAAATCCCCACTCCATCGCTACCTCGGGGATGCTGTGTCCCATCGCTAGTGCGCTGACTATAACACAACGTTCACACTTACTTAAATCTTGGTAACCTGCCGTTCTAGCAGCAGTAACTGATCTAACAACTGCACCAGACATTTGATGTCTTACATAGACGTTACCGATCGCAGCGCCGTATTCTGTCTGTTTTCATACCTCTGTATTTGAATACGCAAGCCTATACCAGTTCCTTTGGCGCTCCAGTGCACATTCATTCATATTTTTTATGTAATCAGTTTGTGGGAGACGGGGTTCCCCCACTTGGATATACACCATTGCTCTCCGTGACGTAGAACCTCTAATCACAAGGGAATGGAATGAAGTGCGATATAGTAGCCACCGTTTGGTGTCTCACGTGTGTGTGTCCGGGCGCCGCCACGAAGGTCAGAACAGCCCAATGTCCTAATTACAGATCACGTTACTAACTACCACTGCCCACGGACCGGATATCGGCCTTCTTTGATCTTGCGTCCCCAAACGAAGTATCAGGCGGCGGCATCATGTTGATCGGCATATTCCACACTCGCTTCCTGTCTCAGTCTCTCTCAAGAGCTCCCTACTTGACTGCGAGAAAAACTTCTCCAATCGCGAAGGTGGAGATTTTCAGCTCTCCTCAGAATACTGCATTCCTATTGGCTAATTCTGGTGACAAAGGGAAAGCTCATGCAATTTTGATAACAAAAATAGAGTGAAATAATCTATTTTCACTACCCTGTCAAATTAATTATTTAACAATCGACAGGAATCAAATAGATCGCTTAAAACACTCACTTCCACCTTATGATGATCGTTCTTCATAATAAAACATATTTTCAGCGTTGACGGAAAATTCATTACTTGATTTGCATAAAGCAAACATTTAGAAAATCAAGTAATGAAATTTCCATCACAAATAGATAGTAGTGCAAAATATATCCGAGGTCTTGTATGCGCCCTCCTCCACCACAACGTTTCCTCTAAAAATATCTGGTGAAAAAAAATCTAACGATCACACAAACTCGTGATCATGAAGCACGTGCGACTTGCTGTCGGGCGCCGCTCTTGTTCGCCGTGGCGCGCTGGACATGCCTCCCCGTACCGAACGCATGAGGGCACACAATACAACTATCGGAAACAATAAATTGATCAGTCGGGAATTTAACAGCGTGATTGGGTTTGTAAAAGTACTATAGACTTCCTAATGGTTCTCTACACTACATTCGGTAGGGGGGAAGGAGGTTTTACTGCGTGATAGAATGGAGACAACAGCAAGTACCACGGCAAGACAGAGTCCACTGCGATGTGTTGACAAGCACTAAAAACGACACACCTAAACCACTATCTAATCCGTAGCAATAAGCTGTCATGGCTAGATGTAAGAGACAGCTGAAAACACACAACTCGCGCAGTCACCTCCAAGATGTCCACACGCAACGCGCCCGTACCCCCTCATACACCGCCAGCGGCGATGTAAAGAGGTCACTGAAAATTTCCGTCGCGGCCGTAGCCGCAGTCGTGGACGCACGTGTATGCCAGAGCGCACCACCACCGGCCATGGAGGGCATCCGAGGATGATTGGAGTGGTAGGAATTCGGATGTTATCAGTACATCCAGTGCAAACGTTCATCATTTTGAATGTTCTCTCACGCAACACACACACGTCCGCTTCTGTCGCGCTCACCCAGCACACTGATCACTTCGCCAGGCCTCACTGCCACGGGAAAGATCAGGCAGGTAGGCGCATTCTTTGTACACGTTAAAAGCTGAGATACTATGTTACTTCCGGTCGCCGACTCTTCTTCACCGCCTTGCATGCAGCCGCGGTGCACTCCGAAACAAGCAGCTGCAACTTGGACGTATGCAGTAGTTCCAAACAACTCCGCCCCGACATACACACACAAATTCAAAAAATCTACTTCATCCAAACCGAGACAACGATGTTGTTGACTATATATCTCGAATTCCTCATGCGAAGTGTAGATTCCTCTTGAAACTTCCTGGCAGATTAAAACTGTGTGCCCGACCGAGACTCGAACTCGGGACCTTTGCCTTTCGCGGGCAAGTGCTCTACCATCTGAGCTACCGAAGCACGACTCACGCCCGGTACTCACAGCTTTACTTCTGCCAGTACCTCGTCTCCTACCTTCCAAACTTTACAGAAGCTCTCCTGCGAACCTTGCAGAACTAGCACTCCTGAAAGAAAGGATATTGCGGAGAAATGGCTTAGCCACAGCCTGGGGGATGTTTCCAGAATGAGATTTTCACTCTGCAGCGGAGTGTGCGCTGATATGAAACTTCCTGGCAGATTAAAACTGTGTGCCCGACCGAGACTCGAACTCGGGACCTTTGCCTTTCATATCAGCGCACACCTCGCTGCAGAGTGAAAATCTCATTCTGGAAACATCCCCCAGGCTGTGGCTAAGCCATGTCTCCGCAATATCCTTTCTTTCAGGAGTGCTAGTTCTGCAAGGTTCGCAGGAGAGCTTCTGTAAAGTTTGGAAGGTAGGAGACGAGGTACTGGCAGAAGTAAAGCTGTGAGTACCGGGCGTGAGTCGTGCTTCGGTAGCTCAGATGGTAGAGCACTTGCCCGCGAAAGGCAAAGGTCCCGAGTTCGAGTCTCGGTCGGGCACACAGTTTTAATCTGCCAGGAAGTTTCATATCAGCGTACACTCCGCCGGCCGAAGTGGCCGTGCGGTTAAAGGCGCTGCAGTCTGGAACCGCAAGCCCGCTACGGTCGCAGGTTCGAATCCTGCCTCGGGCATGGATGTTTGTGATGTCCTTAGGTTAGTTAGGTTTAACTAGTTCTAAGTTCTAGGGGACTAATGACCTCAGCAGTTGAGTCCCATAGTGCTCAGAGCCAGCGTACACTCCGCTGCAGAGTGAAAAATCCCTTTCTAGATTCCTCTTGTTTATAGGAATTATTTTCGAAGATAGAAGAAATTGGACTATACACGAGTTTTCGCGTCACTAAAGTACCGTTACTTTTTGTGAACACCCTCTACAGGACTATGGCATAGGCTATGTTCCCTTTAAGTATTGTTGCATCAGGTAGAACAACATTTTTCCTTATCTGTCACGTTATGCATCACAGGACTAGAATATCAAATTCATTTTTGGCTCAAGACGAAGTGCTAAGATCTACCGCTGTCACAGAACGCCTCCTCACTTTCGAACTCTCTCTTAAGGTAATCAAATGTTTCGCCACATACGATGTCTCTTAAGGCAGCACCATAGAGAAGTTGTAAATATAAGTTTTATACTATGAATCACTTTCTAAATTCGGCAACACATCTGATTTTATTGGGGCCTTTATCTTTCCCTATGTAGGTGGAGACGACTGAAATATCGTTAACAGATATCGCTGCAACGAAAGACAAGCTAAGTGAAGAATCATGTCCGAGGTGCTCTAGCCATTGCCTTCACCCGCTGGGTGGCATGTCACTGATATCAAATCGATAGGCTAATTAATTACATGGATCATGAGAGTCACTTTGCATGGCGAGTAATTTTTCTTTTTCAGTAGTCGTATTACATTCACCGGGCACTTCAAATGGGAACCCCTGGAGGGAAGACGACGTTCTTTTCGAGGACCACTATTGAGAAGCGACATTTGTAGCTGACCACAGAAGGATTCTACCGCTGGCAACATACATTACACGTAAGGACCGCGCTATTAGAAACACGATCACAACGACTATGTTACCATCACCCTGCACATAAAGCGGTCTTGGTTCTACAGGCACACACAAGACTCACTGATGGTGTAATGCTTTCTGGTAGAAATACTGTCTGCGATTTGGAACTGCATCAGTTTTCCCTTTGTCTCCAGCATTAGCCAATAGGAATACAGTATTCTGAGGAGAGATGAAAATCTCAATCTTCGCAGTTGAAGAAGATTTTCTCGCAGTCAAGTAGGGAGCTCTTGAGAGAGACTGAGATAGGAAGCGAGTGTGGAATATGCCGATCAACATCATGCCACCACTGGCGAGCTACAGTTTTCGCACGCCTGTGGATCCATGTGGAAAAGCCCTGCTTCCGGTCTGCACTACACCCTGTGGTGAGCTGCGGCGGCGGAAGGACGTGCCACTGCTTTGCGAGTTCTCCAGTTACGTCTGTGTCTCGTATAGGAAGCTACTGTGACATTCTGGACATGCTGTATTTGCGCTCATTTATTTTAGCGACGTATTTTTTTGGAGTGTATTTTAGCAGAATATATTTCCATTCCACGTGCACATGGAAAGACAGTTCAAAAATGGTTCAAATGGCTCTGAGCACTATGGGACTTAACATCTGAGGTCATCAGTCCCCTAGAACTTAGAACTACTTAAACCTAACTAACCTTAGGACATCACACACATCCATACCCAAGGTAGGATTCGAACCTGCGACCGTGGAAAGACAGTGCAATGCATTGTGTGCAAGTGTATTTGAAGCAAATTGTTTAAAGCAACATATGCAAATGTATTGAGGCGTTAAACACTACCTAATTTGTTTATGCATGCAAATGTTTTGGAGTACTAGAGGAAGACAGAGAGGTTTCACAATTGTGCTGTAATATTTTTTATACTCACTGGCAGCATACATCGCAAAATTGACATAAGGTACTGTACAGTGGTCTTTTTGAAAGTGCGTTTACTGCTATATTCTGTTGGATTTCGCAGCTCCTGGAGCAGCTCGTGCTCAAAGGCAAGGGCATTCCCGCAAAAGCGCGCGAAGTGTCTCACGGATGGTTTCACAAGTGTCTCGCTATCTTTTCTTTTAGAGTATGTGTTCAAGTGTGGCGGTGGACGTATTCCTCGGAATTGCTTAAATATTCTCGCATCATCTGCAAAGCACTCTCTCTCTCTCTCTCTCTCTCTCTCTCTCTCTCTCTCTATCTCTATCTCTCTCTCTCTTTGTGCAGTGGTACATTTAATTCCTGGGATATCTTCAAGTTATGTATGTGACGATATTCCGCAGCACCAGATGTAATACACTCCTGGAAATGGAAAAAAGAACACATTGACACCGGTGTGTCAGACCCAACATACTTGCTCCGGACACTGCGAGAGGGCTGTACAAGCAATGATAACACGCACGGCACAGCGGACACACCAGGACCCGCGGTGTTGGCCGTCGAATGGCGCTAGCTGCGCAGCATTTGTGCACCGCCGCAGTCAGTGTCAGCCAGTTTGCCGTGGCATACGGAGCTCCATCGCAGTCTTTAACACTGGTAGCATGCCGCGACAGCGTGGACGTGAACCGTATGTGCAGTTGACGGACTTTGAGCGAGGGCGTATAGTGGGCATGCGGGAGGCCGGGTGGACGTACCGCCGAATTGCTCAACACGTGGGGCGTGAGGTCTCCACAGTACATCGATGTTGTCGCCAGTGGTCGGCGGAAGGTGCACGTGCCCGTCGACCTGGGACCGGACCGCAGCAACGCACGGATGCACGCCAAGACCGTAGGATCCTACGCAGTGCCGTAGGGGACCGCACCGCCACTTCCCAGCAAATTAGGGACACTGTTGCTCCTGGGGTATCGGCGAGGACCATTCGCAACCGTCTCCATGAAGCTGGGCTACGGTCCCGCACACCGTTAGGCCGTCTTCCGCTCACGCCCCAACATCGTGCAGCCCGCCTCCAGTGGTGTCGCGACAGGCGTGAATGGAGGGACGAATGGAGACGTGTCGTCTTCAGCGATGAGAGTCGCTTCTGCCTTGGTGCCAATGATGGTCGTATGCGTGTTTGGCGCCGTGCAGGTGAGCGCCACAATCAGGACTGCATACGACCGAGGCACACAGGGCCAACACCCGGCATCATGATGTGGGGAGCGATCTCCTACACTGACCGTACACCACTGGTGATCGTCGAGGGGACACTGAATAGTGCACGGTACATCCAAACCGTCATCGAACCCATCGTTCTACCATTCCTAGACCGGCAAGGGAACTTGCTGTTCCAACAGGACAATGCACGTCCGCATGTATCCCGTGCCACCCAACGTGCTCTAGAAGGTGTAAGTCAACTACCCTGGCGAGCAAGATCTCCGGATCTGTCCCCCATTGAGCATGTTTGGGACTGGATGAAGCGTCGTCTCACGCGGTCTGCACGTCCAGCACGAACGCTGGTCCAACTGAGGCGCCAGGTGGAAATGGCATGGCAAGCCGTTCCACAGGACTACATCCACCATCTCTACGATCGTCTCCATGGGAGAATAGCAGCCTGCATTGCTGCGAAAGGTGGATATACACTGTCCTAGTGCCGACATTGTGCATGCTCTGTTGCCTGTGTCTATGTGCCTGTGGTTCTGTCAGTGTGATCATGTGATGTATCTGACCCCAGGAATGTGTCAATAAAGTTTCCCCTTCCTGGGACAATGAATTCACGGTGTTCTTATTTCAATTTCCAGGAGTGTAGCTCCTGAAGCAGGTCGTGAAATGCGACACAAGAAAGTGCGCCAGGAGGGCTGGGGCAGTTTAGAGTCCATGGGGGGATCGATTCTCAGACAGGTATCCGCCTTGGAAGGGAGGAATTCTCCAATGCGTCGGTATTCTGTAGGTGTTTACCAGGTAAATGCTGTTTTTTTTTTCAGTTCGGTCTGACCGCTACCAACGGCACGTGGGGGCGCGGATCGATTTAATTGCTTCTTTACAAGACCTGCATCTTCCCAAACAGCAGAGAATGATGAGCAAGAGAGATCCAACCCCTGAAAACTGAATTTTTTACAAATAAACAATATACTCTCTGCTGTGTAATTGAACTTCCTGTCATGAGATCCTTCCTCTTCATTGCAGAGAAGCCAGTTTCCAGGTAGGGCTGGGGTGGGGAGGGGAGGGGAGGGGAGGTGGAGGGGGAAGTTTACCAAAGTGGGTTAGGTTAATTAATTGATCAATTTAATTAAGTAGTCAATCAAATTGATAGAGAGGGAGAGGGCTATTCGAATAACTTCCGCCTGAAACCTTTATCATTGTGTGGGAGGGGGATTGTTGGATGTTTCCTGGGGGGTTGGGGGGAGAAGGAGGACAGGGAGGGGTGGGGGAACAATACGTTAAGGACCTGTCAGTCAAAAGGAAGGATTATCCCCAGCGTGTCATTACCTGTCAATCGAAAGAATGGATTATTCCCAGTGGCCCATAACCTGTCAATCAAAACGGAACAGTAGGTTTTCCCCTGAGAGCATACTTGCCCCTGATGCAGGGAATCCGCACTAACGAATTGTTCTCGTGTCCTTGTTGCCTGACATCTTACAAGTAAGTGCCAAAACAAATAATCATTAACATCATCATTCTCTCTTTCTAATCACGATTCTGGACACTTAAATACATATGTTTGAAATAATCTGTTAACCTCCGCTAAGGTAATTTCCGACACTGATCACATACTACTTATACCTTCGACGTCAGTGCCCACCTAGTCGGGTTCACGATCGTCTTTGCTAGTGATTTGGTATGGTTTTGGCTGTAAAACGATGAGACATGTTTTTGGCCGTGGACTCTCGTACTACTAGTAAAGTCTCTTTTTTTGGTCTGTTACCTTATGGGAATAGGTATATATAGTATATATAACTTTTGTTCCTCGTTTTTTAATTATTTATTCCAGTGTTCCGTGAGCTTGACGCCTGTCTCAGCCAGATAATTTCCAAATCTTTGTTTTGTAGCTAGGTGTAGAGTGTTGTTATTTTCATTCAACTGTAAAGGTTCTTTCTTAAGTAACTTTTCATTCGAACCAAATCTGTTTAAAGGTACTTTTATTCTTTTTAGACACGATTTGTTCTCCCATTAGTCACACATTTTGGGATTTAACCGATTCCTTCTTGAACGCTTATATATGTGTCTGTTGGTTTTGCTTCATGATTATTTAGTGACTGTTTTCATTTTTGATTCAGAAGATTAGGGCGACAGAACAGGAGACAGGAACGATATACGATTTTCCAATTTTTATGTAGGTACATGTTGGGTATCATTATTGACGACCTGATACACATACATAAAGTTTGTAAAGAATTCCGAAATTCAAATACTGTGGTTTGGCTTCTGAAGTTTCAAAGGATCATGCTTCGACTTGCATGTTTGTTGTTGTGGTCTTCAGTCCTGAGACTGGTTTGATGCAGCTCTCCATGCTACTCTATCCTGTGCAAGATTCTTAATCTCCCAGTACCTACGGCAGGCTACGTCCTTCTGAATCTGCTTAGTGTATTCATTTCTTGGTCTCCCTTTACGATTTTTACCCTCCACGCTGCCGTCCAGTACTAAATTGGTGATCCCTTGATGCCTCAGAGCATGTCCTACCAACCGATCCCTTCTTCTGGTCAAGTTGTGCCACAAACTCCTCTTCTCCACAATTCTATTCAATACCTCCTCATTAGTTATGTGAGCTACCCATCTAATCTTCAGCTTTCTTCTGTAGCACCAGATTTCGAAAGCTTCTATTCTCTTCTTGTCTAAACTATTTATCGTCCACGTTTCACTTCCATACATGGCTACACTCCATACAAATACTTTCAGAAACGACTTCCTGACACTTAAATCTATACTCGATGTTAACAAATTTCTCTTCTTCAGAAACTCTTTTCTTGCCATTGCCAGTCCACATTTTATATACTCTCTACTTCGACCATCATCAGTTATTTTGCTCCCCAAATAGCAAAACTCCTTTACTACTTTAAGTGTCTCATTTCCTAATCTAATTCCCTCAGCATCACCCGACTTAATTCGACTACATTCCATTATCCTTGTTTTGCTTTTGTTGATGTTCATCTTATACCCTCCTTTCAAGACACTGTCCATTCCGTTCAACTGCTCTTCCAAGTCCTTTGCTGTCTCTGACAGAATTACAATGTCATCGGCGAACCTCAAAGTTTTTATTTCTTCTCCATGGATTTTAATACCTACTCCGAACTTTTCTTTTGTTTCCTTTACTGCTTGCTCAATATACAGATTGAATAGCATCTGTGTGAGGCTGCAACCCTGTCTCACTCCCTTGCCAACCACTACTTCCCTTTCATGTCCCTCGACTCTTATAACTGCCGTCTGGTTTCTGTACAAATTGTAAATAGCTCTTCGCTCCTTGTATTTTACCCCTGCCACCTTCAGAATTTGAAAGAGAGTATTCCAGTCAACATTGTCAAAAGCTTTCTCTAAGTCTACAAATGCTAGAAACGTAGATTTGCCTTTCCTTAATCTTTCTTCTAAGATAAGTCGTAGGGTCAGTATTGCCTCATGTGTTCCAACATTTCGACGGAATATAAACTGATCTTCCCTGAGGTCGGCTTCTACCAGTTTTTCCATTCGTCTGTAAAGAATTCGCGTTAGTATTTTGCAGCTGTGACTTATTAAACTGATAGTTCGGTAATTTTCACATCTGTCAACACCTGCTTTCTTTGGGATGGGAAATTATATTCTTCTTGAAGTCTGAGGGTATTTCGCCTGTCTCATACATCTTGCTCACCAGATGGTAGAGTTTTGTCAGGATTTATCTCTCCCAAGGCTGTCAGTAGTTCTAATGGAATGTTGTCTACTCCCGGGGCCTTGTTTCGACTTAGGTCTTTCAGTACTCTGTCAAACTCTGCACGCAGTATCATATCTCCCATTTCATCTTCATCTACCTCCTCTTCCATTTCCATAATATTGTCCTCAAGAACATTGCCCCTGTATAGACCCTCTATATACTCCTTCCATCTTTCTGCTTTCCCTTCTTTGCTTAGAAGTGTGTTTCCATCTGAGCTCTTGACATTCATGCAAGTGGTTCTCTTTTCTCCAAAGGTCTCTTTAATTTTCCTGTAGGCAGTATCTATCTTACCCCTCGTGAGATAAGCCTCTGCAGTCCGCAGCTCGTGGTCGTGCGGTAGCGTTCTCGCTTCCCACGCCCAGGTTTCCGGGTTCGATTCCCGGCGAGGTGAGAGATTTTCTCTACCTCGTGATGACTGGGTGTTGTGTGATGTCTTTAGGTTAGTTAGGTTTAAGTAGTTCTAAGTTCTAGGGGACTGATGACCATAGATGTTAAGTCCCAAAGTGCTCAGAGCCGTAAGCCTCTGCATCCTTACATTTGTCCTCGAGCCATCCCTGCTTAGCCATTTTGCACTTCCTGTCGATCTCATTTTTGAGACGTTTGTATTCCGTTTTGCCTGTTTCACTTACTGCATTTTTGTATTTTCTCCTTTCATCAATTAAATTCAGTATCTCTTCTGTTACCCAAGGATTTCTACTAGCCTTCGTCTTTTTACCTAATTGATCCTTTTCTGCCTTCACTATTTCATTCCTCAAAGCTACCCATTCTTCTTCTACTGTATTTCTTTCCCCCATTCCTGTCAATTGATCCCTTATGCTCTCCCTGAAACTCTGTACAACCTCTGGTTCTTTCAGTTTATCCAGGTCCCATCTCCTTAAATTCCCACCTTTTTGTAGTTTCTTCAGTTTTAATCTACAGTTCATAACCAATAGATTGTGGTCAGAGTTCACATCTGAGCCTGGAAATGTCTTACAATTTAAAATCTGGTTCCCAAATCTTTGTCTTACCATTATATAATTTATCTGAAACCTTCTAGTATCTCCAGGGTTCTTCCATGTATACAACCTTCTTTCATGATTCTTGAACCAAGTGTTAGCTATGATTAAGTTATGCTCTGTGCAAAATTCTACCAGGCGGCTTCCTCTTGCATTTCTTAGCCCCAATCCATATTCACCTACTACGTTTCCCTCTCTTCCTTTTCCTACTGTCGAATTCCAGTCAACCATGACTATTAAATTTTCGTCTCCCTTCACTACCTGAATAATTTCTTTTATCTCATCATACATTTCATCAATTTCTTCATCATCTGCAGACCTAGTTGGCATATAAACTTGTACTACTGTACTACGTGTGGCCTTCGTGTCTATCTTGGCCACAATAATGCGTTCACTATGCTGTTTGTAGTAGTTTACCCGCACTCCTACTTTTTTATTCATTATTAAACCTACTCCTGCATTACCCCTATTTGATTTTGTATTTATAACACTGTATTCACCTGACCAAAAGTCTTGTTCCTCCTACCACCGAACTTCACTAATTCCCACTATATCTAACTTTAAACTATCCATTTACCTTTTTAAATGTTCTAACCTACCTGCCCAATTAAGGGATCTGACATTCCACACTCCGATCCGTAGAACGCCAGTTTTCTATCTCCTGATAACGACGTCGTCTTGAGTAGTCCCCACCCGGAGATCCGAATGGGGGACTATTTTACCTCCGGAATATTTTACCCAATAGGACGCCATCATCATTTAATCATACAGTAAAGCTGCATGCCCTCGGGAAAAATTACGGCTGTAGTTTCCCCTTGCTTTCAGCCGTTCGCAGTACCAGCACAGCTAGGCCGTTTTGGTTAGTGTTACAAGTCCAGGTCAGTCAATCATCCAGACTGTTGCCCCTGCAACTACTGAAAAGGCTGCTGCCCCTCTTCAGGAACCAAACATTTGTCTGGCCTCTCAACTGATACCCCTCCGCTGTGGATGCACATACGGTACGGCTATCTGTATCGTTGAGGCACACAAGCCTCCCTACCTACGGCAAGGTCCATGGTTCATGGGGGGGTCGACTTGCATTGTGATAAGGAAAATAAAAATAGAACAAATTGCAGTCTCGTCTTGTAGTCGTTATTAGACTTTCTCAAGTAGCATTAACTTTTTGAACACATAAACAGCTTTCGCAATACATCTTGCATGATGGATCCCTTTGGAGCGCGAAAAGATACTCCATGAGACGTCTCTTCGAGAAGAGAGTACGCAGTTAACACATACAATCAATATAATCCTCTCATACATCTTATGGCTCCTCGGTAAATGCAAGAGATCTTTTTCCAAAACGTTTTCAGGCAAAATACACGCACCTGTAAAAGCGGTGGTATTTTATACTCCCCTTCAGTAGCAGTTTATCGTAGATCGCTGGAGCACCGAAGGGTAGCTAGTTTTGGAAAAAAAGCGCAGGCGATTCCCGTCTTCAAGAAGGGCCACAGGAAAGAGGAACACAATTACATACCTGTATAGTTGACGTCAGTCTGTTGTAGAATTATGGAACAGGTTTTATGCTCAAGAACTGACGTTTTTGGAAGAGCGAAATTCCGCTCTATAAAAAGCCCGGATTCCGCAAACAGATCTTTCGAAACTCAACTCGTTCTGTTCCTGCATGAGATCCATAGCGCTGTAGACAACAGCAGCTCAGTTAGATGCCGTGTTCTTCTACATCAGGAGGTATTTTGACGCCGTCCCGCACTGCCGTTTAGTGAAAAAGTATCAAACCAGTATCGGACCAGATTTTCGGTTGGATTCAAGACTTAAACATGTCGCTCTTAACGGAACAGAATCGACAGATGTAATGGTAATTTCCGCAGTATCCGAACGAAGTGTGATAGGACCGTTATTGTTTACAATGTATTTTAATTGTCTAGTAGGAAGCACTGGATGCCCTTTAACACTGTTCGCAGGTGATTCGGTTTTCTACAGTGCATCACAAAAGTATTCGACCACCCTCATTGTTCTTGAAATGTGAAGTTCACTTCGAAAATTTGACGCCCACGAGAAGCAATTGACGGTCCATTCTGTAGTGTTAATATTGTCTGACAATGTACAACAACCAGGTCGCTGTATAATATAATTAACTACGTGCAATGTATATTTGCATTATAAGACACCACAACATGCAGTCACTTTGTTATTCGGGCACATGTCGTGTCGGCGGCCGTGGTGCTAGCTGTAGATCGAGCAGGCTCATTCTGTGCTGCGTTTCCGTGTTGTTAACACGCATGGTGCACAGTACGATGGGACGGAAAGGAAAGAACACGTCATTTGAAAAGAGACAACTTGTTATTTTCCATCACGCTAAAGGACGTTGCGAAAGACAGATTACCGCATTGTTACAAAGGAGTAAGAGTACTGTAGGTGACATTATACGGAGATTCAACAGAGAAGATAGGATTGAAGACAACAAAGAACAGGGCGACCAAACAAGCTGAGTACAAGAGAGGAAACCGGAGTAATAAGAAAAATTAAAACAAATCCAAGGTCGTCGGTAACGAAAATTGCTGTCGCAGTGCGGCAGGAATATGGAAAGGACGTGCACTGTAAGACAGTCCGACGAATTATCAGACGAGAGGGGTATAATGGTCGAGTAAGCAGGAAGAAACCTACGATAAATGAGAGGCATAGAAAGCAAAGGCTGGACTTCACGAAGCAGCACGTAAATAAAAGTGTCAGTTGGTGGAATGAAGTAATTTTTGCCGCTGAATGTCAAGTGCAGATGTTCTCCTCAAACGGAAGACCTGTGACTTGAAGAAAACCACGTCAATAGTTTCAATCGAAGCATCTGCAACCCACATTTAAACACGGTGCTGGAGGTATCAGGATTTGGGGTTCCATGTCGTCATCTGGGGTAGGCGAATTAGCATTCATTGAAGGTACAATGGACAAGCATAAGTATCTGAACATCCTAAAAGAGAACTTACGCGCAAAGTGCTATAAGATTCGGGCTTTCGAGGACGTTCAAATTGTATCAAGACAATGATCCAAAGCATAAAGCGGATATTGTAAGACTATGGACGCTGTATAATTGTCGATACCCCTCCTCAGAGTCCAGGCTTGAACCCAATAGAAAATCTTTGGAGCGAATTGAAGCGAAAAGTACGACAAACGCCAGTGACATCAAAACAAGCTATGAAGGAACGAGTACTGGACGAATGACGACAAATAAGTCCTGATTATAAGCGAAAGGTTGTTCGCAGCATACCTAAACACTTGGAACATGCGATTAAGCAAAAAGGACTGCATACAAGGTATTAAAATGTACAAGGTTGTGATTGTTATACTTGCCGCACGAAAACGTCTGTGGTTGTGATAGTGGGCATGTTTCTTTATGTATTATTGTTTATGTTTGTGTATGTTGAGTTAAGTTTGCAAATAAGAAAATGCTGTTCGGTTATTTATTACATAGTCCTACACCATTTTGTGCCGAGACTGCTTCTGTAATATGAGAAGCCTGTATACAATAAAGTAAAAATAAAACATAACACTGGTGGCCGAATACTTTTGTGAGTCACTGTATAACAAAGTAGCAACGCCAGAAGACAGTATTGGTTTGCACAATGTATGCAGAGGATTGATGAAAGGTGCAGGCTCTGACAGCTGACCCTGAACGTTAATAAAAGTAGCATATTTCGCATACATAGGAAAAGAAAGCCATTAATGTGAAATTACACTATTGATGAGAAACTGTAGGAAACAGTATACACCATAAAATATCTAGGAGTAAATATCAAGACCAACCATAACTGGAATGGCCACGTACAACATACTGTAGGACAAGTAGATGCCAGACCCACATTCGTAGGACAAATCTTAAGGAAACGTAGCTCATTCACTAAGGAATTGGCTTATAATGCGCTTTTTCGAGAGATTCTTGTGCATTGTTCATCAATGTGGGGTCCTTACCGGGTAGGGCTGGTAGGAGAGAGGGGGGGGGGGGGGGGGGGAGAGCAAAATCTAGACTCAACATTTACTGTGGCTTAATGTGCGATGGTACTTTACCAAGCGGCATCTGCAACGGCATTGTCTCCGTGCTGGATCTGAAACGCTAATTCCCTACTCTGGCCTTGACTGAATTCACTCACTCGTAACTTTCCTGCATTGCGTAGAACGTTAATCTTTCCCTAGTCGAAATATTGGCTGTTGTACACTCGCTACGGGTTGGAGCAATGTGCACAATTTCTTTGCACACAAAAATTCCCACAGGAATATTTAACTACTGCTTTGCTATCTGTCTCCAGGATACGTGAAGCATATTGTCCTCACTTCGCAGAAAGCAAACTCTCAACGCCTTTGCTTATTTCAACAAACTTGTGCGGTCCGCCGCGAGAGAGAGAGAGAGAGAGAGAGAGAGAGAGAGAGAGAGCCTTAATTTTAGGTCTCAAAATGTTTTTATGTAATGGGGATCTCCCCACCATGTCGCGTCTGCGTCGCCAAGTATAGGTTCAGCCAATCACTGTCTCGCTAGAGGTGGATATAAACATTTTTATTTTTCTTTCTGCGTCGCGGCCTAGTACTGTTAATGATGTGTAGCCACATACCCTCGGTCCCTGCCTTATTTACGCTCAAAGGAATAATGTATTGTTCTGGCTTATCCCTTTCTGCGCTGAAGTTCTCCGTTCTCTTGCTAATGGGAGTTTTACGATATCATTAGCCACCTGCTCGGTTCGACTCCAAAATGCGTTTCGCTTTAACTTGTTTCTTTCATGCCACTGTCCATATATTGGTAGAGATTGTTTTGTTAGTTTTCGGGTACATGAGATGAACTGCAATTGCCTTTTGTTGATATAATGTAATTATTATTTTCTGAGGGTCTCTTACTGTATCGTACTGTCGTTATGGATTAAGTTCATGTAAGGTTCGTTAAAATTCAGACGCCTTACACGGCTTTCTAAGAGACAGTCTCCACTCCTTTCCATCTAACTATGTAAGCATAGATCAAACGTGATTTAAATTCAGAGAAATAGTATCTACCGCAGTTGAGAGATATATACCAAATAAATTAATAAGAGATGGTACTCATCCCCCATGGTACACAAAACAGGTCAGAACATATTGCAGAAGCAACGAAAACAGAATGCCAAATTTAAAAGAACACAAAATCCTCAAAATTAGCGAAGTTTTACAGAAGCTCGAAGTAGAGTGAACTTCAATGCGAGATACTTTGAATAGTTTCCACAATGAAACTTTGTCTCGAAACGTGGCAGAAAGCCCAAAGAGTTTCTGGCCATATGTGAAACACAGCAGCAGCAGCAAGACGCAATCACTTTATCATAATAATTGTGTAATTACTGATGACAGTGCCACTAAAGTAGAGTTACTAGACACGGTTTTTCGTAATTCCATCACCAAAGACGGCGATGTAAATATTCCAGAATTTGAATAAAGAACAGCTGCCAAAGTGTGTAACTTAGTAGATATCATCGGTGTAGTGAAGCAGCTTAAATCGCTTAATAAAGGCAAGGCCTCTGGTTCATATTGTTGTAGAAGAACCTGAGTAGCTCCGTGGTGGAGTGGTTATGATACTAAATTGTTGCATGGAGGGTCGTGAGTTCCAAACTCACCTGGACTGTACAATTTTAATTTCTATATTCGGTTCGAGTACTTTCTAGAACTATCCAAAAAGTCAAGAATCATTGTACTGGAATGTTCTGTAGCTCTATATATACTGTATGTGTTCTGGCCAGAGGCAGTTTGCTCCACACTCTTGTATGTGCAAGTGGTGAATAAATCTTCATAAAGTGAAGTTAGTGTTTGTCATTCATCTAATTATACCTTCTTCTACATGACAATATTTATACCACTCAGTTCCTTTCAGAATATGCTGATATAAAAGCTCCATACTTAGCAATCATGTACAGCCTTTGGCTTGTCGAAGGATCTGTACCTAAAGACTGTGAATTTGACAGGTCACTCCTTTATTCAAGAAAGGAAATAGGAATAATCCGACGAAATACAAACCCATATCAATACCGTCTATTTGCAGTAGAAATTTGGAACAATTACTGTTCTCGAATATTATGAATTATCTCGAAGAAAACGATTTATTGACAAACATCCAACACAGATTCAGAAAATATCGTTCTCGTGAAACATTACTTGCTCTTTAATCTCACGAAATAATGAGTGCTATCGACAGGGAACGCCAAATTGATTTCACATTTTTATATTTCGAGAAGGCTTTTTACACCATTCCTCACAAGCGAATTCTAATCAAACTACGTGCCTATGGAGTATCGTTTCAGTAATGTGACTAGAGTCGTGATTTCCTGTCAGGAAGGTCACAGTTTGTACCAACTGACAGGAAGTCATCGAGTAAAAGAGAAGTTCCCCAAGGAAATGTTACAGGCGATCTGCTGTCCCTAGGAGACAATCTGAGCAGCCCTATTAGATTGTTTGCAGATGATGCTGCCGTTTACTGTCTTGTAAAGTCATCAGATGGTCAAAATCAACTGAAAGATGATTTAGACAAGATATCCGTACGGTGCAAAAAGTGGCAGTTGACTCTCAATAATGAAAAGCGTTAAGTAATCCGCATAAGTCCTAAAAGAAATCCGCTAAAGTTCGATTACACGATAAATCACATAAATCTAAACGGTGTAAATTCAACTAAATAATTAATGATTACAACGACGAATAATTTAATTGTAACGACCGCATAGGAAATGCTGTGGGTAAAGCAAACCAGAGACTGTGATTGATTGGCAGAACACATAGGAAATGTAACTAAAGAAACTGCTTACACCATGATTGTCCGCCCCCTTCTGGAGTATTGCCGTGCGGTGTGGGATCCGCATCGCATAGCATTGACGGAGGACATAGAAAAAGTTCGAAGGACAGCTCGTTTTGTACAGTCGAGAAATAGGTGGAAGAGTGCCACGTGAAGTAGGGTAGCAATCATTAACACAAAGGCGTTTTTCGTTGTGGTACGGTCTTCTCATGAAATCCCAGTCACCAACTTTTTCTCAGGATGTGAAAATATTTTGTTGGTGATCACCTACATGGGAATAAATGATCATCATTATAAAATAAGAGAAATCAGAGCTCGCACTGAAAGATTTAAGTCTCTGTTTTTCCTGCGCATTGTTAGAGAGTGGAACATTGAACAGTGGAGAAATAGCTTCAAGATGGTTCGATGAATCCCCTACCAGGCACTTAAATGTGAATTACTGAATAATTATGTACATGTAGAAGCAAATGAATTTGCCAACTCATGGTTCACTACCAGTGCCACTCATTATTAAGATGCTTTTAGACAGTCCCTTTTGCACATATCACAGTAGTGTATTGTAAGGGTAGTTCTGTGTCAGGAGTCATTCCTGTGCAGAAATTAATCACATATAACACACAATCACCATACCACCATAGCATTTCGTATAAACTGGCGACTCTGCCATTGGTCGCGCTTTGTTAGGTAGGTGTAGTCAGTAAACCTAAATTTGATTTTCAGTAATTTATCTTATGTCAAAAACTGTAAACACTTAGAACCACGATAATCATAGTTCCTGGCGCGAGTTTACTAACCCATATGTTTACTTTTTTTTGTTTTTATTTTACATGCGTTTCTTCATCATGTATTGCTGGTTTTACGGCGTTAATATCAGCGCTATTTTTTTTTATTAAGGTGCAAGATGTAGAACGGAATAGGCAAAAGAAGTTTTTAGGAATTCGAAAGCAGAAATCAAAGAGGAGGGGACAGAAATTAGTAAGATGTCGGCTGAGTCGAAGCAAGTAGTGACTGAAGCTGAGAAAGGCGTGCAAGTAGCCAGGATAGAGGCGAGTGGAGCCAAGAAAGTGCCACTGATAGCAAGGAGCAAAGCCAGTGATAAGTGCAGTGAATCAAACTAAGAAACTTCTGGCCACACTGTAAGAACAAGTTCAAAGGATAGTGGAGAAAACTCAGGAAGAAATATTGGAGAATTCGAAGAGAATATAACACAGCAAGTACACATACATAACGTTGATAAGGAAATGAAGGGTGAAGTGGAACAGGTGGAGGATCAAGTTGGAAAAAAATTCAAAGAGAGCGACTACCGTCTGAAATATAGGGAGCAGGAAATGACAAAGGGAGAAACGCCATCAGATGTAACAGAACCAGTATGTATGGTTGAGTCCCTTGCAGGTCGATCAGTACATGAGTATTCTCCACGTCAGCACTACACAAATTGTGTACTGCAAATGGAGAGCGACCTACCACACAATTATGTGCCACTCAGAAGATGCGACCTCCGCGTTAGTTATGAAAATAACACGGGACACAGCTATAATTACTTGAGTCATGATGTTATGCAACATACGGAGGTAATGAGTAGCCGAAGCGGGATAAGAACGAGTGCCAGAGAGGACATGGCATTCGATCACATACATTTTATATCTGTGCAGAACTTCCAAAATTATTAAGAAAGTGGAAATGCACTGCATTAAAAGGCTTGGATCTCTCAGTGTGATAGATCAACACTACCATCCTGGCCATCAGACTACAAATTAAGAGTTCATGTATGGGCAAATGGAAGGCTCAGTAGCCGAAAAATGTGAACTGCTACAGCCATCTGCAATATCATACAGGGAGTTCAGAAAGGCTTTCCCCGCCAGCTAATGGTCATATGAGATGCAGGATCGGATTAAGCATGAAATTATGATGTGTAGAGATTTGGAAGAAGCTCAGTAAATTTTTCGAGTCCTTTATTAAGAAGAATGCACCTTGTAGCGCAAATGAAATAATCATGTTCTGTTATATGAAGCTCCCATTAACTATCAATATGTGCTTACTGGCAAATTCAGAAATAACAGGGAAGGTTTCAAGAGCGGTCTCCATGAGATATAGTTTGCTTATGAGGCACAAAATGTGAGAGAAAAGAGGATAAGTCATGAAGGAAATTAAATCAAATTTCAAAATAATGAACTAAAACGTAATCTTAAAAATAGTGAACAAATCGACGCAGTACAGACCCTGCATAATATCAGACCTAAAGAGAGAGAAGAATTAGAAGACATGTTGTTACAAAATTTGGAAGTATTTTTGCCGGAACCAGCCACCAAAAGAACGTCCATTACGACTTCAGAGTGTGCAAGCACAAGAAATTCTTTGCACCACCGTATCCTATTCCTCTCCCCTTCAGGTACGATGTGTTCCTCAAACTCCATATGATTTTAGACGATGGTGTAATTGGACCTGTCAGGTCGATGTATAATAGCCCACTCAGGGTGCCTGAGAAGGAGGATGGTTCAATTTGCCTCATCTTACACTCACAGCAAATAAATACAATAACAGATCGGGAATAGATAGATCTGAAAAACTTGAAGGACTTTTGCAAAATTTTCATGGTGTCAGTGCCTTTCCATCTATTGACTTAAGATCCAGTTTCTGCCAGATAGAACTGCAACCAGAATGCATAAATTACACTGCATTCCTAGTGTTTGGTGTATGTGTTACCAATTTAGGTGCCTACCTTTTTGGCTGAATATATCATCTGCTTCCATATGTGGATTCGACAGCATACTGAGTGATTCTCTCAAACAGCATGTGACTACGTATGTTAATGACCTGTTCATCGTGGAGAAATCTACGGAGGATCATAATAAAATTCTGAATGCTGCACTTCGAACTTTCAAAGAACGCAGTGTCACGCCTAACATCGAAAAATCATGCTTCAGGACCTCTAAAGTAAAATTTCTAGGGCAAATTATCACAGCAGACAGGCTATGCCCAAGCCCATAAAAGACTGATTCCATTGCAGAATGTGTGATGCACACCACAAAGAAACAATTAAAAGATCATCTTGTAGTAATTAATTTTTATAAAAGACTAGCTGAGTACCCAGTGTTGCCTGGGTATGTATTTATACCAATCTTCTATTAGTGCATCTCCACCTCCCACCATCTCCCTTTCCATCTCCATCTCCACCTCCCCCCTCACCCTTTCCATCTCCACCTCCCCACTCTCCCTTTCCATCTCCTTCTCCACCTACCCCCTCTCCCTAGCCACCTCCTCCCCCTCCTCTCCTTGTCTATTTTCTCCTCTCCCTCTCCTTGTCTGCCTCCTCCTACCCCCTCCCCTGGTCCATCCACTCCTAACCCTATCCATGTCCCTCTGCTCCTTCCTCTATCCCTGTCCATCTGCTCCTTCCCCCTCTCCTTGTCCTTCCATTCCTCCCTACTCCCCCTGTCCATCTGCCCCTTTCCCTGTCAATCTGCCCCTCCCCTTATCCGGTTTCTCCTCCCCTCTCCCTGTCCATCTCCTCTATTCTACTCTCCCCGTCCAGCTTCTTTTCCCCCTTCTTCCTGCCCATCTCCTTCTGCCCCCTCTCCCTGTCCAGCTCCTCCTCTCTCTGCCATCTCCTCCTCGCCTCTCGCTGTCTGTCTTCTCCTCCCTCCTTTCTCTCTATAAGTTATAATGCTCATCGCAATAGGACGCCTTCTTATCCTCATAGTAGTTCTTTCCAGATCGTAAATACAAATTTGTTTGAAATAATTCCATGGGTTTATAATGAGCCTTTTACCTGTGGCTTTGCACAAGTAGGCACATGTAAAATCTATTTCATATATATTTAACATACTTTACATGTATTTAACATATTTCACATGTATTTGTACACATATTTCACCTATCTTTCTCTAGCAAATTTCGCCCTGCAATTTAATTTTCATGCAGTTAGATATTTATGACATCGTATCTCCTGAACTACGTACCCTACACTGATACAATTTTGCAGGTACATCCAATGCTATATGTGAATAGTGTCTGCATAATGTGTCATGAATACAGTAAGCAATAAAGAAGAAATAAATTAAAATATCATGCTAAATGCGATAGTTTACTGCATGAATAGCAAAAATGTAGCAAGCAATAAACTTTTTTCTTTCATCATTTTGTGGAGCTTATCAGCAAGAAAAAGTTTCATGAAGGTTTGAAATTACGTGTAAAGTTTGTTCCAAGTCACTAAGTGCTCTCATTCTCAAATTCTGTGTTGTTAAAGTAAGGCTATTCGCGCATCATGAGCTACACTGCTTGTTCACCCCCACCCCTTTGACAGTTCAGTTGTTCTTAACCACAAAGCAATTCTTTCCAGACAGTAAATATTGCGTGTACCAAGTTTGGCTGAATTCAGTCCAATGGTTTAGGAGGAGATGTGGAACGTACATAACTTATACACACATATATATGGACGTGTCAATGTAGGAAAACTGCACTACATTAACTCTAGCACTTTACAGGCATGAATGTTCCATGGGCTTGGGATGCTGTGGCAGAACGTGGATTCAAACCTCTGAAGACAGCGTTAATAACAGGTGTCAATACTGTCGCTCCCCAGTTCATTACAGGAGTTCTGTATGGCCACAGATGGTGCCTATAGAGTATTGGGTGTTATGACCTTTCAGGAGTACGAAGATAATGGGAGTGTAGCATATAAGACAATTGCTTTTGGTAGTAGCTGTTTAATGAAATATAGGAACTATTGTCACCAAACTGGGGGCTCTGGCAATTATAGTCTGGGGACTTCAGTAAGATTTCTTTTTCGTTTGTTTGGTAGAAGGACCAAGATTTTCACAGATCATAAAGCACTGGAACTCCTAAAAAAAGCAAAATTGACGTAAAAGAGTTTAGTGAGGTGGGTACATTATCCTCAGCAATTTGACTTTAGTATCAGATACACCGCCATAAAAAAATTAGAAAATCCTTTTAGAGGTTTCCAATTCGCTCAAGATTTATTGTTGCAACAGATCATACGGAGTACTTTAAATGATTACATTTACAGATCAATAGCACAAGTGGTTATGGGGTACCAGGCATCGACCAATGCTGAAACACCCATACTAGTGTGTGGTGTAACTTCCACATGCGGCAATGCAGGCACTGACTCTGGCATCCAATTGATTGTATCGCAAGCCTGCTCGACGTGTTCGGTAAGAGTTGGTGATTGACAAGTTGCTCGAGTCACTTCTTATCCCATCGCGTCCCACACATCTTGATAGCAGACAAGTCCAGAGATCATGCTGGCCAGGGAAGTTGCTGCACGTCTTGCAAAGCATGTTGAGTTTCACGGACAGTGAAGCATCAACCTGTTGGAGCAATGCATCAACTTCCTGTTGCAATAACTGCAAAATACCAGGTCTAACAATGTTCTGTAGGCACCAGGCGCTGGTTAGCGTCCCCTCTAGAAACACCAAAGGTGAATGAGAGTTGTAGCTCATTGCACTTCAGACCATAAAGACTGAGGTGGGGCCAGTGTGTCTCAGACGAATGAAATCTATGAGAGAGCGCTCACCAGAGCTATGTTGTACATCTACATCCATACTCCGCAAGCCACCTGATGTGTGGCGGAGGGTACCTGGAGTACCTCTATCGGTTTTCCCTTCTATTCCAGGTCTCGTATTGTTCTTGGAAAGAAGGATTGTCGGTATGCCTCTGTGTGGGCTCTAATCTCTCTGATTTTATCCTCATGGTCTCTTCGCGAGATATACGTAGGAGGGAGCAATATACTGCTTGACTCCTCGGTGAAGGTACGTTCTCGAAACTTCAACAAAAGCCCGTACCGAGCTACTGAGCGTCTCTCCTGCAGAGTCGTCCACTGGAGTTTATCTATCATCTCCGTAACGCTTTCGCGATTACTAAATGATACTGTAACGAAGCGCGCTCCGTTGGATCTTCTCTATCTCGTCTATCAACGCTATCTGGTACGGATCCCACACTGTTGAGCAGTATTCAAGCAGTGGGCGAACAAGCGTACTGTAACCTACTTCGTTTCTTTTCGGATTGCATTTCCTTAGGATTCTTCCAATGAATCTCAGTCTGGCATCTGCTTTATCGACGATCAACTTTATATGACCATTCCATTTTAAATCACTCCTAATGCCTACTCCCAGATAATTTATGAAATTAACTGCTTCCAGTTGCTGACCTGCTATATTGTAGCTAAATGATATGGGATGTTTCTTTCTATGTATTCGCAGCACATTACACTTGTCTACATTGAGATTCAATTGCCATTCCCTGCACCATGCGTCAATTCGCTGCACATCCTCCTGCATTTCGGTACAGTTTTCCATTGTTAAAACCTCTCGATATACCACAGCATCATCCACAAAAAGCCTCGGTGAACTTCTCATGTCATCCACAAGGTCATTTATGTATATTGTGAATAGCAGCGGTCCTACGACACTCCCCTGCGGCACATCTGATATCACTCTTACTTCGGAAGACTTCTCTCCATTGAGAATGACATGCTGCGTTCTGTTATCTAGGAACTCTTCAATCCAATCACACAATTGGTCTGATAGTCCATACGCTCTTACTTTTTTCATTAAACGACTGTGGGGAACTGTATCGAACGCCTTGCGGAAGTCAAGAAACACGGCATCTACCTGTGAACCCGTGTTTATGGCCCTCTGAGTGTCGTGGACGAATAGCGCGAGCTGGGTTTCACACGATCGTCTTTTCCGAAACCCATGCTGATTCCTACAGAGTAGATTTCTAGCCTCCAGAAAAGTCATTATACTCTAACATAATACGTGTTCCAAAATTCTACAACTGATCGACGTTAGAGATATAGGTCTATAGTTCTGCACATCTGTTCTACGTCCCTTCTTGATAACGGGGATGACCTGTGCCCTTTTCCAATCCTTTGGAACGCTACGGTCTTCTAGAGGCCTACGGTACACCACTGCAAGAAGGGGGGCAAGTTCCTTCGCGTACTCTGTGTAAAATCGAACTGGTATCCCATCAGGTCCAGCGGCCTTTCCTCTTTTGAGCGACTTTAATTGTTTCTCTAACCCTCTGTCGTTTATTTCGATATCTACCATTTTACACGTGAAAGACCATCACCTGCATTCAGCCAGAAGCAGCTTTCATTGTTGAAGACCAGAGCACACCACTTCATCTTCTAAGTGATCCTCTGACGGCACCAGTCGAGCTGCGTACGTCGATATGTGGTGTGAGTGGAAGACGTGTTGGAGGTGTGCATGCCCGTAGCTCCACTGTTAATAATGGTTCGCAGAAGTTTGTGTTGATACATCTGGACTCACAATCCTTATTTGTGCTGTGGAAGCCGTATGAACTTCCACTGCTGCCCTTAAAATACAACGAGTCAGGCCGTGTGTGCAGCGTCGACGTCTACGGATATTAGAATGTTAACATGACCACTGATACTGGCATCGCTGCGCATCTGACACAGCACGACCAAATATTGTGGCAGTTCTCCGGAAGGACTACCCTGCCGATCGGAAGGTCACAATCTGACCCCTTTCAGATGTTCAAATGTGTGTGAAATCTTATGGGACTTAACTGCTAAGGTCATCAGTCCCTAAGCTTGCACACTACTTAACCTAAATTATCCTAAGGACAAACACAAACACCCATGCCGGAGGGAGGGCTCGAACTTCCGCCGGGACCCCTTTCAGACTCGCGCAGTTGACCGAAGGAAGCTCGAGTGGATCTCTGTAGCATGGTTGACTATTTGCTTCACACATCTGCATAATCCTGAGCCTTCTGTCTGCGAGTCTTTCCTATTAAGGGGTAGGCACAGACGGCTCTCCGGTAGCTATGCCATTGTGCTGTCTGTTGGTGAACAGCGCTGAAACCATTATCAGTACGTGTACTATCCCGCAGGTGGCATATACTGTCATCGGATCAAAATCGACGTCGTTTTTACAGGCGTACTAACTCTTTTTTCCCGCGGTGTATGTACCAGGCAAAAAGTAACAGCATACCAGACGTACTGTCATGCTTGCCTGTCGGATCGGTAGAGGACGTAAATGAACTCAACGGGAATCATTTCAGCCTATTTTACACGTGTAATGTCACGTTTGAAAATTATCTGACCACCAATATGAAAAACATCGGGGAGAGAGCAGTCCTCTTGCACACACATCTTACCTATGCACCTCTCGAACCAAGAAAATGTTTCCTAAAACTGAGGACGCTTTGTTATTTTAATAATATTCGGAGATGAATTCGGGGAGACTTGTCGTTCTGTAAGTCATGCCAGAAGACAGAACATTTGACAACAATGCATCCAGCATTATACCCTATAATGTCAAAAATACTAAAACTTAGCCACAACTGAATTAATGGGGCTCTCCAGGCACAGACAGAAGAGCCAACAGTGGTTGTGGGGCTGTCATCCAGATTCGTCACTCTCACATCACCGAAGAAAGGACCATCTTTGACTGTGTCAAGGGCTTTACCCAAGGGCTTCTTGCCACAAGTAGGGCACGTGGATAAGATAATTTCATATAATGGTTCTCAATTTAGGTTGGGAAGATGGAAGACTACATTGAAGGGCCATAGGGCAGAACCTATTTACATCTCCTCACATCATCCTGTTTCTAACGTAGCATAAAGAATAATGAAAGACATGGGAAATCTATGTAGACTATATTGTGCAAAGAAGCACAGGATTTAATGAATAAGGTGCCCTCTAGAATCATAATGCTGGCACCAATTACAGCATTTAGGAACTGTCACCTGAGAGATCTTATCAGAGAAGTTGCCGACTTTCCGCCAAGGACAGGAGAGCAACATAAAGAAATACTGGAGCAAGCATTCCACAGAATCGAAGCTGAGGCCAGGAAACAGAAGAGTGGTCAGACAAGAAGGTACGAATACGCGAGGGAAGCTGTAAATCAGGATGGTGATCTCCAGGTGAAAACCATGGTCTTCCCGTATACAGGAGAGACTTTGTGAAATATTCTGAAGTACTAGCCCATTTTACAAAAAGATGTTAATAAGTGAACTGTACGATAAGTGGTCAATTGGGTAAGTAGATGAATATGGACTGGGGAAAGAGGAAATCCCATGGTAGAATTTTGCACAAAATGTAATCATAGCTGACACTTGATGTAAGTATCATTAAAGAAAGTTGTATCAGTGGTAGAGACCTGTAGACACTGGAAGGTTTCAGGTCGTTTATGTAATAGTAAGACATATTTCGGAAACAGAATTTAAATTGTAAGACATTTCGAGGGGTAGATGTGGACTAAGATCACAATTTATTGGACATTATGTAATTACTATTCCCAAAACGTTGCTAAGTAAGATTGTTTTAATCGTTGCAGTAGACCTATTCCGGCAAATAGTCATTGTCATGTTATCTATAAGTAAACGGTACATAATTTTGATCCAATATTTCTAATTTTATAGGTAAATATTAAATACAAAACATTATCAAAATGTTTGTTACATACATCATATTGGTACGACGCCCATACGTTACCGTTGTTCTGCCGCTATTTATTTGTTTTAATTACACCAACCACACCTCATTAATAACTGTTGATTATACTAGACATGACTTGTTATCTGGCACAATTTTCAGATTGTCTTCCTTTTCTCTAGAGTAATAATTATGTGACAGATTATTTGACAAATATACCTGCAATACTGTATGGTTACAGTCTTTTTATCATGCTGTAATTTCTCTAAACTTTGCTAGTCGTAACCTCGGTGGTATTGTGTAATCTCTGGTTGTTTGGTAATTTTTGTGTCTCTACCCGTTTTCTTGATTGATAATGTCAATAAAGTTTTCGCTGTACCTTTTATGTTTTAGGTCGATTTGATCATTAAGTATTTTTAGTGGGTATGTAAATAGATTTCATCTATTCCAAAATGCGCATTAGTGGTCCTTTGATTGTTACGTGTTAAATTAGGGTAGCTTGTTCTAAATAACCTGCTGTGTGTTAGGCGGTTTTGAAGTGGTGGAAAAAGGAGATAGATTGTTGTTGCTGTATCTGATGTTTTCGTGGTCTTTTCGTGCTATCTAATATTTAAGTTTGTACCAGTCTGACCCATGTAGAAATCATCGCAATCTTTGCACTGAATTTCGTAAAATGGTTAAAGTAAAATGGTAATTTCGTTTTACCCAATTCTGTTTGTGAACTAAAGTTGTGTTGCGTCTGGTAAGCGAATCTTATACTTTTATTTTTCAGTAGCGAGTTAAGTTTATTAGTTATCTTTCCTGGATATTTTGTTGGTATGTATGTGAATTTGTTTGACTAGTGTGTCTTCCAAGTGTTATTTCTTTTCGTTTAGTGGTTTTTACTGGTTTTGTATGTTTTTTGTATAGTTGAGGGATTATTTGCGGATTATAATCATTTTGCTGTGGCACGTATTGTAGAATTTTAATTTCTTTTTGTATAGAGTCGTGCCCAAATGGCAGGTTTATTATTCTGCTTATCATGCCGTGAAATCAAGCGTATTTGAGCATTTTCGGGTGACATGAATGTGCATTAATAATATTGTCTGCTGTAGTAGGCTTTCGGCAGATCCCAAATATGTGTGTATTATTTTCAATCAACAGAACGGATACAAAGACAAAAATTACGAATCAGCAAGAGATTACTCAAGACCACCAACGATATCACTGGCAAAGGTTACCATAACGTCTTTTTACGAACACAAAAACTGGAATCTACCGAAAGTCTACTGTAGCAAACAGTATTGTTAATGCACATTCATTTCACTCAAAAATGCTCAAATACGCTTAATTTCACGTCATGATATATAGAATAATAAACTACCAGTAGAACACGACTCTATAGAAAAGAAATTAAAATCCTACAATATGTGCCATCGCAAAATGATTATAATTCACAAATAGTCACTCAACTATACGAAAAACGTACAAAACTATTAAAACCACTATACGAAAAGAAATGACACTTGCAAAACAAACACCACACAAACAAATTCACATACATACCAACTACATACCTAGGAATAATATCTAATAAAATTAACTCGCTTCTAAAAATATAGAAATATAAGATTCGCGTATCAAACAGGATACAATCTTCGATCACACACTGAATTGTGTGAAACGAAATTACCAATTTACTTGAAACCAGGCATACACTAAATTCAATACAAAGACAGCGATAAACTCTACATAGGTCATACTGATAGAAACTTCAGTATTAGATTCCGCGAACACATCAGATACAGCGACAACAGTCCATCTACTTTTATCCACCACTTAAAAACCGAACAACACTAAGCGGATAATTCAGAACAAGATATCCAAATTCTACACGCAACATCAAAAGATCACTAACGAACAATTTGGAAGATATGAAATCCGGTTACATACAAATATCCAGTAAAATTACTTAATGAACAAATCATCCTAAAACTTAAAAAAATACATCGAAAAATTCATTGAAATTGTCAGTCAAGAAAATTAATAGAGACACGAAAATTACCAAACACCCAGAGATTACACAAGATCACCAACGATGCCACCAGCAGAGATTAGAGAAATTACAGCTTGATAAACAGACTGTAGCCATAAAGTATTGTTGGTATATCTGTCAAATAGGCTGTCACATAACTAATGCTCTAAAGAAAACGAAGACAGTATGAAAATAGTGGCAGATAACAAGTCATATGTAGTATAACCAGCGGCTATTACTCTAAGAACGCCAATGGGGTCTAATTAAGACAAAGGGACAGCGACAGAAACACAATAACGTATGGATGTCAAAACAAATTGACGTATGTAACAAATATTTAGTAATTGTTCTAATTAACATTTACCTATAATGTTAGAAATAATGTACCAGAATTATGTACCATTTTCCTACAGATAATCTGACAATGGCTATTTGCCGAAATGGCCTATTTTGACGGATAAAACAATCTGACTTAGCAGCGTTTTTGGAATAATAGTTACATAATGTCCTTAAAACACACGAACAAAGCAGCGATCCCAAGAGATTTCAAATTGTTGACTCTAACGTTTCACAGTTTATTGGTTAAGAAAAGTAGATTAAGACTGAAGAAATTGTCAAAAGCTAGGAAATTAAGAAGATGGGACCTCGATGAGCTGAAAGAACCAACCGTTGCCGAGAATTTTCGGAGGGAGCATTAGGCAATGGTTGACTGAAACCTAAATTGACTGAAATGTAGACGGTGTGTTGGAACCTTGATTTATAGCGATTTATGTGAAGGATGTTAACATTCGTAACAGTTCACGTAATTTACACCGTTTCACGATGTACAGAGCTTTTCGATCGTCTGATGTTACTATACTTCTAGAATTAAAAGGCTTAGTTTTGCAGTGACATGCATACATGTCGGAGGATTTAAAGTCTGACGTGTGCTGAAGTGAAATCATTCGCAGTACCACTTGATAATGGCTCAAAGGCCGAAATTGCAATTGGGGAACAAATTTCTGCAGTCAATAGCGAATATGATGTACTCCAAAAAATCTAAATTTCGTTGCAAGTAAAATTTGTTATTTAGAAGGCAAAGGTTATGTTGGTTTTCTGTTTAAAAAAAAAACGCCAAATAAACACGTTTATTTATACAGATGAGTCATTTTTTAGTTAAGTAGATGATGTTCGAAAGCTTTTCGTCTCTTCTGGGGGTACGAGTTGTATATTCAAAGACATCAATTTTGAACGTGTCAGTGACTTAAATTTGGAAATTTGTGGTAAGGTCTTATGGAAACAAACTACTAAGGCCATCGGTCCCTCAATTTACGCACTACTCAATCTAACTTAGACTAACTTACGCTACGGACAACACACACACCCATGCCCGAGGGAGGACCGTGACAAGACGCATCAGACCGAGCGGCGTCAGTGACTTAATTAATGTATTAATAAACAAATCAGGTTCATCATCTCAAGGTTACAATAAAATAATTAGAGATATAACAATATAGCAAATTTTATTTCGAAAACACAATAAAAACCACAATTCATGCAAATTTTATGTTATTGAATTAAATAAAAGATTTTTTCACCCAGGTAAATTTTCTCATTCTCCTAGGTCCAGATCAGATTTTGACATGTCCCTATTCACCCCAATGACCAATAAATAGAAAAATATGATTGACATTGCTATTTCTGTGTAACCTTCATTGTGGGTGAATAGGAAAATTAAGTTTTTATTTTTTTATTGTAAAAGCATTAGCTAGGTCCCAAATCTAATTATAATTTTAAACTAAGGCACAATACTTATAATCCCACATGAGTTTGTTTTTCATATTTCTTTTTAAAATCATCTGAAAACTGTTTCCATTCAGTCCTTCTTACGGTATTTTCTTGGGCATAGGAAACACAATTTTGTCTCATTTTGGGTGTGCAAATTATGTTAAAAGTCCAATGGCTGTCTGGAGAATGATAGAATCCTCCAGCCCACTTAGTCTGATGCACATCTGTTTCGGTTTCATCTATGTGGTAAACGCGGTGCTCTTAGGGCTTTACGTTTGCAAGAACAGCAGTGCACCTAGGATTCTTACCTGGTGCTTTCCTGATGTTTCATCATTGCACTATTTTTCAGGGGGTAGAGAGCTACAGCAGAGTGCCGTGAACCCGTGCAGGCGGTTCAGTGGCACGCTGACGGCGCCCAGTGACCTAGCGAGTACGCACAACTGTGGAAGTGGAACTCGGACTGGAACTGACGCTTGCTATTCTCTCCCGCTGACTCCGCAGTTGTCTCGCTATCCAGTTCGACATTGACAGGTACTGTTAGGGGTGTAAGGGCTTTTTGCCTGACCTCGTTGATGTTCAGTAACGCCTCGCAGTCGATGTTAACACAATGCGCCACACAGCATCCACTTACGGTACTACATGCCGCAGTGGATAACATGGTTTTGGCTTATCAGCCATGCCTCTTACTTTACACTTGCTACGCAGCCTTCAACCCTGTACACATACGGATTTGCAGCTTCAGAGGTAGTCACTGATAATTCGCGCTTGTATTCTCTGTTCCCTCTGCTTATTTGAAGTACAGTCTTCGGTTTCTTATTTGTGAGAAGGTTCCACACTTTTGTCGCTTTTCACGTACACTGCATATACGCACGAGGTTTTCAACTGTGCGTAAGTATGTTCGATATGGAAGGCAAGAAGTATCCTGCTTATGTTTGTGAATCTTGACACGAAAATATAGCTATTTTTCGTGAATCAGACAGCTCGGCAGTTTCCTCTGCGATTGGGAGGAAGTTGTCACGAAAATTCTATGTCTAGTGTCTGGCTCAAAGATTTCTTAAGTAACAGAACCCACTATGTTGGCCTCGACGACGAGTCTTCATCAGAATCATGGGTCTCGACAGGGGAGCCCCAAGAAAGTATGACAGGACAGCTGTTATTTGCTATATACAGGGTGTTACAAAATGGTACGGCCAAACTTTCAGGAAACATTCCTCACACACAAAGAAAGAAAATATGTTAGGTGGACATGTGTCCGGAAACTCTTACTTTCCATGTTAGAGCTCATTTTATTACTTCTCCTCAAATCACAGTAATCATGGAATGTAAACACACAGCAACAGAACGTACCAGAGTGACTTCAAACACTTTGTTACAGAAAATGTTCAAAATGTCCTCCGTTAGCGAGGATACATGCACCCACCCTCCGTCGCATGGAATCCCTGATGTGCTGATGCAGCCCTGGAGAATGGCGTATTGTATCACAGCCGTCCACAATACGAGCACGAAGAGTCTTTCCATTTGGTACCGGGGTTGCGTAGACAAGATCTTTCAAATGCCCCCATAAATGAAAGTCAGGAGGTTTGAGGTCAGGAGAACGTGGAGGCCATGGAATTCGTCCGCCTCTACCAATCCATCGGTCACCGAATCTGTTGTTGAGAAGCGTACGAACACTTCGATTGAAATGTGCAGGAGCTCCATCGTGCATGAACCACATGTTGTGTCGTACTTGTAAAGGCACATGTTCTAGCAGCACAGGTAGAGTATCCCGTATGAAATCATGATAACGTGCTCCATTGAGCGTAGGTGGAAGAACATGGGGCCCAATCAAGACATCACCAACAATGCCTGCCCAAACGTTCACAGAAAATCTGTGTTGATGACGTGATAGCACAATTGCGTGCGGATTCTCGTCAGCCCACACATGATGATTGTGAAAATTTACAATTTGATCACGTTGGAATGAAGCCTCGTCCGTAAAGAGAACATTTGCACTAAAATGAGGATTGACTCATTGTTGGATGAACCATTCGCAGAAATGTACCCGTGGAGGCCAATCAGCTGCTGATAGTACCTGCACACGCTGTACATGGTACGAAAACAACTGGTTCTCCCGTAGCACTCTCCATACAGTGACGTGGTCAACGTTACCTTGTACAGCAGCAACTTCTCTGACTTTGACATTAGGGTTATCGTCAACTGCACGAAGAATTGCCTCGTCCATTGCAGGTGTCGTCGTCGTTCTAGGTCTTCCCCAGTCGCGAGTCATAAGCTGGAATGTTCCGTGCTCCCTAAGACGCCGATCAATTGCTTCGAACGTCTTCCTATCGGGACACCTTCGTTCTGGAAATCTGTCTCGATACAAACGTACCGCGCCACGGCTATTGCCCCGTGCTAATCCATACATCAAATGGGCATCTGCCAACTCCGCATTTGTAAACATTGCACTGACTGCAAAACCACGTTCGTGATGAACACTAACCTGTTGATGCTACGTACTGATGTGCTTTACGCTAGTACTGTAGAACAATGAGTCGCATATCAACACAAGCACCGAAGTCAACATTACCTTCCTTAAATTGGGCCACCTGGCGGTGAATTGAGGAAGTACAGTACATACTGACGAAACTAAAATGAGCTCTAACATGGAAATTAAGCGTTTCCGGACACATGTCCACATAACATCTTTTCTTTATTTGTGTGTGAGGAATGTTTCCTGAAAGTTTAGCCGTACCTTTTTGTAACACCCTGTATATAAGTAAACTGGCGGACAAGGTAAGCAGTAGTATACGGCTGGCTGCTGATGATGCTGTAGTATGTGGGAAGGTGTCATCGTTGAGTGACTGTAGGAGGGTACAAGATGACTTAGACAAACTTTCTGGTTGGTGTGATGAACAGCAACTAGCTCTAAATGTAGAAAAATGTAAGTTAATGCAGGCGAGTAGGAAAAACAAACCAATAATGTTAGAATACAGTGTTATTAGTGTGTTGCTTGACACTGTCACATAGATTAAATATCTGCGAGTAACGTGCAAAGCAATATGAAATGGAATGAGCACGTGAGGATGACAGTATGGAAGGCGAACGGTAGACTTCGTTTTATTGGAAGAAAGTTAGGAAAGTGTGGTTCACCTCTAAAGGAGACCGCATATAGGACACTAGTGCGACCCATTGTTGGGTACTAATAATGTGTTTGGAATCGGCAACAGGATGGATTAAAGGAAGATATCGAAGTAATTCACGGGCGGGCTGCTAGATTTGTTACGGGGAGGTTCCAACAACACGCAGGTATTAAGGATATGCTTCGGGAACTCAAATGAGAATCACTGGAGGGAAGGGGACGTTCTTCCCGAGGAGCACTATTGAGAAAATTTAGAGAACCGGCATTTGAGGCTGACTGCAGAACGATTCTGCTGCCGCCAACGTACATTTTGCGTAAGGGCCATGGAGATAAGACTAGAGACATTGGGGCTCGTTTGGAGGCATATAGAGAGTCGTTTTTCCGTCGCTCTGTTTGCGGGTGGAACAGAATAGGAAATGACTAGCAGTGGCACAGGGTATCCTCTGCCACGCACCATACGGTGCCTTGCGGCGTATGTGTGTAGATGCAGACGTAGATAACATCAGAAAAAATCGTAGTAACGGGGCAACCGAAGTATATAGGAGCCGACTGCTGTAAGTCAGTTGCAGAACACCTAGATGCAGTCTCATGAAATTTTGTAAGAAGCAGTCACGCCATTCTCGTCGATTTGCGACGTATCACATCCTGGTCGCGCCTGTGTACTCGTCCTGTTCGCTGTTGTGGGCACCAGGAATAGTTCCCTATACAGTGTGATCCAGTGACGATATTACGAACTTTCATAGATGATGGACAACTGTAAATCTAAAAACTGCAGGTAAGGGAACCTGGTCCGGAAACGACCGGGTCCAAAGTTATAAGCGAAAATCGTCCTGATACCTCTGACAGTGGTATAGATGGCTCGGTACTGCTATCGCCAAGATTGTAGGGTAGGCAACTTTGAGAGGTGGTAGCATGGATCAAAACAAGAAAAACATGTCTAGTAAACATGGGCTCTAAAATGCATACCATACGGGCTATGGCCAATTCTTCAGTAAAGAGGCGTGTTCCACTGTAGGGAAGATGAACAAGTGCTCATAGCTCTTAAGGTATGCATTCTAGAGCCCTTGTTTACTAGATGTTTTTCCTTGTTTTCGTCCGTACTACCACCTCTAAAACTTGCCTACCCAGCAATCTTATAAACAACAGTGCAGGCACGATTTTCGCTTATAACTTTCGACTCGGTTGTTTCTGAACCAGAGCCCCTGACCTCAAATTTACACATTTTGACTTCTCCATCCATGAAAATATGTGACATCGGCATGGAATCACCCTGTAGATGGGAGGGGAGTCTTTGTTCAACCTGTGGATGATGCGCTGGTCTTTCCTTGATCGTCCTAAAAGGGCAGTGGTATTGGCATAGTAGATGACTTATGAGTGTCATGCTAGCAAGCAATACTCTCCAGTAAGTGCTTTTATCGTTAGCCACTGGTAATGACCAGTGGAAGTTCTGTAGAAGGTGACTGTCTGAAAGACGTGGATATTAAAATAATTTCTTGGAGCCTTTCTGGAGCTCGCGAAATCGGGGGTCGGCCGACAGCCCTCGTAGGATTGAGGTGCGCGTCATGGGCCCCGTAGGGCCGAATTTTTGAGGGGCTAACTTAATTTGGAGTCAATGATTTTTCGTGATCAGTGAAGTTACTTTTCAGATTCCGGAAGGCTGCAGCAATCGAAAGCGCTTTACCATGCCCTGGCATATAATTATATTTAGTTTTTTTTTTTCGATTTTGTGGGCACATAGCATTTAGTGAGCGTGAAAATGACTTACAGGAAGAGACATCTTATACCACAGAGTGGTGCTATTACATAGCTGGAGGTAGTGTTTCACTCAACGAGGTGGACTTGGAGAGGCTCAACTGAAGCAAACAAATTCAGGTTGGAGTGTGGGGTTTTTGCATGTGTTTGATCTGTGATGTTGAACTGTATTAATTTTTGTGTGGAGATTATCAGAGGAAATTGCTAGGAGCCAGTTGGAGGCGGTGTGTGAACTGTTAGCGGTGTACATATTCCTAATCAGTGGTCGGATCTCGAAATCTTCTTGCGCACTTTGATAGATGCAGGCGTTTTAATTTTTGGCTTCGGAGTGGTGAGAAGTTTTAACCTTGGGTCGCTGGCTAAAGCGGGGCTGCCGACTCTTATTTTGCCGGCCGAAGTGGCCGTGCGGTTAAAGGCGCTGCAGTCTGGAACCGCAAGACCGCTACGGTCACAGGTTCGAATCCTGCCTCGGGCATGGATGTTTGTGATGTCCTTAGGTTAGGTAGGTTTAACTAGTTCTAAGTTCTAGGGGACTAATGACCTCAGCAGTTGAGTCCCATAGTGCTCAGAGCCATTTTTGACTCTTATTTCAACTGATTTCGTAGGTTCAGTAGTGCAGAGAATTAATCCGGTTCCGCCAATAAGCGTTTCCAATTCACCTTACGGAGCACAGCACTGAGTATGTTATCTTACGCGCCGAAAATAGCTAAAAGTGTGAGGATTCTTGCCGCAGCTGTGAGTGAAGTTCTACTTGACGCCACGAAAATTCAGTGTGATGCATCTTACTTCCGTAGCACGGTTACGATCACCAAAACACCGAAAAACGGAAATTGGAACTGGATCGCACACCCGCATGTCCACCATCAATTCACTGCCCCTCACGATCCCTCCTTTTACGATGGCACGTTCATCCGTGAAATCGGAATGCTGACATGTTCATTAAAATTCCGCCAAAGTGTACGCCGTTATGTAAACCCTGAGGCGTAAACTTTATTGATAGGTTAAGAATTACATTCGCCGATTACAGAAGTGCCCTACTGTCATAGCACAGCAAAGACAAATGACACATAAAAGCGATGCAATTAAAATACACAGCCTGATCCATAATCAATTGCAGGCTTCAGCTTTTGAGAAAATACTTCTGTATGTGTCGTTTACCGCTGGGTTGTTTTCATAATGATATTTACACTAAAAATGTGTCTGGTATATGTTCCTTCGCATGCTGCTCGTGGTGATGCACTGCTTCTCTTGAAGCATAAAAGTAAAAATCAAAGAAAAAATGTAGATACTAGGGTTTTTACGTTTTTAATTTGCAGTTACTGTTAGTTACATAATATAATTATTTCTGATGAAAATATCTATTTTAATAAAAATTATAATGCTTATTTCTTTTGTCAATAATTCCATTGTATTTTACGATGTCACAAAAGATGCTGATGAAGTACTTCAGGGCAACAAAAGAACAACAAAACGCAAGACTGGAGTTGAACACGGGGCGCAAAAGTTCTAAACTGTGCTCTTAGCCACTGCACTGCCAACTCACTTGGTTTTGTGATGCACGAGTGGACAGATGAAGTTGCGTCGAAACTTTGACCGTCATTTTCTCCAAAACTATCAACTGTTGACATCTAAGCTGAAATAGATGTCCGTTTATTTTCACCCTTTTTTCACCATGCCATATTTCGACTGCATCAAAGAGCGACCTGTGGTGTCACCGCCAGACACCACACTTGCTAGGTGGTAGCCTTTAAATCGGCCGCGGTCCGTTAGTATACGTCGGACCCGCGTGTCGCCACTATCAGTGATTGCAGACCGAGCGCCTCCACACGGCAGGTCTAGTCTAGAGAGACTCCCTAGCACTCTCCCCAGTTGTACAGCCGACTTTGCTAGCGATGGTTCACTGTCTACATACGCTCTCATTTGCCGAGACGACAGTTTAACATAGCCTTCAGCTACGTCATTTGCTACGACCTAGCAAGGCGCCATATTCAGTTACTGTTCTGAACAGATAATATTGTGAATCACGTACCGTCAAGAGCGACGTTCATCATTAATGGATTAAAGTTAAGTATGAAACTAATTACGTCCGCTTTCTGAATTCTAATTCCTTGTCATGTTCCAGACCTCATGTCAGTATAGTTTTTCCCTCCTCACGCCAGCCTGCGTGAGCTACAACGCGTGCATTTCAGCCTCCATTAGTAACACGGTGTTGGCTCTTCTGCCAACACAACACGACCTATGGCGGGTTCTCCTTGTCAGACCAGATGCTTCCCAACTACGTCAGTGCAGGCAGTGGAGGGGCAGCCGGCCTCTCGCTCGCTGCATCCGCTTGCCACACCGTCAGAAATGGGTCAGTCGAGTTCCTGTAAAACGGACACAGCTCGCCTGCTCTCACAACAGCTATTCATTCCACTCGTAGTAGTTTTTCCGCCTTTGCGTGCTTATGACGACTCAGGTCGAACTCCACGAAGAACATGGTCTACTTCTTTGCAATGAGCCTGACGAAGGCTACACGTACAGCTGCCGAAACGTTATTCCTTATTTTATAGTGCATAACAGCGTGACCATACACGCACACCAATTGCACTGAATGAAGTCAATAGGATGTGAGCGTCAAATACTAACATGATCGCGTTAATCAAAAAAATGATTCAAACGGCTCTAAGCACTATGGGGACTTAACATCTGTGGTCATCAGTCCCCTAGAACTTAGAACTACTTAAACCTAACTAACCTAAGGACATCACACACATCCATGCCCGAGGCAGGATTCGAACCTGCGACCATAGCAGTCGCGCGGTTCCGGACTGAGCGCCTAGAACCGCATGACCACCGCGGCCGACTCGGGTTAATCACGCAAAAATAATTTATGTTAACTACCGTACAGCCAGTTAACGCTGCGCTAGCTGAGCCGTAACGTAATCTGCGAGCTGAGACGATAACTTAAAGGACGTCTTTGGTGTCTACAATGAAAGTTCCTTCGACAGTGTTCGGTACTGTCGGACGCACCAATCACGTCTCACTCTCTGTATTTCTTGCGAATAGCCGTCTCGGAATTGCACTGCCTATCGCTCATTTAGAGCCTCTTATCCTTGATTTGTTAAAATGACACTTTCTGACCGTGGATCGAATAAATCAGATTGTCATATATACAGGGTGATTCAGTTAAGCTGTTCATCTTATATATTTACTGAACCATTTGAGATATAGAATTCTGTTTTCACCTCAATGAATTGTGAAGAAGACCTAACTATATTAACAGAATCTTCCGTCGGTTCTTGGTAGAACAACATTATAATAATAAATGAAAAGCACCAGTTTGCTTTTGTTCTACAATATTACTTTTATTGCTAACCGGTTTTCGGCTTACAAGGCCATCTTCAGACATTTACTGAGTATTATCACCAAAGAAGTTAAAGTTAGCAAGCAACATTGAAAGAGAAGTAACACATCTAGAGTGAAGTAGAAACATACAGTAAGTAACATCTTTGCAATGAAATAGTAAAAACTGAACAGTACATAAATAACAATGGAGTTGACAGGAAAACCTTTAGCACAAAGGTTTTCCTGTCAACTCCATTGTTATTTATGTACTGTTCAGTTTTTACTATTTCATTGCAAAGATGTTACTTACTGTATGTTTCTACTTCACTCTAGATGTGTTACTTCTCTTCCAAGGCCGGCCGAAGTGGCCGTGCGGTTCAAGGCGCTGCAGTCTGGAACCGCGAGACCGCTACGGTCGCAGGTTCGAATCCTGCCTCGGGCATGGATGTGTGTGATGTCCTTAGGTGATTTTCTCTGCCTCGTGATGGCTGGGCGTTGTGTGCTGTCCTTAGGTTAGTTAGGTTTAAGTAGTTCTAAGTTCTAGGGGACTGATGACCATAGATGTTAAGTCCCATAGTGCTCAGAGCCATTTGAACCATTTGTCCTTAGGTTAGTTAGGTTTAACTAGTTCTAAGTTCTAGGGGACTAATGACCTCAGAAGTTGAGTTCCATAGTGCTCAGAGCCATTTGAACCATTTGAACTTCTCTTCCAATGTTGTCTGCTAACATTTAACTTCTTTGGTTATAATACTCAGTAAACGTCTGAAGATGGCCTTGTAAGCCGAAAACCGGTTAGCAATAAAAGTAATATTGTAGAAAAAAGCAAACTGGTGCTTTTCATTTATTATTATAAGACCTAACTAAGTGACACAGTTTCTTTTCATAAATATATTAATTACATATACATCGTTATTTATTTTAAGTGGGACTATAAGAATTTCTTGTTCTGGTATCCATTTCTGGTATCAATTTCAACGGCGTTTCACTCTTCCAATCTCAGTTAGGAGGAATCACAATATTTATTACGTAGGATTTATCTGTTGTGAATATGTAACCTACTGCTGCCATATGCAGAAATTCCTGTTATATAAGGGCGATAAAAAAGTTTCCATTCGAAGGTCGTACGGTCCAGAATCGGTATGCCAATCAGGCAAAATCGCCGTGAACACTGAAGCAATCATCCCACCGATGCATCATGTTGAAGGTATCCGCTTGGTGAAACACCGTGTTGTGTTGCGTGAAGAAGTCCGCACCTACCTGCTACAAATTCTCGTCTGACAGGAATTGTAAGATAACTTTTTTAAGGGACCGAAGGTGTGATAATCACGTGGGCTGAGATCAGGACTACAGGGAGGGTGCTAGACAGTCTCGCAATTGAGCTGGGGTAACTATAGTTTACGACATTTGCGACATGGGGACGTTCGTTATCATGAAGAAGCAGCACCCCTTGTCGCAGTTCACCCGACGTTTCGCCTTAATTGCATTTCGTAATTTCTCCAGCGTTACACAGCACCGTTCCCAGGTGATGGAGACAGCAGGTTCAGTAATCAAAAGGCTGTGGTAATCAAAGGACAGGGTGAGCACAGAACTTGGCGCACCATTCCACAATGGCGGTTTTCGACAGACATGCTGCCCAATACGCATTCTTCATTCTGCAATGGATGTCTACCGGTGTTTGTCCTTCGGTAGCTAAGAAAAATATGAAAGCATGTTGATCCTGTCTGGACATTTGGTTATAATGTTGCCATAGTTCACGTTTCCGCATTTACCACACACACGTCGGAAAGACACGAATGCCACACTAATCCCTTTTCTACATGTCGGTGCTTATATACCCGCATCGCAGTCGCGTCACGTTGCATAAACGCTGCAGCAACACCCTTAAACGGAAAATTTTTGATTGCGTCTTATACGTAACTATCACGTCGGGCTGGTGGGGCAAGTCAGCTTGATGTAACTAAATGAGTTATTTACAAAAGTGCAATAGTGGAGAACAGTTTAGTTCAAAACTGACAATCACACTTGGCTGCCTGTAGTTGGACTGATACGCCAACTGGAAGCAAAGGACGTGCCATCTAAGGATGTTTCACTACACTGGTGTGCAAAACGCAAGGAAGAAGGGAAGTCACACATTATGTGTCACTGCCAACTAATGTAGCACGATGAAACTTGGACCATCTACAGGAAATAATACAGTATAGCACAGAAGGTACCTTTAGGAAATATGCAATGAGACAAACAGAAATGACACTTTTATTCAAAAATAATAATTACACAGTTCACAATGGTTCCCTGGACAAGAACTCCTTGCCAACCTTGTGGCCAGCATCGGAGCACGGTTAAGACCATGCATTGCCGTTTGTGTTGATCATACACCCTGTTGAGAACCATGTCCCGCCTTTTATAATGTCCAGGAAACCATAGTAAAATGTGTAATTATTGTCTTTGAATAAAAGTGTCATTTATGTTCGTCTCATTGAGTGTTTCCTTCAGTTACCTTATGTACTATACTGTAGTATTTCTTTCTATAGATGGTCGAAGTTTCATCAAACTACGTTACTTGGTATTGACGCGCATAATGCAAAAGTAGCTTTCGTCTTTAAGTTTTGCATGCCAGTCTACTCAGCTACAGTAATTGATCTGTCCTTGTTTGTGCCAGAGCCTCGGACGAAAGATGCACATCATAAATCAAGAGGATTTGTTAAACGGAAATGGTGCATGTTTTTTATTTATTTATTTATTTCGATTTATTTATTTGTTTCTTTATTTTTTGAGTCATTAGTCTTATGCCTGGTTTGATGCGGCCCGCCATGAATTCATCTCCTGTGCTAACCTCTCCATCTCAGAGTAGCACTTGCACCCTACGTCCACAGTTATTTGTTGTGTGGACTCCAATCTCTGTCTTACTCTCTACAGCTCCCTCTAGTACCTTAGAGGTTATTCCCTAATGCTTTCACACATATCCTATCATCCTGTCCCTTCTTCTTGTCAGCTTTTTCCATATGGTACTATCTTCAGCGATTCTGCGGAGAACCTCCTCATTTCTTATCTTATCAGTCCAACTAATTTTCAACTTTCTATTGTAGCGCCACCGCTCAAACGTTTCGATTTTCTTCTGTTCCGATTTTCCCATTGTCCATGATTCACTACCATACAATACTGCGCTCCAAACGTACATTATAAGACATTTCCTCCTGAAATTAAGGCCTATGTTCCATACCAGTACACTAATCTTGACCAGAAGTGTCCTCTTTGAGTGTGCTAGTCTGATTTTTTTTGTTCTCTTTACTTCATCCGTAATCGGTTATTTTGCTTCCTTAACTTCTTCTTCGTAACCACCAGTTTTGATGTTAAGTTTCTCGCCATTCTCATTTCTGCTACTTCTCATTACTTTTGTCTTTACTTGTTATTACTTCTTTTTAATTTTTGAGGCATAAATATTGTTAAATGATAACTCCGAGTAGTGAGGTGAACGTCAAGATACAACTTAAACTGCAAAATTACATCAGCAGCAGCAGCAGCAACAACAACAAAAAGGAAATAAAAAAATTATGTGGTAATAAACACTTAAAATTCCATTTATGTCACCAAGTGTTCGAAATGCTCACCGTCTACTGTAATACACGTTTGCAGTCGCTGGTCCAAGGACTTCTTGGCAGACTGAAGATATTCCTTCGATATCATTGCACATGCTGCAACAGTCCGATCTTTTAAACACGCAACTAGCGTATATACTTCATCTTTGAGATTACCGCCGGCCGAGGTGGCCGAGCGGCTCTAAGCGCTACAGTCTGGAACCGCGCGATCGTTACGGTCGCAGGGTCGAATCCTGCCTCGGGAAAGGATGTGTGTGATGTTCTTACGTTAGTTAGGTTTAAGTAGTTCTAAGTTCTAGGGGACTGATGACCTCAGCAGTTAAGTCCCATAGTTCTCAGAGCCATTTGAACTTTTTTGAGATTATCCCAGAGAAAAAAGTCCAGTGACGTAAAATGGGGCGAGCATCTAGGGCCAACTGATAACGACATCATGTCCTATCCAGTGACAAGGAACGAGTTGCGTGAGCGCTTTCACGGCCAAAAGCAAGTAGCGAACTGTGTTGGCACTACATGCATCTATGTATTTCAATTGGTAATTCCTCTAGGAGAGCCGTAGCACATTGGTAAGATACTGTGAAGTCATCAATGAAGTAAGTACCAATCACGTAGTCTCCAAGAACCCAAAAACCAAACGTCGACACTCCACCGCCCCTGATTTTCAACCTACCTCTTCAGTGCGGATTCTCAGGGTCTAATAATGTGTATTTCTTACATATAGATTTCCGTTACCTGTAAAGTTAGTTTCATCGGTAAAGAGAATTCTTTGAAGAAACAACCTGTTGGCCTGACGTCACATCAGAACTGAGCGATAGCTTTCCATGTGTCTTCTGCAAGTCCCTGCAGTTAATTTGCTAGTGAAGTGACACAATATACTGGTGGAAGCTGTTTGCGCCCAAAATGCGAACAACGCTGGGCTGAATGCTTCTAGAAGCATTCAGTCCAGCATTTTCTCTGGAGCTAACAACTGGATTATGAGCAACAGCAACTACAATATCTGTTTCGTTCGCTCAGCTCATTGCAGTCTTGCTTTCCTCTGTGTAGTATTCCAGCGACCTTCGAATAACAAATTTTTGCACATTCGCTGTGTTTTCATTCTTGTTGGACACCGTCTGTTGTAATAGCTTTTTGCATACAACTAAACTATTCTCATCGTGTTCCTTCTGCATTCTCCATAAAGAAGTAAAATATTACGTTATCTTCGTTTGTGAAAGACACCTTTGTCGAAATAATCAGCACTCGATATACGTGAATGACACAGACAGACTGAAATCTACTGGTTGATTATAATTAAAGTTAAACTTTCAAAATGCTGTACAAATAACACCACTGGTCAGAATAACGTCAAATTGCAGCGGAATATTATCGGGGAAGGGGGAAAACGTATGGCAGAAAAAAATAGTGTGAAAATTGATCATTAGATAGCGCTGTAGTGTCAGAATACATAAATGAAAACACCTGTCATGCGCACAACCCACTGAAGTTGGTATAAACACGCCAGGTACACGGCTTTTCCTCCTTTCGCGTCTGCGACGTTTGCCATGACTGTCTCGATGCACGATCGCGCTCTGCTTGTAGACCTGTATTACAAGAATGATGACTGTTAACACATCACTCTGCAGAAGTTCCGGACACTGAAAGGTTTCAAAAACAGGCGTTGGTCCGATAACTGCCGTGGGTGTGGAGAAAATGATTCGGAAATTCGAAAAGATGGGTTCTTTTGGCGCAACATGGTAGAGGGAGAAAACGAATTGATTCGACGTCATTGAAAGCAGTGGCGATAGCAGTGCGGGAGGAGACGAGCGGTGGTGCATGGAGAGTTGTCTGAACATTGGACATACCCTTGAGCACGGTGCGCAAAATCCTATAAACCATCCTTGTTTGCTATCCATTCAAAATTACCCATGTGCACGAGTTGCTTCCTGCTGACCTGCCAGCAAGAGAGACCTTTGCTTTAGAATTTCTTGCTCGCATGGAAGTGGACAATGATTGGCTGTGGAAGATTTTGTGGACAGAAGAAGCCCACTTCCATCTGACAGGATATGTCAATACACAGAATTGTCGAATATGGGCAACGGAAAATCCACACGCAAATCAACCAGTACCACGTTATCCTGAATAGGGCACTGTGTGGTGCGGGTTTATGGCATCATTTATCATAGGGCCATGTTTTTTCGAAAAGACAGGTGCCTGTTATCTGTACCGTCACTGGTAAGCACTGTGAGTGTCTTTTGTGCACCCACGTCATTCCAGATCTCCAACTGCGTGGATGTGTGTATGGTATCATTTTTATGCAAGATGGCGCACCTCTGGACATTGCAAATCCACTTAAGCAGCTGCTGAAGCACCATTTCGGAAATGCAAGAATTATCAGCCGCCATTTCCCTACAGCCTGGCCGTCCCGATCTTAATCCGTGTGACTTCTGGCTGTGGGGCTATCTGAAAGATAGCAAACTTAGCTACATTGAAGGCACGCATTGCGCAACACATTCTGAACGTGACCCTGAAAACATGTCGATCAGTTGTGGAACATGCCGTTTCTCGATTTCAACTTGTTGCAGTAAACGGTGGACAGCATAATGAACATATTTTCCGTCAGTCACTCGGAAATTAATAATTCGATTTGATTTTGATTGCTTTTTATACGGTTTTTGGCCTCAGGACAATTAAAAACCGGTGTGATTGATGCTTTTATGCAGTTTTTGACCTCAGGACAATTAAAAAGCGATTTTTCCTATCCGATGTGATATTACCTTTCCGTGGTGGATGGGCTTACGTAACTAACAGTATCACACCTGTACACCCATGCACACTGAGTAGTACAGTTTGTTTAACGTCAAACGTACACCTTCGGCATTATTGTATGATTCATTTGTCATTTGTAAAAATGGTTCAAATGGCTCTGAGCACTATGGGACTCAACTGCCGAGGTCATTAGTCCCCTAGAACTTAGAACTAGTTAAACCTAACTAACCTAAGGACATCACAAACATCCATGCTCGAGGCAGGATTCGAACCTGCGACCGTAGCGGTCTTGCGGTTCGACTGCAGCGCCTTTAACCGCACGGCCACTTCGGCCGGCTGTCATTTGTAGTCGACCACTATTAAATTATTATGCTTATAGCGCCATCTATTGCTACATGTTGTAACTATTTAAAAAGCAGATGAATCCTAAGTTTTAAATATTTTAATTACTCCGAAACTATTAATCGGATTTTTTAAGTAAGATTTTAGTTGCAAAAATTACAATAGCTACGTTTGAAAGAGCGAATTTGATTCTGATATCACTGTAGCTATGAAAAGACACGATGCGGCGTTCAGAACTACTTTCTCACAATCCATTTAAGTAAAAACGGAATTACAGTATATTAACTGTTCCGGAACTATTTGAGATGAAGAGCTTAGCTGAATCACTCTGTAGAGGAGACCCGTTATGTCACAGACCCTTCACTGCAACGTTCAACCCTGAAGTAAAATCAACAACATAATATGGCATTGATAGCGACACAAAAGCGAAGTGCCACATGGCTGCACGCACTCAAGGCCGCAGAGTTGTGCGCAGTTTGCGTAACGGCTGATACTCTTTATTTCAAGAATGTATTATTCACATCGGCGCGACGATAAAACCAACATCTTCCAGGAATGCATTGGGAACTGTGAATTTGTGTTATAGCCCTTTTTTCGTGTTGCTGTGTCAGGTCAGGAATTATTAGGTACTAAGAAATGGTTTGTAAAATACTGTCCAAAATGACTGAATATTAAAGTGTGATTGCCGAACCAGATGCAGAAGCAGTCGTTGATGGTCTGATCAATGCAGAATTGAATATTTATTCATGATTTTCAAGCAGTAACGAGTTTTCAGAAACTCATGAACTTGGGAAACCGCATCCGAGTGCCACAATGGAAACTTCAGCGTCAGTTATTAGGCATAGTTGTATCATGAATAGTAATGACGCAATTTTTCAAGTTCTACGGGAAATAAGATACTTGAAAATGTAGATGTAATTAAGCAGAAACATGAGAGTATAGAAGTAATCGAGCAGTTTGTATTAGAAGTTAATAAGAAACTTTAAAAGATAGATGGAATCAAGCTAAGCATTCATGAATCCATCTCCAATTAGAGACCGTAATTCGTAACAAGTGAGACGAATTCACCGGTATGCTTGCCGCGTAACAGGACGAACTGAGATATGAATTAGATACTAAGAATGATGAAGTAAAAACGGAAATCACTTAACTGAAGACATACATTTCCTGGTACTCGGGACAGACACGGAGTTCAGTTGCTAACACAATCCGTCGGATTAATGATTAGAACAGAAACACTGCCAACGCAGAGGGCACGTGTAATCAGAAGAATGACTGGCTAGTCAAATTAGCAAGCTGTGTTCAACAGGAATCTACGAATTTGAAAACTGCTGTTAACGACTAACAACAAACTGTTACTGAACGTAAACATTCTCATCTAAATTAATAAATTGTTGTGAAAAGAAGTTAACACCGTCTTCCACCTGTTTACTATTACTATTTCTGTACGGTTATGGACAATGACATCACTGTTCGTCACTTTCAAGCATTAAAGTCGAGCAAAGTTCTGCACACCTTTGTGTGTCTCAGTTTAAAAGTGCTTTCTCCAGACTTTGTTGAGATAGACAGGAGACTAATGTGTTAGTTACGGTGTATGAATGGTGGTTCATACACATGGCAGATTCGTCTTACAGAAAGCTTGAAAATTTCGAAATGATCTTCTTGAACGACTACAGGTCGCATACGCGACAGTCAGCAGTAAAATCTGGGTTCATCGCTACAACACAAAGGTCAAGAACCAACTGAAATAGAGCAAAAGAAACCAAAAGAAAAAACGGAAGGTTCGGAACTCTAAGCTATTGATTACAACCAAGAACACTAGAGTAAACTCAATGTGGTGAGTGAACGGCAGAAGAACCAACTGTCGAAGAAGGGCTTCAGAGAGGGGGAGTGGGTAAACAACAAGCAAAGACCGAAGCGGAAGCAGCAGCTAGAAAATAAATACCAGAAGAAGGGAAAAGCCAAGCCAAAACAAAAGAATACAAAAGAGAAAAGGAAGGCCAAGCCGAAAGAGAATCCAAGTAGGAAGAGGAGGGTGAAGGCTATGAAGAGACCAAGAGGAGGTACCAAACAAGAATCAAGCACAAAGTAAAGAAGCGTATGACAGACTGATTAACTCTTTGAGCCCCAGTGGTTTCTGCCTCAAACCATAGTTCTATTCATTTTGTTTTGAAATGCCAGTGCCTTTGGTATGAAAAACCGATGCTACGAGAGCCCTGAACAAAATATTGGTTTAAAGCAGGATCCACTGGGGCTCAAAGTTCCATTAGAGATTCCTGAAGTTTAATATCACTTGCATCCATTTCTGTATTTAATGCGTCTTTATTCCAACATATAGAACCTGTGGAAAATATTCCTCATGAAATTAACTCCATATACAACTTCTATGACATTCATCTAGTACAGCTGGAAAAATTTTGGATCGGCCTTTGATACCTCTATGGAAGGAACTACGGTCATGGACTGTCTGTTCCCATCGAACAGATAAAATCCCAAATAATTAATGTGTATGTAGTCTCACATTCCCTTTCTCCAAACTGCACTCTCAGCGTCTTCTTATATGACAAAGCAAAATGTTTATTCATGATTTAAGGCTTCTTACATACAGGGTGGAGAAAAATTGTGTCACGAAATTTTAACCCTGGATAGCTGAAGCCAGTAGGAACCAAAACTACTAATGTTGTGTACGTCGACAACGCACCATTTTTAAACTACGGAAACTTGGCGCCACGCGCTCCGATTGGTCGTAGGATTGCCCTGTTGCCGTTCGTCGGTTGACGGGCAGCGCTATGGTTCCTGCGGCCAATCTGAGCGCGTGGCGCCGAGTTTCCGCAGTTTAAAAATTGTGCGGTGTCGACCTACACAACATTAGTAATTTTGGTTCCTACTGGCATCAGTCACCCAGGGTTAGAATTTCGTGACACAATTTTTCTCCACCCTGTATACTTCAAAATCCAAGGTGGCAAGACCTCCCATATATTCCCATCTGATGTATGCCTTATATAATGTTATATGATGGATCACATTCATGTATAAGTGGAATTATGTGTATCGAACAAGTGAACCACACACAAGCTGTTTGTGGCAGGGAAGGAAGAAGTGTCTGCTCTCTCATGAGCGTCATCCGTATGTACACGTAGTGCTGCACAATAGCAGGATGGTAAAGTATGGTGCTGCACCCAGCCACATTTTTGGACAGTTGTACAATGCACTAGCTGAGCAGAATACTGTAATGCTGTAGCTGGATGCAGTTTCGTGAGCAATGCTGCAAAGCCTTGAGATGGACATTAGAGAACTGTACCCACACCTAGTTTCAAATTTGGTAGCACAGTGCATTAGCCAGACAGTATACTGCGGTGCTGTAACTGAATGCATTTGCAGAATTGTGTGGTCTTGGGTAGGGTGACACTCGTGAGGGGCAGTCTCACCCTCCCTCCCTGCCACAAACACCTTGTGTATGGCTCACCTGTTTGATACACAAAATTGTGATTTAGGGCATTCATCACTCTGTTCAAATGGTTCAAATGGCTCTGAGCACTATGGGACTCAACTGCTGAGGTCATTAGTCCCCTAGAACTTACAACTATTTAAACCTAACTAACCTAAGGACATCACAAACATCCATGCCCGAAGCAGGATTCGAACCTGCGACCGTAGTGGTCTTGCGGTTCCAGACTGCAGCGCCTTTAACCGCACGGCCACTTCGGCCGGCTTCATCACTCTGTAATACTTTCCAAATAACTGTTTTGTATAGACTTTAAATTCAGCATGTTTTTCATGCAATCCAATTGAAGCACTAATTGACTTAGGAATGCCTTTTGTAAACTCTACTTACATGGAATTTCCGTTATAGCAGTAATACTACCATACTTAGGTATATTACACATACACACACCTATACACACATTTAAATCCTCATCCTCATCATGAACTTCATGTTCCAACAGATATATGACAATATCTTCGAAGAGTGGCTTAACATATCTTCACCATAGGGTAAGTCTCACCATAGCAATCTGCATTGCTTTAGGCAAGTGTGTTGACTTATCCTACCCTAATTATGGCTTTATGCTTAACGATTCTTAAGAAATCTAGCTCCGGGGCCACATAGCAGTGGTGGCACCCATTTTTACTTTCTCATATATTGATAACACGAAATAATGATGACCTGCAGCTGTCAAGCTTCGTATATATGCTACATATTTTGTTGTAATAAATTCAATATCTATGAATGGTTTTCACATATAAATTACTTATGCACATTATTTTCATTTATCATCTTACCTCTCCTACTACTGAACTAAGTCCAACAAGAACTGGAAATGTATAAACTGTTAAGTCTCTCTCTCTCTCTCTCTCTCTCTCTCTCTCTCTCTCTCTGACATCGCAACAGCTGAACTGTTAACTTTTATCTTGTGTAACAAAATGTGCTAAGCTTCTTTGACATAGATACAACTCGACTATAAAATACTTTGACACTGAAAATGTATGAACTACGAAGACTCTCTCTCCAACAGCTGAACTGTTGAATTTTATGAGATATACACTGTCCAGTCACATTAATGTGACCTTCTGTCAAAAGCAAGAATAACCAAATTTTCCAGCTCTGACAGCTGCAAGACGTGCAAGAAGAGAGTTGATTAGGTACTGCAAAGTACAAACAGGGATGTGGAGTCATGCCGACTCCAGTGCGTTGGTCAGACACGCTAGGTTTTTTGATTGGGGATCCGTGGCAAGAACAAGATCGATCACATGGTCTCACAGATTCTCGATTGTGTTTAAATCCGGGGCGTCTGGTGGCCAGGGAAATATGGCAAACTCGTTCCAGTGCCCTTCAAACCAAGCACAAACACTACGAACTGTGTGATATGTTGCATTGTGCTGTTGGTAGATACCATTGTACTGAGGAAAACAAACCCCATGAAGGGTTGGACATGGTCCACAAGAATAGATGCATACTTATGTTGATCCACTGTGCTTTCCAGAATGACGAGATCACCTAGGAGATGCAACAAAAACAATCCCCAAGACATAACATTACCTCCTCCAGCCTGGATCATTCAGAGATCGTTGTAGAATGTTTGCTGTGGGGTATTACACGTTGTACATGCCAGTGGCTATCTGTCTAATGATTCATCTGAAAAGGCCATATATCGCCACTCAGTGGATGTCTAGCTGTGATATTAACATGCAAATTCCAGCCTCCATCACCAATGCACAGTAGTCAGCATGGGTGCATCAACCAGGCGCCTGAACCAGCTGCCTGCTTGGGAGGTCCATATGCAGCGACGTTTGCTTAATCGTCATTGAGGAGAGACTGTTGGTAGCTCCTTGGTTCATATGGGTGGTCTGTTGCTCTACAGTTGCATGTCTGTTCTCCTGTACACATCTCTGCAGCCATCATTCATTCCTGTCAGCTATGGGCTGAGATGTACCACAGTTGGTACGGCACTGGTTTTGGATAGCGCTACTTCGCCATGCATGGTATACATTAACCATTGTGGCACGCAAACAGTTTACAAACTTAGCTGTTTTGGATATGCTTCCACCCTTGACCCAAAAGCCAATGAACATGTCCTTCTGGATGTCAAATAAATCGCTCCATTTCCGCATTGTTTTCCATGTCTCCACAATGCACCGTATATACTCCCCACTGCTAGTGCTGCCACTCGCCGTCTGTGAGTGGTTATTGCACGTTGATGTCGAACATACCCTGTGGTCACGTTAATATGACTGGTCATGTATGTGAGATGGAATAAAACGCAATGCAACTCGTAAAAATATTGTTTATAGTTTGATACAACTTTTATACATTGTTAATATATATTTTTTTACTTTGTAAAATAATTCAGTATTGTTAAAACATTGTCATTTTTTTCCTACATGTACCTCAGTGATGACCCTGCAATATTCTCCAAATAACTGTTTTTATATGCTTGAAATTAACATGTATTGCATTCAAACTAATTGGAGCACTAATAGACACAGGTATGCTGTCTGTATACTCATCCTGTATGGACTTTCTCATTATAGGAGTCATACTAGCAGGCTTAGGTATAACTCACATAAATGCACTTATACACAAGTCTAACTCCTCCTCCTCATGAACTTAATGTTCCAATTAATACTCATTACAACATGTACTCGCCATAGACTGAATCTGCCCATTGCAATCTATATCGTGGTGTACAATCTGCACAGGTTCACAACACTTGGATGTTATAAACATATACACTGTGTTCGGATGCGAGATGTTAAGTTTATCTTATCACTTCGAAATATGCCTGTGGTGATTGCACTGTTGCTGCTAAAGATGTAGATGTCTCAAGGAAATGGATTGCAGTCTGTTGTCATGAATCCTCGATTTATTTCAGGTTGCTGCACAGCTGATCCCACTGCATATCACTGAATTGCACCTTTGTATCCAGGCGGATATTCTCTATTTCTACTACAATTTTCAAGTCTATGTTGGTGCTAAACTGACATTAATACAATTCAGTCCATTTGTGGAAAGTTGATACATTGTGTTGAACAGCAGACTTTTCTATTTCTACTAAAATTTTGAAGTATGCATTGGTGTTAAATTGAAATTAATGCGCTTCAGTCCACTGGTGGTCAGTTCAGTTGATAAGTGGTGTTGAACAGCAGAATTCTGATACGACTTAGTTAAGGCTCAATGAGAGGTGCAGGCATTGGATATAGTGGAAACATATAGGTACTGAAGGTACCCTCCGCCACACAGCGTCAGGTGGCTTGCGGAGTATGGATGTAGATGAAGACTGGAAACAATAACGTGCCTTGCTTCGATATTTCATGCATTACAACAGAGAGCTTGTCTACATGATGACTTAGTGGCACAGGTGATGGAGACAGTGGAAACGTAAAATCTCACAACAGCTTTGCGTGCTGACTTGATTTCTACTACATCATGTTAGGAGCTGCACAAGGGAGTATGTCTTTGTGATTGCTTGATTTTGTCTACTTCTCAGATTTATCATCAGCTGCATCACCCATGTCAGGGATCTGTTGTGCTGAGGTAGCAATACAAGAAAACCACGAAAAACACAAACACACATAATAACAATAATAAACACCGAGAAAAAGGAATGGGCTAGTACTTACATCAGGTGTGCGAGTCAATTTTTCCTGTATTGATGTGGTAGATTTCCGATGACGCTTTATAATAATGTTCAACAATTTATTATAGCATACAGAGCACAATTCGCAGATCCACTTCATGGCTAGTAAGCCTCTGCGCTGAGGACGAGTGGTTCGAGTAAATGATTGCAGTGCCACAGAAATTAGATCAAATACTCTGGATGTCAACATTCCAGGTTTTGCCGTTATCCTAAGGTTCACCGTCTTGGATTGTCATCTTATATTCTAACATCGTGGATAACGTCATGGAGCGCCATCTTTAATTCTTATCTTAGAACCATGTAGACTGCGATAGTACTCTCAGGATTGCCGTCTTAGATTGCTCACCACGCAGACTGTCCTAAGGTCATCCATCCGGTTTACAGTTTCTGGGCATGTTGTTACAGCTTTTGGCATAATCTTTTCTAGTTTTGGTGCAATTTTTTACAGTGAGGAGGTGTTTTGTTAGAGTTTTGGGGCAATTTTTTACAGTTTTAGGAGCAATTTGTTCCAATTTTCTTTTAACTTATAGATGTGTGGGATGAAGTGTTTATAACCTCTCCTATACAGTGTGCGAATTGTTCAGTTTCCCCACCATATTCCAGCTTCGTGTACAATACTCGAAGTCTAAACTTATCAAAAATATTTCAGAATTGACATCTCACGACACTCGATCTTATGATCAGCAAAACACCGCCTTTGCAAGCATCCTTTTAATTAATTGTGTGAGGGTAAGTTTCATAAAGTGTTGCAACACTTTGAGGGGTGCTTGACTGATATGAATGCATCAAAGGTGTTACTGAACATTAGCTCTGCACTTACAATTTACAGGAATTGTATAAACATATGTTAGTTACCTCTGTAAATCTGAAATAATCCACCGAGTGGGGTACAACAGCAGATCCTCTCACTATAATGACCATTCACAACCTTGGTCAGCAAAAGTCTTCCCACAAAACACCTTATTGAAGGAGGCACCAAACGAAGATGCATCTGGGGAATGTGAGGTACACGATTTCCCTGATAGACTCTTAATCATCTTGCATGTAAATCGAATCGTTCAATTTCAGAATCATAGAGATTTTGAGAAGTGTCAGGTATTAGTGAGTTTCTGCCAGTTCTATGCTCGCATTCCTGTAGCTTGTTTGTCAGTTATTGTGAGAGATGCTGAGATGAGCTAATAGTCTGTCCTGTTCGTGTTCACAACATTAGTGCAATAACAGCACCATCCTTTTAAGTTCAGACCTCAAATGCTGATACTTTCATTCGTCCATTTCTGCCAAAGAGTTCACTTTCATCGTGTTGGCCAATGCGATATGTATTGATAAGTTTCGGTTTTTGTAAGTATAGCTGATAACGAACTGTGAAAAGCCAGCATCTCACTGCAGGCACCGGTTAAAACCAAAGGTAGAATTTAAATGCATCAACACTGTGTACGTTACAATTCTCGAGTCTTCCAGAGATTCCAAGGGTATATCAACAATGAAATACGCAAACGTAGCGCATTTGAGAGATGAAATACCGCCAAACATGTGAAATTATCGTTCATATTATTCCAAGCTGCTACTCAAAGTATTTTGTTGCTCAACATTTCCGCCGCATGTGGTTTCACAACCCTTTTTCTGGTTTGCTCGTGTGTTTGCGATGATGGTTTCTAACGTTTCTCGATGTAGTTGACTCACTGTATCTGTTCGCATCCATATAAACGATTTTGCTTTGCTCGCGATTTTTCAATATCTGACTTAGCTGTCTTCTTAAAATGCTCTGAGCTGTGGTCTTAGGTATTTCACTAAAACGTTCTGTTTCAAAATCTAATGTATGTATATACCTAACAGACCTTCATACACAGCATACTAGAAGGCAGCTTGTATCACTGGTATTCATTACCTTTACTGATTACTGCCATTATATGAAATGCACATCATTGTAGCAAATCGTTCTCAAATCTGTCGGAAACGTCAATTTTCTGCACTTACATCTTTAGGTTCCTCGGCTGTCTCCATTTAGGATTTTTTCCATTGTTATTTCGATTCCCCACGAAGTGAGTAGACTGGCTGCGGATAAAAAACTGCTCTTCACCCAAAATTTACATGTATTTAAAAGGTTATTAAAATACATAAATATTGACGTCAATAAATGATTTAAAAAAATTGGTGGGCAATATATACAATTTTTACACAGGAACATATGAAAATAAAGCTTTTTAACACATTGGTGGATAATATTGATGTCGCTCGAAGAAAGGATGACAGATGCTCAAAACAAATACTAGACCAGATCCTGGGGGGAAGACCACCGCACCGATGGAGCTGAAACGTACGAAAGACAGCTGGATTCAGTTAGCAATAGGAAGCTCGAGATCGGCAGAAATAAAACAACTTCCTGGGATCCCATGCTGCACGCCGACTCAGAGGCCTCATCACCAAGTGACTCAATTGGCTGCTGCTGCTGATAATGATGATGACGATGATGACAGGAAATTCTTTAATATGGCTCAAATCTGATCCCTGTTACAAGGAACTAAAGGTATCATTATAAACTATTCCTGTATCATGTTTAGAACTAGTTTCATATGGGGTTTGACAAGATTACGTTTGTGGCTTTACTTTTGCTTGTGTATGTTACTGATCTTCCAATGAGTCTGAAACGTCTATTAATGTGTATCACCAGTTTTGATTTTCTTTGTGACAGTGACGTTTAAGTGATGTTAAACTCAAAAACCATTTCACTAAGAGTGACAAGAAAACAACCATATTGACGAGAGAAAAGGATGGAATGGAAGACATAATTACAACCGTAATAAATATCGAAAGGAAATGGACGGCAATTTTCTAATCAGGTGAACTTCTGTTAGATGACCAAGGAGATTCATTAATGTAATCGAAAACATTAGAAGCAACCAAGGCGACGATATAATGGAAGCAGTACACATGAAATTAGAAAATATGAAAGAGCAATGTGGGCTCTAACTGCTGAAGATTGTAACGCATGGAGCAGTTTAGAGGAGGCCTTCATCTGGAAGTCAGTGTAAGTAAACTGGCGATGTTAACATAAAGTTGATCTTTAACTGAGTTTATGATTTCATAGTGTAGCAAGCAGTAACTTTATTTATTAGTAACAACAACTAGAACTTGATAATCCCTAGAAAACGATCTCCGCCTATTGAGGTAGGTTTCAATGTTTCGATTACTTCATAGACCCAGGTTGTTGTTCATTACTAGCTTAAAGTAGTATTTCGGTTTTTAATGCCACGGTTATTTGTTAATCCGTTGTTGTTCTTAGTGTAAAGTAGCTACAAACAGGTTATCAGATGCAATGATAACGCATGTATGAACTTTTTTGTTTCTTTCTTTTGTAGGTTTCTTGCCAGTGCCGGCATCAATGCAAAAGCATAGACTTCGAACAAAAATTTAACATTTTTAATCAGTTTTACTAACTAGGAGATAATATATAAAAAAATGTAATCTAATGAGAAACATAAGTATTTGTGAAGTTAAACGTAGGCGACATGAATCGTATAAGCATGCGGAAGAAAGTCGAAAGCAGACTAGTGTATTTTTACGGTTGCTGAAGGTAGAGGTGATCATCAGGAAAATCAACTTTGGAAATCTATGATATCACAAAGCCATGGTTAAATCGAAAAAGCGTGGTGACGTTTCCTGCTTTGAACGTAGGGGGAATAAAATAATAGAAAGGAAAAACACCGCTGATGATGTACAACGTACAGTTATAAGCAAAGGAGTTGAAAGGGAAACAATGAAAGGATTACAACTATCGCTGTTAGGCGTGGAAGGTAGATTGAAAAATGAGAAAGAGGATGAATTGAAAAATTTTATTCCTTACTTGAAAGCAGAAAACAAACTTTTTTATGTAGAGTTGGTTCAGTTACTGTGTTTCATTTTTAAGACAAATTCTGCACACTTTCTGCTTTTTGACATTTTGCCTTCTAAAAGACATTAACTTTCATTTTTTTATTCCTAGTTTCTTTCCTAAACTAAACCTCAGCCCGTTTTTGCTGACTGCTCTTTAAATGAACAACATACAAAAATGTGTTCTAGGTTATTATAACAGTATAAAGACATTTCTCCTTTCATTATTTATTTGAATTTTGCACCTACCCGGATTTTATGGTATGAGGTATGGCACATACTCCATTATTACATTATTTACATCTGCATGATTACTTTTCCAATTCACATTTAAGTGCTTGGCAGAGGGTTCATCGAACCACAATCATCCTATCTCTCTACCGTTCCACTCCCGAACAGCGCGTGGGAAAAACGAACACCTAAACCTTTCTGTTCGAGCTCTGATTTCTCTTATTTTATTTTGATGATCATTCCTACTTATGTAGGTTGGGCTCAACAAAATATTTCCGCATTCGGAAGAGAAAGTTGGTGACTGAAATTTCGTAAATAGATCTCGCCGCGACGAAAAACGTCTTTGCTTTAATGACTTCCATCCCAACTCGCGTATCATATCTGCCACACTCTCTCCCCTATTACGTGATAATACAAAACGAGCTGCCCTTTTTTGCACCTTTTCGATGTCCTCCGTCAATCCCACCTGGTAAGGATCCCACACCGCGCTGCAATATTCTAACAGAGGACGAACGAGTGACGTGTAAGCTGTCGCTTTAGTGGACGTTGCATCTTCTAAATGTCCTGCCAATGAAACGCAACTTTTGGCTCGCCTTCCCCACAATATTATCTATGTGGTCTTTCCAACTGAAGTTCGTAATTTTTACACCCAGGTACTTAGTTGAATTGACAGCCTTGAGTATTGTACTATTTATCGAGTAATCGAATTCCAACGGATTTCTTTTGGAACTCATGTGATAAAAACTGAATGGACAGTCAAACTTTGATAAGTCGTTATAGAATAATGTCAGATACCAATCAAGGCGAAAAAATTGCAAACAATTCCAGAATGTTTTTCTTAGGGTTTCTTTTTTGCTACTTACTCAACACTTTCATTTTGGTACTTAGCACGGATATTATAGTCAGTCTACAAATATTTAAAAACGAACTACTGTCTTTTGAAACAACTTTCCTGATGATTACTATACAACATAATTTGAATTTACAGCACAAAAATGTTTGTAACACAATTTCGTGTGGTGAAGTCTATTTGTCAACGCTGCAATAATATGTGGGACAAATATCTTGACTCAGTACTGTGCTGAACACTTAGTGAAATGCCCAGAGTTCCGCGCCGAGAATTCTATTACTGGTTTAGAAGCATGCTATTATTTTTTTCTAATTGTATCTGTCCTGTTTCTTAAACGATACATTTCCTACAACTACATTTATTTTGACGTTGAACATAACAGTTATCGGTCATTCATGTGAGAAATATTGAGGAAAAGTGGTAACCAAGTAAAACTGCCAAGGGCCTTGCTCCGTTGAATACACCAGTTCACGCTGCAGCACCAAAGTAATGTCGGGTCGGGCACTTGGATGAGTGATTGTCCGGGTACATCACGTGCTGTTAGCTCCCATCTCTTTGGCTGTACGGCAAAGGGGAGGCGAGGTGGTAGCGTAAATTTCCTGACCACCAGACGCTGCGCCAGTGTCATGCATTAAAATCCAAACCTCTCTGCAGTGTCTCATGAAGTGAGGGCTGGAGACTCTGTTAATGGTGATTCGGCCTTCGGATGGGGACGTTAACTCAGCGGCCCTCTTCGTGGTATTCGAGAGGAGTAGTCTATGTGCCGGCACCGGGTTTCACCCTCTCCCTTCTCTCATCACCACCCATCACCACACTACACACACCCGTTACAGTTACTTACACCTACCAGATACACTTACACACCAACTTAACCAAACAATGTGGCACAGGGCTTAGCACACTGCACTTGCGTTCAGGAGGGCGACGTTTCAAATCCCCTTCCAGTCGTGCAGATTTAGGTTTCCAGTGATTTCCCTAAATCGCTCTACGAAAATTCCGCGACGGTTCCTTTGAAATGGCGGGATCGATTTCTTTCCCCATCCTTTAATTACTCCGAACTAATATTTCATCCCTAATAAAAATATGCCGACGGATGTTAAACCATAATTTTCCTTCCTTGATTCCTTCCTTCCTTAAACACACACTTCTCACAATTTGCAAAGGAAAGCATTCTGAGCGAAGGACAGAAAACTTTTACAGCAAGGGGGCTGAGACTGCCCTTCGGAGTCTCCCAATGTCATACGACTTACCATTTTCATCAGTTAAAAATGAACCACATTTATAAGAGCATTATCAGCGAGGAGATGTTAAATTTATATACTACATTCAATGAGAGCGGCCAGTTGCAATATTTTAAATGCCTCCGTAGCTGCGTGGTCATCACGTCTGACTGCCATGTAAAGGACCTTGGTTGGATTCCCGGTACTGTCGGGGATTTTCCCGTGAAGGAAAAGCTAGAATGGGAGCCACTCAGCCTAGTGATTCCAGCTGAGGAGCTTCTTCACCGAGTAATAGCAACTCCAGGTCACGTAGACTGACAACGGCCCTGAGAGCGGTTTGTTGATCCCACGCCCGTCCGTACCGCATCCTATGATGCCCTGGCATAGTGCGACACGGCGGTCGGTCAGAACCGATGGGCCCGTGAGGGGCTGTGGACGGAGTTGAGTTCAGTTTATCGATGACAACATGTCTTTCGCAAAACATACACGGTCTTTGGAGTGGATGCTCAGACCCCCTTGCATCTTCAAACATTTTGTGATTCGATACATCATTCTTCGCTGCATAGCTGCAGTGACAGTTACAAGAGAAGCATTTAAGTGCAGTACCAGTTCTTCTAAATTTATCGGAAGAATAGAATAAACTTGGTTAATGCCTCTGAAGTGGGTCGCTAGACCTGCTGGTGAGGTTATGATCTGAAGAAATGTAATGAGCATGAAAGCGGCAAGTATGAGAGTTGGTACTAACTGACAGAACGAATATCAAAAGTGTATACTGGCAACTGGGTTGCAACAGAACTGCCTAGCATAAAAGAAGCTGGGATCAAGCAAGACGTAGAGAGTTGTTGTTGATTTTTAAAGTTTCCGTGCCTCAGTCGGTAGAAACTAAACTCTTATAGGATCACTTTGTTGTCCGTCTGTCAGTCTGTTAAGAACTCTTTTTCACAGGAAAGGGTAGAGGTATCAAGTTGAAGTTTATGTCAAATACTAACGTCTACGGTCCCTTTACGTCGTAAAAAATATAAGTTTCTAAGTCAGTGGAATCAAAAGATACGGCCATTTATGTCATTTTTTCATACTCTCTGACTTACCCATTAAAATCTGTAGGTGATCTGAACACGTAAATAAGTTTGCACACAACTCTGAGAGCACGACTTCTACTTGCACTTGCCCGTTCTTTTTTTCCCTTTGGAGATGGGGTATAACTGAAGGGAAACCATTCTGACAGTGGACCGGAAAGCATGGAGTGGTGTATAGCGTGGAAGAGTTGGGGGTTGGGTTATTTGGGGAAGGAGACCAGACAGCGAGGTCATCGGTCTCATCGCATTATGGAAGGACGGGGAAGGAAGTCGGCCGTGCCCTTTCAAAGGAACCATCCCCGCATTTGCCTGGAGCGATTTAGGGAAATCACGGAAAACCCAAATCAGGATGGCCGGACGCGTGATTGAACCGTCGTCCTCCCGAATGCGAGTCCAGTGTGCTAGCCACTGCGCCACCTCGCTCGGTAGAGCGTGGGAGAGAGCAAAGTAAACATGTCAAGGTAAAATACGTCTTTAAAAGTAGATAGGATTGTACTCTCATTTTCGTGCTAGTATTAAATAATTGCATTTATTTTCAAATGGTTCAAATGGCTCTAAGCACTATGGGACTTAACATCTGTGGTCATCAGTCCCCTAGACTTAAAACTACTTAAACCTAACTAACCTAAGGACATCACACACATCCATGCCCGAGGCAGGATTCGAACCTGCGACCGTAGCAGCAGCGCGGTTCCAGTTTGAAGAGCCTAGAACCGCTCGGTCACAGCGGCCGGCTGCATTTATTTTGTCGCGTGTTGCCATGCCGAGTTCTGCACACTGAACTAACTTCGCAGCACCGTTGCAGAGTACTGAATAAACATACTTCTTACACATGTGATTACTATGTAACCAAATTCCCTTTCGTTGACGTCTATTTTCTACCGAAAATATGTACGGGACGAAATCCTGTAACAGACATTTTTTTACTGTTAGTACGCAAGGAGTTGGGATGTGGCGTCCGCGTGCGTGAATATTGGTTCACCTGCACAACTAAAAGTAGTACGCCATTGGTCGCACTTTAACATTAACCTGTCGATTCGAAACCGGTTACAGTTTGCCTGATTACCATTTGTGTTTTCAGTAAGAATTCACTTGTATTTTCACACAGTCAGAAGCTTATGTTTATATTTACGACGAAATAGTAAAATACCTGAGAATTAAATTAGAGGGAGACTGAGGTAACATATCTCTGGATGTCGTTCCATATCTTTGTTTCCTGCAAGAAGGTATAAAAGGGCACTGCTCTGACGGATCTGTCATTTTTACTCAGATGATTCATGTGGAAAGCCTTCCGACGTGATTATAACCGCACGACGGGAATTGACAGACTTGGAACGCGGATTGGTAGTTGAAGCTAGACGCATGGGATATTCCATTTCGGAAATAGTTAGGGAATTCAGTATCTCGAGATTCACAGTGTCTTGAATGTGCCGAGAATACCACATTTCAGGCATTACCTCTCACCACGGGCAACGCAGTGGCTAACAGCCTTTACTTAACGACCAAGAGCAGCGGCGTTTGCGTATAGTCGTCGGTCCTTACAGACAAGCAACACAAATAACCTCAGACATCAATATAGAACATACGTATCTGTTACGGCAGTGCCGCGAAATCTGGCGTTAATGGGCTATGTCAGCAGACGACCAACGCGAGAGCCTTTGCTAACAGCACGATTTCGCCTGCAGCGCCTCTTCTACGGCCATATCGGTTGGATCCCAGTCCATTGGAAAACCGTCCCCTGGACAGATGAGTCCCAATTTCAGTTGGTAAAAGGTGATGATAGGGTTCTAATATGTTGCAGACCCGCCGAAGCTGTCAGGCCGGCTGATGTGGCCGAGCGGTTCTAGGTGCTTCAGTCTGGAACCGCGCGACCACTTAGGTCGCAGGTTCGAATCCTGCCTCGGGCATAGACGTGTGTGATGTCCTTAGGTTAGATAGGTTTAAGTAGTTCTAAGTTCTAGGGGAATGATGACCTCAGATGTTAAATCCCATAGTGCTAAGAGCCATTTGAGCCCTTTTTTTTTCAGCAAGGCACTGTCCAAGCAGGTGGTGGCTCCATAATGGTGTGGGCTGTGTTAACATGGATCACTGACTAGAAATGGTCATGTTCGGCTACTTGGAGACTATTCATGGAATTCGTATTCCCAAACAACGATGGAATTCTTGTGGATGGCAATGTGCTGTGTCATCGGACCACAACTGTTCGCAGTTGGTTTGAAGAACATTCTGGGCAACTCGAGCGAGTGATCTGGCCACTCACATCGCCCGACATCAATCTCATCGAACATTTCTGGAACACAATAGAGAGGTCAGTTAGTGTACAAAATCATGCACAGGCAACACTTTCGCAATTATGTACGACTATAGAGGCAGCATGGCTCACTATTTCTGCAGGGAACTTCCAGTGACTTGTTGAGTCCATGCCACGTCGGGGTGGTGCACTACATCGGACAAAAGGAGGTCCGACACGCTATTAAGGAGGTATCCCATGCTTTTTGTCACCTCAGTGTACAGGGGCTGGACAAAATTATGGAAACGCCAAAAACAGAACACGTTACCACGCCTAATACAGTGTAGGAAAACCGTTGAATTTCAAAACAGCTTCCAGTCGTCTCGGAACGGAAAATACAGGTCCTGTATGGTTTTCAAGGGAATCTTATACCATTCCTCCTGGATAATAGTGGCAAGCTTACGTAATGATGATGGAGGTGGACAGCGATCACGCATTCTTCTCTGCAAAGTAGGCCACAAAGGCTCAAGAATATTGAGATGTGGTGACTGTGGTGACCAGCGGAGATGCGACAATTCATCATCGTGCTCACAGTGCCAGTCCTGGACGATGGGAGCTGTGTGAACCTGGGCCCTGTCGTCTTAGGACACCACCATTGGGGAGCAAAGTTTGCATTACGGCATGGACCTGACTAGCCAAAATGGTCATGTAACCCTTGGCGGTAATGCGACCTTGCAGAGTAACTGTGGGGCCCATGGATAAACACGATATGAGTCCAAATCATCACCGAACTGCCGCCATGTTTTACTCTTGAAACGTAAACTCGGCCAGGAATTGGAAAAAGTGTGAAAAAGGACTCATCCGAATGCAGGCTTTCAAGGCTGGTATTTGCGTTATTGCTGATAATTGTTTTACGTGCATAAGGCTGTGTTGCAAGGTATAATTTTCTGCCTAACGTTTCGTCTTCCAATGTTGCAGACACCATCAGAGGCTTTAACGATCCAGAAAGCAGCAACAGTCTCAAACAAGCTCAGCATGCCGAACTTTTTAATGAAAAGAAAAGCAACTAAAAGGGTAATTTTCCTTCCGTCACAAATCGTATCTGCAGAGCTTTCAGAAAAAACGGTATTGATACAGTGTTTAAGCCAACTAGAAATGAGCACGAATAACTAAACAATGCAAAGGACCCATGACCGACGCTTGCTACACCAGAAGTATGTACAATATTCCTTGCACTTGCGGTCAAGTGTACATTGAGACTACAAAAAGAAAGAACACAAGGGCAACTGTCGCGCGGGCAAGACAGATAAATCAGCAGTAGCAGATCAAGCACTGAGACCAGGAAACCACCAAATTCGTTTCTCTGGCATTGTGATTTTAGCAAGGTGTAATAATTACTGTCCTAGGATGTACAGAGAGGCCATAGAAATTCAAGAGCACGAAAACAACTTTAACAGATAAGGATTAGGATTGAAATTAGACAACTTGTGGGCCTTAGTACTAAACAAAACAAACGGCACTAACTCTTCCCACACTTCGGCACGACGTCGCGATCACAGGCAGCAGTCTGATGACGTCACGAACCGACACATACGTGAATATATTACATGAAGTTCGGTTTGCTGAGCATGTTTGAGACTGTAACTGCTTTATTATATGACTGGGTGTTGTGTGATGTCCTTAGGTTAGTTAGGTTTAAGTAGTTCTAAGTTCTAGGGGACTGATGACCATTGATGTTAAGTCCCATAGTGCTCAGAGCCATTTGAACCATTTTTTTTTGCTTTATTATTCGTTAAAGACTCTGTTAGTTATTACAGCATTGGAAGACGAAATGTTAGGCAGAGAATTATGCCTTGACCACGGCCGTATACCCAAATATCAAATATCAGCAACAAGACTCATCCAACCAAATGACATTCTCAAATCAAATGGTTCAAATGGCTCTAAGCACTATGAGACTTAATATCCGAGGTCATCAGTCCCCTAGACTTAGAACTACTTAAACCTAACTAACCTAAGGACATCACACACAACCATACCCAGGGCAGGATTCGAAACTGCGACCGTAGCAGCAGCGCGGTTCCGGACTGAAGCGCCTAGAGCCGCTCGGCCACAGCGGCCGGCAGATGACATTCTCCCGATGCTTCATAGCCCCGGTTTTATAGCTTCAGCACCACGTTTTACTGTTTCGGGTATTTGTATCACTAATGAGTGATTTTGGAATTTCAGCTCGCCCTGAAATTCCTGCTTCTGGAGCTCCCTTCGTGTACTTGGTGCTGACAGAGTGTGTGAGAACGACATTCAGTTCTGCAGTAACTTCTGCAGCTGTCGTCCTCTTAAATTTCGTCACAATCCTCTTCAGTAACCACCCTTCATCACTCAACACACACTTTTGTCCGTGTTCTGACCTAGCGGATGACGTTCTTCCGCTTTCCCTGTTGTTGTTGTGGTCTTCAGTCCTGAGACTGGTTTTATGCAGCTCTCCATGCTACTCTATCCTGTGCAAGCTTCTTCATCTCCCAGTACCTACTGCAACCTACATCTTTCTGAATCTGTTTAGTGTATTCATCTCTTGGTCTCCCTCTACAGTTTTTACCTACCACGCTGCCCTCCAATACTAAATTGGTGGTCCCTTGATGCCTCGGAACATGTCCTACCAACCGATCCCTTCTTCTAGTCAAGTTGTGCCACATACTTCTCCCCAATCCTATACCTCCTCATTAGTTATATGATCTACCCATCTAATCTTCAGCATTCTTCTGTAGCACCACATTTCGAAAGCTTCTTTCCCTGTATGCAGCATAAATCTTCGATACGGCGCCCCTTGGAACACCAAATACTTTGGCTCCCTTGGTTACGAAAGCACCTACCAGACGAGTAACAACCATTTACCCATATTTGAATTCACTGAGCTCTTACATAATGCACTCACATCTCCAAAAAACTGCTGGCCACGGCTGACATCCACAACGTATTGAGGGCACTGCAGAGATGTCGTTCATGATCAAATACAACAGCACAACTGCAAGCTTGGACACCACCAGCATTTATTTTCAAGCATGCATATCTCGTGGTGTTTCCATATTTTTGTCCAACCCCTACACATATTGCCATGACTTTCTGAAGCGAAGTGCATGAGGCTACTGATGGAGGACAAATTACTATTAAACTTTTCCACATAGCTGTTGGCGCTGCATTACGAACTATATGTTGAATGGTATCTCTCACACCCTGACTGACCGCGGTCTTGAAGTGGATTCTTCCACGGATCTGTAACGCATTGAGACACTCTCTTCTTATTTATTTTGGTCAGCTAAGGCCGGGAGCTTTCTCGTGACCGTGACACTGGAAATCCGTGCCCTGGTCGCGTTCTCCAGTCCCGCAGCCGGACGTAGAATTTACCGTTAGGCGCCAAATTATGCTACCAGACAGTGGCGCAATAGCTGCTCCGGTCTGCTTCCTCGCCCCACCTAAGCGGAAATGTGGTCTGCCACACAGATCGGACCGGAAGTAGCGCACGCGTTCCTGAGAGAAGGCGGGTCACCCACGTTTGTTTGGAACACTTGCTATATCTTCGCACTTATAAAGACATTAGTCTAGCACAGTATTATTGAACCTGGGAGTGGGGGCGCTTCTTCGGTAGACTTACCGTGAGTTTTTATCGCGGCATTTTACGAGAACACGTGAAAAACTTGACGAAATATGCACATCTGTCTTGAAATCATTCACAATGCGATGCATTTCCATTAGTCACCACTGTACTTGTTTACTGTAAGGTCAGCGCGTGTTTCCGATAACGGCCATGGGAAGTCAAGTGCAATAATATCGCTGTAGGGTTGCACCTGTTAACGACAGAGACAGGTCATTACACTCCCTTTTTACAGTAAGTTTTACACTAAAATATGGCCCAAATCTCAGCCTTTTCATCTGCTTTCAATTTTGCCGTGATTACTCTCAATAACTCAAGAGGATAACAAATAAAAGAGGCTTTGCCGTTTTGTTAGATACCCAAACCTATTTCATCACAGGTGCGGCACCGTCAGTGGGCTTTGTCTTTTATTGTTTCTTTTCTACATTGTGTGTGTGTTAATACAAATCAGCCACCGCTCTCAACTATTACACCATGTCATAATTGGTGTAATTGACTTGTTCTGAGCTGTACTTATTTGCCAGCCAGGTGCTTTTGTGTTGCTTTTATATTTAAAATGACGTTCCCGTGCTCTCTGGTAAATTCTGCATCTTGTTACATTGCTGTGCCTTAGACACACATTTCAGTGAAACGCAGCAGTACCGCGCTAGCCTCTAGAGAACTCGAGTCACAACGCACCCTTTGGATTTCCCACTACTTTTTGGTTTATTCTGCTTTTTGAATGAAGCCCACTGGTTTTGTGGTGACTTAGTAGAACTCGATACGTTATGTCCCATACGGGTTGCAAGTTTTTCAGTACCCAGAGTGAGTGAACTATAGTCTACACAAAACTTATTCCCCACTAACAGAGTCTTCCTATAGACACACTAACTATAGTCTCAATTCCGTTTACTAACAACTTTGCAAGAAATAAAAGGATAATTGAAACAATTGTTAAATAAATGAGTTCAATTATATTAGGTAATAATAATGCTATTTAATACCAGCGTAAGAAATTTGAATGCTGAGGAAAATATAACTAATGTAACCTGAGAAGTGCTTTAAGCTTGAGTTATTAGCGTCCCATCGGTTACTGAACCTTAGCAGATTTGATGAAAGCATTGTTAATGATCCTGTGAATGGATATTACACTAATAATGTTAGGTACAGAGTTACATGCTATTGGCGTGGAAAGGAGACGTTGAGAAGGTGAGGCAAATCATTAGGGACCACATAACGAATAAAGTTTTATTGCAATCTTGAAGTCTGGCCATTCGAATGACAATGTTATTTATTCTCGGTGAACCAGGGTCTTTTGATTAAAAACGCAGGTCCACAGGTACAGCATTGTTGCCCTTAGCGCCGTCATCACCGGTTTGTCTTATTCAGGTTTGATACAGATAGAGGGGATGTGGTCATGGACGGGCATGTCCCGTTTTGAAATGGATCATGCCTCTACTTCGATTAATATAATGAAGTTTCGTTCTTTCACGAATGCTTGGGAACAGTTTGTAAAGGCGACGGCAACTGTCATTACCGTCCCATTCTCTTTGCACGTACTATTTCTTTGGAACTTTACTCATGGTATGCTCACCTTTTCAAGGTCTCTGTTTCACGTCAATAGCTTGCATCTCTGCACCTAAGTGTATATACACATGATACGAGGGTCGTACAATAAATGACGCCACTGTTTTCTGTTTAGAGCCGTTATTATATACCGGGTGAGTCAGGAGAAAACGTACACGCTTTGAGGGTTAGTAATATTAGTGAATCTGAACAAAAAACTTCGTATGGACATATGCCCTATTCCGAATAGTTTCGAGGTAGGATACATTTAATATAACTTTCGTACTTTTTCTTGAATAACTCGAAAACCGCACCCTGCAGCGAAAATGTGTCGCTATACAAAATTAAACAACATTAAATTTCCTACAAACGAAGTGCTATTTTTTTTCTCTGCGAGAATATTAAAAATATCGCGCGGCGCACATGTATTTTATCTTAAGTTGTTTTTGTAAGCCCATTTGAGGTAGTTTCCCGACTTCATAGACCACAAGTGTCCCGTATCATTTGTCTCACTTCCTCTACGGAACTGTGGTATGCTATAAACAATGATGATGTTTAAGTAATACAGAAAATAAGAAACAATGTACATTAAATGTATTTTATCTCGGAAACCATTCGAAATAGGACGTATGTCCAAATGAAGTTTTCTGTTCAGAATCGCTAATACTGTCACGTGCCATTCCTCTTCTCTCACTCCGTATAGGATAACGTCCTTTTAGGTGCTTCAGATCCGCTGTTTCTTCTGTATGCGTGCGTAGTTTCGAAGAGTTACGACAGATAACAGAGTAATAGTCTACTGTACCATCAAAATGGCGTCTACTCAAAAAGCTAGATTAAATGTAGCGAAGTAAGTGACGTTAAATCTTTGCGAAGATTATCCTCATTTCTAGTACTGATTTCATGAACTGAACTGCTGGTTTGAAAATATATAGTTTTTAATGACAATTTTCATGCAGGAATAATGTAATGAAAGCAACCACAATATGATAGATTTTTCATTTTTATCTCAATTAGGTCTGGCAACATTCGCATTGCAAATAGAGATCTACACTCCTGGAAATGGAAAAAAGAACACATTGACACCGGTGTGTCAGACCCACCATACTTGCTCCGGACACTGCGAGAGGGCTGTACAAGCAATGATCACACGCACGGCACAGCGGACACACCAGGAACCGCGGTGTTGGCCGTCGAATGGCGCTAGCTGCGCAGCATTTGTGCACCGCCGCCGTCAGTGTCAGCCAGTTTGCCGTGGCATACGGAGCTCCATCGCAGTCTTTAACACTGGTAGCATGCCGCGACAGCGTGGACGTGAACCGTATGTGCAGTTGACGGACTTTGAGCGAGGGCGTATAGTGGGCATGCGGGAGGCTGGGTGGACGTACCGCCGAATTGCTCAACACGTGGGGCGTGAGGTCTCCACAGTACATCGATGTTGTCGCCAGTGGTCGGCGGAAGGTGCACGTGCCCGTCGACCTGGGACCGGACCGCAGCGACGCACGGATGCACGCCAAGACCGTAGGATCCTACGCAGTGCCGTAGGGGACCGCACCGCCACTTCCCAGCAAATTAGGGACACTGTTGCTCCTGGGGTATCGGCGAGGACCATTCGCAACCGTCTCCATGAAGCTGGGCTACGGTCCCGCACACCGTTAGGCCGTCTTCCGCTCACGCCCCAACATCGTGCAGCCCGCCACCAGTGGTGTCGCGACAGGCGTGAATGGAGGGACGAATGGAGACGTGTCGTCTTCAGCGATGAGAGTCGCTTCTGCCTTGGTGCCAATGATGGTCGTATGCGTGTTTGGCGCCGTGCAGGTGAGCGCCACAATCAGGACTGCATACGACCGAGGCACACAGGGCCAACACCCGGCATCATGGTGTGGGGAGCGATCTCCTACACTGGCCGTACACCACTGGTGATCGTCGAGGGGACACTGAATAGTGCACGGTACATCCAAACCGTCATCGAACCCATCGTTCTACCATTCCTAGACCGGCAAGGGAACTTGCTGTTCCAACAGGACAATGCACGTCCGCATGTATCCCGTGCCACCCAACGTGCTCTAGAAGGTGTAAGTCAACTACCCTGGCCAGCAAGATCTCCGGATCTGTCCCCCATTGAGCATGTTTGGGACTGGATGAAGCGTCGTCTCACGCGGTCTGCACGTCCAGCACGAACGCTGGTCCAACTGAGGCGCCAGGTGGAAATGGCATGGCAAGCTGTTCCACAGGACTACATCCAGCATCTCTACGATCGTCTCCATGGGAGAATAGCAGCCTGCATTGCTGCGAAAGGTGGATATACACTGTACTAGTGCCGACATTGTGCATGCTCTGTTGCCTGTGTCTATGTGCCTGTGGTTCTGTCAGTGTGATCATGTGATGTATCTGACCCCAGGAATGTGTCAATAAAGTTTCCCCTTCCTGGGACAATGAATTCACGGTGTTCTTATTTCAATTTCCAGGAGTGTATTTGTCGTCATGTTTTAGGCTATACTGGTGGGAAACCTCTTACAAATTCTAAATGCCATACAGTGTGTTTTTCAAAGTTTAGTAAATAGTAACAAAGAATTGGCTACGAACCATTCATTTAATGTCTATGAAAATTTCATTCACCAATCTTTCTAAAACTATGCTTGATCTGTTATGTATTTCACTTTTTGTATCATCCGCAACAAAACAAACATGGCATTTGGTCATTGATATGCACAAGAAAAAGCAAGGGCCCTAAGTAGGAACCTTGTGGATACCACATGCAATCAGTTCCCACTTGAATGATGACTGCTAGTTTAATACATGTCTCTTTCCTAATGACGACCTTTGTTTCCTGTCAGGGATTAGCGTTTGAAGCATTCTGCAGAATTTCCTGTCACACCGTAATGTTTTTATTTGCTTAAAAGAATATTGTGATACACATAGCCAAATGCCTTTGACACATCACAAAATGAACGAGTAGCCTGTAATGTATTGTCTAATGAAATAAGTACATTCTCACTGTGTGTGGCGATAGCCTTCTCAACATCAAACCCCTCTGGAAATCCGAACTATGACTTTGACAATATATTATTTGGTGTCAGATGATTAAGAAGCATTAGTCTATTACTCTCTCTAAAATTTTCGAGAATGCTGGCCAAAGAGAAATCCAACGGAAATTTGACGGGAGTTCTGTATCTGCTTCCTTGAAGTAAAGCTTAACTTCAGCAGATTTAAACCGTTCTGGAACTGTTATATTGATAATTGACTGGTTACACAGGTAACTTAACATGTTACTAAACTCAGAAGCATATTGATAATTAATATTTATTATATTTTATCCTCTAGTTTTTTTTCTTATTTTGAAGATTTTGTGGTGGGCATCTTACTATCGCGCGAAGTAAATCTGGTGATCCAAAACTGATGCTTATAGATTTTTAAATGTTCGAAAATAGTGTACATACGATTTCGTCAGGTTGAATATAGAAGATACTTCGGGATTTCACGTGAATGACTTTAAGTGTCTGAGCAACTTCAGTCTCTGCCACTATTTTACATATGCTGTTCGCTACAAACGCCTTCGTGACTGCTTTCCTTAAGTCTGTCAATGGCCGTGTGGCCTGAAAGTCAAAAGCCAATGATAAACAACAGTCAAGGCGAAACCACTTTGACAAGGAAAAAAGCTGAAGCCACTGACAATTTTTAAGAACACGACACAGAGTGGACCCAGGAATAGACCAATTCCTTTAATAGCCTTTTCACGCTAGAAAACTAACAAACAAGTGAAAGATGCATTACACCTTTCTCATGTCAGAGCTACGGAAGGAAGGAAGATTAGAGTTTCATGTTCCGACGAGAAAGCTACGGGACGTGGCTTCATAAATATTTGATAGTCGTTCTAATAACACTTTAATACCCCACTGGACATAGCTGATTCCATATACAATGCTCTTTGTCATATTTGTGGAGCATTATCTCATTTTCCATAAATATAGCTTTCAGCATCTTTTTTCACTTTGCAGTACACAATCTGGCCGCAGTCTAAATTTGAGCTTCCCGTGAAGTTACCGCAATCAATCGGTAAGAACTTTACTCGTAAAATACAATGGTCGCAATTTTTACCCTGGTTCAGCACATTGTTTGCGCAATTGATTCGTCTCTTTCCTATTTTTTTGCAACATTCTCGTTATAATTCCAAGTAACACGAGGCAAATTATCAGAAGACAAAAAATTATGCGGATTGGAAAAGTTTCCTATGCTATTTGTTTAGTTGTAATTTTTAGAAACAGCATCAAAACAAGGAAAAAAGTGACCTCACGGTAAGGAAAACCGGATCGAAGAAGACGAAGGTGGAGACTGTAAGAAAGACTATAACAGGAAGAAGGAAGCCTTAAAAATGAAAAAAAAACTGACGTAAAGTGTATTCGCGAAGAGAATGGAAAGCTTCCGCGTGTTGTATGCGTGAATCGAGTTCCGCTTCGGTGTTTTTGTTTTTGCGTTGTTGTGCTGTATCTGTAGATAATGTGAAATAAACCAGAGAAGAGGCTATAATTCTTATTGAGATTTACTGGCCTTGAAAAGGGAAGAGTATATGGTTTCCTCACCGTTAACTAACTCCTTCAAAGACCTTCGATTTCGATCACACGCAAAAGGGACTATATGAAGTGTGCCAATAACTCTCATTTTCTACTAGCTCCTCCCAAGCAGCTGGAGTTGAGTTCCAAATGTTATCTCGGGTTGTTGTCGCGAAATCAGACCGGTTTTTTCGCATCCTCCGTTCCGTTTTTGCATAAAACTTTCGAAGGAATTTATATCTAGAGCATAAGGACGGCAATCGAGAAGAGAAACCTCGTTTAGTTCTGCTAACCATTGCTGCACCATTGCTGACACGTATACTGGAGACTTGATCTTGCTGGAAATGCACAGCCTGACCAAAAAAACAAGCACCAAAAAGTTGAGGGTAAGCTGGCCCATAACTATTGTGACTGGTCCTTGATATACTGGACTGAGATGATGATCAAGATGGTCACACAAATGTTCTACTGGCGACAGATCTAGGGCTACCAGAGTACCTCAAGATTATGCATGGAGTTCACTGACAAATGTGCCACGTGCGGACGAGCATTATCCTGTTGAACAGTGGCAGCATGACACTGTCACTTGAGAGGTAACACACAACGACACAGCATACATGTGACGTACCATTGTGCTTTCAGAATACCCCGGTCACTACCAGCCACGATCCTTAGTCACACCTGATGGATTTCCACGCCATGAACCTAGGAGTAACTCCGCCGAGCCTCTCCAAAGCAGTGGAAGAATGGGCCCTCTCCTCAGCTCGTCACAGTGTTCGACTTCAATGGCCATTCGGAGTAATACAGAACTAGAAACAACGCAGCTCACGCTTCCTGGTGACGACACCACCACATTTAGAGCAGTTAGTATGATGTAAATGGTCTCCCGTACATGGGACGGTAATTCCCTAGTCTGGGTGCTACTGGTGTCCAATGAGTGGTGCAAGACGCCACAGAACATTGCAGGGAGTCCGTTACTTGTTCTTCTTGTATGGTAGGCGCAGATGTGAAGGGGTTATGATGTGTTTTGCGCACAATATGGCGATCCCCCTTTGTGGTGGTCTGACGTGGTGAACTGGAATCTTCACGATGAATATCCCTGGCCTCGAGCGCATATGCAGTCCAACAACTGACCACTGTACATCCAAATGCTTTGCAAATCTCGATATTGTACAATTCTACCAACTGACCAAATGGAGACCAACAATGAGACCCGTTTCAAACTATGTCAGGTGCTGATACTATCTCACCTGATTACGCATCATCTCCATGTCCTTCACATTGATCACTCAACATATGATTCTGTTGGTGCCCCATGTATACCCTCCTACTTCCGCCAGCTGTGGTAACAAGACTAAACATTAACAACGCTAATTCAGCTTGGCGTCCCTTCTATCTGTCATAGAGAATTGAAACTTTAATCATGTACGTATCAGAGATCACAAATGGAGTGAGTACGAGTCTAATGTTGAGGGTTGCAAATCAAGACGCCAGTGTTACATCGATGCTGTACCCGCTTCCATCCATGCCACTTTCAAGTATATTAAGTTTGAGGACAGAGGCGCTGCGGTCGCTTGCTGCTTATCGACTCGTTCTCTCTTGCTGAAGGGAACAGGAGTGGAAGGATAGTCGTGACTTTGTACGGAAGCTGAGTGAACAATCTTGCAGACGCACAGTAGCATCGACAGGTTGAAATGACCGATTGTTGGGATCAGATGGTGTCTAACAACGTTGTGTTTTGTGTAACTGTGAAGTGCGTAAAACGAAAATTAGGTAATGCAGTGTATACTATACTAATATGCTGCATTAGACGAAGGGTGATGTCTAATAAAATTTCGATGCTATGGACCACACCTCAGACGAAAAACATACAAAGTTCGTCCAATGCATACAAAATGGTTGTAGCCTAGTTTCTTCCACCACCACCATGAGAAAATATATGCGGTACTTTTTCTGAGGAGTCTACATTCACAAATCATGATAGTGTTAACCGGTATAACATGCATTAGTGGAGTGTAGATGTTCCCCACTGGTTATGGCAAGTTGACCGTCAACGTCCTTGGTCGGTCAATATATGGTGTGGCATCATGGAGGACAAAGTGATTAATACGCATTTTATCGACTGCACATTGAATGGACGCAAGTATCGAACGTTTTTGGAACAGGAACCACCGGTACTACTGCAGGACGTTGCCCTGGGCGTTCGACAACGTATATGGTTTCAGCACGACGGTTCCCCAGCGCATTACACAACTGAAGCACGGGAGGTATTAGACTGCGTTTACACTGGTCGGTGGATCGTCAGCAGTGGCCCTATTAATTGGTCAGCTAGGTCGCCGGATTTGATGTCGCCGGATTTCTTTCTGTGGTGATATTTAAAAGATAAGGTGTCATCATCTCATTGTTTCCTAAAAACTGTTGAGCACAATAATTCACAACAGTTGAATTCTACTCAGGAGATTCATGTGAAAAGGTTTCCAATGTCATTATGGCTCCACGAGGGAAATTAACAGACTTTGGACGCGGAATGGTAGTTGGAGCCAGACGGGAATTCATTTTTTCGAGATCCACAGTGTAAAGAGTGTGCTGACAAGGGAACCTCCCCATCGCACCCGCCTCAGATTTAGTTATAAGTTGGCACAGTGGATAGGCTTGGTTCAAATGGCTCTGAGCACTATGGAACTAAACTGCTGTGGTCATCAGTCCCCTAGAACTTAGAACTACTTAAACCTAACTAACCTAAGGACATCACACACATCCATGCCCGAGGCAGGATTCGAACCTGCGACTGTAGCAGTCGCACGGTTCCGGACTGCGCGCCTAGAACAGTGGATAGGCCTTGAAAAACTGAACACAGATCAATCGAGGAAACAGGAAGAAGTTGTGTGGAACTATAAAAAAATAAGCAAAATATACAAACGGAGTAGTCCATGCGCAAGATACGCAACATCAAGGATAGCGTGAGTGCAGGAGCGCCGTAGACGCCGGCACGGTAGCTCAGCGTGTTCGGAGGGCTGCGTGCTCTCTGTAATAAAAAACCTGAGTCAAGGAATCAACGATCAACTTAAACGGATGTGTTTGTGACGTCCGCCCAGACCAAACGCAACGAGCTATATCGAAAAAAAAAAAAAATCCTGTGGTTAGCGTGAGCAGCTGCGGAACGAGAGGTCCTTGGTTCAAGTCTTCCCTCGAGTGAAAAGTTAAATTTTTTTTTCAGGCAATTATTATCTGTCCGTCCGTCCGTCCGATGTGAGGTAACTGAGCCGTAGTATGGGGACGCTACCCCTAAACAAACACAAACATCGAAACACACGACGTCAGTCGACTACAGCGCACAGAAGAGAGAGTATTCCTGCTAACGAGGCTCCCTGGCTGCCAGTTGTATTCATTTGTTGCAGTTTATGTGACAAACTCTTATGTTTTCATCACTTTTTTGGGAGTGATTATCACATCCACAAGAAAACCTAAATCTGGCAAGATAGAAGAATCTTTTTACCCATTCGCCAAGCTTACAAGTTAGGTGGTTCGACAACATATTCCTGTCATGTGACGCACATGCCGTCACCAGTGTCGTATAGAATGTATCAGACGTGTTTTCCTGTGGAGGAATCGGTTGACCTATGACCTTGTGATCAAATGTTTTCGGTTCCCATTGGAGAGGCACGTCCTTTCGTCTACTAATCGCACGGTTTAGCGGTGCGGTCGCAAAACGCAGACACTAAACTTATTACAGCGAACAGAGACGTCAATAAACGAACGGACAGATCATAACTTTGTGAAAATAAAGAAAGTAAACTTTTCACTCGAGGGAAGACTTGAACTAAGGGCCTCTCGTTCCACAGCTGCTCACGCTAACCACGGGACCACGGCGCTTCGAACCTCAGGCTATCCTTGATGTTGCCTATCTTACGCATGGACTACTCAGTTTGTATATTTTGCTTATTTTTTTCATAGTTCCACACAACTTCTTCCTGTTTTCTCGATTGATCTGTGTTCAGTTTTTCAAGGCCTATCCACTGTGCCAACTTATAACTAAATCTGAGGGGGGGTGCGATGGGGAGGTTCCCTTGTGAGAACACCAAATTTCAGGGATTACCTCTTACAACGGACAACGCAGTGGCCGACGACCTTCACTTAACAATCTAGAGCACCAGCGTTGTGTAGAGTTGTCAGTGCTAACAGACGAGCAACACTGCGTGAGACAACCGTAGAAATCAGTGTTGGATGTACGGTGAATGTATCAGTTAGGACACTGCGGCCAAATTCGTCGTTAATGGGCAATGGCAACAGACGACCTACGTGAGTGTCTTTGCTAACAGCATGACGTCGCCTGCAGCGCCTCTCCTGGGCTTGTAACAGTATCGTTTGGACCCTAGACGACTGGAACACTGCGGCCTGGTCGGATGAGTTCCGATGTCAGTTATTAAGAGCTGACGTGTAGTGTAGGGCAGATCCCACGAAGTCGTGGACATAAGTTGTTGAAAAGGCACTGTGCAGGCTAATGATGGCTATGTAATGGCGTGGTCTGTGTTTACATAGAATGGACTGGGTCCTCTGGTCCAACAGAACCGATCGCTGACTGGAAATGGTTATGTTCGGCTAGCTGGAGATTATCTGCAGCCATTCATGGACTTCATGTTCCGAAACAACGATGTCATGTCATCGGACCACAGTTGCTCGTGACTGGTATGAATAACATTCTGGACAATTCGAGCGATTGATTTGACCACCCAGATCGCTCGATACGAATGCCATCGAATATTTATGTGACATAATCGAGAGGTCAGTTCGTGCACAATATCCTACAGAAACAACACTTTCGCAATTATGGACGCATAAAGCGGCAGTAAGGATCCATATTGCTTCAGGGAACTTCGAACAACTTGTCGAGTCAATGCCACATCGAGTTGCTGCACGACGCCAGGAAAACTGGGTCCGACACGATATTAGCAGGTATCCTATGGCTTTTGATACCTAAGTCTAATGTGAAGTGTTTATTCAGTACAAAATGAAGTAAAGTGCTGCAATTTCATTTACTTTTTTATAGTATTCACAGTATTGCTAGGTAAGGCAATGCACCAGTGTGCCGGTCGGTGTGGCAGAGCGGTTCTAGGCGCTTCAGTCTGGAACCGCGCAAGTCCCATCGTCCTTTCTTTGAATTGAAACATTAAGAAATGAAAGTTTACCATCACTTTCAATTTCTATAGTAAATTGAATACTCGGATGTAGACAATTAAAATGATCTAAATAGCGATTCAAAGCATCAATTCCATGTGGCCAAACCATAAAAATGTCATCAACGTATCTCAAAAAAACACTTTGGTTTAAGAAACGAAGTTTTGAGTGCCATGTCCTCAAAGTCTTCCATAAAAAGGTTGGGGACTATGGGGGAGAGTGGACTCCCCATAGCCACTCCGTCAGTTTGCTCAAAATATTCATCATTAAAAAGAAAATAGTTGAAGTCAACACATGACGACATAACTTGGTGGTTTCTTCATCTAACTTCTCACCTATTAGTAACAGGGACTCTTCAAGAGAAACCCGAGTAAAAAGAAAAATTACATCAAAGCTGACGAGCAAGTCAGAAGGACCACAGTACAACGATTTTAATCGTCGAATAAAGTCGGACGAATTTTATATGCGATGTTCGCATTTTCCCACATATGGCCTGAGGACTGAAGCTAAATATTTGGCCAAATTATAGGTAGGAGCACCCAATTTGCTGACAATGGGACGCAGAGGAATACCACTCTTATGAATCTTGGGTAAACCATACAATCTCGGAGGAACCACCGCACCAGGATGAAGTTTCTTGATGACATCACTAGGTAAGGAGCTCTTCTTTACAAGTGAGAGAGTCTTCCGTTTTATACAATTCGTGGGATCATTTTTGAATTTACGATAGGCTGATTCCTCTAACAAAACATCCATTTTGGCGATATAATCCTCACGTGAGAGAATAACCGTGGCATTACGTTTATCAGATATCAACCTGTTCGCGTCAGTAAAACGCCTGCGTACTCTGTGTCTCGGATGATGTCACGGACAGGAAGCTACCAAACGCGTTTTCGGTAAAAGTACGAAGTGGATTCGCGAGAACTGTACACCGTCTGAATCGCTTAGCTTTTATGGAACTAACTGAATGTGTACTACCCGTAATGTTGACAATACCGTGTGGAAAGTGGCGAAGTTATTTTCCACTTTTAAGGTGAGCAACTAACTTTAATGATCAAAAATCAGGGTGAAAGACCATTTTCACTTGGAACTTCCCATAGAGGTCACCTCTGATCTGTTAATAGTGTTGTTCCCTATAGGGACATTATTATTATTGGGAATATTAATATCTTTTGTGTGTGTGAACTTTTACTGAATATATCAATCAGTTAAAACTCTAAACTTTTATTTATAGTGATAGTTTCCTGATCCTGCTGAGTAAACAGCAAGTAGGAACATTTTCTTTCAGTGAATACAATGAGTAATGTGGAATTGCAGACAGGAAATTATGGTCAGTATGTTCTCCATCGCATTCTGGCTGACCACAAAAATGGCGAAGATTATTATTTAATTTACCCGCCGCCCCACACCTCCTATTCTAACGTACTCTTTTCGCAGCTACGGGACATCGCCCGCCTACTGCATGCCCTCGGAGCTTCCGGTTCGGCTCTGTCTCACTTCTCTCCATCGTGATTTCCATCTTATCTCTTTGTCCTGTTCCCTACATTCTCTCCTGAATACTCTCCTTGGTTAGTTCCTTGAAACTGTATGCATATGGATGTCTTCTGGGGTGTGAAAGCCTCCATCGCTCTGATAGTTTTTTTTTTCTTTTACAACAATATCTGTAAATCCCCCAGTCACGTCTTCTGCTGGTACGGAACACAATCTTTTGAGTGCCATGTATGGGAGATTTACCACAGAACTGATGGCCACTTATTGTGCCCTCTGCCATATTAAATGGTCCTCCATTACCCGAGTTTTGTTACATACGAACTTGATGAATGGCCTTCAGGCTGTTGCTTGATTATTTTCCCGACACTCCTTGGTCTCTGGCATCCAAAACCTTCTCGCCAAACTTGACTATGCTGCTTCTTTGGTTGATTTCCTTTCGGTTCCCAGCCATCCTGGGCTATGAGCTTGCTGATCGTTTGACTGGGGAAGGTAACCACCTACTCCCCATTCTTCATCACCCTTCCGGGGATGTATTTATGGCTTCACACCAAATTTCTGTCCTCTCTTTTGTGAGCCAGCCTTGTCTAACAAACTTTGTACTCTTAAGGGGACTCCTAACACTTGGCGTTATTCTCTCCACCTCTTCAGACGAGAATCCTCCATTCTCCGCCATTTTTGCATTGGCCATACCAGGTTGATCCATGGCTTTGTACTCTGTAATGAGCCCCACCCCCCTTTTGTAGTTGCACTCCTCGCCCAAACGATTCATATTTTATTGGACAGCCCCCACTTTTTGGCCCTTTGCACTCTCCCACTCTCCTTTCCTTGGTTGTTAGCAGACGACCAAGTGGTTATGTCTGTCCTTTTTTTTCTTCGTGAAAGAGGTTTATCCTCCCAGATTCAAGTACATGAATTTCCTTCTGGAACTGGAGTTCCTCATTTAGCGTTTGCGTCGGTAGAGAGGCTTTCGGCCTTTTCTCCACATCGCTCACGTTTCCCCATCCTTTTCCCGTCGTTGTTTCTGGTCTTTTGTGCCTTTTTTCCCATTTTCTTGTGTTTTGTTTTCATGGTAAGAAAATAAGGAAGGAAGATTGGGTTGAACGTGCCATCGACATCGAGATCATTAGAGAGGGAGCACAAACGCGGATTGTGTCAGGATGGGGAAGAAAATTGGCTATACCCTTTCAAAGGAACCATCTTGGCATTTGCGTGGAGCGATTTAGGGAAATCACAGAAAACCTAAATGTGGATGGATGGCCAGACACAGGTTTGAACTCTTGAATGCGAGTCCAGTGTGCTAACCACTGCGCCACCTCACTCGATTTCTTCCCATGGTGTTGTCCTCACTGTGTCACGATCATGGTATGGTACAGCATGGTGTGGGGATCGGGATGGGCCAACGGCGGTCGCCCAGTCTTGCATAGCGTCTCTGGCGTGGTCCCCTGCTCTCGCCCCTCCCTCCTCGTGTTCTTTACTCTGACTGCCGCCCCGATGTGTTTTCTGCCACTTCGTTTGCCTTTTTTCCTTTCCCATCTACTGGACTGTACTGTTGGTGGTGTTCTTCTCTTAGTTTCTGCCACCTTGCATTGAGGGATTGATGTCCTCGCTGTTTGATCCCCCCCCCCCCTCTCAATCAACAAAGTACCCGAACAGGCGATACGTTTCCATTGATCTATAGTCCAGTCTTGATGATCGTGTTCCCACTGCAATGTGCAGCGGCGTTGTGTTAGCACGAAAGCGCGTAGGGGTTGTCTGTTGCAGAGTCTCATGTTCAACAGGATGGACTCAACATTGTGGTCCTAATCCTCCAAAATACTTGTGCCTGCACAAGCATTGTATTCTATCGTCACACGTATGGGAACGAACACATATGAATAGATGAAGCCGGCCGGCTGTTCGTGTGCTACCGTCGTGAGTAAATACGGAAAGTGCTTGATGCATAGTGAAACAACGAGTACATGACAAGGCGTTGGACGTCCACACCTCAAAATAGGACGTGAAGTTCGGAGGCATGCCCATTCTATAAAGCAGGAAAGGCAGTGATCTGTGGCAGATCTGACAGCAAACTACTCGTACAATGATGAAGCAGGCACAAGTGCCTCGGAGCACACTGTTCAACTCACATTGTTGAACATGAGGCTCTGCAGTAGACGAGCCTTATGCGTTCCCATATTAACCCAAAGACGTCTTCAGTTATGACAGCAGTGGGCACGGTGTCATGGAGATTGGATAGGGGACATTTAGTAGGGCTTTCGTGGGACCTGTGGTATTAATAAAATGCACAATGACGGCTGTGAACTATGTGTACATTATTGCGGACCTTTTTGTCTTTTCGACGGCATCTTACAGCAGGATAAGTGTCCGTGCCACAAGGCCAGAATCAATTTACAGTGATTTGTGGAGCATGATAGTGAACACACTTTGGGGTCTTGACCACCAGATTCGCCTGATCTGGACCCGATTGAACACATCTGGTACGCTATAGGGTGCCAGCTCTGCATACGCAAACCACCGGCTCGTAATTTATGTGATTTGCGTGATCTTTGTGCAGACATCTGGTGCCACGTACCTATGGAAACCTACGAAGAAACTGTCGAATATCGCACACAATCGCTGCCATATAAAGTTCCAAAGATTAACCAACACGCTATTACGGAAGCTGTAGCACGTCTGTATATAATGGAAGACCCAGCGATAAGTTACATCATTAAAGGGTAGCCTGATTTCTGATTCCTCCCACTAACTTATATAATCGTTAGGATCACACTAACACTATCCTTCTATAACAATACCATTCTTAAATTACACAGTCACACTGTCATTTGAATCAACACATAGCTCGCTTAGGTGTTGAACATGAGGCTCTGCAGTAGACGAGCCTTATGCGTTCCCATATTAACCCAAAGACGTCTTCAGTTATGACAGCAGTGGGCACGGTGTCATGGAGATTGGATAGGGGACATTCAGTAGGGCTTTCGTGGGACCTGTGGTATTAATAAAATGCACAATGTGTGGTTTCCAGGTACTTACTTATAATCATCATTTGGCTGGTTCCCTGCTCTTAATCAGACACACAATGGAAGCACAAATGACGCATTTAACACGATTCGCAGACAGATGAGCTTCGGTGCCAGAGTTGCATTTAATGTTAAGTAAATATGTGTATTTTAGTTGGCTGGGAGATCCGAGGAGCTGTTCAGGCAACTAGCTAGAAAGTTTTTTCTTACTCTGTGCACATTATTCCATCCTTGCGGAGTGTTATGTACCATGTGTAAGCGTTTAAGTGACTACGATGAATACATGGTAGTGTATAATGTCGTGTTCATGAATTTCATACTATACGCAGTGCGGATAGGTTTGAGATTTAACCCAGGACACAGGACGCAAAGTCTTGTAATCAAGAATCTCACGCTACTATTTTTCCTTGCCTTACCCCTCAGTTTGAGGTAGGGCCCGTGAGACAGCGTCTGCAGCGCCATCTGCTTCCTGTAACGGCTGACGAAGAATGTTAACACACAGTAACGCAAGTTCCATACAACGGTATCCATTTCAAACGTGTAAACGTGTCGAGTTTTGTGCCTACAAACTACAATTTGCGGACAGCATTGGTTTTCTATTATAATTTGAAGAAAACTGCTGCAGAATCGTATCGAAGTTTTCGGCGAACATGCTCCTGGAAAAACAGAGTGTTTCGAGTAGTTCAAAAAATTCAAAATTGCTGAAAAAGTTCGAAGACAACAAATTGCAGGCCTTATTGGATGAAGTTTATACTGAAACTCAACAGGAACTCGCGGAACAATTGAATGTGACGCAGAAAGCCGTTTCTCTTTGGTTGAAAGCTATGGGAAAGGTGCAGCAAGTAGGAAAATGGGATCCGCATGAACTGAATGAAAGATAGTAAGTAAATCGAAAGACCACTTCTAAATGCTACTCGCCAGATACCAAAGAAAGTCGTTTCTCCATCGAATAGTGACAGGTGATGAAAAATGGATATATTTTGAGAATCCTGGGTGAATCCAGGCAAACCATCGATATCCACTGCAAGACCAAATCGCTTTGGAAAGAAGACAATGGTCTGTGTTTGGTGGGATGAGAAGGGTGTCACCTATTATGAGCTGCGAAAACCTGGTGAAACCGTTAACACTGATCGCTACCAACAGCAAATGATGGATTTAAATCGAGCATTATGTGAAAAACGACCCGAATATGGAAAAAGGCAGCACAAAGTCACATTGCTCAGTGATAACGCCCCATCACACACAGCAAAACGGGTCAGGGAAACGATCGAGGAGTTCAGTCGTAAAACACTAGGGTATGCGGCTTATTCTCCAGACCTGGCTCCGTGCGACTGGCATCTATTTCCATCACTGGGACACGCTCTCGATGAACAACGCTTTAATTCGTATGAAAATGTACGAAAATGGCTCGCTGACTGGTTCGCTTCAAAAGAAGAACTGTTTTTTTTTTTTTTTTTTTTTTTTGACGTGGCATTCATAAGCCTGCCGGAGAGGTGGTTCAAATGGCTCTGAGCACTATGGGACTCAACTGCTGAGGTCATTAGTCCCCTAGAACTTAGAACTAGTTAAACCTAACTAACCTAAGGACATCACAAACATCCATGCCTGAGGCAGGATTCGAACCTGCGACCGTAGCGGTCTCGCGGTTCCAGACTGCAGCGCCTTTAACCGCACGGCCACTTCGGCCGGCGCCGGAGAGGTGGTTGAAATGTATAACTAGCAATGGAAATTATATTGAATAAAATACTGTTTATCAGTTTCAAACAAAAGACGTGTAATTGTTGCAACTAAATTCCGGTTTCATACTTCTACACCTGGTATTCTGCGAAATGATTACGAAGCTGTTCACGTTAAAGCGTTTTCGTCTGCAGGAAGTAGTACTGTTAGCCAACCGCAAACGAGAGAGCTGGTGGTCGTGGTGCAAGGAGACAACTGCGTGGCGCAATTACAGAGGACCGGACTTGTTACTGACCAGCGCCACAGAACGACAGCTCATAGTGACTTTCGACTAACGTATAGACCCCTCCAGAGGCGTCAGAGACAACAGGCTCAGTTTGTCAACATGTACTACGAGCGGCGTGAAACGTCATTACAGAGGACTCTAACTCCGTCCCTGGACTCGTTAGTTGAAATATGCGATCAGAATGGAATGGCAAACAAAGGCTTTCTTCTTAATAGCTGCACAATGCCCCTTTATTGTACTCAGCATGTCTTAGCAACTTTCAGAACGCGTACCCCTATACTGTACATATGAAAGACAATGGAAGGAATTTAATGACATGCTATCACCAGTCTTCCACAGAAAGTTATTCAGAATGGAGAATTATCAACATCACCTCAATGCGCTAATCATGCGTTACTTTAGGGATTCCATTTCTTCCCTCTCCACTGTCTTTCTACCATCAGTGCTGGGCGTTAGGCGGGATTCGAGGCAAGACTCCCTTACGCTCTACATATTTTACTCATGCACCTGGATATTCAGCATTCACGAAACATAATTATTCTTGCCGGCCGAAGTGGCCGTGCGGTTAAAGGCGCTGCAGTTTGGAACCGCAAGACCGCTACGGTCGCAGGTTCGAATCCTGCCTCGGGCATGGATGTTTGTGATGTCCTTAGGTTAGTTAGGTTTAACTAGTTCTAAGTTCTAGGGGACTAATGACCTCAGCAGTTGAGTCCCATAGTGCTCAGAGCCATAATTATTCTCAATTTATTAAAACTGTTGACTGAGGTGTCCAGTTTCATTTTTCCACGATGTTGCTCACATTAACAACCGAAACAAGAAGTAAACATGAATTTTTATTTTACTTAGAGTCAGGTTCAAAAAAATATGAAATTTGTCTTTCGTAATCTTCTGGACCATTGTGACAGAGATTATGAATAATCAGTTATTCAGCCTTTCCATATAAACGCAGCGTGTGGACAGTCGTGTGATCACGCAACAAAGTGACCACTACTGTTTCTTTTATTCTGTAGCTTCAGGTCAGGTTTTCTCCTCTCTCTCTCCCTCCCCTCTCCTGTGTGTATGCGTATGTGTGTGTACATGTTCGTTTACTTTTTTTTATTAACTAGATCCTTATAATAAACGGTCTGGTTCAAATATTATTTTGCACCATCCAGGCATTATAAAATATTTTTGAATGACAAGCATGTCTGCTAATTCTGCTTCCTGTGAAACAATGAGCTTAAAGAACATAGAGGTCACCTTAATAAGGGATTATAAATTGTTTAGATTGGTATTCTGAAACAAATTGCTGTTTGCAGGGCCTTCAGCAGTTTTATTGGAGCGTGCTGCTGCATGCAAAGAGCTGTGAGCAAGAAGTAAAGACTGTCTCCGGCTGCAGCTGGTTGTCAGTGGCCTCGTTGACGCTCAGATACTTCACGTTGTTCGAAAAAATAGCCCACAATCGTGAAATTACACGTGTGACATTACACTTTGGGACGTTCCAATAACATATTCTACCTCATTCCGTGACTGATAAACTTCTATATTATCAGTGGTTTACCATATTACATTTTACTGTTACCTGTGATGCTAAGACATTGCACTAACTTCACTCTCAACAAACACCAGCACAGAACAAGGACGACTCCTGGTGTTCCAAGCAGTTTCATTAACCATTAAAGTTCTAAAAATGGCTATATCTCGCAGAGACATTCTTTCCAAATTTTTTAGTCACAATATTGAAGCGTGGCAACTAGATGGCTTGTCTAGGTATCATCTGAATGCACACGCTCCATCTCCTGACTCCCTTTAAATGTAATTACAATAAAACATCCATTTAAGATATCAAATTAAAATGAATATTTGTCCTTACCTAAATATACACAAAGATTCTTTATAAAGCCAGTATATATGTTGAATATAAATTATTTCACTTTGAAAGGAGTTTTAGTATAGTAAAGTACTGGGAAGCGCTATTGTTTCATTTTGGCACTCACTGCAAATAACATAAACAATTGATCCTGGATGATGCGACCTGTTACTGCCTGAGGTAAGGTTAGATACAATGTGTGCCAGACTGAGACTCGATCTCTGGACCTTTGCCTTTCGCGGGAAAGTGCAGACTGAGTTACCCACGCACGACCCACGACCAGTACTGACAGCTCTGCTTCCTCCAGTGAATCATCTCCTACCTTCCAAACTTCACAGAAATACCTTTGGCCGCGAAAGGGAAAGGTCCCGAGTTCGAGTTTCGGTTCGGAGCACTGTTTTAATCTGTCAGCTAGTTTCAACTGTTCGGTAACGTTGAGTACAAGCTCGAATCTCTCTAATATTACTTCCATGGAGCTTACGCGAGATGTATGTAGCAGGAACTGATGTATAGTTTGACCCTTCTAGAACCATATGCTGTCAGAATTTTCACAGTAAATCCTACAGCGAAGTACAATGCGTCTCTTGTAGCGTCTACCACTGCTGTTAGATGAACATCTTCGTGGCACATCTGCGCTAACTAAACAAACTCGTGACGAAACCCGCTGCTGCTCAAAAAATGTTTCAAATGGCTCTGAGCACTATGGGACTTAACATCTGAGGTCATCAGTCCCCTAGAACTTAGAACTACTTAAACCTAACTAACCTAAGGACATCACACACATCCATGCCCGAGGCAGGATTCGAACCTGCGACCGTAGCGGTCGCGCGGGTCGAGACTGAAGCGCCTAGAACCGCTCGGCCACTCCGGCCGGCCCGCTGCTGCTCACAGGAGTTTCTCTGTCAGTACCACCTGGTAAGGTCCCAGGCTGAGGTGTAATACTCACATACGGGTCCAACGAAGGTATTATAAGCTACCTTCTTCGCACGTTGACTACACTTCCTGATGATTTTTCCAATGGATCTCAGTCTGTCATGTCTTTCGCACTATTAATTTTATGTGGTCTTTCCACTTTAAGTCGCTCCGTACACACACTCCCGCTGTTCAGTAGATGTGACTGTTTCTCGTAGCATCATTCGCCAACAGCCTCATGGAGCTTCTGGTGTTATTCATTAGTTCATTTATATTCAGGCTGATTCAGCTCTGACGCTCACTTCAGTTATTTTCGGAACTGTTTAAGATAACGTAATTCGGTTTTCACATAAATGAGTTGTGTAAAAGTTGTCACTAAATGACGTGTAGTCTTTTTTCACAGCTATATTAATTTCAGAGATGTCGCTATCAACTTCGCTTTTTCAGATGAGAAAGGTTTATGAAGCTATTCAATTTTCAAAATAATCAGCAATCGACATATGTGAACGACACAGACAGAACGAAAGATACAAGTCTATCGTGCAATTTATTAGCAGCATCGCGGAGGTCCAACACTATGTTTCCTCCTTATATGATATGACATTTTTTCTTACTTTGGATACCTAGTTACGTACTTGTGCATGAGACAACAATGAGTTTCATGTTGAAAACAGATAAATCCCACGTTCTAAATAATGTAATTATTCCGAAACTAGTAATCGGATTTTGATGAGTGAAATGCTGTTGAATTGGTGTCGTTTATAGCTACGAATGCAGAAGTTACTACAGATGTATATGAAAAAACGTCCCGTAGGAGAACTGTCCTACATTTCACCTTGATGAAAACAGAATTACGACAATTTACGACAATTTAAACTATCCCGAAAATATCTGAGGTGAAAACGTAGCTGATTACCCTGTGTACTGTGAAGAGTGATGGTTTTATAACACTCCTTTGGGGTACGCCCGAAGCCACTTGTATATCTGAAAATTTCTCTCCATTAAGACAAACATACTGTGTTGTAGTTGCTAGGAACTTTTCAATCTAATCGCGAAGCTGGTTTGATTTTCGTACGTTCTTATTTTGTTCATTAGGCACAGTACGGAACTATATACAATGCCTTCCGGAAGTCAAGAAACACGGCGTCAACCTGGATGCCGGTATCTGCTGCCTTCCTATTTCGTGGACAAACAGAGGAATCTAGGCTTCAGAAGAAGTTGCTTAGGGAATCCATGTTTATTCCTTTTGAGCACGTTATCGGTCTTCAGAAAGATAAAATGTGTGAGTATTAAATTTGTTTCAAAATTCATCAATAAATTGACGTAAGTGATATGGGATTATAGTTGAATGCATTTGTTCGACTGTCCTTCTCTATAGCGGAAATGACCTGCGCGTTTTTCTAATCACTTGGAATGCTTTGTTACTCCAGAGACCTACGACAGACTACCACTAGAAGAGCAATAATTTCGTTCGCATACTCTATGGAGAACCGTATAGGTATGCATGTCAAAATCTGTTTTTTTGGTGTTCGTGTTACGACTGCAAGGAGGAAACTCAGTACCATCTTCGTCAGTGAAACCATTTTCGAAAACGGAGTTCAGTATTTCGATCTTTTCTCTGTCATCCTCCATTTCGTTTCCAGTATGGTCACTGAGCAACTTTGTAGCTAGTTTTGATCCATTTACCGACTTAATGTAAAATGAAAACTTCTTAGCATTTCTCGTCACATCAGTAGAAGCCAATTTATTTTCAAATCTGTTGAACGCGTCACGCGTGGCTGTGCTTGCTCTCGTTTTACATACTTCAGTTTTTTTGTCAGCTACGTTTTGGCTACAGTTCAGTATGTAGTGAATATCTCTTTGCTTACGAAGTAATTTTCTAACACGGCTGTTCAACCACATGGAATCTTCCCGACCAATACTTAGCTCGGCACATACCTGTCTATGGCAAACTGTACAATAGACAGATCTTGACTTCTATCCATTTGTAGGCCATCGTTTAATCTCAGAGAAAAATGTTTGATGTCGACTGTTGAGGTAATTCCCCGGGTGATCAAAAGGTTAGTATAAATTTGAAAACTTAATAAACCACGGAATACTGTAGATAGAGAGGTAAAAATTGACACACATGCTTGGAATGACATGGGGTTTTATTAGAACAAAAAAAAACAAAGTTCACAATATGTCCGACAGATGGAGCTGGACAGCAAAACGTCAGTGACTGCACATGACAATCGTGTATAAAAGGAGCTGTAATGAGAGAGAGAATCAGATGCGCCAGCAGTCGTAGCATGTAGACGTTACTTGAAATGCCGCTTTTAGTGAAGCTGTATTATTAGAATGGGGAATGCGCTAGTTCAGCGTTACGATCCTACCGCCATAGGAAAGGGATTCGAACGGGTAAAGGTCCGCTGACAAATGCAGCTGTGGCGAGAATGATTTCGAAGTTCGAAGCCACGGGTTGTTTAGACGGTAGACCCCGCAGTAGCCGACCGAGCACAAGGCGTAATGCTGCTGAGACAGTTCAGGGAGAAATGGAGACTGTAGCGGGTTCGTCTATGCAAGGAGAAGTCAGCGGTCGTGCAGTCGCACGTCGCACCGGCATTCCATACACTACTGTTTGGTTGGCACCGAGGCGTACCCTCCGATGCTATCCGTACAAAATCCATCGGCATCATGAGCTGTTGCCTGGCGATTTAGTGAAGCGGAGGGCATTTGCGGTGTGGGCGTTTCAAAAGATGGCGGAAGATGACGATTGGTTGAGTAACGTGTTGTGGACCGACGAAGCTCATTTCACGCTCCGAGGGTCTGCCAGCACCCACAAATGCAGAATTTGGGTTACCGAAAATCCTATAACTATCGTGGAAACTCCACTGCATGACGAGAAAATCACGGTATGGATTGGATTTACCACATCTACCGTTATCGGGCCTTTTTTCTTCGAGTAAATATGTGATTCTAGTTTTGTAACTGCTACCGTGACGGGTGAGAGGTACGCCGATATGTTACAGAGTCGCATCATCTCCAGCCTGGCTGATAAACACCTGCTGGAACGTACGATGTTTATGCAGGATGGTGCCCACCCCATACTGCTGAAAGATCTCTTGCGCGCGTCGTTTGGTGATGATCGTGTGCTCAGCCGCCACTTTCGTCATGCTTGGCCTCCCAGGTCCTCAGACCTCAGTCCGTGCGATTATTGGCTTTGGGGTTACCTGAAGTCGCAAGTGTATTGCGATCGACCGACCTCTCTAGGGATGCTGAAAGACAACATCCGACGCCAATGCCTCACCATAACTTCGGACATGCTTTACAGCACTGTTCACAACATTATTCCTCGACTACAGCTATTGTTGAGGAATGATGGTGGACATATTGAGCGTTTCCTGTAAAGAACATCATCTTTGCCTTGTCTTACGTTGTTATGAAAATTATTGCTATTCTGATCAGATGAAGCGCCATCTGTCCGACATTTTTTGAACTTTTGTATTTTTTTGGTTCTAATAAAACCCCATGTCATTCCAAGCATGTGTGTCAATTTGTACCTCTCTATCTACATTATTCAGTGATTTATTCAGTTTTCAAATTTATACTGACTTTTTGATCACCCGGTATGTTTCTTATCTCGCTTACTAATCAGAAATATCTTCCTACGTCTCTATTGACAACTGTTGTTCATTAATGCTATGACAGTCTCATAATCACAGATCCCTTGTTCGGCGACACTTGAATCGAAAAATTCTGGCCTGATTATAACAAGGAGATCTACGACGTAACCAGCCGGCCGGAGTGGCCGTGCGGTTCTAGGCGCTACAGTCTGGAACCGAGGGACCGCTAAGGTCGCAGGTTCGAATCCTGCCTCAGGCATGGATGTGTGTGATGTCCTTAGGTTAGTTAGGTTTAATTAGTTCTAAGTTCTAGGCGACTGATGAACTCAGAAGTTAAGTCGCATAGTGCTCAGAGCCATTTGAACCATACTACTTAACCCTCACGAGTTAGTACTTTGTTTAACTACTCAAGGTAATTTTCGGATAACGCATATCACACAAATGTCTGTCCCTATAAACCACCCTAATACTTTAGAGTCCTCAGTCTGTAGCTGGTAGGATGAAATCTTCCCTTAATACAATAACATTAGCAGGAAGGTCGCGCCCTTCTCCAAGTCTTCCCTGAGACGTCCGCCACTGTGGCTCATGACGCAGAGGGAGGGGGGCTATAAAAATACGCGATTATCAGGTTTCAGTCACCTCTGTTATAAGTTGGTGGTTCATGTGATTGCCGGCAGGGGCGGTAGCAAGGGGGGGGGGGCTATGGGGGCTATAGTCCCCCCCCCCCCCTCGTGGAGTATCATATTACACTGGATAGAATGACTTCAGAAATCAGCGCATATATTACTCCAACAGATTCAATCATATTTTTAATAATTATGTAGCATATAGGTTGCATTGTATTCCAAACACATTTTAACAAAAGAATAAGAGCGGAAAATAGCTTACTACCTAAACCAATAAATATCATTTAACTTAAAATAGGCGTCTCATTATTTATTAATACACATTTTTTACCTTGAACTCCAAAACAAAAGCTACTTTAAGCAACACTAAATTTTACCGATTTGTCGGTAGAGGACCCCAACTCTCCTTTTGTTAAGCCATATTCCATTCTCCCAACCCCCCCCCCCCCCGTTAACCCCTCTCCGCCCCTTGACCGACTTCTAGTATCGCGCCTGATTGCCGGTAGAGGTCACTCCAGCGCAGCTACCTCGCTCGCTCTCTTGTTGGTCACCAATTGCGTCGAGATGGCGATAACACAGCAACAAAGAGCGTTTTGCGTTCTCCATTACAAATGATGCAGTTCAGTTACAACTTTGCCAGTTCAGTTACAACTGTGCGACTTCATTATTGTTGATAGCATGGCTCTACATATCCTACAGCGAAAGGGGCGCACGGATCTCGCATTGCACCATTGGCTTCCAAAGTCACCTCGTCTCACGTTGTGTGACATTTTTGTTGGGGCTTAAGAAACACTTTGTCTGTGTGATTTTACTTCCAACAACTTTGGATGAACTATGGTGCAGCGTAGCGATAATACTGGATGCAATAATTCAAAAATGGTTCAAATGGTTCTGAGCACTATGGGACTCAACTGCTGAGGTCATAAGTCCCCTAGAACTTAGAACTACTTAAACCTAACTAATCTAAGGACAACACACACATCCATGCCCGAGGCAGGATTCGAACCTGCGACCGTAGCGATCGCGCGGTTCCAGACTGTAGCGCCAGAGCCGCTCGGCCACCAGCGGCCGGCGATGCAATAATTCCAGTTAAGGCTGCAAAAGTATGGGACGAGTTTACTATCATCTGCACGTTTCTTGTGCGTCCAGTGGAGTGCACATTGAAATGTTTGTGAAACGTAAATGATAACTTAATTGTACAAAGTATCACACTGCTGTGAATGAATGCACGTAAAAAAATACCCTTGTAAAATCAGGTGGCTCTTTGAAAATAAAAATAAACTTTGTAGCTCGTTGTATAAAGTAAAAATCATCTCTGGTTTTTGTCTTCACTCTTTTAGAAGATATAGTTTTATGAAACAGGATGTTTTTGTTTTTGAAACTACTTCTACATTAACAATTTATTTGTCTGATCTGCAACGACGAATGATACCTTCAGTTACTAATGGGGCTGATATTCTACGCCCTCTGAAATTAATATGTAATTTTTATCGAGCCATTACTGAGGTTTCCGTATTCTAGAACACCAACGTCACTTAACACTTTATTTGCTGCCCTACTAAACGCTTCCTGTGTGTAGTGCAAGCCGGACTTTTGAAAGGGGTCGGAGGATCCTAAATTCTTTATCTGACGGCGAAAGTTCAGACATCTTCATCCAAGATCGTCACAGAATCGTTAAAGTCACTGGATTAATCGCTCCACCCAGCTCCAAAACAGAGAACCGCGATTAGTTCTAGGAACAAAGCTGGAAAACGCAAGATTAGCTTCTACCCCACGTTCGGAGGTAGGTATCTTCACAAGTTCAGTCAGCCGTCTAGAAAACGATTATGGCCTCTGAATCCAGATGGCAGGCACCATTCGTGCCGACCTGAGCCCAGATTTGCAGATGGCTGCAAGCAGCGCACTTAATAGTTACTGGAAAAGCCCCCTCTATGTCTCTAATGAGAGCTCCAGGCAGACATAACGAAGGTGTTTTCCCGATGGGCTCAATTGCCTTACTTTCCCAGCTTTGGAAGTCTCGATGACTGGCACACCCAACTTATTCTATTGTGCAGACCTTCCCAGAAGACTGGCCGCAATCACAACAGACAAGGCGTCCTGTGCTGGCTCAAATCTACTATCAGCATTAGGCAGACCTTAAATCTGTTTTAAGACGTGAGGGGATAACCGTGCGGCCAGTAAGTACTTTCGCTTTCCATCAGAGATTCGCGATCTCGTAACATTTTGCTATTCACTGCTGGGTGAGAATGAACCAGTCAAGTCAGGAGTATCGGAAGGCGCCGCGAAATCGATGATCCCAAGTGGCTGTGCGGGGATCAGAGGATCCACGGGTTTCGTCTCGGGTGCCTCAATGCCTCCGCAGTCCAGGGGATCAGCCCCAGACCTGTCCACCGTGGTCGACGCAGGTTCCAGCTGTTTCCAGGGAGTGGCCAGTTCCCCCTTAATCCAGACACAACAGAAACTGTCGCTATCCATCTTTACCTGCGTTCAACGGTACAACGAAAGATAATCACCTAACCGAAGCAATCGCACGATACAATTTGACTGCTGGTGCTGGTTATCAATCACGTGTCAACAACTGGAGGACTGCTGACTTTTTGCAGCTAATTCAAATTGAGTCGGTACTGACGCGTTTTGGCAACTTGAAAATAAAAAGATTTAAAGCAGAAACATACAATAAAACGATTAACCCAGGCTCTCTGTGCAAACTAATTACTGCTGCTGCTGCTGCTGCTCACGCCAAGGACTAGAGTATTATGCTACGAAGTCAGCTCATGCGACACTAACGCTCGAAAAATACGCGAGCACCTTAGCAAAATTAATAAATACACTCCTGGAAATGGAAAAAAGAACACATTGACACCTCTCCGGATCTGTCCCCCATTGAGCATGTTTGGGACTGGATGAAGCGTCGTCTCACGCGGTCTGCACGTCCAGCACGAATGCTGGTCCAACTGAGGCGCCAGGTGGAAATGGCATGGCAAGCCGTTCCACAGGACTACATCCAGCATCTCTACGATCGTCTCCATGGAAGAGTAGCAGCCTGCATTGCTGCGAAAGGTGGATATACACTGTACTAGTGCCGACATTGTGCATGCTCTGTTGCCTGTGTCTATGTGCCTGTGGTTCTGTCAGTGTGATCATGTGATGTATCTGACCCCAGGAATGTGTCAATAAAGTTTCCCCTTCCTGGGACAATGAATTCACGGTGTTCTTATTTCAATTTCCAGGAGTGTATTTCTCATTACAGACAGACGGCTATTATTCACAGGAGAACGTTAGAAAATGAATAAACTAACAGAATAAACTAACAGAAACTGCGTACAGATGTTGCTAGTGCCTGCTCGCTACCGCTAGACTGTTACTGTAGTTTCAAAAACGTCAAAAAATATACAGCAAACTACAAACGTCAAAAACATTGTGTGAACATTCTTTTCAAAAAGTATTGTTTGACAAATGTTACAGTTACAATAACACAATATTTTATAATTATCGTTTTGGAAACAGTGATTTAGGATTAGGCGAGTTTTGGAAACCTCATCTGACTTTGTATTATATCAGCATGGAGATAAAGTGTGCATAGGAATAGTTCTTTGTTGCACATAATTCAAACCCTTTAATTATTACTATGCTATCATTATTTATATTAACTAATGAAAGGCTGGTTTGATACACTACAGAATAACATGTCCTTTGCTCAAGACACTAAAGATCGGGTAATGTGGGAGCTATTAGTGCAAACAAGAGGGTACTGCTCGAAAGTGCGACAGACGTTTAGAAGGAAAAGGAATTATGGTACCATGTTTAGACTTTATTGGAGACAGCACATTAATATAACGTAACTTTTTTTATTTCAAAATACGGTTTACATGTCCTCTTATTTTCCATGCGCTTTGTGGAGGTCCTTTAGTTTTTGTTGCACCAAGGGCCCCGACCGACCTAAATGCTCTACTCGATAGGTGTAATTGAACCACTCACCGGGGATGCTTCTAGCCAGGAACAAATTAATGATGTAAAAGAAAGGAACTTAATTATAGTTAAGAAACTGAATTATAGTTAAGCAATTGTTCCTTAAATGGGGAGCGACCAGAACAAGATACACCATCTGTTTGTAGAAAACGTCGTTTGCATTATGCCTTCTTGACAACCAGGAGTCATAACCTTACGTGATCCGTCGAATATAACAGTAAAAGACCATTCGCATGACTCACTTGACCAAGGCACATGTTCCTGGTCCTCTCTAATCCAATAAAATGATCACGAACCACATTTGCAGAAGAAATGAATTCCAGAGTTTAATGTTCGATGGAGATCGAAGTTGCTGGACAGAGAACACTATCGTGGGTGGACAAGAACAGTGAAAAATATCAGCAGTGTCTTATGTCAGGAAGCAACGGAAAATCTGAATTACACTACTGGCCATTAAAATTGCTACACCAAGAAGATGACGTGCTACAGACGCGAAATTTAACCGACTGGAAGAAGATGCTGTGATATGCAAATGATTAGATTTTCAGAGCATTCACACAAGGTTGGCGCCGGTGGCGACACCTACAGCGTGCTGACACGAGGAAAGTTTCCAACCGATTTCTCATACACAAACAGCACTTGACCGGCGTTGACTGGTGAAACGTTGTTGTGATGCCTCGTGTAAGGAGGACAAATGCGTACCATCACGTTTCCGACTTTGATAAAGGTTGGATTGTAGCCTAGCAGAATATGGAATCGGTGGGTTCAGGAGGGTAATACGGAACGCCGTGCTGGATCCCAACGGCCTCTTATTACTAGCAGTCGAGATGACAGGCATCTTATCCGCATGGCTGTAACGGATCGTGCAGCCACGTCTCGATCCCTGAGTCAACAGATGGGGACGTTTGCAAGACAACAGCCATCTGCACTAACACTTGGACGACGTTTGCACCAGCATGGACTATCAGCTCGGAGACCATGGCTGCGGTTACCCTTGACGCTGAATCACAGATAGGAGCGCCTGCGATGGTGTACTCAACGACGAACCTGGGTGCAAGAATGGCAACACGTCATTTTTTCGGATGAATCCAGGTTCTGTTTACAGCATCATGATGGTCGCACCCGTGTTTGGCGACATCGCGGTGAACGCACATTGGAAGCGTGTATTCGTCATCGCCTTACTGACGTATCACCCTGCGTGATGGTATGGGGTGCCATTGGTTACACGTCTCGGTCACCTCTTGTTCGCATTGACGGCACTTTGAACAGTGGACGTTACATTTCAGATGTGTTGCAGCCCGTGGCTCTACCCTTAAAAAAATGGTTCAAATGGCTCTGAGCACTATGGGACTTAACCTCTGAGGTCATCAGTCCCCTAGAACTTAGAACTACTTAAACCTAACTAACCTAAGGACATCACACACATCCATGCCCGAGGCAGGATTCGAACCTGCGACCGTAGCGGTCGCGCGATTCCAGAGAGCAGTGCCTAGAACCGCTCAGCCACTCCAGCCGGCCTCTACCCTTCATTCGATCCCTTCGAAACCCTTCATTTCAGCAGGATAATGCACGACCGCGTGTTGCAGGTCATGTACAGGCCTTTCTGGACACAGAAAATGTTCGACTGCTGCCCTGGTCAGCACATTCTCCAGATCTCTCACCAATTAAAAACGTTTGGTCAATGGTGGCCGAGCAACTGGCTCGTCACAATAAAACTCTTGGTGAACTGTGGTATCATGTTGAAGCTGTATAGGCAGCTGTACCTGTACACGCCATCCAAGCTCTGTTTGACTCAATGCCCAGGCTTATCAAGGCCGTTATTACTGCCACAGCTGGTTGTTCTGGGTACTGATTTTTCAGGATATATGCACCCAAATTGCGTGAAAATGTAATCACATGTCAATTCTAGTATATTTGTCCAATGCATACACGTTTATCATCTGCATTTCTTCTTGGTGTAGCAATTTTAATGGGCAGTAGTGTACAATAACTAGGACCTCGCTGCTTCCGGATGCAAGTCCAGCGTCGAAACCACAGCATCATCGAACTTGGCACTTGTGTGGAACAATTTCGGAGGAATGGTACTTCCACATGTACATTGTATGAATGCTTACAACATTTATGAAATGAGATTTGTTATGTCTCCAGTACTGAAATTCACTAAAGGGCACTCGTGCTTTTGTTTAGTCAGCGCGAGAACTTCAGTGCCGTGCAGTAGCTTTCGACACATAGATGTACACTATAACGGTTGTAGAAGAAACAACGTTAAGGCAACTTCCCCATCGAAGACTGCATAAAAACTAATCTTGTGAGAGCAAAAGTTTATTTGTCTTTCATAATGCAGGCTATTAGAGAATAAAGAAGGCATAATTTCGTTGATAAATATGCTGTCAAATATACTTTCATGTTTATCGTCTACTTAAGGATATATATTATCCGTATTTTGCAAACAATATTTCTTCGTATTATCAATTATGCATATTTCACCTACTTGTGTTAGGCATGACCAGTGGTTTTTATGCTTCCTATTCCTTTCGTGTGCCCATTGGCTCCTGTATAAGCGCTGGCTGTACACAGTACATGTTTGCAAAGAAGTGTATGTCACAATTAGGCATTTAACTAGACAACTTTGATTTTGCTAAGCAATGCATTTAACATTGCTGCTGGGTTAGCTAAAAAATAAAAGAACCATCAGCAAGATCAAGTGCAATTTACAGCAAAAGCAGGGTTATATCAAGTGAAATGCCTAATTGTGAATAAAGTTAATCGGAAACGTATTTGTGTTCCACTAGTCCATTAGTGGTTACACAAGAGCCTATGGGCACACTTTGCCACTTTCATTTGTTGATGCCATACGGTATAAGATTTTCTGAAAACTCAGATGAGACAGGAAGAATGTCTTTATCTGAAAATCATGCCATCCAGAAAACACAGGGTGTTGATTCACAGACATACATTGTAGTACATCTTCTTGTTTACGAGACTTGTGGCTGAAAACTTGAACTTTTAAACGAAAGAGATGCATTGAGCCAATTATCTCAAAGTAGAGGAGCGAGTTTTATGTTGTGAGCACATCCTTAGCTATTGCTGAAAACCACTGGCGGTACTTGCACATCCTTAGCTATAGCTGAAAAAAGTTGGCGGTGTACTAAGTGGCATATGTATTTAACAGGCTTCCACTACAGTGTAAGGTGTTTGACCTCTCAAACTTACATCATTTGCAGGAATATCTCAGTCCGGTTAATTGTGTTACAGGCATGTTATTCACTAAAATGAACATAATAGTTGAGAGTATAGTTCATATATGAGGTGTATGTGGTTGTGCTATTACAATTGCTAGTCACTATCATTGATTGGGAATAACCAAAGCTGTTCCTGTAAAGAGAGTCCAGAATAGTTTATCTGATGTAGTCATATTGTTTTGCGGTTTCCTAAATTATCTAAGGTGAGTGCTGGAATGGTCGCTACTATTAGGGCACAGCCAACACCTCTTCCTCTCCTTCCACATTTTTAAAATTTATGAAATGAGATACTGATCAGCATAGATATTTGAAACCATGAAAATCCATAAGCGGTCTGCCACGACTTTCGGTACAAATGGAGCCAATCCATAAGGCCTCAGTGTGACTAAGGTGCTCTGCGACAGGCAGTTGACCATAACGTAAGTGGGAGCGTGCCCAGGACCAAAAGCAGATCTATATGAACAGAAGGACGCTGCAGTTTCTTGGTTGGATAGCTTAGACGTTAATATATAAGGACTACGCCTGCCGCCTATGTCTTTTAATCCAGTCAGCTTCATTAGTGAAGACTTATAGTTCCTTTCATTGTTGTTTTCATTACTTATCGTACTGTTCATTTTAATATTCTTTTTATTGCTGACTTTAATATCCATTCAACTGATTGTATTAACGTACAATTTATTGTTCCTCTTATTGGCCATTTTTGCTAGGCATTCTACAGTCCATTTCATCACACATTGTGCTGTTCATTTTACAGCATATTTTACGTCTATTTTACAACTAATGTACATAAAACTTGATGTATTTGTTTCTTAGCTCCTCATCTGGAGTAATTTAAATGTCAAATGCGCCATACGTATCCAAGTGTCTATGCCAAACGATAAATAAAAATAAATAAATAAATTGAGGTATGTACTTACACTATATGTTTATTATAATCATTATTATTCTACATTCTATATTCCGCAAATCACCTTATGGTGTGTAGCGGAGGATACTTTGTGTACCACTGTTACTTCATCAGTTTCCTGTTCCAGTCGGGGTTGGTGCTCAGTACGGTGGATTGTTGGCAAGCCACAGTATGAGTCCGAGTCTCTCCAATTCAATGTCCTTTCGCGAGATATACAAAGGAGGAATCAGTATATTGGTCGAATCTTCTACAAAAATGCGCTCACAGAATTTCAATACTAGGCCAAGTTATCCTCTGTAGGAATCAATATGAATTTCACATACAATGGCCGTGTAAGCCCAGCTCACCCCGTTCATCCGTTGGACCCAGAAGACGAGATACCGTCACCCAGGTTGGTGCCGTGTTCCTTGACTTCTGGAAGCTGTTCGTCACGACTACCAAGCTTCGTGTGTGCTCGTAGATGGAGCTGTTGCATACAGAGAAGTCGCAACGGTAGAAAAATGTAACGAAATGCAGGAAGACCTGCAGAGGATCGAGCTTGGTGCAGAGACTGGCAGTTGTCACTCAGCATAAGCAAATACAATGTGTTGCACATGGATAAACGGAAAGACCCATAATTGTATCATTACACGATGGCCAAAAAAGCATTGGAAACAGTCACACCCATTAAATGCCTGGCAGTATGCTTACGAAGCGATTTATAGCGGAACGATCACATAAAACCAAACGCAGGGAAGACAGATGCCAGACCGAGATTCACTGGATGAATCCTCATGAAGTCTAATCTTCTCACTATGGAGGTAGCTGACGAAATCCTTCGACCAATACTCGAATATTTCACGTCTACATCTACATCCATACTCCGCAAGCCACCTGACGGTGTGTTGCGGAGGGTACCTTGAGTACCTCTATCAGTTCTCCCTCCTATTCCAGTCTCGTATTGTTCGTGGAAAGAAGGATTGTCGGCATGCCTCTGTGTGGGCTCTAATCTCTCTGATTTTATCCTCATGGTCTCTTCGCGAGATATACGTAGGAGGGAGCAATATACTGCTTGACTCCTCGGTGAAGGTATGTTCTCGAAACTTCAACAAAAGCCCGTACCTAGCTACTGAGCGTCTCTCCTGCAGAGTCTTCCACTGGAGTTTATCTATCATCTCCGTAACACTTTCGCGATTACTAAATGATTCTGTAATGAAGCGCGCTTCTCTCCGTTGGATCTTCTCTATCTCTTCTATCAACCCTATCTGGTACGGATCCCACACTGCTGAGCAGTATTCAAGCAGTGGGCGAACAAGCGTACTGCAACCTACTTCCTTTGTTTTCGGATTGCATTTCCTTAGGATTCTTCCAATGAATCTCAGTCTGGCATCTGCTTTACCGACGACCAACTTTATATGATCATTCCATTTTAAATCACTCCTAATGCGTACTCCCAGATAATTTATGGAATTAACTGCTTCCAGTTGCTGACCTGCTATATTGTAGCTAAATGATAAAGGATCTTTCTTTCAATCTATTCACAGCACATTACACTTGTCTACATTGAGATTCAATTGCCATTCCCTGCACCATGCGTAAATTCGCTGCAGATCCTTCTGCATTTCAGTACAATTTTCCATTGTTACAACCTCTCGATACACCACAGCATCGTTCGCAAAAAGCATCAGTGAACTTCCGATGTCATCCACAAGGTCATTTATGTATAATGTGAATAGCAACGGTCCTACGACAATCCCCTGCGGCACACCTAAAATCACTCTTACTTTGGAAGACCCCTCTCCATTGAGAATGACATGCTGCGTTCTGTTATCTAGGAACTCTTCAATCCAATCACACAATTGGTCTGATAGTCCATATGCTCTTACTTTGTTCATTAAACGACTGTGGGGAACTGTATCGAACGCCTTGCGGAAGTCAAGAAACACGGCATCTACCTGGGAACCCGTGCTATGGCCCTCTGACAAGGGAACCTACCCATCGCACCCCCCTCAGATTTAGTTATAAGTTGGCACAGTGGATAGGCCTTGAAAAACTGAACACAGATCAATCGAGAAAACAGGAAGAAGTTGTGTGGAACTATGAAAAAAATAAGCAAAATATACAAACTGAATAGTCCATGCTGAAGATAAGAAACATTAAGGAGAGAACGAGCTGAGTAGCGCCGTGGTCCAGTGGTTAAAGTGGGCAAATGTGGAACGATAGGTCCTTGGTTCAAGTCTTCCCTCGAGTGACAATTTTAATTTTTTATTTTCAGACAATTAACAAAGTTCATGCACTCACACACAATCAACTTCGCTCTCCAAAATTCCAGGACATGTTCAGATTTGCTTGGACATATGCAGGATATGACGGTCTACACACGGAAAAATTTGAAGAAGTTAAAAACATATGTTTTGACAGAGCACAGGGAAAACTGTGAAACTGTTGCATTGATTTGTTGCAGTTTATGTGAAAACTCTTATGTTTTCAGCACTTTTTGGGAGTGATTATCACATCCACAAGAAAACCTAAATCAGGCAATGTAGAAGAATGTGTTTACCCATTCGCCAAGTGTACAAGTTAGGTGGGTCGACAACATATTCCTGGCATGTGACGCACATGCCGTCACCAGTGTCGTATAGAATATATCAGACGTGTTTTCTTGTGAAGGAATCGGTTGACCTATGACCTTGTGATCAAATGTTTTCGGTTCCCATTGGAGAGGCACGTCCTTTCGTCTACTAATCGCACGGTTTTGCGGTACGGTCGCAAAACAGACAATAAACAGAGACGTCAATGAACGAACGGACAGATCATAATAGCGAAAATAAAGAAATTAAACTTTTCACTCGAGGGAAGACTTGAACCAAGGACCTCTCGTTCCACAACTGCTCACGCTAACCACGGGATCACGGCGCTCCTGATCTCACACTGTCCTTGTGTTGCCTATCTTGCACATAGACTACCCAGTTTTTATATTTTGCTTATTTTTGTCATAGTTCCACACAACTTCTTCCTGTTTTCTTCATTGATCTGTGTTCAGTTTTTCATGGGCTATTCACTGTGCCAACTTATAACTAAATCTGAGCGGGGTGCGATGGGGAGGTTCCCTTGTGAGTCTCGTGGACGAATAGCGCGAGCTGGGTTTCACACGAACGTCTTTTTCGAAACCCATGCTGATTCCTACAGAGTAGATTTCTAATCTCCAGAAGAGTCATTACACTCGAACATAATACGTGTTCCAAAATTCTATAACTGATAGACGTTAGAGATATAGGTACCACAACGGATGGATAGAGGAAATAAAGAAGATCCGTAGACTGCCCAACTGAGGAAAAATAATTATATACATAAATAAGAACAAAATAGTATTTCACAAACTCACCCTCTGCACACCGGCGCAACCTTAGAGACTTCCAAACAGCTGAGACCTGTATAGCTGCTGAGGAGAAGGCCGTCGACTAGGACGCTGCGGCGTGTGACGGGCGACTGTAGCGAGCGTGGCTGCGCACAGCCGAGGCCAGGGTCACGCCGAGCCGGACCCGTCAGACGGCTCCCACTGACCTACCGCCTGGCCTGCATCTGCCGCCTCGGCACCCCTCATTTCCTGCTCCGCTAACTCGACCACCGTCGTGCACGCACTCGTGACCGTTTCCCAGCTACCATTTACGTCCCCACTTATGATTGCTGGCCTTGTTGTTTGAAGAAAGTGTCTAACCGGATTGGACGCATTACCTTGTTTCTCCGTGTCTTTTCCTTGCTTTCCGTCTGCCCTATTTAGTGTGTTTTCCAGCTATTATACAAGAATTTCGTATTGAACACGAACTAATTCTTCCCAGGCCAACTTATGATTTAAAGTTTTCGTTAAACTTATCAGTTATGGATATTGTTGACACAGTGGCCGTATATTAATTGAATAGAAATTACAGATTCCTACGACCAGTCACTTATGAAATAACGTCTGTTAGCAGCAGCTGTTCTCGGATATCAGTAATTTTGTTATGATGAGTGATGGTTAGTAAGTAAGCTAGACCATGTTAATAACTTGAATGCGAAAGGAACACTACGTCTTCACTACTAAATAGCTGGAAATATTTTGATGAAATTTGCTATGGAGATAGCTTAAACACTGAGGAAAAACATAGACTACTTTAGAAAGAAAAAAAGAAAAAATAGATCCCTAAAAGGTGGCAGAGGGGAGAGTAACTTCTTTTTTTATATCAGTGAACACAAACCGTGGCAACAAATTTTTAAAACAATCTTCTCCTCCTTTTTTTAAAAATTGAGTAGTTTCGCTAACCTTTTTGAGTATTATTGGTATCTTTAAATATGGTATACGCGAATGGGATGGAGACGACGCTTGCGCGGAGGTCAGTGACTTGGTGAGTTTATAGACTATTTCGTAACAGTGTGATACCAGTGTTTACTCTTGAGCGCATTTTTTAAAATTTTAAAAAGAATTGCAACAACACCTACCTGCACAATTTTTCAGCGATATATTGTGAAGATACAATAATAAAATCCGATGGCAAGTCCAAGAACCGTATCGAAAACTATTAAATTGCGAAAGGTTTATGGAAGAAATTAACGTAATTTATTTTACGATATCCTTCGCAACCAACTAATTTCTCCAGTACGCTGAGTCTATTTTCGGCTTTCTCAGCAGCTCTGTTTACGTTTATCACCCAGTTTGATTTTTGATCCATAAATAACCCCAAATATTTGGGCGAGGTTTCACAACGCTCGAAACAGACAAGATACTCCTACACGTCAGTGTTGACCATGGTCTTCAATTTGTACGAAAATATTGCAATATGGGAACGGGAAATGAGAAAACTGCTCTCCGCAGTGTCCCTCGTTTCGTGCTACGAAGGACCGACAAAAGCACATAGATAAGTCCCAGATACGCGAAATCGCCTCCGACAAACAATTATGGACTAAATAATTGCTATTGGTGAATTTTATTGGCTGAGAGGTAATATTTGGCGTAATCTAGGACCAGTGACATCCAACAACTAAAATGCAAATGTTCAAATGTTCAAACGTGTGTGAAATCCTATGAGACTTAACTGCTACGGTCATCAGTCCCGAAGCTTACACACTACTTAACCTAAATTATCCTAAGGACAAACTCACACACCCATGCCCGAGGGAGGACTCGAACCTCCGCCGGGACCAGCCGCACAGTCCACGACTGCAGCGCCTGAGACCGCTCGGCTAATACCGCGCGACAAAAACTAAAATGCGAACGTCAGTTTTTCGTAGGTCTGTGTAAATGAAGTATATCCGACCATGACGTTTATTTTCCCTAAGAAGATACGTACTGTTATCTAATAACGGTGCAACGTGTCACGTGATCACTTTTTATGGTGTGAGAACCGTTTCAGAAATGCGACAGTGATTGCAGCATTCTTGCTAGACTAACAGTTCATCTCTTCTAAATCCATAGAGTTATTTCTGAAAAGACGTAGATAATCAAGAATACTGTATTGAGTCACGACGTCACAATCTAAGGAATGCTGAAATGGATTTAAGATTCACGATGCCGTCCAAGGAGGAATGATCGATATTTAGGAAAGTGACAGAACGATCATTTGAAGGAAAAAACTTCATATGGGCATATGCCCTATTCCGAATGGCTACCGGAACAGAATATATTTGTGTATACTGTTATTTATTTTCTGTATTATTCGATACTTTGTCAGGTTTACACAGCAGTTAGTAAACATTACTCGATACGTTGTCAGGTTTATACAGCAGTCTGTAAACATCACAACATGCGTTTTACAACGTATCAAATGAAAAATACGTATCGTATTTCTAACGCATTCACCTCTCTGCATTAGCAAATAAATGTTCGAATATCGCAGCGTAAACTTCAATGCATTTGCACTCTTGGAAGTTCATGTCATATTGCTTATTTGAGTGCCTCTCCATGTTCCCTAATCATAGCAGCAGCGTGCACGATGCAGCCAAGTATTTCACAAAACATTTGTACACCTCAGACTTCATTCGACCCCATAAACATAGAAGTAATGGAGTAAAGTCTGGCGATCTTGGTGTCCATACAACTGTGCTACCACGACCGATCCAGTGATTACGGTAGGGTGCTCGCCACTAGCCAAAAAATAAATTTATACTAAATGTATTTCATCTCCGGAACCATTAGGAATGGGACGTGTGTCCATATGAAGTTGTTTGCTTCAAATGAACCTGGGACACTCTGCATGCCTGTACATTCGAGCTCGTAAACCTTCATATGATGGGACGCTGACATTACATAGGAGACCGCATCAATTCTTCATGACTGACTTTACGTCTCTGTAGAAACCCCACCACACCTGTCAAATGTTTACTGGTGACTGTGGGTATATGTTCATTAGATATAAACTGTATGACAAAAATGTGAAACATGATCGGATGTCAATGTAACATCATACATGTACACACCATCAGCAGGCATGATTAGAGTTGCAAATCTCTGTGACTAGTATAACAGCAACCAGGGTGAATTAGTGTTGTTAATGGTTAGAGTTGTTATCAGGCCTGGTAGTGTATACTGGGTGGTACTTATTAACGTTTAAAAAAACCCAAAGGATCCTAGATGACACAGAGAAAATTAATGTAATATGAGACAGTGAGACATATAGGGTCACAAATGATGAAAAATATCCCAAATGTGGATGATAGATGTTGAACAAGTGATGACACAAGATGACATACCTTGCAGCACAGATGTGGAGCCTATAGGTCTGTCACAATCCAAGTCAAGTATACCTATCAGTATAAATCTAGACCCACATTACGACATTAGCAAGAGTAGTAGGGCAACAAGGACATGGCCCCACTCTGCATTGTTGCCAGATTTATTCAAGAAGACGGACCCAAGATGGCGGCCATAGATGTGGCAATGTCGCAATGACATCATGGCAGGAAGTTCAAATTTTAGGAGGAAAAAAGGTCATTTGGGGTACCTCAACTAACCTAAGAAAATGGCGGGAAAATTTTGGCTGGAAAAAAGTTGTGGGGAAAAAGGTAAGTTGGGATTCCTTCACTACCCTAAGTCATCCAACCACCACCACATCCTTGGAATTGGTGGGAAACGGTCAGTCTCCATCCAACTGCTGGGGTGGAAGGAGTGTACTTTATTTATTTTCAGTTGGGGAGCTGCAACAGTTTATTTATGGGGTGGATTTCACCTAGTTTACTTATTATGCTGATACGAAACTCTCCCTGTGACGTGCTTGGGGTCACAATACACAGCCTACAGACCTGCAGCTAAAACTAAACTCTGTCCAAACAGGGCTTGGAAGGCCCAACAGTACCGTCTTGCCGTCATGTCATTCTCAGCCCACATATGTCACCAGATGCGGGTATGGAGGGGCATGTGGTCAGCGCACTGCTCTCCTGGCTGTTTTGTTGGTTTACAAGGGCAGAGCCACTACTTCTCAATCAAATAGCTCCTCAGCTTCCCTCACAAGGGCTGAGTGCACCATGCTTACCAACTGCGCTTGTCAAACCAGATGGTCACCCATCCAAGTGCCAGCCCAAACCGACAGCACTTAACTTCGGTGATCTGATGGGAACCACTGTTATCATTGTGGCAAGGCCATTGGCTACAGACCTGGCAAGTACTCGTAAATTACCGAAATAATACAGTACACTGATTTGCAGACACACAAACAACTCGTAAATTCTCAAAATAATACGATCTGAAAACAAGAGTATTGGGGCTAGGCTAGTACAGCCCCAAAGTACCATTATCCAAGATGGTGGCGATGACGTCATCCAATATGGCGGTGAAGACGTCATCCAAGATGGCGGCGATGCCGGCAATCAAAATGGCGGGTTTTGGCGGGAAGTTTGAATTTTGGTGGGGAAGTGCCATGCCCAGAAACATGGTGCGAAGTTCAAATTCCAACATGATAATGCATCACACCCCAGTTTTCTCTACTAAGCAAACAAAATGAGAGGAAAAAAGTGCTTGTCTTTATTATTTAACCAATTTCAAGCACATGTGTTCTCCACTGGGTCTGGACTCCAATTGGTTTAGTTCATATCGGTGTCACCAGAGGTTGCTCTCCTGACATCAGGTGATGACGCAAGTACTGTCATTCAAGATGACTGCACCTGATGTATCAACCACAAGTTCCAGAGCCCAACTGACTTAGTGCATATCGTGACCACCAGTGGGTGCTACTGTGAACTCGCGTCATGACACAAGATCCTCTGCTCTGTCTCTCGTGCTGAGCCAATGGCCCACAGGCGTCTGATCGCTTATGTCACACACCTTCGGCCGCCACTTCCATACATGTGCCGGACATAGTCTTCTGTAAATATGCTAACTAAAGTAACACCCACATCGCGCATCTAACCTAACAATTACCGAAGTACTTAATTCCTTTTCAGTTTAATCATATTCAATAAGTCAATTTACAATTTCAATATTCCATGATCAAATGAGAAGTTGCACATCTTCCCAACATCATGATGTTCATTCATGACCTAGCACACCCCACCCTTAGAATGCTGCACTCCTGTTGGCTACTGCATTAGTCACGTGATTCGATTTCATTCAACCTATGACTTGGAATCAATTTTCACCAGTGCTACACCCACCTGGATTTGGAATGAAATAGTTAAAGTCTCCACCACGATCCTGAACCCATGTTGGCAGTCTGACGTACACTAACTTGCACTAACGGACACTAACCTGTACTAACGTGCACTAATGTGCACTAACCTGTACTAACGTGTACTAAAGTGCACAGCACATGACGTCATCCAAGATGGTGGGGCGAAATGACGGGAATACAGATCTGAACGCAAGTCTTTATTTTACAGGCGGTGTCTCCACCACGAGGTTTACTGTCCAACTCGCATAGTACACATTACTGCCATCAGATCGTACTGTCATCCCAGATGGTGGTCTGTAGGTGCGAGAATTACGCTAAAATTACTCAGGCTGCGCTAGGCTGCTGGGGAGAGTAAGGAAGGAGTCCACTCTATTTACTTTCAAAATTTTATTTAGAGATCGAATATATTTATCACACTGAGGCAAAACACTCTCCATCTTATGCTTGCGCTCACAATACACAGTCTGCAGACACGCAAACAACTCCTAATTTATGCAAATAATTTAATTAAAGACATTCATAATTCGGCACACGTATGTCTAGACACGCTCAGTACTCGTAAACTGTCCAAATAACTCATAGCACAGTAAACACATCTGCTCCCAAAATAATTCAGTCAACGCCCGCAAGCACGCTCCGCCAGCCCCTGCCCAGTAGAGTGCATAGGTAAGCCCAACGACATGGCGCGGCAGTCAGCTGTCAAACCACGCACGGGCACCCACCCGGGTCCCGCAAGCGGTGTCATCTCATTCATACTTCATTTCTGAGAAATTTCTATCCACATACGTGTTCATCTATATGCCTATGATGACACGATCGGGTGGAAGCGAAGACACATTTACAGATAACAAACGCTAGAATCTCGTTCACCTGCATTTGTGGTCGACGCGGCCGTCAGCTGTCAAAGCACACACAGACGTCCATTTAGGCTTGCGCATGCCACAACCCACGCAAAGTGAGGCGGCAGCAGCTTGGGTTCTGCGTGCTCTGTCACAGTCCCCGAGCCGGCGTCGTCGAACACCGGTGAAAGTTGTATGCCTCTATACAGTCACGGTTATACTGACATCATAGCATTCCAAAGCGCGTTCACGCCAGTCTCATATTCAAGGCATCTCCAGGCGCCACTTGTCTTTACCTTTGAAGGCAGAATAGCACAGAGCGTGTTGACAAACGTGTTCAGCCACACGTACCCTCACCCCAGCGTGACTGACTCCTCGCCATCTAAAACATCCTCAATCTTATTCTTACATCACATGGCTTTGTGAAAAAAAAACATCAGCCAAGTCCCGCTCTTCGTAATTTTATAGTGCTCCAGAAATAGTTAACGCTCGCTTTCTTGTTGTCTCAGCGTGTATGCGCGTAAATTCCTATCCAAACAGAACCTGTTTACGAAAATATCACCGAATCCAGTCTTCCTCCCGGACATAACGTGATAGCCTTCGTGCTCTCAACATACGCAGATGTTCTCACCACTATGTACAGACCCCTATATCCCAGCACAAACGATGGAGCATTCTGATTTGCTCTTATCGAATTTACACGACGAATTACTTATGCAGCCAGTATCGAAGCACCATCCACCTATTCTTTCTGGTGCTTTCAGCTGTTATATTACACAGATTGCTAAATTGCACCGACAGTTCCCTCATTCTATACGCCCTCAACCTTATCTTTCTTTCTACAGATGCTACGCTCAGAGGTAATAAACGATTTTACACTGATAGCCGTCTTGCACTGACAACTAAACATCGTAAAGTTGTCTACAGGTCATCAAATACATACAAAACTCGCAAGAATATTGGCGCTTCAAACCGATCTCCAACCAGGGAGTATATCACCGCCTACCGTGTCGATGTAGTAAACATACAGTTCATATCTCCCACCATACAAAATCATCCCTTTTACATTACCGGACCAAAGTCGCTCTTAGAACTCGTCAACAAATTCGGGGTCGAGTGCAAAATTAGGAATAACTCGAAATGGAACCCGCATCGATGAGCTTTTATAATGGTCCTGTTGCAGTAACTCGGCTCGATCTGTTTCTACACGGGTTGCAGAAGGTGTTGGATATGTCTTTCTCTGACTTAAATTGGAACTAGCACTTGTGGAAAGCTGTAGAAACGGGTGCGACTGCAAGATGTGTAGGGTGTGATTAAAACCAGGTTGTACGTTTACTGTAGCAAACAGGTTCAAGGAAGGTGACTCGTTTAGAGATATGAGAACGTGTGTAACGTAATTGACTTGTGGTTGTGAGCCTATGCAAGTACGTGTTTGAATGGACGTAGTTTCTAACATATAACGTAACGCTAGAGATCTGAGAAGTTAGTGTATATTTTTCTTCTTACGACCTCAAACAGCACATTAGCTACTACTACTGTCTGTCATCGCCTATAACTCAGCGGATATGTCGCAGAACCTCTGATATTGTCTTGAGACAGAATGCGTTTGCAGAAACTAATGAATTATCTAGTTGGGTGTGGTGTGATGGAGCCGCAAGTAGCACTTGCATACCACGTTACTTAGCCGAATCACTTTCAAAGTTCATTGAGTTTATCTCAAGGTTGCATCATTGGCTGTTAATACACACATTTCTATGATCACTGTCACGGTATTTGTCCAGAAAACACCACCTCATTCAGAGGTAATGTCGTACCTCGATTCATAAAGCGGTTATAGGTTGTAACATGGATACTTGGGTGCACCTGTAGAACGAAGAGCGCTTGTGAAAGTAACATGCAGTACTTGTTGGGATCGGGATTTTTTCTTTAACGTCTACTCGATTACGTCTATGACACGGTGGTATGACTCGCAGGAAGAACGTAAGAGACATGCACACCCATCATTGATTTCCGGTCAGTATTATTTGGTATTGTATGCATCCAGTTATTGATGAGGTAATATTATACTTAGTATTAGTGCTGGGTGTGTGATATGTTCGCATTTGAGCATCAGGTTTGTAAAGTATATGTGTCTGTGTAAACGAAATGTCTATGTGCTGTTGTAGGTAGGGTATGGATTTGACTTGGAGTACTGTGATAGTGAAGCGAAGAGTATGTCTGGTCAAAGGAAGGTACAGGTACATCCAGAGCCACAGCGATCAACAGAGTGTATTTTCGATACTTCATTCATTGCCAAATACCATTCAGTTGAGACCATGATCGTAACATTTAATTGCAAGTATAATGGCAGAAGATATATGTGAGGGGTTTTCAAGAATGTGTCCGTGTATGCAAAATCTGTGGTGGTATTGATTCACGTTCTCATGTTAATGGTAGCAGTCTTCTGAATGCAGAGGCCTGTTGGAGTGTAGGAATGTATCAGAGTTAACTTTACCATGCTCTAGACGACCTAAAGCGAACTAATACTTAGTATGTGTTGGGCGGCTTTCGTGATCAAGTGTAACTTTGAGAAGATGGTGCGTTTGCGGTGGAGCGTTATTCCCTCCCATGTAAATTGTTCTATCGACTGCTTCTGCACATTGGCGCCTTTATTTAGTTGAGGGAAGATCGACTGTGGTGTGTCGGACACACGTTTGCCTGTTCTCTAGATGTGGGAAAGACCATAGTTGGTTTGTAAACAATATTGATCATTTGGAATCTGTTACATCACCGACTTCGTTATCGAAAGTGCAAATATCAATTTATTCTATTTGTTTCTAGTTAGTCAATGGTTTACAGCAAGCTGCACCTAGCTAAAGTTTGGTGTTTGTGGAGAAATAATTTCCAGTCTATATCTTGTGCATTATGTTGCATTAGCGGTCGGTAGGATGCTGCCTCGTGCTTCATATATAGAAGTATGGCGAAAATTGTATTCGGCGTGTAAATAGGAGGGGTGGCAGTAATGTGTACTATGTGAGTTGGACAGTAAACCTCGTGGTGGAGACACCGCCTGCAAAATAAAGGCTTGTGTTTAGATCTGTATTCCCGTCATTTCGCCCCACCATCTTGTATGATGTCATGTGCTGTGCACTTTAGTACACATTAGTACAGGTTAGTGCACATTAGTGCACGTTAGTACAGGTTAGTGTCCGTTAATGTGCAAGTTAGTGTATGTTAGACCGCCAACATGGGTCGGTAAGGGGGCGTGGTGCTGGGTTGAGGATCGTGGTAGAGACTTTAACTATTTGATTCCAAATCCAGGTGGTGTGGCATTGGTGAAAATTGATTCCAAGTCCTAGGTTCAATGAAATCGAATCACAGGACTAATGCAGTAGCCAATAGGAGTGCAGCAATCTAGGGGTTTGGTGTGCTAGGTCATAAATGAACACTGAGCTGATAGTGGGAAAATGTGCAACTTCTCATTTGATCATTGAATATTGAAATTGTAAATTGACTTATCGAATGTGATTAAAATTGAAAAGGAATTAAGTAAACTGGTAATTGATAGGTTAGATGCGCGAGAGAGAGCAGAGGATCTTGTGTCATCATGCGACTTCACGTTAGTGCCCTCTGGTGGTCACGATATGAACTAAGTCAGTTGGGTTCTGGAGCTCGCAGTGAACACAGTAGGTGCCATCGTCTTGAATACTGGTCGGGGGCCACTTGCGTGGTGCGAGAGAGAAAGCAGACGATCTTGCGTCATCACCCGACATTGTGGTGGCGTCCTCTGGAGTTCGTGGTGGATACATCCAGTGTAGACATCTTGAATGGCAGTACTTGCCTCATCACCTGGTTTCAGGAGAGCGCCCTCTGGTGGCACCGATATGAACTAAGCCAGTTGGAGTCCAGACTCAGTGGAGAACACATGTGCTTGAAATTGGTTAAATAATAAAGACAAGTACTTTTTTCCCGACATTTTCTTTGCTTAATAGAGATAACTGGGGTGTGATGCATTGTTGTTGTTGTTGTGGTCTTCAGTCCTGAGACTGGTTTGATGCAGCTCTCCATGCTACTCTATCCTGTGCAAGCTTCTTAATCTCCCAGTACCTACCGCAACCTACATCCTTCTGAATCTGCTTAGTGTATTCATCTCTTGGTCTCCCTCTACGATTTTTACCCTCCACGCTGCCTTCCAATACTAAATTGGTGATCCGTTGATGCATCAGAACATGCCCTACCAACCGATCCCTTCTTCTAGTCAAGTTGTGCCACAAACTTCTCTTCTCCCCAATCCTATTCAATACTTCCTCGTTGGTTATGTGATCTACCCATCTAATCTTCAGCGTTCTTCTGTAGCACCACATTTCAAAAGCTGAAACGTCCCCTTTCGAATAATTTATAGACGACTGTGCTTAACCTGACACACAATATTTTTAGCGCAACGCAATCTGACTTTCAATAATCTCTACAAGAGAATGGCCCTGACTAACATTAACCTGTACTTTTCACAAATCACTTACCTCACAAAAATCTTGGTTACTCCCACTACTGCAATAGAGCTAGCGCCACTACTGCTAGCTAAATAAAAGATTCAAACTATGGAAGGCACTAACTACTGATAGGGATAGTTAGCAAATGAAAGATATTAATAGAGAACAAACAATGTATTTACCTTGATATCATCATTTATAAATATAGCAGTTCATGACAAATTTCAAAACTCCGCCATCTCTCTCCCCACATCCACCACTGCTGGCGGCTCACCTCCAACTACGCAACGCTACGCGCTGTTCACAGCCAGCTGCCTAGCACTACAATGGCGAGTATTACAACAATGCAAAGCAGCCACCGACTGCACACAGCACAGCCAGTGATTTTCATACAGAGGTGGCGTTACCAATAAAAAAACCTAAACAGCCTACTTACATAGCCCCCATGCTCCCCACAAAAAAATTTTACAAATTGGTTTGGGCAGTGGCCAATACAGATTTGAAAAAAATTTTCATAATTACAATAACAAAGAAATCAAATGCACACACTTATTGATACAATGTTGGTCAAAAGCTGAAATTTTCTCACAGTCCATAAAGACAGTCCTGATCATTCATCACATTGCAGTGTTTTTCTCAAAGTCTGAGCAGTAAAAGAAAATGCACACGGAAGTAGTGGATTTCCATGCAATCTTGAAGAAGTAGCGTTGTCCTTCCAACGGAAAGACAGTACTGACTCTCGACATGCAGACAGGTCATGGGCCACAACAGAGCAAACCCACAGCGGAGTCAATCGAAGTTTTGAAGAATATCGTTTGGTAGGTCATCACAGAGCAGACCCACTGTAGTCCTGGTAGAGATTACGGTATTGGTGGGCCACCAGAGGCGCAGACCCACTGCAGTCCTTGCAGAAATAATGGTACTGGTGAGTCATCAAAGATGCAGACCCACTGTAGTCCTTGTAGAGATAATGGTACTGGTGGGCCACCAGAGGTGCAGACCCACTGTAGTCCTTGTAGAGATTACGGTACTGGTGGGCCATCAAAGATGCAGACCCACTGCAGTCCTTGTAGAGATGGCCAGCAGCCATCTGTTGTGACTGTGCAGGTGCACAATCACCATTGAAGAGTCTTGCGGATAATATAGCAAGTCCATAACCACCACTTGTGCACTCACAAAGTTTTTGAATTGTCCTAGTACCAGCAATGCTGTTAACCAGTCCCTTGCTGAATTATTAACACACGTGCAAACACTAACAGTCCCTACTTCTCACATATTGTCCATATACTACGACCAATAGAAACGTGTGCAGTGAAATGTAACTTACAAGTTAGTTAATTTGATGACCTGGTGTCAATTACAATTTTATAACAGAAGAATACAATTACAAAGGTACAAAATACATCATTAAAGAACATAACAATACAGATAACATTTGTAGTACAGGTTTTACAATAGAATAGAAATAAACATATACATCAGTGTTACAAAAATTATGAGATAAGTAGATACATAAAAGATCAGAATAAATTTTGAAACATCAACTTCACACATAAGCATTAAAACAAAACAGAATAAATAATGTCTATAAACATTTTTACAAAGAAAATAACATATTATTAATGCAAATTATATTTGAGGATAACAGTATTCCTCATCATAGTGAATGTAGCTTAGTACTAGAACAGAAAAAAATTTCTATGAAACAGTACACAGAGACAGGAAGAAAAGAAATACACAAGGGTACACAAACACATAGCATAATAACACAGGGGGAAAGGACAGGGTTTGTTTTCAATATAACATTTGGTACTGCAGTATTTTGCGAACAAAACCTTTTTTTGTTCTTGGAGATCTCCCTTCATTCATCATTATTCCCTAAAAGTCCTATCTATACCTCCTTTTTGTATTCCAACCATATTTCTTTCAAAATAATTATGGCTCATTGTACAATACGCATTTTGGCCCAAAACGTTTTCATATACCTTGTCAATGCATTGCTTCCAATTCATCATAGTTAGTTTCTTATATAGTCTACCCCCTCTTAAGCTAACTTAAAGCTACTGAGCTCAGATGCTAAACTAAGGGACGAGGCAATCCAGCAGCACATAAAACAATTAACGCAAACAGCAATGACAAAAAAGTGCAGATTTGCAAAGGAAGCAGCATTTTAGAAATTAGCGAAGCAATTGCAATATTATGACTAATATAAGGCAATGTGCAGCAAACAAGAAAATAAATCTGGCTTAGCAGAGTAACACAAATTAAAATTCAGTAGCACTATGCCTGGCAAACAGCATAACTTATACCTGACAAAGTTCAAGCAGAAAAAGTATTACACTAAAAATGGCCATGTCTAATACCTATGTCACATCTTAACACTAGAGCGATGCATCACAATTTATTCTACAAAAGAAATTAACAAGTACTTGAAAAGAAAACTATGATTGCAGTTCCTGTGAAGGTAAATGTCTTTTTGTGCTCCCTCATTTTTTTTAAAAGATTTATTATTTACTCGATCTGTAGACAGAAAATATTTATATTAGTACATCTATAAAATTTTATTTTAACCAATGCTGCAGTGCAGCTAGAAACTAGATATCAAATGAAATAAGCAATTACGCAAACCAAAGCATAAAAATATCATTCAGTAGTCATGTGACATTTCATAAGTTAGTAGACATTCTCTCAACTCTCGTAGAAAGACGCTTGTCATAATCAGGTGTGCAGATGTAAAAATATTTCTCGTCATTTCATTAGGCATTTCTGTAAATATCATAAATTAAGAGCTCCACAGTGTCAACATATGTTTTCAAGTTCGACCGTGTCGTTTTTGCGATGCTCTCTACAAAGGAACGTCAATAGCGAGGATAATGGCCTCCCTTTTTTTTTTTTTTTACCTGTGCCGCTGAAAAGGGCTCGCAATAATGGCTTTTTCTCCAGGCGTCTGAAACACCTGGCCGCTCACAACGAATTACTTCACGGTCACTTACCTTTCTTAACGAAATATTTACGACAGCAGTTTTCGCTACAGCGACAGTCTCATATAAAAATTTCATAGGTCAAGAATTTGCGTTACAAATCTGTAGAAACAAAATCGTATGAATATAACAGTGTCCAAAAAATTTTCGCCGGCATTGTGATACATTCACGCATTTACACACATTTCATAACTCTTAAAGTACGATTCTCGGTTTACAACATCCTTTTTCACAAGTCAGTGTCCCTAACCGCTACTCATTACTCCTTACCTTATTACACGTATGTATATTCGTCGACGCTTCTTTAATATTTCATTATATGAAATATGTAGCATAATCAAATTCCTCATATAGCATCAGCTTCTTGACCGTAAACATACCTCAGCAGCATAATACACATCATCGTCGTAAAAATAACATCATAACACCTCAGTCAACTCTCAAAATCGTCGTAGCTTCCTCCAATAGTTTCAAAACCTAAAAAATTTCTATGCTCATTTCAATAGTGTCATCAACCTCAAACGTACTTCAAAAATCATGATCCCATACCAAATACATCATTCAAAGCTCTCATAGTACCACAATGGCTCCGAAAAAATATGAACAGTTCACAAAGTACTGACAAAATACAATTTCATAAGTGTGAAATTATTCAACTGTGTAATTACGTAAAGATCTGTCACTAATATAGTAAAAAAATGTTTGTTTCTCTCAGGTAAATAATCAGATAGCTGTGTAATTTGTGTGTTAGAGAAATATGGTACCGATGTGTAAGGTTGTATAAGCAAATACCACATTAGCTAGGGTTCCTTGTGCTTGCCAAACACATGGTACACAAAGTAAGCGTGTACCCCCCTGAGGATTAATGTAATTATACCATCAGGTGTTACAGATTACAGCAATGGAATGAAATGTATCACGGAAAACTTTCTTTGCAATTCAAAAATCTTTAAAAATAAATGTTTTAAGTACAAAATTAATCACTCAAATACGTGTCCTGTAGCGCTAAACTGTGCGTCATGTTGTAAGATAATCTCTGTGGAAGTCTCGTAGTTATCGTCCTCCGAAAGCTAAGTTCTGCAGAAGTCAATGTACTTACCTCATGATACACAAAAGTGAAATGCTTTGCGTATAGATATCTTAGTTATTACGTTTATTGTTGTGATGAAGAAAGTACTGTACTGTAACGTATTGTTGTGCTACGGAAAACCCTGTCGCATTGTAGCTATACTACAAAAGTTACTACTAAAACCTGTTTTACTTTCCAGAAGATTTCAGAAAAACTGTGCAGATATAAAACAGATACACCGCAAAAGCAACAAGGTAAATTGTGTCACACATTAGTAGCGTCGTGATATAGTCGTGTAGCTGTCAAATAAACTAACCACTGTGTCATCTGGTATCTCACAGAAAGTACTTTAAATCCAGAATGTATTTTCAAGTAAACCAAAATGTTGCATGAAAATCTCAAGTTGAAAAAGCACATTATCTCTCAATAAACGGTTTTACGTGTGAAATGTGGTGTAAACCTTTGCTCTTCCTAGTACGCAGAGTTTCAACTTCAAAGCAATTATCATGTTGTATACATCGGTAAAGAATGCTAAAATTTGTCTCAAGGCTAGCGTCTTATGTTATTTTTCTCGGAGCCAGCGGGCGCACGCGGCTGCCTGCTGTGCGAGTCATTGTCTGTCTCTTTGTTGGCGCGCGCCGTTATTGGGATTAGGAGACCTAAACTTCTACAAATTCGCCTTGCTGAGAGGGCCCAGCCGTGTGAGAATCCCGCCAGTTCTGATGAAATTGACGTCTGTCGTTACGAATATATCGTCTGTCGTCATGTCGGTAGATTCCGTAGTTTCTTCCTTGTCCGTCACGTTGTGGAGAATTTCTCCCTGAATCGTAACTGTGCGCCGAACTGTTGCGTCTGAAGTTATACTGTCTCCCTTGGTAAGAATTATTTTGGTTCCCATATTGTCTGTTTCTATGGTTATCTCTGTCATATTCATTACTACGGAAATTAGATCTTTCTTTGTAACTATTATTACTCTGCCAACGGTTGTCATATGGGTGGTGTCTGTTTTGGTCACGATTTGTGTTGTTAGAATAGCCTTGTCGTGTCCAGTTATTGTTTCTGTCGTCACGGAATTGTGACGTATGTGACCTGTAGTGATTGTTTTCCTGTTTTCGCGTTCCCCGATTGTCAGTGTCAATTTCCAGTTCTTGTAACAGTCCCTGAAAAGCTTCAATGTCGTCTTTGCAACGTCCTGCCAAAATAATATGTCTTAAATGTTCAGGTAATTTCATTAAGCAAATGCGGATGAGTTCTGAGGGGCTGTATGGGTTTGAAAGATACTGATTCTTATGCAACATGTCTTCAAAATATTTGACAAGACTGGAAAATTCAGATTGTTCAAAGTGTTTCATCATTATGATGCCATGTTTTACTCGGTCTTGTGTGGCTTGAGACCAATATGCTGAGAGGAAGGCATGGTAAAATTCTCCTTCACTGTGGCAATCGTGAATGACCGATCGCATTCTTACAGCTGGTTCATTCTCTAAGTAGCCACACATAAATTCTAATCTGTGTTCTAACGACCAGTTGGGAGGAAAACAATGAGAGAATTGATGGAGCCACGCTTGTGGATGAATGTCGTTGGCAGAATTCTTAAATGTTTTGAATTTACGTGTAGTAATGAACAGCTTATAGTCAAAGTCATCATGTCGGCGAGTCGCATATCGGTCATTGTTACGTCGTTTCGGCGGTTCCACTTCAAAATTCGGTGCACCTTGCCAATTTCTTTCATAATTTCCGAAATGCGCTGTGTTATTATTTTGTGGCTGTTCCGTATTTCTATGTCCCTCTTCCTGTACTGGAGCGCGAGTGTCCTCTGAAATATGTAATTCTTGTATTACCTGCGTCAACTGATCTTGTACTTCCCGGATTTCTCTTTTGTACAGTGTATTGACTTGATTTTGATTTTGTTTGAATTTTCTAATTTGTTCATACTCTTCTGTGTCAGTGAAGGCTACAGGTCTTGTGTCATTCAGATCATCATCTACCTTTGTAGATAAGTTAGTGACCTGATCCGAAAGTTCGGCTACTTTCTCCGATAGTGAACACATTTCCTCAGTGTGTTTTTCTGAACCAAGTTTCAGAGTGTCCATTTGTGTTGAAATCGAATCTACTGTGTCCTTGAAGTTTTCCTGAGTTTTTGCAAGTTGCGTAACCGAATCGGTAGATGCAACTGAGTCAAATTTAGCTTGCAAGGTCTCATGATTTTCATGAACAGTAGTTTGCAGTTCTTTTATGGCTGCTTCGTGATTCTGTATTGCATTTTCATGACGCGAAAAAATAGGTTGGAAATGCTCACAAATTTGTGTTTTTACGTCATTACAGACTTTTTGACATTTCGATTCAATGTGATGTAACTCAGTAGTTAAATCCTCACGTGTTTGTTCAAGAGTTTGCTCCAATGAGTCTAACTTTTGAAGATTTTGTTCCATTGCGTCTAACTGTTGCTGTGTTTTTCTCTGGTTTTGTTCCACTGTGTCTAACTTTTGAAGATTTTGTTCCATTGTGTCTAACTGTTGCTGTGTTTGTCTCTGGTATTGTTCCATTGTGTCTAACTTTTGAAGCTTTTGTTGTGTTTGTCCCATTTGTTGTATTAATTGTAATAACAATGCACTGGTGTCTGGAACATGTTCCTCAGTGCTTTTCGGCAGTGAATTTGCACCGGAAACATTCACATTTTGACAAGCAGAAAATGTGTCTTGACTTATTTGAGAAAACGGTGAGGATCCAAAACCTGAATCTACAGTATTTGTGAGATCGTGTCGTGTCATTTCGGATTCCTGAGCCGAGCTATTGCCGACCGATCGATTGATAATGCTTCCCTGCTCACTAATTGTTTCACTGCCTACGCCATTGTTTGCAGCCCGCTCCATTTCCCTATGCACAGTTACCAAATTACTACTTTGAACGTCTGTTAATTCATTACACAGTGGTGCTGGCAAGTTACGCTCGTCGTCACTATTATTTCTCAGTTTGCTTTGGAGCCTAGTGTTACGTTTTTCACACGCCATTATTGTCACAGTATTTCACACGACAACACAGAAAAACACAATTTGAAGAGCAAAAATAAAAGAACACATTAATAACATAACACTGAAAATAATATCTAGTTAATTGCAGCTCGAAATACTTGGTGCAAATCTACATGCATGCCACAACTGTTTTACTGTACAACAATGAAAGACTGAAACTACAAAGGAGATTTTCTCTACAATTACGCGCTAGCAATAAACAAAGCTACACTAATTACACAAACTACAAGAAAAAAAAATCAGAAGATTCCAGTGAGGTATCCTAGGCTAAGGGTCGACATATGAAACGTCCCCTTTCTATAATTGTACACGACTGTGCTTAACCTGACACACAATATTTTTAGCGCAACGCAGTCTGACTTTCAATAATCTCTACAAGAGAATGGCCCTGACTAACATTAACCTGTACTTTTCACAAATCACTTACCTCACAAAAATCTTGGTTACTCCCACTACTGCAATAGAGCTAGCGCCACTACTGCTAGCTAAATAAAAGATTCAAACTATGGAAGGCACTAACTACTGATAGGGATAGTTAGCAAATGAAAGATATTAATAGAGAACAAACAATGTATTTACCTTGATATCATAATTTATAAATATAGCAGTTCATGACAAATTTCAAAACTCCGCCATCTCTCTCCCCACATCCACCACTGCTGGCGGCTCACCTCCAACTGCGCAACGCTACGCGCTGTTCACAGCCAGCTGCCTAGCACTACAATGGCGAGTATTACAACAATGCAAAGCAGCCACCGACTGCACACAGCACAGCCAGTGATTTTCATACAGAGGTGGCGTTACCAATAAAAAAACCTAAACAGCCTACTTACAAAGCTTCTATTCTCTTCTTGTCCAAACTATTTATCGTCCATGTTTCACTTCCGTACATGGCTACACTCCATACGAATACTTTCAAAAATGACTTCCTGACACTTAAATCTATACTCGATGTAACAAATTTCTCTTCTTCAGAAACGCTTTTCAGTTACTTTGCTCCCCAAATAGCAAAACTCCTTTACTACTTTAAGTGTCTCATTTCCTAATCTAATTCCCTCAGCATCACCCGACTTAATTCGGCTACATTCCATTATCCTCGTTTTGCTTTTGTTCATGTTCATCTTATATCCTCCTTTCAAGACACTATCCATTCCGTTCAACTGCTCTTCTAAGTCCTTTGCTGTCTCTGACAGAATTACAATGTCATCGGCGAACCTCAAAGTTTTTATTTCTTCTCCATGGATTTTAATACCTACTCCGAATTTTTCTTTTGTTTCCTTCACTGCTTGCTCAATATACAGATTCAATAACATCAGGGAGAGACTTCAACCCTGTATCACTCCCTTCCCAACCACTGCTTCCCTTTCATGTCCCTCGACTCTTATAACTACCATCTGCTATCTGTACAAATTGTAAATAGCCTTTCGCTCCCTGTATTTTTCCCCTGCCATCTTCAGAATTTGAAAGAGAGTATTCCAGTCAACATTGTCAAAAGCTTTCTCTAAGTCTACAAATGCTAGAAACGTAGGTTTGCCCTTCCTTAATCTAGCTTCTAAGATAACTCGTAGGGTCAGTATGGCCTCACGTGTTCCAACATTTCTATGGAATCCAAATTGATCTTCCCCGAGGTCGGCTTCTACTAGTTTTTCCATTCGTCTGTAAAGAATTCGCGCTAGTATTTTGCAGTTGTGACTTATTAAACTGATAGTTCGGTAACTTTCATATCTGTCAACACCTGCTTTCTTTGGGATTGGAATTATTATATTCTTCTTGAAGTCTGAGGGTATTTCGCCTGTTTCATACGTCTTGCTCACCATATGGTAGAGTTTTGTCAGGACTGGCTCTCCCAAGGCCGTCAGTAGTTCTAATGGAATGTTGCCTACTCCAGGGGCCTCGTTTCGACTCAGGTCTTTCAGTGCTCTGTCAAACTCTTCACACAGTATCATATCTCCCATTTCAGCTTCATCTACCTCCTCTTCCATTTCCATAATATTGTCCTCAAGTACATCGCCCTTCTATAGACCCTCTATATACTCCTTCCACCTTTCTTTTTTCCCTTCTTTGCTTAGAACTGGGTTTCCATCTGAGCTCTTGATGTTCATGTAAGTGGTTCTCTTATCTCCAAAGGTCTCTTTAATTTTCCTGTAGGCTGTATCTATCTTACCCCTAGTGATACTCGCTTCTACATCCTTACATTTGTCCTCTAGCCATCCCTGCTTAGCAATTTTGCACTTCCTGTCGATCTCATTTTTGAGACGTTTGTATTCCTTTTTGCCTGCTTCATTTACTGCATTTTTATATTTTCTCCTTTCATCAATTAAATTCAATATTTCTTCTGTTACCCAAGGATTTCTACTAGTCCTCGTCTTTTTACCTATTTGATCCTCTGCTGCCTTCACTACTTCATCCCTCAGAGCTACCCATTCTTCTTCTACTGTATTTCTTTCCCCCATTCCTGTCAATTGTTCCCTTATGCTCTCCCTGAAACTCTGTACAACCTCTGGTTTAGTCAGTTTATCCAGGTACCATCTCTTTAAATTCCCACCTTTTTGCAGTTTCTTCAGTTTTAATCTACAGATCATAACCAACAGATTGTGGTCAGAGTCCACATCTGCCCCTGTAAATGTCTTACAATTTAATACCTGGCTCCTAGATCTCTGTCTTGCCATTATATAATCTACCTGAAACCTGTCAGTATCTCCAGGCTTCTTCCATGTATACAGCCTTCTTTTATGATTCTTGAACCAAGTGTTAGCTATGATTGTGATGCATTATCATGTTGGAATTTGAACTTTGCGCCATTTTTCTGGGCAGTGGGGTGTGGCACTTTCCCATCAAAATTCAAACTTCCCACCAAAATCCGGCATCTTGATTGACGCCATCGCCGGCATCTTGGATGACGTCATCGCCACCATCTTGGATAACGGTACTGTTGGGCTGTACCAGCCTAGCCCCACTACTGACATGCTCATTAATTTGAACTGTCGAAATAATGCCATTTTCAGGCCACACACATGTTCACAAAATAATGTAGTGCACCCGTGTACAGACACTTTCACTATGCGTAAAATTGTCAAAATAATGCATGTATGACACTCTGCAAGCACGCTCACAAGGCTTAAACAGCCGAAATAATGCAGTGCACCAACACTCATTGCATGTAAAAACGCTTTCGAACTATCGCTAAGAAATTCCACTGCAACGTATCAGCGATCTGTTCCCTACAGAAATCTGAAGGCTGAATGATGACCTACTGTGTTGGGCGTGCACGCCTGCCCCACAGGCAAGACGTGTCTGGCCGTGTACGCCTGGGGAGGGTCATAACGTCTTTACCTGGCCACCATGGTTGGTGCGGTGATACGCCGCCTTTGTACCTGCAGGTCCAGTGCTGGCCTAATTGACGAGAAAGATGTTTTCATAGCGACCCACCTTGTTGTGTATACTCTTATCTCTGTGTGTGCATACGATTTTGCCTCCAAGCAAGATGAAGAGAGCTAGCAACGATTCAGACTATAGCGGCAAGAGGCGTAGACTTCTGGAGACAGGATTACCAAGTGACTAAATAATTTGTGTTTTGAGTGTAAATTTTCGTGTGTATGTTAAATTCGGGTAAGGGGCGAGAAAGAAGAGGAAGTGGGAGAATACAAGGTCTGCCTGTCAGGAGTCAAAGCAGGAATAGCACAGTGGGTGTAGGGCTTTACAGCAGGAAAGAAATGGAACCCAGCGTAGTTGCGATAAGTTATGTAAACGAACGACTGATGTGGATACATTTGACAGTGTCTAGCAAGACAATTAGGATTGTGTCAGTATATTCGCATTGTGAAGGGTGTGAAGGCTTTGCTAATTACGCATATAAAATTTTTTTGTGATTTTCTTTAGATATCTATTCTTTTTCTTTTGTTCATATGGGCATTTCTAATTGTGATTATGTAACATTCTACTGTGGTTTTTTAAATGTAAAGATGTAATTGTGATTATTTCGTTTTCCAATGGATAAATATTTTTCTTGGTTTGTACCTGTGGTAAAGTTTGTAAAGTTCTCTTTTGGAATATTATTAATTGTGAAAAATGCAGTCAATAACATTTATAAAGGTTTATGTAATTTACGATAACAATATAACATCTATAGACATGGGACAGCGCTAGTGATATCGAGAGTCGAAAGGTTGTTGTGTAGTAGAGGGGATGGTGGATGGTGTGTCTGTAAAGCGTGCGCGGGAAAAATAGTACTGTGTTTTATGAAAAGCATACGTCATTGTATGGACAGTGATACCGAACTATCAGATTGTTAATTCTCTTTACCACTGCGGTATGTAATGCCATCGCCAGCGAACTTTAAGAGCAAATAAACCGGACTGTGAAAGTGCCGCTAACATTACTTTGTTGTGGCCGACACGAACAGTGCTTTTATGCGAATGAACTTTGCTGGTATTAGTTTTGGGTGGTGGAACTGTTGTCTTTCACATTCTATCAAGCCTTGAAAGTGAAGACTTTAATTAACTGTGCAATATAAATACTTTCAGTGACGTTGTCGAAGTTTGAAATGCGAGAACAGAGTGGACATTGTTTACGGTGTGCTTCACACACAAGAACAATTCTATGAACTGTGTATTTGCGGCTAAGACTATATGAATATGACGAACTGTGTAATTATGGATGATAGCGTCATGGACAGTGCATAAAGTGTAAAAACGAGCGATGTCTACGTCATGTACTTTGAAAGAGAGGACATGTCAACAACGGTCGTATACTGGCGTCTTGTGGTTTGTTCATCACCACGGGGTTAATGATACAGCTGTGCCGGAACTTTATTTGCGTTTCCCCGGAGAAGATTAACCAGCGGAACTGCCTGTATCCTGCTCTCATCATCGTAACCAGCCGACATCGTGCTGCCCAACGCAACGCTTCGAATGCAACAAAAAGTTAAGAGATTTCGCCGAACGCTATCCCCTGACCTAGAAACTTTCTTTCTCTATTAAAAGTATAAGAATTACAGACTCTATTTGAATAAATTCTTTGTTTAGTGTATGTTTGCTTTCTGCTAACGAAAATAAAATTACAATCAGTGAATTGAAAGTTGCCTGATAGTCATTGTTGAAACACCAGTAAATATAAACTTCTTCCTTTCATTAGAAGTAATTCTCCTTGCGTGTCAAAATTATTGTAGTTATTTTATGTAGTTTTATGTATTGTTATGAGACTAGATATATGACAGTGACTAATAAGAGTATTTTTGTCGCGAAATATGGCTTCGCGCGAAAATTACGGCGACCGCCATAATTGCTTGCGTTCTGACCAATAACGTAAAAGCTGCTATTCCCATATTGGTGCATTTCCTGACGTTAGCGGGAATTATAAATGTCAGCTGTCAAATCACGTAGGGACTGTTTACACAGTAATAAAAGTTTTTGATATTGTATTGCTACGAGTCGTAGTATTAAGAGACACTGGTTATAATCAAAAGTGGGTAGATGTATGGTGAACCCCTCCAGTGTTCATGCAATTATTAACAGTATTCTGTGTGATTCACGAAATTTTGTCACTTTTTCTAATTCCTTTCACATATTGTCTTAGATGTCTTTGAAGTTTCAGAGAATATATACACAATTTTGTCGGTTCAGGTTAATTTCAGAGTAGTGTCTTTTGAATATTATAGTTTCAGTTCATAAACAAAGTGGGATCGTGACCATTTGAGAAGTATAACACAGAGCGTGGTTTTCCAACTAGAATTTTGGATGACTTCACAGTTCAGATTTTGATAATCATTTTTCCTGTGGGTTGAGGTCATCACAAGGGACAGATCAAGATAAGATGTATAGTTTTTATGACGCACTCAGTGATGTAGTTGTTAGAGTAAAGGACAAGGACAGTGTTCTGCTCACGGGTGATTTTAATGCCAGGATTGGAAATCTAACAGAAGGGTGTGAAAAGGTTATGGGTAAATTTGGAGAGGATATGGAGGCCAACAGGAACGGGAAACAATTCTTGTATTTCTGTGCCAGTATGGGCTTAGTAATGACAAACTCCTTTTTTAAACATAAGAACATTCACCAGTATACTTGGGAAGGCAGGGGAACCAGATCTGTCATTGACTATATAATAACAGATCAGGAATTCAGGAAGGCTGTGAGAGACACACGTGTATTCAGGGCATTCTTTGATGACACTGATCACTATTTAATCTGCAGTGAAATTGGTATTGTGAGGCCGAAATTGCAGGAGGTCAGGTACATATATAGGAGGATAAGAGTGGAGAAACTTCAGCATAAGGAAATTAGGCACAAGTACATAACAGTGATCTCAGAAAGGTACCAGTTAGTTGAATGTAATCAATTATAGTCATTGGAAAAGGAATGGACAAGGTACAGGGACACAGTACTAGAAGTCGCTAAAGAATGTCTTGGAACAGTAGTGTGTAAAGGCAGGATGAAGCAAACAGCTTGGTGGGATGACACAGTCAAGGCAGACTGTAAAAGGAAAAAGAAGGCATATCAAAAACGGCTACATACTAGGACTCAGGTATACAGAGAAAGTTATGCTGAAGAAAGAAACAAAGCCAAACAATAATTGCAGCAGCCAAGGAGAAATCTTGGGAAGACTTTGGAAACAGGTTGGAGACTTTGGGTCAAGCTGCTGTAAAACCATTCTGAAGTATAATTAGCAGTCTTCGAAAGGGAGGTAAGAAGGAAATGACAAGTATTTTGGACATGTCAGGAAAACTGCTGGTGAATCCTGTTTATGCCTTGGGCAGATGGAGGGAATATTTTGAAGAGTTGCTCAATGTAGGTGAAAATACGATTAGTAAGGTTTCAGACTTCGATGTACAATGGGATAGGAATGATAATGGAAACAGGATTACATTTGAGGAAGTGGAGAAAATGGTCAATAAATTGCAGTGCAATAAAGCGGTTGGGGTGGATGAAATTAAGTCAGAACTCATCAAATACAGTGGAATGTCAGGTCTTGAATGGCTACACAGGATAATTGAAATGGCGTGGGAGTCGGGACAGGTTTCATCAGACTGGACGAAAGCAGTAATCACACCAATCTTTAAACATGGAAACAGAAAAGATTGTAACAACTACAGAGGTATCTCTTTAATCAGCGTTGTGGGTAAAATCTTCTCAGGCATTGTTGAAAGGAAAGTGCGAGTATTAGTTGAGGACAAATTGGATGAAAATCAGTGTGGGTTTAGGCCTCTTAGAGGTTGTCAGGCCCAGATATTTAGCTTATGGCAAATAATGGAGAAGTGTTACGAGTGGAACAGGGAATTGTATCTATGCTTTATAGATCTAGAAAAGGCATATGACCGGGTTCCTAGGAGGAAGTTATTGTCTGTTCTACGAGATTATGGAATAGCAGGCAAACTTTTGCAAGCAATTAAAGGTCTTTACATAGATAGTCAGGCAACAGTTAAAGTTGGTGGTAAATTGAGTTCATGGTTCAGAGTAGTTTCAGGGGTAAGACAAGGCTGCAACCTGTCTCCACTGTTGTTCATATTTTTTATGGATCATATGTTGAAAACAATAGACTGGCTAGGTGACATTACGATATGTGAACACAAAATAAGCAGTCTCACATATGCGGATGACTTAGTTGTGATGGCAGATTCGATTGAAAGTTTGCAAAGTAATATTTCAGAGCTAGATCGGAAATGTAAGGACTATGGTATGAAGATTAGCATCTCCAATACGAAAGTAATGTCAATGGGTAAGATATATAAACGGATTGAGTGCCAAATAGGAGGAACAGAGTTAGAACAGGTGGACAGTTTCAAGTACTTAGGATGCATATTCTCACAGGATGGCAACATAGTGAAAGAACTGGAAGCGAGGTGTAGCAAAGCTAATGCAGTGAGCGCTCAGCTACGATCTACTCTCTTCTGCAAGAAGGAAGTCAGTACCAAGACTAAGCTATCTGTGCACCGTTCAATCTTTCGACCAACTTTGTTGTATGGGAGCAAAATCTGGATGGATTCAGGTTACCTTAGCAATAAGGTTGAGATTACGGATATGAAAGTAGCTTGGATGATTGCAGGTACTGGTAGTAGGGAACAATGGCAGGGGGGTGTCCACAATGAGGAAATAAAAAAAAACTGAGAATGAACTCTATAGATGTAGCAGTCAGGGCGAACAGGCTTAGATGGTGGGGTCATGTTACACGCATGGGAGAAGCATGGTTACCCAAGAGACTCATGGGTTCAGCAGTAGAGGGTAGGAGGTGTCGGGGTAGACCAAGGAGAAGGTACCTGGATTCTGTTAAGAATGATTTTGAAATAATAGGCTTAACATCAGAAGAGGAACCAACGTTAGCACTGAATAGGGGATTACGGAGGAATTTTATAAGGGGGACTATGCTCCAGACTGGACGCTGAAAGGCATATTCAGTCTTAAATGATGATGATGATACTTGATGGAAATGCAAACTGAGCTGGAGGCAGAGCTTGAGACTGAAAAGAACTATCCACTGCAGCAGCAGCAACGCTATGTGGAACAGCTTCCAGCTGTGGATAACCAACAACTCTCACATAAGTATGGAAAACAATATCCATGTGTGATCTTTCTGTGTAATTCGACATTCAAAATAAATAAAATTACGTCTCGTCCTTTTACAGGAACATCTCTAGAGGAGGAGTTAGAGTTTTTGGAAAGGCTGCTGGAGGCTTTTCATCCGGAGATGCAGGAACAGCCTCCAGAAAATTGTGAGATGCCCAACCAGGATATTTGTAAGTTGAAAAAGATTCCGTTTGTGCGTGCCTCTAGTAGTAGTAGTGCCTCTAGTAGTAGTAGTAGTAGTAGTAGTATAGGAAGTATTTTTTTTTCTTTCTAACAAATCGGTTTATATATCTTGTTTGTTGTTGTCGTAGACAGACCAATTGCCAGATGCTGATTCTGACGATGATAATGAAATGCCTGTAAGGGTCAGTCAAAGGGTCGCTGAAATAGAGGCGGAAAGGCCTCTTTTGGTGATGATGACTTCTTTGAGGGTGTAATGGTGTTGCCCAACGAAATATTCATGCCTTGGAGCCAGAGCGAAAAAGGTAATTACTCACTCTGCTTATACCCTTGCAATCGTCAGTATTCTTTCACTGCACCACCAGCGGCAAGCAATGTACTTAATTATTACTTTTTCATCTCTTCTTCCACAGTGATCGCGTCTTCTCAGCCGCAACACAGCGTGGCGTGCATACCGGTGGTGGTGGTGGCTAAACCTTCCTCTTTTAAAGTGGCGCCCGTTAAGGCACGCCTCCTACACGTGGCGTGGGAGGTCGCGGCCGCCACTCTGGCACCGCCTCTCTAGCGTCCACGGACCGAGCAATGATCTACCACCCCTCAAGTTACCGGGTCAGGTCTGCAGCAGAAGCAATAGCATCGGTAACCATCACTGCAGCCTGACTGTTCAAAATATTCACATGTGTGTGAATTCCTAAGGGCCCAAAGTACTGAGGTCATCATCCCCTAGATTTACACACTATTTAAACTAACTTAACCTAACTTATGCTAAGAACAACACACACACCAATGTCCGAGGGAGGCCTCGAACCTCCAGCGAGAGGAGCCGCGCAATCCGTGACATGGGGCCACAAACCGTGCAGCCACCCTGAGTTGCAGCCTGGGCTGTTCCCATTGGTCTGACACGGTAGCACTGCAGCATCCGCCTCCGTCATCATCATCATCATCATCATCATCATCATCACATCAACCTCGTCAGAATCGGCGTAAATGCAAGGTATGTGTGCCTTGGCGCATTCCAATCACCCTGCAAATTTTCTACCTCAGTCGCTATGGTGAAAACTTTAAAATTCTGGTGCCCAAGGAAGTGGCCAAGCTGTTCCCCACTATGAAGGCATCATTGGTGTATGACTGCCGCTTGAGCTGCTTATAAACCAACTAGAAAGTCAAGAGACTGCAGTTCTGTCACTTTAGGAATTACATCTTTTTAAGTAGGAAACATATGTACCATCAATCACAATTCCCACGTCACTTGTGCGTATTTTTAGTAGTAGTAGTAGCTGTTTTGATGAATGCGACTATGCCTCACTAGGAAATAGAGTGAGGAAAAAACGACATGACTATTTTCTGTAGCTGATACATTGAGGTACCAGCAGCTTCTTACGAGTGAGTATGCACCACTATCAGTAACCAAAGGAGATGTAACAGTCTTACTTTTATTTACAGTAGCATCACGATGGCTCCGGTAGCATTCCTCTTGCACAAAGAAGTTCTGGTCAGATGTTAAGTGATTTTGCTCATGTGTAGGATAATATAGCAATTTCGTCCTAACACCACATCTCTAGGCTACACCCTTCTCACTCTATTAAAGCTGATGTATGTGGCATCTGTCCACTCTCTTACAGAATACTCTAGGGAATGGCTTAAGTCTGATAAATACATTAATAACAATGGCGGGTGACGAGGGCCTCCCGTTGGGTAGACCGCTCGCCTGGTGCAAGTCTTTCGATTTGACGCCACTTCGGCGACTTGCGCGTCGATGGGGATGAAATGATGATGATTAGGACAACACAACACCTAGTCCCTGAGCGAAGAAAAATCTCCGACCTAGCCGGGAATCGAACCCGGGCCCTTAGGATTGACAGTGTGTCGCGCTGACCACTCAGCCACCGGCGGCGGACATAAATACATTGATTCTTCTCTTTAATACTTAAGGAATAACACAGCGTGAGACCACATTTATAGATTGGGATACATATGTTTGGCCTGCTTTAATATGGCGCCGCTGTGTCGCCTTTGTTGGGGGATGTGTTACGAAAACGTACGTAGTTTACAGGGGGAGGGGAAGGGTTAAAGGTGAAGACAGCCAGAGCACAATATTTAAGCTTTCCTCAATTTTCTGTAGCCATACACTGCTAGGTTGTGTTACAGTTGAAAAACAATGTATTAAACTGCTTATGAAAGAACAATACAGGAATCCTCTCTGCCGGCCGGTGTGGCCGAGCGGTTCTAGGCGCTACAGTCTGGAACCGCGCGACCGCTACGGTCGCAGGTTCGAATCCTGCCTTGGGCATGGATGTGTGTGTTGTCCTTAGGTTAGTTAGGTTTAAGTAGTTCCAAGTTCTAGGGGACTGATGACCTTAGAAGTTAATTCCCATAGTGCTCAGAGCCATTTGAACCATTTTTGAATCCTCTCTTGTGCTTCATAGTCTTTTGGATATGGTCTTCGTCCAGTACAGGCAACAAAACATTATAGATATCTGTGCAAGCAACTTCGACCACTGGCCACCTGCTCCAATGAAGCGATATGTGTACATGTAATATGCTTCATGTCAACACGCAGATGGTATTTGTTTTTCGAAGTATTGATAGAGAGACGTGCAGTAAATGCTTATAGGAGGTGCTATTACGAGGAGTATGACTAAGTTTGGATGCAGATAGTTCATAATTTTTTACCCACACTGGATGTAACAAAATAATGATGAAAAGTGCTCTCGAACGTACTAAGTTAATGTATAGATGCTGAATTATATCGGTATTTCATATGTCTGAAAAAAGTAGCTCCCTCATGCATGACAATTTACAATTTGAACACATGGAATGCTCTCAAAGGACACCGAATTTGCTCATAAAACTAATATAAATCGACTGTATCTATTGTGATGGAATCATGACCGTTTTTATTATTATCATCATGCTTAAATGTCTAAAAATAGGTGTTACCGCAAGTCCTCTGTTATTTCATAGTTCATAACCTCTAATTATATAGCAGACACCACATTTATTATACACTGAAGAGCCAAAGAAACTGGTACACCTGCCTAATATCGTGTAGGGCCCCGTGAGCACCCAGAAGGGCCACAACACAACATAGCGTGGACTCGATTAATGTCTGAAGTAGTACTGGAGGGAACTGAAACCATGAATCTTGCAGGGCCCTCCATAAATCTGTAAGAGTAGGAGGGGCAGAGATCTATTCTGAACAGCACGTTGCAAGGCATCTCAGATATGCTCAAGAACGTTCATGTCTGGGGAGTTTGATGGCCAGCAGAAGTGTTCAAACTCAGAAGAGGGTTCCTGGAGACACTTTGTAGCAATTTTTGACATGTGGGGTGTTGCGTTATCCTGCTGGAATTGCCCAAGTCCGTCAGAATGCATAATGGACATCAATAGATGCAGGTGATTAGACACAATGCTTACATATATGTCAGCTGTCAGATTCGTTTCTAGACATGCCAGGGGTCCCATATCACTCCAACTGCACACGCCCTACATCATTACAGAGCCTCCACCAGCTTGAACAGTCCTCTGATGACATCCAGGGTCCATGGATTCGTGAGGTTGTCTCCATACCTGTACGCGTCTATCCGCCAGATACAATTTGAAATGAGACTCGTCTGTCAAGGCAACATGTTTCCAATCATCATCAGTCAAATTTCGGTACTGACAGGCCCTAGGGAAGTGTAAAGCTTTGTGTCATGTAGTCATCAAGGGTACACGAGTGGGCCTTCGGCTCCAGAGGCCCATATCGATGATGTTTCGTTGAATGGTTCACTTGCTGATACTTGATGGCCCAGCATTGAAATCTGCAGCAATTTGCAGAAGGGAAGCACTTATGTCACACTGAATGACTCTCTTCAGTCGTCGTGGTCCCGTTCTGGCAGGATCATTTTCCAGCCGCAGTGATGTCAGAGATTTTATGTTTTACCATATTGCTGATGTTCACGGACCACTCATGAAATGGTCGTACGGAATAATCCCTAATTCGTCGCTCCCTCAGAGATACTGTGTCACATTGTTCATGCGCCGACTATAACACCACGTTCAAACTCACTTAAATCTTGATAACCTGCCATTGTAGCGGTAGTAACCGATCTAAGAACTGCACCAGACACTTGTCTTATATAGGTGTTGCCAACCGTAGCGCCGTATTCTGCCTGTTTAAATATCCTGTATTTGAATACACATGCCTATACCAGTTTCTTTGGCACTTCAGTGTAGCTCGTTGTGGAACCTGGAAATGATAGTGTTATTCCCGACATGTGAGCAGACTGCGTGAAACAGGATGTTCTGTGATGATCAAATTGCTTATGAAACTAGAATTGCAAGAATCTGCTGCTATTGTGAATTATTGTCTGCTGGATGGCAGAAATTTTATATGCAGGTTGGTAGAGGCGGTTATGGAGTTAAAATGTCAAATGTAAGCATGCATACGATATTTGTTTTCGATGTATGGAGGAATCTTATAGGTTCCTCTACTAGGTGATGTTATGAGATTTTGTTACAAGACATGCTCTCACGATCTATTTTGTAAATGCCAGCGCAATGTAGCACTGGACTGGTAAAAAGAGACCTGCTATGGTGTACAAAACAGCAACGTCCTCTTGAATTATAGCTTGTTGTTGCTGAATATAAAATGATAGTATTTTTTCCAGCATGTGAGGAAATGCCGTGAAAGCCTGTATTCTATGATGTTATTTCACATGTCTGAAATGTTTGTAATATTTGTGACAGTTTATTTACAGATACATATTTGAACGTGAGGGATGCTCTCAAGCACGTAATTCCATCCGTCAAAGTGAAAGAAACCACTCCGACCTCTGCAGTTTGGTCATCTGTAAACAGTGGCCGTGCTGTAGTTTTTTTTTTTTTCACTTCGTTTGATGTCGTAAAGTAACGGGCGTTGGGGAGAAATAGAGATGCGTTTTGTACTCTGCAGTCAAATGTAAAAACTATACCAATTTTGCTCCTGACATAAAAAGAAAATGGGATGCACGTATTTTCGTTCAAGGAGAACATTTATTATCGTCGTTATTGTTTTTTTCCTTTTTTTAAATAGATGTCACTTGTAAGAGATGCGTTGACATCAAATACAAGTGTTCTGCATCACAGAACGGTATGTTGTTACGAGCAGGGGCGGGTCCAATGTGTATGTGGTCGGTCGCCTGAGGCAACCATGCTCTGACCGGGGAGTGGCTACATTTTAGACAAACAAGCAAGTTGCACTCAGGGTACCAGTCATTTATCTCACTTTGTTCAGGCGGCATCATGATCTTTCGTGATAGTGCAGAGCCACTGCCTTGACCATCCACCATGTGCTCTGCTGGTCAAAGATTGTGCCACCAGATCGGCGGAAGGCTGCAGTCAACATAGGTGCTGCACGGAAGCGGTAGCAGATGACCGTTTGAAAAAGCCTGTATCCCACCTACGGTGAGGAGAGGGAGGGAGAGAGATGGATGAGGAGAGGTGAGAATGTCCCTAAGTTTTTAGTTCTTGACCGTACATCGAGGAGAACGCACATTCAACTCCTGGCACCCTCTCCTGGTGCAATCTTTTGGGACACCAATTTTTTCTAGTCCCCTGTACATGTGTTGCTTTATGACCCATTAATTACGAGTGCTAGTTTTTCTCACAACAATTTCGATGTGTAATTAGAACAGTGAAGCATTTTCCAACAGTTGTGGTAGCGTGTATTGGCTTTCCTGAATTTCGATTATCACAGCTGCAGGGTGATTGTCGAGCAATGCAGCGGGAGGCATCTGTAGCGATCTCTGATGTTAAACAGCGATAGATACAGTCCTCAGCTGTATGGTTACGGGTAATAGACTTACTAAACTACTCTCTGTCCAACACCAGCACCTCGGCAGTTGAACATATTTTTCACCAAAAAACTGAAAATAGTACCTTCCACTCCAGCCTTTGTACCATCAGCTTGTAGGTGAAGGATAGACGATGATGATGATGTTTGGTTTGTGGGGCGCTCAACTGCTCGGTTATCAGCGCCCATGCAAATTCCCAACCTATGCTCAGTCCAAACTCGCGACTTTCATGGATGATGATGAAATGATGAGGAGAACACAAACACCCAGTCATCTCGAGGCAGGTGAAAATTCCTGACCCCACTGAGAATCGAACCCGTGACCCCGTGCTCGGGACGCGAGAACGCGACTGCGAGACAACGAGCTGCGGACTGAAGGGTAGAGTTTGAGTAGGTCTGCCACTTGTTTCGAATGGTATTGTGAAATTTTTTACCGGCAGGATAACGCCAGTTGTATGGTATTTTCAGTTTTTGAGCTGTACTGCGATTTTAGGCACTACTTGTGCAGTGCTATGCATATTGTTGTCGAATCAGAATCGATATTTACGATTAACTACGTAATTAATACCGATCTTTTCTTCAGTTTCCCAACCAAAGTAAACAAAGTACACTAACCTAACATTCCTCTCCTGCATCTGGACAGCTTCCATGTTTTGCGGGGTGCACTTTGGGCTTTCTGTGCAGAATGACCGGTTTTCGAGTCCCAGAAAGGGCATACCATTTTGAATTTACAGGCAATTTCAGGTAGGGGTGGGGTGGGACGTCAGCACAACCTTGGGAGAGAGAAATACCCACCGAATTTCGAAATTGCCGTCAAAATTGAAATCACCACCAATAGTAAACAGCGATGGGTAGGGGAGGGGTGGAAAGGAGGCGGAGACCCACATGACTTCATCCGGGGGTGGGGTGGGGGTTATTAATTGATCAATTTAATTAACTCGTACACCAAATTGATATCAAAATAGCCCCTGTGGCACCATCTCCCTAATACTGAGATAGTCGACGCTACACTGAGGTGACAGTGGCTAGTGTTGTAAAATTTAGTCCTGCTCTTCTTCTTAAGCCGAAAGGATGTTGTTTAGCCCAATCGAGGTGCGCATGGCGAAAGACGACTCATGTGATATCGATATCCGATGTTATTAAATCGACAACAGTGAAAAACATGTGACTAGAGAACCTGGATCCATCTCCTTTACTCCCATACTTGGGACAACGTGTGTATCATTGTCACAGGCCACACTTTAACTCGAGAAGCAAGATTAAATAACATCCTAAACTCCGCAACTATCTGATAGCACTCAGACAAAGTCCTGTTCCGACCATTTGATTGGGTACAATAGACAGTGAACATTACCAACTTTACTTCCAACTTGTTCCTTCACATATTTCGAAAATCTACAAAGCAGTTAAAAATATGAGAGGGAAACAATTTCAAAAAAAATCAAACATCTTCATTTTCACAGAAACATATCTCAAAAAGTTGATTTCTTTGGCCAATATCTAACCACCAGACTGCAGTTAGCTCTGTAATGGTCAATCTAGAATGCCACCAAAAAATTGCATGCATCCTTGAAGATCAGAACGATTGATAAAAGTTCGTGCCAGTAAAAAAACACAGTTGTGAACTTAAACTTACTGAACACTTAAAACAAACTCTGCAGGGCCCCTTGGTCCGCAACTTACGTCTTAAGGAAAGAAAATACTTCTAAATATAACCATTGCCATTTTCCACAGAACCCAACTCGTGGGAGAATCTCTTGTTAATCGTGTGTTCAGGAAATTTTCTTCTGACGTTTCAGGAAACATTCTGACAAATTAGAGCAACCCAGAAATTTTATCTAGAGCTATAAGAACATTCTACAGGGCAAGTCAGCTTCATTTGGGAGGATGGTAGTTCAAATCACCGTCTGGCGATACAGATTTAGGTGTTTCGTAGTTCCCCTAAATCGTATGACGTAAGTACCAGGACGATTCCTCTGAAAGAGATCCACCCGAATTTATTCTCCATCATTTTCTAATCTGAGCATGTGCTCTATCTCTAAGGACCTCAGCATCAGTGGGGCGTAAACCACTAATTTTTCTTTTTCCTGTGCAGGTTAGTGAAAGTCCATCACAGGCACTAATGGATGCCAACCAAGGTTAGTGCTGAATCCAGCATAGCAGCTGCTCTACCCTGTGCAGGAAACCACTGAACCCATTTCTCTTCTCAGTGACAAACCCTACCTCCCATCCTTTACTGCACTCAGTCGGCGATATTAGCGAGAGTTTAACCATTCTCCGAATTAAAATTCAGTTCGGATAATCCACTGCTATGAAAGCCCGTCCCCAGTCTCTCGAAAATAATACTATACCTCGTCACTGACTTTAATTAATTATCGCCGATGGGAAATTCCTAGATCCATTTTCGATCTGTTCGACTCGTTACTGTAGTGAAGGGTTTGTTAAGCGCCATATTGTGAAGTTAATTAATGTTGATTATATTTATTCTAAAAAAACTACATTACAGTACGTCATTTCCAACAGTTAGCATCTAAAGTATTACGTCCAGAAGCTGCAGGATTGTAAATAGAGTACATTGCTCTTGCATTACTTCCACAAAATATTTTACAGCAAGTTAATTTCAGTTACACTTTACAAAATACAATTACAAAAGAATTAATATCTTTTCATCACACACCATGATTATAACGAAGAAAACAATCATACGCAGATTATACAGATTGTCCCAAGAGGAATGGTCAATATTCAGGGATATGACAGGAATGCTTATTTTAAGCAAAAAATGCATATGTACATATGCCCTATTTCTAATGGTTTCCCAGACAGAACATATTTAATGTACATTTGTTTTTGGTGTTGTGGCTCGCAAACCTCTCTGACGTTTTATTCTAGCCCAGCCTTCCTTGTTGCTTTGAACCTCTTTCCTCAGGACGTCTTTCTGTCATTTTACCAGTCCGTAGAACGCGCAGTTGTCCGTGGTGTTTTCTGAGTGACATAGTGCGAGGGACTGAGAGTGTATCACATGGAAGCATCGGTTTACCATGTTTACACAAGCGATGGCTAAAATGTTACACGTATACACGAATGAAGAGTATGGTGTATGTTTACGACTTCTGCGAAGGCAGTGTATTATTGCTCCTGCAGCTGCCGGAAATTACCATTGACGCTTTCCGACATGTTGAACACCTGATTATAGTGTGTTTACCAGAGTTTTCAGCACATTGAGTGAAACAGGCATTCTTCCAAATTCTCATTTATCTTCTGAACGCGTAGTCCAACAACTTTTGCAAAAACAACAACAAGTTGTTGAAATGATGCAGTTTAGTCCTATTACCAGCAGAAGGCGATTTTGTGCATGTATTAGTGTCCCACAATCATGTGTATGGCGAACATCACATGTGGGGCCTTGTACCCATTCCACATACAGCGTTTCCACAATCATCACATTGTCGACTATGCCACACCACTTGAATTTCATTTGGTTCGAATAATACTGTTCACTGAAGCGGCCAAAAACCCATTTAATAGTCATCGATGGTCGCAAGAAAATCTGCACACTACAGTGGAAACCAATTTCAAAGTTCATTTCTTGATCATTGTTTGGTGTGGCGTGATTGGTAACACGTTGACAGGTCCAGTCATTTTGTAACAGCGAATTCTGAGGCAAAATTACTCGCTTTTTTTTTTTTTTTTTTTTTTTTTTTTTTTTTTTTTTTTTTTTTTTTGTGAACACCTTGAGGAAGTTGCTTTGGCCACGCAGACTGAAATGAACTACCAGCATGATGGAGCCCCTCCACATTTCAGCAGGCACATGAGGAAAGACATCAACTGCACATACTCTAATCTCTGGATTAGTTGTAGCAGTACAGTTAACAGCCACCAACAGCGCCAGACGTTGAAACATTACATTTTTGTTTATGTGGTTGGATAAAGTCTGAGCTGTACAAAAGAAAAGTGAATATGCTAGAATGCACTGCTTGGTCGCATCATGGACGTTGCTACCGTCATAGGGAATGTACAAAGGCACTCAGACAAGCAAGACAACATTTCCTCCCATGAGTGTGCGATGCTACCAATTCATTTCCCTTAATTAGTCAATTCCTAAGTAGGAATTACATTCATTTAACAATGCATCGGACTGAAACAGTAACGATAGCATGTGGTAGCTACTCGATAACGTATGTTGCAATGTACACCTGAGATGGTGAGACACTACGCTTAACAATAATATATTCAAATTGTAACGTCATTAGTGGATGGGTTGCGACCTATACTGACAATTTCATTCTGACTTGGAGATGTATGGGGATTGGGAACAAACACTAAAAAAGGCACACATTAACTTTAGCAATTCAGACTATACGCTCATACACCCACAGGCAATGTTAACATGTAACACAGAGTAATAAACTACAGTTAGGTAAAAAATACACAGTTAGTAAATATTACTAACCTGCATTGCACAGAAGGTACTGTGTGCACTGCGGTGGCTTGTCATTTGAGTAATTGTGTGAACCACATTTCAATTTACAAATGACAGTTTTAAGTAGTTCCCTTTACAGTAATTAACGCGAAAAGCAAGATTTAACTGAATGAGTAATTGAAATGTAAAATATAGCAATTAACATTTTAATTTCACCATATGTACTGAAAGAAACTGCTTTTCACTGGCATTAGTTCACCACTGTGCAGTCTGCAGCTCGTGGTCGTGCGGTAGCGTTCTCGCTTCCCGCGCCCTGTTTCCCGGATTCGATTCCCGGCAGGGTCAGGGATTTTCTCTGCCTCGTGATGACTGGGTGTTGTGTGATGTCCTTAGGTTAGTTAGGTTTGAGTAATTCTAAGTTCTAGGGGACTGATGACCATAGATGTTAAGTCCCATAGTGCTCAGAGCTATTTGAATCATTTGAACCACTGTGCATTTGCTGCCCAGGCCGAGTTGCAATGCCCAGTTCATCATTACATGTCCATTCCATCATTAAGTGAGCTGACTGTTAAACCCTTGTACAAATTTGGCTTACACATTCAATGACATCGGCGTGCTGCTGTGATATAATTGGCAACTCAGTATTATATACAGTAAATCTTTTAGAGGTTCAGTCTATATCTGCTCACTAACAAGCACCTTTCATGACTTCACAGAGGAAACTCCTGAAAATGGGGATAGTAACCCATTCCTTGTCTATTGGTATTTCCCCTCACTGACTTTCACTACTGTTCGCCCTATAGCCTTTACTCTCCCAATATTTACATTTATACTTTGACAATAATACTCGTATTTACTTATTTATTTTATATAGACGCTGATAACCATGCAGTTGAGTACCCCACGAACTAAGTATCGTCATCATTTATTCTATACACATTATTATTTAAGTGTAAAACATTTTAGTTATGATTAAATACTATTTGAAACATGATACTCTGTGTAGTTCGTTATTTACAGTACTTGTCACTAGGTGGTTGGACTGTACAGCACCATACAGTTCGGCCTGCAATCTCCTGTTAACTTTTTCTGCTGCCACTACATGATGTAAACGTACACAAAGCTGATAGACAGATGCTCTCGCAACTTACACATGTAGCCCATGCAAAGAAATGGAAACTAATTTCTAGAATTTTACGGAGGTGGTAATCAGGGGTTATCAAAATTAATACAAGATGAAATGCTTCAGGACCATGTGTATGCAGTGTACTGAAGTGAAGTTCGTGATCAATACAACTACATAGTAACTATTTACATTATTAATTAAACAAAATCTATTCCAAACATTCTACTCACAATTTCAAATACTTGCTACATCTTTTTCAGTCAATCTTGACACAAAGAAAGAAAAATATTTTAACTTTCGCATTTTTATTTGTCACTTCTTAAATTTCAATTTTTATGTCTATCTGTTGAAAATATATATTCCTTACTCTCAAGATGTGGTCCAAAAAGGTGAACTGTATACATACAGGATGGTCATAAACAGTCTGAAAGAATGCTGCAGGGTAGGCACGCAAATCCAAGTGGTCGCCGCGCCGGAGACGGCGCCGCTTAGCGTGTTCCTCGTTTTGTTTCCTAAGGTTGAACAAAGTGACATAAATCTTGGACGTGGGACTGTAGTAAGGATCAGACTCGAGCCAAAGACTGAGCAGTCTCGTGCTCTATCATCTAACTTATGAGAACAACTGATACTAATTGTATCTGGTGGGCCACTTGAACCTTCATGACTAATGGCCTGATTGGCTAACTTCAATGCTAATCAAACCGGAAACGGTGCAACATATCGAATTTTTATTAATAATAATTTCTCCCCACAATCTACCGTGCAACAACCTTTCATGTGATTGATTAATTGATTTTTTTAAATTCATCTGTCTTCTGACTGATTTAATGTGGTCCGCCACAGACTTCTTTCTTAGGCCAACCTCTTCATCTCAGAGTAGCACAAGTACCAGGCGTCCTCAATTATTTGCCAGACGTATTCCAATCTCTGTCTTCCTCTTCAGTTTTGGCCCACCACACATCCCTGTAGTACCACAGACGTTATTCCCTGATGCCTTAACACATATCTTATCATCCTGTCCCTACTTCTTGTTAGTATTTTCCAGTCGTTCCTTTCTTCACTGATTCTGCAAAGAACCTCCTCTTTCCTTAACTTATTAGTCACATAATTTTCAACTTTCGTCTGTTGCACCACATCTCAAACGCTGCGATTCTCTTCCGTTATTGTTTCCCACTGTCCATGATTTACTACCACACAATTCTGTGCTCGAAACGTACCTTGGCAGAAATTTCTTCCTCAAATTAAGGCCTATGTTTTAAAACGCTAGACTTCTCTTGGCCAGGAATGCCCCCCTTGCTTACGCTAGTGTACTTTTTATGTCTTTCTTGCTTCGTTCGGTATGGGTTATTTTGCTTTCAAGGGAGCAGAATTCCTTAATTTCGTGTAGATCGTGATCACCAATTCTGATGTTTCTGCTGCTTGTTATTACTTAGGTCTTTTCTGGTTTACTCTCAATCCATATCCCGCACTCATTTGACTGTTCATTCTATTCAGATATTGCAATTCTTCTTCACTTTCACTGAGGATATCAATGTCATCAGCAAAGCGTTGGTTGATTTGGTGGAGAGGACCAAACAGTAAGGTCATCAGTCCCATTAGATTAGGGAAGAATGGGGAAGGAAGTCGGCCGTGTCCTTTCAAAGGAACCATCCCGGCATTTGCCTGAAGTGATTTAGGGAAATCATGGGAAACCTACATCAGGGTGGCCGGAAGCGTGTTTGAACCGTCCCCCTCCCGGATGCCAGTCCAGTGTGCTAACCAGAGCGCCGCCTCTCTCGATCGGCTAATCGTATCGTTGATATCCTTTCGCCCTAAATTTTAATCCCGCCATTGAAGCTTTTTCTTTATTTCTGTCATTGCTCTGTGAATAGATTAAGCGGTAGTGGCGACAGACTGCATCCCTGTCTTACACTCTTTTTGATCCGAGCACTTCGTTCTTCGTCATCCAGTCTTATTGTTCCTTTTTTGTTCTTGCAGATATTGTATATTAACCGTCTTTCCCTGTAGCTTTCGCCTATTTTTCTTAGAATTTTGCCCCATTTACGTTGTCTAACGTTATTTGTAGCTCAACAAATCCTATGAATGTGTCTTGATTTTTCTCCAGCCTTGCTTCGATTATCAAACGCACCGTTAGAGGCGCCTCTCCGGTGTCTTTAACTTTCCTAAAGTCAAACTGATCGTCATATAACAACAGATACTCAATTTTCATTTCCATACTCCTCTATACAATTCTTGTTAGCAGCTTTGAAGCACGAACTATTAGCTGAGTGTGCGATAGTTTTCGTACTCATCGGCCCTTACTATCTTCAGAATTGTGTAGATGACATTTTTTCGAGAGTCTAACGGTACATTACTAGTCTCATATAATACCAAGCTGAATAGTTGCAGCCGTAGAAATGGAAAGGGAATCTCAGTTTACCACGCCATCTCGATGCTGTTTCTGGAAGTAATTTCAGAATATGTTCTTGCGAAATTACACTTACATCTTCAGGTAGGTCCAGAGTTTCTCCCTCAGCTGCCTTCTCCTAACCAACACACAGCCATCTCTGACACTGAGACAGAACCAGCTTTCATCAGAAAACACAACAGACCTCCACCCTGCCCTCCAACCACTTCTTGCTTGACACCACTCAAGTCACAAATGGGAGTAGTTTGGGGTTAGTGGAATGCACTCTACAGGGCGTCTTGCTCGCGCTTGTCCTTAAAGTAACCGATTTATAACTGTTTGTTGTGTCGCTGTGGTGCCAACTGCTGCTCAAATTGCTGCTGCAGAGGCAGTACAAAGTGCCAGAGCCATATACGAAACACGATGGTCTTCCTTCAAAGTACTGCTAAGTGCCCGTCTAGAGTCCAGTCTTCTTGTGACTGTACATCTCTTCCTGAACACCGCTGCCAGCGATCATGTACAGTGGTTACGTTCCTGCTTCGTCTTTCTGTAATATCACAAAAGGAATATCTGGCTTCTTAAAGACTTTTGTACGAACTTGTTCAAACTCAGTGAGGTGTTGATACTGGCACCTTTGTCACCTTAAAGGCATATTTGACTAGTTTGGTTAAATTACTCCGTTATTTGCGGGAGAGTGTCTAGTCATTTGTTGACCCTCGAAAACTAAATTTCATCCGCATACGGTTTTTTATCCTCCTGTCAAAACGTTCCATAATACTCACCTTCATGTGCAAGAATATTGAATAGTGGTTTATTCGGTATCGTTCCTTTACTGTTTTGAAATATCCATGGTCAGTTTGAGGAATGTCAAGACGTCGATTCGTCCCTCTCTGTAACAATTGTTCAAACACCCATACTACTTCCTTCCCTGTCTCTGCTTTCACAGGCAGGGCCTAGGCGAATTTGGAATACATGTATCTATGACCATTAAAATATATTTTAAGCATTTATTCGGATGTTAATATTGATTCATATCTATGACACTGGCTTACCATAAATTATCTGAACCTCATATTATGACATGCCTATGTGGAAAAGTTTTGTGTGCAGGTTTGTGAAGTACGTGAATGACTGTCTCCATAATTACATGATGATACGTCTTTCCTGAAGCTCTTTCTCGAAGCTTCATGTTAGTTATATTCCCTGTTGTGGCTGATGCTGTGAGTAGTTGTAACTATTCTATGATCTTGTTTGGGTCATTGTAGTATGTATAGTACTCCAGATGCTCTGTCTTATGACATCACCTGTGCCACACATACCATTCAAACTGGGTTTAATAATATTATCGTATTTCTCACTTTTATATCCCTTTATTCGCCCTTTTGGGTTATTGTCTTTCCTATGTGCGTTTCTCATATGTAATATTTCGGCATGTACTTACTTCTCTTTCAATAGATACTTCTCAGAACTTCAAGTTTTGAAGACCTTTAATAAACACGATGATTGCGTAAATTTCGTATTACCCACCTGTAGTGCATCCTTCGTTAACTGTGTAAGGTGGGTACCTATCATATAAGTCTCATCCTTTTCTGACGCCACATATGATCTCTCTCTATCACTATGTTCGGTGATGTAATCTGTAATACTGTTTCCATCCTCTTCTTCCTTTTCTGCTCTTTTGCATACATCCATAGTTAGTGAAAGCCTATTCAGACCTGCTGTTACTGGCTTAAACGTTTCTGAGAGAGACTGTTCTTATTGCAGCAGTCTTAATTTTCGCAATAGTAACTTCTGACGAATAGCTTTGTAAATTTTAATTACTTTACGCTTTGTCGCCGACATGCTGTTGTATACTAAGCCTATTTTGTGATGGCACACAGTTTACATACTCTGAAACTACTTCATATTTCTTACCTCTATGAAACCAAGTGCATTCATTAGTATTTTGTTGACTTCTGTTTCTGCTCTCAACATCTTATCTTTTCTATCTACTGTTCGGATAGGACTTTCCTGTTCCTTTTTTTTTTTTTTGCATTGATTGTCTCGATTTTTCTGCCGATGTATGTGTTTCACACCTTCGGGATGAGTGTAAGACACTAGTGCAAATTTGTCCATAGTTACAGTGTACTGATACAGTTGCATATTGATGACTACCTTTTAAGAAAATACTCCTGGAAGTTTCGTTTTATTGGTCATCATTCAATTTCCTAATTTTATCAATAAAGCTACATTGCACGTGATTCCAACAATCAGTGCGTATGCTAAAAAAATTCATGGAATGTCATGTTGGTTCCTACATGTACTTAGTAAATGTGTTTTTAATTTTTATTGCCGTGTTTCACACGGCCAGCCTCCACATGGACCCTCCGCCTGGTGTGCCGCTAACGCCGCTGAACCCGCCACTCCTCTTAGGGAGAGGGTGGCCCAACCGCGCCCGGCACCCGCGAAGATGTCTCGACAGCAGGGACAGTGGGTGAAGTATGTAACGCCTGGGGTGTACCATGCGACGCACCAGACTCCCCACTGCCGCTACACTCCGAGGCAGCAGCCTGAAGACGGCTGACCGCGGCCATCAACACGTTCAGCTCTTCGCGGACAGTGGCCAGCTCCTCCTGCGTCCGTACACAGCAGTCACGCATCCTATCCATCCTAAGAAATCAATTTACTGTAGAGAGTTAATCAACTTTTAACTAGACTGCTAATTCACTAAAGGCGGCTGATTAAACTGTGGTTACTAGACACTTCTTGTTGAAAACAATGAAAATAAGCACTACTTGTCTCTGGACTGTGTTCAAAACAAACTCTAGCACTACTGGCACTACAGCTGACTATAGGGACTCTCTCTGACTGTATTCGAAACAAACACGGAATCTATGGAACACTATTACTAGTACTCGAAAATTAAAGCTTCCTAAAAGCAAAATCACACGGAAGAAGTGACAAGTAAGAAAAATACAGTTAATACTTAAATTAACGTAGCTCGCTGCACCGCAGATGTGAAGCAGACGGCAGTTACGACGTTGTAGTAGTTATTTTTTGTGTGAAAGAAAAATTGTAATATTTTCCTATGTAAACAGTCTACACGCCATCATTGTTGTATCTTCTGTGTAAATTATATCTGTGTAAGTCACACATTAGTCGCAAGCTAGTGCATCTGTGCTCGCGACACCTGAGGATAGTGTAAGGAGCTGAAAGTCAGTTTGTATCAGTAATTGAATAAATAAAGTTTTGCAGAACACCAGGAGTTGTTTCCTTTCTAATATTACAATATGGCATGAACAAAAAAGTGACGCTCCGAGAAGACATGGTTGGATGTCGATGACATCTTCAGTGGGTATGTAAATTATTAGAGTTGCAAGTATAACGGCCACCAGAGAGCATTCGTGCTGTTTGTGTTTAGTGTTGTTACCAGATCCAGTGTGTTATATGAGGGGCGTGAACAGTCTCAGATTTTGAGCGACCACTGTGAAGGACAAGGAGATGCTGCGTACTCATGTCAGACAGCATTATCATCTTCTGACCAGTTCGTCGAATAGGACAGTTTTCGGATTTTTGGGGAATTTGGATATGACAATCATCTGATGTTGGACTGCATAGTAAAGTGATGGCAAGCATGCTTGTAATCAAGGTTCCAGTCGACCACATCTGACCACCTCAAGGGAGGATCACCATATTGTGCACTAGACACATCTTAATCTCTTCATACACTCCTGGAAATTGAAATAAGAACACCGTGAATTCATTGTCCCAGGAAGGGGAAACTTTATTGACACATTCCTGGGGTCAGATACATCACATGATCACACTGACAGAACCACAGGCACATAGACACAGGCAACAGAGCATGCACAATGTCGGCACTAGTACAGTGTATATCCACCTTTCGCAGCAATGCAGGCTGCTATTCTCCCATGGAGACGATCGTAGAGATGCTGGATGTAGTCCTGTGGAACGGCTTGCCATGCCATTTCCACCTGGCGCCTCAGTTGGACCAGCGTTCGTGCTGGACGTGCAGACCGCGTGAGACGACGCTTCATCCAGTCCCAAACATGCTCAATGGGTGACAGATCCGGAGATCTTGCTGGCCAGGGTAGTTGACTTACACCTTCTAGAGCACGTTGGGTGGCACGGGATACATGCGGACGTGCATTGTCCTGTTGGAACAGCAAGTTCCCTTGCCGGTCTAGGAATGGTAGAACGATGGGTTCGATGACGGTTTGGATGTACCGTGCACTATTCAGTGTCCCCTCGACGATCACCAGTGGTGTACGGCCAGTGTAGGAGATCGCTCCCCACACCATGATGCCGGGTGTTGGCCCTGTGTGCCTCGGTCGTATGCAGTCCTGATTGTGGCGCTCACCTGCACGGCGCCAAACACGCATACGACCATCATTGGCACCAAGGCAGAAGCGACTCTCATCGCTGAAGACGACACGTCTCCATTCGTCCCTCCATTCACGCCTGTCGCGACACCACTGGAGGCGGGCTGCACGATGTTGGGGCGTGAGCGGAAGACGGCCTAACGGTGTGCGGGACCGTAGCCCAGCTTCATGGAGACGGTTGCGAATGGTCCTCGCCGATACCCCAGGAGCAACAGTGTCCCTAATTTGCTGGGAAGTGGCGGTGCGGTCCCCTACGCCACTGCGTAGGATCCTACGGTCTTGGCGTGCATCCGTGCGTCGCTGCAGTCCGGTCCCAGGTCGACGGGCACGTGCACCTTCCGCCGACCACTGGCGACAACATCGATGTACTGTGGAGACCTCACGCCCCACGTGTTGAGCAATTCGGCGGTACGTCCACCCGGCCTCCCGCATGCCCACTATACGCCCTCGCTCAAAGTCCGTCAACTGCACATACGGTTCACGTCCACGCTGTCGCGGCATGCTACCAGTGTTAAAGACTGCGATGGAGCTCCGTATGCCACGGCAAACTGGCTGACACTGACGGCGGCGGTGCACAAATGCTGCGCAGCTAGCGCCATTCGACGGCCAACACCGCGGTTCCTGGTGTGTCCGCTGTGCCGTGCGTGTGATCATTCCTTGTACAGCCCTCTCGCAGTGTCCGGAGCAAGTATGGTGGGTCTGACACACCGGTGTCAATGTGTTCTTTTTTCCATTTCCAGGAGTGTATTTGCGCCTTCCATCAGAGAATGACATTCTCTTCCATCCTACACCATTAATTGGAGACTAACAGCAAATGGACTACGAAATTACTCTTACAGTTAACACTAAAACACAAACAGCTCAGTTTGGGGTTGTACCATGATCTGAAAGCATGGACTGCTGATGAATGGCGTTACAGTATACTCAGCGATGAACTTACGTTCTGCACTATCATGGATAACCACTGTTGGTGAGTATGGTAGAGGCCTCATTCTCTGATTTCCGGAGAATCACAGCTGTGTGATTCCTGGCATAATATTGTGTGGAACTGTCAGGTATGACTTCAAGTTACAGGTGGTAGTGACTGAGGGTAGCCTGATCCATTTTTATTCTGACAGCACAATGGGCCATCACAGACATGCTCCATCCTCATGTGTTACTTGTCATGTGACAGTGCTGTGTTGACAGTTTTCAACACGATAATGTTCATCCACACATGGCACATGTATCTATGTAGTAGCTCACTGGAACAGGACATTTTTTCAGGTAGACTGAAATACGCTATTGTTAAACGATTACAGAAGAAAGGGCCATAGGTGTGATGCTAACAACTACTGTTGAATCTCACTCACTTCTCGCAGATTTATCCAAAATTCTTGAAAAAGTAATGTATCCAAGAGTAGCTCCGCATATTTGTAAAAAACAAATAGGCCTACTAACAAAATGTCAGTTTGGTTTTCAGAGAGGCTTTCCAACAGAAAATGCTATATATGCTTTTACTGGTCAAATGTTCAATGCTCTGAAGAACCGAACATCACCCTCTGGTATTTTTCGTGAACTCCCAAAGGTTTCGGACTGTGTGAATCATAAAATGCTTGTAGATAAGCTTAAGTATTGCGGTATGAGTGGGACAGTGCACAAATGATTTAATTCATATTTAACTGGAAGAATGCAGAAGGTTAAAATTAAGACTACAGATAGTCTTCAAAAATCAGCAGAGTCCTCTAACTGAGGAGGTATCAAGGATGGTATCCCACGGGTTCAGTCTTGGGCCCCTTTTTGTTCTTAATATATATTAATGACTTTGTGGGATGACAGTCATTTGTTATCATTTGTAGACCTGAAGATGCAAAGTTAGTTCTTTTTGCTGATAATACAATTATAGTAATCACTTCCAATAAACAAGAATTAGCAGAGAAAATTGTAAGTAATGTCTTTCAGAAAATTAGGAAGTATTTCTCTGTAACTGGACTCTCAATAAATTTTGAGAGAACGTGGTATTACAGTTCCGTACAGTAAATGGCAAAACACAACTGAGAAATATAGACTTTGAATAGAAGTTTGTTGCTAAATCCCATCGAGCACGTCTGGAATGTTCTCGGTCGACGTATCGCTGCAAGTCTTCAAACTCCTACGACACTTCAGGAGCTCCGACAGGTACTGGTGCAAGAATGGGAGGCTATATCACAGCAATTGTTCGACCACCTGATCCAGAGTATGCCAACCCGTTGTGCGACCTGTGTATGTGTGCATGGTGATCATATCCCATATTGATGTCGGTATACATGTGCAGGAAACAGTGGCGTTTTGTAGCACATGTGTTTCAGGACGATTTTCTCAACTTATCACCGAGACCGTGGACTTAAAGATCTGTGTCGTGTCTGTTCCCTATGTGCCTATACTATTAGCGCCAGTTTTGTGTAATGCCACGTTGTGTGGCACCGCATTCTGCAGTTATCCTTAATTTATGAGCATGAGTGTACATTGATGATCTGCTGAAACATTTGAGTTCAGCTACTTATGATATTATGGTTACTGCAAATTTGTATGATAAACATATCAGTAAATTAGCCATCAGTGCCTATTTTCATTCGTTACTTTCATATGGCATCATATTTTTGGAAATTAAACATTAAGAAAAAAGTATTCATGGTACAAAAGTGTGTAATCGGGATAATAGCTGGACCCCAACCAAGAGCACCTTGCAGACATTTATTCAAGGAACTAGGGATATTCACAGTACTTTCACAATACATATATTCACTTATCCTATTTGATATTAATGACCCATACCAATCCAAAAATAATAATTGAGTGCATAGCTACAACACTAGAAGAAAGGATGACCTTCACTATTCTGGGTTAAATCTGACTTTGGCATTGAAATAGGTGAATTATGCTTCCACAAAGACCTTCGGTCATTTACCAAATAGTATTTAAAGTCTGACAGATAATCAACTAACATTTAAAGACAGATTAAAATAACTTCTGAATGACAACTTCTACGCAATAGATAAATTTTTAGATACCTAATAGCAGCTATAAAGAAAAAGTGTAGTGAAAACTTATGCTGAACTGACACATTCCACATCATCATGAAATTTCGTATCCATGATCTATAGAACAAGTGATGTAATGTAATGTGTGAACTGTGTGAGCAGTGTTGAGGTACTCCAGAGGTTAATAAGATCCCCAGATCTGTCCCTGACAGGAAATACATGGGACCAATTCAGATGTCAATCCTGCACCTGTGCCAGTATCTAGAATGACCAATTGGAATGGCTTGCCTCAGAAGTTAGTACACTTTTCCCAGTGCATGCACGCAGCACAGAGTACAATGTCATACTGGTAAGTGGGCTCAAATTGCCAAGTTCCTTATAAACTTGTCTCGATTTTGTCATCACTCTAGTAGCGTCACATACCAGATCAATTACCGAAATTTCCCTTGGTTTCCTCCTCGCTTATAGTGCGCATCCCTTTTTTTGTCAGTCAGTGTATAACAGCTGCAGCATAAGGACGTCATATAAACAAACATATTGAAGCTACAATAGTTTTGAGTGTTCATATAAGTTACTAATTTAAAAAAACAGTATATACAAAGGTTCAGTGCATTATTCCAACTAGTAGGCTGTGTCAATAAGACTACTTGAGCCAAGAGAGCTTATGGTGCAAAGTTTGAATACATGTATTGCCACTTTTAAGTATTCCACCATCAAACTGTACTTATTTATATTGAATCTGTACAGTACAGAGGTAACACTAGTTAGTTAAAACCACTTGAATTTACAGTACTTTGTGTGCTTGCTTATACGTTATGAATTCCGGTGTTATATGATTTAGATCTGCCTCACCAATTTAGTCTTCATCACAACTTCCAGAGACTAGAATTGTATTTCATTGTAAACACGGTAGGTAAGATCTATGTTCCAGCCTCATATGAATGATGGATGTCAGTAGTAGGATAAATTTTCATCTGGTGCACTTTTGATATCAAGTTGATATCAAATTAATTTACTGATCAATTAATTACCCCACAACCTGAGGACATTATGCGTTTTTCTCGGCCAACATGCTGCGTCCAGCATCTCCAAGGTAACAGTGAAGTATGGATTTTCCCATACGACCATTTCACGAGTGTACCATGAATATCAGAAATCTGATAAACATCAAATCTCTCACTTCACTGCAGCTGGAAAAAGATCCTGCAAGAACGGGACCAACGACAACTGAAGGGAATTGTTCAACGTAGCAGAAGTGCAATCCTTCCGCAAATTACTGCAGGTTTCAATGCTGGGCGATCAACACGTGCCAGCGTGCAAACCATTCAAGGAAACATCATCGATATGGTCTTTCAGAGTCAAAGGCCCACTCATGTACCCTTGATGACTGCATGACACAAAGCTTTCTGCCTTGCCTGGATCCATCAACACCAACACTGCACTGTTGATGACTGGAAAAATGTTGCCTGGTCAGGCGAGTCACCTTTCAAATTGTATCTAGCGGATGGAGTGTACGGTTATTGAGACAACTTCATGAATCCCTGAATGTCAGCAGGGGACTTTTCAAGTTGGTGGAGGCTCTGTAATGGTGTGGGGCGTGTGCAGTTGAAGTGAAGTGGGACCCCTGTACGTCTAGGTATGACTCTTGACAGGTGACACGCACGTAAGCATCCTGTCTGATCACCTGCACCGATTCATGTCCATTGTGCATCCCGATGGACTTACGACACCACACACATCCAGAATTGCTACAGAGTTGCTCCAGGAATCCTCTTCTGAGTTTAAACACTTCTTCTGGCCACCAAACTCGCCAGACATGAACATTATTGAGCATATCTGGGATCCTTTGCAGGTGCTGTTCAGAAGAGATCTCCACCCCCTCGTACTCTTACGGATTTATGGAGAGCTTCCAGGATTCGTGGAGTCAGTTCCCTCCAGTACTACTTCAGACATTGGTCGAGTCCATGCCACTTCATGTTGTAGCCCTTCTGCATGCTCACTGGGGCCCTACACAATATTAGTCAGATGTACCAGTTACTTTGGCTCTTCAGTGTATATAAATTTCAGTTCAACACTATTTACTCTTAAATAAGTTCATTTTGTAGAGGAAATATATCTGTGTATCTGAGTCGGTGGCCATTTTGGACACTGCAATTCTGAAGGTGACAGGGATAACATATAGCGAATGACATCCTTATTTACAATTTCTACAGAAGTCAGATTGCAGACTGCTGTGGTTGAAAGATATGAAAGGGAAGTAGTGGTTGAGAAGGGACCGAGACTGGGTTGCTTATGTTATTTATTCTGTATATTGAGCAAGCAATAAAGGAAAACAAGGAGAAATTTGGGAAACAGATTCAAGCTCAAGGGGAAGGTTGGTTGGTTGGTTGATTTGAGGGAGGGGGGACCATATAGCAGGGTCATTAGTCTTATTGGATTAGGGAAGCATTTGCAAGGAAGTTGGCTGTGCCCTTTCAAAGGAACCATCTGGCATTTGCCTGAAGCCATTTAGGGAAATCACGGAAAATCTAAATCATGACAGTTGGGTGTGGGTTTGAACCGTCTACCTCCCGAGTGAGAGTCAAGTGTGCTAACCACTGCTCCACTTCACTCGGTCCAAGGGGAAGAAATGAAAACTTTGAGGTTTGCTAATAACACTGTTCTTTTGACACGGATGGCAAAGGACATGGAAGAGCAATTGAATGGGATCAACAGTGTCTTGGAAAGAGGTTGTTAGGTGAGCATCAACAAAAGCAAGAGAAGGGTTATGGAATGTATTCGAATTAAGTCAGTTATTGCCGACGTGGTTCAAATGGCTCTGAACACTATGGGACTTAACATCTGAGGTCATCGGTCCCCTAGAACTTAGAACTGCTTAAACCTAACTAGCCTAAGGACATCACACACATCCATGCCCAAGGCAGGATTCGAACCTGCGACCGTAGCGGTCACGCCGTTCCAGACTGTAGCACCTAGAATCGCTCAGCCACCCCGGCCAGCTTTGTTGAGGCGTGCAAAACTTAAAAACTGCATTATGTGTCACTGTCAAGTAATATAGTTCGATTGAACTTGGATCATAAATGGAAAGAACTGCTACACTATATTACATGTTCGACAATGTTCTTGGGTGCATTACACGTTCCCACCTCTCATCATAGGAGTACATCCAGCATTGTTGAACATAATCATTCTGGTGGTTCAACTGCTACGATGTGGGAGGCATAATGCCACATGGGCCTACTGACCTCCAAATATTTGAACACAGTGCACCCACTGGCATGATAATCATGACATTATATTCCTTCCACATAAGCATGTTTTCAAGGGTGCATTGTGCTGTGGTGCATCTACTGCAGAGTGCCAGTAGCCGAATGCCTGCGGGCTGCACAATTCAAACGCCTTTAGCTCTGCTCGGGCTGTATTGAGGCCAAGAAGTCAGAGGGCGACATTGGTGGCTGCACCAAAATCTCAATCATCATGCGCAGTTAGCATCAGTTTTTGCTGATCAAAACTATGTTCTACTTCTGCAGTCCAGTCAAGCAGCCAATCAGAATGATATAGTACTAAATACTTCATGGATTTATGCTCATGCTGGGGCAGTAGAAGGAATGACATTGCCAACCCTGTGAGGTAATGGGCGAATTGTGGCGCCCTGAAAATATTGTAAGTTGGCATGACCGCACGGGCCACTTGGCCAGCTGGGGTCTGGCAGCAAACATGTTGTGGCGAACATTAGCTGGACGAGAGGGATAGCCCCAGCATATGGTCCAGCCATGTGGCTGGGAATTCCACTGTGACGCTGTGTTGATGAAGAAGACCCGGGAGTGCCAAAGATGGCGGACTTTGGGAAACCTTAATGGCAGACATTTCGCAGTTCGTATGGAAATTAATAGTAGCCACATGAATCATGATACCTCAAAAAGAAACATGTACATTAGCATTATTTTCACAACGATTCTGGTGGTGTAATTAGATTTTCAATATCTTTATTAGTTTAAAGTTTAGCAACGAATTTCCAAAATATAAACGCTTCATCCGACTTTGTCGATCGCCATGTCTTTAGAAAGCTATTAGTGTAAACCTAAATTGGTATGAATTACAGGCATATAACTTGAATAGTACACGAGTTATTGGAGATCAACGTGGCTGATTACTATAGATGGCGTCAGGCCATAAGAACTCCACAGTAACACGAAAAAACGGTAGCAGCATGCTTATAAATATATTTATTCATCTACCATATGTCTTTGTTTATATCCTATATATACTATTCATGAAGAAATTGGTTAAATATTTAACGTGTTTTAGAAAGTACAGAGACATTAGGCTAGTGGCCTACCTTTTCTTCTATTCCTTTGATATATGTTTATTTAGTTTGTTTATGTATCTAATAATGTGTCTTAGAGCATGTTTATGATCCAGCCATACGAATATTTATTTAATTTCAAGTTATTTAAATGTAACTCCAGTATTTTGTATGTGTTTAAATATGTTTGTGAGTGTACGTTGCACTGTGGCACGAGCGCTCTAGCCAATCACAGTGCTCGTGAATGGGGAGACTGGATGGAAGCGAGTTCGGACCGGTACGGCGTGAGGGACAGTCGCACAGGACACGGAGAGTTCTGGACAGTCGCGTCAGACTTGGTGAGTCCTGAGCGGTGGGCAGTTCTTGGAAGTATGGCACTGGACACAGGAAGTGCTGGACATGACAGTGTGAAGGATGCACAGTCGCGAGAGGGACTTGGAGAGTGTGCAGCAGTTTACGCGTGGTTGCGGCAGATAGAAATATTTCGTAGTGCTGACTTGTGAGGTTTCTGTGGCTTCTACAGTGAAGACGTAGTGTGCGCTTAGAAGTGAATATCTCACGAGCGTTGTTGTTATTCATAACTAATTATGTGCAGTAGGACTCTATTGTTTTCCTGTATTCGACTTATATTTTATTTAATTGCTGGACCATTGACACCAATAAGTGTTTTGCAGAAATATATTGCATTCTCAAAAGTACTCATCATTTAAAGTCATTAAGATAGTACCTGCAGATTTTATTTAATTGCAATCTTTCAGTCGTAAATTTATATGTTACTCTCATAATTCACAATTGCCAAGTGATAGAAACCTTTGACCATTCGATTCATATGTGTATTCTTATCATATACTGTAGACTCAGCAGTATTTGGCCTGTAATACGGCAACTACGTATCCCAGCCCCTAGACAACGAAACCAGTCAAAATTTTAATATTGCAACTGTGAGTCAGAGGGTGCATAGTTATTTGAAAACCCGCAACCTGGAACTGGGGAACTCCACCAGAGCCTATGCTGTTGTAGCCATTCAGTTCGTCGTCCACCACCCCTCTTCAACCTAGTTGTCATGCGCCCTGGGACTGGACTCTGCCAGCTCAGTGTGTCTGGACTTTGACCGTTTCAGTGATTGTAGGTAAGAACATTAACTTTTTCCTTACTCATGCTTGGCAACGACTTAGCATTCTCAATGGGTGTGCTCCATAATGGCTTGTCAGAATTTTTAACGTTTATTCCACTAAATATGTCGTTCAGCGAGTGGTTTCAATATTTGGTTTCCAACTGTTGACGTTTTGAAAGACTGTTGTTTACTACAATATTCAAGAATAGCTCCTCTTGCCATAGTAAATTCTCTGAAGAAGTTTTTAATTTCTATGGTGTTAATTGATTAGTTTTGGAAGACACTTAAAGAAGCATTTTTGTGTAGTCAATGTTTAACTAAGGCTCAGAGCTGCGCGCATGTAACGTTGTGGTGTCAATAAACACTTTTCCACTTTAGGTTCCGTGTATCAATTATGTCAGACATAACGCATACAGCTGTGTCTTCATTTATATGGATGACAATACATGACCGCATTGAACTACAGAGATGGGGGATTTCTTCAAACTAGAGGATGTTCAGTGAATGGAGTGGCCTGCACATTCCACTGACTTAAATCCCATTCAGCATGTGTGGGGTGTATTGTAGAGTCCTGCTGCAGAACATCCACATACACTGACGACCATCTAGTAGGCGCCAACCACACTGGTGGAGAAATGAAATTCCTTACTAGCCTTGTGGCTGACATGAGAGCATGGTGCAGATCATGCATTGCTACCCATGGTGATCATTTACCTTATTAAGAACTAAGTCTAGCCTTTTGTAACGTCCAGGAGCCATCCTAAATCATTGTGACTTTGTGTCATAATCCTATTTCAATAAAAGTGTGATTTGTGTTTCTCTCATTGCATATTATTTCCATTTACCTTCTTTACTACGTTGTAGAAGTTCTTTGTGAGTATGTTCCAAGTTTCGTGGAGCTACGTTACTTGGTGGTGACAAGTCATGTGAAAGTAACATTTGTCCTTATGTTTTGCACATCAGTGTAGATTAAGAAATGACACTCAAAGTAGCAGATGAATTTTATTATTTAGTTAGCAAAATTACTGATAATGGCCGATGTAGAGATAATATAAAATGCTTATTGGCTACAGCACAAAAAGCATTTGTGAAAGAGAATAATTTGTTAATGTCTAATACTAATTTGAGTGTTAGGGTCTTTTTTTAATATATTTGTCTGGACTGCAACCTTGTATGGAAGAGAAACTTGAACTTTTGGAATGTGGTGCTCCAGAAGGATGCTGAATATAGGATGGGCAGAGAGAGTAACTAATGAGAAGCTACTGAAAAGAAATATGTGGCACAACTTGACTAAAACAAGGGACTGGTTGGTAGGGTATATCCTGAGACATGAAGGCATCTCAATTTGGTAATGGTAGGAAGCATGTGGTGGAAAAAATTTAGAGGGAGACCAAGAGATGAATACATTATGCAGGTTCAAGTGGATGATGATGATGATGATGATGATGATGCGGTAGTTATTTGGAGATGAAGGAATTTTCACAGTATAGAGCAGTGTGGATAACTGCATAAGGCCAGTCTTGGGACTAAAGAAGCAAACATGTATGTATTAAATATTGTTTTCACTTGAGTCTTAATTAAGATGCCAAGAACTTATTAATTCTTTATATCACAGAAATGAAATATCCCATTTGTGCGTTTAAAGCCATTAAAATCATGGAAGACATTTACATTTAAAACAGATATGGTAATTAGTGCTTGAGTCTGAATAATTTTGTCTCTAAGTTTGTTCATACCTATTTTACACTAAATGGGTATATGCTGTTCATATTGCCGTTTCACAATCGGCACATGGGCGAAGAAGAAAAGTGATTTTAAAGTAAGCTTTATGTTGTACATATAAAATAATTTTCATTGTCAATTACAATGATGGCTATAGCCTAACAAAACAATGTATGATAGGTGCATTAATCTCTTATTACATAGTTATTCTCTTTGAGGCAACTCTTGAAGTGATAATTCAACCTGGCGGTCGTTAGGCATCTGACATCGCTTACATAACACGCAGCACAGAAACTCGTTTCTCTGCTAACGAAAAATGAATTGTTGTACCCAGAAAAAAGAAAGCAAAGCGTTAGCACTTTTCTTATTAGCTAAGGTACACGTGGTGGTGTTATGATACTGTCAATTTAAAGTAATAAAAGTGCTGTTGGTTCTCACTAGAAACGTATTTGCCAGCACTTGACCAACAACCATGTGGCGATATAATGAACCATAAGAAATAAGTAAATACATAAAAATACGGGAGAAATTATAAAATGTCAGCAAACTATGTCACATTGTTTGCTTTATCTCCTGGCACCAGGTAGGTTCATTATACGGACTTCAGGCCAGATGGAGCCACAGACAGAAATGCCGATGTAATCAAATGGTTCAAATGGCTCTGAGCACTATGGGACTCAACTGCTGTGGTCATCAGTCCCCTAGAACTTAGAACTACTTAAACCTAACTAACCTAAGTACATCACACACACCCATGCCCGAGGCAGGATTCGAAGCTGCGACCGTAGCAGCAGCGCGGCTCCGGGCTGGAGCGCCTAGAACCGCACGGCCACCACGGCCGGCCCGATGTAATCGCCCCAGAAGAGTCCACAAGCAATATTGTAGGAATCAGCAAGTGTTTTTGTTTCTAGGTTAACACAATATTTGTTGAATAAAGATGATCGTCGAAGCAACCTGACAAACTTTCAGTCTGATGGAATACAAAATTTGCAGGTATTAGAAAAGCAAAAAGTACTCAAGATTCAGGAGAGATACTTTATGAGAGGAACATTTTTGGTGAGAAAAGGTCCTTAAACATGAGAAAAGAGGATGCCATGTAGCTACAATGGAAGTTGCTGCCAAATAATTCGACTGGCGAGATGGAGAATACCAACAGGCTACTCAGATGGATGGCCATGTTCAGGACATTTTTGCAAATCATTAGGGGAGAAGATTTCCTCGTTTCCGATGCTTCAGTGCTATACACTTTGCTACTGGGCCCGATGTAAGGGATTTCATAACCGGAAATTGTCTGGCCACTTCCACATGGCCATTGCTGCAATCACCCCAGGAAGGTCCTGTCGCTTAAAGACCCTGAAGTTAGCCCTCAACCTTGTCTTGGCTTGTTCATCGTTATCTTACCATAACACTAAAAAGGAAGTGTCCAAATTCTGGAGTCTAACACAAGCACTTCACAGGAAAAGCAGGAAATGAACTCCTCTGCTTGTAAGAATCTACGAGAAATGGCAACATCTTTTACCAGTAATCGTATAGGACACGAAATTACCTTGCTATTGATGTCTGTATGACATCTTGTTTAATGCAGTCCCGGTTTCATACTTGTCACACGATTTAAGAAACGGGAAGGATATCAGTTGCGATCTTGACCAACTTGCAACAAAATTTGCTACAACTCGCTTTTGTATATATAGATGGCTCAAAAACTGAAGAGGGGGAGAGAAAGAACTACTTCAGCTCCTCTAGGGAAACAATGAATGCCCTTCCACCGGAAACCACCCGTAGAGCAGAGAGAGGCCATTTATTATGGAATACAGACGTTCAAGTTCATATTGATAATCACAAACTGTCAAAAATTTTCAGAAATTACAAAATCAATGATTCGACGATCCGACTAAAAGACATATTTGGCAAATATTGGAGACCATCACATAAGCAAGGAAAAATGACACAGGCGTCCAGTCACTACCGATAAAAGGACGTCATGGAATTTTCCATAAAGAAATAGTCAACCTCTATGCAACGAGGATCATTACAGGAAGACAATTCCATCTAACACCAATCCCTCACACTGACTACAAACCTACAATCAAGAAAGCTTCTTACAATGACTGGAATGGTTGATTTCATGTTTCTCAAAACCACAGTGTCAAAGACCTAGCTCCCATACAACTGGACATCTCTCCCCGATCGTAGTTTGACTATGTGATGCTACGCATGCGTCATGTTTGATGTCTTGTAACGTCAATAGTAGGGTAAAATTTATTCTAGTCTACTTCTGATATAAAATTGATATCAAATTAATTATGCAAATTAATTAATTGATCGATTAATTACACATCCACCCCCTGATGACATAATGGGTTTTCCCCAGCTGGCATGTGGCTGTCTTCCCCTTCCACATCCCCCACCCCACCTACACGTTCCCCTACCCTGGAAACAGTGGGACATTCAAATTAATTAGTGGGAATATATTTTGCGTGTTTATCTTGATGTTTGGAGACCAGCTGATCTGGTTCACAACACCCCCATTAGAGGGCTTTGTTGGCCATCCCCTACTCCCCTCTCGCCCACTCGCCCACTCCCCCCTCCTCCCCCCCCCCCCCCCAAATCTGGAAATTGGCAGGAAAAGCACTCAGTATGTGCTGGGCTTCTGGATATGACAGACATAAGTCTTTATTTTGTGCACAGTGTACAATATTCTTTACTTAAACAATTTGAGTTGCCACTGATTGAACACTAGACATTAGCTCCATCCTGGTTTGTAAATAATTGTTGGATGTGGAGTGGATGTTTTTGCTAGTAGTCTAGCATTAGAGAGTTACTCCAGCCAGTCTAACAAATAGCCCTATATGGGAAGGATGTGTGAAAGTAATCATAACAACAATAATAATAGTAGGAGGAGGAAGAGGAGGAGGACGACAGCAAGCTATCGTTTGAGTACACGGGAGTAGGATCCTGCACATCCAGAAATGAATAGTTGTTGCTGGGAGGAAAATAACGACAGGTGATAATAATACTACAACAGTGACCCACTGTCTCACTGCTCTGGTTTTTTTTCCCTTTGTTCTTATTTCATACCCCTGCCCCATGTGGGTAGGGGAGCGCTGGCAGTGGCACAATTCACTTTTCTTCAGTCAAGAGACTACACAAAACAACACAGGAGAACAGTACATACATAAAATATAGGGATAAAAGATGAAGCTGACACATGAGAAGGGGAAAAAAGTGGAGTTATAAAATACAAAAAAGGGACAGTTTGATGAGGAACATTTACATAAAATCCACATATACACTACTGGCCATTAAAATTGCTACACTAAGAAGAAATGCAGATGATAAACGGGTATTCATTGGACAAATACATTATACTAGAACTGACATGTGATTACATTTTCACGCAATTTGGGTGCATAGATCCTGAGAAATCAGTACCCACAACAACCACCTAAGGCCGTAACAACGGCCTTGATATGCCTGGACATTGAGTCTAACACAGCTTGGATGGCATGTACAGGTACAGCTGCCCATGCAGCTTCAACATGATACCACAGTTCATCAAGAGTAGTGACTCGGTTATTGTGATGAGCCAGTTGCTCTGCCACCATTGACCAGACGTTTTCAATTGGTGAGAGATCTGGAGAATGTGCTAGCCAGGACAGCAGTCCAACATTTTCTGCATCCAGAAAGGCCCGTACACGACCTGCAACATTCGGTCGTGCATTATCCTGCTGAAATGTAGGGTTTCGCAGGGATCGAATGAAGGGTAGAGCCACGGGTCGTAACACACATGAAATGTAACGTCCACTGTCAAAGTATCGTTAATGCGAACAAGAGGTGACCGAGATGTGTAACCAATGGCACCCCATACCATCGCGCGGGGTGATACGCCAATATGGCGATGATGAATACATGCTTCCAGTGTGCGTTCACCGCGATGTCGCCAAACACGGATGCGACCATCAAAAATAGTTCAAATGGCTCTGAGCACTATGGGACTTAACTGCTGTGGTCATCAGTCCCCTACAACTTAGAACTATTTAAACCTAACTAACTAAACTAAGGACATCACACACACCCATGCCCGAGGCAGGATTCGAACCTGTGATCGTAGCAGTCGCACAGTTCCAGACTGTAGTGCCTAGAACCGCTCGGCCACTCTGGCCGGCGATGCGACCATCATGATGCTGTAAACAGAACCCGGATTCATCTGAGAAAAATGACGTTCTGCCATCCGTGCACCCAGGTTCGTCGTTGAGTACACCATCGCAGGCGCTCCTATCTATGATGCAGCGTCAAGGGTAACCGCAGCCATGGTCTCTGAGCTGATAGTCCATGCTGTTGCAAACGTCGTCGAACTGTTCGTGCAGATGGTTGTTGTCTTGCAAACGTCCCCATCTGTTGACTCAGGGATCGAGACGTGGCTGCATGATCCGTTACAGCCATGCGGATAAGATGCCTGTCATCGCGACTGCTAGTGATACAAGACCTTTGGGATCCAGCACAGCGTTCTGTATTACTCTCCTGAACCCACCGATTCCATATTCTGCTAACAGTCATTGTTGAAATGTTCAAATGTGTGTGAAATCTTGTAGGACTTGACTGCTAAGGTCATTAGTCCCTAAGCTTATACACTACTTAACCTAAATTATCCTAAGGACAAACACACACACCCATGCCTGATGGAGGACTCGAACCTCCGCAGGGATCAGCCGGCTAACAGTCATTGGATCTCGACCAACGCGAGCAGTAATGTCGCGATACAATAAATCACAATCACGATAGGCTACAATCTGATCTTTATCAAAGTTGGAAATGTGATGGCACGCATTTCTCCTCCTTACACGAGGCATCACAAGAACGTTTCGCCAGGCAATGCTGTCAACTGCTGTTTGTGTATGAGAAATCAGTTGGAAACTTTCCTCATGTCAGCACATTGTAGGTGTCGCCACCGGGGCCAACCTTGTGTGGATGCTCTGAAAAGCTAATCATTTCCATATCACAGCATCTTCTTCCTGTCGGTTACATTTCGCGTCTGTAGCACGTCATCTTCGTGGTGTAGCAATTTTAATGGCCAGTAGTGTAATTAAAATGGCACTCGATGGAGACATAGCACATGCACTAGCAGCATGAAGAGCACATTTAAAAACAGCATTCACAGTATGGGAGCCACAAGGGACGATGACACTGGACACACACTGCACTTATGGAACATACATGGTGACCACCTATACATGACAGAGAGTAACTGGATTAAAATTTGATGGACCTGCCTAGCAAGGGAAGAGGGAGGGGTCAGAGATAAGGGGGAGAGGAAAGAGAGAAGGGAGTTGGTGGAGGAGGTGGGACAGGAAGGGGTAGAAGGGGGAGCATGTAGCACACCAAAGGGCAGGAGACAGGGACAGTGGGCAGAGAGCAGCCCAGGAAGGAGCACAAGGACTGGGAAAGGAGAAATGAGAAGCACAGGGGTAGGAGGGAGGAAACAGCAGTGGGGGGAAGGAGAGGAGGCCCTGTGGAGATGGGATAGGAAGAGGAGGGATCAGGGTTGGAAGGAAGGATAACTATTGGGCTGAAGCACATCATCCAGAATGCAGAGATGCTGGAAGTTTCTTTAGGAGAGGTGGAGGGCATGGAGATGGAGAGAGGGTGGGACACATCGGTAGAGGTGCAGCAGCAGGCAGAAAGTGGAGAGGAAAGTGGACACCAGGGGGTGAGGTGGATCTAGGTGGTGGTTGGTGTCGAGGATATGGATGGGTTCAAGAAAACAGAGGAGATGTGGGAAAGGGTTGAGGTCATAGAAGATCCTCATGGGAGATTGATACGTAAAGTGAGGTGGAGCACATGGCGTTCACTGATTTGGAGGGCTTTATACAATTTAGGAGGGGCAGAGATCCAGGCGACACTGGTATAACAAAGGATGGGACAGATCAAGAATTTATACGTAGGAAGATGGTCAAAGGATGCAGTCTGGCCAGACAGGAGTTTCAGGAGGTGGAGTCTACTGTGGGCTTTGTGTAGGATGGTAAGGAGATGGGGAGCCCAGGTGAGGTGACAGTCAAGGATAAGGCCAAGGTATATCAGGGTGGGAGTAAGTTGGATAGGACAGTCATAGATGGTGAGGTAGAAATCATGGAGCCAGAAGGAGGGGATGGTACATCCTGTAATGATTGGTTTGAAGGAGCCCCTTGTTACACCAAGCAGTAAATTGGTTTAGGTGGGATTGGTGGGAGTGCTGGGACTGTTGAAGGTTAGAACAGAGGTCAAGGAAGGTAGTGTCATCAGCATATTGAAAGAGATGGGTGGATAGGGGTGGTTTAGGCACAGCAATAGTGTATAGGAGATATAGGATAGGAGAAAGGATGGAGCCCTGGGGCACGCCTGCGGTAGGGTAGAAGATATGGGAATTGGTATTATGAATGGTAACATAGGATGGACATTGAGGGAGGAAGGAGGCAATGAGACAGATGAAGTTGATAGGAAGGGAGTAGGTCTGGAGCTTGAAAAGGAGCCCAGAATGCCATAAACAGTAATAGGCGTTTTCAAGGTTAAGGGAAACAAAAATAGCAGAGTGATGGGAGTTAAGTTGGAGGGAGAGGAGATGGTTAAGGTTAAGGAGCTGGTGGTCGGTGGAGAAGGGGAGGCCAGAAACCACACTGGGTAAGAGGGGAGAAGTGGTGTTGGGTGGTGATGGATAGGGTGGGAGAGGATGAACTCGAAGACCTTACTGAACACAGAGGTGGGGCATATGGGGCAATAGGAGGAGGTGCTGGAGTGGAGTTTGTTGGGTTTAAGAAACAACAGGCTGCAGGAAGTCTTATACAGGTTGAGGTAAAAGCCAGTGGAGAGGATAGTGTTGTACAGGGTGACAACGGCAGCAACGAAGGAGAGAGGGCATTCCTTGAGGTGGCAGTAGGTGGTGCAATCATGAACAGGGGCTGTGTTGTGTTTGGAGCAGAGGATGTCATGTGCTGTGATAGGAGTGTTCAATTCTGAGGATGGTAATTGGTCCAAGTACCAGAAGCTGAGAGCAAGTGGCGGGACAATGGTATTGATGCAGTCAAGGACATCATGGAATAGGGATTAATCAAGGTGAGGGCCATTGGAGATGGAGAAGACTTTGGAGAGGTGGCAAGCAAAATGGTTAGCTTTACTGAGATTGACAGGGAAGGGGTGGTTGTCATTGAGGAGTGGGTAATGTGGGACTGGATGACTACTAGTAAGGCAGTGGAAAGCAGACCAGTACTCGGAGGAGTTGATAGGGAGGGTGGCTTTGAGTCATGTGCATGTATGGCGCCAGTCCCGGCGTTTCTTTGCTGTCAGAAGGTTTCAAACATGTCCTTGCAGTTGCAAGTGGTGGAGGACGGTATCTCCCGCGTAAGTACGAAGGAAGGAACGGTAGAGCTGGTAGGATTCATGGATATGGCGTATGGCCCGTGGAGGAAGGGTAGGACAATGGGGTTGGATAGGTTTGGTGCGAACATCGCCCGCCACAGCATCGGAGATGGTCTTCTGGAGAAAGGATGAGTCGTGAGCGACGTCATCAGGATGGTGGAAGGAGAGGGGTGGCTTCCAACCTGGGTGTCGATGGATCCAGGTAAATATTCCAGGCGGCACAGTGGTAATCGTGAATGGCAAGGAGCAAAGTAGATGGTGAGTGAGAGTGGCAGGTGGTCACTGCCAGTGGGATTTAGGACTTCCGCGGTGATATGTCCAAGGAGGTAGGGTGAAGCAAGGACGACATTGCGGGTGGTGTTACTTTCAGAATGGGTATGCTGAAGGAGAGGGACAATGTCATCTTGGAGGGTGGGAAGGAACTGATGCCACCACTGAAGGATGGAAAAATCACAGCTATGAATGTTCATTGTGCCATTTTTTTCCTTTATTGTATTTTCAATTCGCCCTCCGGGGAGGCTGGCACCAGCATAGGTGCTGCTCTTCAACCGAGAGACATGACAAGTGTACAGGAGGACATTTAAAACAATGTAAAGGAGAAAACATGAGACAGAGATACAAAAAGGGAGAACAAAATGGAAGAATGCATACAAAGAGGGGTGAGTGTAAAATGGCAATTAAAATCTAAAAAAGTACCGTACACAAAAAGACACTTACTGTAATGATTAAGAGACACATGGCAAAGCACGGGCAGAGCATAAAAAGTTGCAGAATGATTAAAGCAGTGACGTGATGGGGAGCATAGCATGGAACAATCATAGGCAGTAAAACTATATACAAGTCGAGCACATGATTAAAACCACATCACTTGATGACACTGTATAACAGCACCAAACTCAACGCTGATGCAGCACACTTCATGATGAATAAAAACCTTGGAGGATCTGCCAGGACTGCAGGTACAAGGGAAAGGGGGCTAGATTGGGAGGGGGGAGGGGGGGAGAGAAGGGGGGATGCTTGTAACTTCTAACTGGTCAGTCTGTGAGGATACATAATGGGCTATGAATATGAACACTAATTTACAACAGTTTCTTCTAGATATGTTCAGTATGGTTTCACCTTTTGGATATGACATGATCTTGAAGAAATAAAACAAGCAGAAGTAGCAACAGTTATGACCAGTGCTTGATTTGTAAAAAAAGAAGAGGTACCTGTACTGTGACCTACCAGGGAGTGTGTTTTTTTTTTTTAATCAATGTCTTAAAACATTATTGTAATGGCTTTTTTTATCAGAGGTATCAGTAGTGTATACCATCACAAATCAAGCACTACTTAAACAACAAAAGCAGTTGTTTGGTTTAAAATAGTGTCACTACCAACTGTATCTGGATTGCTTTGTCATCTCAAAACAACAAAAAGGAAGATTAATGTTTGACAGTATTATGAAAAGGATAGTTGCTACTCGCCATATAGTGGAGATGCTGATTCATACTTAGGCGCAACAAAAAGATTGTGAAACAAAGCTTTCAGTCAAACAGGCCTTCATCACAATTACACAACATACATTCAGCATCTCCACTATGTGGTGAGTAGCAATTACCCTGTTCAAAATACTGTCATTATTACATAATGGATTTTCCATTGTGTGAAGATTAATGTTTAATGTCCCGTTGATCACAGTAGTAAGGACAGACTATAAGGTTTCTACCAACAGACAGTACATGCAATGGATATATTGCCAAGAGTGGAGCTTATCTCTTACTATGTGGTCTCCATCAATATAGACACAGTCTTGCTCAAGGCTTTTCACATCAGATCTGTGGCTGAGTAGCAGCCAACTGAATGTTGCCTCACACCAGATGAGTGATTAGTAAAAAAAAAGAAACAGAGAGGAAATTTGGTCAGGGCATAAACTTGAAACAAATATTAAATAGGCAGATTCTCTGACCAAAAGTTGGCTTATGCTATACAAAGTGTTTTCACAGTACAAGTTTTCCTCTTAATTGAAATTCATGAGAGTTTCTGGTCATCAGTATGTTTGAGAATTATTCTCAAACTAAAAATTCATGTAAAAAATGATTTTAGTGGCAACTGAAGAATAGTAAGTTTGATTTCATGGCTATTATTTATTTCCATTTATCTGCTTTCCTTTCCTGATTTTCTTCAGCCGACATGCGTGACACAGCTGTTTCTGCAAGAATTATGGATTTTCATTTCCTTACAATGCAAATGAAGGTGGAAAAAAATACTGCTTAAGTCAAACAAGGTAAAAAAAGTATGGAAATTCCATGTAACTGCAAAAGAATGAAATACTGTGTAATTGGAGCTGTGGTAGCTATGTGAGGCTATTTGTCTGTATGGAGGCCAAGAAGCTGGAAGACTGCAGCAAAGTGCAGGAAAGCTTGCAAGAGGATCAATTGGTGGAGCAGCTGGCACTGTGAATCACTGTCGAGACAGATCTCCATGTTAACGCACCACTTTCTAGTGAGCAACAGTTTGTCATTGAAGAGATCATTCTAATTTCCATCAGGTAAAGTCTTGGTACAAGAACTGCTCTCCACACAACAATGACCCATGCCTGTGCACATTTTTGCATTTATGCAAAATCAAAGTCAGTTACGTTGTATTTGTTTTTTCAGTGATAGCATGTCTATAGGTAATAAGTTTCCAGTAACATTACATGGAGAGAAATATAGAACATGGAATGGGTTTTGGCTAAGACTGTGAATGTGTTAGTTTGTAAGGTGCATAATACAATGATGTAAATTCTTTTCAGAGGCCATCAAATGATTTGGACATACACCTACAAGAATGAAGTCACTTCTTTTGTCTTGGATGAACACAGTTTAAAATAATATAACAAATCATTCAGCTATGTTACTTACCTAGTTTATTCTTCAGGAACAAAGGTTGTGAGAATTGCAGGTCTTCTGATTTAATTAATCCATCATTTAAGGAGGATCTGGGCAATAATATACTTATTTCTGCAAACATGTTTGGAAAAAATAACTTTTTAATAGAGACTCTGCTTCTGTTTATTTAACAAGATAATATTAATGACAAAATTTATGTGATTGAAATGGAAATGTCTAGTTGGGGGCACTGACTTGATTGTGTAACTTACACCATATTGTAAATGTAAATGATGTAGTTGAGAGATGGTTATGGACAGTTCAGTTTACGGTGTATGGCTGGTGAGTGACATGTTTAGACTTTTGGGAGGTTTTTTTTTTTTTTTTTTAGGGCGGGAGCCTTGTGTGAAAGTTTACACTGTCATCTTATATCTATAACTGAGTAGGCTGATGCATCTTTTGACATGCATGTGGCTGGTGATAGGCACTTTTCCTGATCACTGAACCCCACCCACAAGAATTTCATTAAGATATTGATGACAATGATAGAATTAACTCTGAAACACACACTGCCTGAGAAAGCAGAGAAATGTGATTATGATTTTTGTAGAAAAGTTGCTGAGTATATCAACCATGTTTTGTGTTCAGTAGCTGCAGAAGACTGTTATCCTCAAGACTGCTATGCTAAATTAGTGTCAAGCCCCTTCCTCTGTTTGAAACGGGGGCCACTATCTTGGTACCAAGCTGCTTTGCAAGAACTAGGCAATTTGCTAGATTCTTCAGAGAAATCCCAATTTTCACTGTATGATTTATTGCAGAAAGTCAATGAATGACTCCCAGACTGAGATACAATGACTATAAACACACTTAGAATATAACTTGGAAGTTGACCTCCACCTCTCTGATGGCCCCATCCACATCTCAGTCAACATCAAATTCACTAACCACCAACAGTACCTGCATTTCGACAGCTGCCATCCCTTCCACACAAAAAAATCCCCCCACATACAGCTTAGCCACCTGTGGGTGACATATCTGCTCTGAGGAGAACTCCGTTGCCCTGTATTCTGAAGGGCTCAGAAAGGTCTTCACTGACAGCGACATTCCAATGCCATATCCTCACACCATCCCCAAGAATCAGCTAAATCTCTTCACCTAATATCACTCTGGACTGGAACATGTGGACTATATCGTTCAGCAGGGCTTTACCTCTCTTCCTGCTCTGAAAGAGGGACATACTACCCAAGATCCTTTGCAACCCTCCTAAAGTGGTGTTTCATTGCCCACCCAACCTACACATCATCCTAGTGTATCTCTTAGCCACTCCCACTTTCAACCTCTTGTCACAGAGATCATATACATGGGGTAGACAAAAGTACAAGATCTGCCTAATCCACCTCCCCAGCACCTACTACTCTAGTTGTGTCATTGGCTCATACTACCCCATCAGAGGCTGGGCCACCTGTGAAAGCAGATGTCATATACCAGATTGGGTGCAATTACCGCACAGCTTTCTGTATTGTATGACTACCAACCAGCTCTCCACCAGGATGAATGGCCATCCCCAAACTGTAACCAAATGCAAAGCAGACCGTACTTATGGCACAACATGCAGCTGAACATAGAATGCTTGATTTCAATGGCTGGTTCACAACCCGGGTTATATAGATCCTCCCCTCCACCACTATATTTTCTGAACCACACAGACTTGAGTTATCCTTACAACATATTCTCTGTTTTTTAAATTATCGTGGCTTTATCTTACAGTAACCTGCTGTCCCCACAACCTCAACCCAACAATTTCTGTCCCCTCTGTCCCGTCACTCCTCCAAGCTAAGTTGCCTTGAGCAAGTGCCCCTTCCTGCTGGCTACTACAATTGTGCCAGCCCATATACCTGCCAACCCTCCCTCCCACATTCCTAGCCAGCAAACTGGCCATCTCTGTCCGAGCTACTAGCTACCCATTACCAGCTCATCCCCCTGCCTCTCTCTCCACCCACCCCACCTGCCACAAAATCAAAATACCAATGACACTGTCAGCCTAGCTGGCAGGATGTAGGAGCAGAGAGAGAGAGAGAGAGAGAGAGAGAGAGAGAGAGAGAGAGAGAGAGAGAGAGTATGTGTGCGATAATAGATGTCTTCGAAAGATGAGCTGTTTTTCATAAAAACAGTAAAATAAAGTTAAAAAAATTGAATTAAGGGGCAGGGGAGGCAGACGCTCACCCACTAGGGGAGGCAACTTTTCTGTTTCTCACTACTAAATCCAGTATGAGTATTTTCCTAAAGTTTCAAAAGCCTGTAAATTATTTGCCTCATTTTCCATTTTTCTTAATTTGCCTCAGGCATAAGAAAGGCGGCAAGCTACATGTTCTCCATTGATTAACTGATATTTATAACTGTTTTTCTTTTTTAAAAAAACCATGTTATCACAAACAAATAACACAGATAAATAACTATCAACTGTATTCCCTGAGTAACATATAGTTAGAACCATGTGAATGGCATGTCATTAACAACATGGCTTAACATTGTATCTCAGTTTTATTGCTCCATTGTTGTACAAGCCCCCCCCCCCAAATGCAAGGTAAGGACATTATCATCCTTTTTTCCCCCAGTCTCCTCCGTCAGAGGAAGGAGCAAGCTGTTTGAGGGGATGCTAACTACCCTCTCCAGCCATGGGTTTTAACAAATTTTATTTTTATTGCACTTATATCCCTTTTCTTGCAAAAATCTGGTAACTTGTTTAGTTCAGTCTTACCATTTTAAGTTATTTCTTTAGATTGCTGTTACAAATTTTACACATACATAATACATACAGCTAAAGATAAGATAAGAAGATCAAATTTATATGTGGTACATGTATAGCTAAAGAAAATACAATAAGAAAATGGTAGTAAATTATGTTATGCCATGGGGTTTTTTCTCAGGTTACAGCCTTAGCTGGGAGTAATCTTTTCCTTTCCAGTATAGTAGGCAAAATGGTCTGCCATGGTGTCTCATCTTCGCTATCTTTTATCTTCTTTGAAGTTGCTAATATTATGATTCAGTTCTTCCTTATGTGCCAGCCACCCTTTGTAGTGGCTTACATCATCAGTTATAACTGTGTGGTCAATCTTCACTGTTCGAGTTGATCTGACTATCCTCTCAGGTAGCCTCCACCGTTTGTGTTGTGCTGTCGGCCATCACCACCATTTTGCTTTTCCATCTCAGGATGATCATTGTAGACGTCCATCTGGGATATCTGTGTCTCTCATGTTGTTGAGAGTGATCTTTAATTTGGGAGTCTGTTGTGACACCCATTTGTGCACTGACCTGCATCAATCATGACTCTGCTTGAGGTCACCGGTGGCTGTCTGCTCAGTAGCTGGTAGGCCTCCTTCAATAGGGGAAGGCTGCTTCCAACTCAGCAGATCGTATGCTCCTTGCAAAGAAATTATAAGGATTTCCAATGAAGTACATCAATGAGTGTGACGATTCTCATTGTAAATAGGTCGAATCCATGGTCACGTATAGTAACTTCATTAACGAACTATAAATATGTAATTTAAAGAGGCATCTTATTTTAACTATTATTCGACAGAACTTTATAAAATCAACACACGACTGTTCCCGTACCAAAACATGGGAAGTAACATCATTCACAGAAGTTACCACATCCACTTCAACTACTGTGAATTGTCTCAACGCTCTCAGACTATGCCCAAATACTGATGCTGCATGCTTGAGGAATGTGCATAAAGTACAGCAGAAGTCATCATTAAGTGCTTCAAGAATGACTAAATACTTTTGGCTTATTTGAGATACATGGGCAAGAAGAGGATGTTATGGTAGTGCTCAAAAAATGACTGTATTCCAATCATGGGATGGTAAGTAGGTTACGATGTGCGCATTGAAGGTAGTTATTATTTTTCCTATCAACAGGGGAAGAATAGTTCTTGGTACATTTATGGAGTTTCACCCTTTGTGGCCGTAGTTCTGATGCAGTTTTAAACTCTATTTTTAATGTGTATTTCTTCGTATTAATGCCCCATTCACTGAAGAATTTGCTTCTATTCTACATTAAAGTCATAAACATACTAATCAACAATCGTTAACATAGTGTCTATTCTTGTTAGCTGATAACAGTACTCACTGTAATTTGTACAGTATTGTTAGTATATCTATACACTGTACTGTGATCTTTACAATCACCTTTTTACAGAGTTATTATATAGTTGTGGCAAAGGAAATGCACCGAAAGTAAAGATGAGCAAAATGTGGAATTGTAATTGTATTAAACACAATAGTGTTGATTGAGATTTTTTTACACTGGTACTCATTGTCTAATATTCCAGGTTCAACTTGGTTTGTAGGGACCAAGGGCATAAGGTATCTTGCATTAATAGCACCACTGACGAAGTGCTGCCAAAGGATGTGAATTTTGCATAGAGGGATTATCCTGTACATATTGCTTCCTGTGATGAAATATGTATCTAATACTCTTTATTCGTCGGATAGCAATTTCTAAGTAGCCAATTTTTTAATCAGTGATTTTGTAACACTGAAAAAAAAAAAAAAACGCAAACATGCAAATCTGCTAGGAGTGATAATACTACACAGAAAACAGAAATATTTGGAGCCCATAATGATTAAAAATTATTTTGTATTTAATGTTTTTTGTGTAAATAAGCTTAAGTCTGCAAGTTATTAATACACCATGGAACATGTACAAGACAATTGCACCCTAGTTTCCTTTGGTCAGAACACAATAAAAATGAAACCAATATTTTCTTGGCCAATGGCCTTGCTCCAGTGGTAACACCAGTTCCCATGAGATCATTGAAGTTAAGAGCTGTTGGGCTCAGCTAGTACTTGAATGGGTCACTGTCCAGATCTGCCAAGTGCTGTTGGCAAGTGAGGTTCACTCAGCCCTTGTGAGGCCTATTGAGTAGCTGCTTGACAGAGAAGTAGCGGCACTGGTCATGAAAGCTGACAATGGCTGGCAGAGTGGTGTGCTGATCACATGCCCCTCTGTATCCACACCTGGTGATGCCTAAGAGCTGAGGATGACATGGCAGCTGGTCAGTACCGTTGGGCCTTCAGGGCCTGTTCAGATTCCCCCCCGCCCCTCCCCCCCTGGAACATGCTGGAACTATGTTATAAATGATTCTGCAGCCACTGACTATTATATAAAATGTTTGTTGATAGTAAATATTTGAACGGAGAATAGATAACTGAAAATAATAAAGATACAGACATATATTTGATACCCTTTAGAAGCAACCCTGACCATTTGTGCTGATGCACAAATCCATGAGGATATCACACTGTTAAAAGCATTGGCTGCAACTGTAATTAATTTGCTCAGGAAACTTTGATACATTTTATTACAAGGCACAGCTTCCATCCATTTGAACCTGCTTACAGTAGTCAAACCTAGGTGTGCCTACATAATTTTTACCCAACCCACTTCCCTCCAGTACCAAACTGACTTGACGATTCCTTGATGCTTTTAGATGTGTCTTAACAGTCAGTCCCATCTTTTAGTCAAGTTGTGCCACTAATTTCTCTTCTTTCCAAATTTATTCAGTACCACCTATTTAGTTATCCCGTATACCCATATAATCTTCAGCCTTCTTCTGTAACATTACATTTCAGATGCAATTTCCTTACACAAATTAATTTTCAGATTGTGTAAACACCTACTTTATCTCCCTAAATGTACACGGATATAACAAGATTAAATAGGCATTTTGTTGTGATGACTAATCTGTAGTGTAGCTCAAGGACTAGGTTAGGTTGGCTAGGTGACTTCAGTTATGTGTGGCCAAGCTGAAAGTCGAAGCAGAGTGTTAAGATAGTATTGTATGGGTGGATATAGTGGAAGTGGTGGGGGCTTCATTGTTTGCGAGCAGTACCTGGTAGGGGGGGAGGGATGCAGTTCAACAGATGAAGCTTACTCAAAAGCAGAACTTCTAAGCTACAGTTAGCAAGCCTGCAAAAGATCATATGGACAAAATGGTTCAAATGGCTCTGAGCACTATGGGACTTAACTTCTGAGGTCATCAGTCTCCTAGAACTTAGAACTACTTAAACCTAACTAACCTAAGGACATCACACACATCCATGCCAGAGGCAGGATTCAAACCTGCGACCGTAGCAGTCGCACGGTTCTAGACTGAAGTGCCTAGAACTGCTCGGTCACACAGATTTGCACAGTCCCTGGAGAAAATTGGCTTATTTTTTGCAAAATGGTTTAAGGACAGGATATATATTTTTGGAGAGATAAATACTGCTTTAAGACTAAGGCAACCACACAATTTAGTTTTCTTAAAATACTAAGATTGGATGACTTGTATTGCATTAATGATAGTTTATCATCAGTGTTCATTAATGATACTTCAGAGAACGACACACACACACACACACACACACACACACACACACACACACACACACGCACACACACACACACACACACACACACACAAACCAAATGAATTTTCCCATGTGGCTTATCCTGTAATAGATGCAAAATCTGACCCATACAACACATTCCAGTCCTGTCCCAGGCATCTCCCATCCCATCAAGGGCAGGGACAAATGTGAAAGCAGTCATGTGATCTACCAAGTAATCTGCAACCACTTTCTGTCATCGTACATGGTCCTGACCACTACCAAGTTGTGTATCCGCATGAATGGCCAGTACCAAACTGGATCACCCATTTGCTAAGCATGCCACCCAACATGATATGCTCGACCAGATTCTTTTCATCCACACCACCCTGACCCCCCTGACCTCAACCTTCCCTGCTCCCACTCCGGCACTACACAACCTTCTACCCCACTGGCACACTGACAGACAGACAGACTCACTCACTCACTCACTCACTCAAAGTGGGTTTTCAAAATGTTTACACTAACAATTTTTGTCAGTTCTACACAAGTACATAAAATGCACGTAGTTTGTTTTTCACTGTAAGTGCCAATCACTCATAGTGATATCTGAAATTATGATTTAATGCACAGCTTACTGCAATAGGTGTGCAACTGTTGCTATTTGCAGAATTGTAAGATTCAGTTTTTTGAGTCTGGTATTTCTCAATCGTAAAATCAGTTCTTTTATTTTGGACTACGCCATTCAATACTGAGAAGTTCATAATCCATGCTGCTTATTCACTACCTGTATAAATTTCGATTACTGCTCATAAAAATATCTTGGCAGGCTGTTTTCCACTTGTGTCTATTCATAAATTTGTTTGTCTGAAGTAATGGTATTGCGATCAGGTATCTTATTACACATATTTGATTAATCTTAATGGTATACAAAAAATAAAAAGTAACTGTGAAAGCAAATATCTTTTTTTATGTTTTCTTGTATCATGTCCTGACATGAGGTCCTTCCTACACAAGATTCTACCTGCTTAACCCAGAGTTCTCTTTGTAGCTCTTTGTCTTAGGTACATATCACAAAATATTTACACTGGATAGCACCTTCGTGGATGTAGATCTGGTGCAAGTGTTACTATTCTCTTTTACAACAACAGTGTTCTGTTGCTGTGTGCACTAACTCAAATAAATACTATTATTAGAACATGCTACCACTTTTTCAATACGAGGTAATTATGTTTGATCCAAGAGCTATAATACTTACCCCTGAATTAATTACAAATCTGTGATTAACACAAACCGAATTCAATATTATTCATCTATCAAAGATAATTTTAATCCAGAGAGTTACATAAATGCAGTGAAAGGCTTCCTGTACTTTATTTATTCTATTTGGCCTTCAGCAGTATAACACTATTTAGCCAAGGTTTCCTGTACTTGGAATGTGTTTATTGTTTATGGATTCATCACCTCAACAAACTCATTGCATTAGTATGCAGACTATGCCATAATTTCATTGTAAGATGTGCATGTGAACACTGTGTATAGGTATCTAGCCACCACTTATAATTTTAGTTTTCCTAAATTCGCCTGATGAACTTATAATTGACTTAACAGTAACTCTTACAGGCATATCTTGTATATGAAGAACAGAAACCTTTACAAAATTGACTCACTCCTAATATAATTTGTTCACTTCATGAAACAGAAACAAACACTTCAAGTGTCAATGAGCACACTGTACAATATAGCATTTAGTATTGAAGTTTTGGGCAACTTGTTTTTCCAGTTGGAAAGGAAGTTGCCTACAAAATGCTTTTTTAAATGTACAATCCTATCATACTTAGTTGTATGTGTAGCCATATTTTATGTTTAATGCATCATTAGGAAGGTTTTCATCATCATTATGAATTCTACAGTTGCCCAGAGAAAAGCTAAACACATTATGTAACATTGCTGACCTGGTTATATTACTGGTATTCTTTGGTAATGCTGATCTTTTGAAGTCTCATTCTCTGAAATTGGTTGGAGATGTAATCTAATATTTCGATGATGGACATGACTTCATTGATTTAAACTTTAGATCACTTCACATTTCTTAGTGTCAAAACACAAAGATGAAGATTAACTTCTGCTATCAACTATTTTTATAGTTCAAATAAACCAAGTCAGCTACTATATTTGAACTCTAAACAGTGGCAGGTTCTTTCTATGGTGAAGTCATCATCCAAGTCCACAAAAAAGTAAATCTTCAGAAAACAGCATTTGAACGCACTCAGTCACTGAAGCTTTACTAACACTTTATCACAAAGAAGTTATGTGGACGACTACAAACAAGTTCATGAAATAATCACACTGAGTGACTGTAACAGTAAGATCTGCTCATATTAGTGACTGACATTGAAATGTGGAATGGATGAGTGCACCATATGAATTTTTGCATTGAGGTATTAAGATGAAAATAGCTAACCATTACTCTGCCTGGGAGAAATTACTGTAACGATTACAAGGTGCTAAATTCCTATTGCTATATAAAGAGAATACTTTCGAAATTAGTGGTCATGACATTTTAGGGAAGCAAGTAATAATTTTATTTATCTATGCGATAGATGATTGAGAAATAAACAAAGTTGGTTGGATTATTTTATTCATACCATGCACACTGCCATGAGAGTTTACTGAGCCTCTTGTAAATCTCACAGCATAGGAGTTTTCTTCATTTCTTAATAGTCAAATTACTATGATAACCAAAGCTATTTTCTAGTTCAGAAAAATTAGAACAAGAAAATTATAACTACAGCTATGATTTTATATAAACATACTTGAAGGTACAAATAATAATATTATTTTCTGTGTGTGGAAACTTTAATTGCGAATAACTTTTTAGTTAATGACTATCACAAATAATAATGTGTTTACTGAAAGAGTGAAATGTGGGCTTTCAAATATTTTATGTCATTCTGAAAATAAACAATTTTTACCTCACAATATGTTTCTAGGCATATGGTTTCTGAATAAAGCAAATTACAGATTTCTCTTAAAAGAACACGTACAATGAAAAATTAACTATACCATTGACATTAGCAGAACACTAAAGTTCCTCATCTCTACAATATAAGTATGTATTCTGCTGCTTCCACCTCAAAAAAGTGAGTCTACAGTTCGCAAATCCAAAATGGCACATATCAATCAGTGTTTATGAAGTTACTATTGACTGCTTTAGCACTGCAGAAAAATCTAGCTGGATTATGAAAACCTACCAAATTTGGGAAATCTTTAACCCAGCATACAGCTGCAAATTTCTGAAGTGAACACAGTATTAAAAAAATAAAATGCTGTAAAAATAATAATAGAGCACTTGTGTAGTACACAAATCTACACGAGCAAACTTAAGGGAGAGGTGTAAAAGGGCAGTCAGATTAATATGAGAAATATGGAAAAGAAGTAAACTATTCATTAATACAGAAGTAATTGCCATAGTTGTTAACACATTGATTTTATTGTAAGGCAAGGTGGTCAATGTCTTTGTGGAAAAATGTTTGCAGTTGCCTCTGGAAACAAATGTAGCCAGGCACCCTTTATCTGAAGCAGAGGGACAACCATGAATGTCTTCAGGGCCCTAAAAGTATGGAAATCACACAGGGAGAGATTGGGACTTTATGGAGAACATCTGTTTCCCAGAGAAACTTCTACAGTGTATTATATACAACCTTGGCAGGCCTTTTATTGGCAGCCTTCTTAAATTACACTGCAGAGTTTTGTCTGGGAAGCTTTCACATAATCTCCACACAGTCCCAATCCCTCCTCATGCGATTTCCAAATTTTTGGAGCACTGAAGAAAGATTCTCTGCCATCCATTTGGTTCACACCAAGAGGTGCACACACGGGTATAAATCATGGTTCTGTACGCAACCACAAACCTTTTTCCACAAAGTGATTGTCCGTCTTGTCTCACAGTGGCGTAAATGTATTCACAGCTATGGTGATTACCTTTTGAAATACTAAACAGTCTCCTTACATTTTTCCTCATCAGTCTGGGTTTTCATTTGACTGCCCCTTATACATGGAGCTTTCATCTCGTGTACTCTTTCTGATGTTTTGCATCAGTGTAACCAAATAAATTATGATAAAAAAAAGTGAATGTGACAAGATTCAGATCCCCTGCAGAGCCAATCACAAAATATTTTCTTCAAGATCATGTCACATCCAAAAATGTCAAAGCAAACTGAACATATCTGGAAGAAATGGTTGTAAGCAAGTGTTCATTTTCATAGCCCATTATACACTCTCAGAGAAAGATCAATCTGAAGTTACAAGCAGAGGAGAGTTGATGTGCGAAAAGAATCAAAGAAAAAGAACTGAACAAATCACAAATAAGAAGCTGTGTATCATTGGCTGAATGTGTTACAATTGGCTCATAATACCTTATTCTAAGCATATACACAGGGAATCTTTGAAGTTTCTAGGACAGATAAATATTCAGTATTTCTTCACCCCATTCACATTCAGATTGCTGTAAGCTATGCAGTCAAAAGACTGGTCCAGTAACATCTGACTGCAAACCCAAAACTTCATGGAATATTTCCTTGCAAAAAGATAGAAATGTGGGTTCAAGTCGCAGTCCGGCAGACATTTCTGTGTCACTAATAGGTATTATATCTATACCTAATACAGCTGATGTCTAATACTTCAGAGTAAGTGAATAAATTTTGAATTTAATATATAATAACAAAACATTAAACATTCCATGCATAGCCAATCACAAAATATTTTAATTTCTTACTTTTCACAGCTTTACTTTTGAAGAAATGTAAGCAACTCAGTCACAAAATATTATCCTTTGACTTATAATCACTAGTGGACGGACCAATAAACTCTTCTTGAAAGTGTGTTCACTCCTCCCCATGCCCCCTTCCAAACAAACAAACACACACACACACACACACACACACACACACACAACACACACACACACACAGTAACAGCATGCAATGATTCTGTAATTACTTTCCCTGGGTGGGAATGGGAGCAGGGATTGTGACAACACATATAATGGGACAACATAACATATGTAGTAGACAACTCCATTTGCAATAAACAGATTTATTTTACTGCAGTTGTTTTTAACATGTCATACTAAGAAATCACATTCATTGCAACAGTAACTGTTTTGGTTGGAAGGAGAGCCAACACCGTGTTACTAGAGGAGGCCGAAAGGCACGCGTTTTAGCTCACGCAGGCTGGCGTGAGGTCTAGAACAGGACAAGGAAATTAGAATTTAGAAAAAAGGACGTAGCTGGTGGAATACTTAACTTTAATCCATTAATGGTGAACGTCGGTCTTGACGGTACATGATTCAATATCAACAGTAACTGATAATGGCGCCTTGCTAGGTCGTAGCAAATGACGTATCTGAAGGCTATGCTAAACTATCGTCTCGGCAAATGAGAGCGTATTATGTCAGTGAACCATTGCTAGCAAAGTCGGTTGCACAACTGGGGAGAGTGCTAGGGAGTCTCTCTAGACTAGAGTGCTAGGAAGTCTCTAGACCTGCCGTGTGGCGGCACTCGGTCTGCAATCACTGATAGTGGCGACACGAGGGTCCGACGTATACTAACGGACTGCAGCCGATTTAAAGGCTACCACCTAGCAAGTGTGGTGTCTGGCGGTGACACCACATTCCTCCCCCACAAATCGGCATATGGTTGTGGCATAAGGCTTCTGCCCGCCGTGGGGAGGACCCCATGTTGACGTATGCGACGAGGTGGGGAGCCTAACAACAGGCGAGGCTGTGCCACCCACACCCTGCCATTCGGACTGCGGGGAGCTAGGAAGCACATGAAAACCTGCTCCAGGGTGCACGCCAACATGCGGTGTATGCGCCCGCAGAGAGACAGGAGGGGCCGAAGGGTCGACCTCCATCGGGCCAGGGCACCCGACGGGTGGAGACGACATATGGTCCGGAGCGGGCAAGAGTTCCATGTCGGAGGACAACTGATCCCGGGAAGCAATCGGCGGCACGTGACCCAGGGAGGCGACCGGCGGCTGCAGCGAAGCGTCCACTGCGGGCGTCGCCGACGGGAGAACAGGCGGCGGTGGTGGCGCCGGCGGCGCGTCGCCATGGGGCAAAATGGAAGGCAGCGTCGGTAACACCTGGGGCTGAGGCGAGCCAGTTGATGGGTCCCCAGGGCGCTGACCAGATGGCACCATCGCTGAAAGCAGACGGCAAGCAGCAGATCCCATGCGACGACAGAGGCGCAGCTGGTTGAGATGCCGGCGCACCTCACCAGAGGCCCCCAAAACCAGATACATAGCGCGCCCGAGGCAGCGAAGAATGCACCCTTCGAGCCAACGCCGTGAACCTCGGTAGTGACGGCAGTAGACAACATCGCCTGGAGCAAACGCAGGTGTCTGCCGCTGCACAGGAACCTGATGCGGCGGATGTAGCAAAGAAATCGAGGTTCGATGACGACGACCGTGGAGCAACTCAGCCGGCGAGCTACCATCTTCGGGCTGAGAGCGATACGAGGACAAAAAGAGCAATAATGCATCCTCCCGAGAATGCGACTCTTTCAACTTCAACATCTGGGACTTGAAAGTCCAGACCAATCGTTCAGCGGCAGCGTTTGACTGTGGCGAAAACGGCGCGGACGTCAGATGTTGAATACCACTGGCCTTGCAGAATGACTGAAATTCTGTGGACATGAATTGAGGGCCATTGTCGGAAACAACAGTCTGTGGAAGACCTTCAATGCAAAAGATAGCAGATAACGCTTGGACGGTGGCAGATGACGTCGTGGAAGACATCCGGACAACAAAGGAAAATTACTGAATGAATCTACCACAACCAACCATCGAGCATTCCAGAATGGACCAGCAAAATCGATGTGTAAGCGTTGCCAATGGGAAATGGCTTTTGGCCATGCAAAGAACTTCCGCGGTGGGGCTGACTGTTGTTCGGCACACACCATGCAAGAAGAGCAAATATTCGTAATCGCGGCATCGATTCCGAACCAAGTACAGTGCTGACGAGCAAGTTGTTTCGTTCTCACTATACCCCAATGTCCTTGGTGGAGAAGCTGTAAGACAGAGGACTGTAACGAACGTGGGACCACGACACTGGACTGATCATTATCAGAATGCAACAGCAAAACACCACTTCGAACAAAAAGTCTCTCCCTGTGAGGGGAAAAAAAAAAAAGTCGGCGAATCAACGGGTCCCCAATCCGTGACTTTGACAAGGGTCATTGCGTAGCAACAAAACGCAGAACGGTAGCAAGGACAGGGTCGGCAGCTGTGGCAGTAGCTACACGACGAAAATCAATCGGAAAGGATTCGACCACGTCATCGGTTGCCGAATCAATGAACATGCAAGCAAGTTCGGAGGAAGCGAATGCTCTATCCTCAGCAACGGGCAAACGGGACAACGCATCGGCGTTTCCGTGCTTAGCAGTGGACCGATACAAGATATCGTAGCGGTACTGCGAGAGGAAAAGAGACCAGCAAATGAATTTCTGCGCTGTACGTGGAGGTACAGGCTTGTTCGGATGAAAAAGCGATGTCAAAGGTTTGTGGTCTGTGATGATGGTAAAGTGTCGACCATACAAGAAATCATGAAACTTTGTAACACCAAATACGAGAGCCAATGCTTCTTTCTCGATCTGTGAATAATTTCTTTGTGCAGACAAGAGTAATTTGGACGCAAAGGCAATAGGGCGATCATGCGATCCATCTTTGTGCGCAAGCACAGCAGCGATCCCGAAATCCGATGCATCCACCATCAACAAAAGGGGCTTCTGGGGATCGAATGGCGTAAGGCAAGTATTGGAAAGCAACGCCGATTTCAACTGGTGAAAGGCGCATTCGCATTCCGTCGTCCAGACAAACAGAACACCTTTACGGCGTAAGCAGTGAAGCGGAGCTGAAATGGAAGAGGCATGCGGCACATATTTATGATAATAGTTGATTTTTCCCAGCACACTTTGTAGCTGCTTCAAATTCTGCAGCGAAGGCAAGTCTTGTATGGCACGGAGGTGCTCGGGACTAGGATATATGCCTTGGGCATTGAGTACATGTCCCAGGTAGGGCAAGTCACGAGCAAAAAACACACATTTGTCCTGCCGCAAGCGAAGACCATTTTGTCGCAAGACCTGAAATAATGTTCTGAGATTGCCTAAATGTTCTGCTTCCGTATTTCTGGAGATCACAATATCGTCCAGATAATTTGCTGCAGTAGGGACAGACGCACAAACAGTTTGGAGATATTGCTGAAACACTGCAGGGGCGGATGCACACCCGAATGGCAGTCGTTTGAAGCGATACAAACCAAGATGCGTGTTAACCACCAAAATGCGCTGGGATTCTTCGTCCACCGGTATTTGCAAGTACGCATCTGCTAGGTCCAACTTCGAAAAATATTTACCCGGGCACAGTTTGTCAAAAAGATCTTCCAGGTGGGGTAAAGGAAAAGTTGCAATCACTAGTTGTGGATTCACCGTTGCCTTGAAGTCCACACAAAGTCTCAATTTTCTGGAAGGTTTTGGCAATATTACTAAGGGTGATGCCCAGAGAGAAGCCTGCACACGTTCAATTACACCTAGTGATTCCAAATCGTGTAATGTTTTTGCGACCTCATCACGCAATGCTTGGGGAACATTGCGCACACTGAAAAATTTCGGTTGCGCGTTTACTTTCAGTTCCAAATTTGCTTTATAGTTCATAGTGCAACCAAGGCCCGGTGCAGAAATGTCTGAAAATTCTTCACATAGACGAGAAACACTGTCTGAAGGCACAGTCTGGTTCACTGATCGGACCTGATTTACTATAGACAAGTTAAACAACTGAAATAAATCGAAACCAAACAATTTCACTGCAGAATAAGAACAAAGGACGTAAAATGACAAGTTTTGTGTGTCCTTTGTATGTTGCAAGAAGGCTACACAGGGATCTCTTGACTTGAATAGCTAGTTAACATGTGTGGCACGCAACGGAGGTGTGTCCAGCTGTTTGTACATGTCTTGATTGATCAGTGAAACTGCAGCTCCGGTATCGAGCTGGAATGGTACCACTTTGCCGTTAATGTCCAAGTCTACAAAAAGTTTATTGTCCTGCTGACGACAAGAGCGACTGTATCGTGCAACGTGAACTGACACTGGTACATAATCACTTGCGACTTGACGGGATTTCGGGCGATGTCGACGCACACTATTTGTGGGACGAACACAGTCACTGTTAGAGAGAATTCGGTGCGAAGCAAAGGGCCTGGAATGGTTGTGAGTTTCCGATCTGAGCATTTTCTGGCAAACACTCTGAACATGTCCTTTTTTATTACAGAAAAACCAAATAGCCTGGCGTGACGGGCAATTCTCACGCGAATGTCTAGTAGCACACCGCGGGCACGATTTTAGCACTGCATTTGCTTGCCTGCGCGGCACACGTGGCTGAGAGCCTGGCGGCAGCAGCGTGGCCGAGCCCGAGGGCTGTTTACTGCTCCGTGCAGCTCGCCCGGTGGGCCGGTTAACCTGACACACGGCTGGTGAAGTTTCAAATGAATCCTGAGCAAAGTCAAGTGTGTCCTGCCGATCCAATATGTCCATCACTTGTTGAAGGGAGGGATTGACTAGTTTCAAAGTCTGTTCCCTTATACGAACATCAGAACCGTTCTGTGTAATTGCATCACGTACCATAGTATCTGAATAAGGGAGTCCACATTGACACTCAAAAGCACAATCCCTAGTAAGGCCTTGCAAGGTTGAAACCCACTCCCGATTAGTCTGACCTGCCGTACGTTTCGTACAAAAGAAGGTATACCTTTTTGCAACTACATTGACTGATTATTTGAAATATGCATCTAATGCAGACAAAATTTCGTCGTGGGACAGAGTTGCTACGTCGCATCGAGAAAATAATTTGACTATCACACGGTACGTGGTCACCCCGACTGAGGATAACAAAAAAAGGCTGCTGCTAGTTACCTTGAATTCTGTAGGCGGCGAGATGGAATCCAAATTGGCGTGACCACTCTGTCCAGCTTTCCAGTGCAGCATCAAAAGGTAGAAAAGTTGGTGCAACAGCGTTTTGCATTGCCCGTTGACCCTGGACGAGCTGTCCAAGGGCATCCAGTAATGCCTGGATCTGCTGATTCTGTAAGCGATAAAATTCGGACAGTACATCTGAAGATTGCGGCGAAGCCATTACACAAGTAAATCAGGTCAATATAGTTAAGAACGCGGTATTGCCTCGTCGCCAATGTTTTGGTTGGCAGGAGAGCCAACACCGTGTTACTAGAGGAGGCCGAAAGGCACGCGTTTTAGCTCACGCAGGCTGGCGTGAGGTCTAGAACAGGACAAGGAAATTAGAATTTAGAAAAAAGGCCGTAGCTGGTGGAATACTTAACTTTAATCCATTAATGGTGAACGTCGGTCCTGACAGTACATGATTCAGTATCAATAGTAACTGACAATGGCGCCTTGCTAGGTCGTAGCAAATGACGTAGCTGAAGGCTATGCTAAACTATCGTCTTGGCAAATGAGAGCGTATTTTGTCAGTGAACCATTGCTAGCAAAGTCGGTTGTACAACTGGGGCGAGTGCTAGGAAGTCTCTCTAGACCAGCTGTGTGGCGGCACTCGCTCTGCAATCACTGATAGTGGCGACACGCGGGTCCGACGTATACTAACGGACCGCAGACGATTTAAAGGCTACCACCTAGCAAGTGTGGTGTCTGGCGGTGACACCACAGTAACTCCAATACACGAGATACAAGTGTCATCCACTTCAATAAACATTTTATGACAGTGGGTTTTCACAGTGGAATGTGAATCATTTCCTTTTCTTAAAGTGTATCTATGATACTGCTATTGACAGTGCCATAACGTTAATACATTACCAGACACATTAATTTGGCACAGCTAGTAAAATAATGATGTTGGGTATTGGCTATGGCTGTCCCTAGTAAACATCCCAGAGAACGTTTGGTTGTGCAATCGTGTATTCATTCTGTTGTGGTACTGGATTTGCAATGTGTTTCTGAAAATAAATCAAAGGTATACTGAATAATTATTGAATATTTTTTGATAAAACCTGACATTCATGGAAAGAATAAACATAAGTAGAATAACACCACTACATGTCATACTAGGAAAGAATTAAGTATGTACTGATTAGTAACATGAATTTTGTATGTAGAGTACACCACTCTGTCGCAAATGAGACGCAAATCACTGTCACCAATGACGTGCAAATCAGTCTCAAATGAAGTACGTAGGAGTGAAAACTACATTTGACCACATATTAAGTTGTCAAATGTTGAAGCATATAATCAGCTAATCTGATCATGTACTGCATTCACATCAGACGTGGGCAGCTGGAGATAGTGAGGCTAGCGGTTTATCGACAGTCATTATGTAGGCACATGATCAAGCATTAAGCATTCTGACAGCATCTTCACATTATATACATTTCCTAATGTGTAGCTTGACATAAATAAACCGTCACAATTTCAGCAGAAGAGAGATTCCTTCTATGAATTCATCGTTGTGTACATCCTACGAAGAAGGTAAGGAACAAGTTAAGGTATACATTAACAAAATACAACCAAACATTGCTTAAGTTGTACACTATATTAACAAGAAACTGTTGCAACCCTTCATACTAATTCTGTTTATGCAAGTTAAATGCATTCCAGTGAATTAGATAGAAAACTGCTGCTACTTCAGTTGTATTAGGTAGCTGCAGGCTGCCTTACCAGAAACTTAATATTTACTTCATTAATCAAGTATTTTTCAAAGACAATAGTAACCTAAATATTTAAATCCACAGGAAAGTTTACAACACACTACTTGCCATCCATCTAGAGGATGAATCAAATCCTTTCACTAAGATAATCAGTGGAAGGAGTCACTAATGAGGTACATTTTAAATTTTCTTTTGAACTGACTGAGATAACCAAAGGATACAAAGGTCACACAGACATATTTCTGTCTTTTATTGATAGTGCAGATCACAGTTCAGCTTGAACAGATTTTTCAAAACCACACATAGTTGAAGTCTTGTACAAACGAAGGAAAAAATTTAACTTCCTATCAATCAGAAAAACAGTGTGTTAAATACGGTGTGCCTCTGGGTTCCATACTGTGACCAATCTTGTTCTTGCTGTTTGTAAATGACCTGGAACCATCCAGCCCTAACTACAAGTACATTAAATATGCCGATGATACAAATATACTTATCAAAGGAAAGACCACAGAAGAGCTCCAAAATAAAATAAAAAAGAGCAGTTCACATGTATCAGAATGGTTCGCAATGAACAACTTAATAATAAACACGCATAAAACAAACACTATGCATCTTCACACAGTGCAGAATAAACAGCCTTTAACTGGAACCATAGAATTGTTAGGCTAAAGACTTTAAATTGTAAATAGCACCAAATTTTTGGGAGTTTGGATCCAAGATGATCTAAGGTGGCAGAAACACACACAACACCTATGTAGTAAATTAAATACCATTCGTTATAGTATAAAAATTCTTGCTGGATGCACATCAATGCAAGCCATAAAAAATTTGTACTATGCCCAAGCAGAATCACTACTAAGATATGGTTTAATTTGCTGGGGAAATTCACCACCCAGCAAAAGCTGTTTTATTGCACAAAAAAGAATTATAAGGGCCGTGGAAGGCTCAGCACCTCTATCTTCATGCAAACCCTCATTTTAAAAGCTTCATATTCTTCCATTACCATGCCTATATATCCTAGAAACAATATTTATAAGGAAAATCTTAGATGAAAATAGCAAGATTGCTCCAAAAAACCAAAATAGCCATTCATACAACACAAAGAATAATCAAGATTTACATATGCAGTTTGAACACATACAACACTAAAACAAAAAGGACCCCTGCAAGCAGGAAAAAATTGTATAACAAACTACCTTAAAAAATTAAGGCAATAACTGACATGCATAAATTCAAAACTCCAGTGAGTGACTACTTGCTATAGAATTGCTGCCATAGTGTTGATGAATTTTTATCTACAGTGTAAATATGTGATAAATTTAAATAGTTTATACAATTAAGGCCAAAATAAGAAATGCGTACTTGTAAATTTATCTATGTATTATATGTGGTCTATTACATATATGTGTGTGTCTGTATAATCAAGGCCGAAAGTATGAAATCTGTGCGTGAAAAATTTATTTGTATATTTGTGAAATGTTATTCCCGTATGTCAGAGTTATAGTGCTATATACTGAAAAGCATACAACAGTTTTTCCGTTAAACTTTATTGCAAATTATTTGACTTGTCCTGTATCATTATGTACTCCTGTACAGTGTATGATTCACAGGACAAATAAATATACAATACAATAACTGATTTTTTTTTAAGCAACACAGATTTCTCAGGCACAGTAGGATGTACAGGAAGGGGAGAGCAAACCGTTGCCCTGTCGACCACCCCCACTGATATTTTTCCCACTGCTGCTGACAATGACAACAATAAAAATAATCTGAACATATGTTTTGCTCTATTTGCATTGCATGTGCAGCTCCTGCTCACTATAAGTATGTGGTATGTTGTATATAACGAACAATCCTGTGCCACCATAGCCATATGTCAACCAAGAAGTTATTTTCGTTAAAATTTAGAAAAAAACATAATTGTTTATCACTAAGTCTCCCAAAGGCTCACAAAAGCATTCGACAAGAGCCACAAAAGTTTTGAATTACTTTTCCACCAATATAATCTGACAGGTGCCAAAAAATTTTGAAACTTTAACAACTATCCATTATATATGTGGGACACTGTGACTGATGAATAAAGGTTTCCAGAAATTACTGCTGTCAGCCACCTTTTGTAATATTTTTCAATCTTTATTTACCATGACCAGTTTTGAATCACTATTATCAAATGGTGCATATTTATTGCATGTTTGCAACATTGTTGGAGTTGTGCAGCTCTGGCCAGGCTTGAACTGTACATACTTATCACATCCTGTGAACACATTTCATTCTCTTGCCATAGTTACATGAGGCACAACATAGCTGCAACCATCTGATGATAAATTGCTCGTCAATTCAAAACCGGTCACAGTAAGTAGAAACTGAAGAATAAAACCAAAGGCAAAAGGCTTCTGTAAACCTTTACATGAATTCAAATTTGAACTGAAATTGCTGTTTCTGGCAACTTCTGCTCTGAAGATGGACATTTAACAAAAACCTTGTGGTACAAAAGACTACAATGATTGCTTGTGCTATTTAGAAGTAGATTTAAACATTCCTTAACAGTAACATGAGCAGTGACAGGCCAATATGTTCATTATTATTACTTTTCAACCAATGAGCTAGCTGATAATCTGTAAATAGCCAGTATGTAGTCCTAAACACAAAAAAGACACAGAGTGTAAAACCAATGTAATCAACACCATTTTGATAGAAACAGACCAATGACACTTGGAACATAGCATTATTTTTAATTAAGCAAAACACGCACAAACTATATGTGAAGAACAAAATTAGTCTATACAAAGTGATCTACTGCCCTATTATGAAAGGTAGATTGTATCAGAAATGGATTCTAACCAATGATGGTACATCAATACCCACGATACCTACCAATAACAATCCGACACAATTACCAAACACTAACAAGGAAATACCAGTCCTTTATGAATCCATGTCTCCTCACCTACATTCTTGGTATGGCAGACAACTGGAGACCAGTCCTGTGATACAACATTTGCAGTGACTTGTATTGTCAGCATTTGAACCTCACCGAGTGTAAATTTCTTGTTGCTTTCTGCAACATTACTTTTCGCCTAGGCCCATATATTCTCTGTCGGATTTAAAAGAGCACGATACGGGGGAAGCCTGATTAGACTATGTTCTTCGCCGTTAGCGTTTCTGCGACCTGGTAACGTGGAGTTTTAGCTTGTACAGTACTACAAGTCCCATTAACTTCGCCTTACCCAAACTAGGTTCAATTTTATCCAGTCGAACATTTCTTTGTACCCAGAGAAAAATAGCCATATTCCTCCGCTGCATCTTTGCAGCTTTATCCATCAAAACCGAGTGATATTGCGTGTTGTCCATTACTATTGTCGGATTCAGAGGAATATTTTGCAACACAACATTATATTTACAGCCGGTGAACGAGTGCTTGGACGCCCCTTTAATTGCGAATATCGTGTTAATACGTACTACACTGTTGTAAATGCAACGCCAACACGGAACACTCGTTCACTAAACCTGACGACTGTAGAACAATTCAATGCCATAAAATATCACTTTACAGCGAGAGCTGATAAACATAGGTGCCTCTAATGCGCGATACCACGTTGTATTCACAGAACACCATGCTTATCCACGGCATGGCAACAGGGCCGCTTAACCAACCGAACTGCTGGCGGCATGGTAGGGAAAGCGAGCTTGTCATTGGTGTTTGTTACCTAGGCAGCGGCGCCATGTCCTCTCTGGTGAGCCAAACGTCAAAAGTCGCAACTAATTTTAAACGCACTATAGCTGCTTTTACTAAACACTCACCTGTCGAAAAGGCATTGAGGCACCTTAAGCCAGAATGCTGTTTATGCCTGTGTTTACTTGGTTGGGAGGAAAGAAGTCAGGACAGGTCTTTGGTCCAAAGACAATGATAAACGCCTTTATCCTTATTTTTCTCATTGCAGAATAGCAGCATGTTTACATGCAGCTTATGTTCACTGGGAAATTTGGAGAAATGAAAGGGTCTGACAACTATATGTTTATCCTGGTCGTTCTACCTATCTGACTTCAGTTTCTCCAGGCCATAAACATCAACCTATATTCTGGGCTTCGAATTAGGTATGTGCCAGAGTGTAACACGGAACGCAGTACAGTCAAAGTTATACCATACACGAATGTTTAGGTTTTTACCGGATCGAGTTATACATTCTGGATGATACCAGTAATCACAATTTCTTTCGCAATCCAGGGTTGACCATGCAAAACAAGGCTGACCGGTTTTATTTTGAACATTAATGTATGCCTCCTTCTCAGCTATATCCGTAGGAAGTTCGATATAACTTAACCCTCCATTTAATGGATCACTGATATATCTAGGGATGTCCAGGTGTAGTATTTGTCTGAGCGCTTTGGTTGACCCTGTAACTTCCATCTCGGAAAACCTGTCCATTATAGCACTTAAAGTGGACTCATGAAACCACTTGGCGATTGATGTCTTCCATAATGTCATGACATTATCCTCCCAAAGATAATGAAGGCTTATCTCTTCAACGGCAGACACATGTTTGGGGGGGAAGGGTGCAAGGTGTGACAGTTTGATGCACAACACTGCACTGCATTCAATGGCGGGATATCGTGGATCATTAACAATCTTGGGGAGCTCCATTTCCATAACAGAGAGGTACACTTTGAGAGAGCCTACAGGGTTGCGGTACCCTCCTGCTGGATTCTTGATTATAGTGAACAAGATTCGATCCTCAAATGTGTCTGCAATCACTATGTATTCTAATTACAGTATGGATCTACGTCACTAAAATGACAGGAGAGGAAACTGCCACTAGCCACAGGGTCAACACTATTATTAATTCTAAAACTAGATGATTAACTCCTACCCATTGGCGAACGCGGTTGCGATAACGCGTTGAGGTGTACATACCTTGCAAGGTCGTTGGTTCAGGTGAGGATGTGGTGGAGGAGATGGAGCTGATGTAGCACTGATCTGCTTGCACGAGGGGTGGGAACCCGTTCTTCAGTGACCCATGACGCCAGAACGTTGCTGGGGCAGCCCCAGCGGCAGCCATGGTGGCCATGGCTTCCCACCCAGCAACTAATGGCGCCTTTACCAGCGATGCCTCCCTTATCAGACCCCAATTTGATGAAGTAGGCTTCATTGTCCCGTGTATCCACGTTACGTACAACATTCCAGTCATCACCTTCTGCTTCAAGGAAAGAAAGAACACAGATTATTTGTATGAGTACATATATAAATTGTACGAGTACATATATAAATTAACTATTTCGCTCTGGCCCTGTGGGATCTCCCTCAGGTCGACTGACATCTCCTCACAGTGATGAAGGTCTCTCTCCATCTCCACCACCCATTATGGCATTTCGCCCTCACCTGAACTCGAGTAGAGCCACAACCATACATTAATTTTTTTTTTTTTTTTTTTTTTTTTTTTTACTAAAGTGTATACCCTCCCCCCATGAACCATGGACCTTGCCGTTGGTGGGGAGGCTTGCGTGCCTCAGCGATACAGATGGCCGTACCGTAGGTGCAACCACAACGGAGGGGTATCTGTTGAGAGGCCAGACAAACATGTGGTTCCTGAAGAGGGGCAGCAGCCTTTTCAGTAGTTGCAGGGGCAACAGTCTGGATGATTGACTGATCTGGCCTTGTAACATTAACCAAAACGGCCTTGCTGTGCTGGTACTGCGAACGGCTGAAAGCAAGGGGAAACTACAGCCGTAATTTTTCCCGAGGACATGCAGCTCTACTGTATGATTAAATGATGATGGCGTCCTCTTGGGTAAAATATTCCGGAGGTAAAATAGTCCCCCATTCGGATCTCCGGGCGGGGACTACTCAAGAGGACATCGTTATCAGGAGAAAGAAAACTGGCGTTCTACGGATCGGAGCGTGGAATGTCAGATCACTTAATCGGGCAGGTAGGTTAGAAAATTTGAAAAGGGAAATGGATAGGTTAAAGTTAGATATAGTGGGAATTAGTGAAGTTCGGTGGCAGGAGGAACAAGACTTTTGGTCAGGTGATTACAGGGTTATAAATACAAAATCAAATAGGGGTAATGCAGGAGTAGGTTTAATAATGAATAAAAAAATAGGAGTGCGGGTTAGCTACTACAAACAGCATAGTGAACGCATTATTGTGGCCAAGATAGACACAAAGCCCATGCCTACTACAGTAGTACAAGTTTATATGCCAACTAGCTCTGCAGATGATGAAGAAATAGATGAAATGTATGACGATATAAAAGAAATTATTCAGGTAGTGAAGGGAGACGAAAATTTAATAGTCATGGGTGACTGGAATTCATCAGTAGGAAAAGGGAGAGAAGGAAACATAGTAGGTGAATATGGATTGGGGGGAAGGAATGAAAGAGGAAGCCGCCTTGTAGAATTTTGCACAGAGCATAGCTTAATCATAGCTAACACTTGGTTCAAGAATCATGAAAGGAGGCTGTATACATGGAAGAAGCCTGGAGATACTGACAGGTTTCAGATAGATTATATAATGGTAAGACAGAGATTTAGGAACCAGGTTTTAAATTGTAAGACATTTCCTGGGGCAGATGTGGATTCTGACCACAATCTATTGGTTATGAACTGCAGATTGAAACTGAAGAAACTGCAAAAAGGTGGGAATTTAAGGAGATGGGACCTGGATAAACTGAAAGAACCAGAGGTTGTAGAGAGTTTCAGGGAGAGCATAAGGGAACAATTGACAGGAATGGGGGAAAGAAATACAGTAGAAGAAGAATGGGTAGCTCTGAGGGATGAAGTGGTGAAGGCAGCAAATGATCAAGTAGGTAAAAAGACGAGGGCTAATAGAAATCCTTGGGTAACAGAAGAAATATTGAATTTAATTGATGAAAGGAGAAAATATAAAAATGCATTAAATGAAGCAGGCAAAAAGGAATACAAACGTCTCAAAAATGAAATCGACAGGAAGTGCAAAATGGCTAAGCAGGGATGGCTAGAGGACAAATGTAAGGATGTAGAGGCTTGTCTCACTAGGGGTAAGATAGATACTGCCTACAGGAAAATTAAAGAGACCTTTGGAGAGAAGAGAACCACTTGTATGAATATCAAGAGCTCAGATGGCAACCCAGTTCTAAGCAAAGAAGGGAAGGCAGAAAGGTGGAAGGAGTATATAGAGGGTTTATACAAGGGCGATGTACTTGAGGACAATATTATGGAAATGGAAGAGGATGTAGATGAAGACGAAATGGGAGATAAGATACTGCGTGAAGAGTTTGACAGAGCACTGAAAGACCTGAGTCGAAACAAGGCCCCGGGAGTAGACAACATTCCATTAGAACTACTGATAGCCTCGGGAGAGCCAGTCATGACAAAACTCTACCATCTGGTGAGCACGATGTATGAGACAGGCGAAATACCCTCAGACTTCAAGAAGAATATAATAATTCCAATCCCAAAGAAAGCAGGTGTTGACAGATGTGAAAATTACCGAACTATCAGTTTAATAAGTCACAGCTGCAAAATACTAACGCGAATTCTTTACAGACGAATGGAAAAACTGGTAGAAGTGGACCTCGGGGAAGATCAGTTTGGATTCCGTAGAAATGTTGGAACACGTGAGGCAATACTGACCTTACGACTTATCTTGGAAGAAAGATTAAGAAAAGGCAAACCTACGTTTCTAGCATTTGTAGACTTAGAGAAAGCTTTTGACAATGTTGACTGGAATACTCTCTTTCAAATTCTGAAGGTGGCAGGGGTAAAATACAGGGAGCGAAAGGCTATTTACAATTTGTACAGAAACCAGATGGCAGTTATAAGAGTCGAGGGGCATGAAAGGGAAGCAGTGGTTGGGAAAGGAGTGAGACAGGGTTGTAGCCTCTCCCCGATGTTATTCAATCTGTATATTGAGCAAGCAGTAAAGGAAACAAAAGAAAAATTCGGAGTAGGTATTAAAATTCATGGAGAAGAAGTAAAAACTTTGAGGTTCGCCGATGACATTGTAATTCTGTCAGAGACAGCAAAGGACTTGGAAGAGCAGTTGAACGGAATGGACAGTGTCTTGAAAGGAGGATATAAGATGAACATCAACAAAAGCAAAACAAGGATAATGGAATGTGGTCGAATTAAGTCGGGTGATGCTGAGGGAATTAGATTAGGAAATGAGACACTTAAAGTAGTAAAGGAGTTTTGCTATTTAGGGAGTAAAATAACCGATGATGGTCGAAGTAGAGAGGATATAAAATGTAGACTGGCAATGGCAAGGAAAGCGTTTCTGAAGAAGAGAAATTTGTTAACATCGAGTATAGATTTAGGTGTCAGGAAGTCGTTTCTGAAAGTATTTGTATGGAGTGTAGCCATGTATGGAAGTGAGACATGGACGATAACTAGTTTGGACAAGAAGAGAATAGAAGCTTTCGAAATGTGGTGCTACAGAAGAATGCTGAAGATAAGATGGGTAGATCACGTAACTAATGAGGAGGTATTGAATAGGATTGGGGAGAAGAGAAGTTTGTGGCACAACTTGACTAGAAGAAGGGATCGGTTGGTAGGACATGTTTTGAGGCATCAAGGGATCACAAATTTAGCATTGGAGGGCAGCGTGGAGGGTAAAAATCGTAGAGGGAGACCAAGAGATGAATACACTAAGCAGATTCAGAAGGATGTAGGTTGCAGTAGGTACTGGGAGATGAAGAAGCTTGCACAGGATAGAGTAGCATGGAGAGCTGCATCAAACCAGTCTCAGGACTGAAGACCACAACAACAACAAAGTGTATACACACAAAAACAATGAAAAAAGAGTTTTTTTGAATATGAGGTTATTTGAGATCTGTGATGGCTCCTGCTTATCCCTGGTACATATATCTCGTTCTTACAGTAAATTATGTACAACAACAACAAAAAATATGCAACAATTTTTATGAAGTTTTTTTAAGACTACGTCAAACATCAACACATTATGTAGACACTGTACTACAAACAAGAAAAATACAATATGTTAGTTACAATCCTGCTGCTGCTACCTTTCAGCTACCTTACAAATAAGAAAAATACAGTATATTAGTTACAATCCTGCTGCTGCTGCCTGCTTCTCTATTATACACTGGTTGTATACTGAAACAATAAGACAACATGAATTCAATACCGCTACTACGAAATTATTAGTGGAAAGTTGAAGTTTTTCGATTTGAATCTGTACTTTCCAGGTAATTCACCACCCGCCTGCGACGGTCTTGGGCGTTTGCTGCTGCCACTGGTACTGCTGCTGCCTTATACTCCTAAGCTTTTCAGTTTTCAACTAAACTGGTGACGCTCTCAAGCAAGAAGAAGAGAACCTGACACAATTGCTGACAATGACATAATGAGAACGGCTGGTGGTGGGGATGGTCTTTATATACCTTCGCTGACTCGGTACTAGCCAATAGGAACACAGTATTGTGTGGAGGGGGATGGTGAGGATACGTTGGTCTACGGGTTTGAGTTGCAGATTTGGGGGACAAGTTCAAATGGATCAAATGGCTCTGAGCACTATGCGACTTAACTTCTGAGGTCATCAGCCGCCTAGAACTTAGAACTAATTAAACCTAACTAACCTAAGGACATCACACACATCCATGCCCGAGGCAGGATTTGAACCTGCGACCGACAAAGACTGCCATAAGTTGAAGAGGGTGGTAATGTGTAATAGGTAGACATATATCCAGACCATCACACAGGAAATCCAAACTGCATCAGGATCCACTGCAGTTACTATGATAGTTAGGTGGGAAGTGAGAAAACTTGGATTTCATGGTTGAGCAACTGCTCATAAGCCACACATCACGCCAGTAAATGCCAAAAGACGCCTCACTTGGTGTAAGGAGCGTAAACGTTGGACGATTGAACAGTGGAGAGTCGGCTCCAGAATGTAGCGCCTAGAACCGCACGGCCACTCCCGCTGGCTGGGGTACAAGTCCAGGTGGTGGCACTCTCTGCGTGTCTGAATTGTGAACTACTACTCAGTAGGAATTTTTTATTCACATTATAGGAATTTTGCTTAGGTGCATTCCGTTTCATCAGAACAAATACTTACACTATGTAATCAAAAGTCTCAGGACACCTGGCTGAAAAGTCATGGTGACAGTCTTTTGGTATTGTGATGACGTCATTCTCGTGAATGTGATGCCAAGATGGCAAACCATCAATTCAGAGGCATACAGGAAGACTGAATAAACTCAAGAACTGTTCCCGACGTGTTCGATAGGACAAGAATTCAGCAGAAATCTTGCTCCAACACGATAATACACAACCACACACAAGCTTAGAACCCGGGAACACATGGCCAAATTGGGCTGGATATCATTGCCTCATCCATCCCACAGTCCAGACCTGGCACCTAAAAAGTTGGGCCGCTTAAAAATTCTCTGTGGGGAACACACTTTGAAGATGATGAGAGTGTCAGTTATGCAATAAAAACAAGGCTACGCCAACAGGAAAATGACATACAACTTCGTGGCATCCTCCATCGGTGATGTTGGAATTCAATATGGTGTTGGCCCACCCTTAGCTTCCACTCTCGCAGGTGAGGAGTCAACCTTGGTGTGGACAGTACCTGGGGCAGCCACAGTAGTGGACTGATCGAGGGATACGTGGGATGTGTTGGATATCCCTTAGATCCACACATACAGCTCCCCACAGTTATTCCCGTTTGCAACAGCCTCATGCTGCGTGACCAAACCCAGCAATGCCTGGAGCTGTGAGCAAAGAATCACCAACTCAACTCACATCTGAACACAGCAATCATAGTTCCTATCCTTACTAAAGATGGTAGAAATATCCTCTAGACAGTTATTAAAACGTGGTATTGTCCCTGATAAATACACAAATACACACTTAATTTAGGAGTCTAGACTAAACAGTGCAGAAAAAAATCAAAATTAATCAACTCACGAATGAAATGGTGTATTCCGAAGCACTGCTGCAGTAACGAAGGCTACCACTCAAATGAGGAGACTAACAACTGAAGTGACTGTCAGAATACCAGCAGCGATACTATGCACTGCATAGTTAACAAACTGCGGAACTGTGCCTGATGAATACACAAACGCACACGAAATGTAAACCAAAGAAAACAGAGGAAATTCAGAATAAGTCCATTCTTATGAGAAGATGTGTCAACTCACAAACGAAATAATATACTTAATGATGTACTTCAATGGGCTTCTGCAGTAACGAAAGTTACCACATGGTGATGAAGAGTTTCATTGTATTGGCCATTTTGAAGAACCTTCCTATGAGCACCTTCATACACTTCTTGTAAGAAAACTTGACGTCAACCCAGTCTCCTTCCTTTAAATTGTTTATATCTTCATCTGCAGTCTCCACTTCACCATTTTACATATCTTCTTCAGAAGATTCTAGGTCTTTTGGAATATGTTCTTCTAAATCATCAGATAATTTTTCTGGACCATCCACACAGGTTTTTTGAAAGTCTGCTACAGTAACACTAGCTCCAGTACCCTCCTGTGACCCTGTCAGTTGATCAAAGAAAGTGGCAGTTGCTGGGGACACTTTTCTTCGGCTCCTTTTAATATTTTTACACCAGTGTTGAGACAGTTTAGTTTTATATCTAGTCAGGAAGCTGATCCCAACTCATATCCAGGAATGTCGTCTTTAAAGTTAGCTATGTATGTGCCCTCTCCATCCAAGTGACATTATATGAAGGGGAGTTGGATGATTTTATTTCGGCCATGTTAAATTATATGACTTTAGGAACATTTTTCTCCCTACCCAACTGACATATTATCATGATTTTTTTGTTGTGTTCCTTATATCTTTATATCCATTTTAAAATGATAAGTCCGTGTCCAGATGTGTCTCCGTTGGTAGCCATCAAATGAAAAAATTCTGCCCAGACCGCTGTCTTCATGTCCTATAGAGTTTCTGTAGAATTCCTTCTTATAGCTAGGCCATAATATAGTTGTATTTGATTTATAGCCTCACCAGTAAGGCGGCCACGACCCCCGATGGTTTTGCCGTAGGAAAGTTTTGTTTTTCCCAAGTTTCTGTTTCTGCTTCCTTAGGCGACTACCCATCCACTTCTGGCCGTGACCGCAACATTCCAATCCTTATTTGAGAAGTCGGGACCATATGGTTTGGCCTCACAAACCTTAGGGTAAGAAGCACTGTCCCTGTCTCCTTAAATAATACTTGTACCGCACTCCGTATTTCGGCAGCGATTCTTGGAACATTTCTACAACTCCGTTTACCTCCATTCCTCCACATACTCCAGAGTAGTTAGCTAGGCAATCAGCATAATGATTGTTGGTCATTCTATTTTCGCATCTGCAATACTTGGATAAAATTTTAACATCAATTACCTTGCCTGTGTTTTCTGCTATTGTAGTTACAATTCTATTGAGTGAAGTGTGGCCCCTACGTTTCCACGATCTGTCAAATATTGCTGTCAAGTCTCTATTACCATCATTTTCACCGACACTTTCTTCAACAGCAGCCTTCATACTCTCTTCACAGGCCTCTTTTGCAGTATCTCGAAGCATCTTATTGTAATATTTGAAAACTGGTGGAGTCGGCAAGTTCATTACACTGCAGAAAGTTTTCGCCACTTCTTCACCTTTTCCAATACATCGGAATGCGTAGGCTAATTTATTTTATTTTATTTATTTATTTACTGTTCCGTGGGACCAAATTAAGGAGAAGTCTCCATGGTCATGGAACGAGTCAATACATGAAATTATAACACGATATTAGAAACAGATAACATGAAATATAAAAACACATAGTCAGGTGACAAGTCGTAAGTTTAAATGAAGAAAATCAACAATGTAACACTGGAATTTGCTTAATTTTTGAGCCCTTACAGGAGCGTCTCGACAGAATAGAAGGAGTGAGCCATGAGGAAACTCTTCAGTTTAGACTTAAAAGAGTTTGGGCTGCTGCTAAGATTTTTGCGTTCTTGTGGTAGCTTATTGAAAATGGATGCAGCAGAATACTGCACTCCTTTCTGTACAAGAGTCAAGGAAGTGCATTCTACATGCAGATTTGATTTCTGCCTAGTATTAACTGAGTGAAAGCTGCTAACTCTTGGGAATAGGCTAATATTGCTAACAACAAACGACATTAAAGAAAATATATACTGTGAGGGCAATATCAGAATTCCCAGATTTTTGAATGGGGGTCGACAAGACGTTCTCGAACTTACACCACATATAGCTCGAACAGCCCGTTTTTGAGCCAAAAAAACCCTTTTTGAATCAGAAGAATTACCCCAAAAAATAATACCATAAATAAAGCAGCATTTAGCTTCTGAACAAGATCCTGGACATGGGCTTTCCACAACAGCTTACTATCTATCCGAACGCCTAGGAACTTGAACTGTTCCGTCTCGCTTATAATATAAATATTCTGTCTGATCAAAATATCGGTTCTTCTTGAATTGTGAGTTAGAAACTGTAAAAACTGAGTCTTACTGTGATTTAGCATCAAATTATTTTCCACAAGCCACATACTTATTTCATGAACTACATTATTTGTTACTGTTTCAATATTACACACAAGATCCTTCACTATCAAGCTGGTGTCATCAGCAAACAGAAATATTTTTGAATCACCTGTAATACTAGAAGGCATATCATTTATATAAATAAGAAACAGCAGTGGCCCCAGCACCGACCCTTGGGGAACGCCCCACTTAACAGTGCCCCATTGGGACTGAACATCACTACCACTCTCAATATTGCGGAGAATTACCTTCTGCTTTCTGTTCTTAAAGTAAGAGGCGAACCAATTGTAAGCTACTCCCCTTACTCCATAATGGTCCAACTTCTGCAGTAATATTTTGTGGTCAGCACAGTCAAAAGCCTTCATTAAACCAAAGAAAACACCTAGCGTTCGCAACCTTTTAGTTAACCCGTCCAAAACCTCACAGAGAAAACAGAATATAGCATTTTCAATTGTTAAACCATTTCTAAAACCAAACTGAACATTTGACAGCAAATTATGTGAGTTTAAATGCTCCAGTAACCTTGTATATACAACCTTCTCGATAACTTTAGCAAACACCGATGGCATAGAAATAGGTCTAAAATTGTCAACATTATCAATGTCTCTCCTTTAATCGGCCAGGAAACCGACCACTCCTAAAGGAAAAGTTACAGATATAGCTGAGAACTGGGCTAACATACTTAGAACAATACTTCAATATTCTGCTAGATACCCCGTCATATCCATGAGAGTTCTTGGTCTTTAGTGAATTAATTATTAAATCAATCTCCCTCTTGTCAGTATCATGGAGGAGCATTTCAAGTAACAGTCTCAGAACACTTTTTTCTAAGAGCACTATATGATTCCCTGTTGGGACTAGGTTTCTATTTAGTTCACCTGCTATATTCAGAAAGTGATTATTAAATACTGTACATATATGCGACTTATCAGTAACACGGACATTCCCAGTACACACTGATTCTATATCCTCGACCCTGTCTCTGCAGACCAGCAACTTCCTTTACGACTGACCATATGGTTTTAATTTTATCCTGAGACTTAGCTATTCTATCTGCATACCACATACTTTTTGCCTTCCTAATAACATTTTTAAGCACCTTACAATACTGTTTGTAATGGGCTGCTGCATTTAGATTTTGACTGTTTCTAACGTTTTGATATAATTGCCACTTTGTTCTACAAGATATTCTTATCCCTCTAGTCAGCCACCCAGGCTGTCTAGTAGCCTGTTTTAAACGTTCTAATGCAAAGCAACTTTCAGAGAGCATGAGAAAAGTCTTGAGAAAAGCATTATATTTATCGTCTACTGTATCAGCGCTATAAACATCTTGCCACTCTTGTTCCTTGATAAGGTTTACAAAGGTCTCTACAGCAACTGGATCAGCTTTCCTGAACAGCTGATGACTATATTTAACACGAGTTGCAGCACAAAAATCTTTTAAAGTTAAAATTTGTGCATCATGATCTGAAAGGCCATTCACCTTTTTGCTAACAGAATGCCCTTCTAGTAATGAGGAATGAACAAAAATGTTGTCTATGGTTGTTCTACTGTTCCCTTGCACTCTCGTTGGAAAGAATACGGTTTGCATAAGATTATATGAATTAAGGAGGTCTACCAGCATCCTCTTCCTTGCACAATCACTTATACAATTAATATTGAAGTCACCACATATAACTAACTTTTTGTATTTCCTATAAAGTGAACCAAGAACCTCCTCTAGCTTTAACAAAAATGTTGTGAAATCGGAGTCTGGGGATCTATAAATAACAACAGTTAGAAGTTTAGCTCCGTTAAATTTAACCACACCTGCACAACATTCAAACACCTTTTCAGTGCAGTACTTTGAAACATCAATTGACTCAAATGGGATGCCGTTTTTCACATACATGGCTACTCCCCCACACCGCAAAGAGCTCCTCGAAAAGCTGCCAGCCAACCTGTATCCTGGTAAAGGAAGCCTCTGAATTATCTCCTTATTTAAGAAGTGTTCAGATATAACAATAATTTCAGAGTCAACGTCTATAAGCAGTTCACTAACTTTATCTCTAATACCTTGTATATTTTGATGAAATATACCAATTCCCTCATTACTCGGATACCTAAGCTTAGTCAAAAGTGATTCCCTTGTTAGAGAGACTTCCCTTAAGCAGGAATACCTATCAGCTGACTTCAATCTAAAAAATGTGCAGCTCTAACACCCACTACTGCAGGAATTTTCCCATGAGTGATCCCACCAACCCCACCTATGCTGTCACCTATAAGCTTTGCCAACCTCCCCTTCCCATACCTGTTGAGGTGCAGGCCATGTCTAGTGAAACCCGTTCTGCTGATAGACTCCACCGACACCACTGAAATGTGACTCATGCTTTCTGTCATCAGCGCACCCCCAAGTCTCATGTTATTACGCTTGACGGCTGTATTAAGATGAGGCCGATCGTGACGCTGAAACAGTTCCACAAAATGCACATTCGTGTTGCCAGTCTGAGTGGCTATCTTTTCCAGGTCACCATCTATGTTATACTCCCCATCCCTATCAATACTATTACCAGCCCCACCCACAATCACTACCTTATCCTCTTTAGTAAAATCCCTACATAACCCCCCTATGTTAACAGTCACCTGAGCCAATCCTGCATTAGGCTTCACAATGCTGGTGACCTGGTACTCACTCCCCAGCACTTCCTGCAACTGCTGGCCTACACCTCTGCCATGAGAACTACCTAACAGCAGAACCTTCTTCTTCCTCTTCGACTTTGCAACTGTTCTAGCCACTGTAACTACTGAGGTCTGCTGCATACTTCCTACATCTACAGCTACTAGAGATTCCTCTCCACTAGACTCTGACAGTTGGTCATATCTATTGTAAACACCAATAGTAAAACTATCAGAAAATCTTCTCCTAGCAGATCTCTTGCCAACAGCCAGCTCCCATTCCCCAACCCCTTCTCCCTCCTCATCCTATCTAGCTCCTCCTGTGCGTTTTTCAACTGCACCTGAAGGGCACAGATCTTACGCTCCTGCTCCTCTATCAACTTACTCTTGCTACAGAACCTGCAGTTCCAGGAGAGGATCTCACCAGAATGCCAACTGGCTTCCCCACTGCATTCCCCCCAGTGAAAATACTTCGAACAAGTCTCACACCGCAATCCACTACTCACGAACCTACGGCAAAGCCCACAATTCTCACTCATAGTAAAATTTTACTTTTGCTAAGTTCCGCTATTACAATAAGAAGATGTTAAAAACCTGACTACAATGATCTCAAACTTACTCTACAAGGGAAGTAACTACTATTATTAACAGTATTAATAAACAACAAATGTGAATATAACAAACGACTAATACAGAAAGAGAATCAAACGTCTAATGACACAGTAACGAAGCTGAAAACAGTTCCCAAAAGGTTCTTCTGAACTTATTTCACCAGAAAACACCAAGAACAGCGGTTGAAGACTACTAAAGTTCCTGAATAAACCACTATACACAAACAATTAATTAGTACTTAGCTTTTGATGCGCCGCTACAACTGCAACTGGTCAGCGCGGAATGTAAACACAGGCAAGAGGTTAAGTTGCTCGATACGAAACACTCACAAATATCAGGTCACAACACAAGAATTGAGAGAGGAAAGGCATGGCTTCAGACCAGGGAGGTCAACTTTTCACCTCACATTTGCAGTAATGCAGCTCCAGGACCACACTATGAACCTGGGGAAGACCTTGTGATGGTCTTTCCCGATATAGTAAAGGTATTTGATAGTGTCTGTACAAGAAAGTTCTGGGACGCAATAGAAACGCAGGGTGTGGAAAAAGGGACAAAAATCAGAGTAGAAGAGATGTACTGAGGAAGTCTGAAGTGTGTGAAAGCCAGAAATAAAAGGACATATTGAGTATTGGAACAACAGCACTTCTAGCACAAAGTAACGTTATCCAAGATGGCGGCGACGCCACCCAAGATGGCGTCGATGAAGTCAAGAAGATGGCAGATTTTGGCGGGAAGTTTGAATTTTGGCGGGAAAGTGCCACGCACCTTCCCCCCAGAAAAATGGCACAAAGTTCAAATTCCAGCATGATGATGCATCACACCACGCTTATTACTACTGAGCAAAGAAACTGCGGGAAAAAGGTACTTGTCTTTATTATTTATCCAATTTCAAGCACATGTGTTTGCCGATAGGTCTGAACTTCAATTGCCTTAGTTCATATCGTCGCCACCAGAGGACGCCACCGTGACATCAGGTGATGATGCAAGTAGTATTAGTCAAGATAGCTGTACCCAGTGTGTTCACCATGAGCTCCAGAGCCCAAATGACTTAGTTCATATCATGGCTACCAGAAGGCGCTGCCGTGAAGTCGGGTGATGACACAAGAGCGTCTGATCTCTCTCGCACACGCATTATAATGGGACAGGCGCCGCATCAGGAGCCCGTGAGTAATTGTTTACATCACAGCCTCAAGCCCGCAGCTTTATACTCGCGCCGGCCATAGTCATCTGTAAATATGCTAACAAATTTAGCTGAACACAAGTGACGCAAACATCGCTCATCTAACCTATCAATTACCTAAGTATTTAATTCAATTTCAATTTTAATCATATTCAATAAGTCAATTTACAAGTTCAACATTCAATGATCAAATGAGAAGTTCCACATTTTCCCACTCTCAGCGCAGTGTTCATTCATGACCTAGCACCCCCCACCCCTAGAATTGTGCACTACTATTGGCTACTGCATTAGTCATGTGATTCGACTTCATAGAAGCTAGAACTTAGAATCAGTTTTCACCAATGCCACACCCACCTGGACTTGGAATCAAAGATCTAAATTCTCCACCTCAGTCCTCAACCCAGCACCACGCCCCAATACTGACCCATGTTGGTGGGCTAACATGTACTAACGTGCACAGCACATGACGTCATCCAAGATGGTGGGGCGAAATGGCGGAAAAACAGATCTGAACACAAGTCTTTACTTTGCAGGCAGTGTCTCCACCACGAGATTTACTGTCCAACTGACATAGTACATATTACTGCCATCAGATCGCACTGTCATCCCTCCTATGACCTAATCCCAGATGGTGGTCTGTAGGGGCGAGAATTATGCTAAAATTACTCCAGCTGTGCCAAGCTGCTGGGGAGAGTAAGGAAGGAGTCCACTCTATTTGCTTTCGAGCATTTTATTTAGAGATCGAATATATTTATCACACTGAGGCAAAACACTCCCTATCTTATACTTGCGCTCATAATACACAGTCTGCAGACACGCAAACAACTTCTAATTTACGCAAATAATTTATTTACAGACATTCATACTCCTCCTAAATAATTCAGCACAGTTATGTCTAGACACGTTCAAATAACTCATAGCGCGGCCTACAAACCTGCTCGCGAAATAATGCAACCAATGCATGCAAGCACAGTCCACCACCCCCTGTCCAGTAGAGTGCACAGGAGGCAACGATAAGTGATGCATCCGTCAGATGTCAAACCACGCACAGGCCCCAGCCCGGGTCCTGCAAGCGGCCACATCCCTTTCATACTTCATTTCTGAGAAACTGCTATCGCAATACGTGTTCACCTACACGCCGATGAAGACGCAATCGGATGGGAGCGAAGACAAATTTACAGAGCGCAAACACTAGAAGCTAGTCCACGCCGGCCGTTGTAGCCGAGCGGTTCTAGGCCCTTCAGTCTAGAACTGCGCAACAGCTACGGTCGCAGGTTCGAATCCTGCCTCGGGCGTTGATGTGTGGCATGTCCTTAGGTTAGTTAGATTTCAGTAGTTCTGAGTTCTAGGGGACTGATGACCTCAGATGTTAAGTCCCATAGTGCTCAGAGCCATTTGAAACCATTTGAAGCTAGTCCGCGCTCTTGGGGTCGACGCGGCCGTCAGCTGTCAAGGCACACACAGATGTCCGTTCAGGACCGCGCATCGTCACAGCTCCGAGGCGCGAACACCGAACGCAGGTGTAATTCGGGTCTGTACAGTTACCATTATACCGACGTCGCAGAATTCCAAGGTGCAGCCCCCATACGTGAGACCTCCTAGCAGCAGATGTCTTTACCGCCTATGACACAATAGCACAGTGCGCATTGCTCCTAGCGCGACATGATACACTCGTTTAACCATACTTAACTACCCAGTGTGTCTGACGTAACACCACCAAGTGCATGCACATACTAACAAACGACTCTAACATCGAATGCACTCTCCCCAGCGATCCTAACGTGTGTAACATACGCAAATGTTCCCTACGCTATGTAAAGGATCCTATATCCCAGGATAAATGATGGACCTTTATGATTAGCTCTTATAGAGTTTACCCGACGAATTACTGATGCCGCCGGTATCGAAGGACTGTAGGGAAGCAGCCTACTCACGCCGCATAAAATCCACATCAGTCTTTCCATTGTGTGCCAGCCAGTCCGCTGTAACTAGCACTGACGTCATAAATGTTGCACAATACTTTAAAAATCAAGTAAATAACCTGAAACGTTTCTAGCATGTCAGGAGTAATACTAAATCAATATGTGTTGAATATCAGTTCAATAACTTTAACCATTTTCGAAATTTGGACTTTTCCTGTAAAAATCATTGGCGTAACAGAAAAGAGCTAGAAACTTAAAAATTTATATTTAGATTCCTTTTGCATAATAATTTAGTAGAAACAGTATTCTGGATCTCACAAATTAAAATTTTAGTTGAAATTAATGATTTTCTGGTTTTTGTCTTAGAAATTAAGCAAGTAAGATAGATTAAGTAGGCGAATAAATAAGGCTAGGATGTTTAAATTTAAGTAGAAGGGAGATCCGCTATAATCATAAAGATGTGAGAAGTTTCAACTGAATAACTATAAAACTATAGCGATAGCGTATCTCCAAAGGGCAAGTTCAGAGCTCGTCTACTGCGTGTAGTGTAATTAAATTAATTCTCTCGCCCAAAATATTTGACTTAGCCACGTCAGACTTTTATTATGATTACTTACCTGTGTGCTGATTGCACATTTAAATTGAGAGCTTCATCGGCCATCAGCAAAGGAAGCAATGATTTATTCGATAACTTAAAGTGGTGCATTACTAGCCCAGCGGCTAGTCGGGAGAGCGGATTTGATCAGGCGTTCCCTTAGCCGTCCGCACCACGGCTTTATATATAAGAACGCTGCGTGAGGAAAAAAGGCCCCAGTTCTCTCCAGACGCTGATTAGCACACCACCTGTGCTGGGAGTCGCGTCGCGTCGGTATCATTGCTATGAACAGCCTCGGATGCTGTAATAAGTTACTCGGGATACGCGTAACCATGAAATCGTTTTCGAGTGAAGTGTTAATTCTGGGATGACTTTAATGATCTATCTTCAGTTTGCGTATGTCGTATTTTCACGTGCCGCCGCGGGACAGACATTCTACCATCATTTAGCGTGGCGTTTGATGAACATTATCATCAAATTATGGCGAGCATTCAGTTAAACATTTAATTTGAACAGTTATAGTTGCATCATCGCATTAGACTCTGAACTGCTCTGGTAGTTGGATTGTGTGGATTCTTTCTGGTCTGTGACTTTCAGAATATAGTGAACATTTTAGAGAGAATCGTTTTTGATTATGAATCCCAGACAATCTCCTAATTCCTCATAGCTATAAGCTGTAGCTATAAATGTATTTCTCAGATGAAGTGGGTACTAGGAATTCTAATTACAGGCTTCACGTTTTGCTAATCACTTTCTGGTTGCCAATATTATAGTTAGAGAGCCAGTGTTGAGAACGGCAAACAACAGCATTAAATAAATAATAGGAGCATTTTAATAACAAATAATTCCACCCACTGCCCCACAGGACCATCCACCTATTCTTTCGGAACCATTCAGAGGTAAAATTATTTTCCACACATCGCTAAATTGCATTGACAGTTAAACCCGCAGACTTGCCTACAGATCATAAAATACATACTATACTCAGAAGAATATTCGCCATACTTCTCAATATCAAGCACACAGCAGTAGCCTCCCGATCGCTCATGCAACATAATTCCCAAGATATAAACTCGAAATCATTTCTCTACAAAGCCGAAACTTTAGCTATGTGTAGTGTCCTCTAGACCACTGAGTAACTAGAAACAAATAGGGGAAACTGATATTTCCACTCTCGAATATCGAAGTCTATCATGTAACAGATCCCAAATTATCCTTATAGTTTACAAGTCAACTAAGGTCTTTTCCATGTCTAGAGAACAGGCAAACCTGTCTCCAACACACCACATTCGATCTTCTCGCAACTAAATAAATGCGCGAAATGTGCACAAACAGTCAACCGAACAATTTACATGGGAGAGAATAACACTACATCACAATCGTACCATCTTCTCAAAGTTCCACTTGATGACGAAAGCCGCCCAACACGTACTAAGTATTAGTTCACTATCTGGTCGTCTAGACAAGGACAAAGTTAACTCATATACATTCTTAAAATCCAACAGGCCTCTGCATTCACACGGATGCTGCTGTTAACAGCCGGCCGCGGTGGTCTCGCGGTTCTAGGCGCTCAGTCCGGAGCCGCGCGACCGCTACGGTCGCAGGTTCGAATCCTGCCTCGGGCATGGATGTGTGTGATGTCCTTAGGTTAGTTAGGTTTAAGTAGTTCTAAGTTCTAGGGGACTGATGACCAAAGATGTTAAGTCCCATAGTGCTCAGAGCCATTTGAACCATTTTTTGCTGTTAACAGCAAACATGAATCATTACAACCACGGACTTTGCATACTAGGAATCATTCCGGATAACCGGTGGCAGATATGTTTATCATTATATTTAGAATTAAATGTTACGATCGCGCTCTCAATTGAACGGCATTCGAGAATGAGTGAAGTATCGGAAATACACCCTCTTGTCGGCAGTGGCTCTGGAAATACCTGTACCTTCCTTACAATTGGACATACTCCAAGTCAAATCCTTACCTTCCCTACAACAGGGCATAGTCATCTCCCTTCCACATACTTTATAAACCTGATGCTCAACTGCGAACATATCACGCACCCACCAATATTACTAACAAGGGAACCTCCGCATCGCACCAACCTCAGATTTAGTTGTAAGTTGGCACAGTGGATAGGCCTTGAAAAACTGAACACAGATCACTCGAGAAAACAGGAAGAAGTTGTGTGGAACTATGAAAAAATAAGCAAAATATACAAACTCAGTAGTGAATGTGCAACATCAAGTATAATGTGAACTCAGGAGAGCCGTGGTCCCGTGGTTAGCGTGAGGAGCTGCGGAACGAGAGATCCTTGGTTCAACTCTTCCCTCGAGTAAAAAGTTTAATTTCTTATTTTCAGTTTATGTGACAAACCCTTTTGTTTTCATTACTATTTTGGGAGTGATTATCACATCCACAAGAAAACCTAAATCGGGCAAGGTAGAAGAATCTTTCTACCCATCCGCCAAGTGTACAAGTTAGGTGTGTCGACAACATATTCCTGTCATGTGACGCACATGCCGTCACCAGTGTCGTATAGAATATATCAGACGTGTTTTCCTGTGGAGGAATCGGTTGACCTATGACCTTGCGATCAAATGTTTTCGGTTCCCATTGGAGAGGCACGTCCTTTCGTCTACTAATCGCACGGTTTTGCGGTGCGATCGCAAAACACAGACACTAAACTTATTACAGTGAACACTGGACTCGCATTCGGGGGGACGACGGTTCAATCCCGCGTCCGGCCATCCTGATTTAGGTTTTCCGTGATTTCCCTAGATCACTCCAGGCAAATGTCGGGATGGTTCCTTTCAAAGGGCACGGCCGACTTCCTTTCCCATCCTTCCCTAATCCGAGCTTGTGCTCCGTCTCTAATGACCTCGTTGCCGACGGGACGTTAAACACCAATATCCTCCTCCTATAACAGTGAACAGAGACGTCAATGAACGAACGGACAGATCATAACTTTGTGAAAATAAAGAAAGCAAACTTTTCACTCCGTGGAAGAATTGAACCAAGGACCTCTCCTTCCGCAGCCCCTCGCACTAACCACGGGACCACGGCGCTCCCGAGTTCAGATTATCCTTGGTGTTGCCTATCTTGCGCATGGACTACTGAGTTTGTATATTTTACTTATTTTTTCATAGTTCCACACAACTTCTTCCTGTTTTCTCGATTGATCTGTGTTCAGGTTTTCAAGGCCTACCCACTGTGCCAACTTATAACTAAATCTGAGAGGGGTGCGATGGGGAGGTTCCCTTGTAAGTATATTACCTCGTCAATAACTGATTGCCTACGATACCAAATAATACTAGTCCAAAATCAGCGGTGGGCATGCATGTCGCTTAAGTTCTTCTTTCGAGTCCTACCACTGTGTCCTAGAAAGAGAAACGTTATCGGCGATATGTTAAAGAAAAATACGACCCCAGCAACTACTGCATGTTACTGTCACAACCAGTCTTGGTTCTACAGGTGCACACAAGTATCCATGTTAAAAACTATACCCGCTTTACGAATCGAGGTACCACATTACCTCTGAATGAGGTGGTTTTTTCTGGACAAATATCATAACGGTCATCGTAGGAATACGTATTATCAGCCAACGATGCAGCCTAGGGATAAAATCACTGAACTTTGAAAGTGATTAGATTAAGGAACATGGTATGTACGCGGTATTTGCGACTCCCTCACACGCCCCAACTAGATAATTCTTTAGTATTTGTAATGTACTCTGTCTCGACATCACATCAGATGTTCCGAGATACATCCACCGAGTTATAGGTGAAGTAGAAGTTAAACTTTTAGCACTGTGTCAGACTTTGAGTTTCCATAAAGTGCGTCGCTACATGAGCCTGTAGACAAACACTCAGATGTTCCACGCCAGTATACGGATTTGTTTCCAGGCTACGAGTTTCCAGTCTGCACCACTCGTTGAGTCTCATCTAGGTACGGGGCAAGTGTTACTCTAATGCATGCAGGTAGATCATAGGGAAGAGAGGAATTCTTAGGATTTTTTAGGAGGCTGGTGTATAGGACATGCAAATATCCTCGTATGAAATCAAACAATGCATGGATTGGTATGTCGTCAATATGACCATATACATACGGAAAAATATCAAAAAAGGATTGAAAATTACATAAAATCGGTAAAAATCGAGGAAAACCTGGTCTAATCACGACAAATTGATGGGAAATGCGTAAAATTGAGGGAAATACAACGAAATATGTAAAATCCCCAAAAAATTTCCAAAATTACTTAAATTGCCTGAGAACATTAAATTAGAGAAAAGGTACCACGAAATGCGTGGAAATGAAGTGGGTTGGGGGTACTCAGACACTCAAAACCGAGGAAACCTTAAAAATTATGCTCTGGCATCTTTCACTTTTAACCCTCCCCTCCCCCTGTAAACTACATGGGTTTCGTAACACATGCTCCAACAAAGGCGGCATAAGTATTACTCAGAGGCGCCATATATCGAACTACAGCCGGTTCTGACAAACAATATTATTCCTTAAGTACCGGGTGATCAAAAAGTCAGGATAAATTTGAAAACTTAATAAACCACGGAATAATGTCGATAGAGAGGTAAAAATTGACACACATGCTTGGAATGACATGGGATTTTATTAGAACCTAAAAAAAAAAAAAAAATCACAAAATGTCCGACAGATGGCGTTGGACAGCAAAACGTCAGTGACTGCGCATGACAATCATGTATAAAAGGAGCTGTAATGAGAGAGAGAATCAGATGCGCCAGCAGTCGCAGCATGCTGACGTTACCTGAAAAAGCGCTTTTAGTGAAGCTGTATTTTCAGAATGGGGAATGTGCTAGTTCAGCGTTACGATCCTATCGCCATAGGAAGGGGATTCGAACGGGTAAAGGTCCGTTGACAAATGCAGCTGTGGAGAGAATGATTTCGAAGTTCGAAGCCACGGGTTGTTTAGACGACAGACCCCGTAGTGGCCGACCGAGCACAAGGCGTAATGCTGCTGAGACAGTTCAGGAAGAAATGGAGACTGTAGCGGGTTCGTCTATGCACGGGGAGGTCAGCGCTCGTGCAGTCGCACGTCGCACCGGTATTCCATAGACTACTGTTTGGTTGGCACTGAGGCGTACCCTCCGATGCTATCCGTACAAAATCCATCGGCTTCATGAACTGTTACCTGGCGATTTAGTGAAGCGGAGGGCATTTGCGGTGTGGGCGTTTCAAAAGATGGCGGAAGATGACGATTAGTTGAGTAACGTGTTGTGGACCGACGAAGCTCATTTCACGATCCGAGGATCTGTCAACGCCCACAACTGCAGAATTTGGGCTACCGAAAATCCTATAACTGTCGTGGAAACTCCATTGCACGACGAGAAAATCACGGTATTGGTTGGATTTACCACATCTACCGTTATCGGGCCCTTTTTCTTCGAGGAAATGCGTGATTCTGCTTTTGTTCCTGTAAAGAACATCATCTTTGCTTTGTCTCACTTTGTTATGCTAATTATTGCTATTCTTATCAGATGAAGCGCCATCTGTCGGACTTTTTTTTGAACTTTTGTATTTTTGGTTTCTAATAAAAACTCATGTCATTCCAAGCATGTGTGTCAATTTGTACCTCTCTATCTACATTATTCCATGATTTATTCAGTTTTCAAATTTATACTGACTTTTTGATCGCCGTTTATTAAGGAGAAGAATCAATGTATTTATCAGAGTTAAGCGATTCCCTAGAGTCTTCTGTAGGAGCATGGACCAATATCACATATATCACCTGAAATAGTGTGAGGGATGTGTACTAGAGAGGTTTGGTGTTAGGACGAAATTGCTATATTATCCTACATATGAGCAAAACTGCCTAGCATCAACTAGGACTTCTTTGTGTAAGAGGAATGCTACCAGAGCTCTGGTGATGCTACTGTAAAAATCAATAAGACTGTGATGTTTACTCCCTCATAAGAAGTTGCTGCTTCTTCGTATGCATTTTCGTGCAGCAGGGTGTGGGTGGTACCTCACTGTATCAGCTACTGAAAACATTCATGTCGCTTTTTCTTCGCCCTGCTTTCTAGTGAGACATAGCCACTCCTGTCAAAACCGATACTACTACTACTAATGATATGCACGACTGAGGACAGGAAGTGTCCCTGGGGATACGTACGTTTCCTACTTAAAAAGACGTATAAAATCAATTAATTTCCTAACAGACAGAACAGCAGTCTCCGGACTTCGTTCTAGTTGGTTTATAAGCAGCTCGAGCAGTGGATATACACTGACGACGCCATCCTAGGACACCAGAATAGTGTATAAGGAAATAGTTTTATCATTTTAACCCATAACTGGTCCGGTGAAAAAAAAATTGGATTAAAGCTCTTGTGGGGTCTGAGAAACCCCAATGATTGAAAATAAGATGTTATCACAAATAACTGCATTTACTTGTCAAATTAGATACATATTATTACATGTGAATGTGTAATACATGACATGTGTATATACATAAATAATGTGTGATTACATAATTAAATTGCGCATGTAAAATAAGCCATAATATTTTGCACAGTCTGGGCAAATACATACACTGTGTTCCAAACAAAGCAACTTATGACACTTCACAGAGGAAATTTTGTCTTTCTGTCTTTTTCTCGAGGGCACAACTGACAACACCCCTTTCTGACACGTGGCTCTGTACTCCCAACTCCTTCGTCTCCACTGCTATTTTTTGCAACAACCTGCTGCAGCTTCCTTGGAAGATATCTGGTTTCACGTCTATCCATATGCTCTCTGATAAGTGCCATGCCTAATGAAGTCAAAAATTTCCTTCTTGGCATCTACTGTGCTGTTGAATTAGGCTTGCAGTATGACACAACAGCACTGTTTACACCAGCAATGTCCAACAAAAGAAATGGTTCAAATGGCTCTGAACACTATGGGACTTAACATCTTAGGTCATCAGTCCCCTAGAACTTAGAACTACTTAAACCCAACTAACCTAAGGACATCACACACATCCATGCCCGAGGCAGGATTCGAACCTGCGACCGTAGCGGTCGCGCGGTTCCAGACTGAAGCGCCTAGAACCGCTCGGCCACACCTACCGGCCAACGTCCAACACTGCGAAGAAAATAGTCATAGGCCATCTCCTTGTGCGTCTCGAAGTAGTGTATGTACCGCAGAGCTGGTCAAGGGTATCCACCCCACCCTTTGTCTCATTGTAGTTGGTTATCTTTTCAGGTTTTCCAGAGTCTGTAATCTTCTGGTCGTAATGCATGGTAGACAATAAAATAACTGCTTTGTTCTTCTTCGGAACATATGAACAAATCGTGAGGTCTGCACTATGTCCAAAGAGAGTAGATCCAATTTGTCTAGGCCGGCTAGTCTTAAATTCTTGTGGAATTTCACGTTTGTTGGCTCTCACTGTTCCCAGGATGGTGAGTTTCTGTGTTTTCAATTTCTCATCAAGTTCAGTGGAAGAGAACCAATTGTCAGTAGTCACATTTCGATTTGTCCATTTGATGGGTTCAATTAATCGCAACACTGTTTGCTTTGGCACTGACATGTTTCTGCGAACTTCACTTTCTGAACCAATATAAAAGAAAGCATTATTCATATAGTAGTCCCTGGAATCTGCAAGGCATAGAACTTTTATTCCACATTTATTAGCTTTTTAGGCATGTACAGTCATGCTCAAAAGTATCCGAACGACCTGAATTGCATTTCGCCAGATTAGCATGCAACCCACATAACGCAGCTGTCTAGCAGGCCCTCTAATAGCTCCTCGGTACAGTCGTTTGACTATTGAAGATGGTTCCAACAAGTCATCACTAGAAAACAGTGCTCTGTATCACAATAACTCAAGATGTAAAGTAATACCACGATACTACAAATATCAGGGAACACTTTATCACAGATAAGACTGTCCTTGAGGCTTGTAAGTTCACATTTATTACAATAAATGACATACCTGAAATGTTACCACTCTCATTATTACGTCAGATAGGTAATGCACGTAGTAAGTTGGTCGTATTCATGATTTCCTCTTCAAAGTAACGTACTGTAGTTATTATTTATCACAAAATGACATTAAAAATTTAAGTTATTCACGAACAGCTAGTTGAGAATGTGTATGAACTTCAAATGACACGGCGAACCATCTCGTTCTGCATATAGATTCAAACCCAGGTCATGCAGACTAAGCAAAGATTTCATGAGTCACAGAAACTAGCAGTCATTCCTGACTACGCATACAGAGAGTGAAGTACCTCGGTTTTAGACAGCATCACTTAGCAAATATCAACTTTAAACTACATAACGTAAACATTTTTAACGGACGCGAATTCCTACCCAGCATCTATTGTCCCTGTTAACGAACTACGAGAGATGTTAAATATTGCTTTTTCACAAGTAACTTACGTGAAATGCCGTGAGGTAAAGCTTTGTGTTGGATAGGGATTCGAACCCAGAACCTAATCGGATTGTTATCGAAGCACAATCAACTGTGACATATCAGATTTTCTCGGCAGTAGCTCGATGTTTTAACTGAAATGACGAGACGAAACATTAATTTTTTCCTTCCCAGGACTCCAAACCGGGGCCTATCGCTGTTATGTTCTAGAGAAAACGAACGTTAAATATGGGTTTGTTACACCAGCAGCGACATGTGAGCATGTTTGAACTAGAAATAATATGACGAAGAGTTCAGTGCTGACTGGGAATCGAACCCCACACATATCGTTGTTAACTACACACAAAGAGACGTCAGCTAACGAATTTTTCTCCAACAGCAGCTCGGAATAACATCCTTGAACTTACAGTGATCTCGCAAATAGTTCTGTGTCTCACTGGGAGTCAAAAATGTCAGAAATCGTTAGTGTTGACGACAAATGAAAATACATTAAAAATCAAAATTATTATCCACACGCAGATATGTGTTCTCATGCTAGAGCTTGATAATACATAATGAAAACTTTAGTGCCAGGTCAGGATTCTAACCCATTCGCGCGCAATATGTGAAGATGTTGAGAAATCTGCAGTTTTGAACAAACAACAAATTGTAGTCGAGCTATATTGTCACGAAGGGACCAAATTCCGCGTTAAGGGCGGTCTGAGTTGCATTCCCAGTTCAGAACCAATTTTATCGACATACAGAAGCTGAAATAAAAGATGGAATAAGTGTCCTGTGACCCTACATAGTGTTTGTTTCGTCACTAGAAATAAATAACTAATATAAGAAAGGTTACTGGTGATAGAGTTCCTACATGTCGCCACTCCTGACTTTATTGTGGTTCAACCTAACGTCTACTTGGTAGAGAAGGAATTTCAGACCACAATGCCATTGACACACAGGCTACCTGTAGTGGTTTGCAGCATGTTCAGTACATTCATTTACTTGGTTGGACGAATCACCATGAACTAGCTGCCTCGGCTACTCAATGCAGACATTCAACTCTATTTTGTAATCACCGAAATAAAAACGCGTAACTGCCACCTACACAGAACCGCCAAGAGTGCAGGATGCAGAAATTTAAATAGGAAGTGTTCCTTTCCACTTAAGCTACTCTATTGCGCTATCTGTTTTTTGAAAACGTCATGCAGTGCAAAAGAAGAGCTGTAACCATCTGTCTCTCAGAGGTCTAGATCTGGCCATATGCATTATCTCACAGGAATATGGAAGCTCTGGAGGAATTGTTGTTGACTTCGGGAGCTACTGTAGCTATGTGTCAGCTAGTAGCGTAACGGTAAGTGTCGCGCGTTCGAGTACATTCAGTGCTACACTTTTTAAAACGTAATTCTGCTGTCTGATGAAGTTATCAATCTAATGGAACTTTGAACATAATTCCCTTCACTTCTCAACCCAAGATAGTCACATGTGGAAAAAGGCCTAAGTTCTGCGATATTTTGTTCTTTTCAGGTTTAATAGACGTCCAGGCAGCAGATGCATATCGAAACTTTTGTACACCACTGGCCATTAAAATTGCTACACCACGAAGATGACATGCTACAGAAGCGAAATTTAACCGACAGGAAGAAGATGCTGTGATATGCAAATGATTAGCTTTTCAGAGCACTCGCACGAGGTTGGCACTGGTGGCGACACCTACAATGTGCTGACATGAGGAAAGTTTCCAACCGATTTCTCATACACAAACAGCAGTTGACAGGCGTTGCCTGGTGAAACGTTGTTGTGATGCCTCGTGTAAGGAGGAGAAATGCGTACCATCACGTTTCTGACTTTGATAAAGGTCGGATTGTAGCCAATCGCGATTGCGGTTTGTCGTATCACGACATTCCTGATCGCGTTGGTCGAGATCCAATGACTGTTACCAGAATATGGAATCGGTGAGTTCAGGAGGGTAATACAGAACGCCGTGCTAGATCCCAATGGCCTCGTATCACTAGCAGTCGAGATGAAAGGCATATTATCCACATGGCTGTAACGGATCGTGCAGCCACGGCTCGATCCCTGAGTTAACAGATGGGGACGTTTGCAAGACAACAACCATCTGCAATAACAGTTCGACGACGTTTGCAGCAGCATGGACTATCAGCTCAGAGACCATGGCTGTGGTTACCCTTGATGCTGCATCACAGACAGGAGCGCCTGCGATGGTGTACTCAACGACGAACCTAGGTGCACGAATGGCAAAACGTCATTTTTTCGGATGAATCCAGGTTCTGTTTCCAGCATCATGATGGTCGCATCCGTGTTTGGTGACATCACGGTGAACGCACATTGGAAGCATGTATTCATCATCACCGTACTGGCATGTCACCCAGCGTGATTGTATGGGGTGCCATTGGTTACACGTCTCGGTCACCTCTTGTTGGCATTGACGGTACTTTGAACAGTGGACGTTACATTTCAGATGTGTTGCGACCCGTGGCTCTACCCATCATTCGATCCCTGCGAAACCCTACATTTCAGCAGGATAATGCACGACCGCATGTTGCAGGTCCTGTACGGGCCTTTCTGGATACAGAAAATGTTCGACTGCTATCCTGGCGAGCACATTCACCAGATCTCTCACCAATTGAAAACGTCTGGTCAATGGTGGCCGAGCAACTGGCTCATCACACTACGCGAGTCACTACTCTTGATGAATTGTGGTATAGTGTTGAAGCTGCATGGGCAGCTGTATCTGTACACACCATCCAAGCTCTGTTTGACTCAATGTCCAGGCGTATCAAGGCTGTTGTTACGGACAGAGGTGGTTGTTCTGGGTACTGATTTCTCATGATCTATGCACCCAAATTGCGTGAAAATGTAATCACATGTCAGTTCTAGTATAATATATTTGTTCAATGAATACCCGTTTATCATCTGCATTTCTTCTTGGTGTAGCAATTTTAACGGCCAGTAGTGTACTACAGGTTCACCCAGAGGGGGGGGGGGGGGGGGGGGGGGGTTCTTACAACATAGAATTCCATCTTCTGTAACAAAATCCGGATGGGAGCGATGCTGGCAGCATTTTGCATCATTTTCCTGAGAGTCTTTTAGTTCGTCAGTTAGTACATCACGTGTTTGAGCTACTCTCACCTTTCTGCCAAGGGCGTCAGCATTCTGGTGCAATCCTCCAGCTTTGAGTTGGTTCAAAAATGGCTCTGAGGACTATGGGACTCAACTGATGAGGTCATAAGTACCCTAGAACTTAGAACTACTTAAACCTAACTAACCTAAGGACAACACACACATCCATGCCCGAGGCAGGATTCGAACCTGCGACCGTAGCGGTCGCGCGGTTCCAGACTGTATTTGTGTTGCACTTGGTAATCATACTCACTCAGTTTTAGGGCCCAGCGTTGAGACAGCTGCTATGGTCTTTTAAATTTAATAGCCAATGAAGTGCTGCATGGTCTGTTACTATTGTAAATTTTCTCCCGTAAAGGTAGCATCTAAAGTAGTTAACTCCGAACATTAGTGCCAGTAATTCTTTCTCTGCCGTATTGTAGTTAATTTCCGCCTGGTTCAGTTGACAGGGTGCGTAACCAATTGGTCTTTCCTCAATGTAAATAATTTGACTCAGAACAGCTCCTACGGCAAAGTCGGATGCATCATATGAGAGAATGAATGGTTTTTCGAAATCGGAATAGATCAACAAGGGGGAACTAGTTAGTACATCTCTGAGATGCTGCACGGCAGCTTCGCACTCGGTGGTTCGTTGATAGGGTACATTGTTTTCAACAGCTGGGAAAGGGGTTTAGCTATTGTGGCACAGTCCTTTACAAAACGCCTATAATAATTGCTGAGTCCCAGAAAGCTTTGCAATTCTTTTACATTCTTAGGGGAAGGGAATGTTCTGCTTCAATTAGATGGGCGTCGGGTTTTACTCCATCAGCACTAATAATGTGCCCAAGATACTGTACTTGACTCTCAGCAAAGGAACATTTTTCTATTTTTAAGCTTAAATTAGCACTTCTTCGTCTAGACAAAACATTTCTTAACTGGGTAACATGCTCATCTATGGTCCTGGAAAAAACAATGATATCATCTAGATAGACTAGGCACGTTGTGTGGGTTTCAGTCCTCTAAGTAACAGGTCAGCAAATCTTTGGAAAGTGGCTAGCTTTCTCAGAAATTCATATAGACCAGAGGGAACTACAAACGCTGTTTTTGGCCGGTCCTGTGGTGCAATCGGTATTTGGTGGTACCCACTCTTCATGTCAAGGGTAGTGAAGTATTTACAATTCCCTAATATGTCTAGTGTCTCGTGAATATGGGGGAGAGGGTAAGTATCAGGAGTGGTTACCTTATTTACTGTTCTCATATCGACGCAAAGATGGTAGGTCTTCTCTCCATTGAATGACTTCTTGGGGACCACAACAACTGGGGACGACCAGGGACTGGCGGAGGGTTATATTATCCCTGCTTGGATAGTTTCTTCCACAGCGGGCTGGAGATGGTACAGTATTCTATATGGTTTCTGTGCAATGGGCCTTGCATCTCCGGTGGGAATTTCATAGTAAACAAGGTCAGTAGCCGGCAGATAACGCCCTTCCTCGAATAACCAGGAGTGTTCTTCCACGACGGAGTACAATTTGTTTTGGTCAGCCACAGACAGATGAGATAACTTATCCTTAAATTTGTCTTTGAGCACGGGAGCAATATGACATATGTTACGTTCCAGGAGCCGGTGTTGGTTAGATTTTGGCTTCTCTTGTACAGAGTGGTTTTCTTCACTCTCGTGGCCGCTAGCTATAATGGTGCCACTAGGAATCTCTACCTCTATTCGTTCCAAAACTGTCCAAACAGACGGGAACGTAAAATTTCTTCCCCTGAACTTCTTCGGCTGTTAAACATAAAACATTGCCAAACAATCTAAACAAGAACCCTAAAAAGTTTTGGTCATATGTAAAATCGGTAAGCGGATCTAAATCCCCTATTCAGTCACTCGTTGACCACGATGGCACCGAAACAGAGGACGACCGAAGAAAGGCAGAAATACTGAATTCAGTGTTCCGAAACTGTTTCACTGCGGAAAATCGTAACACGGTCCCTGACTTCAGCCGTCGCACGGACGCCAAAATGGAAAATATTGAAATAAACGATATCGGAATTGAAAAACAACTGCTATCACTTAGTAGCGGAAAAGCATCCGGACCAGACGAGATACCCGTAAGATTCTACAGTGATTATGCTAAAGAACTTGCCCCCTTTCTATCAGCAATTTATCGTAGATCTCTGGAAGAACGTAAAGTACCTAGCGACTGGAAGAAAGCGCAGGTCGTTCCCATTTTCAAGAAGGGTCATAAATCAGATGCGAATAATTATAGGCCTATTTCGCTTACGTCAATCTGTTGTAGAATAATGGAACATGTTTTATGTTCTCGTATTATGACGTTCTTAGATAATACAAATCTCCTTCATCATAACCAACATGGATTCCGCAAACAGAGATCATGTGAAACTCAGCTCGCCCTATTTGTCCAAGAAATTCACAGTGCCGTAGACACTGGCGAGCAGATTGATGCCGTATTCCTGGACTTCAGGAAGGCATTTGATACGGTTCCGCACTTACGTTTAGTGAAAAAAATACGAGCTTACGGAATATCGGACCAGGTTTGTGATTGGATTCAGGATTTCCTAGAAGAAAGAACACAACATGTCATTCTTAACGGTTCAAAATCTGCAGATGTAGAGGTAATTTCGGGAGTACCGCAAGGAAGCGTGATAGGACCTTTATTGTTTACTATATACATAAATGACTTAGTTGACAACATCGGTAGCTCCGTGAGGCTATTTGCAGATGACACGGTTGTCTACAAGAAAGTAGCAACATCAGAAGACTCGAACGTACTCCAGGAAGACCTGCAGAGGATTAATGAATGGTGCGACAGCTGGCAGCTTTCCCTAAACGTAGATAAATGTAATATAATGCGCATACATAGGGGCAGAAATCCATTCCAGTACGATTATGCCATAGGTGGTAAATCATTGGAAGCGGTAACGACCGTAAAATACTTAGGAGTTACTATCCGGAGCGATCTGAAGTGGAATGATCACATAAAACAAATAGTGGGAAAAGCAGGCGCCAGGTTGAGATTCATAGGAAGAATTCTAAGAAAATGTGACTCATCGACGAAAGAAGTAGCTTACAAAACGCTTGTTCGTCCGATTCTTGAGTATTGCTCATCAGTATGGGGCCCTTACCAGGTTGGATTAATAGAAGAGATAGACATGATCCAGCGAAAAGCAGCGCGATTCGTCATGGGGACATTTAGTCAGCGCGAGAGCGTTACGGAGATGCTGAACAAGCTTCAGTGGCGGACACTTCAAGAAAGGCGTTACGCAATACGGAGAGGATTATTATCGAAATTACGAGAGAGCACATTCCGGGAAGAGATGGGCAACATATTACTACCGCCCACATATATCTCGCGTAATGATCACAACGAAAAGATCCGAGAAATTAGAGCAAATACGGAGACTTACAAGCAGTCGTTCTTCCCACGCACAATTCGTGAATGGAACAGGGAAGGGGGAATCAGATAGTGGTACAATAAGTACCCTCCGCCACACACCGTAAGGTGGCTCGCGGAGTATAGATGTAGATGTAGATGTAACATGGACTTGTAATCTGTTGAGGACATCATTTTGACGGAGAGGATCCACCAGTACGGCTATCTCAGCAGTTTGCAGGATTTGACCCCAAGCCAGAGATTGCACTCCATGCCACCGCTGATTCTAACAGAGGTAGTTTATGTAACGCCCAGGTTTGTGCGGAAGGAACCTGTGGAAGCGGCCGCGTTTCACAAATTCCTTGCGACGGAATGACGCGGGAGCCGCCGAAACGGTGGGTTTTCTCACCGAGAAGGACGGTTTGCGTTCTGTAATCGACTGCACTCTGGTAGTGGTGAAGGAAATCACTCCCCAGGATGACATCGAAATCTCGCCATCGTTTCCGACTTACGTCCATGTTAAAAGGGTGGTAGCTGGCTCTGATTTTCAACTTTACTTGACAATACCCATCAGGTAGGATTATCTCGTCACTCAGACCATTAATGTGGTGACGGGGTGGTTTTACACTTGTTTATCCCCGTGCCCTATGTTTGTGATACCATGTCAACAAGTACTCTTACCTTCTTTCCTCTAATTTTACCCTGTAGGAGGATACTCGCTGCCTCATTTACGACACCATGGCGGATTGGATGCGTAAATTTTACAGGGGGCTCGGTCTGGTGGCGTGACTTTCCCCTTGACCGTTTCCCGGCTGTCTTTGGGGTCGGGGTGGATTTTTGGTAAATTTTTCCCTCTATTGTTTATACGAGGGGGCCCCGTTTCCCGAGTTCTGCAGGCAGTTTTTACTTGTGTGCCCTATGATTCTACACTGAGAGCAATAAGGTGCACGGCACTGTGTGGCAGCATGGCCTGCCTTTCGGCAACGGTGGCATGCCTGCTTGTATTTGAAAATTGGACGTGGCTGTTCGTCCGGGCGCGCCGAACTAGCAACAAAATGTACTACCTCCTCCCGCATCACTGCAAATCGTGTGGCATCATTCAAGGAGGCGTGTGACGCTATTTTGACCTCCCGTCCCACGTACAAGTTGATTCCATGTATAAATACTGTACATCAATCAAGTGGGCTTCCGCTTGCTCGATTAATACCTCAATACATGTGGGATCCGAACCCAGCATGCAAGTGCGGCAATCCATAGTGCGGATTCCGAGCGGTTCTAGGCGCTACAGTCTGGAACCGCGCGACCGCTACGGTCGCAGGTTCGAATCCTGCCTCGGGCATGGATGTGTGTGATGTCCTTAGGTTAGTTAGGTTCCAATGGTTCAAATGGCTCTGAGCACTATGGGACTTAACATCTGTGGTCATCAGTCCCCTAGAACTTAGAACTGCTTAAACCTAACTAACCTAAGGACATCACACACATCCATGCCCGAGGCAGGATTCGAACCTGCGACCGTAGCGGTCACGCGGTTACAGACTGAAGCGCCTAGAACCGCACGGCCACACCGGCCGGCTTTAGGTTAGTTAGGTTTAAGTAGTTCTAAGTTCTAGGGGACTGATGACCTCAGACGTTAAGTCCCATAGTGCTCAGAGCCATTTTTGAGCCATAGTGCGGATTTGGTTAGCAAATGCTTTCACGTCCTCCCCTTGCTTCTGGTTGAGGGTAGATAACTTGTCCCTGTAATAGTGCGCGTCACGTCGGTCTGAGTACCTTTCTTTCAACTCAGCTTCTAATGTGGTGAATGAGGTGGTGTCTCTATTAAATGTAGGTACGGGCATCATCTGAGCTAATTTTTGGCATTCTTCTGTTAATTCTATCTTCTGTAATAGTAATTTGTCGATTTCTGCTTGGAGGGCAGCTACTGGGTCTGGTTTTCCCATAGGTGGGGAGTTATCTTCGCCAGTGGTGGTACTACGGGTTTGAGGCATGGTTACAAATTTAGGGGACCAAGTGCTCGCTGAAGACTTTTACAATTGAAGCACAGAAAGAAAAGAGAGGGCCTATATTGGACAGGACGACGGTGTAGCTGACAGTATGGAGGCGGCGGCGTAGAAAAATGAGCGACGTACTTACAGAAGCTGTGGCAGTGGTGCATTGGGCGATGGCAGCTGGAAACGGCAGTGGAGGTGAGGGCGGCAGCGTCGACATCTGGGCGTTGTGTCTCAGCTAGTGGGCCAGAACATGTGTCCATACCACGGCGTGGCGCCGAAGGCGGCTCCCTGCAGCGTAGCGTGGTGCCTGGGGCGGCAGCAACGTGGCGACTGGTGGTGACGTGTTGTGAGGCGCCTGGCTACGCAGCCTGGCGTTCGCTGTGGCAGCTGCTTGGAAAAAGGTGCCGATACGGTGGAACGCTGCGTGCGCTTATTATCGCGCAGCACATCTGCCACGTCCAGCGCGAAGTATTGCTGGCAGCTTCATTAGGTACAGCTGGTTAAACTTAAAATGAGACGGGCCTAACGGTGAGCCATCCCACTTCTAACACCAGTTGTCAATGAGTCAGGATTGGCCAGAAGGGGAAAGCAGTACGCCCCCCATAAAGAAAACATATTTTCATATGCATGAAAATTTAATGTCATATACAGGCAGGCCTGGAGAAGCCGCCGAGACTGAATAGGCAGCCGCCCAAGAGAGAAGGTGATGAGGGCGTCTGGTCGGTTTGGAAGCCGCCAGCAGAAGAGAGTGAACGGCTTGTCCGCTCTCGGCACGGCAGCTGGCCGTGGTTCCACCCCCACTTGACCACCTCCAAGCCTCCCTATTGATTGGTCAGATCGTAGGACGCTCAGTTCAGTAGTGTTACCTCGTCAGCAACATGTGAGTTTAGCTACTGATGGTTCAACATGTAAGTTTCAGGGTGGTTCTATCTGGTTCTGGGCAACGTGACTGAGGCGATGCAACTTACCGCCAGGCAGAAAGCACAGCTGGACATCAAGCGAAAAAATAAAAATCAAACTTTATACTAATAAATCCATTCAGTAACGGCCCCACTGTACAGTTCTATCTTAAGTTATTTGTGAAATCAATATCTTATCAGCGGTAAATTTCCATACTGGCTAAAATATGCTGAAGTTAAACTTCTTTACAAGAATGGGTATTAAGTGATACCATCAAACTATCGACCAATTTCACTTTTGCCGGCTTTCTCAAAAGTATTTGAAAAGATTGTGTTCAAGCATCTCTTTAAGCATCTTACTGCAAATAATATATTGCCCAAGTCACAGTTTAAATTTCTTAAAGGTTCTGATATAGAGAAAGCGATTTACACTTACACTGAGAATGTACATAATTCAATATATAATAAATTAAAGGTTACTGGCATTTTTTGTGACCTGACAAAGCCTTTGACTGTGTAAACCACAGCATTCTCTTAGGTAAATTAGAATACTATGGTGTCACCAGCATTGTTGCGAAGTGGTTTGAGTCTTATCTATCTAACAGGAAACAAAGAGTGTCGTTGCAAAATACCTGTGCAATAAGCAGTCAGTCTTCATCTGATTGGGAATTAATTACATGTGGTGTTCCTCAAAGTTCCATCTTGGGTCCATAGGTTTTTCTTGTGTACATTAATGACCTCTCGTCTGTTACATTACCAGATGCTAAGTTTGTTTTGTTTGCAGATTATAAAAACATTGCAAGAAGTAGTAAGTCAACCACAGATTTAGAAGTATCTGCTAATCAAATTTTCACTGACATTAATAAATGGTTTAAAGCTAACTGACAGCCATTAAACTTTGAGAAGACCCACTATATGCAGTTCAGAACCTGTAAGAGATTTCCTTCCAGCATGTGTATAGCATATGAAGTCATGCAGATCGAAGAGGTTGACAGTTGGGAAGGGTATACCACAGAATTGCTTAAGCACCTAAACAAGTCTGTATTTCCATTGAGGATGGTGTCAGATGTAGGGGATATAAATATAAAAACAGCTTGCACACTTTGATTACTTTTATTCTATTATGCCATATGGGATCATATTCAGGGGTAACTCATCAAACTGAGCAAACGTTTTAAGGGTGCAAAAGCACGTGATAAGAATCATTTGTGGTGTAAATTCAAGGACATCATGTAGAAACCTGTTCAAGGAACTTTGTATGCTAACCACTGCTTCTCAGTATATTTATTCCTTGAGGAAATGTGTTACAAGTAATCTATCTCTATTTACAAGAAATAGTTCAATACATAGTATCAATACTAGGAATAAGAACAATCTACATGACGACTTAAAATCACTATCCTTGGTCCAAAAAGGGGTCCAAGTTAACGTAGTGGATCTTTTTTGGGTTGTGGAAGGTGCAGATTAGCTGACTACAAATAATTATTACTGCTTACTTGCATTTTTATGCTAGTAGGGTGGCGGTTCTGTTACATAATGCAGTTTGCGAATGTGATGTATGTGTCTCCCCTTTCCAGTGCTTTAGGTATACAGATTATCTTACTCTAAACTTCATGCTTGTCTTTCACACGTACACTGAATGACAGTCATTGAAGATTAATTGACGTGTGTCTGCACAACATAAAATAAATACAGCAAGACATGATGCTTGTAATCTTGCTTTTCAGGGTCACCACTAATAATTTCGAACTCTAATAAAGGTGTGATTCAAGCTCTGTTTAAAAAATCGGTACACACATTAAAGATGCAGTTCTGGGTCAAGTGAAACTAGAAGTGATGCTTCGATATTTGACATCTGGCGATTATACCTTCCCAATATGGAGACCTATACCACATTCTGAAAGGTACGATTTCAAAATTTTTGTGTGATATGTTGGAAGCTATTTACGATGGCCTAAAGACTGATTTAAAAGCTAATGTCTTCACTTTGCACACAAAATATTACGAAATATTAAATTTATTCTACACCATATTTCTGAGCAATGCTTAGTGCGAGTGCACTAAGAGACACTGTAATATGGTTGATTTCTTTCGCTAAAACCTACACTCAATCTGAAATAATACTGTCACCGGAAATCTTGTTACTTCTTTTCTCAAATCCACTGTGCAGTGTGTGTGTGTGTGTGTGTGTGTGAAACGCATTTGCCACTTAAAAAGTATAAAGCACATGCTTATGGATTTTTAGCTAGTCATGGATAAATAAATAAACTTAAAAACAGATGAAATATTGATATTAAAATTGCATTCCGACATTTGATTTCGCTAAGATAGTGTGGCACATAAACTGGTTATCGGAACGTAGTGAAAGTTGGGACATCAGTGAAGGAAATTTGTCAGTCGGATGATTTTTCATATGTCCACACTTTTAAAAAGATTATCTGTGACTTACGAAATAGGGATCAGTTAATGTATCGTCACAAAGTTCCTTGACAATAGTTGCCTTACTTTATATTTTTAATCAGTTTATTTTAAGTGTAGTTAGAACGCCTGAGAATAAATTTTATATTAGACAAAGTAGCGTGATTCATAAATTATTGTAATAAACTGTACAAAAGAGCTATATGCACAAAAGCTTCGATACTGTAATGTCCTTGCTGTTATACTCCGAATTATATACGTACAGTAGAAATAGAGATATTTCTACGCTATGATTATATATTCGGACCAATGAGTTTAATTCGGCCACAGTGTTTGTTGAGCTTACTGGTTTTAACAAACGTGCGTCTCGCGGGCCCCGAGGAATCGCTTCATGGCGTCATCAGAAAGGCTGAAATCGTGACAGCGTTGCCTGGTGCCTATTCCTGTAAACAACTCTGTTGACGTAAGTGACGTCACACATTGGCCAAAGCGTTTATACAGACTTGCATTCAGCTGTTGTTTTGGAACGTCAAATCAATCCAGATTGTTTGAATGAAGCTTCCGTTGACAGAATTAAATGTAGAAGGAAGGTTTGAATGCGAATAATCTGGATTATGGTGACACAATAATCCGCAGCGTAGTCAAAGTTACATATTAGAGTCTTACGTGATTGACTGAAGCCAAGTGATTACAAATTATTGGACGAAAGACAGAGTGATTTACAGCATAACACATATTACGCATGGAGGACAATGTGTCTAAATGTTTTTAACGCATTAACTGCAGCTTACGGTACTAATGTAGGCTAACTACCACCGAGACGTTTGCAGCACGAATTTGTCTTTGAACCCATACCAGTAGTAGCAAATGCGGAAAAACGAATCAAATATGGTAAAGGATACATAGTGGAACGCCAATTACATTTTTCCAGTTTGTGTACGATATCTGTACGTAATATGCATCAAAACACGTCGGATGCTTGTTCATTTTCTAATATATGTTTTTTGGGGATGACCTAGTAGTTTTATTTTTTTTATTATGAGAAATGCCTTAAATGTGGGAAAGTGCATTTAAATATGCCACAAATAAATATACGGCAAAGCCACACATCTGTCTGTTACCACAACCTTTATTTCTCATTCGCTGTGTTCCACAACTGTCAACGAAATTAACGCTTTTCAACCTAATGTAGACCTCAGACTACGCTACAAATAAACTTATTACTCCAGCCAAGGTCTCTATGGAAAAGGGGGGGGGGAGCGGGCGAAATCCTGTATAGCGCTCTAGCCCAGTTATGTGCTCTTGCCCAGTGTGTGTTACCGATATGCTTAAATTTTCATCGTTCTTTTTCTGTAAAGAAACAGCTATATGCCAATCACGTCTTCCTGTATGTAGATTCTCAAAAATCCAGTTTATGTGATCTTTCGATAAAAAGAGCTCAGTGAGGGAATATTAATAGATCTAAGCAATACTGACATCTCAAAATTGTAAGACTGCTATAGATGCAAGTCAGTGATTGCCAGAGTGTATCAGTGGGACGAAACATTTGAAGTGAATCACGAAGCTTTATGTTAGTTCAACTATTATTTCTTAATGTAGTAGGCAGTCACAATTTTCTTCCATATTTTGATGTATATACGTACTACACAAGCAGCCAAATGGTACCTGGTGGAGGGTACCTTGTACCGATACAAACCATTTTCTTTCCTGTTCCACTTGCAAATAGAGAGAGGGAAGAAAGACTATCTACCATAAGAACCCTGATTTCTCATGCCTTCTAAATTTTCTCAATAGTGTTATACAAAAAGAACATTGTTTTCCCTCCAGGGATTCTCACATGAGTTCGCCAAGCATCTTCATATTACTTGCACATAGTTTGAAACTACTGGTAACCTATCTAGCATCCAGCCTCTGAGCTGCTTCAATGTATTGCTTAAATCTGACCTGGATCTCAAACGTGGGAGCAGTACTCATGAATGTGTCACATAAGTGTTCTATACGGGTGGTCTAAGTGATCTTCCCATCATTTCCAATCACAAAACATGTTCATCTTCCCAGAGGAAGGCAGTAATGACCCTGAAAGCTCGAAATGTTTTTTTATTCAAGTGCTGTTTTTCTCTCATACTTCAAACAAAGCATTTCATAATTTTACAATGAGTACTGTCAGCCCTACATAAAATGGTAACATTAAAATCCTGTTAATTTGAACCTTAGTGTTAACCAGCATATGCCTCCTTGAATCGAAACATTACGTTTAATTATAATTATGGAAGGAGATGCTAATAAAATGTTTTTTTTTACTTTATATTTTTTTAATATCTTAGGATTTTCAGTTTTCTGCCTGATGTCCAGCAGCAACCTGTTAAAGACTTTCGATCAGAATGTGAAATTCCATTCTGAGTCATAGGCAGGGATGTATAGTCTACATGGACATTGTTTTTACTTCCAGTATTTTGCAAGTTCATTTCACTGAACAGCGTAAAATTACCCCTATTACAAACAACAAACACTATTAGGGAGTAAATATGTTGACATGTAAGTGAAAGACTCCGATGGGCCCTGAAGAGACTTCTGTAAGAAGGTGCGCTATCGATTTTACACAATAATTTTACTCACATGGATAAAAAGTTCTGTTAACTTGACACATCAGATTAGAATAAAATCACAAGCTTTTCATAACAGCCTCCATCACCATCACTGGTAATGGTACTGGTATGGTATACTGTAGCAGCACATGAAAAGTGTTTCAATTGAATTTATTCTGCATTATTTCTCTTCCCCATGTCCTTGACATTAATGCTACCAAGTTATGTTCTTGTATGGTAATTAGTTTCCATGTTATAACATGTTAAATATAGAAAGTTTAACTGTAACCAAACAGTAGTTTTCTTTGATGTCTATATCAGTTCCAGTGCACAACTGAATTTCAAAATCTCTCTTTTGGGGTTAAAATCCATTACTGAAGCTATCTTGTGTTGACAATGAGATGAATTTCATGGAAATACTGAATTATTTCATTTGTAATACAGTTTCATAGTTTTTTTTAGTTGCTCATGATCTTTACACTTGCATGCAATGGATGTAGCATCAGCATACAGAACTATACTTGAATTTGGGGAGCAGTATTTTGTCACTTACAAAAATCAACAAAAGAAAGTATCCCAGTACAAAGCCCTGGGTACCCTGTATTACATATCAGTGATGTTAGATCTGTGTGTGCCACTCGTCATTCTTAAAAAAGTGAAAACTGATTTTGGTTAGATAAGTTTCCATTAAACTGTGAACAATTATCAGCATAATTACCTAGCCGTTTTCCCAGAGTATTTACTATCTCTCTCTACAAGCGATTGATAGAGATTAGCTAAAAAAAATATCTGTACTTTCAGATGGAGGTCTGTCTATATCTAAAATTATGTTTCCTTTCCCATCTATAGCTTATCGGAGAAAGTTCAGTAACACCTTCAACACGTAAGGAATTACATCTTTGAGCACCAATTATTGCCACTTTTTGCAACATCGCCATAAGGTTGGATATCCCTACTGAAAGATGAGCAGAAATTCTTTGTTAATGGGTGCATAATAAGATTTTTTTGTATACCAGTGCTCAGTAATAACTGATACATCTGGTTTATTAAAACATGCTATTGCGTCCAAATCATTGTGCTCATTTCCTAGGCTCGTAAAGTTTTGGAGGAAGATCTTGGTTTGCAGGTTGCATTGTCACCACATTTTTTTTGTTTGTAACCATAAATATTCTCATTAAGTAAATCAGATGTACTTTTCAAACTGGGAAGAGGACACAAATAGGCCACACATCTACAAAATAATAATAAAAGGAATGATTCCAAATGAGTTCCTGATAGCAAAATGTAAAACTTAATTGTTTTTGGATATATTACTTACTTATATCCTTCATTCAAATACTTAAGAAGGCTGTTAGTTTAGTGTCTTCAAGGCATAATGCTGTTTCATTGAGCATCGCAACAATCAAGCCTGAGATAGTAGTGTACTATGATACGACGTATAATGAAATTGATGCACTGGATGTGAAGTGCACAGTTTAGTCCACCCAGCAGGTGTTCCAGAATATGGCCCTGCACTGTTCTATACCATCATGAATGAGTATTTGTGTGGTATATAGCACACAAAATATTACGAAATATTAAATTTATTCTACACCATATTTTTGAGCAATGCTTAGTGTGAGTGCACTAAGAGACACTGTAATATGGTTGATTTCTTTCGCTAAAACCTACGCTCAATCTGAAATAATACTGCCACCGGAAATCGTGTTACTTCTTTTCTCAAATCCACTGTGCAGTGTGTGTGTGAGTGAAACGCATTTGCCACTTAAAAAGTATAAAGCACATGCTTATGGATTTTTATCTAGTCATGGATGAATAAATAAACTTAAAAACAGATGAAATATTCATATTAAAATTGCATTCCGACATTTGATTTCACTAAGGTAGTGTGGCACATAAACTGGTTATCGGAACGTAGTGAATGTTGGGACATCAGTGTAGGAAATTTGTCAGTCGGATGATTTTTCATATGTCCACACTTTTAAAAAGATTATCTGTGACTTACGAAATAGGGATCAGTTAATGTATCGTCACAACGTTCCTTGACAATCGTTCCCATACTTTATACTTTTAATCAGTTTATTTTAAGTGTATTTAGAACCCATGAGAATAAATTTTATATTAGAAAAAGGAGCGTGCTTCATAAATTATTGTAATAAACTGAACAAAAGAGCTATATGTTCAAAAGCTTCGATACTGTAATGTCCTTGCTGTTATACTCCGAATTATATACGTACAGTAGAAATAGAGATATTTCTACGCTATGATTATATATTCAGACCAATGAGTTTAATTCGGCCAGAGTGTTTGTTGAGCTTACTGGTTTGAACAACACCACCTACAAATAAGCACGTTGGTGGCGTCGGTTTGACAAGTGGTTTGTATGTATAAACAATCTTTGAAAATCAATAGTGTAGGACTGTAGGTGTTTGTTGGATCGAGTGGGCGGTAAGCTGTCAGTAAGTATGAGCGATAACTTTTTCATGTTTCTGTCTAGTATAAAATACGGATAAGCTTTCCATCTTGCAAAAAATCTTAATTTTATCATCATCTCGTAAATGATAATTTAATTTGTAGGATCTGTGCAGCAGGGTAAATCATCACCCACAAAAGGGAAGTGTAAACGCCATACTTGGGGAATTTGTTAATATATTAGCGCGGTTGCGTAGAAAGACCTAGGGTACTGGATTGTCACAGACCTGTTGTATTTGGAAAGGAAAGACGATTATTATAAAATAAACTTCAAATTAGCCTGCAACTAAAGGGATAAATAGTTAATTTCATGTTCCATGAATCATTGCGCACGTTAAGTCTTAAAGATGTGAAGCGAGTCATTTTATTATTAATTTGTAAATCAACTTATGTAGGTACTGAAGTAACTGTTTGGAACAACTTTCCAGATTACTGACTCAACTCTACTGCTGAAAATATCGCGAAATTGAAATATCTTTGTAATCAGGGGCAAAATGATCAACTAAATGAAAATTGACAGAATGTAATGTACTGATTAAGTGGTGATGACACGTAAACTACTGTATGTTAATGCACAGAATAATTGTTTTATTGTCTGGTTTATTAATCTTAATGTACACCACTTTCGCAACAGTTTTGTTTGTGCGGTAATAAAAATCATCTTATTATCACGAATGATTTGGTTGAAATTTACCATTGGCCACAAATCAGTGTCTATTTGCTTGTAATTTTTCAGGGACAGTAAGCCACCAAACTGTTAACAGAAAATGTTAAACATGGTCATTCAAGTCACATCTCTCTATTTGATCTATAGTTGTGTAACCAGGTTAAACAGCACATATGAAAGCGTATGTTTATGTGATTTTTAGTCCGTGTTGTTTAGATTTTTAATAGTTGTTTTTATTTACATCTACATGCATACACATAAAGCCAATGCACAGTACATTGCAGAGGGATGGGCAAGTGTGTGTTACTGACACCGCCCCCCTCCCCCTCAGTCCCCTTTGAGAGCATGGTGTTGCAGATGGACTTCATATGTAATCTGAAGTATAGTCAGAGGTCTATGTTATGCTGAAATGTGATAATTTGTTTGTGAGTTGGCAAAGCCAGCGAATGTGAATGCCGAATTAAGGATGTTGTAAAAGATTGACTTGTAGCGTAGCACAAAGTTTACGTCTTCACCATAATTATATCAAATTTGCATAGTTAACCCAATTTTCGTTATGAAAACTGAAGCTGTGAGGTAGATTCAAGTAACAAATTTGGGGTATTGGACAAGCTTCCGACAAATATGTTGATGCATATTAGTTACATATTTTCTACATAAACAACAAAAAAATACTATGCAAATCCATTACATAAGTTTTACATAGGGATGATCTCAGTCTGCTATGTCAGTAATCTTTTAGCTGGCCTTAAACATATTCTCATGTAATGATTAATGTGTAGTCATTGCTTTCCCGTTGCCCATGTGAAATCTCATGTACGGTACGTGTAATTGGTGTTGCTGTTGTTTTACTCTAACAAGATTACAAAATTGGCATATATCCAGATTCACTTCTGAATTACTTAATAACACTTTCTTTTTCATTATTATTTGATGTACAAGCAATAGGTACAAGTAAATGTTTTCCAGTGATGAACAATTTCAAAATATTTCTCCTTTTTCTTGTCTCATCTGACTAGCTAATTGTCTTACATATAGATTCTGTGTTTTTTTCTGAAAGAATTAATCCATGTCTAGCATGAGCTCTTGCAGATACATTTGGCGTATAATTTGCGGGCTATTGCCAGAGTGCCTCTTTCAGTTGATTAGTTCTGAGCATAACACTGTTCACTATATACTGGGTGATCAAAAAGTCGGTATAAATTTGAAAACTGAATAAATCCTGGAATACTGTAGATAGAGGTACAAATTGACACACATGCTTGGAATGACATGGGGTTTTATTAGAACCAAAAAAAAACACAAAAGTTCAAAAAATGTCTGACAGATGGCACTTCATCTGATCAGACTAGCAATAATTAGCATAAGAAAGTAAGACAAAGCAAAGATGATGATCTTTACAGGAAATGCTCAATATGTCCACCATCATTCCTCAACAATAGCTGTAGTCAAGGAATAATTTTGTGAACAGCACTGTAAACCATGTCTGGAGTTATGGTGAGGCATTAGCATCGGATGTTGTCTTTCAGCATCCCTAGAGATGTCGGTCAATCACAATACACTTGCGACTTCGGGTAATTTTGTCAGGTCTCTTTTTTTCTAATAAATACCCCTCTATCTAAATTATCCATGGTTTATTAAGTTTTCAAATTTATACTGAATTTTTGATCACCCGGTACATCAGTGGTACCGTAAATGCAATGGACCTCACAGTCTGTCTCTCTGTCACTTTCTGTGGATGATCTTTGCCTTTACTACACCTCTGCATCACTGTGCACCAACTTCAGGGGGGATGTCTGGAGAATTCAAAACTGGGCCCTGAATCACGGCTATCAATTTTCTCCTGCAGAATCAAAAGTTGTGCATTTCTGCCAATTCCGGAATGTGTGCCTGCACCCAGAAATTTATCTTGGTGACCAGATACTTGAAGTCATTGAAACTTTTCAATTCTTAGCTATTTTATTTGACAACAAGCTAAGTTAGCTGCCATATGTCCGCCGGCTCAAGGCAGCTTACATGAAAAAGGTAAATGCTATCTGTTTTCTTAGTAACTCCTCGTGGGCCATGGACTGCGTAGTTCTGCCATTTTACAAAGTGCTGATTTTATCCCTCTTGGACTATGGATACTGAGCTTGCTGCAGCCTGTTCACCACACCGGCATGTGGTTGGCAATAGGGGTCTTCTGTACAAACTCTGTTGACAGCCTCCTGGTGGAAGTGAACCACTGTAGGTTAGACAATAAAAGCTACTGGCAAATTACGCATTCAGTCTGTCAGGTGCTCACTCACCCATGTCACTCAACTCTGTTCCACAACCAGCAGTTGAGACTGTTTGCGCATTGCTCAAAACTGGTTAGACCATCTGGCATCCAACTCTATACTCTACTGAAGAACCTCCAACAGCCTACCCACATGGTCTGTACCCTGTCCTGTGATGCGGATGGACCTCTTTTGTGGCCCCAAGGAGGAGGTTGATCCTATCCTTCTGACACCTATTTCATTCAGTCCTCTATGATTATTATGATTCGTTATGCATCTACGTGGAAGGATCAAAAGTCAGTGACAGGTTTGGTTACACTTTTGTACATGTTAAGTGACATGAGAAGCACTCTGTGCTGAGTATTTGCAGTGTGTACACTGCAGAGTTTGCTGCAGTATCTTGGGCTCTGCGGTTTGCAAATCCCTGGCCACGATGAACTTTCTGATCTGAAGTGACTCCATGAATTGCTTAAAAGCCATATTCCTGTGCTACCCCAAAAATCTTTTGGTCACTGACAGTCGGGACCTACTGGTTGATCGCTACAGCTCTAGAGAGACAGTGATCTTCATCTGGACATAGAGCTACATAGGAATTTGAAAAAGTGAACTAGTCTACCATCTAGCTAAATATGCAAATACAGATCAACTTGATGTTGGAATACCGATTAGAGGCTTAAGATTACAACTTCAACGTAATGTTTTACGGCTCTGGGAATTGGAATTGCTGGCTGCTACAACCCAAAACAAGTTGAGAATGATCAAAGGGTCGACTAAGGTGTGCAATACATCTTTCCAGTCCTCTTGGAAAGATGCCACTGTGTTATGCTGATTATGCATAGGCCACATGAGACTCACTCACAAGTTCCTTCTGCATCAGGAGGATCCTCCTCACTGCAGCTGCGATGGTCTACTGCCGATAGCACATGTTGTTGTTGAGTGTGCCCTACTGGCTGGACTGTAGCATGCTCTCAGCTTGCCTATCTCACTACCTCAGATGCGTTGAGATGATGAGACAGCGACTACCAAAGTGTTGTATTTCCTGAGGGGCAGTGGATTTTACACGAAACTACAATACTCTTCCACTTTGTGTTGGGGTGTCTGTGGGGAGGGGGAGGGGAGAACCTGCAGTGGGTTCCCCACATGCTACTGCAGGTTACTTTCTTCTGCCCTCACCTTGTTGTGCCTTTGGACCCTCTTGTGCAAGATGATGCTTGGGTTATCTGTCTTCTGTGACCTGTTGTGTTACAGCTACTGACACACTTTTTAAAACTCTTTTAACTCACTCACATGGTTTGAGTAGCCGAGACCCTACTTTTTTCACTTTTTACCTTTTTACGTGTTTTTGTTGTGAAATAGAGGAACTGATGGCCCAGTAGTTTCGTCCAGGTAATATTGACCCTGGGGTCAATTTTGCTCTTCCTTTTCATTTCTGGATAAACTTACGTATCTTCTTGAAAATAAAAATTATCATATAATATAATTAAATCTGTTGATTTGAATTCGTACACTTTAAGATAAAATTAAAAAGAAATATTATAGTTAAAAACAATTTTTTGTGCAAGCACTACATATCTACTTATAAATAGAACTGGGAAAAGTTTCTGGGCCCAGAAGAAGTAGTTAATCCTATCACTGTCAGGTTTTTCTCTCGGTGGTAACATTGACTTCCTAAATGTTATCACAAAATTTCCATTAATCCACATGTATTTGCCCAAATATGGCAGAAAATAAGTGTAAAAAAATTGAGACTGGAGCAACAGTGAATTTAAACTCAGTCAGTCATGGACAGGCTCTGTTGTTGCAAGTGTTCTGTTTATTGCAGTAGTTTTAGATTGAGATTAGTGTTTGTTTTAAGCATAAAGAAGGGGCACAATAGGCTATAGCTTTATTAAACAGTGAAGTTAAAGAATAAAGTGTCAGTTTGAATAGATAAAGCTATAACTAAATTAAAAATTGAACTGCAGTGCCTAGAATGTAGCAAAGGCCTCCAGGTGCAAGGCAGTACCTAGATGTGGATAAGGAAACGTTGGAAGAAGTGGTTTAGTTAATTAAAAATAGTAAAGAGATAATAAAAGGTGCAGCCAAGAGGCAAGGTATATCAAAAAACACAGTAAATAAACTACTTAAGGAAAACTGGACCAATTAAGGTAGGAAATAAAAATGCACTAACATCAGAAGAATGCATATTAGAAAATTCTACTGCCACTGCTGCTGATTGGGGTTTGCACTGCAGATTATGGATATTAAAGTTTTTCCAAAACATTCCTAGACTTAGTTGGATGCAATGAAAGATGATTCCAGAATAACTATCCAGGTAATGAACGATTTGGTCCATACATTTATCAAACGAAATAAAGTTATCTTTGCAGCAAGGAGGAAGAGACAAAAGATCGACGTATCAAATATTTTACCAATTTGAAAACAACTGCCAAAGATTAACAGCCTGTAATGTATTTAATTGTGATGAATCTAATATGTCAAATGGTCGAGGAAGGAAGAAACTTATATTTCGCAGTGGAGTTAAGTGTCTTGACCTTGATTTCAACCATACCAAGTCATCATCCACAACTATCATGATGTGTGGGTCTGCTTCTGATATTTTGTTACCACTTATTGTTCATAAAACTGAAAATTCATATTATAGTTGGAGTTATGGAGGACCCTGTTGTGATGGAAGGTGCTGTAGAGGTGGAACAATCTACAACAGAACTCAACAGGGTTAGTTTGAGAGTGCAGTATTTACAGACTGGTTTAAAAATGTGCTGCTTCCTCATGCTAGAAACCTGCCTGGAACAAAGATAATGATACGGGACAAATTAAGTTCACATTTCACAAGTAAGGTTTGTCAGCTATGTGAAGAAAATTACATAAAGTTTGTGTGTATCCCAGCCAATACAACCCATTTAACACAACCTTTGGATGTTTTTTTTTTCCCCTCATCCATTGAAGACTCATTGGTCAAAATGAGCAATACACTATTCCAAACTGTACCAAGAGCAATGTTTCAAACCCTTCTTAATGAACTGATAAGTAGTCTAGGAGTGAAATTAAGATGAATCTCCAAAATGTGTTCAAGGTGTGGTGTCACCGCCAGACACCACACTTGCTAGGTGGTAGCTTAAATCGGCCGCGGTCCATTAGTACATGTCGGACCCGCGTGTCGCCACTGGCAGTGATTGCAGACCGAGCGCCACCACACGGCAGGTCTCGAGAGACGTACGAGCACTCGCCCCAGTTGTACGGACGACATTGCTAGCGACTACACATACAAAGCCTTTCTCTCATTTGCCGAGAGACAGTTAGAATAGCCTTCAGCTAAGTCCATGGCTACGACCTAGCAAGGCGCCATTAGTTACTTCATGAATCTAAAGTGTCTCACTTGTATCATCAAGAATGCTGTATACCAAAGGACGATATAAAAGTTAAGTGTTCTAGTAGCTACGTTCTTTTCTTTATCACATTCATCACGTATCCTGTTCCAGACTTCGCGCCAGTCGGCGTGTGTGTACGTGTGCCCTTTCGGCTACCCGTCTCTGTGGACTGGCTGCCTTGTCAGTCCACTACACAAGGCATGTGGAATATTCCAATTTAAAAAATAAGTTGTCCTCTGTAAACTCCCTAGTGAACAGGATATGGAAGCAAAGAAGGAAGCTGTAGCTGAATCTCTGTTTTTTTTTTTTTTTTATTTAATTTCTCTGTGAAAAGAAAAAAAAAGAAATAAATAGTCCTGTCAAATACAAAAAGAAAGAAAATTGATGTAAGCTCTGGGGTAAAGCTGTTTTAGGTGTTTATGCTTTGAACATTGGTCCAAAATTGTTCAAAAGGTCATCATATGAAAGTGTGTGTGCACCATATAAAATGTTCAAATTATCTGCAGGTATAAATGATAGAAACTATCCTCAGATTAGTTGTTCCAAGTGATCCACAGCTAATGAAGACCACTCAAAGGCCAGGAAAAATATCTTCCGAAAGTGATAATTCTTCATCAGATGATCTAGGTGTAATGAAATTGCCAGTGACTCGGGAAAATGATGAAAGCAATTTTGACCTTTCAAACAAACCATTTGTTGAAGATTTGCTGCTCAGTAGGTTTGAGTGTTGTCATCTTTTCCCAGATGACGTTACGGTAAGAGCAGTTGGGGGTAAAAGGGTGAAGCAGACGTTTCTGTTTTTGTATTATTCAAAAAATTGCAACAAAGGAAAAAGTAGTTGAAGTAATGGGAGCTTTACTCCACTGATTCAATGAAACCTTCATTTGTTCCAAAGGAATATGATACTGCCCCATTCTGTCATATGATTGGCAAGCTGCCAAGGGTAGAAGGGTGCAGAACTCTGTATAAATTTCCAGGGAGGATTTTAGTAAAAGAAGTTTAATTTTTTTTCAGTAAAAGTTTTTTGTGTGTTTTAAATAAAGGATTGATAATTTTATTCATAAAAAGATGTTTCTCTGATACCTAGCTTATCAACATTTTACTAAACATTCAGTTTTCATTGGGGATCATTGAGGGCCCTTTACTGTGATCACACTCATACTGCACTACACTAATATTTATCCCAGGATTATTCTGCATGTTTGTAGTTACCCCACGTCATGGGGTAACATTGTCCCCTTTAGTTATCTTTTTTCTGCTAACCTATGGAAAAATATAACAGTGTGATATGGATGTTTGTATAGAAATAATGCATAATAATAATAAAAATCACTGTGAATAGAAATGCAAGAGATATTGTACAAAAACATCAAAAAAGGGGCCAATCATACCCAATATGACAGTACTTTTGAAATCTGTTCTTAGCAGTGTTTTTGATAAAGTCAAACTGAATGCATACAGGAAAAATCTATTTGCACTCAAAACATCAGACATAGGTCAGTCCGGAATTGTTGTTGAAGTTTATACTTCACACATGTAATTGTAGTAAAATAACTGTTCATCATTTTCTGTCTGCAATGTTGCATTACTTATATTTTTTTTAAAAATCATGTATTATTGGATATCATACTTCAATATTTTCACTTTCTTTGACATCTCTTTATTAAATGAAAATCAAATAAACTACCTAACAATGATTTAAAAAGAAGTAAACCCTGACGGAGAACGATGAAGTATGAAAATATTATAAAAACCTTAAATGCATAATTTTTAAGGTGCTTGCTAGCTTAAATCTTTGGTTATTAAACACTGAAGTCTTTCCACTTCAACTTAAAATACAGTTGTTGGGACTAATAAGCAAAACCAATTACAATTAACAAAGTGGTCTGTAAGCAGCATAAAGTAAGGCTGATGTACTAAGATAGTGTGATTGTCTTATTTGACACTGTGCAGGACGTGGGGGGGGGGGGGGGGTGAGGGGGGGGGGCAGTGCCTCTTAATGTGAAATACTTTGTGCCATTCCAGTCAAGGCATTGCATGCAACATATGGCACTAGTGATCATATACTTGCACAGATATGTGAAGAGTCTAGCATTGCCATGTTGGATACTGTGGCTACCATTTGCTACCTAGTGTCCAGAAGTATGCTTTGTGGGCATGGTATACAACAAGAAGCCAGATGAACAGTTTTGTATCGGCACAACCTCTACAGAGTGACTAATTCATTCTGGGAACAGCCCAGTTGTACGTGTACCATTTACCCAGTGTCTGAGAATTTGTAATGTGGTAGGTGTGTTGTTAATGGATCCACTTTTAAAAGTGTCCAATTGACTGAGCTGGTGAGGCCAAATTTCTTAAGACATTAACTCTCACCATGCAGTGATCTCGGAGAATGAGGAATTTTCTTTACTGCTGTTAATTTAGGCAGAGGTGGATTGTGGTGTACTATCCCAATGACTTGGAGATGACTGGAGTGGATTGTTGAAACATATCAATAAGTATAGAAGTTCTGAGGCTTGAAGCTGAACTGTGTGGTTAAAATGATAGGAGCTTCTGCAAGTACTGCTCACTGTATTGCCATATATGGGTATATGTTGACATTGCAGTCAGTGCACCCACTTCAGCTTTGCAATCATTGGGTCTCGCACTGCACTGAGCCCTAGACCACCATATCTGTTAAGGGTGTTTTCATTTATCATTATTTCAATGGCTTCTTGAATTACACTGTGCCAAACACGATTAGTGTGAGACACGACAGATTTGATCTGGTGACTCTTTTCTGGAGCATCCTGAAGTAAAGCAGATTATTTGAGAGAGCATAGCTAATAAAACCTCCCTTGCTCCTTCCTGTGTTGTGATACAGCGTGCACTGTTTGTCTGAAGTAAGAATGTAAACTCTCATTTATTCTGAGACCTCTCACAACTTTATCTGTTCTCAGTAATTGTCTGATTATTTGTGGAGGCCTGAAGAATGATTTGATTAGGTATCTCTTTCATCTCGTCATCAACTTGATAGTCATATGCATAGACATGGATACCATATTGGCACTTAAGCTGACTTATTCACACCTTTGCAGCAACACATCCCTGCCTGTGAAATAGCAAATGGTGTCAAACAAGCACTCCCCAAGTTGCCCAGTGAAACAGTAGACAAATTGTTGTGAAACCAGCCTTATCGTCACAAATCAAAGGCACCAGCACAAAACATGACTGGGGTTGAACGCACCTTTGTGCACTATGAAATGATGGAAGCATTGTTGTTCCTCCTACTGACAAGGGAAAAATAGCCATAATTGCAGACACGAATACACTCACCAGAAGCTTCCCCATGTCCCAGCATTTAGAATAATGAGAATGACATGAGAGCAGACCTATTGTCTGTGCTCTATGTAAGATCAAGGATGGGATGCTGTTCTGCCTCATCGTATCCACCATTGGTTCACTGACATACAAACTGGTGAAGTACTTGACCAGTCTCCCCGCTTCACATGTGGGTCTTGGTTCATATCAAAGCATATCATTTTATCTCCTGAATTAAATGTCTTAAACTTAATGAGGATGATATTGTGGTCAGTTTTGATATTGTTGTACAGTTTGCAAATATGCCTATCAAATACTTTTTGGATCTAGTAAACCAATTCTTTGAAAGTGGCGTGGTCAGTCTGTTTAGGCACATGCTTGTCTTTTTTTTAATTATTATTATTATGGCCAGTATTATGATCAGATGGACAATGTTTCAATAGGAAGCTCATTACTTCAATTGCAAACCTGTTTATAAAGACCTTAAAGGATATTGCCTTAGTCATGACCCCATTAGACTAGTTGTTCATTTCAATATGTTGACAAGAAGTTCATCATTTGACCCCATGGACGTGGAAAACTTGATGGATTCCTGGAACATCTCAACAGCATTAACAGTAACATGAAGTTCACTATAGAAGTAGGAAAAAGACAACACTTTGCCTTACCTAGGTATCGTCATCCATCACAAGCACAGTGGGTGCCTTAGTCACAGTTTCTAACGAAAACTGTCGCTCACCAATCTGTACTTGCATGCCAGTAGCAATTATCATGTGGCATGTGATACAAACTATAGTACATTGTTCAAGAAAAATAACGGATACTGATAATTTGCCCCATGTGCTGTGCCATTTACACAACCTCTTCAAGAATAATGGCTACGACAATCACTAAACAAATCTGTCTCAAGTAAGAATTGCAATAAGGCCACCAGTGAGGAGCAGGAAAAGAAATTTGCATTTTTTTTTTTTTTTTTTTTTTAGCTCTGTGTCAAATAAGCTACACTGCTTGCTGAAGAGAGAGAAAATGAAATCAATTTTCAGACGTGGCAATTACTGAAATGCTGGAAGGCATTTGTAATAGTTTTGAAAAAGTAAACTTGTACAAGTGGTTAATAAGTATACACGAGAGTTTTATCACCTGTACTATCCTGAAAAATCTGCTTTAGCTGGAAAAGAATCACCAGATCAAGCTTGACAACACCTCTGTTGTGGCTCCCACTAATGGCATGTGGGACATTGTAATGAAAGAAGCCATTGTCATAAAAATCACTGACAACACTCTTAATAATTCAGCACATTGTGGGGTCCAGTGATCACAAGGTTGAAATAGGTGCATCAAATGTGGATTCAACATACCTCCATATAAGGCTGTACTGCGGGCACCAATAACTTCACAGCTGTCAGCTAGAGTAAGTAAAAGCCTAGCAGCAGCGCATCAGCAGTCATTTTGATGGACAATGACTTGGTGAAAAGCTCATGGCATTTTAACCGATAATGCAATGGAAGCCCAAGAACATTTTATTCAGTGTTACCACCACGAGAATCAGCATTCTTACATAATCAATATGAATATTCATGATATATAATTAAAGAAGTAAAAGTATCCACTCACTGTGTATTTTGGGGCACTACGCTTACACAAGATCAAAATCATTGCAAAACTTTCCAAAAATTTCCAGAATGAGATTTTCACTCTGCAGCGGAGTGTGCACTGATATGAAACTTCCTGGTAGATTAAAACTGTGTGCCTGACCGAGACTCGAACTCGGGACCTTTGCCTTTCGCGGGTTGCAGAGTGAAAATCTCATTCTGGAAACATCCCCCAGGCTGTGGCTAAGCCATGTCTTCGCAGTATCCTTTCTTTCAGGAGTGCTAGTTCTGCAAGGTTCGCAGGAGAGCTTCTGTGAAGTTTGGAAGGTAGGAGACGAGGTACTGGCAGAAGTAAAGCTGTGAGCACTGGGCGTGAGTCGTGCATCGGTAGCTCAGATGGTAGAGCACTTGCCCACGAAAGGCAAAGGTCCCGAGTTCGAGTCTCGGTCGGGCACACAGTTTTAATCTGCCAGGAAGTTTCTTTCCAAAAATGTTATTCCTCGGAGCTAACAGGCTAATGAAACATACATTTGGCTCCATAAATGCTTTAGGAGTTGAGGAGACCACTTACCAAATAGCTGAAGCATTAGAGTTGCCAACAAGATTCCTTCCAAGAGATAGCAAATTTTCTTTCCTTTTTGCTGTGCCTGTTGATGACTAAATGCTTGTGCTTTTCGATGAGTGATGTTCTTTAACCCTAATGTATTTACATTTTACCAGAAGTTTCCACTATAATTACACATTTTGTTACATTGTTCTAGTACTACATCCTGGCTAGTTCAAGAGCTTATGTTGGGCGTAGTGGGCAAGAGTAACAAGGAGGCGGGGAAGGGAGGATGGAGGGAAGGAAGATTTCTAATGTACATTTGGTGAACAAAACATGTACACTCTGTTATAGAATGATGTACACTATGTTATGGAATGCTGGTAGACATTTGTAATTGCAGTTTTATTTTATGTTATTTATTTATTCATCCAAGGAGCATCTCACAGTGATACAGGATTTGTTAAGATAATACAGTGCCAATCAATGGGGCCAAATATAACACACTGCTTACATAACATGTTTTAAGAGGATAGGATAGGTAACCTATTGGGATAGAACAGGTGGTCAGCCATGACCTTGATTAAGGGACAGTCCCAGCATTTGCCTCAGTGATACAGGAAAACCCAGATCAGGATGGCCGGCCAGACCAGCTCCATCCTCCTGAATGTGAGGTCAGTGTGTCAAGAGATACGTGGCCTCGTTCGGTAATCCTCTAATGAATAATGTTTCGTCATTTATACATAAATTATATTATCTTCTTTGTTTTTCAGACTTTTTCGTCAGTTACAGATACGAAAGTTGTTTAGGTTAAATACGCCTTCTGCAACTATTTTCCTTTAATCTAAAGCATCTTCAATGGTCAGTGTAACAATATGTTTTTTCCTGTTATTATTTTGATAGCTAGGATCATGAACGATTTTCATCCTTTAACTTACTTCTATAAAGAGTATTAATTCTTATTGTTACTCGTGGTTTTTTGTCATTTACATCATTCTTCATGTTCTTCCACATTTATGTTAGATTTCAGCACACAGCACTTTCACAAACACTAAGTATATTCACATTTTAATGTTTTTAAGAACCAGTGTCATCTTGCCATTTGATGTGTGTTGTTTTATTATTGTAGCATGCATTTGTCTTTTTTTTTTTTTGGTAGTGATGGGAGTGTCGGCTATTGCTCTGTTTGAGTGAGGTTTTCTTTGCAACATAGTCCATTGCAATATTTGTAATACTGTGTGTGTGTGTGTGTGTGTGTGTGTGTGTGTGTGTGTGTGTGTGTGTGTGTGTGTGTAAAAAGAGCTGACATGTCCAGACTACTGTGTTGTCAATTATTACTTCACTATGCTACAGAGGTGGCTGATGAGGGGTGTGGGATATTGCCTAGTTTGTGGTATTATTTTGTAGTGTCTGGGGGGGGGGGGGGGGTTTCTTTCTCTACAATACATTTTATTAGTTTAAGTAATATCTGGTTGCTGATGTTTGTCTAGTCATTTATTGTGTGTTTCTTCTTTGTTATTACATTTTGAATTTGGAAGTTCTCTTTTAGATTTAGGAGATGTTTTTTGTTACTTAATTGGACAATTTTCATGTCCATTTCTATTGTGGTTGGGTGGTTAGATGATGTAATATTATGTGGGTGTATGTTATGATGTTTTATCAATGACTATGTTGTTGCTGTCATCGGCAAAGAGAACTTTTTCTCCATGTCTTATACTATCTGGAAACTCATAGATATAAATGAAGAACAGAACTGGACCGAATACTCTACCCTGAGCAATACCTATGTTTTGATATTTCGTGTCTGACCATTGTTTTACTAAAAATTTATCACCAGCAGACGTGAACAATTTCAATGTTTTGCACCCTGTTTTCCAAGTAAGACTGAAACTACTCATTGACTGTTCCTCTTATATCTAGCATTTCTAGGTTGCTCAATAGTATTTTATGGTCAACAGTGTCAAAAGCTTCTGACAAGTTGAAGAAAATGCCTGTAACACAATCATCCCTATCAATAGCTGCAAGTACCACATTTGTGAACTCTGCAATGGCTGATATTGTACTAATTCCACTTCTGAAACCAAACTATGCTTTGTTAAAGAAGTTGTCTTTGTTTGAGTAACATATCACTCTCTCTTTCATGACTGCTTCAATTATTTTTGAGTATGAAGACAGCAGTGAAACTGGCCCTTGATTTGTAGTGCTTTCCACATACCTTTCTTTAGTACTTTTGGTACTCTGGAAAGCCACCTGAACGAAAGGATTGGTTTATTATGATTGTTGATGGGGCTTGTATGCTATTTATACACACCATCAGAACAGAGATAGGAAACTCATGTATGCCTGCTGACTTACTATTTTTTAATTGTTGTACTGTCTTCCTAATGTCAAGCTTTGTTGCGGGTAAACATCATCATAGTCCTTGCTGTAGAAGTCATTGTGGGTGCTACATTTGTTTTAGGAAGATTTTGTTGCAGCTTATTTGCAACACCAGAGAAATAATCATTTACAAAATTAGCTATTTCGTAAGGACTTCCTATTGTCTTTGATTTGTATGTTGTTATACTTCTGTCCACCTTTTTTAGTTTTCTTGTTTTACAGCACCGCACACCGCTTTACTTTTATGTTCTGCGTTATATATTAATTTGGCCTTGGCTTGGCCTTTAAAAAAACTTTTTTCTCAATCTGGGTGAATAAGCTTCTGTAATAAGAACACCCACCATGATTAGATTCTGAGTTTACCTCCAATGCAGCTGATAGTGTCAGATAATAATCGTAATTCATTAATTTGTCTCTGAGTGGTATTTTGCCACCAATAATAACCTCCTGTATTTTTTTTATTTTTTATTTATTTATTTTTTTTTTTTTTACCTGTGATCGTATTCAAGGAACTGTGGATTAGTGAAGTGCATTTGGAAAGAACTGAGAAATGCAAGTGCCTGTGAGGACTTTGATGCCCGCAGTTATACATTTATTTTCCTTAGCTGCTGCAGTAGAAATGGATACTTTTGTAAATGTCACCTCAAAAATTTATTTAAACAGTGTCAAAATTTAGAGAACTTAGCACCTACATTGCTTTACATATACAGTTCATTCCAGGTTTGATTTGCCAGTGCTCTAGTAAAAGTATGTATCTTATGATGTGAGAAAATCCTTTTGTAGGCCTGCAGTTTTGGAGGTTTCACCAAACCTGTCTTTAGCGTTTATTGTCTGAAGTAATGATCCGAGATGCCAAGATCTCTGATAAGTATTTTACAGTTTTCCCTGTTAGTGTCCATTGAGTACATATTCTAAAATTGAAGGTGAACTTCTTGAAATCATTGTAGCAGTGTGTACCATTTGTGGTATGTCAAAAGTGCTGAATTGTTCAGGGAGTTATTACTAATTTCACCTTCAATGCCTATATTAACATTCATGTCTTCATATATTATTATGCTAGTTTTGGCTGCAGACACACTTTCGGGGACTTCAGTAAATTTTTTGAAGAAAGAAGCGACATTACCATTAGGTGAGCAGTAAACACACAGAATGATTTGACTCTTTATAAGCAGAAAGCTTTGTTATTTCAATATCTGAGAATTTAAAATTTTTATATGCGCTAATTGTGGTAAGATATTCTCTAACTTGAAACTGTGTGCCACCCCTGATATAAATAGATGATCCCCATCCTTTAAGGTAGACCTACAGTAGCAATTTGCACATTGATATGATAATACTCTATACTGCAATTAATCATCTTTATACCAGTGCTCTGTAATGCACACTGCCATGCTGCTCAGAGATAGTAATTCAACTTCAAGCTGATGTACTTTATTTTTAATAGACTGCACATTTTGAGGAATAATAGATAATTCTTAGCAAATTTCCATGGTGCTTGCACACTCCAATGTGATTCATTCTATTTCCTGTATACATGGTGCAGAAGGTTCGTAAGCTAGCTGAGATATTTCTAAGAGAGGGAAGCCTATTGGGGTTCATTTTAAAAAATTCCTAGGTCTCCTATCCATGACAACAGGTGTTAGACTGTGTGGGACCCCACATGCATCCAACATACTCTCACTAATTAACTGCACCAACCTACCGTTCTTAAACCTGTTGAGGAGCGGACCGTGCCTAATGTAGCCCCATCTTGTAATAGCCCCCACCAGCACCAGCGCAGTGTGTACCTGGCCGACAGTCATCAGTGCCACCTCCAGCTCCACATTCGCATGCCTTACAGTACTGCCAAGACAAGGCCAGTCATGCTGCTGGAACAGCGCTGCCATGTTCCCATTGGTGCCATCAGTTAGGGAAGCCATGTTATTCAGGTCACCAACTAGATTGTATGCCCTGTTTCTGTCCAGGCTGTTCCCTGCCCCATTCTGTCACTACGTGATGATCGTTGGTGAAATCCTTACGCAAAGGCCTTAAATCCTCAATCACCTGATCTAGCTCAGCACTTGGCTTGAAAATGCTGATGACTTGATCTCGTTCCCTAACTTCTCCTGCAATAGAGGACCAACACCTCTGCCATGACTGCTACCTAGCTGCAGTGCTCTGCACTTCGTAACATTGGTGGTGTTCTTACCCTTCCTAATTACAGGCAGTGTTTCTTGCATGTATCCTATGCCTACATCATCTTGAGGCTTCTCACCCTTCACCTCTGGCAGCTGAAACCTGTTACCGGTAACCACAACAAAACTGCCAGATCACATTGTTGTTCTGCTAGCTCTCCTACAAACTGCCAGTGCCCCCCCCCTTTCCCCCTCCTCTCCTCCCCTCCCCTGCCACCACCTTCCTTCATTCTCACCAGCTCTCACCAAGCTTGCTCCAACTGTGCCTGAAGGGCACAGATCTTCACTTCTTGCTCCTCCATTAACATACTCCTGCTGCATATTTTTCAGTTCCAGGAAAGGGCCTCAGTGATCTCCCAAGAGTCCTGTCCACTACGTCTCCCCCCTCCCCCTCCCCCCATGAAACCATTTACTACAGCTTCAACACTGCATCCCACTACCCACTTTCCTACAACTTCCACAGAGTCCACTCATGGTCAGGTATGAAACAGTAAAGGAATATTATGAAATATGTTAAGTTTATTTCACTGTAAAAAGAATGCAGCCTACTCTAATGTGTTAAGTTTGTTATTACTGGAAGTTCAGAAAATGTCAGTGCAAGGTTATTCTAAGAGGTGAATTTAAAGAAACATTTGTCTGAAATTACGACTAATACCAATTTAAGCCCACACTCTATATTTCTGAAACCTAATACAAAGGTACCAAAACTTCCCTTGTGTCACAGGAGAAAAGACACTAGCACAGGTGTCCACAGTAAAGGGTACTTCTGAAAATGTGTGAGTATACACAGTTCATTCCAAACGCTGAGTTCTGCATGCCAACAAAAGTTAGAGCTATGAAATGACAATTGAAAATTCATTGTACATGTAAACACACAATATAATATACCATTAATATACTGCAAGAGGTATTCAAAATGCGAAAACAGACAGAAAGGAGCAAAATACAATCAAAAAATATGATCAAAATATATGTTTTGACGAGCACTATAACAACACTTGGCGCTTGGTTGGTAATTGTACTTTACGTATACATTTCACTATCCTACATTTGCAGGCACCTTTTCAACAATTTTTTTTACCTGATCTTAGCAGCCCAGCTTTCAACAGAAGCAGTGTGGTTGTGAAGGGTCTTACTGCTGTTAATGTATGTATCATAACAAACGTCCAGAAACACTTCAAAACAGTTTCTATCTTTGCTTAACTGTTGACAGCTATCTTCAGTTTGTTGATTTCCATTTCTCGTTGTTGCCATAAGATGTGGGTTTGTTTTATACCTGTTGGCCAATGGGGGTGAATTTATTTTAACACAGTAACTGATTATTAGCACTGAAGTTCATTCAAAACGATTGAGAAGACATCATTGCAATATCTTTTAATTAAATGGATATAAAACTTCACCTGGCTCATAGGAACCACTCACTCTTGGCAAATATTAACCACTTGCAGAAACTAATGTTCTGCAATCTTATTTACATGACATATTCCTCTGGGGCCCAACAGTCTATTGACTTCATGCCCATCCTGTCTTAGTTGCAATTTCTCACTGAATGGCTTCTCTACACCACATAGTGGAATGTTTCGAAAGTAGCATTTACTTAAACACCGTAAACTGCATTTTTAGGCTTCATATTCAGTTAGATTTGGAATGAGTCTCATCAGTAATGATTACCTGTCTACATCTTTCACCTGTGTACTGCCCTATGATAATCCATTCATCAGACTGCTTGTGTGTAGGACAGTTGGTTGGTTTTACTTCCTGTATTGAGTGAAGTTTGTACCAGTGCAGCTGAAAATATTTCATCATGATACAGTGCACAATGTCAGTTATGAACACAATTGCAGAAAGCTATGATGAACTTCCTAAAGTCTTGTAAACCTAGGGTTCTTCTCGTAAGGATTTTGTACCATTTGTGTTGAATTACACAGTTATGTACGTATCCCTGATAACAAAACAGCACTAAGAGACACATCATATGCCAACCACACATTCTTTTTCCGAAACACAGTGTACCCATGAATAGAACTGAGAACACCTAATAGATGCAAGATTAAACATCTGTTCTTAAGTCAATTGTGGCAATGTTTGTTTGTCAGGAGGCTTCCTCCTGATGCAAAAAGTGCAGAGTGATCTAAACACTAACAAGTTAGGTAGGATATATATGCACATTTAGAGTATTGATTTGTTTGCGGTGATGGCATACAATCACATCTTGTATATACCACATTTTCTGGACTAAAAGATGCACCTTAATTTTTAAGCAAGTATTTTTTTTAAAAGTACATTTTTACCATTTTTATTAGTAGGTTGCAAAGCCAGAATAAAACCGAACTGACATTTAAAATCCCTGAAAATAGTCACCTGAAATTTCTTCCTCTTCAACATTGTTCTCTTCGTATATAAGATCGTCTTCAGTGCCATTGGGAGTGTTTTTTTTTTATTTATTTATTTTTTATTATGAAACTAGCTACTAACAATAATATTATACTGTTACCGATAACACAAATCACTTCCAATTTAAGTTCACTGGCACCATAGACTGCAATGATGCATCATAGGCTAGACAGTGTTCTGGGTTTGTGATGCCAGGACAGGAGGGATACAGTGTTAGCAAGCTCGTGAATTCCCACAGCTCATGTTCATCATATCAGTGCACTGCTGCTACCAGTTGAATCTAATGTTGTCAGATAGAGATTGGTTTCCTGCGGCCTTGAATGTATGGTCATTTTTAAGACTTGCGGGAATATTAAATCTAGGACTGGACTTCTTATATTAATTTCAAATATAAGATGCTTCTGAATTTTGGAGGCAATGTTTTGGAGAAAACAGTCTCTTTTAGTCCATAAAATATGGTAACAAGTAAACTTTTTGGACAAAGATTTCTGAAAAATCTAACTAATGCACTTTGTGTGATACCAGGTTATACGTCTAAGAACAAGTACTGCTGTTTTGCACCACCTGTTGTTTATCTGTGAAGAAATGAAAGAATAACCATTATGAAACTAAAAAAAACTTACTGTAATATTGAAAAAAAGGTGCAATAACTGAAACAAAGGCAATCTGTTTGAAAGAGCACATTTCTGAAGTCTAAATATCTGCAAGGTAACACTCTGGACTGTGTTGTTCCACCCTATATATTGTAACATGCTTGAATCCTCCTCAGAATACTGCCCACTAGTTGACAGGGAAGTTGCTGCTCAAGCCTGTACTATTCTTCAACAGTGGCCCTCCTGAAGCTACTAAATGTATGAAGTGGGTTTCTCTGATTATGTACTGCAAGTTTCAAATAGTTGCAGGTAGGCTCAGTTGGATTCATTTCAGTAGAGAGCACATACCATTTCATTCATATGAGTCCAACCTCCTGAAGAAAGTGTTCTCGAGTTGGCCGTAACATGCTTATGCATTGTCATCTTGAAAGACAAGCTCATTGCTGAAATGTTGACTAGGGCTGGACAAAGTTTGGAAGAGTCTGCAAAACCCTCAAATTACCCTCGATAGCAGTTCGAGGTGTCTTTCATTAGAATGTAACACTGGTCCGAAACATGGCTCACCCACCTCTGCTGAGCCTGTGGAGCTACACAAAGACAGGCCCCCCTCACTATTCTGTTATGATTACGATATCAGACACTAGAATAATTCTGCAATCATCAGAGGAGAAACCTTAATGATATTTTTGATGCATCATGGTGCTGGGAAAGTTTGTGTTGTTCATAATGGATGCACAGAGGACAAATTGATGGTGTTGAGGTGGTTGACACAGCCCTCCACTTACCCACGAAAAAGTAGAGTGCAAGTCTGTTACACCTTCAAGCCATAATTTGTAGGTAGTGATCATCAGCTGGTTTCATCGATTGCAGGCAAGCACAAATAGGACACGGGACTTCAGTGTTATGTTCTCAGGGTACAGCTGAATTTTAGACTGACATCACTGGAGTGTGCACCAGTTTGGCATACGTTTCTTGCTTTTTGTCATAAACTGACAATGTGTGCATGTTCTAAACTTGAAATGACTCTTTGGCACATCTTCAAAGACTAAACCATGTAGCTGAGCTATCAATGACTGGAGACCCAACGTGTTCTACTGAATTGTGCTGGAAGTGTGGTTTTATTTTTATCTCCATTGCACAAGGGACTGCACATAGCAATTCCATGTATGCAAAAGAGAATTGAGAGTAAGTTTTCCAGAATGAAAAAATGGTCTTGGCAGTCATCAGGATGATGCAAAACTCTTTCTTTCCTATTTGTAAGTGCAAGTTTATATATAACATCAACATTACCCAAGAAAGAGAACTGAGCTAGTCTGGGTACTCCATCTGAGAAATTTCCCTGGTGTTGCACGTGTCTAGGACCATTAACAATTTCATTATTATGAAGTGTGAACACTGGAGTCATTTTAAGCAGAGTCGTTCAATTGTAGACCTAAGAAATTAACTGATAAGGAGGCTCAAATTCTGAAACATGCGAGGGTTGGAACTTAAATAGTGGCAACTATTTATTCACAACCGATACAAAAGACTTATATTTTTACATCTGTTACTGTGCTTCAAAGTAGTCTCCAGCGTTGTGTAGAACCCATTACCAGTGATGTGGAAGGCGTAGTATACCATTAGCAGAGCCTGTTCTGTTGGTGTGAATGGAGTTGTGTACTGCCTGTCAAATCTCTGGAACAGTTCTGAAGCGAATGCCACGAAGTGGTTCCTTCATCTTCGGAATCAAATCAGTCACAAGGACTTTACTCTGGGGAGTATGGTGGATGGTACAGTACTTTCCAGTCCCTCCGACCAAACAGAGCAGCCACAGCTTGCACTGTATGCACCCGCGCATTGTCGTGCAAAATGGTGGGTGGGTTGCTCAGAAAGTGTTGCTGCTTCTTTCGCAAAGCTGGTCACAGGTGACTTAAGTCCTTGTGACTTTGATTTGATTCCGAAGATAAAGGAACCACTTCGTGGCAATCGCTTCAGAACTGTGCCAGAGATTCGACAGGCAATGGACCACTCCATTCGCACCATCAACAGAACAGGTTCTGCTAATGGTATACTACGCCTTCCACATCACAGGCAATGGGTTCTACACAATGCCGATGGCTTTGAAGGACAGTAACAGGTGCAAACATGTAACTGTTTTGTATCGGTTGTGAATAAATAGTTGCCACTATTTAAGTTCCAACCCTCGTACAACGGGAACAACTTCAAATAATTGTGATCTTTTCAACTGTTCCATTGAAGGTATGTTATTGCTCAGTTGCAGAGGTCAATGACATAACAGTCTGTTGAGAGGCTGCCCACAACCACTAATCACCCGAATGAATGTGTGATCTTAGAGTGGTCCATGTGATGTCATTATTGGTTTTCTATTAAATGATAGACACTCAAACTAGATCTATTCTGTATCCACATAATACACCTCTCTTTCAATGCAGTGCCATTCACAGAGCATCAAGTGGATTTGTTGGGCTGGTCAGCTCAAAAATCTGTCCTGAATACCATCAAATCTCTTTGAGGAGTTCTAGAGTGCTTGTTGGGTGCTGTATCAACTTGTCCAGAAACCTTGTAGGAAATATCTGCCACGATTCAGGAAAAATAGAAGCAAATTTTTGAGCTTTAGTGCATCAGAACGTAGTAGAAGGCCTTCCTTCTAGCACTTGATTTAAGGATCATGAGAAGTTTTAAGCTGCAAAACATTTCTTGGGGCAGATGTGAATTCTGTTCATAGTTTATTGGTAATTGTCTGCTGATTAAAACTGAAGAAATTCCAGAATGATAGGAAATGGCACAAGGATAAATTGAAAGAACCAAAGGTTTTTGAGAGTTTCAAAGGGACCATTAGGAGCAAAAATAGGGGAAAGGAATACAATAGACAATGAATGGGTACCTTTGAGAGATGAAACAATGAAACCAGCAGAGGAACAAATAGGCAGAGGGGCAATGCCTAGTACAGAAATTTGGATAACAGACGGGATAAACAATTTGACGAAAGGAAAGAATATAAAATGCAGAAAGTGAGGCAGGCAAAAGGGAATACAGACATCTGTAAAATGAGAATGACAAAGTGCAAAATGCAAAGCAGGAATGGCTAAAAGAGCAATACAAGGCTGTAGAAGCATATAGGAAATTTAGAGAGACCATTGACTAACAGAGAAGCAGCTGTGTGTGTATAAAGAGAGGAGATAGCAAACTAATGTTAAGTCAAGAAGAGAAAGGTGGAAGGAATATATAATAAGTTTGTAAGGGTGGTGCAGGGTTGGTTGTGATGATAAATAATTATTAAGAAAAAAAAAAATCGATATGATTTGCATCACAAGGGCTGAATGCACCCCACATGCCACCAGTGCTCGGCAAACCGGATACAACACATATTCCAGCACTCAGTTAATCCAGTGCATTTGCCCTGCTATGAACCACCTTGTGAATATTTCTACAGGTTACCAGTATCCACATAACTGCTGTCAACAAATGTCAACTTCTTTCTTGCTGTAATATGCCACTAACCTTATCCATTGCAAATATTTCACTGTTCATAACAGCTAACTTAAAGTTGTACTGCCAGATGCATTTTAATCGCTGCACATGCTACATATTTCTGGCATCTTGTGCACTAGAAGATGCACATCAGGATGTTATAATGGCAAGTCTTTCCATTTTCAGCACCACCTGTTCATAATGTTTATCAAAATAAACAAAAATTAACATACTCATCTTAATTCTTATCAGTTATGGTCCGTGGGCTCTAATTAAAACAACCAGACACTTTGTTCTTTATTGACAAGGTTTATTTCACAGTAAATTCATCTAACATACTCGTAACACAGTTCAGTAGTTCCCAAAATACATGTAGAGGCCTCAGCAGCATTTGTCACATGTCGTTATTTATATAGAAGTCTAACATTCAAATTGGTATATTACATTATTATACATTTCACTACAGTTACCAATAACTTATAATTCATTAGAGAAAGTGTACAAGGTTCTTCATATTAAATATTACTTACATTTTTCTTTATGTTTATCAGTATTATAACTTTTTTCTGAAAATCATTAATTTTCTTGTCATAAATCTGTGTTTTCATGTTGGTTTATTTCTGGATATTTTACACACATTTTGCCATTTTCAAAACTTGCCCACATTCACATAACATTTATTTGATAAGTTTTATCTAAGTAAAAATTTGTTTCACTTAATATTATCATGTTTTGCTTGAAATTTGGAGAATTTAGGTCTTTAAACAATTGTCTATACATTGTCGATATGGCACTTTTTGCTACTTATGATATGGAAAATGTGTCGTCTTATCCTAATCCAGATTGATACACATTACTTGTTTGATAATTGTTATTCTTTGACATATTATTTCTTTGCTTTGTACAGTAAATAAGAAAAAGTAATGTTTGAATCGTGCCTGAGCTACTAATAATCAATGCTGTCTCAGATTTCCCATATACAGGGTTATTACAAATGATTGAAGCGATTTCACAGCTCTACGATAACTTTATTATTTGAGATATTTTCACAATGCTTTGCACACACATACAAAAACTCAGTTTTTTTTTAGGCGTTCACAAATGTTCAATATGTGCTCCTTTAGTGATTCGGCAGACATCAAGCCGATAATCAAGTTCCTCCCACACTCGGCGCAGCATGTCCCCATCAATGAGTTCGAAAGCATCGTTGAGCTCGCAGTTCTGGTTGGTAGAGGTGGTTTAAACACTGAATATTTCACATAACCCCACAGAAAAAAATCGCATGGGGTTAAGTTGGGAGAGCGTGGAGGCCATGACATGAATTGCTGATCATGATCTCCACCACGACCGATCCATCGGTTTTCCAATCTCCTGTTTAAGAAATGCCGAACATCATGATGGAAGTGCGGTGGAGCACCATCCTGTTGAAAGATGAAGTCGGCGCTGGCGGTCTCCAGTTGTGGCATGAGCCAATTTTCCAGCATGTCCAGATACGTGTCCTGTAACGTCTTTTTCGCAGAAGAAAAAGGGGCCGTAAACTTTAAACCGTGAGATTGCACAAAACACGTTAACTTTTGGTGAATTGCGAATTTGCTGCACGAATGCGTGAGGATTCTCTACCGCCCAGATCCGCACATTGTGTCTGTTCACTTCACCATTAAGAAAAAATGTTGCTTCATCACTGAAAACAAGTTTCGCACTGAACGCATCCTCTTCCAAGAGCTGTTGCAACCGCGCCGAAAATTCAAAGCGTTTGACTTTGTCATCAGGTGTCAGGGCTTGTAGCAATTGTAAACGGTAAGGCTTCTGCTTTAGCCTTTTCCTAAGATTTTCCAAACCGTCGACTGTGGTACGTTTAGCTCCCTGCTTGCTTTATTCGTCGACTTCTGCAGGCTACGCGTGAAACTGGCCCGCACGCGTTCAACCGTTTCTTCGCTCACTGCAGGCCGACCCGTTGATTTCCCCTTACAGAGGCATCCAGAAGCTTTAAACTGGGCATACCATCGCCGAATGGAGTTGGCAGTTGGTGGATCTTTGTTGAACTTCGTCCTGAAGTGTCGTTGCACTGTTATGACTGACTGATGTGAGTGCATTTCAAGCACGACATACGCTTTCTCGGCTCCTGTCGCCATTTTGTCTCACTGCGCTCTCGAGCGCTCTGGCGGCAGAAACCTGAAGTGCGGCTTCAGCCGAACCAAACTGAGTTTTTCTACGTATCTGTAGTGTGTCGTGACCATATGTCAATGAATGGAACTACAGTGAATTTATGAAATCGCTTCAATCATTTGTAATAGCCCTGTATTGTCCCAGTGTCACCTACAACCACTGAAGCTGAATTGAAGTCCGTGGCCAATAGAAATCCTCCATGGTTAACAACCACACATGTTCCGGAACCACCTTCATCTAGAGCCTGCAGCATCTACGAACCACCCCAATATACCTTTCATCCTGGCAGCAGTATCTGAACATGGAAGTTGGGATATCCTCCAAGTGGAAGCTGGACACTGTTACCCAGAAGTGGGGTAATTTTCTATTTATGGTGGGATTGCCTGACCACTATTATGCTCACTATCAGAATGAACTTCGCTCACATACTACTATGAATGTGTGGCCACTGTCAATAAGAGAACACCCTTTAGAATGTGGACGACTGCGAGATCAAGTCCAACTAGCACTTAGTAGTTTACTCCCATACATCACCCAGTGGTACATGGAAGTGGCAGCTCCTGTCCATCCATCAGTTGCGCTGTCTCTAATGTCCTTACCTTTGGAGCAGACATTGCACTCAGTATGATGGTGGTTCAAACCCACGTCCAGCTGTCCAGATTTAGGTTATCTGTGATTTCCCTAAATCACTCCAGGCAAATGCTGGTATGATTCCTTTGAAAGGGCAAGGTCGATTTCCTTCCCCATCCGTGAAACAATCGGAGCTTGTACTCCATCTCTAATGACCTCAGTGTTGATAGGGTGTTAAACTCCACCATCCTTCCTTCCTTTTTTGGAGCAGACCATCTGACATTGTCTGCATGTGAATTTATGAAGGCCATTTCTCAGCCTTCAGCCACTGTAATGCTGGAAGCCTGGATATCATGTTCTTGAATACACCATGCTCACAAGCCCACTTGCCTTTCTACCAGTGTGCCACTAGGATCATTTCACATCCCAGAGCACATGGATGTGGCGAATTATTCTCTGCAGTCTAGCTAAGCAACTCATCACATTGTACCAGTAATTTAGAGGGGGATGTGTTACATTGAAACTAACAAAATATTTAACAGTCAGTCAACTATAGCTTAAAGGGTGGTACGCTGTTGTTCTAATATGCAAGGCCACCATGAAATGATTAGAGTACCTCTGCCACACATCAGTTTCCATGCCTCCATTTCCATTAGATAAATACTGCTGCCCTGCCATGGGCTGGCAATTCAACTATTTCCACGAATGCCAGTATGACCAGCCTTTCTTTAGGCTCCAGTGATTGTTTGTGCATTTGGTTGTGGACTCTCAGCTCATGTCCGCACCCGTCATGGATTGGTATTACTGAGCCAATCAGCATTTATTAATTGACTATCAGAGGTGGAATTGTGTGTGTGTGTGTGTGTGTGTCAGGGGGAGGGGGGGGGTGTAGGTACATGCATATGAGTGAATTTCTCCAGTGAAACTGCTGTAGTTGGAATACAAGAAATAGTTTCCACAGGCCATCGACATCCATGTACAGTCCATATGCAACCCAAACTGTCATATATGGAAATATAACTATGAAAGCAGTTCTGTCTATGACTGTATAAATTACTGCGTGATTGTATAAATTACTGCATTAATCATGAAGAGCGATACTTTCTAGTACTGATTACTATTTGGCCATTGCAAATTTGAGAGCTCAGAAAAAACTAAAGTTGAGCTATTTGTAATTTTGAATTTGTTTTCTGCCAGGAAATGGTTTTAAATTGTTTGTTTTTGTTTAGGGAAATAAAATTGATCTAATAATTTTTGAGCAGGACCTCTTTTCATGTATTTTCTTCTAACATTATTTTATATTCATTATTGTTCAGATACTGAAATACTGAGAAAAGTTTTCACACCACCAACAACATTGTCATGTGCTTAAAATAAAGACTTTTTCGTATTTGCCATTTTATTTTTCAGCATAACATATAAATAAAAAGAACACAGCCAAAGCAGCAAATGCTGCTCACTGCCGTATGAGCGTGGTCTAACTCCAATTGAAGGTGCATACCTAGGGAAGGCCTTAGAAGCAGATGGTTGCTGTATCAATAATGAAATATTTTAAATATTATGAAACACATTACTTAACTTTAAGCAGTGCTCCACAGCTTTTATAAATGTTTTAATGTTTAACCACCACAAAGCTGCTAAATTATTTATTGTTTAAAGTATGTCATCATCCAGCAGACTTTGCACACTATTTAACAGTTCTAAGCTGTAAGATAATGATTTACTGTTGAAACTGGCAGATATTTTGTGAATCGTGGACCATATATCAGAAAGACAGATTGCATGTCATAGGAGAGTGAGTATTCATTTCAGTTTACAAAAATATTGCCTCTACTGAGATCGAAGTTGTGTTTGACAGTGAAGTTATGTGGTCACGTAGAATATGTCTAGGCGGAACCAAGGTAATTGCTGAATGTTTTTACCAGCCACTTGATTCGATAGTGACAGTCTAGAGTCATCCAAAGAAACTATACGGTCAGTAGCACATAAATACTCAGATCATTCAATATTAGTTGGAGGTGTCTGTAACCTACAGGGTATAGACTGGGACATCTATACGTCTATGGATTCATTGCGGAGAGACTGTGTGTGTGTGTGTGTGTGTGTGTGTGTGTGTGTGTGTGTGTGTGTGTGTGTGTGTGTGTGTAGGGGGAGGGGGCATACCTCTGTGAGGCATCCCGCATGTCCGCTCAAGTCAAAATTGATCCATTACCTTTGGTTTATAGTGACAATGAGAGCCGCCGGCACATTTTACTGATAGGTGGTGTTACACCATGATATTGATGTTGGCCTTGAACCTGCGAGCTGACATGGTTCAAATGCTAATCATTTCTGCAGAAAATACTAGTGTACGTGTTCTGTGAATATGAACGTCCTATCTCTAGTTGTTCAAAGAACATGAGTGCATTGTGTGTTCAAACATTAAGAATTACCTCGAAGAGAACGGTCTATTGACAGACAGTCAACACGGTTTTAGAAAACATTGTTATTGTGAAACACAGCTTTACTCACAAGAAGTGTTGAGTGCTATCAACAAGGAATTTCAAATTGATACTGTATTTCTAGATTTCCAGAAGGCTTTTGACACTATACCTCATAAGCAGCTTGTAATCCTATTCTGTGCTCGTGAATTATCGTCTCAGCTACGCGAGTAGAGTCATGAATTCCTGTCAACAGTTTGTAGTTACTGATGGAAAGTCATTGAGTAAAACAGAATTGATTGCTGGCATTCCCCAAGGTAATGTTATAGGCCCTCTGCTGTTCCTTATTTATGTAAACAATTTAGGAGAGAATATGAGTAGCCATCTCAGGTTGTCTGCAGATGATGCTGCCATTTATAATGTAGTTAAGTCATCAGAAGATCAAAACAAATTGCAAAAAGATTTAGAAAAGATAGCAGTATGGTGTGAAAATTGCCAATTGACCATAAATAATGAAAAGTGTGATATCATTCATGTGAGTACTGAAAGAACTCTGTTAAACATCAGTTACACGAAAAATCAATCAAATTTAAAGGCTGTAAATTCAACTAAGTACCTATGAATTACAGTTATCAACAACTTAAATTGGAAAGAACACACAGACAAAGGTGGGGGACGGTGAACCAAAGACTGTGTTTTGTTGGCAGAACACTTAGAAGATGAAACAGATCTTCTAAAGAGACTGCCTACACCATGCTTGCCTGTCCTCTCTTGGAGTACTGCTGCATATTGTGAGATCCTTACCAAATAGAATTAACAGAGTACTTTGAGAAAGTTCAAAGAAGGGCAGCAGGTTTTGTATTATGGAGAAATGGGAGGGGGGGGGGGGGGGGGAAGTGTGTCACGGGCATGATGCCGGATTCGGTGTGGACATAATTAAAACAAAGGTGTTTTTCTTTGCGACGGGATCTCCTCACGAAATTTCAATCACCATCTTTCTTCTCCGAATGTGAAAATATTTTATTGATGCCGACTTACGTAGGGAGAAATGATCATCATAATAAAATAAGGGAAATCAGAGCTTGCACAGGAAGATATAGGTGCACGTTTTTTCCATGTGCTGTTAGAGAGTGCAATAATAGAGAAATATTGTGAAGGTGGGTTGATGAACCCTCTGCCAGGCACTTACGTGTGATTTGCAGAGTACCCATGTAGATGTATAATGTGCAAATGACAGCAGACAGAGGTTAGTAGAGATTCGTGCGTATGTGAAAAAGATCTACGCACTAATCGTACAACTACGTCTGTCATACCATAGCAAAAGATCTTGCCGAGAACCCGAGAAAAATGTCAAATTGCTAAGTGTGTCTAAGGCTTCTTTTCATCCAGTCATTTGTTGACCAGTATGGTGTGAAAGTTGAAGATAGCAGTTTAAGTTGTAACTTCTGTGTTTAAGAAATCATTCATGGAGGAGAATCGTACAAACATATCATTGTTTGTCCATTGAACGGAATCCCTTATGGACGACATAGTAATAAGCAACCCTAGCATAGAGAAACAACTGAAAGAGTTGAAAACAAATAAGTTGCAATGTCCAGATGGAATCCCAGTTCAGTTTTACAAAGAGTACTCTACAGCATTGAACCTGTACTTAGCTTGCATTGATTGCAAATGTCTCACCCAGTGCAGAGTCCCAAGTGATCAGAAGAAAGAACAGGTGACACCTGTATATAAGAAGGGTAAAGGAACATACCCACAAAATTACTGCCCAATATCCCTAATATTGAAGTCAGTAGCACATAAATACCCAGATCATTCAATATTAGTTGGAGGTGTCTGTAACCTACGGAGTATAGACTGGGACATCTATACGTCTATGGATTCATTGTGGAGAGACTGTGTGTGTGTGTGTGTGTGTGTGTGTGTGTGTGTGTGTGTGTGTGTGTGTGTGTGTGTGTGTGTGTGTGTGTCGGGGGCATACCTCTGTGAGGCATCCCGCATGTCCGCTCAAGTCAAAATTGATCCATTACCTTTGGTTTATAGTGACAATGAGAGCCGCCGGCACATTTTACTGATAGGTGGTGTTACACCATGATATTGATGTTGACCTTGAACCCGCGAGCTGACATGGTTCAAATGCTAATCATTTCTGCAGAAAATACTAGTGTACGTGTCCTGTGAATATGAACTTCCTATCTCTAGTTGTTCAAAGAACATGAGTGCATTGTGTGTTCAAACATTAAGAATTACCTCGAAGAGAACGGTCTATTTCATCCCTAATATCGGTTTGTTGCAGAATCCTTGAACATATTCTCAGTTTGAACACAATACATTTTCTTGAGACTGAAATTCTTGTGTCCACGAATCAGCATGGGTTTACTAAGCATCACTTGTGTGAAACTCAGCTTCCCCTTTCTCATGATACACTGCAAAATACAGATGAAGGGCAACAGGCAGATTCCGTATTTCTAAATTTCTGGAAAGCGTTTGACTTGATGCCAACTTCAGATTGTTAACAAAGGTGTGAGCATATGAAGTTGTTACCAAATCTGTGAGTTTCTCGGAGACTTTTTAAGTAATAGAACCCAGTATGTTGTCCTTGAGAGCAAGTATTCATAAGGGACAAGAGTATCGTCAAAAGTGTCCCAGGGAAGTGTGGTAGAAGTACTATCATCATCTATATACACAAATGATCTTGCGTACGAGGTGGCAGCAGTCTGTGGTTGTTTTCTGATTCTTCTGGGGTGTATGGTAAGGTTGTGAAGTTGAATGACTGAGAAAAAAATTGTAGATGGTGTGTTGAATGACATCTAGCTCAAAATGTAGAAAAATGTAATTTAATGTAAATGAGTAGGGAAAAAATCCACTATGTTTGGATACAGCATTAATAGTGTCTGCTTGACACAGTCGTGTCTATTAAATGTCTTAAGCATAACATCACAAAGCGATATAAAAAAATGAACAACCGTGAAAGGATTGCGGTAGGGAAGGCGAGTTGATCAGCTGTGGTCTATTGGGAGAATTTTGGGAAAATGTGGTTCATCTGTAAAGGAGACTGCATATAGGATGCTAGTGCAATCTATTCTTGAGTACTGCTCAAGCATTTGGGATCCGTATCAGGTCGGATTAAAGAAAGAAATTGCATCAGTTCAGAGACACACTGCTATATTTGTTACCAGTTATTTCGAACGACATGTAAGTGTAATGGAGGTACTGTAGGAACTCAAATGGGAGTGTAGTGGAGGTACTGTAGGAACTCAAATGGGAGTCCATGGATGGAAGACAACATTCTTTTCAAGGAACAATGTTGAGAAAATTTATAGAACTGGCATTTGAAGCTGTCAGCAGAACAATTCTGCTGCCACCAACATACATTTTGTGTAAGGACCACAAAGAAAAGATATGAGAAATTAGGGCATTTACAGAGGCATAGAGACAGTCATTTTCCCCTTGCTCTATTTGTGAGTGGAGCAGGAAATCAAATGACTAGTAGTGGTACAGCGTACCCTCTACTGTGCTCTGTATGGTGGCTAAGTCCCAGGCTCAGAGTGAGTGCTAAAGTTAATAAACAAGACTATGTAGAGCTCCCAAACTATGCAGTTAAATAGAGGTTTTTGCAGTTACGATGGTTACTTACAGAATAGTGAAAACTGATTTTTATGGTACTTTTACAGTGTAATGGCGCAATAGTTTTAATTTTATGCATAACCACCTCAAAGCTTCTAGTTTTGACAATAGGGCCTATGTGTTATATGTGAGTGCAGGCTTTCTTAGCGAATTTCATATATGAAATCTTCACGGGTTGTCAGCCGAGTAGTGCCATCGTCTCGTAGCAATGTCTCCATCATCTTCAAACGAAGTGTCGGGATATCGTCGGTCGCGGGCTGATATCTCTGCTGGACTGCTCTCCGCTTCCTGCTGCTGGCCAATCGTGCACCTGCGGAATTGCCCGATGCGCCTGGAGCGGCAGGTGGTGGGGCAGACGCGTGTGCAGGGTTCGTGTCCCGGCATTCGTCTGTGTCTGCTCCGTCCACGGCCCTTGGTGGAACGGAACATTCTTCTCTGATTTTCCTGATTGCAGGCTCCCAAGCTGTGCTGAGATGGTAGCCACTGTCGCGGTTGATTAGGTTGTCGTGTAACCGTATTCTATGGACTCTTTGATCACTTAGTCCCAAAATCCGTTTGTACTGCGTATTTTCTTTGTGTCCTTGAAATCGAAGGTGTGCTTCTCATCAATACTATGTTCTGCTACAGCAGATTTGTTGGTCTGACCCAAGCGTACATGCGTGATGTGTTCATTGCGACGCTGTGAGATGCAATGCTGCGTCTGTCCTATATATTGCATCCCTCATTCGCATCCGATCTAGTACACACCAGGTGCCGTCAGACCTAGTGGATGCTTGGTTGAACCTTGAAGGTATTTGATTTTTCCTGCTGGGCGGAAAACGGTCTTCACTTTGTTTCTTGAGACTTCTAGTGATCTTGGCCCTTGGAGGACCTGCGTATGACGAACGCATAGCCCATTACTTCGTCTTCATCCGCGCGCTCTTCTTGTGGTCGGTCTTCAGAGCTCTCCTTATTTGTGTCTCACTGTATCCATTTTTCTTGAAGGTGTCCTTGAGGTGTTGCAATTCTCGTGGCAAATTTGCCTTATCGCAGATGGACCTGGCCCTGAGCACTAAGGTGTTGAGTACAGAATTGCGTTGTGCAGGGTGGTGGCAGCTGTTGGCATTAAGATAGAGGTCCATGTGTGTTTTCTTTCTGTACACTGTGTGTCCCAGTGTGCTGTCCATGTCTCTTGTGATCAGGATATCCAGAAAGGGTAAGCTTCTGTTCTCTTTTATCTCCATGGTAAATTTGATATTTCCATGTATACCATTGATGTGTTGATGGAACTCGAGCAGTTTGTCCCTGCCATGTGGCTAAACTACAAAAGTATCATCAATGTATCTGTAGAAGGCTTTTGGCTTGTGTTTAGCAGTGTCCAGTGCTAGTTTTTCAAAGTGCTCCCGGTATAGGTCGGCTATGCCTGGTGCTAGGGGGGAGCTCATAGCTACACCATCTATCTGTTCGTAGAACTTCCCACCACATTTGAAATAGGTGGTGGTTAGCACATGGCGAAAGAGCTTGATGATCTCCTCCTCAAAGTGTTCTTCGAGTAAAGCCAGGGAGTCTTCTCTTGGTACTCGTGTGAATAAGAATGTCACGTCAAAGCTGACTAGTAGGTCTTCATTTTCCAGCCGCGTGCCCTGTAGTACCTTCATAAACTCAGCCGGGTTTTTCACATGGTGTGGACCGTAACCCACAAAGGGTTTTAACATCTGTGATAAATGCTTAGCAATACCATATGTCGGCGAGTTAATAGTGTTCAGAATAGGTCGTAATGCGATGCCTTCGGCCCTTTGGGAGGCCATAGAGACGTGGTGGTGTCAGTGCCCTCGGGTACAGCTTCCTGATGATATTCTTCTCTAGTCCCGGATTGAGGAGCGTCTCAACGGTGTTGTGAGTCACTGTTGTGGTGGGGTTCTTACCTAGTTGTTTGTAGGCAGGATCCTGCAGGAGGGCGTTGATTTTTTGCCAACAGTCTTCTGATTTAATCTGCGCCATCGCATTCCCTTTGTCTGCAGCTAAGACCACTGTGTCCTCCCTGAGTGCCCGTAGTGCCTTTTGTTCTGCTGCCGAAATTCAGAGGAGAATTTGGCACTTCAGTTGTGCCAACAGTTAGTTTTACATCTACTCTTTCTCGATGTTAGAGCTGGATTAAACATTGCTTACAAGGGTGATGCAAATGACAGCCAGAGGGGGCTCAGCTATGAAAAGAAATGGCATCCCAGACCATCACTCCTATTTGTCATGCTGTATGGCGGGTGGCAGTCAGGTTGGTATCCCACAGCTGTCGTTGAAGACAATTCTACTCCAGTCAATGAAACTCCATGCTGAAGACATGTCTGGAGACACCCCAGACATAGGGGTATACCAACCTGACTGTCACCCACCATACAGCCTAACAATCAGGAGTGATGGTCTGGAGTACCATTTCTTTTCAAAGCAGGGCACCTTTGGTTGTCATCCACAGCATCCTTACAGCACAACAGTATGTCAACAATATCTATGCTCTGGTATGTTTCCCTTCATGGCAAGCCATCCTGGGCCTAAATTTCAGCAAGATAAAGCTGCCTGCACACGCAGAGTTTCTACTGCTTGTCTTCATGCTTGCCAAACCTTACCTTGGCCAGCAAGGTGGCTCATTCCACAAACGAGAATGTGTGAAGCATTATGGGCAGGGCCCTTCAAACAGCTCAGGATTTTGACAATCTAATGTGCACATTGGACAGAATTTGGCATAGGATCCCTCAGAAGGACATCAAACAACTCTATCAATCAGTGTCAAGCTGAATAACTGCTTGCATAAGGGCCAGAAGTGGACCAACACATTATTGATTTGCTCAATTTGTGAAGCTCTTTCATGTGAATAGATCATCAAATTTTTCTGAAATTGTAATCATTTGTTGGAGTGTACATGTGCATTACACCTACCAATTTCTGTCCCATTTGGATAATTCCTTTATGTGTTTTTTTTCCTTTTTTATTATATAGTATATTAACTATTGGGTTAGGGAAGCAGATTATCTGCTTCACTTTTATTAAAAATTTGAATGATCCCAGCCAGTGCAAGACCCTCAAGTTTAAAATGTTGGCATGACTACTGGAGGATTTAGGATCAATTGCATTCCTATCCACTCCTAGCCTTTGTGCAGTGGCTTAATCATGGGGTGATTCCTCATCGTATGTCTGTGTGCAAAATGTATTCATATGTATGAGGCATGTTTTTTAAGTAAGTACAGTTTTGAAATTAAAAAAAAAAAGACGTGCTAAGATATCTCAATAATTTTATTTTTACCTGAAAGCCTGTACCTTAATCTACTTTTCTACATAATTTCCATCAATATTGAGGCTCTTGTCATAATGTTGTACCAGTTTTTGAATACCCTCATCATAGAAGTCTGCCGCCTGACTTGTTAACCACTGCATCACCACTGTTTTGACTTAGTCATCGTCTTGAAGACGCTAACAGCCCAGGTATTTCTTGAAGTGCAGGAACAGGGGCACAAGATCGGGGCTGTATGGAGGATGATCTAGAGTTTCCCATCGAAAAGATGTGATGAAATCTTTGGTCTGATTCGCCACATTCGGACAGGCATTGTCTTGCAGCAAAACAGTGCCCTTGCTCAACTTCCATGGACTGTTGATTTTATTCTGGTGTGACGTAGGCCACCCACGTTTCATCACCCGTAACAATTTGGCTTAAGAAATCATCACCGTCGTTGTGGTACCGCTCAAGCAAAGTCAATGTACTGTCTAAATGTTTGGTTTTGTGCACATCCGTCAACATTTTCGGTACCCAACGTGCGCACAATTTTCAGTAATTCCAGTGCTCGGTCACAATTCCATACAAAACACTACGAGAAACATTAGGAAAGTCATCCCACAAGGAGGAAATCATAAAGTGTCTGTTTTCTCTCACCTTATTGTCCACTTCCTGCACCAAACTTTCATTAACAACCGAAGGACGCCCACTCCGTTGTTCATCATTCACATTTGTGCGGCCGTCTTTAAATGCTCTCACCCACTTTCTTACCATTCCATCACTCATAATTTTTTCTCTGTAAACTGCACAGATCTCACGATGAATATCGATCTCTTTTAGGCCTTCAGCACTAAGAAATCTTATAACAGCCTGTACTCCACAGTCAGCGGGACTCAGGATTATCGGAGTACTCAGTACACAACATAAACAAGGAAGAATCAGACTGTAATGGCATCAGTGCATAGATTAAGGTACAGGCTTTCATGTAAAAATAAAATTATTGAGAAATCGTAGCACGTCCTTTTTTTTTCTTTTTTTTTTAATTTCAAAACGGTACTTACTTTAAAAAACATGCCTCGTAAATTAATCTGCTTACTACACCATTTCTTGCCCATATTTAGAGTATCTTTTCAATAACTGTCGGCAATCAGTCAGGCATTTTGAGATGCAAAGAGGTTACTTTTGGAAATGGTTGTGCCAGATATTGATGTTTGATTTCCAAGGCTGGAGTAAGCGTATCCTGGCTTCTTAAGACCCCCAGAAACATTACAGACTTGATTTAATTTAAAGAGAATACACTTCCAATACAAAAATTTAGTTGTATTTGTATAAACTTATAAATATGTAGCATGATTTTATCATAGTAAATACTGATCATTCAAGAGGAGGTCATTTGTTTGAGTTTTGACTTTTTAACACATTTACATTCTTAAGAGCACAGGTGTATGTGATACAAAATGCATTGAGCATCTATGAGGGAAGGAATTGAGTATCTGCTCCAATTTCCTCATCTCACTGCAAACACTACTGTGTGGAAACCTGAGGGAATAAGCATGCAGATATACCAGCTAAGGCAGCCACGACGGGACACAGTGTGACACAATGCTATGCCCTTGCAGGTTGTCACCTCACTTATTGATCAGAATGCCATTCCACTATGGGAGAAGGAATGGTTTTTGGTGAGTGACAGTTTACTGTGGTTGGTGAAAGGCAACTGCCTGACCTTTTCGTGTCTTGTACAAGCCACTTCAGTGGGATGAAGTTATTTTGACACTTCTCTGAATAGGGAAAGCCCCTTTAATGCGTGACTTAATACTGTGGTGGGAGAAAGTCTGAAAGTGTGATACTTATGGCATGTGAATCACTGTATACCGCGTTTTAACAGTGCATGTTATATTTTGGCCAAAGGCAGAACCAAACTTTAATGTGGAAAGACCACCCACAAAGATTTTAGGATGGAGGTTTTAATGTGTAGCAGAGTGACTGGCTCATCCTTTTAGTCCAGTAATCAGTCATTCATGCTTAAGGCAATATTATTTTAGATTTTACTGAGTTCAGTTTATCATTTTTTTGCTCTAGTCCTAACAGGTAACATCATGTTTTTAATGACGAGATAGGGGGAGGGAGGAGTTGAATGCAAGAATCATATTTTATTTTTTGTAGTTAAGTTCTCATGAACATTTGTATCATTTTATGAATTTTAACCACGTTCGTCAAAGAAAATTTTAGTGTGGACATCAAAGACTTTACTATTGAGTGCTTTTGTGCGCGCGCGCGCGCACACACACACACACACACACACACACACACACACACACACACACACAACCATCATTATTATTTCAGAATGAATTTTTCACACTGCAGGGGAGTGTGTGCTAATATAAAACTTCTGTGTGCCATACGAGACTCTAAATTTAGACCTTTGCCTTTCACAGGCAAATGCTTTACCAACTGAGCCACCGTAGCACAAGTTACGACCTATCCTCACAGCTTTACTCTGCCAGTACCTCATCTCCTACCTTCCAAACTTCACAGAAGTTCTCCTGCAAAACTTGGGAGTAGCACTATTGAAGAAAGTATATCATGAAGAGAGGCTTAGGCACAGCTTAGGTGATGTTCCTAAAATGAATTTTTCACTCTGCATCAGAGTTTGCACTAATATGACATTTCCTGACAGGGCTGCTAGTCGCACAAGTTTTGTAGGAGAACTTCTGTGAAGTTTGGAAGGTAAGAGATGAGGTGATGGTGGGAGTAAAGCTATGAGTACTGGTCGTGAGCTGTGCTTGGATAGCTCAGTTGGTGGAGCATTTGTCCAGGAAAGGCAAAGCTCCAGATTTCAAGTCTCAGTCCAGCACACAGTTTTGATCTACCAGGAAGTTCCATCATCATTGTTTTGTCACCTGTTAAATGGAAAAATTGCTGAATATTTGAAACTGAGTTTCCAAAAACAAACTCTGTATTCTAACCAATACTTCAAGGATGACAGATTGAGCTGGCTCTGAGGTAACATTCTAGACTTGCATTTGGGGGAATGATCCTGTCCGAACATCAAGATTTAGGTAGATTTTCAATGCTTTCCCTAAAGCAATTAGGAGATTTCAGGAGGTTTCCTTTGAGAAGTACTTGAGTGATCTTCTCCTCAACCTATCCTTCCACTTACTGGTGAGGAATTGATTTTACTTTTGCCCCTCCCCATCAAAAACATAGTAAAGGAAGCAGTTGGAACATGCTTTCCTGTTACCAGCCAAAAATCTGCAGTTGAATGTATAACCAGTCCCCTATGCCATGAATGAGCACCATACCTTTGAATCCTTTATATGTTGATCCTTATGTCACTGTTATTTATACTTTTCACTGTTTCATGTAGATTGTTGTAAAATGTTTCCTTCAGTAGTAACTCACCACCTTCGTTCGTTGATATGTATCATTATGTGATCAGTACATATCGTACACTTGTCCTGAAACATACTGTCCCAAGTCTCTTAGATAAAGGCTTGTATAAGTGTTGACATTCAGAGCAAGAATGAAGTGGCTTCAAACCCTGTTGGCAGTGAGATCATTAGAAATTGAACATAAGCTTTTATTGGACAAGGGTGGGGAGGGAGGATGGCTACATCCAGTAAATATCTATGCATTTCAAAATGAGCAATAAAGGAAATCCAAGAGAAATTAAAATGTGGATCGCTGTGCTTCTTGCTCTGTAGATTGTAGTCAATTGATTTTTGTGTATTGTTAAATAACATTGCCACTCCTTTCTTTGCTCAATGTGCTCCCCCATTCCCCCAGAGTATGAAAGTGTGTAGCATTCACATATTTTCATCACATCAGATTTGTATCACCTGACTTTGGCTACCCAAAGTGTATCTAATCTGTACTGCTATATGTCCCAATCTGTTGATTTCGAGTCATGTTCTCACAGTACAGGATACATTTTTTGTTTGCCATAGTGTCATCTCTAGATCAGTTTAACAATCTTTTAGTTCACTTCTTCTTGCTGAGTTTCATTTAGAGGGATAGTTATTAGCCTATAGTCTCAAAGGCCATGGTAAGGATCTTCACAGCTAGCACAATGCTATATATCCTCGGACAATACTTACTGCTTCACTTGTCTTCTAAGGCAGCTTCTTGTATATATGGCTAGAGAGTATCCCACATCATCACAAGAATGGGAATTGAAGATGGTCCTAGCTTCCATTTGATTCCACTTTATCCTCTTCTACTGTAAATATTGCTTGTTCACCACCATGTGCAATTATGTTTTAGGGAGTTTTCCTTCATTAAAAGTGGATTGAGGAACCATTTTTGCATTTTCACTAGTATTTTTTAGAGATTGCATACATCCAAAAATTTCTGTCTCTTTTTCCCAGGGATATTTTCTGAGCGTTTTGTTATAAGGGGCCTATGGTCCCCATTGGCTCATTGCAGGGTAATGATGTAATTGAGAGTTGTGTGGTTTTGTTACCTTGGTCACTTTTGTTTTTGTGAAAATACTTTCACAACAGTGTGAGCCCAGGAACACAGGTCAACAATGAAAATCTGACTGAGTTGAAAACAGCCGTTTCCTATATATTTTGGACTGTAAAAAAACAAATTTTACGTTTAAACCACTACATTACCTCTTATTTCTGAGATATACTATATAACTCTGTTTTTATACTATGTAAGTGTGGGGTGTTTCATTACATTAAATACCAATATACATCTTATTTAGTTCTTATGTAAAACTTGTCTGCATTCTTGCCTGTTTTCAGATTACTTGCAGTGAAATTATGAAAGGCCTTTTATTCTTCCAGCTTGATTCTGTGAGTGGACTTTCATAAAAAAGCCACATCATCATGAAAATGTGTAAAGCATTCTGGCCATTTCTGCTATATCTGTGGAACTGTAATATTTGTCAACCAGAAATATCTTATTATTTCATTACTAAACACAGCTTACCACCATTATTTTGGTGTAAAATGAGATGATCAGGCATACCGCCCCTATGATTTGAAGGTAGCACACCAGTCATATGGATAACAGCTATTTCTGTGTGATACTCCTATTAACAAAGGTCTATGAAGAAAGAAGAGGTTGAACATTACATACACCAGTATCCGGTCAGCTATCCATATGAGTATTGGATGCCTGTAATGAACCAAGGAATTACAGTCTGGAGACAGATGTCAATGAAGCCAAAATGGAAGAAACATCTCATCCAATACTCTTTGCTTTAATATCACAGTGTCCTAATTTTACAGCTGTATCAAAAAGAGCCACACAGGCTAACTTAAGGTGATATAAATGATTCAATTCGTAACCTTGACCTAGCACAAAACAAGGATGAGTTTCTAGGCTGAAAGAGTGGAATCTTTTAGAACCACTTACTAATGCATCAATGTACAGGACACAGGGGAAAGATTGCATTCAATATTTATAAAGAAGAATAACCAAAATGTCTGCTGTAATGTGAGTAGTTTTATGCCAGATTTGAATGTGGTGCAGCCAATGTAGGACATGAGATTATTCATAGATGCATCAAAGCTTAGTTTAAAACCTGTGTTGCTCCATAGTGAGAATTGTATGCCTTTAATTCCTGTCGGCCACAATGTCAATATGAAGGAAACATATGCCAATACGAAATTGCTTCTGGCAGTGGTTAATGCAAAGACAATAACTGGCAGATCTGTGGAGGCCTCAAGATGACTGCAATACTGTTGGGTAAGCAGTTAAGATACACAAAACACTGCTGTTTCCTGTAAGTGGAACAGTTGGCTTAAATCTGCTGTATACACCAAAAAATACTAATCTCCAAGGGAAACTCTTTGACATGGGTATAAGAACATCCAGCTTGGCTAGCTGATAGATTGGAATAAAATTATTATGCTACTTGTAAATATCAAACTTGGCCTCATGAAGAAATTCATAAATGGAGTGAATAGTGATGGAGATGCTTTAAAGTATGTGAGAGACAAATTTCCATGGCTGAGTGAGGCAAAGTTGAAGGAAGGAGTCTTCATTGGTCCTGAAATTCGTAAAATGTTTGTAGGTCAAACTCTGACTTAGTCCTCCAGGGCACTGAGAAACAATCATTGGAAGAAAATTGTTGAGGCTTTCGTGGCCACTTGTTGACAAACTGCCTACTGAGACCGACCACGTAATAAAATTCGCCGACACGGAAGTTCTGGCTGTGGAGAAGCACTATCACATGCGCTTGTTCAGAGAAGCTGTGGAAATACAAAAACACGCGAACAGTTTGAACAAGAAAGAGGAAAGCCTTAAGGTAAACAGATCCTGGCTTCCCGTACTGCAGCGAACGACCGTCGCAAGTAGCAAGAGGAGAACCGCACCAGAAATGACTGCGGAGAAGCCCTTGGACATTGGCGTGCCAGGTGCATATAGTCTGCGCCCGCGAGCTCGGCTCCAGTTTGCCACCGGCAATGGAGGGTGAAGCTTTGACAATGCCAGCCACTCGTGCTGGCGAAACGTCAGAAAAATCATTAGATGAACGTCGGCCGAAGAACCCGAGACAGAAGCCAGTAGGCAGTTTGTCAATCATTGGAAGCCTTTAATAGTGTTGTGCGTGGATTCTTGGGGTAACAGAAGAGCTGCAGATTCTGTTGCGCTAGTGAACAGCACGCTGGACAAGTATAGTCATGTCACAAAAAATGCACTTTCTCCATTTGCATTTAGATTTTTTCTGGAGAACTGCAGTGCAATGATTGAGTGATAGCATGATCAACAGGTCCACCAAGAATGATGGAATGAAGATACCAGAATTGATGGAACTGTTCTATGCGTGCAGACTATTGTTGGACGTAGCTTCAAAATGCTTCAGCATAGGATCACAGTAAAGAGAAAGTACCCTCCTCCAAAGAGTCCATGTCTGTGTTTCACGTATTTTTTTGTATTCATTTCTGTTGATTTTTGTTAAGTTGAATGTAGTTTATTTAAATCACATTCTCATTTTAAAAAAATGTTCAGACTTTTGTGATAGTTTCACATAAAACTGTTAAATGTTACATTTCACTGACCTTATATTATCATGCATCTCCAAAACTAGAACAGGTAAAAGACGTAATAACAGATTCTTTTTCTGTGACTCCAAATTAGTATAGTTCCACATCCTTCATTAAGGCCACAAAAAAATTCTTCTTTTGTCAACTTGTGTAATACGCAGTCACACAACATAAATTACAAAACATGGAGTAAACCAACCACCCTCAGATGCAAAAGGACTGTGATTGGTTTCCATAATTGTGAGAACATCTCAGCATATCATTGGTGATCCACTATTCCTTTGCATTCAGTGAACCCATCAGGAGATGCATACAAGCCAAAACTTTATCATTTAATCTAACCATACTGCTGTGTATCACTGTTAACATACACCTAACACTGCCAGAACAACATATTCGAAACAAAATTAATCATCATAGTTTTTAAAAAACATGTGAACAAGTCAATAAATAATAATGTGCTAGGCTTTGATGGAATTTAAATTCAATTTTACCGGGAGTACTCTGTGGCATTGGCCACTGTCTTAGTCCACATTTATTGTCAGTCTCTTGTGTAGCGAAAAGTCCATAGTGACTGGGAAAATGTGCAGGTTACTCCCATATGTAAGAAGGACAAAAGAACAATGTGCAAAATTATCTACCAATATCAGTCAATCAGTCTACATCCACATTCACAGCTCTGCTGAACAAGACACCTTATGACGCATGGTAGAGGGCACTTCGTGTACCACTGTCATCTGCCCCCTTTCCTATGCCATTCAAAAATGGTCTGTGAGAAGAAAGTGTGTTGGTCAGCATCTGTGTGATCTCGAATGTCTGTAATTTCACCTTTATAGTCTTATTGTGAGAGACTGATGACCTCAGATGTTAAGTCCCATAGTGCTCAGAACCATTTTCTTCTTGTGAGAGATACATAGGAGGAGCCAATATCTTGATTGACTCTTCTAGGTCCATAAACTTTCAGAATATGGTCTTTTTGAGAAATATATGTAGCAGGAAGTAATACACTGGCCAAAAAATTAGGGAACATAATTTTGGGTGTCTGTCATATTCCATTGAGCAATAATTGAGGAGTGAGTATGTTACCAAATTATATCTTTATCTTGCACAAATTAAGTACACAACAAAACATTACTACATCCTTATTGATTTACATAAGACATATCCGACTGGTGTCAAAAATGAGATGGAAACAATCATTCATTCCATCCTCCTGGGTGCTTTCATTGGACTTTGGGAACTTCAATAACATGCATGCTCTCAGTGAGTATTTATCACTGCCAGACACCTACATTGCAAGTCCCGTATGAGTCTATGGAGTTCTCATGTTATCCGTCCCAGTTCTTTAATGAGAGCCTTTAAGAGTTTGTGAAGAGTCTGTGGTAGAATAGGACTCCCACAAACACTTCTATCAAGCATGTCCCACTCATATGCAATAGGGTTTACGGCAGAACTCATTTCTGGCCATTCCATTACTTCATTGTCCAGGTTTCCAGACATTTCTGGAGAGAATTGCCATGTGGACCCTGTCATTATTGTTCATGAGAAGGAATGCAGGCCCACCACTGTATTGCAGCAGCCGCCACCACCACATGGCCCAGCAGGATCTGATTGATGTACTGTCAGGTGGTAAGGCAACCATGGATGACAACAAATGACATTTGTACAGCTGTCAACACTGATGCCTCCCCACATCATCAAGAACCTTACCCAAATCTGTCAATTTCCTGGAAAACATTTGGCAAGTACTGCTTACCACGGCATCTCCTCTTACGAAAACGGCTACCACCAAGCATCAGAGGACATCTGGACTTGTTTCTGAATAACATATTTTGCTGGTGACGAAGTTGCCAGTTGACATGGAAATGGCAGAACGGAAGGCGAAATGTGAGATGTTGTCTTTTGAAGTGGGGTAATTGAACAGGACATCTGGCCTGTAAGGTCCTTTCTCATAACGTATTCCTTACAGAATGATTGGACACAATGTCTCCAGTGGTCCTTTTGAGATTGTCTTGCAGTACCTAGCCATACACTGCCACAATGCAGAGATGGCTAGGTATCAGTCTTAAAGTGGGGTTGTAATGCATTGGCAAACTTGCCCAGCTCACCTTGTGTACTGACCTGTATCCCTGTAATGTTTCCATGATCTAGGATGAGAGATTGAGAGACACTGATGTCTGTAGCAACACGGTGGTAAGTCAGTCCTCCTTGGATCAGACTGCCCTTGCAACTTACACTGCATTAAGGTGTCCATGAGAGCTGGCTGATTCATGCGCCGATTGCTTACAGTCCCTTAAATAAGCCTCATTGATGTGCCATCGGTGAACACAGTATAATGCTGGGAAGTAGGCTTCTTAGTGGAGAACACTCTTCGAGTGTTCGTCATTTCAGTGTTATGATTCAGCTCCAGGGAGTTAACTGGAGCCAAATTCACCGAATTATAGTTTGGTTGGAACTGCAAAAGAGGCAGAGTTAATTCATAATTATAAACTGTGATGAACTTTTTTTTTTTTTTGGGGGGGGGGGGGTTGAAAGGACAATAAAGAAGGTATGGAGTCCTCCTGGGACTGTCTTTCAATTAGGAATAATTGACAGATTTTGCAGCATGTGCTTGGTTGAATACATTGTCTACAAATGACAGCTGCTGTCAGTCAGCTGGAGAATGCTGCAACACCGGTACTCAGTTTCGTCTGAGAGGTCCCCTGATACTGTAATGTATAACAGCCAACAGATGATGAATGACTTTAGTTGTCCCATATAGTGAAAATGGAGACCCCAAGCTATGCACTAAGACCATGTGTATCATCTGTATCAACAGACATTTAACATACGAGACATTGATACACATGTTCCTCAAATTCTTGGTTGACCATTCTTAGAACATACACTCTCGAAATTTTAACCATTTAACATCGGGTGTCATTAATTTGCATCATACCAATGCCTCTACTAAGTGTGAAGTCAACTATTTTCGAGCACCAGTGCCAATAGATGCAAACTCTTCACAAAGCTACAAACGCTTCTGCCGTGTGCTGTCATGTCTTGAGTGTTTCGGGTACTTTTAGAATGATATAATTTTTAATTTTTTTTCTTCCATGAAGAAATTTATTGAGGCATTAAAGGGTTAATCCTAAACTACATGGAACCCAGAATACTTGTCTTGTAGTATCTGTCAGTGGAGTTGGCTGATTATTTCATACATACTAAATCAACCTTTAACGGAATGCATTGCTCATCTTTGGATCTAGTACAATTACCAGGCTGATGAGCAATATTCAAATATTGAGCAAATGAGGGTTTTGTAAGTTACTTCCTTTGTTGGTGGACAGAGAGAGAGAGAGAGAGAGAGAGAGAGAGAGAGAGAGAGAGAGAGAGAGCTGTTATCCAGAAACCAGAATGCCTTTAGAAATCATCACTTGTGTGTTTTCACTCAAAATATGCTGCAAACCGTGGATGCATGTGAACAGGCATATTCTATGTCCTGGATTTCCAGAAATTGTTCAACAGTGTACCACACTGTAGACTGCTGACAGAGATCTAACTATATGGAATAGGTTTTCAAATATGTGTTTCGGACACTTTTTGAGTAATACAGCCCAGTACCTTGTCCTGAACACCAAGCATTCATCAGAGACAAATGTAATTTCGAGAGGATACCAAGGTAGTGTGATAGGTCCATATGTGTTTTCTATGTATATAAATACAGTGTGTTTGTGTAAGAGTGTGCACAAATGCAACATGCAATAGAGAATGCGCCACTAAACAATTTGAGGTAAGGAATGTGGGGTCTGAGAAGGCAGCTTAAGGTGATATGTAAGTAAACTTCTCTACAGCAGTGTGTAGCATTACTGTTTCCCAGATTATTTATGACTCACATGCATACAAGTTTACACGTACTGTGCTGTTTATTTAGAAGCATGAGTACTTAACGAATAGCAATTACACCCACATCACTCCCAACGAGTCCATGAAGTGTTTGTGACTGACTTGGCATTAAGGGTCGAATTGTGTCAGCGGTTGCTCCAAGGATTAATCAACCAGATTTTACTCTAAATTGTGCTGTTTACTGATGAGACCTTATTTGATTGTGGTGGTATTTTGAACAGTTGGAATAGTCGTGTGAGTTGAGGAAAACCCTCGCATTGTAGTAGGGTCACACCATCAAGTACGTTTTGCTGAGAATACCTGCTGGCATTGTAGGCCGTAATCTCATTGGGCCATATCTTCTATCTGGCCATCTAAATGGCCACGTATACTTGAGGTTCGTGCAAAGAGTTTTTGGAGGATGTACCCTTGGCTGTTCATGAGAGGTTGTGGATACAACATGACAGTGCACCGCCTCGCTTCAGTGCTGTTGTCTCTGCAACCATCTCAATGCTGTATTTCCTGGTCACTGGATTAGAAGGGGGGGCGGGGGGTGTCCCCATTCCGTGGCCTGCAAGGTCACCTAATCTGAATTCCCTTGTTTATTTCCTATGGGGTCGTCTGAAGTCACTTGTGTATAAGGTGCCAGCGGATACCGAGACGGAATTAGTTACCAGAATTGCAGCTGCCTGTGACATGATTCAAAACACACACGCGATATTTGTCAGGGTGCATCAGAATCTTGTTCGCTGATGTCATGCTTGCATTGAGGTTGATGGCCATCAGTTTCAGAAGATTTTGTAAGATACGATACAAATGGTACATTCATTGTGGCAATGATGGTATTTGCAGTTAACTGTAAGTAATGTAATAAAAAAAGTGTACAGTAATGTAATCTTCTTCTATTATTTATTCCTATTACCTCCTGAAGCTGGATTCTCAGACCCCAGGTTCCTTACCGCAAATTGTTCAGTGGCACATCCTCTATGTCCTGTTAATTTTTGCACACTCTCACCCTGTATATGTTGGATCAGGTGGTCAACAGTAATACTGTTCGCTAGCAATTCTTTTATGTGTGGGGGAAGACAGCAGAACAGTTCTGCCACCTCCAGCGATCATATCACATAAGGACAGGTTAAGAGAATTTAGGGCTCATACAAAGGCATAGAGGCAATTACTTTTCTCTTGTTCCACATGCGAGTGGAACGAGGAAAAGGATGACTACCAGTGGTAGAAAGTATCCTCCACCATGCACTATGCAGGGTGATTTTTTTCACCTTGTACGAGTCCCAGGGATTGATCGATGAGAGGATACGGGACAAAAAAGGTCTAATGAACTTGTGTCTGGAAATGCATGGTTTTTATGTTTTCTTCAAACTATATCTCCCATAATTAAATTCTCTCTCTGCAGTGGAGTGTGCACCAATATGAAACTTCCTGGCAGATCAAAACTGTGTGCCAGACCGAGACTTGAACTTGGAACCTTCAATCTGCCAGGAATTTTCATATCGGCACACAGTCCACTGCATAGGGAAAATTCATTTTGGAAGCATCCCCCCAGCCTATGGCTAAGCCATGTCTCTGCCATATACTTTCTTCCAAGAGTGCTTGTCCCACAAGTTTCACAGGAGAACTTCAGTGTAGTTTGAAAGATAGGAGATTAGGTTCTGATTGAAGTAAAGCAGTGCTTGGGTACCTTAGTCGATGAGCACTTGCCCATGGAAGGCAAAGGTCCCGAGTTCGAGTCTCAGTCCAGCACACAGTTTTAATTTATCTCCATGTCTGCACCTTAGCTACTTTGCGGGTTGGTAAAATAGTTACAGTGCTGGATTTGTATTTGGGAGGAGGTGCTTCAAATCCTCATCTGACCATGTATTAAGATTTTCCATGATTCTTATAAATCACTTGTCTTAGAATTCTTATGAGACGAGGAAGTTTTTTGTAGATTGATTCTTCCATTATTGAGAAATTTTCTGTTGTGGTTTACTCGTGTTCTTAATTAGTCTGCCGTGCTACATATTTTAGTCTTAACAGTGAAGATGCCTGTACATTGTTTTTCTTTTTCAGATTTACATCAAGAAACAGGTTAATGTATACTGAGAGATAATTTGTTATATTTAAATTGGGAACCTTTTGCAGTTACATAATTGTTTGAAGCTGCAGGGCAGCTTTTATTAATCCAAATGTTGTGGTTCATCCTTGTGTTGACAGTCTGAAATGACTTGTTTGTTGTTGGTCAGACTCTTGGCTTCTTGAAAATATCTGGTCTATCTTTTGCTTTTCCAGGTGCAACATTCAAAGATGAGCAAATTCTTCACAAAAGCTGGGTGATTGAGATGTTCTACAGTATTAGTCCCAGATATGTCATAATTCTTAAACAAGTAGTTGTCACTTCTTGCTGAATATACCAGACGTGGAAGCTATTGTACCATTGTAAGTATTCATTCTTCTATTGTCATTTTGTACTTACGTGGATCCTCCATTTCGTAACTGTTACAGTAGTTGCTCTATCGCCTTGTCTTCGTTTCATATGAACGACGTGTGTCTCCTTTTAGAAGATATCGAGATACTTTTTTTGAGACAATCTGCTGTGTGTACCTAATGCACCGTCTTTCTCTCCATTATTACAGCCGATTGCATAACATGGAAAATATTATTTTTTTCATTAGAAATTGTGATAGATTTAGTTCAGTGTTAACCCGTTACTAAATTCATTTTTGCGAATTGGATCATGAGTAGTAATTGATTAGATTGATTTATCTGCTTTAGTTGTAAATGATATATTTTGTTGCATGGCTAGTTTCTGAGACTACTGCTCAGTTAACGGATACAGCGCATCATATGGTTTGTCAATTCATGGGTGCGGGATGGGAAAACCATTTAATCACAAAAGATCTAACTCATACACAGACAGCCTTACAAAAAACTTTAGAATGTTTTCTCTGAAAACTGTCTTAAGGAACCAATTCTACAGTCCACATGTAACAGAAATATTTTTGAGCTCATGGGTATAAATAGCTCTGACTTTACTGACAGTGTCAGGAAAGAAGCAGGGATTTGTGACCATTGTGCTGTTAGAGTGACGTTGGTTGACAGTGGCCTGGGTATGACTTCAGGTCATGGCTGGTTGTGATTGAGGAAGTTCTGATGATGGCATGATGGTGCATCAGAGACATCCTATGTCCTCATGTTTTACCTCACATATGACAGTATCTTGGTGCCACTTACTAATGTCGCATATGCATGCGCATTTATGGGGTATTTTGACATGACAGTGGCCCGATGTGCACTGGGAATGTGAGGGCAGATGTACTCATTGCCAAGGATCTGGTCAACCACATCAAACCAACACAAGGTAGTTAGACATATAGTACACCAAACACATCAAAAACTCCTTCACATCTGTGTCTGCTGCCCGTGAACAACTAATGGACTAATCATTGTGTGTCATCCTGCACTGTTGGTCAGAGACTAGCAACAGCTGGACTAGGGAATTACCATCCCCAGAGTAGTTTGCTGTTCACACCAGTACACCAACTGTGGTGTTTGGAGTAGTGGCATTATTGCTAAGCACGTATTGCTGATGAATGGCATCACATTGTGTTCAGTGATGAATTTCAGTTCTGCACTACAACAGGTAACCTAGGGAGATATCCCATTCTCCAATATTCTGTACTACAACAGATAACTCTCATCGTTGAGTGTTGCGGTGACGTAGGAAGACCTCTCATTCTTCCAGTATTCTGGAGAAACAGAACAGTGGTACTCCGGGAGCCATGGTGTGAGGAACCGAACCATCAGGTATGACTTCAGGTTATGGCCTGTAGTGACTGAGTGCATGATAGTGACACAATGTTACATCACAGACATTTTGTGTCCTCATGTATTACTTGTTATATAACAATACTGTGGAGCCATTTCTCAACAGGACAAACAGGCAATGTTAAAGTATTCCCTTGCCTAGCTAGATCCCCAGATCTGTCCCTAATAGAAACTGTGTAGGATTAACTTTAATGTCAACTCTGTCCCATTGCCCTACCCAGGATATCAAGGACCAGTGATATTATTTATGGTCCAGCTTGCCTCTGGAGAGGATATAACAGCTTTGTGACACCTTTCCCAATCGAATCGATGCATCCATCCAGGCCAGAAAGGATAGAACATCGTAGTGATAAGTAGGCCCTTACTTCAAAGTTCTTTGTTCATTTGATTCAATTTTGTAATCACTGAAGTAACATCACATACCCTCCAACCCAAAAAATTTCATTCAATTTCCTCATCTCCTTCCGGGGGCTTCAATTTATCAGTCAGCATGTGTAAAGGATGGATGGATGGACAGACAGATGCGCGCGCGCGCACACACACACACAATGTAAAAAGTTTCAGCATTTGCTACTTGTCTTCCTTGTTTATAAAATCCACATTCTAAGATCTGTACAGCTGTCAACACTGATGCCTCCCCACATCATCAAGAACCTTACCCAAATCTGTCAATTTCCTGGAAAACATTTGGCAAGTGCTGCTTACCATGGCATCTCCACTTACAAAAACGGCTACCACCAAACACCAGAGGACATCTGGACTTGGGTTTGTGAATAACATATTTTGCTAGTGACGAAGTTGCCAGTTGACATGGAAATGGCAGAACGGAAGGCGAAATGTGAGATGTTGTCTTTTGAAGTGGGGTAATTGAACAGGACATCTGGGTCGTAAGGTCCTTTCTCATAACAACAAGTGCATCATCTGCTAAAAGCCCTAGGTTACTGTTAATATTTTCTGCAAGGTCATTAATATACAATGTTAACAACATGGTTCCCAACACACTTCCCTGGACCACATGTGATGTTACTTCCACATCTGACAATAACTCTCCATCCAAGATAACATGCTGCGTCCTCCCTGCCAAAATGTCCAGTCACTAATTTCACTTGATTCATATGATTGTATTTTTGACAATAAGCATAGGTGTGGCACTGAGTCAAATGCTCTTTGGAAGTCAAGAAATACTGCACCTACCTGACTGCCTTGATACAGAGCTTTCAGTATGTCGTGAGAAAAGTGTGAGTTGTGTTTCATGTGGTGTCACTGCCAGACACCACACTTGCTAGGTGGTAGCCTTTAAATCGGCCACGGTCCGTTAGCATACGTCAGACCCATGTGTTGCCACTGTCAGTGATTGCAGACCGAGTGCCGCCACACGGCAGGTCTAGTCTAGAGAGACTTCCTAGCACTCACCCCAGTTGTTCAGCTGACTGTTCTAGTGATGGTTCACTGTCTACATACGCTCTCATTTGCAGAGATGATAGTTTAGCATAGCCTTCAGCTACGTCATTTGCTACAACCTAGAAAGACACCATATTCACTAATTAGAATGAATTCTGAACAGACAATATTGTGAATCATGTACTGTCAAGAGCGACGTTCATCATTAATGGATTAAAGTTAAGTATCAAACTAATTACGTCCGCTTTCTGAATTCTAATTCCTTGTCATGTTCCAGACCTCACGTCAGTTATAGTTCTTCCCTCCTCACGCCAGCCTGCGTGAGCTAAAACGCATGCATTTCGGCTTCCATTCGTAACACGGTGTTGGCTCTTCTGCCAACACAACATTTCACATGATTGATGTTATGAGACTCCTTGCTGCTTGGCATTGAGGAGGTTACTGTGTTAAAGATATGTAATTATATTTGAGCTCAGAATATTTTCTAAGATTTTACAACAAATTAATGTCAAGGGTATTAGAGGGTTGTTTAGTGTATCACTTCTACTACTATTCTTATAGACAGGTGTGACCTGTGCCTATTTCCAAGAACTAGGCCTGGGATCTACAGTAGATTATAGTTAAAATAGGGACTAATTAGTTCGAAAATTCAGTATAGAATCTGATGGGGATTCCAATGGGCCCTGGAGCTTTGTTCAAGATTTAAAGATTTCAGCTGTTTCTCAACACCACTGGCGTAAATACTTACTTCATTCATCTTTTAAGTTGTATCAGAATTGAAAGGGGGGGGGGGGGAATGAAAGAAATCCTGGGATTTCCTTTGTAAAGGAACATTTGAGAATGGAGTTGAGCATTTCAGCTTTTGCTTTGCCACTCTCAATTTCAGTTCTTATCCCATTTGTAGGGACTGGACACTAACTTTGGTGCCATAAACAGCCTTTATACATCATCATAATTTCCTTGGGTCCTGTGAAAAATCATGAGACAGTCTTCTGCTACGGTAGTCATTGAAAGCATCACGCATTGCTTTCTTGACAGCCAAATGCGTTTCATTCAGCACACACTGTCTATAGTCCTATACTTTGTTTTACATCTATTATGCAGTAGTCTCTGTTTCTTTAGAAGTTTCTTTACAGAGACTGTATACCATGGATGGTCTCTCCCCTTTATGAACTGTTCTACTGGGCGCGTGTCTATCCTGTGCATGGTCAACTATTCTTTTAAACTTGAGCCATTGTTCCTCTAAATGCTCCTGCTCTCTTCTGAAAGTTTCAAGTTCATCTTTGAGATATGACACTACTGATATTTTATCTAGTTTACTGGAACATGTTTTAGTTGTCCTTTGTACTTTGGTAATCATTGTTGCTATAACTGCATCACGATCACTGATACCAGTTTCAATGTGGACTTCCTCAAAGAGGCAGAGTCCCTTTTGTTGCCATTAGATCCAATACGTTTCCATCATGAGTAGGATTCAGAACTATCTGGTCTAGGTATTTTTCGGAGAAGGCATTTAGTAATGTTTCACAGGATGTTTTATCATGCCCACCACTAACAAAACTGTAATTTTCCGAATTAATTGTTGAATAATTAAAGTCTCCACCAATGATTACAATATTATTTGGGAACTTATGTACAAGGGAACTGAGGTTTTCTGTAAAGTTTTCCATTACATCAGGAGACAGGTCTGGTGGGCAGTAGAAGCATCGAATTATCATTTGGTGCCCACCCCTGATACTGAGTTTTGCCCAAACAATCTCATGTGCCGCTTCAATTTCTATCTCAGTGGATCTGAATGTCTTGTCTTCTGTGACGAATACACCTCCTCCGCTCCCCGATTGCCTATCCTTTTGATATACACTTAAATTTTTCCCAAAAATCTTGCTGCTCTCAATTTCAGATTTCAACCAGCTTTCTGTACCTAGTATTATGTGAGCTTCACTGCTTTCATAAGCTCTTCAAACTGGCACTTTGTTCCCAATGCTTCGGCACTTTACCTTTAGGATTTTAGTTCTCACATTAATGAAAGACATTTCTTTCGATCATACACTGATACTTCTGGGTTTCCTACAGATGTAATTATGTGGATTGGATGTAGATTCACTAATCTAGAAAACCCTTGTGTATACCCCACACTCGGTCAGCTACCTGAGTAGCAGCCTCTAATGTGTAATGCACACCTGACCCATTTAAGGGGCCTTACAGATCTCAACTCTATGGCGCAAGTCCTGGAAGTCACAGCCTAGCTTGTCGCAGAACTTTTGAAAGTCCTTGGTTCAGTACTTCCGCTAGACTCAGAACCAGAGGGTCACGATCAGTTCTGGGGACAATGCTGCAAATTGTGAGCTTCATTGAAATGCCATGCATAAGGCTGGTCTTCTCAACCTTCTCTGCATGTCACTAGAATGACCCAAGTATGACCTCGGTGCCCAGACAACAGGCATCATTTGTTCCAACATGCGCCACAATCCTTATTTGGTCTCCACCCAGAACATAACATCATCTCGATACAATATTTTGGCAGTTGACCTGGCTGCCATCTTCTGTGCAACTAAAAGCTTAAAAGGGTGTTTTAGGGTAGGTTGTACTGGGAAATATTTGTTCAGAAAAAGAATTTGATATGTTGCACCATTTCTAAGTTAATTAGCCTTGAAGTTGGCCAGCCAGGCCTTGCGTGTGCAAATTCAGAAGGCCCACCAGAAATGATGTCGCCAAACGTGCACTTCATTTGGCTTCCTAAAACTGACCAAGAGAGTGAGACAAAGAACAGACATGAGATGGTAGTAATGATCAAACACTAGCCAAAGGCAGAACAGTCTCATGCATTGTTATCTGTATTATGAGAACAAGTGATACTAACTGTATCTGGTGAGCCACTTGAATTTGCACGTGCAGTGGCCTGACTGGCTAACTTCAGTGCTAAGTAACTTGGAAGTGGCACAATGTATCAAATTTGTTTCTTAACAATTTTTTCTCACCAGAGCCTACCATGCAACACCCTTATAAGCTTTTCAGGCTCTCCCTGACCAACCTGTATATTTGTATACCATATATATTAAAAAAATATGTAACTTATGTCCGTCCAAATGCTTTTTGAGCTTTTTACTGACAATGTTTCCCTGTTTTATGATATTAGATATTTGTATATTAGATACATTAAAAATATATACCCTTTGTCTATTCAAATGTATGTTAGAGTATCGTGTGAAAATTTAAAGTAAATCAGTCGACAACTTTTCAAGACCTTTTTTTCATATTTAGTCTCCATCCGCAACGAACGTCATCTTGATACAATATTTTGGCATTTGACCTGGCTGCCATCTTCAGGTGAGTAAGCCATTGCACTAACTTGCCAGAACTGAAATGAAACATGCAGTGGCGGCTACTTTATACACTGCCTGTACGTACACCGCACGTGCGCGAACATAACTGACCAATAACGCAAAACACGACAGTGTACCAGTGGTGAAAACTCGTGGAAACAATGAATCGATATCACTGTGGGCACTTTAGATGGCTGAAACAGGGACCATTGGTTTTTAATGTCAAACAGAACACAGTTCCAACTCTTACTTAAAGGATACCCATTATCTCTGGTTATAATATTGTCAGATAGCCAGATTTCAGAAGTATCTTTCACTACACAGTCACAATAAGGTGGTGCAGGAGAAACCACTTGTCTCATACAACATTTTATGTCCAGTAAGACAGTGTTCCGCAACCACAGATTTTTCTGGCTGAAATAAACACGTGTGACGATGGTGCTTGACACATCGATTCTCTAGCATATGAATTGTTTATCCAGTATAGGCTTTCCTGCAATGGCAAGGAATTTTGTAGATTCTGGACTTCCTCAAAACCAAATCATTGTTCACTGAGCCCAGCAGCACCCTAGTCTTAGCTGGCGGAAGGAATATATTTTTAAGCATATCTTCAAAAACAGGAAGAATTTTAAAGAGGTTTTGATATTAAAAGTGTGTTCTGCCCGCCAGCTGATATCAGTACTGCTGGGCTCAGTGAAGGATGATTATGGTTTGAGAAGCCTGATGTCTACAAAATTTCCTGCCCTTGCTGGAAAGCCTGTATTGGACAAACGATTTGTACGGTCTAGGATTGATGTATGGAGCACCATTGCCACAAGCATTTATTTCAGCCAGAAAAATCTGCTGTTGCGGAACATTGTCTTACTGAAGGGCATAAAATGTTGTATAATGAGACACAAGTGGTTGCCCCTGCATCGCATTATTGGGACTGTGCAGTGAAAGAAGCTATTGAAATCCGGCTGTCTGATAATATTATAAACAGAGATGAGAGGTATCCTTTAAGTAAGAGTTGGAACCCTGTTTTGTTTGACATCAAAAAACAACAGTCTTTGCTTCAGTCATCAAAAAGTGCCAACAAAGTGTGATATTGATTTATTGTTTCCGCGAGTTTCCACCACCAGTGTGTTGTTGTGCTTTGTGCAAGTCGATAATTATGTTGGTGTACGTGTGCTGGACCTACAAACGGTGTATAAAGGAGATACTGCTGCATGTTTGATTTCAGTTCCAAGTTAGTGCAATGGCTAATTCACCTGAACATGGCGGCCATGTCGACCACTGAAATATTGTATCGACATGGCGTTGTGTTCCAACTGGAGACCAGATACGAATATTGACAATTACAATGATGGGAATCAAAATGTCCACGGGTGTACTGCCGGTCTACAGTGTCCAACGCACCAATGACGACCTCATAAACCATGACTGTGGCTATAATCTTAGCAAGGCTTGGGAACCAGCGATCGGGTTAATCAAGAGTAAATCGAGCAAACGTATAGTTGTGACGACCACGGCGGACAGAGCCATCACTCGGACGTCATCTCAGATGCCGTTGCGACCTGTTCCACCGCGTGACTGTGGCGCGGACAGTGGAGGGAGCGCGCCGCGGGCAGAGGGTATTTAAATCAGCCGCCGCCGCGACCGAACCCAGTTCCCTCTGAGCAGCCATAGCGTACGGATCTCCGTGCCGGCATGTTCACAGGAGCTCAGTCCGTCAGTTCACCTGATTATGGCGACATGTATGATCGCCGAAATATTGTGCCTGTTGGACACTGTAGACCGGCAGTACACCCATGGATATTTTGATTATCAAATACGCCGGGAGAAACTCAAGAATCACATGATGGGAATGGTTATGGAGCCACATGTTTTGAGACTGTTGCTAACAATCTTTCCCCTTTTACATGTAGTTTATGTTCTTCCAACTGTATGTTACAGCATCATGAAAAAGTTTGGAGTAAATCGATCAAGAACTTTAGTTTTTTTTTGTAACAGCTTTCAGTGATGACTTGTATTTATATATTACTGTAGATAATATGGGATATTTTCAGATAAGCTAAATCTTTGACAAGGGACCAGTGACTACTGATCTTTCACTCGTTTCATGTGCTTGTGTAAAAGCATTTCCTTTGAAAAGTTGTGGCTGTCCTTCGTAACTCAGAGGAATATTTCATATATAAACATATAAAGAATTGTCGTTGGGTCAAGGTTTATGAATAATGATTTGCGTGATTGCCTGTTGTTCCCCATCATAACAGTGATGTTATGCCCCCACCCCACTATCCTGGTAGCATGATAGTGTTAGATGGTTCGCATTTTTAACACACCACAAAAAATTGTAACATATACCAGCTGATTTAAAATATGTGTGATACGCAACTGTCATTGCCTAAGGGAAACCATGACAATAGTAAATAACTTTATGCATAAACAAAATTTCAGCATGTTGGACAGTTAAGTCGGTAAAAGATGCAGTCGTTAGGTTTACTATATTGCGATTGGTTATTGATGGAAAAACGCGGACTGGCGTGGGAGAGTGTTGTTTTGCTATTGGCTGTGGGGTAAACTGACCAATGGTAATGGAATATTCTTTGTGCGCCTTTCTTTGCTGGTAGAGAAGACTTGGAGTATTCTAGAGAAGAGTCGAAGCCTAGCCATGAAAGAGATCGGACGTGTGCAGTAGTAGTTCCGATGGAAATGATAAGTTGCTGGATCTAGCAGTGTTTCATACATCAAAAGTGTTGGAAAGTGACGGTATAATTATTCCGATGTGTGTATGTGTGTGTGTGTGTGTGTGTGTGTGTGTAGAAGTTTCGGAATTTTTAAGTGAATTTTGTGACGAGATAAGACACACATTCCGCATGGCGTATTGAGCAGGTCGGTGGCCAAAAATTGTGACTGCATTTGGTACCGACAGACTTAATATTTGGCGAGCATTCTCAATCAAAAAAATCCATATTTTTGTAGCTATTACGTTTTCGGGACATACAACACCATAAACTTGCTAACGTGAGTGAAAGGGATTGTGAGTGACTGTGTTAAGGCTAGCACTGGCTTGGTAGTGATACTTGTTCACCTAAGTTTCAGAATATATTAATTGAGGACAAAATTTCCAACCTTTCATTTCGTGTTTCTCCTGAAATGTAGATTAGTGACTTTAATTGCAGCCTGGTTCACGTCGAAGTACAGTAGGTTGCACTCAGCTTTCCTACTGATGATCTGCTGAGACAATGTTCACAGGTAGGTGCAGGTTCGTCGTAAAGGGACGGAAAGAACCGCGCCGCCGCAACCATTTAACTGCTTCACTAAATAATCCATGTGCTTAGTCCATGAAAAGTATTTGTTTATACTAACTTAAAGAAATTTAAGAGTCTGCAGTGACCAGCTCTTTCCTATCATGATTTAACTGGGGAACATATTCAGCAATTTGTTTGGTCTTAAAATGTACAGTTTGTATTTTCATAAGGTTGTGTTTTGTAGCATTATTATTTAACAATTTTTCAAGTTGTTGAATTTATTTGGTATTATGTGCTGGTTCTTCATTGTTCTCACAGCGAACTACTGCTGTTGAGTCATCTACATAGAGTATTGTTTCCGTATCCTGTATGGCATGTCATATATGTAATACAGGAACAGTAATAGGTCTAATTTCGATACCTGGGATACCCTTGCTTCTATCTCCTTCCAGCTAGAACAGGCTCTCTCACCTTTTTGTTGTGTAACATGGCTGCCAACTGTTAAGGATTGTCCGTAGCTGCTAACGATTTATCACTTTAATTACTGAGTTATGGTAAGTTACTAAAAATTGTGGACATACACATTGTGTCGTACTGTAAGACACAAAGAGCTGCGTGGCCACAATGACCAACAGTTTATTCTTCTTCCATATACAGGTGAATAACATTTGAGAACATAAACGCAAATGTAGAAATAGTCCAGTTCCTGATACAGGCAGTCACTGACAATAAGTATGAACACAATATGAGAGCGAGTGCCTGCTGTACTGCACTTACAAAGAGAAGAGCTCCAGTGGACAGTGCAGTGTATTCCACCCCAAGTGCACAAGTCGTGCAGCCCACTGCAGGTGGCTTTTGGTGGTTGGCCTGCTCAGATGCCATTGGCAGAATATTCGAAGTGTAGTGGGCCAGCAGCCTCATGCTGCGTTGCATATCCAGGTATTATGTACAAGGTTGTAGCACGCCTCCCTTCTTGGGGGATGGGTGCTCATCCAATGCAGGAGGCATCAGGGTGACTATTAAGACATATGTGGCCTTTGCTGCGGACACTGTAGGTGATGACTGTGGCTGCAGGAGGAGAGTCCATGCCGAGACTGGGGAGTAGAGGCGCCCGTGGGAGTGAACATCAACCGCTCCCTAGCAGATAACTATTTGAGAGGACTGGTGACAAGGGCACTAGTAGCATCTCGACGTCTGGACCTTCAATGTGATGGAAATGCGCCGATGGTGAAGGCACTGACAGCTCGGTCAGAGGTACTGCGGATCCAGTGTTGGAGAATCCGGAGGCACCAACCCAGCCAGTGACAGAATTGCCAGCATCCACAACGAGGGTTGGTCTGCCCGTGGTATAGGGACACCCTGTGAGGCCACACAGGTGTGGAGGGCGGAGGCAGAGGTGGCGGTGGCAGTTCCCTGGGCCTCGCCACTACAACAGGATACAGCTGGTCATGGTGGCAGCCACTAGCCCTTTACTGGTTGTCACCATAGAGATGGAGGCCTTGGCAGCTGTGCACCGTGGCCAGAATCCAGTTCTGTCAGCAGCCGAACCCTTGAGCCCAGACTGCAGAGCAAGGAGTGAACTGTGATGAGGCCTGCACTGATGGTCATCTTTGGAGTGGCGTGAGCAGATACAAGAGTGTGCGCCACTGGTGACCATGGAGCATATTGACCGGACTCCAGTGTCCCACTGGCATAAACCTGCAGGATCTCAAGAAGTGCATCCAGGCATTGTTCGTGCAGGAGTCCGCAAAGTACTTCTTCATTTAAACTGTGAATGTGCGGACAAGATGTTCTGTCCCCCAGTTCAGTTGGGGGTGAAAAGGAGCAGTAGTCACATGGTGAATGTCTTGATGGGTGCAGAAATAATGGAAGGCCTGTGACACAAACTGTGGATCTTCATCACAGTCATGTGAGGCAATCTTTCAACAGAAATTTTTTTTGAGGGCCTAAATCATAGGTGTGGCTGATGTTAAAATATGGCAGATAACATACAGAAATTTAGTGTGTGGTGGTGGTGGTGGTGAATCATGATAGACATCAGTAACAAACTGACATTTGTGACTGGAGTTCAGCTGCCCAAGTTCCAGAGGACAGTGGTGCTGTTCGTGACAATTATAGAACTCTACACACACTGCAATGGCGTGTGTTTTCAGTGATAATTTGACAACAAAAGTGCCACAGGTTCATGGCTTGGTACTAACTGGTAAAACAGCTGGTAGATCCAAGAAGAAATCCAAGAAAGGAACAAAGTCTTACACATGTTTGCATCAGTGACAACAAAAGTAAGGAAGTGTTGCTACGGCCGATTGTTGTAAGCATTTCAGTCTTTGCCTGTGTCATTGTAATGGGGAAAGGGCTGTGGGTACGCCAACAACGTGGAAGTCTTGCATAGTCAATGTGGCAGACAAGTTCGTGATAGCAATGGTGTAAAGCCTACTGCTGCTCAGGGAGAGATTGGAGCATTGCCTCCATGGACAGAAGAACTGAAGGCACAACCAAATAGAATGACCATGTGGAAGTGAACACCACTCTCGTCGCCAATTGTGTCATATTGTAAGACACAAACAATAGCATGGCCACAGTGAGCCATAGTTAATTCTTCTTCCACATACAAGCGAACAACAGTTGAGAATATAGAGAAAAACAACATAGGAACAATCCAAGTACTGATACAAGCAATTGCTGACAATAAGTATAAACACAATGTGAGAGCGAGTGCCTGCTGCACTGTACTTACAAAAAGGAGAGCTGTGATAGATTGTGTGGTGGATGCTATGGCTTGTGCACAAGTTGTTGGCCTCTGGAGGCCAGTCCATGCAGATGCCGTTGGCGGAATATTTAAAGTGTAGAAAGCCAGTATTACATTCAGTGTTATAGCATACGTTTTACAATTAGATGTTTACGAAAAAATAGGAAAGGTACTGTTTACATTTCACTAATCATATGCTGCTGCTTGTTTATTTGCAACATACTCCATTACAGTTTTTTCTAATATTATATGTATGTATTGAGAGAGAGAGAGAGAGTGAGAGTGAGTGTGTGTGTGTGTGTGTGTGTGTGTGTGTGTGTGTGTAGGGTAAGGTTTGTGTTTTATGATGACGATGATGAGGATTATGGTGATGAGGATTATGGTGATGAGGATAGGAGGGAGAGGGTGAAACCTGAATAGTGCCATGGGGGCCGCCAAGCTTAACTTCCCCATCCAACAGACAGATCACCATTAACAGTGTCACATGCTGTAACTGTATGTATGAGACCCTGCAGAGAGGTTTGATATTTAAACCAGGACACTAACACAAAGTCTGGTAATCAGGACCTTTATGCCACCACTACTCTTCCCCTTTCTGGTCAAATACTGGCAGTGAAAAGTTGTTCCACCACCAGGATTCGAACTGGCTTACCCCAGACGTGCCTCCCTATTTGCTGTGTGATTACTGACATCCTCTTGTCAAGGTTTGCAGCTGTGGTATAAGTACACCCTGTTTTCTGTTTTTCTGACAGAATGAGGATCAGTTTAAAGATTTTGCATGGAAACCATAAGTAGCCATTTTGTGAAGCAGCACCTTATGGTTTATGATGTCAAATGCTTTAGTGAGATCACAAAAGATACCAGATAAACACACTTATCAATGCACTTACACATTTTAGTGATAAATTCATTCATAGCCCCTACCTAAATTCATATCAATTATTCAGGATAATGTTATGAGTGTCACTATATTTTTCTAACTGAATATAAGAGTTTGCTCATTTATTTTAGGAGAAAAAATGATAATATTGTTACTGGGTGGAAATTTCCTCTCTCATGTATGTTCCTTTCATAAATAGGTAGTGTGTCCATCAGTTTCAGCCTGTTGGGTAAGCAGACCTTCACAAATGATAGATTTATTGTATTGCAGAGTTGGTATGCAATATTACGACATCATGCCTTTATTAAATTTTTTTAAATTTTCTCCCAGCTGACAGATTTCAGAATTTGTAGGGATTTGATAATGCTAGCTACGCCATGACAGGATACAGGAATAACTTTAAATTCAGCTGATCTGTGCCACATTATTATCCATTTTATTTCAAGTTATGCAGTATCTGTTGGATTCTTCACATTTCTTTCTGGAGTTTGTAACAGTTTCCCCATCAAATTCTAATTTAAAGTCAGTAGTCTTCTCAGTACCTATTTCAGCCTTGGCCCTACAGCTTTTATTTATGGCATCTGATATTAATTTATTGTTCATCATTTGTTTCGCCTGTTTCATTACTGTCAAATATTTTTTTGTATTTGCTTACATATGGGAGAAACTGCATCATGGTTGTGCTTTGTTTCCATGTGCCGCTTCCTCTTTCTGATGTTAAAGAGCATATTCCTTTAGTTATTCATGAGTTTGTCTTACTGTGCTTGTCATATACTGTTATGAAAGGAAAACGTTCATTGAATTCACTCATGAATTCGGATAAAAAATCATTGTAGTTACTGGTTACTTGAACACTGTTTGCCGAAAGACCAACAAGTTTCATTTAGGGTTGAGACACACAAATTCATATCTCATTGATTAAACAAGCTGTGACATGGTTGTGAATTGACCAGTGACCCAAATATAGAATAAATTTCCCTTACTTCACGTCTATGGTCACAAATCTTTTGTCTTCACACTACCGGTTTCAGTCTGTCATGACCATCTTCAGATCTGCGGCAAAATATGGGAAAAACAAAAATACACTAGCAGATTGTCTACAGCTTAAAACCCTAAAACAGACCATAATGAAAATTATTACTGACGTACATGTGCATTTGTGCACTTCAAATATGAAGAGGCATAGTTGTTTTATAGAAACATATCCTAATATACTGGAGCCATAGTGGCATCGCAAATGTTAAACACAAAATCAGCAGCAGCAGCATCGTCATATACATAAAACAGCATATGCAAGACTCATCTTGTCAGCAGCACTACTGTTCGAAACAAACTGCCCTACAGTAGCCACAAAATGTTGGTGTTGCAGGTTCGCCAGATGTCGCTACTGTAGGCATACATGTATGCGTCAGTAATTAATTGTACAATGTAAAATAAAGGGCTGCTTCTGTCGAAAAACAAAGAAAGCTATGAAGTCATCACGGTCTGACCGTTCACTCCAAACCTGATGGGTTGCTACCAGTGTCAGTGTTACAACCATGCTCTCGTGTCCTGTCAAAACATGGCCAAATCTGTTACTTGTCCCGAGAATGTTCTGTGTATCTCAATGAGTGGACTATCCATGAGATACGGATGAAGAAAAAAGTACCTTATCCTGTCACTCACAAGTTGTTGGCTAGTCGAAATCCCTGCATTTTGCCATCCAGCACTTACAGTACTGTTCTTGCTATGCCTTGCTGAACAAAGGACATGGCCATGCAGACTTCCAACCTCCAATTCAGCACTGCGCTTGTAAAATTGCCCAATATCACAATAGCATCCCCTGTCTCCTCCTCCCCCAGCTTCGCAATGAGCCACCAAATCCTCGCCCTTGGTGGCAAAATCACCTGCTACACAATCACCAGGCTGGAAAGGACAAAAGGAATACTCCCATGAAAACTTTTTGTGTCCCTCCAGCCAACAAACATCTGTGTCTTCATCTTCCATCAACAAATACTCTAAGAAATGTAATAGAGACACAGTTTTCGCCTTCCCTATCTCAGAGATTCTCTTCAGCGGCATCACTGCATGATACCCTGATCCAGCTGACCAGCCATTTTGCCGGTGTGCATAGCCTATCATTTTTCTGCCCTGGAATCTACAGTCCGATCCAGGGAGAATGCCGATGCCACAGTAGATCTTGTGGAACAGGATCCTCCAACGTGTGTGCCCTGTAGCAGTGAGTCTGTGAAGGCTGGCACTCGGCAGCTGCCAAGGTGACTACCTTTCATTTGTTCCCTCCTCCCCATTCCCTGTTTCACGAGCACTTTGAGCTCTCACATTTCCTTCCGGTCTGCTTTGACCTTCCACCCGAAGATGGCATTCCATTTTGTGGGGGACTCATGCTGCTCATCTGGGGTGACGTTCGTAGCCAAACCATCTTGCTGAACTCTCGGTTGCAAGCTGTTGCTATGTGCATTATCCTTCCTTGCTTCACCTTTTCTCTTTGCAATGTCTACATCCCTCTATCATTTGGTGTAACCAGGGCAGACTTCCTGCATCTTATTGGTCAGCTGCCTCACCCTTTTTTGCTGCTCAGTGACTTTAATGTGCACCATCCTCTTTGGGGCTCTCCCAGAACCTTTAGGAGAAGTGCTCTCTTGGCTGACCTTCTCAATCAACTCAACTTTATCTGCTTTAACACTTAGTAGCCACGTTCATTTCGTTCTGACTGACACGTATTCAGGCAATTATTTCCCATGTGCTATCTGTCTGCTGCCCCATCTACACGTAAACCCAATTTGGGGCTTTCTAAGACAGACTTGAGGCTTTAATCCTCCCTAGTGACCATCTACAAACAACATTTCCCCGATTGTAATAATAAGGTAGAGTACCTTATGAACATTATCCTTGCTGCTGCAGAATGTTCCATACCTCGTACTTCATCTTAACCGTGCTGTGTCCCAGTCTCTTGGTGGAATGACGCATGCTGCGTAATGATTTGTGTGCAGAGATGTGCTCTGCATGTTTTTGACTGTCATCGTATGATGATTAACTGTATTTGTTATAAACAGTTCCATGTGCAGTGTCTTCGCATACTTTGCGAGTTGGCTGGATTTCATTTACTCGTTCTTTTAACAGTATCACTCCCTCTTCCATTATGAGGGGCAACCTCCATTGGCTATGTGGACCAAGGTCTGTTTTCCAATTTCTGGCCTGACTGTTGCATATGATGTCATTGTGGACTCTATCACTGTCTCTGACTCTAAGGCCACCATTTTGCAGCTTGCTCAGAAACAAGTGGGGGCAGCTCAAGTGGTACTCTTTTCCTCAAAGAATCGTGAGTGCTACAGTGCCGCCTTTACTATGAGGGAGCTAGATCATGCTCTCACTTCATCAGGAACTTGAAGACAGAGCTTTAAGGTACGTGTGGGTTCGGCCTTGTCGGACCCCTTTATCCAGGACAAATCTGTCCTTACTATCGTCCTCTTTGCTATAGCCATTAACCCTATTATGGTCTGTCTCCCTCCAGTCATCCCCAGCTCCCTTTTTGGCCCATTGAAATTCTCCATGGGCTTGTCTTCCTGAGCAGCATCTTCGGTGATGCCTCAATCATCTTTACTTGTGGAATATGGACAATGGCTTTCGCTTTTCCACTGAGAAAACTGTTCGTATGAAGTTCTGCCAGGGCAGTGGGTTTCTTCCACTGTCTTTACATCTTGGGCCTGTTGCTCTTCCATTCACTGAAACTATGAAATTCCAGGACTCATGCTTGATAGAAAACTTTCTTGGTCCTCCAAAATGTTGTCTTAGCTGGCTGCATGCTGTAACCAGAACCTTAATGTCCTACGTGTGGTACTTCTTGGGGAACCGATTGGACCACCCTCCTCCATTTGTACCAATCCCTTGTCCGTTTGAAACTAGACTATGGGTGTTCCATTTTTTCCTCTGCTCATTGATCCATCTTATGCCGTCTTAATACAGTCCACCATCGTAGAATCAGTTCGGCCACTAGCACCTTCTACACTAACCCAGTTGAGAGTTTCTATGCAGAAGCTGCCAAACTACCGCTGCCATATTGGTGTGATGTTCTCCTCAGCAGATACGCATGCCGTTCGTCTGCCATGCCTAGCAACCCATCCTATGCCTCCGTTTTCGATGACTATTGATGGTCAGTATAGGGGCCCATTCTCTTTCTCTGTTATCTCGCAGAGTTTGCTTTTGGCTACTGCTCCGGCACATTAACTTCACGCTACCTGCCACATTTCTGATGGATGTGAATCCTTCACCACCTTGGCTTCAACGTGGCAGCCCATGTTCATCTTGGACTTTGTTCACTTCCTAAGGAAACTACTCCAGATTCAGTATGTCGCTGTAAGTTTCTCAACCTTCGCATGTAACTTAGCGATACCACCTTCATGCAGGCTCAATGACTGACTGACTGGTGTCAGGTGTGACTTCATCGTTGCCACCGACCACTATTGGTATTGGCTTCCAGAACACTGCTCAATATTCACAGCAGAGTTCTTCACTCTCTCTCTCAGGCCACTCATCCAGCAACACATGATTTTTAATTGTCATATGCTCAGAGTCTCTTAGTGTCCTTTAGAGCACTGTACACAATCCTTCCCTCAGTGCAATGGGTCCAAGAATGCTTCCACTTGCTCACTCTTTAGGGAACGGCTGTGATGTTTATGTGGGTTCCTGGCCATGTTGGTCTGATGGGAAATGAAGCTGCTGACACTGCTGCCAAGGCTGCAGTCCTACCTCAGCCCGCTGGCTGATCTCCGTGTTGCCGTTTCCCCCCCCCCCCCCCCCCCCAGTATAAATTCCCAGCTCTTCAAGCACCTTGAGTTACTGCCCCTTGTTGGCTCCATGCAAAATCTGTATGTCATAATTTAATTTTCAATACATGTGATTTTATTGTTGTGTTCACAACTGCATACCTTGCGGTGTTTTACGTTGAATAAGTGTACATTCATTGAAGTGAGTTTGAAACCTGTCTATGCAATGTTTCAGTCATCATGTGTGGTCTTACAAATGGTGGACTGAAGATACTTATTTTTTCCCCGTGAGAAGTTATGATGATTCCTTTGACCCTAAGGTATTTTCTACTCCAAAGGCAACTTTTAAATTTGTTTTACATAAGGACCCATCGGTTTTATCGGAAGTTGTGCCATGGTATGTGGTGCTGCCGAAATCATATTTCTTCTGTAATTTAGGTTCGTGTTGCCTACATTTTAATTTGTTGTTTGTGTGTAACTGTAGACACAATGTATCATTTGCTCGTGCAACATCTGAATTCCTTAATCAGTCTCATCCTGTGAGAAAGGCAGATGTAACTTTCCATGGATTGTGCATATTGGTTTCCCAGGGTGTATACGACCCGGGAGATCCGGGAAAAACCCGGGAATTTTTTCATCCGAGAGAAAACCGGGAAAAACGCGGGGATTTTTTAGAATTCCGGAAGTTCTCATTGTCTTTGTTTCCAGTTAAATTTTTGTAGTTTTGACTGGCAATAACCGATACTCTAACAAAGTATATTACTGTATACCGCTATTTCAGAGTAATACTGCAACAATAAAACATGAACGAGAGAAAAAACGAAAATAAAACTTAAATTGCAAAGGAAATGCGCCATATACAGCAACAAAACACAGTGCTCATACAAGCGTATGTCAACAGCTAAATGTGTCAAAGGCTTTAGGAAGACTATGCAATGCTTCGTAACAACAAATTGCCCCCGATGAGTGTGACGTCACAACTGTTTACATTAGATTCGTTTTAGCAGTTACGAGCGGGATCATGCGCATGCGTAGTTGAGTAGTACCTTCTCCCGCTTCTGGCTACAGAAATGTGGGTGTTGCCTGTGTAAGCAGTTGCAGAAGCAGCTAGATGCTACCGGGAAAAATTTTACTGGAGCACCCGAGCTCACAGATTCTTGCATGCGCAGCAGGCTCAGTTCTAGGAGGAGGGTGGGGGGCAAATTCATGCTATTCAGGGAAAAAACCTTGTTTCACAAAGCGACTAGCATCCAGCGCACGTTAGTCTATCGATTATTCATATGACTTTGAAACGCATCCCTGTTGGTTTTTGAATACATTCTAAGTTGATTTCTGAATGAATCGTAAGTTGATTTGTGAATGCGTGCATAGTGTACGTGATGTCTCTGTCAGGGGAATCCTCGTCGCATGTAGAAACAAACTTTCCTACAGACAAAAGGGGCTATACGAGCTGAGCGGAGTAAGGCGGAACGGATGAATGGCAACCACTGTCTTGTGTGGTTGATTGGGTTGGCGAATGATGAGCGTTGTTATAATTACTAGCTAAATCCATAGATTCAGACTACAGGAGTGGAAATAAATGAATAACAGGTAAGAAAGATTACGTATTACCTTCTCGGTGTATGTAAGAAAATGAAATTTTGACAGAAAATTTTTGGCCAGATCGCTGTACTAGTAAGGGGTAGTTGTACAGTCCCCGGCTAGCAAAATTGATTTCAGATGGCTCTGAGAACTATGGGACTTAACTTCTAAGGTCATCAGCCCCCTAGAACTTAGAACTACTTAAACCTAATTAACCTAAAGACATCACACACATCCATGCCCGAGGCAGGGTTTGAACCTGCGACCGTAGCGGTCGCGCGGTTCCAGACTGTAGATCCTAGAACCGCTTGGCCACCTCGGCTGGCCTCCGCTAGCAGCCGCTTCTGGAAGAAGCACGGAAAACGCGGTGTACGAACATGTAGCAACACCTAACCGGAGAATAATCGCGGGATAACTAAACCGGTGATTCTGGCAGAGTTAATGGAGTTAACCTGCGAATAAGCTTTGACATTGGCAGTTATAGTTACAGAATTAGTGATAACAAGACTGTTTGTTAGAACGAGGAAGGAGAAGAAATGGGAACATGACATAAATTATGGAACAGTGACGATTCAGAGTTCATATAAAAATATCGTACTACTTTTCGATTCATACTTGAGAAACTGGAGTGTATGAATGAAGTGTGAAACTATTTCCTAACATAAGGCTTTTTGCTTGTAATAGGCCTAATGGGCATTTGATATTGGTACTTTGTAAATTATATTCTGTCGTTACAAAAAAAGACCGTTTGTGCCAAAACAGTCTCGTTTATTTGGTGTGTATAACAATTGTTGCAGTATTAGGAAGGCCTATTTTGTTTTATCTAGCAGAGAGTGACAAAATAGACGTAATCAGATTGGGAAACCACACCAGTCTTGGGTCCTATTTGCATAACAGCTTTTTCAGTATTAGACAACGACATTTCGACTTTTCATGTAGCAAAACATTTGACTAACTCTGATGAGGTAATAGATGCTTTCGCAGAAAGGAAAGCATGCCATGTAAAGCTGTTGCAAGATTAGAAAGGAAAAAAAAATTCTAGGTGCTAAGGATTGAAGATATCTATATTATCTTGCTTGTCTCATGTCTTTACTGGATTTATGTATCCTATATTTAATTTTATGTCACACAAAGCAGCAAGTTGTTAGCTGATAGGGAATAAAGAGTGCAAATTTTCTTAAGAGCTCTTAAAAGAGAGAGAGAGAGAGAGAGAGAGAGAGAGTGGGGGGGGGGGGGGCAGGATGTCAAACCGGCCAATTGTAAGCAGGAGAGGCACTACAGGACATTTTAATTTCTACTGTCCTGAAACCCCTCCCCCCCATGAACCATGGACCTTGCCGTTGGTGGGGAGGCTTGCGTGCCTCAGCGATACAGATAGCCGTACCGTAGGTACAACCACAACGGAGGGGTATCTGTTGAGAGGCCAGACAAACATGTGGTTCCTGAAGAGGGGCAGCAGCCTTCTCAGTAGTTGCAAGGGCAACAGTCTGGATGATTGACTGATCTGGCCTTGTAACAATAACCAAAACGGCCTTGCTGTGCTGGTACTGCGAACGGCTGAAAGCAAGGGGAAACTACGGCCGTAATTTTTCCCGAGGGCATGCAGCTTTACTGTATGATTAAATGATGATGGCGTCCTCTTGGGTAAAATATTCCGGAGGTAAAATAGTCCCCCATTCGGATCTCCGAGCGGGGACTACTCAAGAGGATGTCGTTCTCGGGAGAAATAAAACTGGCGTTCTACGGATCGGAGCGTGGAATGTCAGGAAGGAGTATATAGAGGGTCTATACAAGGGCAATGTACTTGAGGACAATATTATGGAAATGGAAGAGGATGTAGATGAAGATGAAATGGGAGATACGATACTGCGTGAAGAGTTTGACAGAGCACTGAAAGACCTCAGTTGAAACAAGGCCCCCGGAGTAGACAACATTCCATTAGAACTACTGACGGCCTTGAGAGAGCCACTCGTGACAAAACTCTACCATCTGGTGAGCAAGATGTATGAAACAGGCGAAATACCCTCAGACCTCAAGAAGAATATAATAATTCCAATCCCAAAGAAAGCAGGTGTTGACAGATGTGAGAATTACCGAACAATTAGTTTAATGAGCCACAGCTGCAAAATACTAACACGAATTCTTTACAGACGAATGGAAAAACTAGTAGAAGCCGACTTTGGGGAAGATCAGTTTGGATTCCGTAGAAATACTGGAACACGTGAGGCAATACTGACCTTACGACTTATCTTAGAAGAAAGATTAAGGAAAGGCAAACCTACGTTTCTAGCATTTGTAGACTTAGAGAAAGCTTTTGACAATGTTGACTGGAATACTCTCTTTCAAATTGTAAAGGTGGCGGGGGTAAAATACGGGGAGCGAAAGGCTATTTACAATTTGTACAGAAACCAGATGGCAGTTATGAGAGTCGAGGGGCATGAAAGGGAAGCAGTGGTTGGGAAGGGAGTGAGACAGGGTTGGAGCCTCTCCCCAATGTTATTCAATCTGTATATTGAGCAAGCAGTAAAGGAAATAAAAGAAAAATTCAGAGTAGGTATTAAAACCCATGGAGAAGAAATAAAAACTTTGAGGTTTGCCGATGACATTGTAATTCTGTCAGAGACAGCAAAGGACTTGGAAGAGCAGTTGAACGGAATGGACAGTGTCTTGAAAGGAGGATATAAGATGAACATCAACAAAAGCAAAACGAGGATAATGGAATGTAGTCGAATTAAGTCGGGTGATGCTGAAGGAATTAGATTAGGAAATGAGACACTTAAAGTAGTAAAGGAGTTTTGCTATTTGGGGAGCAAAATAACTGATGATGGTCGAAGTAGAGAGGATATAAAATGTAGACTGGCAATGGCAAGGAAAATGTTTCTGAAGAAGAGAAATTTGTTAACATCGATTATAGATTTAAGTGTCAGGAAGTCGTTTCTGAAAGTATTTGTATGGAGAGTAGCCATGTATGGAAGTGAAATGTGCATGATAAATAGTTTAGACAAGAAGAGAATAGAACCTTTCGAAATGTGGTGCTACAGAAGAATGCTGAAGATTAGATGGGTAGGTCACATAACTAATGAGGAGGTATTGAACATAATTGGGGAGAAGAGAAATTTGTGGCACATCTTGACTAGAAGAAGGGATCGCTTGGTAGGGCATGTTCTGAGGCATCAAGGGATCACCAATTTAGTATTTGAGGGCAGCGTGGAGGGTAAAAATCGTAGGGGGAGACCAAGAGATGAATACACTAAGCAGATTCAGAAGGATGTAGGTTGCAGTAGGTACTGGGAGATGAAGCAGCTTGCACAGGATAGAGTAGCATGGAGAGCTGCATCAAACCAGTCTCAGGACTGAAGACAACAACAACAACAACAACAACAACAACAACTGTCCTGAATGTGGTTTCATGGCTTCCATTACAAAATATACACATATCAATTCCACAGAGCGAAGTACAGTGACGTGCGATAGAAGAATGCTGTGTGAGGAGGCGAGGCCCTGCACTGCACTTTGGCACACTTACGGCCAAACAACATGTCTTACATTTCCTCGAACACACGTTTTATGCATCAGACTCTTCAGAAAGATGTGCGCTACAAAATGAACATGGTTTTGAAAATTCGATTTTTTTTTTTTTTTTTTTTTTTTTTTTTTTTTTTTTTTTTTTTTTTTTACGCCCTGTCTCTAACGCTCGAGGGAGTGGCGGGGTACTGCACCGGTTTGGAAATATCGTAGATCCGGGGCTGATGAGTAGAGCACTCTGAGGTACAGTGAGGTAGTGGGTAGTCACCATGTGACCCGTGTTTACATTTAGTGATTTTGCTGTTTCCTCTTCGTTTACTGCTCTCACGTTAAATGAAAACAAAATAGATTTCTGATTTCCACCTATCTGACAGTCAAGCATTAATTGCTCCCTACGACATCGTAGCTGCGCAAGTGCGGTGATGCCTGTCATCTGGCGCTCCCTGGCAACTGCGGAAACGAACCTGTTTCTAACAGGTCACGGGAAAATATTCCGAATGCTGGTCTGAAAAGCGTTACCATCAAAGTACCATTCTGGCAGTTACAACGGAGCTATGTGCGATAATGTACGATGAATTTTTTAAATCACAGAGCGTTTGACTCTAATTTAAAAATCAACTCTTCGATGACGAGCCATTTAGATGAATTTCGAGCCCAGAACATCAGACATTTAAGTCGTTATTAAAAATTTTACGATCATATTTGTGTGGTATATCTTAAATTGTAATATGCGCATAAAAGACCAAGATTGTATGTGAAAGCTTAGCTTTTCTTGCAGTGTATTAATCTTCCAGACAAATATTATATGTGAAAGCTTTGCGTTTTATGTAGAAACACTATGTATATTAATTTAAACCATTAACTTTTTCTGTTTGTGCGTTACATCACATGTCCTAAGCTCTGAATACCCGCTGTAATCGGCTGGCGAGATCACGTGACATGAGCTATGACTGGCTTACAAAGGCCCATCGCAATCTCGATTTCAATGCTTTGGGAAGTAACATGCGGTGTTTGGTGGAATTCGAATTTATACTTTCGTAATACGAAAATATGCAGTGTACATGTTGCTGCACATCAAAGATCTTTCCAAAACTCGTTTTTTTCCTCGTGTTTAGTTTTATAAAGCGCCAGGAAATTCTACTCCCGTGTATAAAACCATAATCATTCAAAGGACTTATACAGTTCCGAGAGAAAATATACTGTCAGTTAACAGGGAAAAGTATGTTTTCATCCGGGATAAAGTGTATTTTTATCCGGGAATTTTTTTTCCTTGTCCACGTATACACCCTGTTTCCTAAACACGGTGAATTCATGCTTACAATTGAGGATGTAATTTTTCAATTTTTAAAATAAATTATATTTTAGGGTACAAGATACACATTTCTGCAATGACTTGCCTGAAGTCTCCTTCTTTCCCTTAAAATAAAATTATTGCATCATTCATGTATTTTTTGCACTTGATTCTTAATTGATGGATTTTTTTTTGAGAGAAGTTAATTTCCAAGTCACTCAAAGTCTTTAATCTGGTCAACAAATTCATAGCTGTTCCTAATAGAAAATGTTTCACAGACAGTATATAGGGCTTTAAGTTTGTCATATAAATTTTCTAAAACCCTTTTTTTCCGCAATCAGTCTCATCTATATTTGGGGATGCTCCTTCAAGTTCCAGACTTCTTAAAAATTTTGCAGTAGCATTGCATTGTTTAAATCTACTAAGTTCAGCACTGTCACATGCAACTTCGATCTTAGTGTCTGAGTTTGATTAGCAAGACATTGTGTTTTCCAGTTACATGGAGCAGCATGTCCAAAGTAGAAAAAGTACCCTCTGCCACACACCACCATGTGGCTTGCCAAGTATTGATGTAGACGTAGATTCAAGCCAGAACTAATACGAATATTTACCAGGAGCACGAGCTTGGAGTTCTACATGCTATGTTATGAAGCACAGTTCATGGTATCACTATTGTCTGTCTGGTGTACTGTACTTAACACAGTCTCTGAGTAAGTTACTCCTGAAGACGGCACTTGATCTTAATGAGAGTGCCATGCAAGACAATAACACTTTGTATTCTTGCCAATCATTGGGAAAATGTGGATGCCAATTTTAATAACGCCTGGCAGCATGCAGAAAATCTAGCCAATCAACTGGACATTGATCTCAATATTCTTTGAATCCCTCGCTGCAGTTGATGCCAGATTTATTGTGTCAACCATGAAATTACTTCAGACTTGGGTTGCTGCAGTCTGTACACCTTTACTAGATGTTGTAATCACAGACCTGTGAGAAAGATTCTCTGCTGAAACTTCGGTAGTCTTTCAGCTATCAGTTTTTATTTCAGAGAATGTTGTTAAGAACTTTCCTGGTGAAAATGACCAAGTCTTCCTCGACATCTTTGGCTTGCTTCTTGATATCAGTAATAGTGCTGCTTCACTTCTGCCAAAAGTTGAAATGTTGCTGCACAAAAAAGAATGGAGAAGAGCTTCCCATAATTGGTCTAGATATACTTGAAAAAAGAGACAGCATTGGTCGTATATTTTTTACTATTGCAAAATCGGTTTTCTGTCACTGAGTGACCATCTTCAGTGCTATATTGTATATAAAAAAATACGCTGCACAAGCCCAGCTAGGCAAAATTTTATTGATTGGCAACTCCATGTTGTCTTGTGCACTACGACCAGATAACAGGTATACTTGAAAAAAGAGACAGCATTGGTCGTATATTTTTTACTATTGCAAAATCGATTTTCTGTCACTGAGTGTAGTGGTGTAATACGTTTCCTGTAATAAAAGAGAGGAAAATCTAGAATGGAGTACTGACTGTATTATGAAAAGGATAAGTTGCTACCCACGATATAACCGAGATGTTGAGCCACAGATAGGCACAACAAAAAGACTGTCAGATAAGTAAGCTTGTGTGGCTAAGAAGGCCTTCATCAGAATCACACACTCACTCACACTCACACTTAACCCTCCCATGCAAGAGTTTCTTATATCTTCGTGGACAATCTACAAAACAGGATGGTACTGCGACAATGGCATCGAATCTTACCTGTAATGATGTAGGGTTCCTGTTTCATGAGATTGCTATGAACTTAACGGGGTCGAGACTGACCATATGTGTAATGTGGGCATAGCATTAACTTTTAAAATGTATCTCTCTGCTTCTCCCTTGGATTTAAATGATTCAGAAAGTGCGGGGTGGTTAGTAGATGAGCCGGTGGATAGAATAGTGGAAGAGTAAAAACCATTTTCTGCATGTGTACATCTAAAACTGCTTATGGGATACTTTGAAGATGTGCTGAATTGTTTTCAGTGCTAAACAGCTAGTTAGTCTGGCACAGAGTGCAATCTATAACAACTCACACATAGAAGGTTTTAAGGAGCCCAATAGCAGCATGAAATCACCATCAGTAAAATAATATGTAAAATGCTACACATCACTGTATCAGATGAGCAGCTTTGAATCTTTTGAAAGTTTGAATGCCAGTGTATGTTTCTTCCATTAACTTTCTGTTCATGAAAGTTTTTCGAGTACCCAGTGCCACCAACTGCAAGCAGACAAACCTGGACTATTAAAACCTCCGTTAAATTGAAGATGCCCGGATTCATCATACTTGCATTTCAGACGAATAGAAGAGGGAATATAGCAAATGATTCCACCAAATTTGATAATTGCAGGTTAACTAATGCCAAAGTCTACCTGAACTCAAAACTGTAACTGTATGATAATTTACAGCTGCAATGAGATGAAAATATATACAATCTAGTGTTTGACATGTATGCGAGGTTCGATACTTCTTAATATGAACAGAATGGATGTCTACTCACCCCACGGAAATTCAAGAAGCTGGCGCCAATCATCGTAATAGACTGCTCAAAAAAAGAGCGCTGTATGAACTGAATTTAATTTAATTTAATTTGAATCTTCAGCAAATTTCCCAGAACACATTTTGGTGTCTGCTGTAGTTCTGCATGAGCATGTGACAAACTATTGCCTGCTCACTGCTGTTGTGCAAATGAACAAGTTCTGTGCCATGCCCAGAGCATTTCATAATGGTATCTCAAGGTGTGAATGTCGTTACAGACATTAAGGGTTTGTGTGATAATGAATGCAGACAGTTCATAATTAAAAGATATTACGTTCATAGCCTATACAAAAGATGTTGGTCTACTAGAGACATTACATCACTAAACCTTTCAAGGATGTGAAGTGTGCTAAAACAAGGGGGCGTGCAAAGTGGTTAACACATTTCTACCATGGAATTCACTGGAATGGTCTGGGTACACCCTATAAAGATATGGTGACATGCTTTGATTATTCGACCACATGGCTACAATCATCTACGTCAAAGGTGAGGTGGTCACATGGATGTGTCGAATCTTCAAGTATGCAGCTATTCAAGACCTGGAATTCCATGGGTGCCCTGCTATCCATCAACCCAGGAAGGAGAAGAAGAATTTGTGGCAAAATAGTGCTGTGTATGCTAATGAAAATGTAAAATTACTTTTAAGTTTGATGAGAAATACATGAATTTTTACCCCACATTCTGTTTACTTTCTTTCACAAGGTGTATTCACCCAAATACCATGTCTGTGGTTCTCCTCAAGAACTGGAGATTTAATTTTAGACATGTTTGCTATATGTCTCTGGAAGCGGATACAGTCACATGCCACCTGCCCCCACAACAAAATATGTGCTGCATGATAGGCATGTTCTCATGCAACCAGTACATGTACCTTATTTCCCATCTTAAACCTACATCCTTAACAGCACTTATGTTCAAAACTGACGTCATTTCCATCTTACACACATCCTTTATGTATACATTTGGTGAGGGTTTTCTGCAAATAACAACAAAAGTAGGGTAACAAATTTTTGTCATTTATTCAATTATCGTAGATGCAATTTGGTACTTCAGATAGAATTTGCTTCTTTTTTCACAACAGATAATATTCGATTATTAGGATACAATTTGATCCTTCTGATACAATTTAGTTCTTCAGGTACAATTTAGTTCAATGCAGAGATACTTAATAATTTACTAATAACTATGGCTACAATTTGCTTTTAATATTTTTTCATTGCAGAGATACTGTTGCTATTACTAATAACTGTAACTAGAAATAAAAATACCTTCCACAGTCCACCCAACAGTAGCATTGGTTGAGAGTATTTTTACAATTTTAAGTATAACTGATTGAGAACACTTACAATTTTCAGTAGTGCTGGTTGAGAATATTCTTAGATGGACTGGGAGCACTCTCTCTCTCTCTCTCTCTCTCTCTCTCTCTCTCTCTCTCTCTCTCTCTCTCACTCACACACACACACACACACACACACACACCAGTGCGTGCACATTTACACTGATAAACAAGCCATACATTACTCAGTCACTATCACATACACTCTTATCCACGCACTGCCTCATCAAGTGAATAGTGAGTACGGGCGAGTTTCAATCCCAATGTCACAAATGACTCATTAATCATCATGAGCTGGCAAACCGATTTTAGACTGCAGCACAGTGTAGACCTTATACCCTCAAGACCGAATACTAGTTTACTGCACCATGTGCGATGGCTGCTGTGGAATACTGCGAACACATCTGTACAGGCACTGCAAATAGTCTTCAGTCGCGAGGGCCCTTGATGCTGCATGACACACGCCCCTTGCCTGCCTCTGGGTGGCATCTTCCAACGTATGAATGCATACATTTTGGATCTTAGACCCACAAACTCCATAATGGGTGATACATTCGCCTCACCTTTCATTATTCTGATAACCTTCTTGTTCTGTGGAACAATGCTGTAATGATTACGGGCTGTGTATAAAGACATTTCAAATGCTTCAATGACACTTCTATACTTCATTTGGATCACAGTTCTTCACCCAATAGATGAAGTTATTTGTAACTGTGTAATGTAACTTAAGAATGAACGAAATGAGGTTTCACAAACTCATAATGGAATCGGTACATGTGGAATTTCGACACATCTTAGAATGCACATCCCCACAGACAGGTTTCATGAACTCTACAGCAGTCTTTGACATCTCCATTGTAACTAAGATCTTGTTGAAGATAGTGACCCATTTAAAATTTTGTCTGGCGATTCACTAATTTACGCCATAACGTCCATCCCAACACGACCTAATAAGAATTTTGCAATGTTTTCTCAAATTTTCTGTGGTCTTGCTGAAATTGTGTTGTCAATTTATGAAAATCTCTTTTGAAATAATTTTTCATGGATACCCTCTTTCTGTTTAAATAAATATACCCATCAATAAGGGTGACTGTGTGAAGGAGACCGCGTGCCTAACTGCGGTTAGGTCCATCCCTAAACTGAGAAACTGCTATAGGTTTCTGTAATGCATGATGTATCGCTGCTTGTTCTCCAGTGTTGTCATCAACTTCGGAATGGTCCAGCCTCATGGAACTAGTTGCTCTGGACATAATGGCAAATAGCTTTGTGTGTCATGCAAACTATTATGATATGCAAGGTCTGCACAACATACAAAACACCAGAATCGGCTCCCACATTATGGATAGTTTCACCTAGTCCCCTGCATTTGGCTTAAGACAACCATCAGCACTTGCAAATAGGCAGCGATTGTTGCATGACATACCCGTACAAGTTATTCACATTTAGATATGTGATGTAGCTCAAATCAAGGAATGTGTTGAATCTCTCACCCATATGTGCATTTTTCATCTTGGTGTGTCTATACACACATTGTCGAAGTGCATCACAGATCTCTCACTCAAAGAAAAGAAGCATGACAGCATCAGTGAAAAGCTTGTTGTTGACTTTTTGCATGGTGTCCCAAGGCAACCCCAGTACTGTGCAATAGAAAGCAGAGTTCAGAGTGTATGTGTCCATGCATACACTCCAGCGTTTCTTGAAAACATCGACCAGTAAATGCACTTCCATGTCCATATAAAGTCTTGCATACTCACCCAAATTTGGAATGTTAAATTCCTGCCAAATATTGACAGACTGCTCAAACTATGCATCCGATGTGGCATCACCCTTAAGGTTACTGTAGAATGCAGCTATGTTGGGTAGCCTGGTTTCATTGAGTTTCACCATACGATCCAGATACTCTTATGGGAAAACTCCCCTTCTTTGTCACAAGCTGAAACTTCGTGCCATTGGGATATGCACATCAGGTGATGTGTGTATCCTCCTGAGGCAGAGTTTCAACAAGTTTATGGAGTGGTGCCTGCATAAAGTGTTTAAAGTCCAGGGAGTAGAGCGTAATTATGGGTGACATTTGTTTGGTGAATAAGATGTATTTATTTACTCTATCAGGCAGGAAAACGACCCAATCATTCATGTTTAGTGATAAAGTATCATAACTGCGTAGATTGTAGAAAAAGACAGGTATGCACCCTGTAATTGATACTTCAGGTTGCATGTGTAATGGGCAGCAGGATGCAACTTCCCCTTTAGATGACTATCGTCTCTGAGAGAAGTTTCCACTTGCCAATCTAACAGCTGCCCACAGGTATAACATCAAACAGCCTTCACGTATAAACATTATTCTCCTTTGAGTCTGTGATGGGAATGTTGATGCTGTAAGATCAACGTCCCGTGAAAGTTTCCCAACTCAGTGAGCAACCAAAACCTCCGCAATGGATTTCTCTTCTTCTCTCTCGACTTCCGCCCACAAACGGAAACATGACCAGCCACTAGTGACAAAAGTACTACCGCCTGCCCCACAGTTCCTCGTCGTTTCTCGATCTGAGGACGGAAAGGATTTCTCCTCTGTCAACCCTTTCGTTATCCAGAAGGGCGTAGATGCCATAGCCGGATCTGTCAAGTCGTGTACCAGGTTGCGTAATGGTACCTTGTTACTAGAAACTGAGAGCGCCTTTCAGGCACAGAAACTGCTTCGAGCCACACTCCTGTACACGTTCCCTGTCCGGGTGGAGGCTCACCGAACTTTGAATTCGTCTCGTGGTGTGGTCTATACTAGATCCCTCGATGGATTGACTGACGAGGAGATTCAGTCTTTCCTCGCTGGGCAGGGCGTGACGGCTGTCCATAGGGTCATGAAACAGGTCAACAATGACCTTGTACCGACCCGGACACTTTTCTTGACCTTTGATAGTGTTCAGCTGCCATCGCGCATCAAAGCGGGCTACGAGGTTATTTCTGTTTGCCCCTATGTCCCGACACCTATGCGCTGCTACCAGGGTCAGCGTTTTAATCACACTCGCCAGTTTTGTTCCAATGTGGCTAAATGTGTCACTTGTGGCAGGGATGCCCATGAGGGTGACTGTCCACCTCCGTCTCCTCGTTGTGTGAACTGTCAGGGTGACCATGCAGCGTCCTCCCGCGACTGTCCCATCTATAAGGAAGAACGCTGTATCCAAGAAATTCGGGTCAAAGAGAAAGTGTCCACCTCGGCTGCTCGCAAGCTGTTTGCTAGTAGGAAGCCCACGCTGCTCCCAGCGGGGAAATAAAGTACTGTCCTCACCTCTCCTCGGAGTACCAAGGAGGTGGCAACCCAGACATGCGATCTGACCTTCAGCACCACGGTCGTCCGTTCGGCCAGTGCTAAGATCGCGCGGTCGACGTCCCCTCTTCCTCCCATCACCCCACAGACACAAGCCCCTTCATCAGCTTCTGCTAAGACGAAGACCCAGAAGTCAGATGCACGGGCCTTCAAGAAGGAACCGTCCCGTGCAGACTTCCTACGTACCTCGACCTCCCAGCCATCGACCAGTACTTCCACCAAACGACCTTCCAAGAAGGCTCACAGGAAGCACAGTTCTCCTTCTCCGCCACGGCGCATTTCTTCTCCTGCGCCACCCAGCGGTTGCCGCCCCAGGCCGTCATCCGTTTCGCCTGGCCGCACCGCTGGTAGCCGAACATCTGGCCGTTCACCGGCGGAGGAAGCTCCCCCTCCCGGCCATCTTACCAAGATGGCCGATGAACCTATAGAACCAATGGACGATGACTGTCTGCCTACTGATAGTGGCGGCAGTGCTCGCTCTAAGCCAGGCCCTCAGCGGCCTTCGAGGTGACCCCTTCTTTCATCTTCCTTGTCTTCTTACGATGGCACTTATTCACTGGAATATTCGCAGCATTCGCTCCAACCGAGAAGAGGACTTGAAGTTGCTGCTCCGCTTGGACCGTCCGCTCGTCGTAGCCCTCCAGGAAACGAAGCTACGCCCATGCGATCAAATTGCCTTGGCACACTACACCTCTGTGCGTTTTGCCCTACCCCCTGTGGTAGGTATTCCGGCTCATGGAGGGGTTATGTTGCTGGTCCGGGATGATATTTACTACAATCCCATCACATTGCACACCGGCCTGCAGGCAGTTGCCATCCAAATTACTCTCCCCACTTTTACATTTTCCATTTGTACCGTTTACACTCCATCGTCGTCTGCCGTTACCAGGGCAGACATGATGCACCTTATTGCTCAGCTACCTGCACCATTTTTGTTAACTGGAGACTTCAATGTCCACCATCCCCTTTGGGGCTCTCCAGCATCCTGCCCGAGGGGCTCCCTGTTAGCAGACCTTTTCAACCAGCTCAAACTTGGCTGCCTCAATGCTGGCGCCCCTACTTTTCTTTCGGACACATCTCACACCTATTCCCATTTAGACCTCTATATGTACTCCCCAACTTGCACGCCGGTTTGAGTGGTATGCACTTTCTGATACGTATTCGAGCGACCACTTCCCGTGTGTTATCCATCTCCTGCAGCATACCCCCTCTCCGTGCTCATCTAGTTGGACCATCTCCAAAGCAGACTGGGGGCTCTTCTCTTCCAGGGCGACCTTTCAGGATCAAATCTTCACAAGCTGCGATCGTCAGGTCGCACATCTCACGGAAGTCATTCTCACTGCTGCTGAATATTCCATCCCTCACCCTACTTCTTCTCCACGTCGCGTACCGGTCCCCTGGTGGACCGCAGCATGTAGAGACGCTTTACGTGCTCGTCGACGTGCTTTACGCACCTTTAAACGCCACCCTACAGTGGCGAATTGTATCACTTATAAACGATTACGTGCACAGTGTCGTCGTATTATTAAAGAAAGCAAGAAAGCCAGCTGGGCTGCTTTCACAAGCACCTTCAACAGTTTTACTCCTTCTTCTGTTGTCTGGGGTAGCCTGCGCCGGCTATCTGGCACTAAGGTCCACTCACCCGTTTCTGGCTTGACGGTCGCGAATGACGTCGTTGTGGCCCCTGAGGATGTCTCCAATGCCTTCGGCCGCTTTTTCGCAGAGGTTTCGAGCTCCGCTCATTACCACCCTGCCTTCCTCCCCCGCAAACAGGCAGAGGAGGCTAGGCCGCCTAACTTCCGCTCCTCGAATCGTGAAAGTTATAATGCCCCATTCACTATGCGGGAACTCGAAAACGCACTTGCCCGGTCACGGTCCTCCGCTCCAGGGCCTGATTCTATTCATATTCAGATGCTGCAGAACCTTTCTCCTGCGGGTAAAGGTTTTCTTCTTCGTACTTACAATCGCATCTGGATTGAGGGGCATGTTCCCGCATGCTGGCGCGAGTCTATTGTTGTCCCGATTCCTAAGCCGGGGAAGGACAAGCATTTGCCTTCCAGTTATCGACCCATCTCGCTTACCAGCTGTGTCTGTAAAGTGATGGAGCGAATGGTTAACTCTCGTTTGGTTTGGCTGCTCGAGTCTCGACGCCTACTTACCAATGTACAATGTGGATTTCGTAGGCGCCGCTCTGCTGTTGACCATCTGGTTACCTTGTCGACCTTCATTATGAATAACTTCTTGCGGAAGCGCCCGACTGCGGCTGTGTTCTTTGATTTGGAGGTTTACGACACCTGTTGGAGGGCGGGCATTCTCCGCACCATGCATACATGGGGCCTTCGCGGTCGCCTCCCTCTTTTTATTCGTTCCTTTTTAATGGATCGACAGTTCAGGGTACGTGTGGGTTCTGTCCTGTCAGACACCTTTCGCCAGGAGAATGGGGTGCCACAGGGCTCAGTTTTGAGCGTCGCTCTCTTTGCCATAGCGATCAATCCAATAATGGATTGCCTCCCAGCTGATGTATCAGGCTCCCTTTTCGTGGACGATTTTACCATGTATTGCAGCGCGCAGCGTACATGTTTCCTGGAGCGCTGTCTTCAGCGTTCTCTTGACCGTCTTTACTCCTGGAGTGTCGCCAATGGCTTCCGTTTTTCTGCCGAGAAGACGGTCTGTATTAACTTCTGGCGCTACAAAGTGTTTCTCCCACCGTCCTTACGACTCGGTCCCGTTGCTCTCCCATTCGTGGAGACAACAAAATTTTTAGGTTTTATATTTGACAGGAAACTTAGCTGGTCTCCACATGTGTCATATTTGGCCGCCCGTTGTACCCGTTCTCTAAATGTCCTGCGTGTTCTCAGTGGTATGTCGTGGGGAGCGGATCGAACCGTCCTACTTCGTCTATATCGGTCGATCGTCCGCTCCAAGCTGGATTATGGGAGCTTCGTATACTCCTCTGCACGGCCATCCATCTTACGCCGCCTCAACTCCATACAACATCGGGGTTTACGACTTGTGATCGGGGCGTTTTATACTAGTCCCGTCGAGAGTCTTCATGCTGACGCTGGTGAATTGCCACTCACCTACCGGCGCGATATACTGCTTTGTCGGTATGCCTGTCGGCTACTGTCAATGCCCGACCACCCGTCTTATCGTTCCTTTTTTGACGACTCTGTCGACCGTCAATACGGGTTGTATGTCTCTGCCCTGCTACCCCCTGGAGTTCGCTTTCGTCGCCTCCTTAAACACCTTAATTTTTCACTCCCTGCAACCTTTCGAGTGGGCGAGAGCCACACGCCACCTTGGCTCCAGGCTCAGGTTCGCGTTCACCTTGACCTCAGCTCGCTCCCAAAGGAGGTTACCCCCGGTTCGGTCTACCACTCCCGTTTTGTCGAACTTCGTTCGAAGTTCATTAATATGACCTTTATTTATACAGATGGCTCAAAGACCAATGACGGGGTCGGGTGTTCCTTTATTGTCGGGGCACAATGTTTCAAATACCGGCTCCATGGCCATTGTTCGGTCTTCACAGCTGAGCTCTTTGCCCTCTACCAGGCTGTTCTTTACATCTGCCGCCACCGACATTCTGCTTATGTCGTCTGCTCCGATTCCCTGAGCGCCATCCAGAGCCTCAGTGATCAGTATCCGGTTCACCCTTTCGTGCACCGGATCCAACGCTCTCTTCAGCATGTGGTGGTCGTCGGTTCTCCGGTTAGCTTAATGTGGGTTCCTGGCCATGTCGATATCCCTGGGAACGAAGCTGCAGATGCCGCGGCCAAGGCTGCGGTCCTCCAGCCTCGGACAGCTTCTTGTTGTGTCCCTTCGTCACATTGTAGCAGGGTAATTTGTCGGCGCATTTTATCGCTGTGGCATGCCGATTGGGTTGCACTTACGGACAACAAGCTTCGGGCTTTGAAACCTCTTCCCGCGGCTTGGACGTCCTCCTCACGCCCTTCTCGGCGGGAGGAGGTCGTTTTGGCCCGGTTACGAATTGGACACTGCCGGTTCAGCCATCGCCATCTGCTGACGGCTGCGCCAGCGCCGTTCTGCCCATGTGGGCAATTGCTGACGGTCCGCCACATTTTAACGTCCTGTCCGGATTTTAACACACTGCTTCTTGATCTTGGCCTGCCATGTACTCTAGATGCCATTTTAGCGGATGACCCACGAGCAGCTGCTCGCGTTCTTCGTTTTATCAACTTGACAAACCTCTCTAAGGACATTTGATTATGCTGTTTTTTTTTTTTAATCCTGTGCCTGTCAGTCTGTCTTTTATCGTGTTTTCCCTTTCAGTTGCTGTTTTAAACTTGTGCCTCGCGGTGCATTCCTAACGTAGTCTGGGCGCTAATGACCATTGAAGTTGTGCGCCCTAAAACCACAAAAAAACCTACACCTGCCTTTTATTTCTGATGAATTGTATAGGTGTGTGTACAGAAAAACGTGCTATAATAGTTGATATAGATGTGTAGGTCACTTTGGCTCAGTTGCAGTACCATACTAGCTTTTGTTGTAGTAAATTCAATAAATTCGATTATAACACATATTGGTTTCCTAGTAGAACAGTCAGATTGATGTTTTATTAAAAAGTCACATCAGGGAAAGACATTCAGACACTTTAAGCAAATATGCTGATTATGTCTGTCTCTACTCAGTTGGGAGGAGAGGAGGGCGAAATGTCTCTGATCCAGCAGTAATGGTAATTGTCTTCCTTATTTTCTTCTTGTAAGAATAACAGCATGTTCACATGCACCTTACGTTGAGCTGCTAATTCGGAGAAATGGACGGGTCCAACAACCATATTCGAAACTTTACCATCATCTGACTTGCATCCATCCAGGGTAAAAACATGAACCAATATATTGGTATTCTGGGTCTCAGATTTAGATGTGTCTTGGGGGGTTTAACGGGGAATTAGATACCCTCAAAGTTAGAAAACCCACAAATATCAATACTTCCGCTGTATCGTGATATGTGCTGAAGATGCACCTTATAATTTCTCTTGCAAGTCAGCATTGACCCCACAAAACAATAATGATCTCCGTTTTTGACATTAATACATGACTTCTTGCTAGATATCATCAGGAAGCTTAATATAGCTGGACTCTCCATTGATTGGATGGATCAAGGACATGTGTTTGGATGTCGAGATTTATTACGTGGTGTTGTGACTCGCCGACCTTTCAAAGTGCCGCCGCGCAGTTACGCGCGTCCTCTACATGCGGCGCTGTCTGCCAGCCATGCAGCAGCAGCAGCGCCACCTAAGCGGCCAGCCAGCCAGTGGCTGCTAGACTCGGACTCAGTTCTGATTTGACTGTCAAAGTGTATATACGTCTTACTTTGTTTACTTGACCTGTGACTTACATGAATTGTGTCGTCCTTGAAATATATTTGTTCAACTTGAAGTTATAACAATTGGCGACGAGGTGGTGAATTTTTCTTTTTTATTGTTGACCCACAGGTTTCCATGGCTACTTTAGAGCAAGGTCTCATAGAACAGCAAACGTTTCTCACAAATGCGATTCGTGATTTCGTCGCGGCATCCAATGCGGGGCGTTTCTCGTCGTTGTCTCTTCTTCCTTTTCCTCCTTACGACGAGACGGCGGAAGACTGGTCTGATTATGTTAAACGTCTTCAACAGCACTTCTTGGCATTTCATTTCGCAGACGACCGAACATGTAAGTCTCTGTTCCTTTCATGGATTTCACCTCAAATGTATCGGTTGTTGTCGCAATTGGCTCCTTTGAAAGATCCTGCGTCTTTGTCCTTTTCTGAAATGTGTTCACTTCTGTCCGTATATTTTCAAAAGCATACGCATGTGGTAGTCTCTCGTGTTGCCTTTTATCGTTGTCAAAAACAACCGAATCAATCCTATCGCGCTTGGGCTGCTGAACTTCACATCCTCAGTAGAAAGTGTCAATTTGTTACTGACGTTCACAAAGAATCATACGCCGATTCCATGGTGTGGGATGCTATTATTCGGTCGTCGCCCAACAAGGAAGTTAGGCAACGTGTCCTTCAGTTGGCAAATCCGACTCTAGATGAAGTCCTATCCATCGCTCAGTCTTTTGAAATTTCTCGCGCCGCTGGAGCGCAAATGGAGGCATGGGGTGATGTCGGGGAAATACAACCTCTGTGCGCTGTTGACGAAGCGTGTGGCGTACCGTAAACAAACCTCTAAGAAACTGGAGCAAAACTAAATAATATTGTGGGGAAGGCGAGCCAAAGGTTGCGTTTCATTGGCAGGACACTTAGAAGATGCAACAAGTCCACTAAAGAGACAACATACACTACACTCGTTCGTCCTCTGTTGGAATATTGCTGCGCGGTGTGGGATCCTTACCAGGTGGGATTGATGGAGGACATCGAAAGGGTGCAAAAAAGTGCAGCTCGTTTTGTATTATCACGTAATAGGGGGGAGAGTGTGGCAGATATGATACGCGAGTTGGGATGGAATTCATTAAAGCAAAGACGTTTTTCGTCGCGGCGAGATCTATTTACGAAATTTCAGTCACCAACTTTCTCTTCCGAATGCGAAAATGTAATTTGTTGAGCCCAACATACATAGGTAGGAATGATCACCAAAATAAAATAAGAGAAATCAGAGCTCGAACAGAAAGGTTTAGGTGTTCGTTTTCCCCGCGCGCTGTTCAGGAGTGGAATGGTAGAGAGATAGTATGATTTTGGTTCGATGAACCGTCTGCCAAGCACTTAAATGTGAATTGCAGAGTAATCGTGTAGATGTAGAAAACTCACGTCAACTTCCTTCATGTCTGCTGTGTTTTACGAAACATTTACGCAAGGATTGTCCCCAACGTTGGGCTGTGTGTCACAATTGCAAAAAGAAAGGTCATGTGTCTTCCGTTTGCAAATCCGACCGCATACATGATGTTCATGAACATGACGCTGATACTGATTCTGTGTTGTATGTCGATTGCACTTCTTCCCTTTCAGGGAAGTTATTCCTCACTGTCCAAATCCTTGGTCGAGATGTTCGCATGCAGGTGGATACTGGTTCTGCTGCCACTATCATCAATTCTCAGACTATCTTCAGTTGGGTTCTCCAGTCCTGTCACCTGTCACTAGGCAATTACAGACTTAAAATAAACAGAAGATTTCTCTCTTGGGACAATTTGATGCTGAGGTATCTTACAAATCTGTCGTTCGCACTGTTGCCATATTTGTGGTTGACGATAGTAATGCGGATAATCTTTTTGGTTTCGATGCCTTTCGCGTTTTTGGGTTCTCCATAGATGACTCTGTCAATATCGTCTCTGATGCTGTTCCTTATGCTCAATTGGATTCCTTGTCGATGACATTTTCGCCCTTTTTTTTCTCCTGGGTTAGGCCGTGCAAACGACTTTGAAGCTCGTATCACGCTCAAACCCACTGCTCAGCCTAAGTTTTTTAGGGCTCGGCCCATTCCTGTGGCCATTCGTGATGAGGTCAAACAGGAGCTGGATCGTCTCACTGCTACAGTGGTCTTGCTTCCGGTCACTTCCAGTGAGTGGTCCTCTCCTGTCGTTGTCGTTGCTAAGCCAAATGGTGATAATCGTGTCTGTGGTGATTTCAAAGCCACTGTAAATGCTCAATGCCTTATCGACACTTACCCTATGCCTCAACCTGAAGAATTGTTCACTAAACTTGCTGGAGGCCAGTATTTTTCTAAACTTGACCTGTCAGAAGCCTATCATAAACTTCCTCTCGACACTGCTTCCTGGCAGTTTCTGTTCCTTAACACGCCTTTCGGCCTCTATCAATACCAACGATTGCCATTCAGGGTTGCCAGCACCCCTGCTCTCTTTCAGCGATTCTTGGAACAAGTATTGCTCACTGTCCCTGGGTGTATAAATTACATGGACGACATTGTCGTCACTGGCTCAACCACTGAAGAACATCTTTAAAATCTCTGCACACTTTGTCATGTCTTACAGACTGCCTGTCTTAAGTGTAATCTTCAGAAATCACAATTTTTTCAGGCATCTATCACGTACTTGGGGTTTCAACTCTCTCGGGAAGGTATTCATCCGCTTCAACAAACTGTCGATACAATTGATGCCCTTCCTCGCCCTACATGTTTTAAGGAACTGCAGGCCTTCTTGGGGAAAATAGCAAACTATCACAGGATTTTCCCCTCTGCTGCTTCAGTGGCTCAGCCGTTGCATAGCCTGTTGCATAAAAACGTGGCTTTTCACTGGCCCATATCATGCGATACGGCTTTCCAGAAATTGAAGACTATGCTGAAACAGGCCCCGTGCCTGGCTACTTATTGACGTGGCCAACATCATATTCTTGCCACGGATGCCTCTCAATACGGGGTTGGTGCAGTTCTCACCGTTTTCTGACTGTTCTGAGCAACCCATTGCTTATGCCTCCAAAACGCTCACGGGTGCCCAACAAAAGTATTCTCAAATTGAAAAAGAAGCTTTGACCTTTATTTATGCTCTTCATAAGTTCGGTGTTTTTCTCTATGGATCCAAATTTCATCTTGTTACAGATCACAAACCACTTGTTTCCTTGTTTCCTCCATCAACGTCACTTCCTGACAAGGCTGCACACCGCTTCCAGTGTTGGGCTCTTTACTTGTCTCGTTTCAATTATGAGATTCATTTCCTAACGACGGCTCAACATGCAAATGTTGATGCACTATCTTGCTTTCCCATGGGTCATGATACGGACGAACTTTTGTGTTTCCACCTGGATGTTGCCGAGCAGCGGGTTGTGGATGGGTTCCCCATCACCGGGGACTGGCTGGCGGATGCTATGGGTTCTGACCCTCCCCTCTCCCGGGTTTCACGCTGTATTCAGAAGGGTTGGCCAGATCGTCCATCCGCTAAGACTTCTGATCCGTTGCGGAACTACTACGCTTTGCGTCACCGCCTCACGGTTATGGTGTTATTCTCCTTTCCATCGAAAATGCTTCGTCGCGTGTTGTGGTACCTGCATCTTTGCTTGCTTCAGTCTTGCGCCTCCTTCACCAAGGGCACTGGGGTGTCTCTCGCACAAAATCTCTGGCGCGCCGTCATGTGTACTGGCCCGGCATCGACTGAAATCGCATACATGGTCGCTGCCTGTGGCCCTTGTGCATCACAGGCCACCACCCTGAAGTCATCTTTGTCACCGTGGCCTTCACCTGAGAAGCCCTCGGAGTGTAGTCATGCTGACTTCGCGGGACCTTTTTTAGGTACTTATTGGCTTCTCGTTATAGACGCCTACTCTAACTTTCCTTTCATTGTCTGTTGCACGTCGCCTACCACCGCTGCAACCAGAAATGCTCTAGCTCGAATTTTCTTTTTGGAAGGCCTTCCCTCTACTCTTGTTACTGATAATGGTCCGCAATTTGCCTCTTCCGATTTTGCGGATTTTTGTGCCCATCATGGCGTCATGCACGTCACGGCTCCTCCGTTCCATCCACAGTCAAACAGTGAGGCTGAACGTCTAGTCCGCACTCCTGACTTCTTCGGCTGCTGATGATGCGCTTCTCCAATTTCTGGCTTCTTACCGTTTCACCCCCATGGGCGACCACAGCCCGGCTGAGCTCTTACATGGCCGACAGCCCCGCACGCCACTTCATCTTCTGCGGCCTTCCACCTCATCGCTGCGGGTGCCTTCGCTTGGCCGGTTCACTGCCGGTGACCTTGTATGGGTACGGGGATATGGCAGGCTGCCAAAATGGAGTCCTTGCCGCATCTTGCGACACCGTGACCAACGCCTGTGTGAAATCCAGGCGGACACGGGTGTTGCAGTGCGTCATTTGGACCAGCTTAGGCCTCGTGTGCCGGCAACGCTTGTTCCGGATGCCGCTACACCACCTTCGGCTCTACCTGACGCCTGGGATCCTGGAATCTCTCATTACTCACAACGCAGTCCTCTTACCATCATCTCAGTGCCAGCACAAGAACTGACGCCAACAGGAGACATGCCCATGCAGGAACCAGATGACCACCATCTGTCGGAACAAGTCTACTGGCCTCCTAAGGACGCGGACACATCGCCCATGTCTCCTGTTATAACAACCGGACTTGCCGCAGCAGGCAGATTGGTGCACGGGGCCCCAGCATATGCGACCCCCACGTCTCCTGTCATTTCGACCCATTATCATCGGGGACACTTCCGTCTGTATGGGAAGCCGCCTCCTCGAGACTTTACGGCCAGTCAAACAATACCTATTGACGTTAGCAATCTACAGGCCACCTCCATCAAGACGTGCAAAAACTTCAAAGGGGGGAAAAGTGTTGTGACTCGCCAATCTTTCAAAGTGCTGCTGCGCAGTCACGCGCGTCCTCTACATGCGGCGCTGTCTGCCAGCCATGTAGCAGCAGCGCCACGTAAGCGGCCAGCGAGACAGCGGTCGCTAGACTCGGACTCATTTCTGATCTGACTGTCAAAGTGTATACACGTCTTACTTTGTTAACTTGATCTGTGAATTGTTGTCCTTGAAATATATTTGTTCAACTTGAAGTTATAACATGTGGCTGGGTGCTTTCCTGAGCCTCTCGTCTGCAGCTAAGAAAACTTGTCTCATATGGCACTCAAGGTGAAATCATCAAACCACGTAGCGGCAGAGGTGCTCCATGATACTACTACATTTCTCCCCCAAATATAGATGATGCTGCTCTCCTCTGCAGCACTGCCTTGTTTGGGGGGGATGCGTGAGTTGACAGCACAGCACTGCACTGCGCTTAGTGGAAGGGCACTTCGTATGATAAGGCAAGTAAACTGTCTCCTGGGGAAGAAACCCACCTGGTTCTCAATTCACGAGAGTGAGATTCGCCCACAAAAACTGCCCTTGATTACCACATAGTTTAGCTCTGGGATGGCGTTACTGGCGTGGTGCAGATCACTATTAGGATGGGAGAGGGAACTGCTGCCAACCAATGATACACTATGAGCAGTGGTGGACATCATGGGTCCATGTCATCCCAGTGTGCAGCATCAAGATGTGTCAGTGAGATCTACCCCAGATATGCCGGGCTGCTACTGCGGTGGTGGTTGGGCAAAGCATGCTGCCACAGAGATGATGAGAGGCTGGTGGTAGATTTCGCTGGAGTAGGTGACATCCACAGCTGCCAGAATGGTGCAGCACCTATGGTGATGGCGGGCGTGCCAGTATCGGCAGAGGTGGCAGTAGAGACGAAGGCGGCTGCACTTCAGTTGGTGGCTAATAGCGTCCAGGCAGGTGATGCATGTCTCGCAGGCATGTGTTTCACTTGCACCTGCCAGGTAGCTGCATCAGGGCATACTGTGAAAGTGTAACTGGAGAGAGATGGAGATAGATACATAGAGAGAGAGAGAGAGAGAGAGAGAGAGAGAGAGAGAGAGAGAGAGAAAGCACACTCACCTGCTGTAGAGAACACTGATTTCATACATACACGTGAAATAAAGATAATTACTGAAGTCATTCCCTTCTCACCTTCGTCCTGCCATGCCAGTGCCAAATCCCAGTGGTCCTCAGTGACAGCTGCCCCCCACACCAGCATCTCTTCATGGATCTGAAACTCCATCTCTCCTGCAGAAGCTTTAGCAAAAGAAATACGAAGATCTGTAACACTCGCTTACAAGTTTTTGGTAACACAAATGTTGTGAAAAGAACTACACTATGTGATTGTATATACTTCCATGACTGCTCCAAGGTCTGTGCAGCCTCATTAGCCTGGCGCTGCAATTCAGCCTCCGCTAGCTAATCATGTGAGTCATCGTGTACACTGTAACAACAAGATGACAAGATTTTGATGAGACACCCATTTTCTTTATCGGAAACATACTACTAATACTAAATTCACTTTATCAAGAAATATACAACTACAGAAATTCGACCACATCATTTGAAATAGAGTGGAAAAGATACCACTAAATTCACTCTATTGAGAAATATGCTACAAAATTCGACCACAAGGCTTGAAATGCAGTGTAATCTGAACTATACTAATTTCATTTTATCGAGAAATATACTACAGAATTTCGATCGTGTGATCTGAAATGCAGTGTTAATACGTATCGAACAGAAACGTGCTACAAATGGAAGAACAGTACTAAATTTGAACATGTGGTTTGAAATGCATCGAAATTCGAATACACTTGCTACTACTAAATTCGGTTTAACATGAATGTACCTCTACAAATTCTGTACGGTAAAAATATATACTTATGTGGCTACTGTGGTGCTGGTGCAGTCGGCTGTGTAGACTGTTCATCCACATGTGGAAGCTACTGCTGTTGCCATCTTCTTTGAGCTGCCAATCGAAGGCAGGTAGTGTGCCTGGCATGAATGCTGCAATGGCAAAGAAACTTTGTGTAAGGAAATTCGAACAAGTGGTTTGGAATGAAATGGAAAATATACGACTCTTGCTGATAAATTCGTTTTAAAGAGAAATACGCTACTAAATTTGAAAATGTGGTTTGAAATACAAAGAAAAATGTACTACAAACACATTTGATGTACTGAAATCGGAACACGTGCTACAAGCAGAAATATTCAACGAGTAACACATGTTAGGGAAAAAAACCTCAGAATACACACTTACTGCAAAATTTGTGTCAAAAAGAACAGTGAGAATACATTACTACAAATTCTGCACATTGAAAAAATATCTACTTACGGGGTACTTCATCCAGTCCCACCCTGGACTTTCTGCTCTATCACTGCAACTGGGTGTGGAAAGTTCTGGACCCATGAACGAACTCGAGCAGAGTGAGAATGATTGTGTGATGGTTGGGGTTTATATAGTTTAAGTCCTGCTCCTGATTTTCAGTTAGGAGAGCAATAGGAATGGTTCAGTATGAGTTCATTTTTGATTGAGGGATGAATAGGACTGATTCCATTTCGTGAACTAACCATAATATATTAGGAAAAGTTGGTTATGCAGGAAACGTGTGTAGTTCTGTCATCTTAAAGTCTTAGTCTTTCATTGAATTTTACATCTAAGGACAAACATACGTAGTAACTACTAACTCAAGGAGATATATCTGTGTACAATGCATTTTGCAGTATTTATTGTTGCTGCAATATTTGGGGCATGATTTAACAAGAAGCTATCTTCATTGAAGCTGTGTTGAGTGCTATATTTATACAATGAGCAGCACCAGGGGCCTTTCGTAATTTTCCGAAAGTTTTATTATATTGGCACTCTACTCCGAGGAAAAAAGAAATTTATGTGACATACTTGGTGAAATGTTCCAATCACACATCCTCGTTCCTGTTTCTTTCATAATATTTATTCCCATCTTAACATCTGGGAATTTAATTGTAAATAAAGCATTATTCACAAGACACCAATCTTTTTTATGTAATATACTGTAAACGTCAAATAATGCAACTGATTGTGCAAATCAGTCCACATATCAACTGTTGCAGCAAATGTTTTGTTTCATTAACCCTCACCGATACAAGCACCCTTTTGATATCAAATTAATTGACTAATTAATTAAATTGATTAACCCCTCCCTGTCTGGGAAATCCCCCAGCCCTCCCTCTCCTGCCCCATCTGGAAATTGGCGAGAAACAGACTGTCTGTGGTGGAGAGGAAGGATCTCACAATACGAAATTTAAGTCAATGTCAGTTATATAGTAGATGACATACTGTTTATTTATAAAGGTCAGTTTTCGGGGGTTGGATCTTACTATTCGGCGGGAAAGATCACCTCCAGCAACTGTATGTCCTAATTATATAATTACACTGCTCCAGATTGGATGTGTTGTCTTGTTGGGAAATTTTCCTGTGTGCTCACCTTGACGTGCAAGGATCAACTGAGCTAGTGCACAGTGCCACCACCAGAGGATGTCCCACTCCACTCCCCTCGACCCGACCCCCACCCCTTCCAGCAAAAAATTGGCAGAAAAACACTCAATATGTGCTGGAGAGAAAGGATCTCATGACACGAAAGTCAGATTGTCAGTAATACATTTATGCATATTCTTTACTTAATCAGTTTGCTGAAGACAGGGCTCCCCCACTTGGGTAGAGTTGACGTCTGCACTCCCCACCTCACTTCCCATGACGTAATAACTGTAAGCGCCAAAACATGGAATGAAGTGCAATATACGAGCCACTGTTTGGGGTCTCGTACGTGTGTGCATGTGTGTGTGTTGCAGGTGCCACGACAAAGATCGAAAACCGCCCAATTTCCTAATTCAGTTCACGATACTAAATGCCACTGACTGTGGACCGGATATCGGTCTCCTTTTATCTCGCGACCCCAAACAAAGCATCAAGTGGCGTCATGCTGTCGATCAGGAAATTTCAGATTCGCTTCCTGTCTCAGCCTCTCTCAAGATGCCACTTCCTGTTTGTGTGTCTGAACCAACATCTCCAAACATGCAGACAGAGGTTTTCATCTCTCCTCATAATACTGTGTTCCTATTGACTAATGCAATTTCGATATCAAAAATAGAGGGAAATAGTCCATTTACTCTACTCTGTCAAATTAATTGTTTAACAATTTACAAGAGTGAAATAGATCATTTAAAACACCACCATTTTACGATGGTCCTTCATCATAATAAAAACATATTTTCAGGTTTTAAGTATCACATGCAAACAATAAGCAGATCAAGTTATTACATTTCCGACACGAATAGATCGTAGTGCTAAATGTATCTGAGGTCTTGTATGCACTGACGTTTGAGAACACAAGTACCCCTCTCAACCGAAACCCTTCCATTAAACATACCAGGTGAAAAAATCCAACTGATCACAACAAACACTCATGATTGTGAACAGCATGCCTTGCACCGACTGCCAGGAGCTGCGATCGCGCCCCCCTGCCACCGACAGGGACAGCGCACCGTTCCATGGCCGCCAGTCAGCAGATACCCCCAGACATATCGACTATGCTGGCAGCTGCACGCCCATCCCCTGGCATCCACACGCTGTCCCTACTGAGTGCACAGACAGACTGTTACCAAGTACTCAACTGATCAATTTACATGGGGGAATAATCATGCAGTGCAAATACCCATCATTTTGAATCTTCTCACGCAACACACATCAGCCTCTGTCGCTGCTCACACTGCACACTAGCCACTTCCCTAACCCTCCCCTGCCACAGGCAAGAGCAGACAGGTCGGTGCATTCTGTGCACCTGACCGCACGTCACAGGCAGAGCTAATTCATGCCTTCTGGTCGCTGACTCTTTGTGACCACTCTTGCGACTGGAAGCAGCACGCTGCTCACACTGCACACTAGCCACTTCCCCTAACCCTCCCCTGCCACAGGCAAGAGCAGACAGGTCGGCGCATTCTTTGCACCTGACCGCACGTCACAGGCAGAGCTAATCCATGCCTTCTGGTCGCTGACTCTTTGTGACCACTCTTGCGACTGGAAGCAGCACGCTGCTCACACTGCACACTAGCCACTTCCCCTAACCCTCCCCTGCCACAGGCAAGAGCAGACAGGTCGGCGCATTCTTTGCACCTGACCGCACGTCACAGGCAGAGCTAATCCATGCCTTCTGGTCGCTGACTCTTTGTGACCACTCTTGCGACTGGAAGCAGCACGCTGCTCACACTGCACACTAGCCACTTCCCCTAACCCTCCCCTGCCACAGGCAAGAGCAGACAGGTCGGCGCATTCTTTGCACCTGACCGCACGTCACAGGCAGAGCTAATCCATGCCTTCTGGTCGCTGACTCTTTGTGACCACTCTTGCGACTGGAAGCAGCACGCTGCTCACACTGCACACTAGCCACTTCCCCTAACCCTCCCCTGCCACAGGCAAGAGCAGACAGGTCGGCGCATTCTTTGCACCTGACCGCACGTCACAGGCAGAGCTAATCCATGCCTTCTGGTCGCTGACTCTTTGTGACCACTCTTGCGACTGGAAGCAGCACGCTGCTCACACTGCACACTAGCCACTTCCCCTAACCCTCCCCTGCCACAGGCAAGAGCAGACAGGTCGGCGCATTCTTTGCACCTGACCGCACGTCACAGGCAGAGCTAATCCATGCCTTCTGGTCGCTGACTCTTTGTGACCACTCTTGCGACTGGAAGCAGCACGCTGCTCACACTGCACACTAGCCACTTCCCCTAACCCTCCCCTGCCACAGGCAAGAGCAGACAGGTCGGCGCATTCTTTGCACCTGACCGCACGTCACAGGCAGAGCTAATCCATGCCTTCTGGTCGCTGACTCTTTGTGACCACTCTTGCGACTGGAAGCAGCACGCTGCTCACACTGCACACTAGCCACTTCCCCTAACCCTCCCCTGCCACAGGCAAGAGCAGACAGGTCGGCGCATTCTTTGCACCTGACCGCACGTCACAGGCAGAGCTAATCCATGCCTTCTGGTCGCTGACTCTTTGTGACCACTCTTGCGACTGGAAGCAGCACACTGCTCACACTGCACACTAGCCACTTCCCCTAACCCTCCCCTGCCACAGGCAAGAGCAGACAGGTCGGCGCATTCTTTGCACCTGACCGCACGTCACAGGCAGAGCTAATCCATGACTTCTGGTCGCTGACTCTTTGTGACCACTCTTGCAACTGGTAGCAGCACGCTGTGAGTCAAGCAGCATCTGCAGTTCCAGTAGTTCTAACCAATTCCATCCAGACAAAGCCCCCCTCCCCCATTGAAAAAATACGAGACAGGGATTTTGTTGACCATACACCTCGAATTTGTCATGCGAAATGTAGGTATTTCCTTTTTATACAAGTAATTTTCGAAGACGGGAGAAATCGGGGTATATACTCGTTTCACGTCAATAAAGTATCGTTACTTGTTGTGAAAGTCCTGTAACAGTATGGCGTAGGCTATATTTCCTGTTAGTATACTCTCATCAGTTACAAAAATCGGTTCTAATTAGCTTAATATCTGTTACATCCTGTATCACAGAACTAGAATATTAAACTCGTTCTTGGCTCATGACAGAGTGCTAAGGTCCTCCTCTGTGAAGGATGCATCCTCACTTTCGAACTCCCTTAAAGTAACCAAATTCTTGGCCTTATAAGAAGTCTCTTAAGGTAACAGCACAGAGAAGTTGTAAATACCAGGTTTATACTATGTATCACTTTATAAATTCGGTAATAAGTATGATTTTATTATGATGGTCATCTCTCTCTGTCTAGGTAGGAGATAGAAATTTCATTAAAACACGTCGCCACAACGAAAAAACACCTTATTACTGCTCCAAATCTGGAAACATATCCGTGGTAACCTACCCATCACTTCCCCCCCCCCCCCTCCCGTTATCAAATTGATAGGTTAATTAGTTAAACTGATAATGAGAGTCACTTTGCATGGCGAGTAATTTGTATTCAGCACTCGAATTACACTCGCCAGGTAGCTCAAATGGGAATCCCTGGAGGGAAGATGATCTTATCAAGAAACACTATTGAGAACCGATATTTGAAGCTGACTGCAGAAGGAGTCTACTGCTTCCAATATACATTTTGTGTAAAGACATCGAAGACAAGATAGAAATTAGCGCTTGTAAGGAAGCATATAGGCAGTCCTCCCTTGCTCTGTTTGCTAGTGGAATAGGAAAGGGAGGGTACCCTCCGCCATATATCATACGATGGCTTGTGATGTTAGCAAACAGACATAAATGTAAATTAAGTCTACCTATTAAGTTGTCAGTCCATCCATTTATAGGCACACAAAACTCATGGATGAATGTTATGTCTTATTTATCCATTTATTAAAACAAAAGACGGAACGTCTGCTGCTGATTGTCTCTCGGTAAAAATCTCCATATTAGCTCCTAATTTTATTGTTGTCACTTCCCAAGACGAATGAATGTGAGAGGTTGTATTATGTTTGTCCACAACACTTACAAGAAGCGCTATAGAACTCACCTCTCAACTGCCCTTTCGTCAGAGTATCGTTTACCTCCCGTTTTCTCACGGATCTTCCAGTCTTCAGTATGCAGCATTCGAATCCACATCATTTCCATGAATAAGAGCAGTCCCCCGCCAAGTCATAGACCCATGCTAATTCTCACGAAATCCAATCTTGTTCCGACAGTGCTGTTCCATTGGTTAGAAGGTTGACAGGTAAAGAGCTATCACAATGAGAAAAATATTGGACTAATGTGCAGGAGCAAATTCACAACCATGCCGAGTATACATGGACTGTACAAAGAAATTAAGAAGTGTAACACCTTCAGTTCATTAATATCGAATGATGGTCTATAACATATCACTCTGTCCATGCCCTAATCTCGTTTATCATGTTGCTATGATTACTGCACTAGAAATGCTACAATGTAATGGTGTCCGAGTTTTTGCTGATACCACAATCTCCATCCCTCTCCCTCATTATTTTTGTAAAATACAACAGAGTAAAACAACGAATTGTAAAAACTTCACTAATGTCACCTGGTTGAGAACACAATATGATTTTACCACATCCCTCACTTCCAATACATAGTTTGACATCGACCATATGTGGTGATCCAATTAAATATACATGTATCAGTCCACTGGAGGAGGCGATCAGTGATCGAAGATGCTTTGATGGACCTGTGTAAAGTTTTGTCTCCTGTACTGGAGGAAGACCATATGAAGAGAGGGTCTTGTGTTGTTTCATAAGCAGTTTGATAGATTGTTTCTTGCTGTTACACATTGGAGCAGTATATGACTACAGCTGTATACACAGCCACACATTTTGTTTTTCTACCATAACTTCGAGGCCTTTGTCAGGTGTTATATCAAAATCAACATGATTTGATCCGTAAATGTGAATGATACTGATCAGGAAGAAAGCGGATGGCACGCTGGGCCATTCAGTATATAGAAAAAAGACGCACACAGACCTGTACCTCCATGCAACCAGCTGCCACCATCCGGCGCAACGCCAGTGAGTACTGACCACCTTGGTACATAGGGCGCACGTCATTTGTGACAAACAAAGCCTCTCAGACGAGTTACACCACCTAAGAGAGGTATTTCGGAAAAGCGGGTACAGTGAAACACAGATTAGCAGGGCCTTCAAGAGGAGACAGGCTGACAAATTTCAGGAAGAGGAAGTTAACAAGAGACTCGCCTTTCTTCCATATTTGGGGCCCACATCAGCCAAAATCGGGAGGCTATTAAGAAAATCAAACATAAATACCGTCTTCCGACCACCGCCGAAGACGAAAGAGCTGCTGGGCTCTGCTAAAGACCCACTCAAACTAAACACACCTGGTATATACAGCATTGCATGCGAATGTGGTGTGCATTACATTGGTCAAACACAGCGCTGCATCTCTAAAAGGTGCGAGGAACACATCAGGCATGTTCGATTTGGACAGATGGAGAAATCTGCTATAGCTGAACATAGCATCAAAGAAAACCACACCTTTGATTTCGAAAACACCAGGGTGCTGTGCCGAGCCGGGAGCTATTGGGATAGCGTCATTAAAGAATCAATAGAAATACGGGTCCACGAGAATCTTGTGAACAGGGACGAAGGCTATCAACTGAGCGCGGCCTGGAATCCAGCATTAGCCGCAATACGCCAGGAACGCAACAAGAACCGTCCAGCTCACGAGACGCGATCAGAATGCTCTGACGGAGACACGAACGGCGCACCTGCTTCCCCCTCCACCCGCCCGCCGGCTCCTCTGGACCCAGCCTCCCGCGGCCAGGTGGTGGGGGGCACACCGCAGGTATAAAGGGACCGGCATCCGCAAAGTCTCGGCACTTCGCCAGATGATGATGAGTATGTCACTCATCGAAACGTCGCAGTTTGAAGACACCGCCACCCGGCTGGAAGCCCGTGAACTCTTCGCCACATGATTTGATTCATTGGTTCTCATAGAAAACTGGACAGTGCATTGTATAAACTATACTGTTCCCACAACACACAGGACAGTTGAAATAAAAGACAGAGGTGGTGATTCTTGTTGACAAAACTGTGGAAAACATTGCAAAGTACAGAAACTGGAGCAGTTCACAGCATTGTGGAGGCTTTCCAAACAGCTGTCTGCAGGTGATGACCTCTACATTTAATTTCATCTTCCACAGTGACAGGGTAGCAGATATCTCGATGTTCCATTTCAAAGACACCAAGAGCATTGATTACTCATATTGCAGCCATGCACGCAATCACTATTTCAGTGCTGACCATCCCTGGAAGGTGTTGCTCCCATCAAGACTCTCTCCATGTGAAACAAGTGTTGTCATTCAATCATTATGTGGTAATCAACAGCATACCAGTGGATGGATGGGATGAAAAAGACACCTTCAATATGGGCTGAAATACTGTAATAAGCACCACATTTGAAAGTGCGATCAATTTTAGCAGTTTTACATGTTTTTCCATAATTTCAACGCCAACCAGTGACCTGACATCAAGCTTCCCAATTTCTGTATCATCACTAAACTCTCTCTCCAGTACTTTGTACCATATACTCAATTGCAAATGTAGATAGCTGACTGTGCAGTATGTCCATTCACGGTAAATTCTCAGACATATACACCAAACCATACCAGACAGCGTCCTATACCAAAGCAGTTAGGTCAGCTACATATTCTAGTACTTAAGTCATAGTGCGGAATTTATGATTACGATTGGCCTGCTTTCGCTGTGTGGATGGGAACCACAGAGTATTCTCGAATTCATAAGATAAAGTTGGAGACTGAAAGTACCCCCCCCCCCCCCCCCCCACACACACACACATACTGTCTTCGACCAGTCCAACCTGCAACACTGTAGCCAATTTAATTTGCAATTAATCAGAAGTAGCCGGCCGCGGTGGTCTAGCGGTTCTAGGCGCTCAGTCCGGAACCGCGCGACTGCTACGGTCGCAGGTTCGAATCCTGCCTCGGGCATGGATGTGTGTGATGTCCTTAGGTTAGTTAGGTTTAAGTAGTTCGAAGTTCTAGGGGACTGATGACAGCAGTTGTTAAGTCCCATAGTGCTCAGAGCCATTTGAACCATTTAATCAGAAGTTCTATACCCGCTACATACCATGTCTCGTGAGGGAACAAACTGAGCTGAGTCTATAACTGCTGTTTGGTAAAGACTGTTCCGCACCAGTCTTATGGCACCCATCGTGGTGCATAAGATCTCTCCAGCTGCATGCATGTTGAGGTTAGCCCCCCTTGTTGGTGTAGAGTAAATATGAGTGTGTTGTGATGATAAAACAGACAGCTAAGAAGAAACATGATTTATGCATGGTGGAGCTCCAGGTGGATTTGTCCAAAGCATTTTACGTAAATGAACAGTGATATCAATTGTGAGGTGTTGTTCTAGTGTCTGGAGTCAGCACCAAGAAGGTACTGGCAAGAGAGCTATGGTTGTGCAACATAAACACATGTACTCCTAAGTCTACGTGATTCTGCACTTTTAACACACTATAATGTTAAAGCCATGTGGTTTTCAACATATTAGTCATGCAGAGTTCAATGCTCTTAATACTCTAATGCAGGACATTATGTTCAACATGTGACATACATCCACTGTGCAAGTTTTCTATCCCATTCACTACAGTGGCAAACTTTAAGATGATAGATTCTTTGTGATATATGCAAAATATAGCTTTCCAGACCTATCTAGTACCCAGTGCTCACATCTTTTTATGGTTCAGAAAATATGCAATGCTCGAATCAGTCCTCTAAAATGATCACAAGCAATGGAAAATGCATATTATGTCTTAGACATAAAAACTGATCACCGGCTGGCTGCCACAGAGACTATGTCCGAGTCGTTTACTTAAGCTGGCCAATAAAACCAACTGCCCCTGACAATGCTAAGTCTGGCCATCTGCACGATCTGGCAACACTGCTAGATGCGGAAGTGTCAGGAGGAAATGTTGTCTACTTCCGAGATGTAGTTGTGTTGGCTGAGCCCATGGTCTAGTGGCAGTCGCCTTTCGGCACGCTAGCGGCATGGACGTCTTGTTTATGTCCTCGCCGCACAGCTCACAGAGTTGTTTACATGATTCTGCTGTCTTAGCGTGCTATATTTCCTTCGACTGAGAATGGCTTATGCCCACAGAAAATCGACACTGAAGATTAGCTTTGCACCAGAGTATATCCGACCAAAAGCACTGGAAATCGAACAGTTTATCAGAGATGAAGTTAAGATTGATTGCAGCGATCTTGTTGGCATCCACCTGTCCATAGTAGGCAGTGTGGTATACGTGAAATTCGTTAACAAAGACATATGTGACACAATTCTAAGTGCAACTCGAAGTGGTCTTAAGTTCTGTTACAACTTCTTTACCACTTGTTAGCACCAGACGCAGTGGCTGCGCCAAAGACTGAGACGGCGTGGAGTTTTACAATTATTTATTGAACTTTCTTTACAATTTCTCCCTTTTCATCACTGCCGAGCCCTGCAGATTCCTCCGCCTGCCTGCTGCTGTGTAAATTCTCTGACAATACGCGCAACACGCGCTGCTGATTGCACTCGGGAGCCTCAGGCCACCAGTGCTCCGCTGAATTCAGGATGCCCTGTGCTTGAGATGAACTCGGCGCCCGGTATGGGCACGTCCACAGAGCCATGTCGCCGTGAGGTCAGCTGCCGACGCCTGCAGCACTGGCGGCTGGGAAGCCGTCAGTCGCGATGTCCGCTAGGTCCCCTCATGGATGGACCATGCGCCATGGGGCTGGGTTGCTGTGAAGTCCGGGCATCAGTCCCCAGCGGCGCCTGTGACCAAGACCGTTAGCCATGGTGCCGACCGAACTCGGGCCGACCTCCAGAGCTGAAGTTGACATCTGGTGGCGAACGGATGATTCCTGCGAGCTGGAACAGACTTCTGGAATCGCCACCTACGAAGATTGAACGTTCGGACATGGGCCACATCCGTCCTCAGATCCGAAGTGCTTCCTAATGGATTCTGTCTTTTGCTGCTTGCCCTCCACTATTTATATCCGGCAGGAGGACGTTTTTTACCCATGGTGGTAGCGTTTTCTTATTACTCCCGCAGTATATGGCAGCGTAACTTAGTGTGCTGGCCTCACTTCCCCTTACTCAGCACTCTCCAGGCTTCGCTCGGCGCTTGGTCTGTGTGCGTCCTTGCGTCAGTCTGTTGGTAGACTGCTGCTGTCAGCAAGGCTATCTGTGTCTGCATACTTCACAACGCCTCGGTCGCCGCCGCACAACGCCTCGGTCGCCGCCGTGCCTCTGTTTTGCCATTCTCCACTGCGTGAAGCAACGTTTACCACATGTGGCCGCAACAGTTCCGTCACTCTGATGGACACATCGGTGATATAACTGTGGAATATGTGGGACTTAGACTGCGGATGATACCTGTATTAGAGCTCCCTTTCGAGGTGCCTTCAGAGATACTGGTATCTGCATTCTGCCCATATGGAAAGTTGATTAGTCATATAGTCATATAGCTGAAAAGTGGGTTCAGTTCACTACATACCCAGTTGTTAATGGAGTACGACAGATCCACATAGAGCTAACCAACCATGTGCCGTCCTACTTATATGTTGGTAGCTGCTGTGCAATTATTATTTATGATAGCCAGCCGAAGACATGCTTGGGATGTGTCAAAGAAGGACACTCAAGACGATGAGGATCACACTTATCAAGATGTTGCCCTGATGGATGATTCTGTGGTGGAAGCACCAGTCTGCACCCCGTCGGAGGTACAACCATCCTTCCATGCACAAAATGCTGTGGCAACGACATACCATGGAATACTATCTCACAGTTCTCCGTGAACTCTCATACCATGGCCCTCTGTTTAACAACGGATTGAAATTCAACGTATTAAGGCGAAGATTATTTCTCTTATGCATCAATGCCTTGGAGGCACAATAGTACGCACAAGATGTCACGATTGTGTACTAGGAGAGCCCCCGTCCATGCATCATATTATCCGAGAGAAGCAGTGGTGTCGGAGAAATCTGGTCAACGCCCTCGACATGCCAGATGGTCGTCGATTGCCGTCCCAGAATAACATTGTAAAATCCTTTGTGGATCACTACAACCAGTTCTATGCAGCAGAGGACCAGAACATAGCGGTAACGACTGATGTCCTTTCCCTGACGAGTACCGTGGATGAGGCTGCTGCGGATATTCTCACAGTGATAGTTGCGTCTGATGATGTCGCCAATACTCTTCATAACGGTGGGGCGAATAAAGCCCCGGGTCCAGATTGGTTCCTGCTGGAGTTTTACATACATTCCATGATATTATGGGCTCATGCTGGACTGCAATGTATGAAGAACTGATGAACCCTGACCTTCCTCTCCCACCCGAATTCGTCGAAGGCTTGCTTATCCCAGTCCCCAAGCCATCGGGAGATCAGGGATTGGGCATTATCAACCATAGACCATGTTAAATTGTGACTTCAAGATTTTTACCCGGATTCTTGCCGCTCGCCTTCAGCGCGTCATTCCTCCAGTCATGTCTCTGGGTCAAACGTGCTTTGGTGCTGACAGTAACATTCAGATGACACTCAGTGATTACCATGACGCCATAGCCCAAGCCACGACCTGCCACTGTCACGGTGCCTTAGTGACAGTGGACTTCGACCACGCCTTTGATAGAGTGAGTCATGCCTTTCTAGAAAACGTACTCAGACAGATGGCCTTTCCCTACAGGTTTATACACATCGTCTTGCGGCTCCTCCAAGGTGCCACATCACGAGTGCTGGTCAATGGCCGTGAAGCGGGCTCTATTAATGTTAGGCGGTCGGTGGGTCAAAGATGTCCGCTGTCAATGCTGCTTTTCGCCATCGCCCTTGAGCCACTGTTACATGGTTTGAGGAGCCGGCTCAAAGGGTTAACAATGAGGGGGAATGCTTTCATCTGCCGCACCTACTCAGATGATGTGGTGGTGGTGTTCTTGGTTCTATCAGAGGATGAAGTGCGAGAGGCACTGGCATGGATCAACCAGTACAGGACTGCTGTGGGCAGCCGTATGAATCTGACGAAATCTAGTGCTATGTCCGTCAGTAGAGGTCTTCCAACAGACAGCGTGGCTCCATTGCCATTAGTGGACAAGCTCAAATGTTTGGGGATCACCTTCATGCGTGATATACAGCGCATGATCTCATTTAACTACAAACGCCTGCTTCAAGCTATCTGCACTAACGTTCGTGGCAACCTCCTAAGAGCATTGGACATGTTACAAAGGGTGGATTTTGTTAACACACATCGAGTCTCGCGATTGCCCCATTTAACACAGATTTTACCGATGCCAAATGCAATGGCACACAGACTTCAGGCGGCGTTCGGTTACTTTTTAAATGCGGGTCTCATCCTCAAATTCTGCTATGACACGCCGACATTTCCTCCTCGAGATGGCGGCCTCGGCCTTGTCAATGTCCAAACGAGAGCAGCTGCCCCTTATGTAAGTACGATGGTTAAATCGTGGACCCGCCGCCGAACCGGCACGTGTTGCAGTAGCCCATATTTCTTCCTCACTCTCACATGTCAGGACCTATTTCATCGAATACAGTTATGTCCAAGGCAACTTGCCTAGTACCAGAAACCCTACCGCACATGATGTTTACCGCCTAATTATGAGAAATCATACTAGGAATGTTGTGGAAAGCTGACATCCTACAATCCCATGGCCCGTGGTTTGGCGTTGTATGCACCATATCCTCCTTGACACGAGCACACAGGCGACCTGGTATCTGGTCGTTAATAGAAATTACATGGCACAACAGCGTCTACATGCCATAAAAATGGCAGATTCGCCGCTGGGTCCTCGTTGTCACGCACTTGATACGGACGAAAATCGACTGATGTGTGGATCTTCTGCAGAGGTATGGCAGCTGATTGACGACATGCTTGCCTTTCTTCTATGTACGTCTCCCCATGCCATTACACTCAAATCTCTTCTGTTCCCAGATGAGACTTACTTCCCACGTATGAAGACCAACACTGTGATCTGGATAAAAGGACTCTCGATCTCTTATTTGTTCCATGAAGGTGATAGAGTGTTCTTGATTTTTGGACGTTCCTGCAAGATTGCTTTACTTTTCTCGTGCACCATTCGCGATACCATCAGTACTATGCCAACTTTTTGGGTTGTGCCTTCTTCGATCCCCCCTGCAGCTGGGGTGTCCTATGTATCACAAGGTGATTTCACTGAGATTGTGTAATGCCAGGACTCGATCCAATGTATCGGCAAATGCAATATTCTTCGTGAAGATGTGCCTGGAACATGCCTCACTACCTTGGGATTCAGTGTGCGGCTACCCACAAGTTGGCGGGATGCGGATGCCATTTTGTCTGTTCTTCCAGGAGGGCGTTTTCTTTATATTCTGTAATTCCCTTTTTATTTTGTGTTATTGATTGTAATTACCCATAATTGTTTTTCGCCTGGAGGGCGTGCTATGTGATCTCAGCAAATATATAAAAATAAATTAATTAATTAAAAAAAGGGGTAATCGTCGCGAATTCTAAGTTTATAGTCGCGTGTTCGCGTCCAACTGTTTTTTTACCACATTTCGGCCCTCATCTAAAGATATGAGTCTGATTGAACATCGAAGATAATTCGCTTCACATTCTACCCACCAGCAATAACAAGTACTTGCAGAAACAATTCCACAGGACAGCTCGTGGCTGCGTCGCGATCAGAACAGCTCACGCTCGAGCGTTTCCTCGCGCTCCAGCAGCTACCGGGCAGATGCAACCCGCCACCTGATATCCGGCGCCGCCCAGGCGATCGCGGCGCGGCGCTGTGAGTGTATGTATCAACTGTCATTTTCGAATTTGAAGTTCTAGTTATCATCTTGCAGTTAAGCATTGGATTTTGCATACTTGAAAATCAAGAACTACGGTTAAACATTGTAAAATTGAGTCGCAAGTGGAAAAAGGTGTAACATGTGCAACACAATATTTACTTTTGGTATAACAGAAAGATGAATACAGATGAGGCAGCTAGAAAGATTTGAACTTTGTGTGGAGCGAGTGCTTTTGAGAAAAATATGCCAGAAAAAGATATTCTTGTTTCAACAAAGATCGTTCTGGCATGAATGATTTTCCACATTAAGGAAGTCTCGACTACTGATACTAGGTGATGGATTACTATTTAACCATCATGCGACATTTGCATTCAATGGCAAAATTCAGAAGTTTGGTGTAGGAGTACTGCACGCTCTAATTCGAAACAACAAAAATCAATGGAGTGACTATTATTTAACGTCATCAGGTAGCTCATTGAGCATTCCTACGCAGTACTGTTACTGGTGACGAGTTATGATGCCTTTATCGTTAACTTCCTAAGAAGAAATGAAAGGCTGAGCCCCACCAAAAGACGTAAACTCGAGCAAAGAGTAGTGTGAACATAATATTTTACATCTGATAAATCCAAAAACCTGTTTTGGGTTACGAATTCTGCCCCAAGGGGTGTGTCCATCACAGCTGGAATTTGTTGCCAACAGCTGAGACACCTTGTGGTCGCAGTGTAAGATAATCGATCAACAAAACAACATCATGTGTGCTACTGAATGATGAGGCACTCTGTTGATTTGATAAAACTATCAAGAAGACTGATAGGAAATTCATCTCTCAGGCACTTTTATTGATTGGGAAGACCTCTCTCAAGCACTTGTTCCTCTCATCATATACTCGTAAAATTTTACATTTACCGCTCTTGATCGATCAACCGTCAAGGCAATTCATTTCTAGGCGAAAATACTCTTCAAACTACACTGATTTAATGACACCGTTAGAACCAGTAGGCTTCTATGGGCGTAGAATTTGTAAATTACTTTAGCATTGTTAGATTGTTTTAGATATCGTGAAAGAAATCCTGCAGCTGATTAATTTCTCTTTGATAATTACTATTGCGTTCAGTAAACTAACGGGAAACGCAGTTAAAATGTTCACTGTACTAATACAAATTCAATTCAGCTTACTAAAGAAACATCACGACTGCAGTATTAAGTATCTGTAAGACGATTGAGCCTATTTTAACACGAATTAGTAGAATATTACCTACTTTAGCTTCGAAAATATCTGTATTTACTTCATGTCCTGTATCATTCGCAGGTATTATGGAAATGTGGCAGTTCATAGATAAAGTTATGTATTCACAACAACAAAAAATATGTCGGAAGAAAACAAAAGTGGCATTATGAATTTTGCAGTACTGTAAGGTTTTTGCTCTGACACTAAGTGGTACTAAAAGTAGCAAGACGAATTTTGCTCGAGCGTTGTCTTACAATTCCCTTATTGAGCTTGTATCTGCCTGCTTGTAACTCTGCCGCAAAAGAATTAAAAATCTGGCTTTCTGCGAGTCTTGAAAGGCGAACAAATGCAGCGTGCACCTGACAGGCATGCACATTACGTAGGAGCTAGCGAATAGGTGCTGTGCCTTTGACTTACTTACTGGCCCAGTAGCCGCGATGGCAGATAATTCGCAACGTAAGAGACGAGAATAGTTGTATTTACCGTGTGAAACGATTTTCGTTACCTCAAAAGCATTAACTGATATCCTTAACGTCACACCTCAAGAGAAATTCACTCACATTATTCAACTGAAATGACACGATAATATCAAGTGAATTTAGCAGGATAGTTCTGTGCCATCAAGGAAGTAACTCGTCGGTCACATTCAATCCCGTCTCCGGCCACCCTGATTTAGGTTTTCCGTGATTTCCCTAAATCGCTTCAGGCAAATGCCGGGATGGTTCCTTTGAAAGGGCACGGCCGATTTCCTTCCCCATCCTTCCCTCACCCGAGCTTGCGCTCCGTCTCTAATGACCTCGTTGTCGACGGGACGTTAAACACTAATCTCCTCCTCCTCGTCGGTCACAGAGTTGCCAAACATATTCTGCACTGTTGCCAAGTTTCAGTTATACTGCCAGGAAGGATACTAGCTGATGCTTCGTCTCAATGTTACGTGTGGCAAGGCCCGCAATACCCTCATTATATGTCATGAGTCTTATTCACATTTCTGTAATTAGGTTTAGGGGCTTGAGTGTAATTAGTTGTGATACATCGATGCACCGAGTGCAAACTAAATGTCATAAATAAATAACTGCGACAATTGTTTGTGTTTTGCTGTCTTAATCATGCCGAAACCTTGAAAGCGTATTCAGCAGACGCGATTTACAATTTTGGAGCTTCTCCAGTGGTTGAGTTGCCAACGTATCTTTGCTGTACAATATTGTTATCGAGATCACTGTCATTGGTACATTCGCCAGAAGACAGGCATGGCCTGTCTTCTTGTTGTCGTCTTTTCTGACGGATATTCTGCCTTTGTTCGAAACTTGAAGACTTAAGGTGAATTCGAATATTCCATATGGCAAAAATCTGATGTCTATTCTTCCAGCTCTAACATTAAAACAGTTACAATAAGCGACAGAAAAGCGCCTGTGAACCAAGAATTAATAATGCAGTCATAATTAGTGGAACCTGAGAAATTCCATCTGTCATCTGATAACTGTGAAAAACTACTTTTTTCATCTGCACAGCACCGCTTTATGAACTCAAGGGTTTCATAGGATTCCTATACTTAATTTCGTTGTGATCGTTTTTAGTGACAGTAGGGGAGGGGCTAAACCATCTGACTTGAAACATACTTTTCCAGCAGGATTTGAATCTATGGCTACAGTTGCAGTAGCACGTCCAGTAAGGCATCAAGAATGTGAGCAATCACTCATTGCTGTAGTACAGGCAAGGGCAGAAAGAAGCAGGTTTCCGACAAAGTAAACGATGAGAGACACTGTCGCTGTCAATTATTAAACAGGAATTGTTCAGAAAATTACAATTAAATCTAGTGAAATGAGTAGGTTGATACAGCTCCAATCCGACACTATCACCGAGTTGCCAAACATTTTCCGACAGCACTTCAGATAAAAATGTGTGTGTGTGTGTGTGTGTGTGTGTGTGTGTGTGTGTGTGTGTGTGTGTGTGTGTTCTTTCGGATATTTCCTAAAGAACAGACACTACGAATCGAAACAGACAGACTTTTTAATCAATTAAATATCGAAGGACGTATGTCCAGGCTGTCATGGGCGTTAAAATAGAACAACGGTGTCAGATGAAAATTTGTGCCTGACCAGGTTAGAACCCGGATTCGTAGTGTCTTTTCTTTCGGACATGTCCGGAAGAACAGACACCACACATATATCCATATATAGGGTGTTTCAGGAGGAATAGTAGATATTTTAGCAGGTGGTAGTACAGACGAATTGCATAAAAAATTACATATAAATGCATCCACCTTTTATTGAGTGCAGAGATACAGCTGTTAGTACTTAACCCTAAAAAACTCAAAGCAAATGCAGATGAGGACGTCCAAAGTTGATTTTCAAAAATTGCCCCACCAACTTCTATGCACATTTGACTTCTCTTGATAACACCACGTGTAGCTCTTCTGAGGTCGTCTTTGTGTTCTTTTATGAGGGCTGCAGTATTCATAATCTGAACGATCAAATCGGCTCTCGGGTTTACTTTTTTCTTCGTAGGCTTCACCTTCAACCATCCCCACAGGCAAAAATCCAAAGAGATAAGATCCGGGGACCTTGGTGGAAAAGAAAAGTCCACATATCTACTGCTCCATCTTCCTGGAAATGTTAGGTTTGGACAATGTGTCACCTGAGGACTAGAATGTGCAGGAGCCCCGTCATGCTGGAGGAACATACACGTTCTTGTAGCCAAAGGAACCTCTTCCAGTAACGCTGGAAGCTCATTTTCAAGGAAGTGTAGACAACTGGGTCCTGTAAGGACCAACATACGAAACGAAAATAAAAAATTGGACACATGTTATGTGGCATTTTTTCTGCAATTTGTCTATACTACCATCTCCTACAATATTTACTATTGCTCCTGAAACATCCTGTATAATTACTGTATAATTACTTAACCACGTGTAACGTAGAGTACCTGTGTAATGTGTCATTCTAGCTGCATAGCTGAGGGTAATATTTGTTAAGCAATTCACTGCAGAATTAATGTAAAACCCGCACGATGATCTCTGTAGTCATACTGTATCATTAGCAGCTCGCGAATGGAGTACTATGTTCGTTAAATCGGATTTCCCAAGCTGATGCCAAATAAAGAGAAGCGACGACGCCACCACACTATCTTTACTTAAGTAGGTAGTCAGTGTTAAATTATGTGCGCTACCATTAACGTTACTGTAAGCAGTTTGACAGCGTAACACCACGGCGCCCACTGGAAACATGTACCATTATCATCACAAAGCTGTAACTCGCTGTGATAGAAATTGCTGATGTTTGTCAAGAATATCAGAAAGCGCCTCATGAATGTGACAGAACAACCCAACCCAATGTGAAGTTCCATTTGCATTATGCCTAGGATGGAGAGAATCCTAAATAACAGTTATAGGCTACCCAGCGAAGAGAAGAGTCCACGTATTGTCTCAAGTTCTTGCAGTTTGCTATTAATGCAGTTCCCGATGGTTTCACACTAACGGGTTCTTTTGGCTATCAGAATACTCATATGGGAATTATCAAAGTGTAATTGCTAGAATGCTCAACTACCTTAGTAATACCTCATTCTGGATTGAATACGACTCGGAAAGTGACGTTAATTTGACATTTCCGTCCATCTCCTGACGTCTTAAGGCGGGTCCACACTGAGCGCGGCGTGCCGCGCCGCTGCAGCCCGCGCGCCGCTGTAGCACAGTAGAATGCGCCGTCCGCGCCGCGCCGTTCCGAGGCGCGCACGTCTGAAGATGCAGCGAGCCAAGATTGTGAGTGCCGCATTTATTGTGCTGTACCATCAGTTAAGGAAGAAGAGGAAGAATCATTGTCATTGGGTAACCCCAGTGTTAAAGAGTAGGGCATTGTACGGTGGAAATGATCTTTTCAGTGAACTACTTGCAGGCGACAGTGGACAGTTTGAAAACTTTTATCGAATGTCTTTCGAAGACTTCGGATATCTGTTGAAAGTGATCGAACCAAACATAATGAAGAAAGACACATTGTAGACGTGCTATATCTACCAAAGAGAGACTGTCAATAACTTTGCGCTTTCTGGCAACTGGAGATTTCTTTACAAGTCTGATGTATCTGTTCAAAATATCTAAACAAAGTATATCAACAATTGTCATCGAAGCTTGCACCGCTGTCAATAATGCACTGAAATCCTTTGTGAAGGTAAGAAGTTATTATTGTTCATTGTCGTTAAATGAAACCATCCTTTTCAAAGGATTTGTAGTTAAGTTATTTGCATAAAGTTGTTACCTGTCCGAAGTCAAATGTGTACAAGGTAAAAGAGGTTGAGGGCTGATAGCATTACATCAAAGAAAGTTCCTTACAAACAATTATTTATTGACTGCAGTTTTGTTATTCGTTACAACCTTATGTACGTAAATATCCGCATACAAATAAAAATGTCTGAAACACGTTATTGTTAACAGAATGTGCTTAATCAAATGTATTTATGAAGCACTACAAAAAAGCATATGATGGAGGTTCTTGGAGCAGAGCTGAATCTGGTAGACAGAGCGAGATAGAGTCATGTTGTTCATTACTGCTGCTTGGTTGAGTAGGGACAACCCTTTGATGAGAGACGAGCACAGGTGACTGGAGTGACTCGAAGGAGAAGTTGCGGAATAGGACTGCATTGGGGAGAGGGGTGGGTGGGGAACAGGACTGCTTTGGGGAGAATGGACGACAGAAGGAGACGAACTATCTGATGTCAGATGACGTGCATACAAATAGTCTCGGCATCGAAAATCAAATTGTTTATTCTGTGCATTAGCACTGATCACCTGTGGGTGTCAAATTTGCGGAGCTTCATTGCAATATTTCCCCGAATGTGGAAGACTCGTCGGGACGTACATTTCCCACACTTTCCAAAATGCCATAGGCCTTCATGAGCATCGGATCTTCTTTCTTCTTACGTTTACTGGCCGGTTTTTTTGGGGACTGGAAAACCTTTCCCCTGTATGCCATTCCTTCTTCTTTGTTAATAGGAGGTGACTCGCCAGGACTCTCCCGAGTAATGTCATTTAGATGTAATACTTCTTCGGCGACATTTACCGTACAATCCTGTTGGCTTTCTTGATCTCTGAAATGAAACATTAGGCTATAATGTATTAGGTTTGACAGTAAATGCCACAGCCAGAATTCTATTTCATTATGGTACAGTACGAAGTAATTTCTTTTCCTTTAATTGACTTATACGGCTAAATCGACTCTACAAGTAGTAATATTTCTTGGCTAACTCGGAAATTCCACTAGTGTGACAAGTATGGTTAAATTTGTGAACAATGGTCGATGGATTGATATCGGATGTTTTCTGAAGGCAGACATGATGCCATTGATTGTTAACAAACTCTTATTACAATGTCACGACTGCAGTTTCGGCCGTAAGCCATCGTTAAGTTGAATTTCGAAATATCTTAAGTTATATCATTGTAACCGGCATGCACTTGTTCTGAGCATAAAATATTGCAGTACGAATTTCATATATGGAATGAAAATTCTATGCAAAATGCAGGATTATGGCTTAACGCCGAAACTGCAGTTGTGACATGATACTAAAAATTTGTCAACAGTCAATGTCGCCATGATTTCCTTCAGAAAAGATTATATCACTGTGGGCCCGACACAAGAGAAATTCTTGCTATCGCAAGCTTTCATTCTAGAACTGCCCATTGTAGACGCTCATTTCAACCACACTTGACACGATTATGTAACAAAGACAATTCTTCAGTTTTTAAGACAAGATATGTTGTAACTTCTTTGAAACCCTTTCTTTTCAGTTTTCGAGTACTACAGAAGAAAGTGAAACGATGTTCGGAGGAATTTGATAAAAGATGGACGGTAAACACGTAATGTTACAGGCACCAATAAATACCGGCAGCGAGTACTATAACTACAAGAACTTTTTTAGCATTGTGTTATTTGCTCTGGTGGATGCAAAGTAAAATTTCTTGTCTGCACATGTAGGTTCACAAGGTCGTATATCTGATGGCGGAATATTCAAAAGCACTAAATTGTGGGAGAAGTTGCAAGACAACTCCCTTAACATACCTCGACCTGAACCACTTCCTGCACGTGAACAGATGACACCATATGTTATATTGGCCGACGAAGCATTTGCTTTGCATGAGAATGTGATGAAACCATACGCAGGCGCCTATGCGAAAGGTACAAAAGAGAGAACATTCAACTATCGACTTTCAAGAGCCCGTCGAGTTGTCGAAAATTGTTTTGGAATCCTGACATCCGTTTTTAGGGTCATGAGGAAACCAATGCTTCTGGACCCAGAAAAAGCCAGTGTTATTGTACTGACAACTATTTACTTGCATAATTATTTGAGACAGAGCAAGAAATCTTCCAGTTTGTATGCTCCAGACGACACAGTGGACAGTGAGCTGCCAGATGGCACTTTAGTGGAAGGAACATGGAGACGGGAAGCACAACCAATGTCATTATGCAATTTAAAGGCAGTGCCAAGAAAAAGTTCGTCAAATGCCCGAGCTATTCGAGAAGAGATAGCCGACTATTTTATCAAAAATGGACGTATACCTTGGCAAGATGAGGCAGCATAAAAGCATATACGTGTTTGTTATCACTACACCGTTGTGAAGACTACACTTTGGCCTAATTATCTAGTGTGTTAAAGTGCTAATAGAATCTGACTCTATATTATCGATAATTGTTACATAACATGTACGTACATATTCTGTGTGTATTGTACCAGTGGGAGTGTCTCGTTCCTTCAGGAATTCAAATAATGGGAAAGGTAACCAGTTTACTATTGTAAGTGTCTGTCAGCCCTGAAACAATAGTGCGATGTTATAATAAATGTAAATGGGAAACTGTGTTGTTACAAACATTGTTTATGAATAGTTACCTTTTCCAATGCCCCTCGACTTCATTTTCTCCCTTCTGTAGGAAGACAACAATGATGTATTTTTTTTTTTTTTGCTTCGTCGATTCCACAGTCGACGCCACTCGCGACCCACTGCCAAGCATCACTTTTTTTTGGTTTTCATGTGGTAATTATTGTCTTTTAGGTCCCACAGTTCCCGCCTTTGTTTACACAGCTCTATGAGGTTCTCACTTTGCTTCCGGTCCCACTCCATAATGAGGACACCTACGCGAGAACACATGACCTGTCACAGCGAATTGACGCACGCAATAAAATACCACGCCTGCCAGCCGAAGCCCCGTCTAAACTAAGCGCGCGCACACGCGCCACTCTCTTTGATGTACCGACAACAGCCAGAACACTGCGCGGCGCGGCGCGGTTCGCCGTCCACACTGGATGCGCTCACCCGCGCACAGTTTTGCGCAGCGCGGCGTGGCACGGCGCACTCTGTGTGGACCCGCCTTTACTGAATGAAGTCTCAAGTGCACTCACAGTTGTATGGCCGGCCGCATGGATTCTGTGAAGTGTTGTGGCAGCTGGCAGTCATTGCTGAATACTGACATGTGCAAATATCCTCAATGCTCTAGGGGAACTCGTCTTTGTTGCATTTTTTTCCATACCGTAATTAGCACAATAACATGAGGCTTATTCTGCTGAAGAACTTGATGCCCGCAAGTCCTTAAATAAGAGTCATCGAGTGGTAGTAATGCATGAAAGGAAACAGACTGCTGGACAAAAGAATGGACAGCTCCCAGCTTTTTGCCTTTCTGATAGAGCCTACGATAAGAGTCTGGTGTCATATTATGCTTCAGAACCCTAGACTTTATTTTTTTTACTTCATACTAAAACAAAAGCTTTGATGTGAGAAGAGGAAATGGCTTATATGCTTCTCAGAAACTTTAGGTTTTCGTGTTTATTTTCTCACTTCATAGTAAAACAAGGGCGTTGATATGAGAAGAGGAAATGAAATATACGCTTCGAAGACATAATATTTCCTTGTGTGCTACTAATGCGTGCATGAAAGCTCTGCAGTTAATTTTTGTACGTTGGATAAATTTTGATATCACCTCACATTCCTTTGTGAGAAGGTTCCTATTTTCTTGGGATTCAAATAGAGTGGACAGTTCATCACTGGTTAATATTCTGATGATTAATGACATGATATCCGTTCCAATTCCTCCATGGCACCTGTGAGTAGAGTTTCACGTTTGTTACTATAAGAACATGCAGGCAGTGATGTCCGCTCACTGCAATCAGAGCCAAGGTGATTTCTTTCTGTTTATGGCAAAGCGTCTGCTGCAGTGGCCACGCTGAGCCAACATAAACAAATCGCGGTGGCATTGGGCACTGGTAATAGCTGCACTTGTCACGAGCCACGACAACAAGAGCACACTGTCTCTCCTAGCGATATTATGGAGTTAATACACATTACTTAATTAACGCAATATGCAGGACGTGGGTTGGGTAAAAGTTCAGTTTGTAACTTCCTAGCGCATTAAAATACTTTACAGTCATATTTGATGCAACATTTATTGTTGGTTGTCTCTCTAATGTTAATAGTATTGATTCAGATTGTGCGTGAACACACACACACACACACACACACACACACACACACACACACACACACACACACACACACACACACACAGTCATTGATTCCAGTGAGGGTGACGATTGCTGTGTGCTGAACAACAATCAGTTCCTTAGTTGGCGTGGAGTGGATGAAATTTTCCAATTACCTTGCATTGTAAGAATTGTAAGGAGGAGACTGAAAGTAAATGGACTTGTATTCTAAAGAGCTGCGAAAAAGCAAAGCTTGACCGATTATCAGGTAATTTTCCACATGGGTTCTGTGGACGAGTATACTTTTAGTAACCAACCCACCCACCATCATTATGTAAGATTTCTCGAAGGCGTAGGGGCATTGATTTCATTAAGTCGTCCATAGTGTAGCGTGATGGTTTACATCGCACTATACGTTTTCTATATTTGTCCACAGATCGCTTGTATTTGTAGGTCCACATGGCAACGACCTTGTTGGCTCTGCCCACATATTCTCTATCTGGTTGATGTTTGGTGATCGTGGAACAAACGGCAACAGTTTTATTCTCTCTTGGCCCTGAAACCAATCTTGCACTGCTCTGCTCTGATGGATGGGGCTCTGCTCCTGTAAATAAACTGTTATCTCGTTACTTCATATATTTATATTTAAATAGTGTATTTGTAATAAGAACATTGTGTTAGTATTTTCCATAGTGTTTAAGAATATAGGCCCTGTCATAGGTAAATGATCTAGATTCAACAGTCCGATTAAGAATGTGGTTTACCCAGTCTATCATACGACGAGAGCCGAAGTCGGATATCCACATTAAGACTGGCTGGCTGCATCCGATTATAACGATCTGGTATCGAAATGAAATTTCAGAAATCGGATAATTTGAACGTCTGTATTGCAACAACGCCGCGCACATAAATTCCTTTAATGGAGTAACAGGTAGCAACTGTCTAAGAAAAAGTGATGAATATGTTTGCTAGCAGCAATATAACGTAATTTTAACCCATATTTATGTGATGGAAATATTGAATCGGACAATGCACATCTGTTTCAGTGGTGGGAAAATACACCATATGGGATTTGCTGATGACAATAATAATAATAATAATAATAATAATAATAATAATAATAATAATAATCCCGTGTGGCGGATAGGGGAAAGCCTCCCACATATGGATGGATCCGAGGAAATCAAATACTTGGGGTGAACCATATACTAACACAATCCTGAACGGCTACTCAACCCGTTGAACCCAAAATCCAGACACGTCTCAGTAAAAATCACCGGTACTCTGGTCACCGTCTGTTAGCTCAATGAGCTCGGCTGAAAATATTTGCGCCGCGCGGGATTAGCCGAGCGGTCTTGGGCGCTGCAATCATGGACTGTGCGTCTGGTCCCGGCGGAGGTTCGAGTCCTCCCTCGGGCATGGGTGTGTGTGTGTGTGTGTGTTTGTCTGTAAGATAGTTTAGGTTAAGTAGTGTGTAAGCTTAGGGACTGATGACCTTAGCAGGTAAGTCACATAAGATTTCACACACATTTGAATTATTTTTTTTAAAAATATTTGCTTCCAAAGGCTTGAACACGCTCTGGTCCTGTCCGGTCCTGGTATCACCAAGGCCAAACCAATGAAACACAAGCAAACATGAATTGTGCAAGCAAAGTCAACTTTACCCCAGGTGGTACACAACCCACTCGTCGACAGGCGGCAGCTGGATTTTGGGATTCTGGGGGGTGCAGGCTAGCACGGCAGAGAATATCGGAGATCTCTGGTAAATTTCCCTACAAGCAGAAAACATGCATTTGAAAACTAAACATCGATACATTGATCTAAACACGAAAACTAAATAATCTCACATAAGAAATCGACCGACAAAAAATTCTCATCCTTGCTCTTCAAGAACCACGACTAACTGACAGTGAAACCTTGCATTACGGAAACTATCGCGTCTTCAAAAGCAAAACACAACAAAAGGTAGCGAAAGGCGTACCAACCTTCGGCATGGTATTTCTCGAACACAGATCTATCATCAGCTCTGTCAAAGAAATCACACCCATCAACAATCGACTTATGACTATGATCATTCAGAGCCCTAATAAAAAATATACACTCATCAATTCACATGCCCCCACCACCATCGAAAATAAGAAAAACACCGAAAATGTCGAAAAATTCTGGAACACAAGATGAGGTGAAAATAGTAATGGGAGACTTCAACTATCTATTTGGGACTGAAAAAACCTATAGATAAATCATTGGCACAAATTCAACACACCGAAACACTTACACCAACGGCACACGTCTGACTGACATTTGCCAACAATTCAACCTGAAAATGATGTCTACCCACTTTAGGAAAAACCAGTTCCCAGGCAACATGCTTGGCTACCAGGTGCTAGCTGCTTTCGTTCGCCTTTCTAGACTCGCTGGAAGCCAGATTTTTAATTGTTCTGTAGCAGAGCTACAAGCAGGCAGATACAAGCTCAATAAGGGAATCGTTAGATAACGCTCAAGCAAAGTTCGTCTTGGTACTTTTAGTACCCCTTAGTGTCAGAGCGAAAACCTTATGGTACTGCAAAATTCATAATGCCACTTTTGTTTTCTGCCGACATATTTGTTGTTGTTGTGAAAACATAATTTTATGTATGAACTGCCACATTTTCATAATGCGAATGATACAGGACATGAAGTCAATACAGACTTTTTCGAAGTCAAATGTCCTTAATATCCTACTAATTCGTGTTAAAATAGGCTCAGTCGTCTTACAGAGACTTAATGCTTTATGAAGATAGACTGCAGTCGTGATGTTTGTGTAGTAAGCTGAATTTAATTTGTATTAGTACAGTGAATATTTTAACTGCGTTTTGCATGAGTTTACTGAACGCAAAAGTAATCATCAAAGAGAAATTAATCAGCAGCAGAATTTTCTTTCACGATATCTGAAGCAATCTGACAAGAAGGCTAAGATAGTTTACAAATTCTGCACCTGTAGGAAACCTACTGGTTCTAACGATGTCATTAAACCAGTGTATTTTGAAGAGTATTTTCGTCTAGAAATGAATTGCCTTGACGGTTGATCGATCAAGAGTGGGAAAGGTAAAATTTTACGAGTGTATGATGAGAGGGACAAGTGCTTGAGCGAGGACTTCCCTATCAATACAAGTGCCTGAGAGATGAACTTCCTGTCAATCTCCTGGACAGTTGTTTCTCAGATCAACAAAGTGCCTTATCATTCAGTAGCACACGTGATGTTTTGTCGGTCGATTATCTTACACTGCGACCGCTAGGTGTCTCAGCTGTTGGCAACAAATTCCAGCTGTGATGCACACACCCCTAGGGGCAGAATTCGTAACCCAAAACAGGTTTTTGGATTTATCAGATGTAAAATATTATGTTCACACTGCTCTTTGCTCGAGTTTACTTCTTTTGGTGGGGCTCAGCCTTTCATTTCTTCTTAAGAAGTTAACGATAAAGGCATCATAACTCGTCACCAGTAACAGTACTGCGTAGGACTGCTCAATGACCGACCTGATGACGTTATATAATAGTCACTCCGTTGATTTTCGTTGTTTCGAATTAGAGCATGCAGTACTCCTACACCAGACTTCTGAACTTTGCCTGTTGAATGGAAATGTCGCCTGATGGTTAACTGGTAATCCATCACATATATCAGTAGTCGAGACTTCCTTAATGTGGAAAATCATTCATGCCAAAACCATCTTTGTCCAAACAATAATATTTTTTATGGCGTATTTTTCCAAAAGCATTCGCTCTACACGCAGTTCAAATCTTTTTAGCGGCCTCCTCTGCATTCACCCCTCTGTTATACCAAACGTAAATATTGTGTTGCAGATGTTACACCTTTTACCACTTGCGACTCAATTTTACAAAGTTTAACCGTAGTTCATGATTTTGAAGTATGCAAAATCCAATGCTTAACTGCAAGATGATAACTAGAATTTCAAATTCGAAAATGACAGTTGATACATACCCTGACATCGTCGCACCGCGTTCGCTTGGGCGGCGCCGGATTTCAGGCGGCGGGTGGCGTCTGGCCGGTGGCAGGTAGCCTCTGCAGCGCGAGGAAACGTTCGAGCGTAAGTTGTTCTGTCCGTGACGCAGCCACGAGCTGTCCTGTGGAATTGTTTCTGCAAGTACTTGTTACTGCTGGTGGGTAGAATGTGAAACAAATTATCTTCGATGTTCAACCAGACTCATAACTTTAGACGAGGGCTGAAATGACAGTTGGACGCAAACACGCGACTATAATTTAGAATTCGCAACGATTACCATTTTTTTTTTAATATCATCTTGTTCTATATTGTTCGTTGACTTTATTCATGTAGCATCAGTCTACTCTCATCCTCCAGAACACGTAATTTTATTGATTTCAGTCAGTACTCATTTCATACTATTTTTCTCTAATTGTATGTTTTCTCAGTCAATTTCTATAATTTTAGTAGGTTTTCTCGATTTTACGTATTTCCCATCAATTTTATCGTGATTATACCAGGTTTTCCTCGAATTTTACCGATTTTATGTCATTGTTCATATTTTTTTTCCATAATTATATGGTCATATCGCTGACATACTATTGTGTTGTTTGATTTTCTGTGAGAATATTGTCATGTCTTATGCACCAACCTACTAAAAAATTGTAAGAGCTCCTCTCTTCCTGATGATCCATATGCATGCATTTTGGATAAAACGACCATGAAAAGTATAATAGAAGTCGCTTCATACCTATATGAGGCTCAGAGATTGGTGCAGGTGAGGGATGGTTTGGAAACTTAAAGTCTGGAAACAATTCCGTGTACTGTCTGACCCATCAGAGAGGTTGTCTTCAGACTCTGTAGTGCTGCACGTGATGGAAACTTAAAAGTCTGGAAACAGTTATACATGTTTGTTTGTCTTCCACTCTATCGTGTAAGGGTCTGGAACAGGGATATGACATGTGTACAGAGCTGATTTCTGTTGCTGCTCAGTTGTTTTCCCCTTAAGAATATGCTCTAATTGCTTACCAGATGTGCTTCGTTATTTCTGTTTATACCTTCCATCTCTGGTGCATATAAACAACCCTTTCAGGACACCTACAAACTGTAGCTTTTGGGTATTTATTTTTATTACCCCATTAATAATTTATTCGTTAGGTGACAGTATGTCGACTGCAGGTAGCATCTTGGGCTATGAGACTTTTCCTTCTCCCTCTCTACCTACAAAGTGCACCTACGTGGCAGCGTCATTTATAGACGAACAGCTAGCAAGTTATGCATCTGAACCGCAACCATCCACCGCTGACACCTCTACACACACATACACATAGAGACTCTGCACGCATATTACCAATCGCGAAGTCTCGATTTCAGGCTCTTGTACGTTATTTTCGAGAGCTCTCCAAGTAGTGAAACACTACTCGAAAAATGTCCTGCACCAGTTGTAAGCACATTTAAATTCATCATGCTAAAAAGCATAAAATCTTCGATATAATTATTATTACCAATGTTTGTATCAGCAGTGTATAGATTCTCCAGTAATAAGAATCATCCATAGTGTTCTGCTGTGTCTATCACTCCTCTTTTTATACTCTAAAGATCCACAATGACAGCACATGATCACCCCCAATCACGCCACTTTGTGTGCTAGATATCCATTGGATGAGGCGAGAAAGTCCTTTGTGAGTGAGCAGGATTCGATGGAGGAAGAAGCAAGCATAAAAAGTGGAAGGGATGTGTAATTTCCTTGTTCATCCAGCCATGCAAATAAACAAAATAAACATTTACTCTGTCATTGCACATAACTGCATTGCTCAAGCAATACCTATGTGTTAGGCATTAGAAGTCTTAAGTTTGTCCCCGGCGGGGTCAGGGATTTTCTCTGCCTCGTGATGACTGGGTGTTGTGTGATGTCCTTAGGTTAGTTAGGTTTAAGTAGTTCTAAGTTCTAGGGGACTGATGACCATAGATGTTAAGTCCCATAGTGCTCAGAGCCATTTGAGCCATTTTGAGTCTTACGTTTGTATTATAGATTTTTAGCATGCTGGATTAATTGCAGTACACCAAGTTGTGTTAATCAGTTCGAAATAAGATTGATATAGTTGCAAAATAAGCTTTTTATTTAAATGATGATTAGTTCCAGGTTATCAGAACCCATTTTCAAATTATTCATATAGAAAAAACTTTGAATGAAATTTTCACTGTGCCGCGGAGTGTGCGCTGATATGAAACCTCCTGGCAGATTAAAACTGTGTGCCGGACCGAGACTCGAACTCGGGACCTTTGCCTTTTGCGGGTAAGTGCTCTACCATCTGAGCTACCCAAGCACGACTCACGACCCGGCTTCACAGCTTCAATTCTACCAATACCTCGTCCCCTACTTTCCAAACTTCACAGAAGCTCTTCTGCAAACCTTGCAGAACTAGCACTCCTGGAAGAAAGGATATTGGGGAGACATGGCTGAGCCACAGATTGGGGATGTTTCCAGAATGCAATTTTCACTCTGCAACAGAGTGCGCGCGGATACGAAACTTCCTGGCAGATTAAAACTGTGTGCCGGACCGAGACTCGTACTCGGGACCTTTGCCTTTCGCGGGCAAGTGCTTTTTTTTTAGATAAAGCTATACTTTCCGAAATGGCATATAAACCATGTCATGATTATACATATACAGATGAGCCAAACCATAATGACCACCTGCTTACTAGCTTGTTTGTCCGTCTTTGGAACGAAATACATCACTGATTTTGGGTATCAGGGATCCAACAGTTTGTTGGTTGGTTTTTGGACTATGCGGCATTTGCTGTCTACGCACAGGTCATGTAATAACGGGCCACTGATTCACGTATGTGATGATGGCGCCCGATAGTGAGCCAGATGGGTTCCATGGGATTTACAGAAGGCGAACTTGGCTGTCGAGACATCAGTGTGAGTCACTATAATGCTGCTCAAACCACTGTAGCACGGTTCTGGCACCGAGACGTGGAGAGATATACTGCTGAAAGATGACATCACCATCAGGAAGCACACCAAACATGAAGGGATGCAGGTGCCAGTGTGTTCAAATGGTTCAAATGGGTCGAAGCACTATGGGACTTAACCTCTGAGGTCATCAGTCCCCTATACTTAGAACTACTTAAACGTTAACTAACCCAAGGACATCACACACATCCATGCCCGAGGCAAGATTCGAACCTGCGACCGTAGCAGCAGCGCGGTTCTGGACTGAAGCGCCTAGAACTACTCGGCCACCATGGCTGACCCTGCCAGTGTGTCTTCAATTAGTACGACAGGTCCCATGCAAGTGCAGGAAAATGTCTCCCATGGCATAATACTTCTCTCGTCAGCCTGCATCCGTGTCGTGCTCCACGTTTCAAGCCGCTGTTCGCCTCGATAGTGGCGTTTGTGGAGACTACCAGCAACCTAGTAGAGGTAAGTGTGATTCACTCGAAGAGCCGACCGTTTCCATTGATCGACAGTGGAATCCTGATGGCTCCATGTCTACCGGAAAGCGTAACTGACTATGTAGTTGGGTCAGCATGTGAACACACAGGGATGGTCTGCTGTAGAGCTCCAAGTTCAACAATGTATGATGAAAAGTGTGCTCCAAAACACTTGTGCGTGCACCAGCACTGTCCTCTTTCGCTGGAGATGCCACAGATCACCATCTATCCTACTTTTCGATGCAGACAAGCATCCAAACACCACGTTCTGTGCAGAGTTGTGGACGTCCAACCATTTAGCGCCTAATGGTAGTTTCACTGTCCTTCTACATCTTTCCGTAGATGGTCATGACAGTAGCACGTGAACATTGGACCAGCATGGCGATTTTCGAGATACTCGTTCACAGGTTCTGTGTAACAATCTGCCCTTTGTCAAAGTCGCTTATCTCAATGGACTGACCCATTTGCAGCCCATATCTTTGCTAGAGTGATCCCCTGTCCGTGCGTACTCTGCTTATATACTTTTGTTTTCGCGTCACGTGCTCGCAATACCTCCAGGTGGCATCCAACGTCGGTGTGGGCACTGGACATAATGTTTTGGCTTATTAGTGTATATGTATGAGGGCTGTTCAAAAAGGAAGGTGACTTTTCAAATTGCACGGGCAATGTACGTTCGATTATCGATCTTTTTTTTGTTTTGCTGGTACACATGTCCCGCACATATGTTCACAGTTTCAAGTGTACAGCATACTTTTTTTTTTTTTGACAGATAGAAAGGTTAGACGGTTTTAATGTGATCGGCAATTTTCGATTATTATAAAAAATGGAGCAAAGAATTTGCATCAAATTTTGTGTAAAAAATAGGACCAAGTGCTATAAAACACTTGAAATGTTGATAGTGGCATACGGTGAGTCTGCTCTAAGTAAAAACAAATGTTTACAAGTGGTACAAGCTTTTACAAGATGATAGAGAAGATGCCAATGACGAGGCCCGTTGTGGACGCCGCAGCACATCAACAGCAGATGATAAGATCAAAGCTGTGAAGATCGTCGGATTACCGTAAAAGGAGTTGCTGAGGATGTTGACGTATCGGTCGGCTCGTGTGATGCAATTTTTTCGGATGTTTTAGGCATGAGACGTGTGTCAGCGAAGTTTGTCCCAAAACTTCTCAATTTTCATCAGAAGAACCGTCACATGAGCATCGCTCAGGAGCTCTTGAATGACGTCATTGATTAGCCTGATTTGCTCAAAAGGGTCATAACTGGTGATGAAATATGGGTTTACGGTTATGAAGTCGAAACGAAAGCCCAATCGTCCAAATGTAAGCACCCCATAGAGCCAATACAGAAAAAAGCATGCCAAGTTCGATGAAATGTCAAAATTTTGCTCACTGTTCTTTTTTTCAATTACCGTGTCGTAGTGCACCATGAGTTTTTGCTTCAAGGTCTTACGGTCCATAAGGAGTATTACCTTGACGTTATGCGCCGTTTGCGTGAAGCAATACGCAAAAAAAGTCCGGAATTGTGGGGAAACAATTCATGGCTTTTGCATCACAATGCACCTGCTCATTCATCGTTACTTGTGAGAGATTTTATTTTGGCAAAAAACAATACGACAATCATGCCTCAGCCACCATATTCACCGGATTTGGCCCCCTGTTCCCGTTCCCAAAACTGAAGAGACCTATGAAAGTGCGAAGATTTACAACGATTGAGGAAAAAAACAGCATCACTGGAAGTACTCTAAGGCTGTACCATAAAGTGCTTATGAGAAATGCTTCGAGGATTGGAAGAAGCGTTGGCACAAGTGTATTGTATCTGAGGGGAATTACTTTGAAGGGGATACATGAATATTGATGAATTAATAAATATTTTTTCATAAAAATATAGTCACCACTTTTGAACCCACCTCATATAACGAAGTCACGTTTAACCATGAACAGTGGCAGAACAAGCATATAACTGTCATAAGTTTGTCCTGTCACTGTTCATGGTTAAGCTTGACTTTGTTTTATGTACATGTATAATCTTGACATGGTTGATATGCTGTTTCGGAAAATACTGTTTTGTCTGTCTGAATGATTTGAAAATGGGTTCAGATAACCCAGAACTAGTCATCACTTAAATGGAACGTGAATCCTGTAACTTTGGCTATTTCTGTATCGAATGAATTAAGTTTATTTGTTAATCACTGTATTACACGTTGAACCCGGGTGGTTCTTGTATCAAATCTCACTGGACAGTCCTTTTCCATTTGGCCAATTGTGCCCATATGGACGTGTCATACGAATGCGTGTATCGCAGCAAACAACAGCAATATAGCAGAGTGGGTGCACGTTAAATGCGACGGTAATTAGTGGGTTCGTTTCGTTACCGCTGGACCGCGCTAAACCACCTTAATTCTATGCGACTATGCTCGAAGAAGAGAATCCAATGACATAACAACACTCACAGGAGAATGCACACTGATCAACCAGAACGTTATGACCAAGACATTGGATGCCACCACGAAGTTGGATGGTACCTGGTGGTATTGCGAGGACGTGACGTGTTATCAATAGTATGTAAGCAGAGCATACACGGACAGGGGATCACTGTGACAAAGATATGAGCTGAAAATGGGTCAATCCATTGAGATAAGCGACTTTTACAAAGGGCAGATTATTATTACGCAGAACCTGTGAAAGAGTATCTCGAAAATCGCCATGCTGGTCCAATGTTCACATGCTACTGTCATGACCATCTACAGAAAGATGTGGAAGGACAGTGAAACTACCATTGGGTGCTAAATGGTAGGACATCCATAACTTTTCACAGAACGTGGCGTTTGGAGGCTTGTCTGTATCGAAAAGTGGGATAGATGGTGATCTGTGGTATCTCCAGCGAAAGAGCACAATGCTGGTGCACGTACAAGTGTTTTGGAGCTCACAGTTCATCATACATTGTTGAACATGGAGCTCCGCCGCAGACCACCTCTATGTGCTCACATGCTCACCCAACGACATCGTCAGTTACGATTGCAGTGGGCATGGAACCATCGAGATTTGACCATCAATCAATGGAAACGGGTCGGCTCTTCAGGTGAATCACATTTTTATGACCCTACGTCACTGGTCATCTCCACAAACGCCACTATCGCGGTGAACGTCAGCTCGAAACGTGTAGCACGCCATGAACGCAGGCTGGTGGGAGCAGTGTTACGCTAAGGGAGATATTCTCCTGTGAATGCATGGGACCTGTGGTAGTAATCAAAGACAAGTTGACAGCTACATCCCTTCATTCTTGATGTCTTCCCTGACGGCTATGTCGTCATTCAGCTGTCTCATTGTCGTGTCTCGTAGCCAGAACCGTGCTACAGTGGATTGAAGAGCATTATAGTGCACTCATGTTGATGTCTCGGCGACCAAATTCGCTTGCTGTAAATCCTATGGAATCCATCTGGGTCGCTATGGGGCACCATCACAGAGTACGCAAATCAGCGGCCTGCTACTTACGTGAATTACATGACCTCTGTGTAGATGTCGAATGCCACATACCTCTACAAACCTACCAACAAACTTTAGGAACACTGACATGCATAATCAGTGATGAATTTTGTTCCAAAGACGGACAAACAAGATACTAAGCTGGTGGTCATAATATTTTGGCTCATCAGTGTATAGCGCATTGTTGACATCCATGTCTAGCTCACGATGAACGGAGAGAAAGCAGTATACGTTACCTCCATCTAGTTTTAAACCATTACAGACCTATTCACCAATCTGCTCATGTGAAGCGGCACATGTCGTTAGCGGCAGAAATATGGCAACCGGAAGAGCCATTGGTTGTAACAGTTGATGTATCAGTTTCTTCATAATCTTTGTATGCACTAGAAACAACACAAATAGCCAACAACCTATATTTGTTATATACTTCTTTATAAACAACCAAATATTTGTGACAAGGAAGAATATGAATATTATTGCTCCTCTTATCACTTGGAAAATGTCAGCTCTCGTCATTGTTTCCTGCCTAACCACATATTTGGAAATACACAGCCAAATATTTATTTCAATATTATTAATAATGCCCCAGAATTTTTCAACAATGCTTAGTTTAAAAAATACAAGCACAGAGTGGGATGCAAACCTACATCCTTTAACTGCACAATCTACGACCAAATCCATTATGTTAGTACTGTGTTGTGACACTTTTTGTTATAATCTCGGTTATTGTACTTTCTCTCGGAGGCTTACATTGTTGATGCGTGATTAACTGACATTTAACGATAAGAGTGACTTGTCTGTGATAAACCTGATAAATCTTCAATGCTCCAGTGCCTTGAAATGGTGTACTGCAAGCTATAATACAGGACAGCTAAATATGCCAAAATCAATGGTGTCTGTGCACTGAGTCAAAGATAGTACACCAGTACAGTGTAATGACCTCTAGCCCTAAACGGGATTGATATAATTCTGCCATTAATGTATAATCGCTGGCTCGCGTTCAGGCACCGAGCGAGGTGGCGCAATGGTTAGCACACTGAACTCGCATTTGGGAGGACGATGTTTCAAAATCCGACTTCAACCATACTGATTTGGGTTGGGGTTTCCTTGATTTCCCTAAATCGCTCCAGGGAGCTTGTGCTCTGTCTCTAATGACCTCCATGTTGAGGGACATTAGACTCAGGTGTGGATCAGATTACGGTGGTCGGGCAGGCGGTGGCAAACCGGGATATCTGCCCCGGGCAGCAATTGCAGCGAGTTCGAAAGCCATATTCTTGAAGATAAAAAAACCTTTTTTCACAAAGCGCCCAGCATCCAGCGCACGTTGGTCTATCGATTATTCGTATGATTTTGAAACGCGTCCCAACTGGTTTTTGAATGCATACTGTTGAGTTCTCAACGAATCGTAAGTTGATTTTTGAATGCGTGCAAAGTGTACGTGATGTCTCTGCCAGGGGACTCCCCATCACATCTAGAAATAAAGAACATTCCCCCAGACAAAACGGGACAGTGATATATGAGCTAAGCCGAATAAACCTGAACGCGTTCATGTTTGTTTATTTGATTAATTGGGTGTGCGAATGATCAGCATTGCTACAATTATTAGTACATATATTTGATTTTCACTGAAGTATGAATGTCTCATACCACTTTCTGAGCACAAGGCAAGCTTATGAGGTTAATCATCTTGTTGATTAAGAAGCCCCTTGAACTGTATTTAATCTTCTTATTGTTAGACCACAACCGGTTTCGAGGGATTGGAAACCACATCCTCATCATATCTTCTTTTTTTTTGTATCACCTTTTCTGTTAACAAGTCACTTGCTTGATACACATTGTCCAGTTCTTTGGACTATTGCGCCACTTCGCTGTAAGCACCCCTTCCATTCTTTAAACTAGCTGCTCATCAGGTCTTTATATAGTTTTATGTGTATATTCGTGTTACCAGACGATTGCGGTGATGTAAGGTGTCTAGGCTCCGCCGGCCGTTTTGGCAAATGGCTCTGAGCACTATGGGACTTAACAGCTATGGTCATCAGTCCCCTAGAACTTAGAACTACTTAAACCTAACTAACCTAAGGACAACACACAACACCCAGTCATCACGAGGCAGAGAAAATCCCTGACCCCGCCGGGAATCGAACCCGGGACCCCGTGCTCGGGAAGCGAGAACGCTACCGCGAGACCACGAGCTGCGGACGGCCGTTTTGGACTTGGACCTGTACGTCAGACTGATTTTGACTCGTTGACTTACCGTCATCTGGGGTTTATTAGTTTGAGCAGACACCGTAATGTTGGGTTCCATGTTCCGGGCTACTTAGCTTTTATGACTTAGCTATGTGAGAATAATTTCCTCTGTTTTATAAGTTTTTAAAGGTCCTTTAAAAATTTTTCATATTAGTGAGTATTTTAGCTTGTGTTACTCTTTCATGATTCATTGTTTTGCAGATACCACCTGTGGATGCCCTGTCTACAAGGTTAAAAAGCTGTCTGTGAGCGTCTGTGTACGGATTTCGTTCTGTTCTTGAGAAAAAGAAGTTGGTTACACAAGTAAGTAAGTCCAGACATCGACATAATCGTAGCAGTAAACTTGTGAAGGTGGAAATTTATGTTAAGGAAAATTTATGTACAAGTCTACGAGGCATATTTTATTATCAAATTACCACGTAACTGCTTCTCACATCGTGGGAGCATAAGTTTTAACAATAGCTAGGCATTCTACACTGACATTGTGAGTTGACGTTGGCATGTCTGACCTTCGCTTTGGAGTTCATAACCTCGCCAACATGCTGCTTTTCGTGGATCAGATGAGCTGTTCTCCACTTTAAGCACTACGCCGTAAGTATACATGCTTGTAAGGCTATGGGAAACCTAATGCCCGTGGGGTGGGATGTTCCCAAATGAACGGGTACAAAGGAACTGTTCACGAAAGTGAACGGAGGGACCGAGGAACCACCTCTAAAGAACGGTCGTTCACAGTTCATTTCGGTCGCAGTCAGTCTCATTCCCGGAATGGTAGTTCACCAGTTCTATTTCTTCCTTTCGTCGTTCCCGCCTCGCTCTCGTTCAACCGGTCTCATTCTTTTTCCTAATTCTATTTCCACCGCTCCTACAACTCGCATCATGTTGGAAGGTGGCCCTATCTGCAGTTCTGCGCATCCCCCAGCTTTTACTGCTAGTAGCCAAGAGGATTCATTCTCCATCCGAACGGCTAGCCGCGAGGTACAAACTGGACTGCGAGAATCTCTCTCCCACATAGTGCGGTGTTGCCGTGTTTTGCGACAGTGCAGTTTCACTCACAGAGAGACCGAACTATTCACTGAGATGTCGATGTTACTTTCTTGTAGCAGTATAGATGTGAATGTGTATCTTAATACGTTTTAGTGTGATTTAAAAATGATAATGCCATGTGACAGCAATAAATATGAAGTTCCTCACAAGCAACTTTAATTAAATTGCGTGCCTACGGAGCATCGTCTTAGTGTGCGACTGGTTTTGTGTTTTCCTGTCAGAAAGATCACTGTATGTAGTAATCGACGGAAAAAATCGAGTAAAATAGAAGTGATATCCGGCTTTTGCAAAGAAGTGCTATAGGAGCTCCCCTGTTCCTGATGTAATAATTGATTTAGGAGACAATCTAAGCAGTCCTCTTAGACTGTTTGCAGATGATGCTGTGATTTACCGTCTTAAAAAGTCATCAGAGTTTAAAACGACTTAGACAAGATACCTGTATGGTGAGAAAAGTGGCGGTTGACTCTAAATAATGAAAAGTCTGAAGTCGTCCACATGAGTACTGATAGGAATCCGCTAAATTCTGTTTACAGAATACACACGATTCTAAAGGGTGTGAATTCAACTAAATACTTAGGAATTACAATTACGAATAACTTAAAATGCAACATCACATGGATAACGTTGTGTGGAAAGCAAACCATAGACTGCGATTTATTGGCAGAACACTTAGAAAATGCTACAGGTATGCTTTTCCACCCTCTTCTGGAGTATCGCCGTTAGGTGTGGGATCCATAGCAGATAGAATTGATCGAAAAAGTTCAAAGAAGGGCAGCTCGTTTTGTATTTTCGCGGAATAGAGGAGAGACTGCCACGGATATGATACGCGAATTGGGATGGCATTCATCAAAACAAAGGCGTTTTTCGTTGTAGCAGGATTTTCTCATGAAATTTCAGTCGCCAACTTTCTCCTCAGAGTGTGAAAATACTTTGTAGGCGCCCACCTACATAGGGACGAATGTTCATCATAATAAAGTAAGAGAAATTATAGCTCGCAAGGAAAGATAAAAGTGTTCGTGTTTCCTGCGCGCTGTTCGAGAGGGGAACGGTAGAGAAATAGCTTCAGGGTGGTTCTTTGAACGCTCTGCCATGCACTTAGTTGTGAATTGCAGAGTAATCGTGTAGATGTAGATCATTTAGATGTAGATGCATCACAACCAGTCGAGGAGGTTTGTGTCCCGCATTTATAACATCTTCAAATGTGAATCTGAAAGGGATATTTCTACTTTTGACATTTTGAAGACTCATGAACGAACTGCAGAAGCACGTGTCGGCAAGAGAACTGTACAGAGAATAATAAACAAAAGTGTCGGAGCTGTAGAAACATCGGGAAAATTTGTTATTGTGTCGTCTGAAAATCATCGAAATCGCAAGAAACCTGTAGCACAAATAGATGGTCTTGACGTTTTAAAGCTCTCCGTGTTTGAAATGTATATAAGAAGGGATACCCAACATCACAAAAACTTGTTACAATAATGCCTGAGCAGATTGGCTTCAAAGGTAGCGCTTCGTCGATGTAAAGAATTTTAAAATACATTGGTTTTAAACATTTTAAGAGGAGAGTTTTCAGCTGAAAGAACTGACATAGAAGCAGCACAAAGCACGTCTGTTCGGAGGAGGTAGTTCTAAGTGTACTAAATTGATGAAACATGGGTGAATTAGAATCATTCCATGAATACCTACTGGTAAATTAATGATGGTACTTGAGGTTTTAAAGTTCCATTAGGAAAAAGTTCTCGGATACTTATTCTTGTTGCTGGCTCTTCTTCTGATTCGGTTCCTGAGAGTAAACTTGTGTTTAGGTGTAAGAAAAAAAAAAAAAAAGCCGGCCGAAGTGGCCGTGCGGTTAAAGGCGCTGCAGTCTGGAACCGCAAGACCGCTACGGTCGCAGGTTCGAATCCTGCCTCGGGCATGGATGTTTGTGATGTCCTTAGGTTAGTTAGGTTTAACTAGTTCTAAGTTCTAGGGGACTAATAACCTCAGCAGTTGAGTCCCATAGTGCTCAGAGCCATTTGAACCATTTTTTTGTAAGAAAAACGGTAGTGACTACCATTCGAAAATGAACACTGTCACTTTCAACAAGTGATTCACTGAACAATTCTTGCCATACCTAACTTCGAAGTCGGTCATTGTACGGTAATTACCGAGCCAGTTATCATGCAGCTGTTATAGAGCGCCAGGAAAGGGGATATTGTGCTGTGGCTGAAAAATAAAAATATTCCGGACAATATAAGCCAGACTCGTGCTGAACTCCTGCAGCTCAATAATTTATAAAAGTTACGCGACAGAATGTACGAATTCGACTTTCTTGCATGTGAATGTGGCCACACAGTTTTGCGTTTATCCCTATATTACTGTCAGTGTAATTCGATAGAATTAATTTGCAGTCATGGGCTCTGCGGCTGGTCCCGGCAGAGGTTAGAGTCCTCCCTCGGGCATGTGTGTGTGTGTGTGTGTGTGTGTGTGTGTTTTTATCCTTAGGATAATTTAGGTTAAGTAGTGTGTAAGCTTAGGGACTGATGACCTTAGCAGTTAAGTCCCATAAGATTTCACACACATTTGAACATTTGAATTAATTTGCGCACAGGTTACAAGCTATGTGGAGGGAAAAAAAAGAAAAAAAAATCATTCAAGATAACAGGCACTGAAAGGCTTGTGCATGAAGCAATAGACAGCATTCCCGTTCAGCGTGGCGCTGAAAAGTTTCAAAAATAAGACTTTCACACGGAGGTGAAGATGGATAAAAGTCTTGAACTTATCATCCTAAATTTACAATCACATGGTTCGGACATGGACTCAGTCAGATGGCAGATGGTATTACGATGTAGAATTTTGAAATAAAGTAAAGTAATGATCTTCCTGGTTTTAAAGACTCATGGTTTAAAAACGTTTTTGTCAACATATTAATTGCATACACTGTACATCAGAACTTCCTAACTTTTATTGATTAGGAATATGTAGCTTGTGAAATATCCAGACTATAATGTTCAACACATTGCCCAAGTAGAAGTTAAGCTTTTAACAGCCCGTTGTAGTACTTGCGAGAATGCGGCTGTAAATTCGTCAAAATCTCGTTTTCATGTCACGAAATGGAAAATGCCTTAAAATGAAAGGGAGGGTTACCTGTCGAGATATCAGTCGTTTTCGACATTATCGATTAGCCTTCCGTCGAGTTATTCACAGAAGATGGTTAATCGGTAGCTTGTTCACTGGATCATAAATGCGTTCTCCCACTGTGATGTCAAATGAGTTAGTGTCAACTCATAATGGCTGTTGACACCGAAAAATATAACATATTAACAGTTTTTACGATAGTCTTTTGTACTAGTGTCTGCTACCAGTAATTATTTTTTATGCATAGAGTTTTACGTTGAACAGCAGTGAAACACACCCACATATGCGTATTATACACAGTTAAATATTATATGGAGTATAAGCAGTTGTCAAACAAATATAATGATTTTGGTTTGAGTTTGAAGTTTATTTTGTTGTGTATTACATTTTTACTTAAAATACAGTCCAAATCTCGATAAATGGCAACTATTTTCGATGATCTTGTCGTTAGACAATTGTCTTTTTGAGAAAAATTGTTCTTGACGTCATTACAAGTTGTATGAGCTGTTCTCGCCCTCCGACGTCACACAGACAATTGTGGTGGAGCAGCAGTAGACACAGCCTGAAGGCTCATAAGTAAGTTTTCCCTCATGTAGACGAATGATCGAAAACGGTTATAAAATTAATTATTCCCTCATAGATTTGAACGTATAACGCGATGTACCGAAGTCAAATGAACATGACTGTTGTCTGCAGCAACACAGTTCGTCAACACGGACTTCGTTTGCCCGCTCTCTGCCGCCACGCACGTGCAAGTCTCATCCCCTCCAAGCCTCCCTGTCGCTCCACCTGTATGTGTCGAAGCGCCGTCCTATTTGAAACGGGATATGGTTCAGTATCAAGTTGTTGTTGTTTTTCACCGTGCTCGCCTGTTCTCATTCTATTCAAACTGTTCCGGATATCTCTACTTCTGGTATTTTGTATATTCAGTTCAGCATCTACAACCGGTGATTTATAACTTTCTTATAGTTGTGTAACTGACATAAAAATTAAGCTGCATGCCATATATATAATTTTCTCAGGCAGCAAATAATAATCCGCCTATCTCCCTGTCATTCTGATCAACTGTAGAACACATATCACAAGCAAGTTTTTATTTATTCGCACATGTTTTTTAGATTTCGTCTGCTTCATTTAATGATTGCTTCTTAAGCTAACTTTTAATCTTTTTTAAAAAATTGTAATGAAGAAAGTTTACGTAAAAGTAGTGATTTTCGCATTTCTTCCAAAAATAAAGTCCGCAGCTCGTGGTCGTGCGGTAGCGTTCTCGCTTCCCACGCCCGGGTTCGATTCCCGGCGGGGTCAGGGATTTTCTCTGCCTCGTGATGACTGGGTGTTGTGTGCTGTCCTTAGGTTAGTTAGGTTTAAGTAGTTCTAAGTGACTGATGACCAAGGATGTTAAGTCCCATAGTGCTCAGAGCCATTTGAACCATTTGAACCAAAAATAAAACATGACACTTAGGGAAGATCTTATTTTTCGACTTTGGTTTTTTCTTTGCCCTGCTACCTAGTTTGGTTTCTTTCAGCTCAGTAGGAAAAGGGGAACAGGTGCCTCTACTTTTGGAAAATTGTAGAATGTTATGTAATTGGGTATTTACTTTTTATCTAAATAAATATTCTTCAGAAGTTGTTTTTTAAGCGACGATTGTATTACTTTCAACTTCATTATTAATACTATATTGTTGCATTAACTTTAATAATACAACCTATAGATTTACTATTTTCTAAGAGATTGAGCAAATACGACAAGAAAATAAAATTACCTTTTAAAAATATTCTTGGATAAAGTCTCTCTTTTCTGCCATGGAGCCGGCCGCGGTGGCCGTGCGGTTCTAGGCGCTTCAGTCCGGAACCGCGCGACTGCTACGGTCGCAGGTTCGAATCCTGCCTCGGGCGTGGATGTGTGTGATGTCCTTAGGTTAGTTCGGTTTAAGTAGTTCTAAGTTCTAGGGGACTGATGACCTAAGATGTTAATTCCCATAGTGCTCAGAGCCATTTGAACCATTTTCTGCCTTGGAACTTGATGGGGACACTCAGACACAACTTGAAGTATATATAGCTTCTCTTCCTCATTTTTTTAAAAATTATTTATTACCGTGTTTCGTGACCTTGACGCCTGTGTCAGTTGGATAATTTACAACTTTTAGTTTTGTAGCTAGGTGCAGAGCACTGACGTCTCCATTGTCATGCCATTGCAACGACTCTGTCTCAAGAAACCTGTGCCTCAAAGCAAATCTATTTAAAGATACTCTCATGTTATTATAAACGAACTGTTCAATCCCGTTATTAATAATTTTTGGAATTTTATCGATTTCTACTTCACTCTTTACATATTTTCGTCGTTGGTTCTGCTTCACTCTTCATAGTTTTCATTTTTGGTTCATAAAATAAAGGTGACAGAACAGTGGACAGGAACTCTAATGATTTTTCAGTTTTTGAAAAGCCACACTTGAGATATAACTATCGACGACTTGATTTTAAAGAATTCTGAAATCCAAATACGATGGTTTGGCATCTGAACCGGTACAGGACCATGCTTCGACATGCATAGTGGTAAGGCCAATACAAGTATAACAAATAACAATCTGTTCTTCTTCTCGGAATTCAGCTTCATCACGGAACATAAATGACCTCGCGTGACGGATCACCTTATTGCACAGAAAGATACTCCATGAGATGGTTCTTCGAGAAGAAATGAACAGTCAATCAGGAAACAGTCAATATAATCCTCAAAAATATCTTATTTCTGTAAAGTACGTACAAGAGACCTTTTTCCAAAATGTTTTCAATCAAAAGACACGATCCTCCAAAAGTGGTAGTATTTTATGCTGTTATGACGGAAACTAATGATTTAACTAAGAAGTCATTCAGCATGAGTTACATAGACAACTTTTCCCTTCCCTTTCCCATAGTAAGTTAAACGACCGAAATATTCGTAAAATTATCAGCATTGAACTAGTAGTGAATTTTTTCTTTTATTTTGAAGTATATTTGCCTATAAAATTTATGTACATTGACTGACATACTACTTTTCCACATAGTCACCAAACACATTGAAGCACTAATCATAGCTGTGGACAAGCTTTGAAAGACCTTCGTCGTAAAATTCTGCTGCCTGAGACTTCAGCCAGTGAGCCACGCCCGCCTGGAGTTCCGCGTTGTCATCAAGGCACTGCATTGCAAACCAGTTCTTCATCTTGGGAAACAAGTGGAAGTCGCTTGGTGCAAGATCGAGGCTGTAGGGCGGATGAGGGAAAATTTCTCATTTGAATGAATTAAGGAGTTCTTTAGTGCGGTTTGCCATGTGAGGTTGGGCGTTGTGCAAAAACAAAATTTTACAGTACCGAGCAGAATTTATGGTTACTCCACGTTCGAGAAAATCAATAAGAAGCACACCTTTCCTAGCCCAAAACAATGACGCCATCAACTTCCTTCCTGACAAGGTTTGCAGACATTTTCGTGGTTTTGGGGGGGACCTTGTGTGCCCCCACTCCGTGGACTGTAATTTTGTCTCTCAATTGACGTGTTTCACCCAAGTCTCGTCACCGGTTACGATTCGATCCAGTAGTGAATCACCATGTTTGTGGCAGGCCTCCAGAAATGTCAACGTTGTCCCCATTCACTGTTCTTTATGGTGCTCTGTAAGCATTTTTGGCACCCATTGTGCACAAAATTTGTAATAGCCTAGCTTTTGAGTGACAATTTCAAACAACAAAGTCTGTAAAACTTGTAGAAAAGAAAGCAAAAGCTCCGTTATTGTGAAGCGACGGTTTTCACTAATCGTTTCATCAACTTTAGCGACAAGATCGTCAGTCACAATGCTCGGGCGTCCACTCTCCTCTTCATCATGAACATTGGTTCGGCCATTTTTAAATCGAATGTACCATTTCCGGACGGAACATTCACTCATTACGTAGTTTCCATACACTTTGCACAGTTCACGATAAATTTCTATAGGTCTATGTTTTTTGCCAACAAAAACTGTATCACAGACCGTACCTCACAACTGGCGGGATTTTCGATTGCAGCGCATATTTCAAATTCGAATATCGAAAAAGCTAGACTTGCAGAGACGTTTCCGCTGATGGATGCCAACTGAGCTGCCACGCACACCCATACCAAAATATACGCGATCGGCGCGTGCCTAGCGGCGTCAGACGGAAACGTTCCCTACTTTCTAAATAGCCCTCGTATTTCAATAATTATGCGTGGTGTGAGAGCAGCAGCATCGTAGTTTACATCATGCAGTGTCTAACTTTCTGTGAGAGACAATGGATCGAGACATGTTAATGTCAGTTTAGCACCTGACACAGACCTCAAAGTCTTGGTAGAAAAACAAAAATATATGGCAGTGTACAAAGCTGCAGTCATACACTGCCTGGATATGTTATAGGAGAAAAAACAATGTGTCAGACAACAACACAGGGACCCTCTCTTGCAACTGATAGTCTATGAGATGTGGTCCTCCTACAGTACGGGTGATGAAACCTTACACTGGTCTGTGGAAGCGACTTCAATCACTGGCCACCTATTCCAATGGACCAACATATGTGGCTTTTATGGATTACCACATATGGTCAATGTCAACACATAGATAGTATTTGTTTTCGATATATCGGAAGATAGAGGTGTGGTAAAATCTGATCAATTTCTCTACAGGTTGACGTCAGCGAAGATTTTATAGTTCATAGTTTTTCTCTGTTGGATGGTACAGAATAACGAGGATAGAGAGAATGCTTGGTTGACAGACATGTATGCACTTTCAGAGATGCAGATGTTCTTCAGACTGCAGTATCTATATGTTGTTTGGAGAGACACAGCAATGCAGTACCCAATCCTTGTTCTTCTTCGAGTTCCTATAACGGCGTTTACTGTTTTTCCTGCTACCTCGTGTTGCAGGAGAAAGCATCATTTGGCGTTGGTCTTACACATTGTACACAGTTGGCAGAGCTATGACAGCATGTTCCCATTTTCACTGAGTGATCAAAACACGTTAATGTCACATTAACTCAGCTCACCCTGTTTCTCCACAGAATGCAGAAGGCTTTAGATATAGCACTCTCCGACTTCTGTTCAGTTCCAACTTAAACTGGAACGATCACATGGACAAAGCCGCAGGGTGGGTGGGGCTGAGAATGAGGGCAGTTACAAGAGGCAGAGGGACTGTCTAAAAATGTACGCTCGAGTTTTGTTGTATGGGCTCGTTAGCAGACAGGTTTGAAAAAGGTGACTCGTTTTGAAATATGAGAGTGTCACAAATGTGATTCACCAGTGACAGTAATCATTAAAAGACGCCTCTATACGATCGAATGCAAGTAATCATTGAATGGATAGACTTCATTCGAAATCGCAGACAGAATTTCGACGAGTAGCGTAACACTACCAGCGACTCTTGTATGTGTCTGTAGAACCAAAACTGCTTTTTATCCAGGGTGACCGTCACATAGACATTGCGATCGTGTTTTTAATAGCGTGATCCTTACGCGAAATGTATGTTTCCAGCAGTAGAATTCTTCTGTGGTTCGGTTCTCAACAGTGTTCCCTGAAAAGAACATCGTCTTCCCTCCAGGGATTCCCATTTCAGCTACCTGGTGAGTGTATACTGGCTGGTGGGAAAAAAATTACTCCCCATGCAAAGTGACTCTCATGATCTAAGTGATTAATTAGCCTATCCATTTAATATCAACGACATCCTACCTGGTGGGTGGGAGCAGTGGCTCGTGTACCATGTATATGATTCGGGCGTAGGAGCAGTAATCAAGTATTTTTTTTCTTTGTGGTGATATCTTAACGAAATTTCAGTCTTTCACTTACACAGGAAGAGATGTCCATCGTAATAATATCAGATGCATTACCGAATTTATGAAGTAATACGTAGTATAAATCTGATATTTACATCTGTGCTGTTACCTTAAGAGACTTTGTATGTGGTGAAGCATTTGGTTACTGTAAGGCAGTTTGAAAGGGAGGAAGCATCCTGAAACAGTAGATCTTAGCACTCTGTCATGAAGCAAAAATAAGTTTAATATTATAGTCCTGTGTCTAACAGATTTCAAGCTGATTAGAAGAGATTTTTTTTTACCTGATGAGAGAGTACTTAAGAGAAAATATAGCCTTTGCCATACTGTTACAGGATTTTCACAGCAAGTAACGATACTTTAGTGATGTAAGAAGGCTCGTATGTCTTGATTTCTTCTGCCTTGTATAAATGGGAGAATTCTGCATTTCACGTGAGAAATTCAGGGTGTATGGCGAACATATTGCTGTCTTGGATTGTTTAAAGTGGATTTGGTTATGGGTGTTGTGTGATGTCCTTAGGTTAGTTAGGTTTAAGTAGTTCTAAGTTCTAGGGGACATGACGATAGATGTTAAGTCCCATAGTGCTCAGAGCCTTTCGAACCTTTGGATTTGGTTAATTTAGGTGGGTCTGTGTCGAGGTGGAATTAGAACTAACGTATATATCTGAGGTGCAGCTGTTTGTTTCACAGCACACGGCACAAGATTTCGACGACCAGAAGTTGCGGATTAGCTCAGACTGTGACAGGCTGTGAGAGGTGGCATGAACCCCCTCTCATATTTCTATCTTACTCAGAGTAATTCGATTTTCCTCTCTAATTGCATGCGGTGAAAAGTTGCTATTCCTTCACACGCGGACTTCCCACGCAGCGTCTCTCGTCACCCGGGTGGTCCGGTGAGAGGCGGGTTCTTCTGAGCTTGAAAGTGTTAAGCCGACAGGTGTGAGGAAGTCGAGTGGATGCTTTCCAGACGCCGACATTGTCATAAGAGCGGGAGTGACACGCCCACAGGGGCCTGAAGGAGCGGCTGGGCTAGAGATTCCGTTACTTCGCAGAAACGTAGTGAAAACACTTTCTGGCGGGCTACCAGCGAGGCGTGGGAATGACTTGTGTTCCCAGGCAGTCTTGGCGGGCAAATTCCCGCGTTTTCTGCAAAATCGTAACTGTGATTGGCTTGCTCAGGGCATAGCTCCGTGACGTAGCAAAATCGGCCCAGAAATTGGCGCCAAGAATCTCCATTGGTGGAATGGTAGTGCTTCGGTAATAGAGTGGAATTTTCCGCCGGTTTTCGAGTTGCTGATTGGAACGTTTAATCACGGCCAATGTCGTGGGGGCGGGAATGTTCTGTGTTCGGCTTGTATTGGTGCTCTTGAGGGAGTCGGCTCTCGCCTTTCGGTAGGAGTAGGTTACAAGACTGCGCTCTCGCTGCTCTGGACAGCCTGCCTTCCGTTGGCTGTCTAATATGCTTTTATTTAATTGTAACTGTTTGACGAAGTTGCTGAAGTTTCGACTTCAACGTAACTTTCCGAGTGCAATTGGAAATTAAGAGTTCTGTGTACAGGTGGCCTAAGTTGTCTGTCTTGAGCAGTTTTGGCTAAAGTTGACTGTATTGGAGTTACTGTGTGACTTCGCTTGTTAAAATCAATCACTGTACCGTCAGGATAATTTGCTTCGTGCTATACTCGCGACATTATCATCACCACGACGGGACGTTGAAGCAACCAGCCATCGCCTCCGGTACGCCAGATCGTGTCCTTGCAGTTAAGAAGACAGCTTGCTAATGTATGTCCGCAGCACCGGCAGATTAGGGAATTTTGCTAGGTAATAATCAGAGCTCAGCAGATCGCGCTTGTTTGTCTTTTCTAACTTTGTTCTGTCTTGGGTGTTCATTATCTGAGTTCTCGCTACTGTAGCAGCAATTAATGTTGGGTTGGCTGGGTGTTTCTCTTAATATTTGAGTTGCAAGGAATTGGCTCCACATACCACTTCGTCATAAATGTCACAATCTAGTTTATGGACAACTTCATCTTCACAGCATTTATTTGACTATCCAATTTGATGTATTGTAAATGTTTCATGTGTTTTGTTTATTATTTTGAGTTTAGTCATAATAAATCAAATTGTTATTTTGGACAGAACTTTCATTCTGTTAATCAGTAGAGTGACCCTTTCGTTTCTCACTACGTTAATGAAACTTTCCTTTACTTAATTAATTTCTATTAAATTAAATTATTGCTGGTGCCAAACTCTTTTCTACTCTACTTGCAGGGTCGATTACAGTCAGTTCGTGTTTCTTCTAAATCCATGTGCAACAACAAAAGTCGGAGTTAAAAAAGGGGGGGCTTAGAGCATCATTTCCATATGAAGATTCTAGAAGAATTTAGTGTTAAATACACTGCTAGCCCCAGCACCTCGCAGCTGTTAGGTACAAAGAATGCACCAACTTGTCTAATCTTGCACATGGCAATGATGGGTAGCAGAGTGAGCAGTGTGCTGGGTGATTGGGAATAGAAGCATGTGTGTGTTGCATGAGAGAAGATTCAAAATGACAGGTGTTTGCTCTAGATGTATTGATAACGTACGAATTCCTTTATCTCCAGCGCACTTTGTGTGAACATCAGGACAAGAGTGTGCAGGATCTGCTATGGTGTGGATCATGGTTTCAGTGTGTCATGTTTGGTGCTTCTCAATACGTTTTAGTATACTCTGTCTTGCAGAGGTAGTTATTGTGGTTGTCTCTATCCCATCATGTGGTTGGCCCTTCCTCCTTTCGAATGTAGTGGAGAGAACCGATTTAGGAATTTTATAGTGCTTTAAAAACTGAATCGCCACGTCAAATACCCAACTGGTAGTTATCTATGACATCTAGTCATGACAGCTTATTACTACGGGTTGCATTGCGGCTTAAGTGCGTCGTATTCAGTGCTTCGCAATATGTTGCAGTGGACCCTGTCTTGCAGTGGTATTTGTTGTTGTCTCTATCCTATCATTCAGTAGGCCTTTCTCCTCCTCCTGAATGCAGTGGAGAGAACCGGCGAAGGATTATATAGTGCTTAAGAAATCCAATCACAACATCAAATTCGTGATTGATCAATTTATTGTTTCCAATAGTGGTATTACGAGCACACTTCTGTCCAGCCCCTCCATAGATTCTCACCAAATGGCCACTCAACTGAGTCTTTTTCCCGCCAATTTCCAGGTGGGGAGGGGCTCCCAGAGGGGAGGGGTTAATTAATTGATCAATATAATTAATCAGTCAATCATATTGATATCAAAAGTGTGTTCGTATTGGCGAGGGGATTTCCCAGAGGGGCGAGGGAGGAGGAGAGGGTGAGGTGGGGGTTTCTTGGAAAACCACTTCACTGAACATTAGGTTAAAAACCTTTCAAGTAAAAGGACTGATTATCCTACGGAACAATAAATTAAGGACCTTTCAATCAAAAGAGAACAATAGGTTGCCTCTGAATGTATACTTCCTCATGAAGTAGGTAAGCTGCACTAACAAATTATGCTGGTACCCGCTTTGTCCCACTGCTGGTGATAATGAGCAAATAACAAACACTGATCACGAGAAGGCAGAAGGCTGATAGCTTAAAGGAAATTCAGCATTGGTAAAGAGCAAATTTTGAGAAAGAAATGACTTGGTTGGCAAATACGAGGTACGTCCACAAAGTAAGATCCCTTTGGTTATATAAAACAAACGTGTACAGATACAGAAAAAAATATTTATTGTAAAAAAATCTACATCTGTTAAACTAATTTTCTATATAACGTCCGAAATTTTGAAGGCACTTGTCATAGCGTGGCACAAGTTTTTGTACGCCTTCTTTATAGAAAGTTGCCGCCTGTGTATTCAACCATGTGGTAACATGTTCTTTCAGCTCATTATCATCATTGAAGTGTTGACCAAGGACAGATTTTAGGTGTAAGAAGAGATGAAAGCCGCTAGGAGCGAGGTCCAGGATGTACAGTGGATGACCAAACGCGTCCCAGTGAAATTCCCGTAAGAGTTGTTTGCTCACATTCGCCATGTGAGGTCGGGCATTATCATGGAAAAAACATGTTTTGACAGTAGTCCTCGGCGCTTGTTCTGTATTGCGCGGCGCAATTTCTTAATGGTCTCGCAGTAATCTTGTGCATTTTTTTTTAATTCCGATTTTGGCCGTCTAGGGACCGCGTTAAACAACTATTTTTCAATGTACATTTCTCCTATTGCGCTCCTCCTCTTTTCTCTTCTGCCAATATGTCTTCATCCTCTCTCTGTGCTGCTCCCTTCGGTCTTCTGTCCACACTGTTCCTCCAGTTCTTCTCTTCTTCACTTCAAATCCTTCAAAATGTTGAATTTTGTCTCTCATTAAGTCTCTGTTGGTTATATCATCTTCTCCTATACCCATCTCCTCTAAGTCTGCTTTGACTTCTTTGAACCAGGTAATTTGGGTTCTGGGGTTCTTGTCAAAAAACATGAATATTTTCTTTGTCAGCCTTTCATCATTCATTCTTTTTTTTTAAATGGGCGTAAAAGCTTACTCTTCTCTTCCTCATAGTATCTCCCACTTTTTCAATTTTGTCATACACTTCTCTATTACTTCTAAGCTTCCAAGTCCCATTCTCAAACCTCGGCCCAAGTACTCTTCTAATGATTTTTCGCTCCTTTTTTGCTATAGCTTCCATTTCCTTGTTAGTGTTCATTGCTAAACATTCAGATGCATACAGATACTCTGGCTTAATCACAGTGTTGTAGTGCCTTATTTTTGCGTTAATTGATACTGACTTCTTGTTGTACACATTCTTTGTTAGCTGGAATGCCATTTCCATTTTTCTTGTTCTTGTTTTATTTCCTTCTTTATCTGAAGCATTTGGCTGGATGATTTCCCCTAAATATTTGAAATTAGAAACCTTCTTTATCTGGCCATACTTTGTAATCATATTGTTCGGTGCCTCTTTTACATTGGTTAGGTACTCTGTCTTTTCAAAGGAGATTTTCAGTCCGGCTTTTTCTGCTGTTTCATTCAGAATATTGATCTGTTTGACTGCTTCTTCCAAACTTCCTGCCAGAATCGCTAAGTCATCAGCAAACGCGAGGCAATCTACTTCTAATCCATCCTTTATTCTTCCTAATCTGATTTTTTGTATTCCTTCTTCAGTCGTTTTCTTCCTCCACTCTCTAATAACTTTTTCTAACACACAGTTGAATAGGGTAGGTGACAACCCATCTCCTTGTCTTAATCCTGTTCTGATTTTGAATGGTCTGGATACCTCACCACGGAACTTTACTTTTGCATAGGTATCCGTAAGTGTTTCTTTGACGATTGCGACTGTTTTCTTGTCTGCTCCAAACTCCCTAAGGATGTTAACCAAGGTTGTTCTGTCAACGGAGTCGTACGCCTTCTTGAAGTCAACAAACGTGATAAAGATGTCTTTTCCTCTTAAACGTCTATATTTAATAATTAACTTCAAGTTTAAAATTTGCTCCACACAAGATCTTCCCTTCCTAAAGCCTGCTTGGTATTCACCAATTTCTTGATCAAGTTGTTTCTCCAATCTGTTTTGTAGGGCCTTAGATAGAATTTTATACGTTACCGGAAGTAAAGATATCCCTCTGTAGTTATTTGCATCGGTTTTATCCCCTTTCTTGAAGATGGGGCGGATTATTGCAGTTTTCCATTCTTCCTGTATACGTTCCGTTCTCCAAATCTCATTGATTATTCCCAGTAGTTTTTCTTGAGTTGTATTATCCACACTTTTCCACATTTCTGCAATTATCATGTCTTCCCCTGGTGCTTTATTGTTCTTAAGGTTTTTAATGATTTCTCTGATTTCTATGAGGCATGGGGGTTCAGAATTATTGTTTACTGTGTTTGGGGTGTTGGCTGGTAATTTTTCAATAGGTTCCTGACAGTTGAGGAGTTGTTCAAAATATTTTGCTAATATTTCACAATTTTCTTCATTATTCATTGCCAGTTTTCCACTGGTATCTTTAAAGCACAGATTTGGTACTACATATTTTTGTAGTTTCTGTCTGAATGTGCTGTAAAAGGATCTGTTATTGTTTCTCTTAAAATCTTTATCCATTTATATAAGTTGGTTCTTTTCAAATAGTCTTTTTACTGATCTAATGAGTTTTGCTGTAGAAGATCTTTGCTGTTTGAACTCCAGGTAGTCCTTATCACTTTTCGTTGAGTGCCATTTCTCCCATGCCTTCATCCTTTGTTCTATTGCTTCCTCACATATCGCATCCCACCATTCGTGTTTCTTTCTCTTTTTCATTTTTGCGACTTCTTGAGCAGATCTTATCATTCCTTCTTTTATATCTTCCCATTTATCCGAACATATAACTATGCTTTGACAGAATTCTTCTCTTTTTCTCTTTCAAGATGTTTGCGTCTATCTTTTGAGTTTTCCTGTTTTGTATTTGTTTCTTTCTTTGTGGTATGACATTTAATTTGATTGTCGATAAGTAGTGGTCAGTTACAATGTTTGCCCCTTTCCGAACTCTCACATTCATTATTTCTTTTTGATTATGGTGTGTGATGGCTATGTGATCTATCTGGAACTCTCCAATACTTGTGTTTGGTGATTTCCATGTTTTCTGTTTCTTAGGAGGTTTTTTGAAATTTGTAGACATTAATTTTAAGTTATGACCCTTGCATAGTTCCATTAATCTTTCTCCATTTCTGTTTGTCCTTTTGTGAGCCGGGTAGTTTCCTACTGTTTTTTTGTATTTTTTTTTTTCTTGGCCTATTTGTGCATTGAAGTCCCCAAACAGTATTTTCACATTTGATGTTGGGATTTTAGAAAGTTCGTGGTCTAGAGATTCCCAATATGTATCTACTTTCTGAAGGTTTTTCTTTTTGTCATTGTTGATGGGTGCGTGGCAATTAATAAGTGTATATGTTTTATTTAGGGCGCGGAATGTGAGAAAAGACAAGCGTTCATTAGGTGACTGGAAGTCGGTTATTGAGTTTACCCAGTTAGATTTCACGATGAAGCCTGTTCCAAGGTGGGGAAGGCCTCTTCCACATGGGTTCCAGCCTTTCTTTCCTTTAAATATCCTGTATCCTTCATAATCCATTAAATCTTCATCTGTAAATCTGGTTTCCTGCAGCGCACATATTTGGATTTTATATACCTTCAAGACTTTGGTGAGCTGCTTAAGTTTTCCCGACTTCAAGAGCGAGTTAATATTTAGGGTTCCAAAGAAATGTACGTTGTTTTTCTTCAGTTTAGAGGATTTTGAATTTCTTGAACGACATGGTGCTTCAGGCTCTCCAGAATCCTTAGGCCTGATTGCGCTGCTGTTAGCGGCGGAGGATTGGTTACCTCCTGGAGTAGTTCTATCTAGAGAAATTGACATCATGCATAGTTGTTTGAAATTCAGGGGGGAGATGGCTTTTTGGGCCATTCCGAGGTTAAAACTGGGATTGTAAGTTCCAGAGTGTGTGTTCAGCCGCTCCTAACATGGAGAACAGACGCTGTTTGTAGCCGCTCCTCTAAGAGTTCAGACGCTACATTTCGTTAGTTTTTGGTCCGCCCTGGGTATTTGATTTCCCCAGTACCACCTATATCTAGGAGGCATTCCCCTATCCGCCACCTGGGGAGGCGCCCGATGTGTCAAGATTTGCTTAGGCTTAACTTAATGAAGTGTGCCTCCAATCCACTGATTGCAATTTTGTTTCAGGGGTGTCGTGCAATACCCAACTTTCATCCCCCGTGACTATCTGAGAAAGAAAACCATCGCCTTTTTCATTTTAGCGTGTCAAAAACTGAAGTACACTGCCCACCCGTTGTTTTTTGTGGTGTTCAGAAAGAATTTTGGGTCCCAAAACGAACAAAGTTTCCGAAATTTCAGTTTTTCAGTAACAATTTCAAGAATTAGTGATCGTGAGATTTGTGATACTTCCATAGGAAGGACACTAAGTGTAAACTTATGGTTTGCTTAATATTCTCTTCAGTTGTGTTTACCAGTTCATCAGTAACCACATACAGGCGTCCACTTTGTTCTGCATCTTGAACTTGATCATGTCCTTCATTGAACAGTCTGACCCATCTTCTAACCATTGAATCACTCATAGAATTTTGTCCATAAATCTCACAGACTTGCCGATGAATTTCCTCTGGTTTAACTTTCTTTGCATTTAGGAAACAAATCACAGATCTGATTTCACACGCGGTGCCATTTTCAATTACGGCCGACATTATAAATGCTGTGCTAGTATTAGTCTTAGTCATAGGAAAGGGGAATTTTATTAAAATTCAGTATAGGCGCGGTTGGGCGATGAAGCCTGGGGCCGCTTGCAGTGTGTGGTAATAGTTTTTATTTATTTATTTATTTATTTATTTATTGTTCCGTGGGACCAAATTAAGGAGAAGTCTCCATGGTCATGGAACGAGTCAATACATGAAATTATAACACGATATTAGAAACCGATAAAATGAAATATAAGAAACATATTCAGGCGACAATTCGTAAGTTTAAATAAAGAAAATCAACAATGTAACACTGGAATTTGCTTAATTTTTTAGCTCTTCCAGGAGCTCCTCGACAGAATAGAAGGAGTGAGCCACGAGGAAACTCTTCAGTTTAGACTTAAGAGTTTGGGCTACTGCTAAGATTTTTGAGTTCTTGTGGTAGCTTATTGAAAATGGATGCAGCAGAATACTGCACTCCTTTCTGCACAAGAGTCAAGGAAGTGCATTCCACATGCAGATTTGATTTCTGCCTAGTATTAATTGAGTGAAAGCTGCTAACTCTTGGGAATAGGCTAATATTGCTAACAACAAACGACATTAAAGAAAATATATACTGTGAGGGCAATGTCAGAATTCCCAGACTACTGAATAGGAGTCGACAAGAGGTTCTCGAACTTACACCACATATAGCTCGAAGAGCCCGTTTTTGAGCCAAAAATACACTCTTTGAATCAGAAGAATTACCCCAAAAAATAATACCATACGACATAAGCGTATGAAAATATGCGAAGTAGACTACTTTTCGTGTTGAAGTGTCACTTATTTCAGATACTGTTCTAATGGTAAATAAAGCAGCATTTAGTTTCTGAACAAGATCCTGGACATGGGCTTTCCGTTGAGCTTACTATCTATCCGAACGCCTAGGAACTTGAACTGTTCTGTCTCGCTTATAATATGCCCATTCTGTCTGATCAAAATATCAGTTCTTGTTGAATTGTGAGTTAGAAACTGTAAAAACTGAGTCTTACTGTGATTTAGCATCAAATTATTTTCCACAAGCCACGAACTTCTTTCATGAACTACATTATTTGTTACTGTTTCAATATTACACACAAGATCCTTCACTATCAAGCTAGTGTCATCAGCAAACAGAAATATTTTTGAATCACCTGTAATACTAGAAGGCATATCATTTATATAAATAAGAAACAGCAGTGGCCCCAGCACCGACCCTTGGGGAACGCCCCACTTAACAATGCCCCATTGGGACTGAACATCGCTACCAATCTCAATGTTGCGGAGAATTACCTTCTGCTTTCTGTTCTTAAAGTAAGAGGCGAAGCAATTGTAAGCTACTCCCCTTACTCCATAATGGTCCAACTTCTGCAGTAATATTTTGTGGTCAACACAGTCAAAAGCCTTCCACAGAGAAAAGAGAATATAGCATTTTCAGTTGTTAAACCATTTCTAAAACCAAACTGAACATTTGACAGCAAATTATGTGAATTTAAATGCTCCAGTAACCTTGTATATACAACCTTCTCGATAACTTTAGCAAACACCGATGGCATAGAAATAGGTCTAAAATTGTCAACATTATCAATGTCTCCCTTTTTATAAAGTGGCTTCACTACTGAGTACTTTAATCGGTCAGGAAACCGACCACTCCTAAAGGAAAAGTTACAGATATGGCTGAGTACTGGGCTAACATACATAGAACAATACTTCAGTATTCTCCTAGATACCCCGTCATATCCGTGAGAGTTCTTGGTCTTTAGTGATTTAATTATTAACTCAATCTCCCTCTTGTCAGTATCATGGAGGAGCATTTCAGGTAACAGTCTCGGAACACTTTTTTCTAAGAGCGCTATATGATTCCCTGTTGGGACTTGGTTTCTATTTAGTTCACCTGCTATATTCAGAAAGTGATTATTAAATACTGTACATATATGCGACTTATCAGTAACACGGACATTCCCACTACGCACTGATTCTATATCCTCGACCTGTCTCTGCAGACCGGCCACTTCCTTTACGACTGACCATATGGTTCTAATTTTATCCTGAGACTTGGCTATTCTATCTGCATACCACATACTTTTTGCCTTCCTAATAACATTTTTAAGCACCTTACAATACTGTTTGTAATGGGCTGCTGCATTTAGATTTTGACTGTGTCTAACGTTTTGATATAATTGCCACTGTGTTCTACAAGATATTCTTATCCCTCTAGTCAGCCACCCAGGCTGCCTGTTTGTGCTAGTACCCTGTTTTGAACGTTCTAACGGAAAGCAACTTTCAAAGAGCATGAGAAAAGTCTTGAGAAAAGCATTATATTTATCGTCTACTGTATCAGCGCTATAAACATCTTGCCACTCTTGTTCCTTGATAAGGTTTAGAAAGGTCTCTACAGCAACTGGATCAGCTTTCCTAAACAACTGATGACTATATTTAACACGTGTTGCAGCACAAAAACCTTTTAGAGTTAAAATTTGTGCATCATGATCTGAAAGGCCATTCACCATTTTGCTAACAGAATGCCCTTCTAGTAATGAGGAATGAACAAAATTTTTTCTATGGTTGTTCTACTGTTCCCTTGCACTCTCGTTGGAAAGAATACGGTTTGGATAAGATTATATGAATTAAAGAGGTCTACCAGCATCCTCTTCCTTGCACAATCACTTATACAATTAATATTGAAGTCACCACATATAACAAACTTTTTGTATTTCCTATAAAGTGAACCAAGAACCTACTCTAGCTTTAGCAAAAATGTTGTGAAATCGGAGTCTGGGGATCTATAAACAACAACAGTTAGAAGTTTAGCTCCGTATCAATTGACTAAAATGGGATGCCGTTTTTCACATACACGGCTACTCCCCCACACCGCAAAGAGCTCCTCGAAAAGCTGCCAGCCAACCTGTATCCTGGTAAAAGAAGCCTCTGAATTATCTCCTTATTTAAGAAGTGTTCATATATATCAATAATTTCAGAGTCAACATCTATAAGCAGTTCACTAACTTTATCTCTAATACCTTGTATATTTTGATGAAATATACTAATTTCCTCATTACTCTGATACCTAAGCTTGGTCAAAAGTGGTTCCTTTGTTAGAGAGACTTCCCTTAAGCAGGAATACCTATCAGCTGACTTCAATCTAAAAAAATGTGCAGCTCTAACACCCACTACTGCAGGAATTTTCCCATGAGTGATCCCACCAACCCCACCTATGCTGTCACCTATAAGCTTTGCCAACCTCCCCTTCCCATACCTGTTGAGGTGCAGGCCATGTCTAGTGAAACCCGTTCTGCTGATAGACTCCACCGACACCACTGAAATGTGACCCATGCTTTCTGTCATCAGCGCACCCCCAAGTCTCATGTTATTACGCCTGACGGCTGTATTAAGATGAGGCCGATCGTGACGCTGAAACAGTTCCACAAAATGCACATTCGTGTTGCCAGTCTGAGTGGCTATCTTTTCCAGGTCACCATCTATGTTATACTCCCCATCCCTATCAATACTATTACCAGCCCCACCCACAATCACTACCTTATCCTCTTTAGTAAAATCCCTACATAACCCCCCTATGTTAACAGTCACCTGAGCCAATCCTGCATTAGGCTTCACAATGCTGGTGACCTGGTACTCACTCCCCAGCACTTCCTGCAACTGCTGGCCTACACCTCTGCCACGAGAACTACCTAACAGCAGAACCTTCTTCTTCCTCTTCGACTTTGCAACTGTTCTAGCCACCGTAACTACTGAGGTCTGCTGCATACTTCCTACATCTACAGCTACTAGAGATTCCTCTCCACTAGACTCTGACAGTTGGTCATATCTATTGTAAACACCAATAGTAAAACTATCAGAAAATCTTCTCCTAGCAGATCTCTTGCCAACAGCCAGCTCCCATTCCCCAACCCCTTCTCCCTCCTCATCCTATCTAGCTCCTCCTGTGCGTTTTTCAACTGCACCTGAAGGGCACAGATCTTACGCTCCTGCTCCTCTATCAACTTACTCTTGCTACATAACCTGCAGTTCCAGGAGAGGATCTCACCAGAATGCCAACTGGCTTCCCCACTGCATTCCCCCCAGTGAAAATACTTCGAACAAGTCTCACACCGCAATCCACTACTCACGAACCTACGGCAAAGCCCACACTTCTCACTCATGGTAAAATTTTACTTTTTCTAAGTTCCGCTACTACAATAAGAAGATGTTAAAAACCTGACTACAATAATCACAAACTTACTCTACAAGGGAAGTAACTACTATTATTAACAGTATTAATAAACAACAAACGTGAATATAACAAACGAATAATACAGAAAGAGAATCAAACGTCTAATGACACAGTAACGAAGCTGAAAACAGTTCCCAAAAGGTTCTTCTGAAATTATTTCACCAGAAAACACCAAGAACACCGGTTGAAGACTACTAAAGTTCCTGAATAAACCACTATACAAAAACAATTAATTAGTACTTAGCTTTCGATGCGCCGCTACAGCTGCAACTGGTCAGCGCGGAATGTAAACACAGGCAAGAGGTTAAGTTGCTCGATACGAAACACTCACAAATATCAGGTCACAACACAAGAAAGGCAGAGGTGAATGAAGAAACCACTAATACGTCACTTTTATAGTAAATATTATCACAAAAACCGTTAAAATATGTATCTGAAACCTAAAAATATATAAAAACTTGGAGAACGATCTCACACGCAGTCACTCGCTTATGACGTCACACCAAAGAGTTAGCAGCTATTAGGCCAGACAGAGTACGCAGGGCGCAGAGCTGCGATGGCGTTATTCCATGCATGATTTGTTTTGAGTGGTGCAACAACAAGGCAGGAAACCGCAGCGTTGCTTGAAGTTATTGCGATGTATGAGGCGAGGCAGTAGGCCAGAGCCGGGAATGGTGATGTGCAAATGGATGACGTATGGAAATTTAACCCTGCCATAGTTTCTGTCTCTCTCTCTGACGCTACGTCAGAAGCGAGGGGAAGAGCAGTATAAATAGTGAGGCACTTTTAGCTTGAAGGCTGTGCCAGGTCAGTCATGAGTCGGGTCGGACCTGTGCTGCTCTACGCTCATAGGGGCCAGTCTGGCAGTGATGTTGTAAATATTCTATGTAAATCTGTTCTTTCTTTCTATGTACTTTTTCGGGCTGTATTCCACCTCCGGGGACACAACACTGGGGCAGGACGGAATGGCAGCCAGGTACTTGGAGATTGCACGGTCTGCCTGAAGGAGGGCACTGAGTTTTCTGCAGTGGGTCCAGGACGGGCCACATTTGCTTCCCACCTGGCGTACCGGGGTCTGGGCGACGCATGCTCTGCAGGAGGCACAGCAGCGCCAGAGTCGGCGGCGGGTGTTGCCATCCGGCAAGCACCACTAGCGGGAAGTTGTGGCACGGCGTCCAGGAGGGCGCGGGTTCGAGTCTGGTCCTGTCCTGGGAGCAGCGGCGGCCCGAGGGCCACAGGTAACCAGTACATTCACTTTCGTCTCATGGTCGGACAAAGCAGGCCAAACAGGGCAGAGGGCGGTGAGGACCAGGGACTTTAACAGTCTCAGGAATCGCGAGGATCTTCGTGGCGCAAGACGCGACGCGTCGATAAGCGGCGACCGAGCGGGCGCGGCTGACTACCAGCTGAGCAGCCTTGGTGACGGAGCAGTGGTGTCAGCGTACCAGGAGTTGCTGAGTTCGCTGGACTCGCGGAACAGCGCTGCAGGCAGACACCAACACTGCGCTGCATCCATCGTAGTACTGTACCTTATGTGAATAAAGAAATGCTTCCAAATACTGCTGTATCACTCTGCACTGCCCCTTGACGCTATTGAACTTGCTTGGACTGCTGGCGAAAGGCGGCGCGGTGGGTCTCGGCTTCAGCTTGGTCGTCTGGAGTCTTGGGTTCCACCATCGACACCCTGCAACAGTGGTGTCAGAAGTTGTGCAGGTTACAACACTGGTACCAGATTTCCACTCCCACATCTTATGTAGAGCAAGTAGCGTTGAGGTGTGCCTGTGTAGAGGGGTAGTTGAGGTGTTTGGTTGTGTTCGTGATTGGTGGTCGTGCACTTCTTGTTATGTATTGTCGTTTGGGAAGTGTTCGTTCATACCAGTAAAGGGAGGAAATCAGGACTGTCACCTGTGCGCGAGCACAATGGGAATGGGTGACTCACGTTTGATTTATTGTGTGTGTGTCATTCTTTCGTGTTTTAAGCGGTTAAGTGTCAATTAGGATGTACTTTTTGAAGTTATGTTTTGTAAGGCCAGAGGAGCCTGTAGATTTATCTGAATTCAGGGGAAATGGGGGACATGACAACACAGCGCCTAAGCGATGTAATTTTTGTAACCTGTCAGGTCACGGATTGCCGTGTACAAAGTGGGTGCCAAGAGTTGTTTTATGTGCAACAGATTTGGACATTTGGTGCGCAATTGTTCAGAATGTAGATGATTCGCCTCAAGAACTAAGTTTTAGTTGTAGAAGGGTGGAATTAATACTAACAGTAGAGCTATAAGCAAGAATGGTGGAAACACATCAAGCAGTGGAGGCTGCGGCAGTGACTACAGCGGAAGCTGTAGCCGCTCTAACTGAGAAAATTTTGGGTATTGTCGGAGGCAAGGATAAATGACAAAGAAAAATATGAAGAATTAGCAGAGAGATTTGAGGCATGGCGAGTAGGGGAAGGGACGTCGAGTGAAAAGAAATTGCAGGTCAGGGAGTGTCATAGACCGTTTGACCCGGCATTGATTAACCCTTTTTCAGGTAAAACAATGGTGGATGTGTCGGTGTTGCTTAATGACATTATCACAATGGCTGAAGCCAATGGGTGGACGGATGTTGTAATGTTGAGAGTGGCGAAGTTACACCTGATAGTGGATGAGAATGGAGAATCCCAGTGATCTCGCGGTGGCTCTAAAGATTGCCACATATTTGGAGGCGGTATATTATGTGACGAAGGAAAGGGTACAGCATAAAGTTCTGGCAGTGGAAATTAAGTGTTTCGGTTGTGACCAGGTATGGCATATTAGGAGGTGGTGTCAGCATTAGTTGCGGTGTTACTCATACGGGGAAATGGGTCACCGAGCAGTGAACTGCAGGAGTAAAAGAAGGGGGGGGGGGGAACCTTGCGACAGCAGCCGTTAAGGCTTCTGGTTGACATGGATGCACGTGTGTCTGTTATTAGTCTAGTCCTGGTTAGCAGGAGAAGGCTTGAGCCACCACGTTATAGGTTACGTGGGGTGGGGGATGATAAAGTGGAGTCATTGGGTATGATGGCACATCAATTTGTGATTGCAGGAACTAAGTGTAGTGAGCAGGTAGAGGTGGATGATTCTAGGACTGGACTTTGACAAACATTGTGCGAAGATAGATCTTTGGCAAAAAACAGTGGAACTCAGTGGAAAATGTTTTGCATGGGGGAAACGGTTGCAAATGGATGAATGTTGCAAGGCGCACTTAACGCGAAGGGGATGCCAGCTAAATTGCGAATGGATTCATTAAAGGTCGATCAGCAGGATAACATACTGGCATGTACAGGGAAGGTAGTCTGGGTTTCGATAAATATGGACTTACCAAAGGAGACGTTGTACATGGTGCAGCCACTCTGGAGTAATGAGGAGTTGGATAATGTGCACTGTTTTGTGCGGAGGAGTTTAGCTCACGCAAGTTATGTAGAAGGAGATTATAGGGTTCCTGTAAGTGTAGATAACTTCGGCATAGCGGATTTTAGCTTGTTGAAAGGGTTGTTATTGGCCACATTGGGAGTTTTTGATGAAGATGACCTCGATAGGGAGGATTTAGAGGAGAGCCATAAGCAAAACGTCGATGCAGCGTAATTGAGGGGCAAATTACAGCATTTGCAGGGAGACAACAGGGTCGCATTGGAGGAATTGTTATTGACATTTAGCGATTTATTCGGAACGGAGGGTAGGCTACCAGCAACACTGATTACAAAGCATCACATACCAATGTAGGATAATACACCAGTGTTAGGGAAACCATATAGGGTAGCAAGTCATATGCAACCGCTACTACAGGAGTTTATAGAACAGCAACTATGGGATGGAATCATAGGAGCATAGCGATAGTCCGTATGCGAGCACTGTAGTTCCCGTACCTAAGAAGTTGGTGAATGGTACAAGGAAATATAGGTTCTGTTGTGATTATAGGGTTTCTGAATGCGAAAACCATTTTGGACGCATATCTTATTTCGAATATCATGGACAATGGACACCTTGGACAGTCTGGGACAATGTAAGTATTTTACAATGATCGATTTACAGAGTGGATACCACCAGTTGGAAGTAGTGCCAGAAGATAGGGCAAAGACACCTTTTACTGTTCCTGGGGGACACTATCAGTATCTACGTATGCCGTTCAGGTTGAAAAATGCACCGGACACTTTCCAGCGATTATTAGATGGGATTTTAAGAGGATTGAAACCAAAGACATGTATGGTTTACTGGGATGACATTTTAGTATTTTCGAAGGATATACCGGAACATGTATCGCATTTAAGAGAAGTCCTCAGAAGATTGCGGTTGGCACATTTAACATTAAGTTTAAGAAAATGTAATTTTGCGCCAAAGCAGGTCAGACATTTGGGTCATGTAATCAGTGAACAAGGGGTTCAAACCGATCCTTGGTTAACAGAGGCAGCTCAAAATTTTCCGACACCATGTACAATGAAGCAATTACAATCATATATTGGGTTATGTTCATATTATCATAAATTTGTAAAGGATTTTCCTGAAATAACTGAGTCATTAACAAAGCTTATAAAGAAAGGGGTTACATTTCAATTGAAGGAGGAATGCCAGCCAGCTTTTGATGAATTAAAAATGAGATTAGTTTCTGGTCCGGTGTTGGTGTTTCCGAATCATGTGACACTTCAAACAGCGTAGCAGGATGTGTTCTGGATCAAATGGTAAAGGGACAGGAGCATCCGGTGGCGTATGCTTCCAGACAGTTAAGAAGGGCAGAGCGGAATTATTCCACAACGGAAAAGGAGATGTTGGCTGTAATATATGGAGTAATGTATTTTCGTTGTTACCTTTATGGTAGGAAGTTTAATGTCATGACAGATCATGCGGCATTGAGATGGTTACTGGGACTCAAGGATCCTCCTAGTCAGTTAAGACGGTGGGCTCTAAAATTAAGTGAGTTTCACTTTGAAGTAATTCATAAGCCAGGGAAGAAACATGGGAATGCAGATGCATTAAGTCACAAGTTAGACGCATTAGAAGTAATGGGTAAGAGTGTCGCAGAATGGCAAAGGGCACAAGCAGAGCATGAGGAGTGCCAGGGTTTTAGAACTCAACCACATTTCATTGTGGAGGGAAATTCGTTGTGTAGAGTTACCAGGTGTGGACCACGGATAGTGGTACCAAAGAGTTTGAGAGAGGAAGTCTTAAAGCAGGCCCATGATCATGTGCTTTCAGGGCATGGGGATTGTCGAGCAATGGAAAGACGAGTAGCAGAACGAGTTTGGTGGTGCACTCGGAGAAGGGATGTGGAACAATACGTAGCAAATTGTGTACCATGTGCGCAGCGAGTGGATGTGACGCATGCAAGAATTAATTACATTGCAATGGTTACCAGAGGCTTCGAAACCTTTCGAGTTTATCAGGCTAGATGTCTGCGGGCCATATAACAAAACACCAGCAGGGAATAGTTACGTTTTAACTATAATTGATCGCTTTTCGCGGTTTCTAGCCGTGGACACAATACCAGACCAACAGCAAGTAAGGTAGCACAAGCTTTAGTCAATAACTGGTTAGTGAAGTTTGGGTTGCCTGATATCATAATTATGGATCAGGGAACGAAATTCATGTCCGAATTAATGACACAGTTGTGTCTGTTATTGAGAATTAAAAAATTATGGACCAGTCCATTTCATCCGCAGGTGAATGGGAGAACGGAGCAAGTACATAAGACATTTTCAAAAATGCTAAGTTATTAAGTGAATGGAAACCATGACAACTGGGACATTTAACTTCCGTATATGATATCGAGTAATAACACCAAAATACATTCGGGGGTCGGAATGTCACCATTCGAGATGGTCTATGGAAGAAAGATGCGATCACCGTTTGACGTTCTATGTCCGAAATCGGGAGCTAAAGGGGACACAGTGAGGAAATTTGCACGGACAATACAGGAAGTCTGGAAGAGGGTACAGAAGGCCAATACAAAAATGTTGGAAAGGCAGGAAGAACAGAATAAGAGGTTGGGACCTTTACCACAGTCTGCAGCAGATCCAGGATGGTGTACCAGCATCCGGGCCGAGGCATGTGCTGCAGGATGTGCAGCAGCACGAGAGGCGGCGGCGGATGTTGCCATCCGGCAAGCGCCACTAGTGGCAAGTTGCGGCACGGCGTCCCGGAGGGTGCGGGTTTGAGTCCCGTCCTGTCCTGGGAGCAGCGGCAGCCTGAGGGCCATGGGTAACCAGTACATGCACTTTCGTCTCATGGTCAGACAGAGCAGGCCAAGCAGAGCTGTAGGTGGCGAGGACCAGGGACTGTAGCAGTCTCAGGAATTGTGAGCAGCTACACAGTGCAAGACGCGACGCATCAACAAGTGGCGACTGGGCGGACGCAGATGACTCCCAGCTGAGCGGCCTTGATGATGGAGCAGCGGTGTCAGCATACCAGGAGTTGCTGAGCTGGCTGGACTCATGGAACAGCGCTGTGGGCGGCACTCTGATACTGCATTACACCCATTGTAGTACTGTAACTTACGTGAATAAAGAAATGCTTCTGAATACTGCTGTATCACTCTGCACTGCCCCTTGACGCTATTGAACTTGCTCAGCCTCCTGACGAAATGTGGCGCGGTGGTTCCCGGCATCAGCTCATCCATCTGCAGTCCTGGGTTCGACCATCGACGCCACGCAACATAAAGAAGCACTCCAAGCACACGTCGGCAGCAGCGATCTGAAAATGGCGTATATGTCTTCTCCTTGAGTCAGAGTAACTGCCATGCATGCTTGGAATGCGATCGTAGTGCTGTCGCGGATAGAAATAGAAACGGAACTTAATTGTGGACGATCCTCGTATTAAGTAAACTGCGTCATATGAAAACACGTCTTAAGTCTAAGATTGATCTTAAGAAGGTGAAGAATGTGACAATAACGTTAATAATGAGGGAAGAACTGTTTGTTTGAAGTTCTTAGTTGGGTATGACCAACCATACAATACACAGAATTCCTGGAAAGTCCCATTCTCTCCATTTGTTAACGTTTTGAAATTATGAATTAGGAAACTATTTACTTTTATTCTGAGGAAATAAAACAATTTTTGGTAAAAGTTGTCTAATATTAGGCCACTTTCAGTAAAACTAATACAGTGGAGTATGCATAAAATTGTGCAAACTCCTTCCACGTTTTTGCATGAACCTTTTTGTTATATGAGGTGTTTATTGGCAATATGATCCATTACAGTATCTTTAGTAGTACATGTATGTTCTCTCTCTCTCTCTCTCTCTCTCTCTCTCTCTGTGTGTGTGTGTGTGTGTGTGTGTGTGTGTGTGTGTGTGTGTGTGTGTGTGAGAGAGAGAGAGAGAGAGAGAGAGAGAGAGAGAAGGAAGAGGATGAAATCTGGTGCAGACTTATGAGTCCAGTAATGGAGTACTTTTTGCTTCTAAAAAACGAGGTAGAGGTTTTTTTTCTTTTATCTTGTGCAAATAGCTGAGAGTATGTTGAATTCTAGGCTTTATAGTCCAGTAATGGCGTCACAAAAAAGGCCCTTCGTTTGCAAAAAATTAGGTAGAAGATTTTATTTTTGTGTCACGCGTATCTAGTTGAGATGATGTAGAATCCAAGACTTCGACCTTCAAAACCCTCAGGACAACTTTCTGTACGGAAAAAAACCAAATAAATTTTTACACTTTTTGGGATTTTCACCTATTACTCGGAAACTGTGCATCCTAGTGAAAATTTTACTATTACTAAAATGAAAGAGCGTCGAGTTACCTACTTAAATGTCAAAATTGGTGCAGCCATTTGCCTGCAATTAGATGTCAAAGTTCGTTCATTTTTACCAACTTGGCTAAAATGTGGTTCCAATGCAAGTTACTCAAAAACAGCTACTCTAAATAAGAAATGTGAAGTTATCAAAGTTGTTGAGTATGAAATTTCATGTTACAAAAGTATTTGTTTTTTCAGTTTTAGACACTATTAAGCGTTTGTACACTTCAAGGCCAAAATAATTCCTTTTTTTTAAGTCAGAATTATTCAATGAAATAAATTTCTCAGTGGGAACATAGTTTTCTAATGGGCACATATGTGTTTTCTATATATATCTTTTTAATTTTCTTCATTCAAGTGTATTTTTATTAATTTTTGTCCATGTCTTAATTAGTAAGAGTGGGTTGCTAAAATGAAAACCAACTACATATTAATGGCCAGTTTGTATTTACATATGAGTAGGCCTAATATAAAAATTTGTACAATTCAAAAAATAAAAGAAAATGACAATATTTAAAAAATCACATACATTTTATCAAATTTCAGCTCCATTGAGGTTATTTGGGAGACTGTCGCTAGTCCTGGTCTGTTATGGGGAGCAACAATTCCTCAGATATTTTCATGTCATTTTCTTTGAACTCAGTCTCCTGAAAGATGTAATATGACAATATCATGTGAACCAATATGTGAGCTTTTACTGCTTGAGTGTACACATGCCCACTCAAAACTTTATTCAAACTACACTCCTGGAAATGGAAAAAAGAACACATTGACACCGGTGTGTCAGACCCACCATACTTGCTCCGGACACTGCGAGAGGGCTGTACAAGCAATGATCACACGCACGGCACAGCGGACACACCAGGAACCGCGGTGTTGGCCGTCGAATGGCGCTAGCTGCGCAGCATTTGTGCACCGCCGCCGTCAGTGTCAGCCAGTTTGCCGTGGCATACGGAGCTCCATCGCAGTCTTTAACACTGGTAGCATGCCGCGACAGCGTGGACGTGAACCGTATGTGCAGTTGACGGACTTTGAGCGAGGGCGTATAGTGGGCATGCGGGAGGCCGGGTGGACGTACCACCGAATTGCTCAACACGTGGGGCGTGAGGTCTCCACAGTACATCGATGTTGACGCCAGTGGTCGGCGGAAGGTGCACGTGCCCGTCGACCTGGGACCGGACCGCAGCGACGCACGGATGCACGCCAAGACCGTAGGATCCTACGCAGTGGCGTAGGGGACCGCACCGCCACTTCCCAGCAAATTAGGGACACTGTTGCTCCTGGGGTATCGGCGAGGACCATTCGCAACCGTCTCCATGAAGCTGGGCTACGGTCCCGCACACCGTTAGGCCGTCTTCCGCTCACGCCCCAACATCGTGCAGCCCGCCTCCAGTGGTGTCGCGACAGGCGTGAATGGAGGGACGAATGGAGACGTGTCGTTTTCAGCGATGAGAGTCGCTTCTGCCTTGGTGCCAATGATGGTCGTATGCGTGTTTGGCGCCGTGCAGGTGAGCGCCACAATCAGGACTGCATACGACCGAGGCACACAGGGCCAACACCCGGCATCATGGTGTGGGGAGCGATCTCCTACACTGGCCGTACACCACTGGTGATCGTCGAGGGGACACTGAATAGTGCACGTTACATCCAAACCGTCATCGAACCCATCGTTCTACCATTCCTAGACCGGCAAGGGAACTTGCTGTTCCAACAGGACAATGCACGTCCGCGTGTATCCCGTGCCACCCAACGTGCTCTAGAAGGTGTAAGTCAACTACCCTGGCCAGCAAGATCTCCGGATCTGTCCCCCATTGAGCATGTTTGGGACTGGATGAAGCGTCGTCTCACGCGGTCTGCACGTCCAGCACGAACGCTAGGCCAACTGAGGCGCCAGGTGGAAATGGGATGGCAAGCCGTTCCACAGGACTACATCCAGCATCTCTACGATCGTCTCCATGGGAGAATAGCAGCCTGCATTGCTGCGAAAGGTGGATATACACTGTAATAGTGCCGACATTGTGCATGCTCTGTTGCCTGTGTCTATGTGCCTGTGGTTCTGTCAGTGTGATCATGTGATGTATCTGACCCCAGGAATGTGTCAATAAAGTTTCCCCTTCCTGGGACAATGAATTTTCGGTGTTCTTATTTCAATTTCCAGGAGTTTTTTTTCAGCTAATATTGTGGACTGTAAGTCTTTCAAGCCCTTTCCTACCATTGTTATACTGAAGCACCTTGGTAAAGACTTTAGAAGGTGAAACCACCTAATTGTACAATGACATCTCCTAAATCACCGCCTTTGCTTTTTACAGTATCCATTGCTGTCAGATAAAGTGTCTGATCGAAACTGACAAAATACCAGCTTTGATCATGTTTTATGCATTTTTTTCAGTGGTGTTAGAAGAGATGTACATATTTTGTTGCACAAGGTTGAAGGATAATTTAATAATGGGAGGCACATTATTTTGAACTTAGAAACTCTCAGTGATTTGTGGCTCCTTCTGTGAATCTTTTCCACTCTGGCATGGTAGTGAATCTCTTCCACTTCTTATAAAGTCACAGAATCTCATATGTAGAGAGGGGTACCTTCAAGCACTCAGGGTCGTCGAAACTGAAATCCTTTATAATAATACTGTTTAAGCTAATATAATTCGCTTTTTGATACGTGATCCACTGAGGTACACCAACTGTGGACAAAAATTCAGAAAGTGAAAGTTTTCTTTCCTGATCAATGTTCTTGTCAGACTCTATAGCTGTATAGGGAGTGATTGTGATTTCTCCCATGGAATAGAAAGTTCTATTTGTTTTGTAAATAAAACTGCCTTTTCTTGTAGCAACTTAATTTATTTTTCCCTGGCGCGTTTTGCCTTTTTCTTACTATAAGGCAATTTCAGTGGGATCTAGAACGGTACAGGCTTGTTATTTTTAGATTATCAGACAGTTCACTTGGCGCTTTTTGTGTAAATAAATAATTACTTACAATTTGTTGGCATCTGCGTTTCCTCTTAATTGGTCTGCAGGTCGCACTACCACTTCATTTCCGAAATTTTGTATTCCGAACTTTTTATTTCACACTGTTCATCATGTTTCTCCTTCTTCTTTGTGATGCACTATTATTATTCTTTTACCACTAGTTATAGCTATTTGTTCGAACACTGTGCTTTTAACGATGTAAACATTGTGAGTTCATTACGCGTTTCCTTACATACAAGTTGCCAACCTAACGAAGTATATGTTGAAAACTAATGTCTATTCATGATGTTTATATTTGTGTGTGTGTGTGTGTGTGTGTGTGTGTGTGTGTGTGTGTGTGTGTGGGCGCGCGCGCGTGCGTGTTTTGTGTGTGAGAGAGAGAATGAGCTGAAGAGTGAAAATGGTTTTATTTTTAGTGTGTGTGTGTGTGTGTGTGTGTGTGTGTGTGTGTGTGGTGGGGGGGGGGTTGGAGGGGGCGAGGTTGGGAGGTTGGTGGTTTGAGTTGTAGAGTGTTGAATATGTTCATGGCCCAGTGAGTGAGCAGTTGTTGGTTGGTGTTATTATTATATTACTATTATGATAATCTTCTTTTGGAGTTTTATTCTATTATTTTATCTATTAGTGTAAACAATGAATTGTTTGGCAAGGTTTTTCTTTCTGCTTTGGTTTTCTGTATGTCGTAATTTTCTTGCAGGGTTAGGAGGTGTTTTTTATTGTTGATTCCAATTATTTTCGTGTCTTCTTCTCTAGTGGTTATATTCTCTGAGGTGTTCTGGAAATGTGGAGTGGTTTATCCGATACTTCCAGGCTTTCATGTGTTCTTTCTATCTGACATCAAATGTTTTACCTGTTTGTCCTATGTGTCTGCCATCACAAGTGTTACACTGTAGTTGATATATACGTGCTTTCTGGTATATGTGTCTGTTTCTTGTCAATTTGGGGTGTATTTTTGTATAGAATTGTCTGTTGTGTATGCTGTGTTTATTTCCTGTCTTTCGAAAATGTTGGTGATTTTATGTGTGAGCTTGTGGCTCTGAGCACTATGGGACTCAACTGCTGAGGTCATTAGTCCCCTAGAACTTAGAACTAGTTAAACCTAACTAACCTAAGGACATCACAAACATCCATGCACGAGGCAGGATTCGAACCTGCGACCGTAGCGGTCTTGCGGTTCCAGACTGCAGCGCCTTTAAGTGCACGGCCACTTCGGCCGGCTGTGAGCTTGTGTTTGTATGTCATTGTGTACCATTCTGTATTTTCCCTCATATTTTTCTGATTATTCTGTGTAGTTGTTACAGTACTGAGTGTTGGTGTTTGGTTCTGTTGAGCCAGAAATTTGTGGTAAGTTCCTATGGGACCAAACTGCGGAGGTCATCGGTCCCTAGGCTTGCACACTACTTAATCTAACTTAAACTAACTTACACTAAGGACAACACACACACACACACACACACACACACACACACACACACACACACACACACACACGCCCAGGGGAGGACTCGAACCTCTGACGGGGAGAGCTGCGAGAACCGTGGCAAGGTGCCTGAGACTGCTCGGCTGTTGTGCTATTGTCTGTGGTTTGGTGCTTTCTGCTTTTATTTTACTTTTAATTTTGTTGTGTAGCTTTGTGCATTTGTTACTATTTTAAACATTGTATTGTACTATCTGAATTATTATGCCTAGTTCTTTTTGGTAGTTTCCTTTGGTGAGTTGAACTGTGTTGAGTTTATGTAGCATGTTGCGAAGTGCTGTTTGCTTTTGTGGGTGTGGGTGGTTTGAGGATTGGGGAATGATAATGACCATTGCTGTGGTGTTACAGTAAATTCCAAATATATGCTTATTGTTTTGTTTTTTGATTGTTATATCCAGAAAGTTAATTTGGTTATTCTGTTCTATTTAAAATGCAAATTTTATATTTTTTGTACCTTGTATGTAATTTTTCAATTTTTGTTTGTGGTTTGTCAATTAAGCAAAGGATGTCACCAGTATGCCTGAACCAATATAATATATTGTATTCTTTTGCCACTATTTTTGTGACAATTATCCCTTCAATATGGTTTACAAAAATATTTTCTAAGGCTCCTGAAACTGGGTACCCCATTAGTAATCCATCTTCTTGTAAATAAAATTCATTATTGAATTGGAAGTAATTTTGTTCTGTTGTGAGCTTTATTAATGAGCATATTTCATTAATCCATTCATCAAGGAGTTGACTTTAAGTTTTCACGTTCTTATCTATAATTTCTGTTGTTTCTGGTACTGGTATGTTGGAATATGTGCTTTCTGGATCAAATGAGAGGAGTGTTGCTGTGTCTGGGATTTTTATATCTTTTATTTGTTGTATTAGCTGTGTAGTGATTTTAATGGTTCTGTCTTGTTGTACTTTGAAATTTTGAGTCAGTAATTTTAACATGTACCCTTCATATTATATGTGGGGGATTTTCTGAAATCCAGTTTTGGTCTCGCAGGAGGATTTGGTTTGTGGGTTTTTGGTTGGCTTTGTACAAAAGGTGCAGTGGGATTAATCTGTGTCAGCTTTCTTTTCTTTGTTTTATCCAGTATGATGTCTATATTTTTCAGAGTGTGTTTTTCTTTTGTCTGGAATTTGTTTGTTGTGTCTGATTTTAATTTTGTAATGTTATTTTGTGAGATGAGTGCTTGTGTTTTTTTTTCAATGTATTGTTCTTTGTCTGTGAGTACTACTGTGTTCCCCTTGTCTGCTTTGGAAATGACGTTTTCATTTTGAAGTTTTCTCCTAAATTTCCTGAATGTTGCAGATTCTTTTTTGTTATTTTTGTGTTTTCAAACTGGTTATTATATTACGAATTTCTGATTTTACTAGTTCTATAGTTAGTCCAATGTTGAAACCATTGTTTTCATTCCTGTCTTCCCTTGTTTGTTGGGTGTGATTTTAGTTTTGTAATCTTATTTTGTGAGATGAGTTCTTGTTGTTGTTGGTTTTTTTTTTCAATGTATTGTTCTTTGTCTGTGAGTACTACTATGTTCCCCTTGTCTGCTTTGGAAATGACATTTTCATTTTGAAGTTTTCTCCTAAATTTCCTGAATGTTGCAGATTCTTTTTTGCTCTTTTTGTGTTTTCATACTGGTTATTATATTACGAATTTCTGATTTTACTAGTTCTCTAGTTAGTCCAATGTTGAAACCATTGTTTTCATTCCTCTCTTCCCTTGTCAAAACACTTTCTGATTCTGTAATTAGATTTTCTATGTAATATTGATCTGTATCTGAATTTCTCCAATTGCTATCTTTCTTTATGTTTAATTGTATGTCTGTAAGGTTCACTAATCTTGGGCAGAATTTGTGTATTTGTGTGTTTCTTTTTGTGTGTAAAGTTGTTGTGTTGTGACTGGAGTTCTTTGAGTTGGCTGATCTTTGTTCTATGAACTGTTTCCATTCTTTGTACACCAGTTTTTGTGTGCCTTTCGACCTTGTTAGCTACACAGGAGAAAACTGCCATATTGCTAATTGTGTTTGCAAGTTGTAACTGTGTATGTTATATAACTCATAATGTAACTCGTGTTTTGTAGAGTATATCGATTTGATTTCGTATTTTAATTTTAACCACAATTTCTGAGCTACTGGGTGAGCTGTTTTTAATCTTTACATTGATATATTTACGTACAAGATCGTTACATTTGCATATGGTGTGCATTGTATAGTTTTATGGACTTTCAGGTGAAGTCTTCTGAATTTCTGGTATAAATCACATGGAACTGCCTGGAATGGTGGGAATAAGAAGTTTGTTTGTGTGGCCATCCTGTGCAGTATGCACAGAAATACTTGTTTTGTAAATGAAACCACCTTTTCTTGCTGCAAGTTAATTTATTTTTTCCAGACGCGTTTCGCCTTTTTCTTACTCTAAGGCATCTTCAGCGGGATCTAGAACGATGCAGTTTTGTTATTTTTATATTATCAAACAGATCACGTTGAATTATTTTCATCATGGCAGCGGCAACAGCAACCCTTACGAAATTGTCTCGAGTGAAAAACAGCCCCCAGTTGCACAATTTTTTTTTTTTTCAACACAAACCACTGTTATCATAAAAGCAGCTCATGACTCTGCAACTGTGGGCTGGTTTTCATTCGAGACAAGATCACATCTCGTTTTTTATGTAAATAAGTAATTACTTACAGTTCGTTGGCATCTGCATGTCCTCTCATCTGGTCTGGAGGACGCACTACCACTACATTTCCGAAACATAAGCACAATTTTGTATTCTGAACTATTTCTTTCGCAATGTTCACCATGTTTCTCCTTCTTCTTTGAGGTGCACTACTATTCTTTTGCCACTAGTTATAGCGATTTGTTCGAACGCTGTGCTTTTAACGACGTAAATATTGTAAGTTCATTATGTGATTGTTACTGTTTGGTTTGTTTACCTACCTGTTGTCAACCTACGAAGTATATTGCAATGGGACATCTTCCTCTAGCATTACGTTTCCTGAACAGTAGTTGTCGGTACCAGTATTATTTTTCGAATTTTGGACAGGTCAGTATTATCTCAGTTGCTTTTCTGAAATCTTCCATATTATTTCATACACAGTATGTTATACTGTGAGCCAAAATTTATGAAAAGGAATTACCTTATAAAATATTTTAGTTTATTTATTTAAGCCTACGATGTTGTAATCGATAAATACTAGTTCTGAATGTATATTTAAAATTATTCTCTTTTAGAAACATTTGAAATTACGAATTATGTACACACTTAAAATTTCATTTATTGCCGGCCGCGGTGGTCTCGCGGTTCTAGGCGCGCAGTCAGGAACCGTGCGACTGCTACGGTCGCAGGCTCGAATCCTGCGTCGGGCATGGATGTGTGTGATGTCCTTGGGTTAGTTAGGTTTAAGTAGTTCTAAGTTTTAGGGGACTGATGACCACAGCAGTTGAGTCCCATAGTGCTCAGAGCCATTTCTTTTATTAATTACGCAATCCTACACTGTTTACTACGTTTATTTCCGGATTCATTTCTCGAATAATAATCGCAATGAATAATGTGAGGAAAAATAGGAATCCATTTCTTAAGAAAAATAGTAAACGCTTTGGATTATTGTTATTTCTGATTTCCTCAGAGCGAGAGAGTCATAAGCTTTCCTCTGATGTGTTCGGACGCATACTGTATGTACAGGGCTTCCCATCGTGTGGTCAGCGGACCCTCAGGGGTCCGCCGGCTCTTTCTAGGGGATCCGCGGCGCGGCTTCACCAAATCGTGTAAAATAATGAGTAAAATTATTGAATAAAAAGGTGAAAATCAAATTCATCACTATTGTTTTTTTCGTGTGAAAAACTTGTGTACTTTTACTTCACGTCTTATTCCCAAGCAGCCTTTGCGGTTCCTAAGTGAGAACGCATACACAGTATAGTGCCGGAGAATGCGGCTTCTCTGGTCAACTGTTTCGTAACGGGGGTCGTTTGTGCGCCGGCTCACGGCGCTAGATGCGCTGAAACGTTTTACGCATGCGCGGAGCGAGCTTTGTCAACCAATTACAGTGCTCACTGGCACGTATGCGGTCCCAAGCATCATTAAATGTTAAACTTGCTTTGTCAGTGCACTACCTATTTCGTAAGTCGATTTTCGACCAGTTTATTACTTCTAACATGGATCGGTGGCTGAAGTCAGGATTATTGAAGACGGGTACAGTTTCTCCATCACCTTCACAACAAGGGATGTTTCCAGTTGAAATGAATGAGGCGAGAGGACGACCAAAGGAAGAACAATCACAAGAAGCTCCACAGCCGGATTTATTATGTGAAAATGCTGCAAGTACTCCATTGGTTGCAATATCCTGTGGAAGTGGAATAAACAAGAAGAGTAAGTACAAAGAAAGTTTTTTTTTTTTTAAAGGGGATTTATGGAGACAAAGGACGGTAAAGCTCAGTGTGTAATTTGTGCGCGAGTCCTTCCGAACTGTTCAATGGTTCAAGTTAAATTGCGCCGTCATTTTAAAGGTACTCACCCGCATTTTTTCAAAAGGAAGAGTGCCGAACTAGCAAAAAGAAAGAAAAGAAAAAAAAGAAAATTCATGAAAAGCTTCTTTCTTGGTTAGATACTGAGTGGCAAAAACAGGCAAAGTTCATACTATTGCAGAAAATCTGATAAAGCCATGTGTTAATGATATTATTTCTTGAAACTTTCTGGCAGATTAAAACTGTGTGTCCGACCGAGACTCGAACTCGGGACCTTTGCCTTTCATGGGCAAGTGCTCTACCATTTGAGCTACCAAAGCACGACTCATGACCCATCCTCACAGCCTTACTTCTGCCAGTACCTTGTCTCCTACCTTCCAAACTTAAGAGAAGCTCTCCTGCAAACCTTGCAGAAGTAGCACTCCTGAAAGAAAGGATATTACGGAGACATGGCTTAGCCACAGCCTGAGGGATGTTTCCAGAATGAGAATTTTCACTCTGCAGCAGAGTGTGCGCTGATATGAACATTGGGAACATGGCACTTGCATAAAGAACTTTCAGTTCCCATGGGTTTCGCTCTGAAATTTAAAGTTACTGTGCTCTTTACTGACTAGGGGTCCGCCATGGACTTTCGACTGAAGAAGGGTTCCGCCAGCTGAAAACACTACTGACTACGGGTCCGCCATGGACTTTCGACTGAAGAAAGGTTCCGCCAGCTGAAAAGTTTGGGAAGTCCTGCTGTATGATATACTAAATTGTGAGAGAAGCAGTGGAAATATATTTAAGTAAAAAGTTCTTCAACAACAACCTTCCAATTTATTTATTTAAAACCAACTGTGAGGACCTGATGTAAGATTTTCAGCTTCAAGAATGAGACCCCTAGACAAGAAGAACTGGAGCCATCTCATCATGACAAGCTAAGTAACCTTGAAAGTTTATTGTAATCTTCGCTCGTGTCAAATCATCATAAAATACTTTGCTTAGTAATTACTTGGACTCGGCATTGTTTAATGTGGACAGTAGGTGGAAGAAGGGAGGAGGGGGGAGATTACAATATATTGAAAACTAACGTCTGTTCATGATGTTTGTATCTGTGTGTGTGTGTGTGTGTGTGTGTGTGTGTGTGTGTGTGTGTGTGTGTGTGTGTACATATGAGAGAGAGACAGAGAGTGTGTGTGTGTGTGTGTGTGTGTGTGTGTGTGTGTGTGTGTGTGTGTGTGTGTGAGAGCTGAACAGTGTGTAGATGTTCTATTTTTTTTCAGATAATCCCCCCCCCCCCCTTCACAAGTTTTCAGGATACATGTTAAAATTACTCTTTGAAAATTATCAAAGTACGAGAAGAGAGAACCATACTAATAATAATACCACCCAACACATATACACTCACTTGGCCATGAACCCTTCCACAGAACATTTAAATCAAAACTCAAATCAGCTTATCACCAAAGCTTTCAACCACTCAGTAACACCTATTACATTCATATTCAGCAGTCTACAACTCAAACCACTAATGTCCTTCCACCCCCAACTGTCCCCTCCACCCCCCACCCACCCACACTAAAAAAAATACAATACTCTCTCTCTCTCTCTCTCTCTCTCTCTCTCTCTCTCTCTGTCTCTCTCTCTCTGTCACACACACACGTGCGCACACACACACACACACACACACACACACACAGATATAAACTTATTGAATAGACGTTAGTTTTCAACATATACTTCTTTAGGGTGGCAACAAACCAAACAGGAGGAAACACGTAATGAACTCACAATATTTACGTCTTTAAAAGCACAGTGTTCGAACAAATAGCTATAACTAGTGGCAAAAGAATAATAGCGCATCACAAAGAGAAGAAGAAATGTGGCGAACAGTGTGAAAGATAAAGTTTGGAATACAAAATTTCGGAAATGAAGTGGTAGTGCGACCTCCAGACGAGATGAGAGGAAACGCAGATGCCAACAAACTGTAAGTAATTACTTATTTACACAAAAGAAACGCGATGTCAGCTGTTTGGTAATCTAAAAATAACAAAACTATGTCGTTGTAGATCCCTCCGAAAATGCCTTAGAGTAATAAAAAGGCGAAACGCGTCTGGGAAAATAAGTAGCAACAAGAAAAGGCGGTTTTATTTACAAAACAAGTATTACTGTGCAAGCTGCGGAGGATGGCCACGCAAAAAAACTTAGAATAGAAAGTATTCAACCCATCAGTCGTGCATGTGTTAAAATCGACGTTACCAAAGATGAGCTGGATAAATCGTTCACTGGTTATGTTAGGATGTTTAGGTCATGCAATCTACGACATCTTAAATAGGGAAGCTTTCATATATGGAGCTGCAAATCCAGTTGCACTAAAAGTGTTGACAGTAAGACTTAACCCGAATCTTTTGTATATGAATGTACTGAGCCCAATCAATAGTGAAGGTAGAAATGACCGTGGTCTTACTGCAAAAGCCACTGGATGTGACAAAGCATGGGCCATCTGACAAGAAATCGTTAGGTGGGGGATATTGCAATGTACACTACTGGCCATTAAAATTGCTACACCAAGAAGAAATGCAGATGATGAACAGGAATTAATTGGGCAAATACACTCCTGGAAATTGAAATAAGAACACCGTGAATTTATTGTCCCAGGAAGAGGAAACTTTATTGACACATTCCTGGGGTCAGATACATCACATGATCACACTGACAGAACCACAGGCACATAGACACAGGCAACAGAGCATGCACAATGTCGGCACTATTACAGTGTATATCCACCTTTCGCAGCAATGCAGGCTGCTATTCTCCCATGGAGACGATCGTAGAGATGCTGGATGTAGTCCTGTGGAACGGCTTGCCATCCCATTTCCACCTGGCGCCTCAGTTGGCCTAGCGTTCGTGCTGGACGTGCAGACCGCGTGAGACGACGCTTCATCCAGTCCCAAACATGCTCAATGGGGGACAGATCCGGAGATCTTGCTGGCCAGGGTAGTTGACTTACACCTTCTAGAGCACGTTGGGTGGCACGGGATACACGCGGACGTGCATTGTCCTGTTGGAACAGCAAGTTCCCTTGCCGGTCTAGGAATGGTAGAACGATGGGTTCGATGACGGTTTGGATGTACCGTGCACTATTCAGTGTCCCCTCGACGATCACCAGTGGTGTACGGCCAGTGTAGGAGATCGCTCCCCACACTATGATGCCGGGTGTTGGCCCTGTGTGCCTCGGTCGTATGCAGTCCTGATTGTGGCGCTCACCTGCACGGCGCCAAACACGCATACGACCATCATTGGCACCAAGGCAGAAGCGACTCTCATCGCTGAAGACGACACGTCTCCATTCGTCCCTCCATTCACGCCTGTCGCGACACCACTGGAGGCGGGCTGCACGATGTTGGGGCGTGAGCGGAAGACGGCCTAACGGTGCGCGGGACCGTAGCCCAGCTTCATGGAGACGGTTGCGAATGGTCCTCGCCGATACCCCAGGAGCAACAGTGTCCCTAATTTGCTGGGAAGTGGCGGTGCGGTCCCCTACGGCATTGCGTAGGATCCTACGGTCTTGGCGTGCATCCGTGCGTCGCTGCGGTCCGGTCCCAGGTCGACGGGCACGTGCACCTTCCGCCGACCACTGGCGACAACATCGATGTACTGTGGAGACCTCACGCCCCACGTGTTGAGCAATTCGGCGGTACTTCCACCCGGCCTCCCGCATGCCCACTATACGCCCTCGCTCAAAGTCCGTCAACTGCACATACGGTTCACGTCCACGCTGTCGCGGCATGCTACCAGTGTTAAAGACTGCGATGGAGCTCCGTATGCCACGGCAAACTGGCTGACACTGACGGCGGCGGTGCACAAATGCTGCGCAGCTAGCGCCATTCGACGGCCAACACCGCGGTTCCTGGTGTGTCCGCTGTGCCGTGCGTGTGATCATTGCTTGTACAGCCCTCTCGCAGTGTCCGGAGCAAGTATGGTGGGTCCGACACACCGGTGTCAATGTGTTCTTTTTTCCATTTCCAGGAGTGTATATTGTACTAGAACTGACATGTGATTACATTTTCACGCAATTTGGATGCATTGATCCTGAGAAATCAGTACCCATAACAACCACCTCTGGCCGTAATAACGGTCTTGATACACCTTGGCATTGAGTGAAACACATTGAGCTTCAACATGATACCACAGTTCATCAAGAGTAGTCACTGGCGTATTGTGATGAGCTAGTTGCTTGGCCCCCATTGACCAGATGTTTTCAATTGGTCAGAGATCTGGAGAATGTGCTGCCAGGGCAGCAGTCGAACATTTTCTGTATCCAGAAAGGCCCGTACAGGACCTGCAACATGCAGTCGTGCATTATCTTGCTGAAATGTAGGGTTTCGTAGGGATTGAATGAAGGGTAGAGCCACGGGTCGTAACATATCTGAAATGTAACGTCCACTGTTCAAAGTGCCGTCAATGCGAACTAGAGGTGACCAAGATGTGTAACCAATGGCCCATACCATCACGCCTGGTGATACGCCAGTATGGCGATGATGAATACTGGCTTCCAATGTGCGTTCACCGCAATGTTGCCAAACACGGATGTGACCATCATGATCCTGTAAACAGGACCTGGATTCATCCGAAAAAAAAAAAGACTTTTTGCCATTCATGCACCCAGGTTCGTCGTTGAGTACACCATCGGAGGCACTCCTGTCTGTGATGCCGCATCAAGAGTAACTGCAGTCATGGTCTCCGAGCTGATAGTCCATGCTGCTGCAAACGACGTCGAACTGTTCGTGCAGATGGTTCTTGTCTTGCAAACGTCCCCATCTGTTGACTCAGGGATCGAGACGTGGCTGCACGATCCGTTACAGCCCTGCGGATAAGATGCCTTTCATCTCGACTGCTAGTGATACGAGGCCGTTGGGATCCAGCACAGCATTCCGTATTACCCTCCTGAACCCACCGATCCCATATTCTGCTAAGTCATTGGATCTCGACCAACGCGAGCAGCAGTGTCGCAATACGATAAACCACAATCGCGATGGGCTACAATCCGACCTTTATCAAAGTCGGAAACGTGATGGTACGCATTTCTCCTCCTTACACGAGGCATCACAACAACGTTTCACCAGCAACGCCGGTCAACTGCTGTTTGTGTATGAGAAATCTGTTGGAAACTTTTAGCATGTGAGCGCTTTGTAGGTGTCGCCACTGGCACCAACCTTGTGTGAATGCTCTGACAAGTTAATCTTTTGCAAGTCGCAGCATCTTCTTCCTGTCGGTTCAATTTCGCGTCTGTAGCACGTCATCTTCGTGGTGTAGCAATTTTAATGGCCAGTAGTGTATCATAGACCTCTGTATGGAAGTCCTCGCAGGGTAAATCATCAGCAGGGCGTGTAATTCTCAGACGCTCTTCACGTGGATCTGCTGCTGTGATAGAGACAGACTGAATCTTATAGCCTGTACTTTTGGAACACACTACTGTGCTCCTCTTACACCCGTCAACAGTAATTATTTCTTCACCGTACTTCCGGAAGAGTGGGTTTTTTATGGTCCTTACCTCTGCCTCCAACTATTCGTGATTTCGTCCTTCAACTCTTGCAAAGTAAACTGGCACTCTTCTAACAGTTCGATGTAGGAAGAAATCATTTCAATTGCTTTATCTATCTGTGGATGTAGGACTTCCCTGTTTTTCTTCACTCCTGATTGTCCGTTAAAAATCCCTCTGACAAAACCTATGATACAGAGCATCTTTTGCGCAAAGGCCCCTCATCACGGATAGATTCCAACATTTCGCGAACCCAGTCATCACCTCGCCTTCCACTTATCCCATTAACAGTTTCATCGCTCTATGAACAATATTTCGCTTTGCATAGTCTGCGAAGTTTCTCCCGATTAGCATCAGTTTCCTCGCCACAGTAAAAGCAGTGTTTATTAAAACAAATACCTTCTTGTATGATCGAAGATTCGATGTTGACGGTGCAAGGCCTTTTGTCAAAGACGATGTAATGAGTTCTGGATTGTTGTACTTCTACTGACAAGCACTGTGCAAATCAGCTTCAGCCAGATCAGTTAATAAGTTACTATGTGCTGCGATTCACCTATTCTTATTGGACTGTAGTAACGTTTCCAGTCTTTTCTGTTTCACTTTAATCACATCATTATCTTCAAAATTGCCATAGCATATTAAAAAACACTTCCGTACAATCTAGACCACTCATTTTAAATGCTCTGACCGCACAACGAAAGTAAACTCAAACGAGGAAACGAGAATTTTGGAAGACACAAGGAGTTTTGAACGCGTCCCACCCACAACACAGGAAGACTGGGACGACCAACAGTGGAAACAATAACAAAGAAATGGAGTGGATGGCAGCCTTGGCTGTTTACAACATGTCACTTGAGGGAGATCTACAGATACCTCTACACCCAGGGTCCTTCCTGTTCGAAATTTCATTTCACTGGATAACTTTGATTTACAAAACAAGAACGAAATAGAATTTTTGGCTTTCAAGTGTTTGAATGCTTAATAGTGCCTAAAATTGAAAAAAAAACCGATGCTTTTATAGCATGAAATTGCATGCTCTACAACTTTGACAACTTAACGTTTTCGTTTGGAGTAGTCGTTTCTGAGTTACAGGCGCTGGAGCTGACTTTCTAGACTAGTTGATACAAATGAACGAACTTTGACAACTGATTTCAGGCAAGTGACTGCACCGATTTTGACATTTAAGTAGGCCATTTAATGCTCTTTCATTTTGGTAATAGTAAAAATTTCAGTAGGATGCATAATTTCCGAGTAATAGGGAAAAATCTTAAAAAAGTTCCACAGTTTCGTGTTTTCTTTTTTTCCACAGAAAGCTGTCCCGAGGGTTTTGAAAACTGAAATTTTGGATGTTACATACTTTCAACTATATACATTCGATACAAAAATAAAATCTTTTACCTCATTTTTTGCAAACGAAGTGCCTTTTTTGTGACGCCATTACTGGACTAAATACCCTACAGCTTGAGAATAGCACCAAGGAGACTGTCAAGCCTTAAGTCCCCATGTGACAGACGTATCACCATCAACAGTGTCACATACCCTCACTTCGTGGGACACTGCAAAACGGTTTGTTATTGAAACCAGGACAATGGCGCAAAGTCTGCTGATCAGGAACTTTACTGGCAGTGAAAATTTTTTCCACCTTCAGGATTCGAACCGGCTTACCTCAGCATCAAGTACCATTGCACAAGTGTGTGGTTGTGACTTTGGGTGCTATACGAGGTGTTTGAGAAAAGTAATGATACTTACAACACTGCAAGCAAATTGGCAACACTGTGTTGTTCCACTTGTGTAGACAGATGTGTTCATCCCTTCCAGATGCTCATTCTGAGTTTCATGTCCGTACAGCCATCACATGATTTTTGAGAGCATCATCAGTGACGTTGTGTTCTTGACTACGAAAATGGAACGGCAGAATTTAGAGCAACATTGCTCCATCAAGTTTTGTATTGAACTTAGGGAATCCATGAGTGTGACATTTTTAAGTTGAAACAGGCCTATGAGGAATATTCCTTATGAAGAGCACAATTTTTTTCGCTGGAACAAATCATTTTTGGTAGGCTGAGAACACGGTGAAGATGAACCTCGCTCAGGGAGGCATTCAACTTCAGAAACCGCCGAGAACGTCGAACGTGTGCGTGCTTTTGTGAGATCAGACCCAAGTTTAACAGTAAGGATGATGGGTGAACTGTTACCACTTTCATTGTTCATCAAATTTTGAACAAAGTTTTGTGCATTGATCTTCTTGAGAGGGTTGCCAATGATCACGAATGGTTCAGTTGTGTGATACAGGAGATGAATCCTGGATTTTTGAGCACAGTCCTGAGACATGGATTTTTTAATACAATCCTGAGACAAAGCAGGAAAGTGAGGAGTGACTCATGAGACATCTCGACTGAAAGAAGGTCGAATGAGTAAATCAAGGCTCAAAATAATGCTGACTTGTATTTTTGAAGGCAGGGGTATCGTGCATATGGAATGTGTACCTCCAGGACAAACTCAACCAAGTGTTTTACAAAGATATCCTTGAAAGGCTCAGGAAAAGGGTGAATTCAGTGAGTTTGGACGCTGCAGACAAGTGGATGCTGCATCATGTCAATGCTCCATGTCAAGTAGCCAATTCCATCACGGAATTTTTGACCTGAAAAGGCATTCCTGCCCTTCCACAGGCCCCCCCCCCCCCCCCCCCCCTGTTCGGCTGATCTGAGTCCTTGTAACATTTTTTTTTTCTTTTCCCTAAATCGTACAATATCTTAAAAGGAGATCTTTTTGGATTCTGGAAAACATTCCAAAGAATGTGACTGAAATGTGAAAGGCCGCCGGCTTTTGTGGCCGAGCGGTTCTAGGCGCTTCAGTCTGGACCACTACGGTCGCAGGTTCGAATCCTGCCTTGGGCCTGGATGGGTGTGATGTCCTTAGGTTAGTTAGGTTTAAGTAGTTCTAAGTTCTAGGGGACTGATGACCTTAGATGTTAAGTCCCATAGTGCTCAGAGCCATTTGAACCATTTTTTGTAAAAGGCCGTACCACTTGAAGCCTTTCAGTGCTACTACCAAGACAGGGAAGAACGACTCTGCTTGTGTATAGCTGCTGAAGGGAACTACTTTGAAGGAGACAATATCATTATTTGAAAAAAATAAAAACTTTCGTACATAAAAAAACAGTCTCATTACTTTTCTCACACACCTTGTATATACTCACTTAAAAAAACGGAGTCATGGCACACACTTGTGTTTTTATTTGTTTTATGCGCTTCCATATTAGGGACGTCTACAACTAACACTGCCTCTTTCCCAGATGCTTGTTTGGAATTTGTAGAGCTAAATGGTTTTGAGACTACATATTTTGAGTCACAGGCATTGTTGCAATATTCGCAAAAATTTCTTCGTCATGATCACCTGTTATGGGTCCTCAGGGGGCGCAGAAATGACAGCGTTTAGTTATGGAAACTGAGGAGACAAGCAGTTTATTAATGCAGAATTACAGCGCCTCTTCTTTTTTTTAAATTTTTTTGCTGTACCTGTTAGACTTACTGAAGACGAAACAGCGAAAACTGATTTTCTTTTTTAATAGAAGACTACTGTCTCTATTTTCATCAGAATGATATTTTTTAGTGCATCATGTGTAAAATTAAAGGTTATTTTTTAATTAAATGTTTATTAAATTTTGTATTATCACAACTCCATATCATTTTGCTGAAATGATTCAGTAAGTGAAAGTGAGACTAGCTGTTCCAGTTTGAAATGTTACAGGTTAAACAGCTTGCACACTTATCTACTGTAGAATATGGCAAATGCTTTTACCAAACCTGTGAAGCAATTTTTGCTGCAAGTAAAATATCCAAATCAAATGTCAGCAGGTTCCTAGAAAAATCAAACTACTATGGAATTGCGAGAAAGTTGCATGACTTAGGCTCATTTATAAAAAGTTTAGGTACAAACCCCTCATGCACTACAATTGATGTATAACACTGACAATTTCTCGTTTTCTGTTTGTGCCACGTATACGTGTATTCACTACTGCTTCCTCTTCTCCCATTACAGAAAAATCATTGTCACCGAAACTAGGTGCCTCAAAATCCTCTTCCGCTACCTGTGCAGAACAAAACAGTCTGTATGACTTGGGAGATTTTTATTTGGGCAAGTCTTGTTTGGCTCTCTCTTAGTATCTGGCATATATCAGAGTTTCTCCACAGCCTAGCATCACTTACAGGCCAAGCTATGAAACATTTCACTGTAAACACATGTCACTTGCACATTGATACTAAGAAAGTCCTTTCGGTTAATGTATTCATCTCCGTGTAGAAGGTTTCGTGATCGGTATTTGCGTCCAATCAACGGCTCCTACCACACATGGAAACTGATATCTTGATTTCTAATTAACTTTTGCTGTTTCTAGTTTGCCTACGTTTCTGGAAAACCTAACCCACAAAGGTGCATGTCAATTAACATGATGAACAACATCTGAAAATTTCAGTGACACAGTTGTCTAGTGTGTGCCTAAGTCCAGTGCTTGATTTGTGACGGTACACACCGATACGCTGTACCAGTATCTCTGACGAAAAAACAGAGTTAATATAACGTTTTAAGCCGTCTAAATAATAATTAAAAAACTGCGGAATGTCGCAGTACCGGAACCTCCCCCTCCTTTTTTTTTTTTTCTTCTTCTTACAAATCAAGCACTGTCTAAAACTCTTCTCGTATGCCAGTCTGAAAATATGGGTCTACTAAATAGCTCAAATATGTTTTCACTATCGATTTGTTTAATAGTGTGCTCATCTTGCTTTCACGATTTTTCGGGAAGAAAATGAGTAGCCAGCCTCATAATGTTTTCTACAACTTCTCTCTTCAGTATTTCATAGGGCTAAGTATATCTTTTTCCCTTTCAAGCAGCATATATTCTGCCATTTTCACTAAAAAAAAAAAACAAAAAAAACCCTTACTCAGCACGAAGTATGATACAGATCTTACTTCAGAAAACTGAAAATGTTCTCCGCTAGTGAGAAACTTCTTTAGTTTTATTCACATGAAAATGGATGATTTTCTTCGTGTTCAGCAACACTTTGACTCAAGCTGAGAACATTCTCAGGTGAATAGAGATGGGCCAAACGGTTATTCTGGAGTAACCGTTATCACGGTTCCAGTTATTCCTGGATAACTGTTATTTTTAATGGTTATCAGTAATTGTCAAGCTATTTTTCACTACTCAATACTGAATACTCCGACGGGGCTACAGTTGATTAACGACATAGTTGGAATCCATCTGTTTAGTTATCAGTATAACTGCGAGTAGTGCGGAATCGAAGGAATGTCGCATGAATCGTGCCATAACCGTAGCTAATTAACTCCAGGTACAACTCAGTTGATGTTTGAACGATCAGTGTTTCATATTACATGTTTGTAGGTTATCGGTCGCTATTAATATAGAAATATTATACTCCAGCTGTTACAGAAAGTACGCGGAACTTAGGCACAGCACCGTTTAAGTAAAATGTTAACAACGAGCGCTTTTAAGTATGAAGTAATATATAAACTGAATAATGTAGGTTAAATTCGAAGCTTAATTTCTTGTGCTGTTCACTCAACAGAATAAGTGAACGGCCTTGTAATACAACACAAAAAATACGTAATGTGAGAGATTCGCTTACTGCTGTACAAGATAGCCCTATAGTTTTATGTGAGATTTGGAAAACTGCTCGATTTTTCCAGCTGCAGCATGTGTATAACATATGAAGACATGTAGATCGAAAAGTTTGACAGTGGTAAGTTTCTGGGACTACAGCTCGGCAATAAATTCATTCGGGAAGGGCATACCACAGAATTGCTGAAGTGCCTAAATAACTCTGTATCTGCAGTGAGAATTATGTCAGATGTAGGAGACATAAATATAAAAAAGCTTACATACTTTCATTCTAGTATTTCATAAGGGATCGTATACCGGGGTAGGTCTAAATCACCGAACGAAGCAAAACTTTGTAGCATGTGAAAGCGTGTAATAAAAATCGTTTGTGGTATAAATTCAAGAACATCATGTAGAAACCTGACATCTTGAGTTGGGTGTTGTGCTGGATATCAGCGTCGTTCTTGCACGATATTTCGGTAACCTAGCTCGTACCCTTCATCAGGTGTGGCCTGAGGCTCGTCTCAGGTCGCACCTGATTAAGGTTACGAGCTACGTTACCTAAATATCGTGCAAGGACGACGCTGATATCCGGCAGAACACCCGACAATCCAAGATGTCATTTGATCGCCGGGAAAGCCTGAAGAGTTTCATATAGAAACCTGTTCTAACCACTAGTATATTTAGCCCTCAATGAAATTTGTTGCAATTGTTTCCAAGCAATCGCTCAATACATAATATTAATACTAGGAATAGAAACAGTAATCATCACTTACCTTGGTACAAAAAGGGGTCCAATATTCAGGAACACACATTTTCAATAAACTGCCAGCAAGTCAGCAACCATTAAAAACTTAGTTTCAGATAAAGCACGTTTTACTGAGAGTTTGAAAGACTTTTTGATACACAAGTGTCCGATTCCACCCAAGACGTCATCAATATGGCGGAAATGGCTCTTCGAAGTGTCTCCAATATGGTGCCTATGACGTCACACACACACACACACACACACACACACACACACACACACACACACACACACACACACACACACACACGAAAATACATATAAATAGGTCAATAGCATCTCCCTCCAAAACACAAAATGACGAACAAAAGGAAAAAAAATTACAACATTCCACTACACCAACAAATATCTGCAGTGAAACTTCCTGAAAATTTCATTCTAAATATGTGCAGTAATTGGACACTTCCCTTGACCTATATAGGTCAACCACAGGTGACAATACCAAAACATCAATACCTAAAACGAAAACTACGAAAATTGGAATCTGACATTTACTTTGACCTATATGGATCAACCACAGATGACTATACCAAAAAACCAACACCTCCAACTACGAAAATGGGAATCGGTCATTTCCAGTGACCTGTATAGGTCAACCACAACTATTGATACCACAAAACCAACACCTACAACTATGAAAAATAAAACTGAAACCACAACCTCAAAAATCCACAAATTAAACATCCCTACATAAAGTAAAACACATTAAATACACCATAAATATACAAAACATTACAACTAGAAAGAAAACAACAGTTACCACCAGCAAATTCTGGCACTGCAAACTAGATTGGCGAGCCCAACATCACCCCCCCCCCCAACACACACACACACACACACACACACACACACACACACACACACACACACACACACACACAAAAAAAAAAAACCACCACCACCACCAGAGTGCACAATGAAACACAACAAGGCGACATCTACAAACACAACCAACTCATAAACATCATGCTGTAATGGCATCACACAGCACAACACCCTTATGTCATGGGTCAAAGCAGACGGGTGGAATTGGACGCTTCCATTGACCCCTCCTCCTACTCTACAGATGAACAGGGATTGTTAGACCAGCTTGAGTAAAAATTCTGCTATATATCATTTTTGACGGCACTTGGTCACAACAGTCAAGATTAGGTATTATGTGTATGATAAATTTATTAAAAGTGCATAACTATGTTTTATTCTGACAGTGTCTTAATTCTGTAAATATTAGCAATTACTGTAATCTCCTGACAAATGATGACGATAATAAGTATTATATGCAAATGTTTTATGTCATACTTTCTGACATGTGATTTGTCATCCAAAATGGTCTATACCTGTCCTTCATAGCCAGATCTCCAATGAGTTGACGCGAAAGCATAGTACGATCTTCGGGCAACAGATGGTGCGGGGCACTGTTGGCAGTTATTGAAATATCTGCCAGTATCAGATGAGCAGTTATCACAGTAACTGTTACTTCTCAGTAGCTGGTTATTTCTATCAGTTGAGTCATTTTTTGCCACCTCTACAGTTGAAGTATATTGTTTGACTCGCTTTGTTCATGTGAACTTGAGAATGTTCTCCGAAATTCCAAGTATAAAGTACATTCTCTGTTTTATTCACAGTGTATGATCCTTTGATTTATTCAATGCAATAGTGAAGTAACCCCATAACTATTTATGTACTTCACAGATTGCAGCTCTTCCTGTGCAAGTTGAATGTTACTAAGCGTTTTTCATTGCGATAGTGACCCAAGTACATACTTTGTGTGTGTTTTTCGTATTCATAGTATATCTACCAAAGAAGATTATGATCCTGGTGAAGATTATTTCCTAATTCTTTGTCTGACACGTCATCTGATACAGACCTAGGTAAGTCAACTGGAATTATTCCTAGTATTATTTTGTAGAATGGAAATATAGCTTTGATCATTCTGAGACTATGACTTATATACCAACAAATTGCTTATACAATATATATTGTCGCTTATGTACTTGTTATTGTGGTCTAGAACAGTGCTTTAAAAGCTATCACACAACTAATGCTTGAATCTTACACAGTATTTTTCAGATACCATTTCCAAATTCTGTTGCAGGAAACATTAAGTTCGCAGTGCAAGAATTAGTGATTTTGCCTGTGGTTCTACTGATGCTAAGTAGACATTTATATTAATCTGCTTCAGTTGGCTTCTGATAAATTAAGAATTGCATTTTATTACTGTATAAATATTATTACAGCTAGTTATTGAGTTCTGTGCTGAGCTTATTATTTTGTTTTTACTTGTTTCAGTATCGGATGGAACATCTCTACCAATTGTGCGAGATCCCAACATAAATTCTCAGTCTGGTCTAACTTAAAATGTTGAAAGAGGGAGAAAGCAAAAAAGGCAGAAACACATTTGGAAGAAGAATATTAGGAAGCGTTTTGCGAAGTAGTGGTGAGGAGTATCAGTCGGAGAATCGAAGGTGGTGTATACCTGCTAAAAGACACTTCCTTCGAATTTTGATGATCATTACCCCAGACGCTGTCCTGATAAAGTCCCCAATGAAGAAAGTAAAGGAAACTGGAGGATTATTCAAAACAGAACACATACCTTTGGCATTTAGTGGAAGTAAATAGAGCTATTAGATCCCATCATCATGATACTAGTGGAACAGAAAAATCGTACAGATACCACTATACACTTTGGGCAAATCGGAAAAATATTACTGTTTGCAAGAAGTACTTTTTTGGTTCATTAAAAGTCAGCTGAAGTAGTGTTTACCATTTTGTATCGAAAGAGGAAGTTCTTCCGGTAACAGATAACCGAGGAAAACGTAGCCCACAAAATGAGATCGATCATTACAGTGCAACTGCACATATAAAATCAATTCCAGCACACTGCAGTCATTATCCCAGAATAGATAGTCCTGGCAGAATGTATATGGATCCTGAACTTTCAATTCACAAAATATATCTTCTTTATTTGAGAAAATGAAAATGAGAAGTACTGGGACTAGTAAAAGAGAAAATATATTACAAAATTTTCAGCAACAAATTTCATTTGCATTTTAAGCCTCCTAATAAAAATACTTGTTGACTTCGTGATGCTTTGGAAATGAAAATCCGTGCAGCAGATTAATAGCCATTGTTACAGAGAAGGAACTCCACTTTCGGAGAGCTGAGCAAGCTTGAGCACCACTCCACACTGACAAGGAGAAGGCTTCAAATAGTGTTTAAGCTTACACATTTGATCTACAAAAGACTTGGCCTCTTCTGACACTTTCAACCATAATTGCTTGCTACAAAAGAAACATATACATATACAGTTTTGGTGTCCATTGCTTTTATATTGATGAAGAACTTCTGTATATTTGAGACGAAACAAGTGGTGGAAAATGATTTCAAGATATTGCCAGTGTTGTCAGGATGTACTTACAAGATAATGCCTGTAGCCACCAACATATTGTTTTACATTCTGATAGCTGTTGCGTTCAGAAAGATATATATAAAAAATGCTGCCCACACTTTTGAAGCTGGTTCATGAGCAACATTTTTCAGCAAATGTAATAGATCATAAGTGCCTGGTATATGGTCATGTCTCTCCCAAATGATTCTGAATTTGGAATAATTAAATCTGCAAACAAAAAGGTGCAACATATGTACACACTGGAACGCTGGGTCCAAATTAACAAATCCCCAAAGTGGAAGATTCCACATTCATAGTTTGTTTATATGAAGAGAGAGAGAAATTCTCAGCCACAAAGTTTTTGGAGGAAGTAAGCAACAATAGGAAAAAACACTACCGATGGTCAAGCCTTCAATTGACTAAACATAAGGTGGTTAGTGTGGTGAAAGGCTCCACACTCAAAATGTTTGTCAAGGAAACTCTGAATGAAAATATTCTTTCTCGGAGGTAAACCTCAAGCAAAACAAATGAAGCATGATCATTATTATGACTGTCATCTGTCAGTTAGGAGCCCCCATACGGAATTCAACATAAGATCTCTGCCGCTAATAGAAGTACATCATGGATCTCTTTTTCCTGTACGCTTCCAGTTCATCAATACTTCTTCAACAATCTCCCAGCTGAGATTTCTACTAGGTCAACTGAAACAATAAACAGTGAAGAAGATCAGAGAAATGAATATAGGTACACTGATTGATTTCAATTGTGCTGATATAGTTATGGGAAAAAAATGTCACCAAATCTCTATTTTGGTAGTAAATTGTGTTATAACCATAAATGTAATGGTCTGACTTATGTCTGTTACAAAAAACAGTGATTGTTTAAAAACACTTTTTAATTGAGTTTTTTGTTCCATCCAATAAATTAAAATTCACAACCCTAGTGAACAAAGTCCATTTTTTGTTTTAACAAGTTAAACTGTTTAATAAATTATTTCCGAGGTATGCCAAAATTTAAGTTAAACTGTTCCTTAGTTATTAAGCATTGTCGAAAATTTAAATTTTTAGGTATTATTGATGAGGCATAAACTTTAAGGCCCCATTTCAGGACTCTTATTTTTCTAAAGTGTTCAAAACAGACTTAGTACACTCTGGTTGTGAACCCCTCAAATGTCAGAACCTTCCACAGCATGGCAACAAGAGCCTTGTCTGAGTGTGGGATGTACCAAACAATGACATCTGTTTCATAAAGATTAGCGATGTTCAGCAACTAAAGGAATGAATCCAATCAGAGTTTGAAACTTATAGGCACAGAAGATTTACAGAAAAGTTTGTGAATCAGTGTTGAAAAGCTGCAGTATTTGCGTAGAAATCACTTTGAGAATCTTTTGTAGGTTCACTGAACTCTACATTTATTTCTGTTTTTGTTTATTTTCATTTGTTTAGTATTATTGCACCAAATGCATTTTTGACGACTGACGTATGGAATACCATGTACAAATAAAAAGAAAAATCATCACTGGTAGCAGAAAAAGTTATTCTGTGAACAAACCAAAGGACCACATATGGTGACAAGTTATCTGCAATCATGAGTTAAAATTACATACAGCAAAAGGAATACCACCGCATGCGGAAAGACTTCAAGAAACCTGGTTACAAGCACATTATTTGCTTATCACCATACGTGATAGTCATATTACTTCCTCCTGCTGGGGTGGCTATCCTATCAGAGCTAATAAATGCAATACTAAAATCAGTTTTAGTGTTGGAGGGAAGTTGTAATATTGTAGTTGAACAATGTAGTCAAACAAAGATACAGAAATCAAATAAAATCTAGTCATTCATACAATGTTTTGGACATTGATTACATAATAGTTACAGCCAAGAGCATTATTATATTTAAAAAGGAACAGAGTACAACTAAGACAAAGTGGTGTACCGAAAGACTATTGAGAAGAAATTTAGAGTGGAGAGGATAAGGCATGTGAGCAAAATGTGAGCTTCGAGGAAGAAAGGAGTTTTACTTCTGAAGGAATGCAGAAAGTACTCAGTAAGAAGAAACTAAATCCAAGAAAACCATCGATGACACAAGAAATACTGAATCTCATAAAAGAATAAAGTAGGTTGAGAAAAATATATTTTGACTGAAGCAGAAAAATCAGGAATGAAATAACAAGAATGTGCTGCATAGAAAAAGATAAGTGGATGAGACAAATTATTAGGGATATAGAAGAAGACCTTGCAGTCAAAGCAAACAAACAAGGTAAACTCAGTGTATTCAGAAATGAAATCATTATAGTTGAAGTGAAGAACTCGTAGCAATTCCGTTAAAGATAAAAAAAAGGGAACATTATGTTTGAGTCTGGAAAAACAGTAGCTAGGTAAAGAGAATTCATTGAACTATATGATGGAGATGATGTCATAAATGATTGAGTTTACATAAGAGCAATGGAAGAAATGGAAATTGAATTCGCAAGACTACCAGTCATCATCTCAGGATTCAATAATGGTTTAAACAACCTGAACAACAACAAAGCAACTGGAACAGATAACATCCCTACTGAGCTATTAAGGTGTGCTGGACATAAGGCAAAAGAACAACTGTACAAATTCTTGTGTGTGTGTGGTGTGAGGATGGAACAATATCAGTGGAATTAATAAAATGCCCATCATTGTTTAAATTATAGAACCTGGGCATTATTAAGCCCTATTTCAAAAATTCCAATTCCGTATTGTTAAGGAAATACTAAAAGCACAGATTAATAAATATTAAGGAGAAGATCACTTTGGATTTAGGAAAGGAAAAGGAAGCAGAGAAGCTATAATGGCACCGCGAATCATTTTAGAAAGAAGAACTGAAGTGAACAGGAAATATGTCCTGCATTCCTGGACCTAGAGGGGACTTTTAATTGAGTGGACTGGAAAATACTGTTTGGAAAACTGAATAAAATGAGAATAAACTGGAGAGAGAAAAGGCTGATTTTCAGTCTGTCCAAAAACCAGACTACAGATATTGATATCAGTGGTATTAAGGGAAAGGCTAGGCTTAGAAGAGGTGTCTGACAAGGCTGCCTTTTCTCTCCTTATTTATTCATTTTAGGTATAGAAAGTGTAAAAAGAAAAAAAAGTGAAGCAGCTCCAAAGGGATCAAAATAAATGGTAAACAAATACATTGTATTCAATTTGCTGATGATGTAGTAGTCTTAGCAGATTCTGAGAAGGATATGAACCGTATGTTAAAAATTCTGTCTGCTACCACAGATAGCCACAGACTGAAAATAAATGCAACAAAGATCAAAATGATTATGGTAAATAAATTGAACACACAAGTAAGGGAAAATATGTAACAGGAAATAAAATGCTAATGCAATAAATTCTTTTTCTAACTTGGGTAGTACAATAATAGATTATAACAGAAGTACTGTCCATGTAAACTAAGTTGACACTTGGCGTGGTGGCTGATATGAGTGACCGTAAAGGCATTTCCAATTTACGGTCACTCCAGTGTGCCGAGTGTCAACTTAGTGTGCACAGACATTACATATAATGAATATTAAAAGAAGAATTACAGTGATTAAACAAGTATTCAGAACTAAGAGTTGTTTATTAACATACAGCCACCATAATACAGACACAAGGAAAAAATTCATCAAAACATTTTGTGGGTGCTTTGTGAGCTCTGGTTCTGAAGGGTGGACTTTAGGGAAACAAGGAAAGAAAAAATTATAAACAGTAGCTGTGTGGATGTGGAGAGGAACTACAAAGCATCATGGACTGAAAGAAAGTCTAATGAAGAAATTCTAAAAAGACATCAAGGTTAAAAGGGCATTAACATGATACAAAGAAGAAAAACTAAAACAATTAGACACCTAATTTGACGTAAAAGCTTCATAAAAAATCTTCGAAGGAACCCTTGGGAAAAAATCTGGAGGTAGGCCTGGAAAATCTATATTACCATGTGTTACCAGTGGAATTAACTACAGCCAAATGATACAGGTGCTGAGAGGCAAAGAATGATGGCAACATCAACAAGGACTACCCTTTAATGTCTGGTGGTGGTGGTGGTGGTGGTGGTGGTGGTGGTGGTGGTGGTGGGTTGGGGGGGGGGGGGAGGAGGAGGAGGAAAAGAAGTGGAATACATCCCTGAGTTCTTCACAGAACCTCCAAGTTCTTCAGCTGTCTTGCACTGTCCATCAACACTGAAGGGGTAAACCAAGAGCAAAATGTAACAGTTTAATGGCGTCAGTATGACACAGGAACATAAAGCTGCCACCAACCATGAAGTGTAAGAGAGCTCATATTGTAGATGTCTGTAAGCAACAATCCTGTTTAACTTTTGAGCAAAGCGAAAACATATGTGCTTAGATATTTGAACAGAGATGTAGCTATGCATGTTTGTGGCTTTGCAACATTGTTGTTACTGAGAATTGAGAGCATTTCAAACTTGACAGAGTACCATAAATTGTATTCTGTAGAGGAGCATTCATAGCTGCTTAATGATTTTTCCATGCCTATGCCTTTATGGCATGGTAAAAAATGTGTGTACTATGTTTAATGCAGATTGCTGTGGGAACCTGACGATGCTGGTATTAGTTCAGATGATATATGATAGCAAAGTCTTCATTTGTGCAAATTACTTGAAAGAACTGCACCTCCAATTTTTTAAAGAATCAGACTTCCACATAGAAACCATGTGTCGTACAATTTTTGAAATCATGTTTGAAGTTTGCTGATAGTCACTAAGTGCCTTTGATATCAATCACAGGATGAGAATAGTCTGGATAAGAAAAGCTAATTTTTCATGCATTATATCTGTATCATACAATAATACAGTTTTTTGGATATATTCATTGTTATATATGGATACTGCCTGAAAAGTGTGCTGCAAATAGAGTTAGTAATAAAGAAGTAATAAAATAAAATAAAGTGCCTGAAGCTGAGGTTTTACTGCATAAACAGTGAAAATGTAGTAAGTTCTAAACTTTTTTACTTTTATTATTTCAGTGGGGAGGGGGTGGGGTCATGTCAGTCAGAAAACATTTTGAAATGGTTTGAAACTGTGTGTAAAGTGTGTTGGAAGTTGCTAAGTGGTCAAATTCTGAAATACTGGATGAATATGGTCTGGGCTATTTGCATGTCATGAGACACTTTAATACTTAACTTATCATGTTAAACTTTTAAAGCAAGAATATACCTCTTTAATGAGTAGATTGTGATGATATTTAAAATTTTTGAATTCGGTCAATAATTATTTGAAATACTGAAAATCAAATTTTTGATGCCCCTGGAAGCCGTTATATAAGCAGCCTGCAACTGGGGCCAGGTGACCATTTTAGCTGTTTAGTAATATACGAAGCAGTACCCAAAAGAAACTGAAATAATTTTTTAGTGGGCATAGCTTTTGTATTACCAAGTTTTAGCACTAGGAGCACATAGAGCAAACCTTCCAGTCAGTCAGCCAAGTTCTGTTGCTGAAGAAATAGAGGACTAGTTTTGGCACAATTTGTAGTGACAACTGTTTTTTGTGATTGTTGGTTTACAATGGCTGATTTTCGTAAACAGCATGCAATGGTGAAATTTCGCTTTTCACTCAGAAAAAGTGGAACAAAAACTCTTGAAATGTAAAAGAAAGAATACAAACATGATGTTATGGGAAACCTCAAGTGTTTGAGTAGTTTTCCTGTTTCAAAAATGGTGAAATGTCTGTTGATGACAAACAGTGTTCTGGTTGTGCTTCCATGACCTGAACTTATGAAGATGTTGAAAACGTTCATGCAATTATCAACGAAAATCAATGAACGGCCATTGAAGACATTGTGGAGCTGTCAGGAGTGACTTGGAATTCAGTGCAGGGAATTGCAACAGAAGATTTGGTAATGTGAAGGGGAGCTGCCATACTCTTGCCACAACTTCCGATTGCCGAACGAAAACAAGGTCACAGGGAAGCATGCTGTGCTGTGAAAGAAGAATCCCAAAATAATCCAAACTTTTTTTAAAAAAAATTATCACAGGTGACCAAATTTTGTACTATTCTTATGATCGTGAATCAAAGCAACAATCATGCCAGTGGAAGACTTTAAGTTCGCCTTGCCCCAAGGAAGTTCGTCAGGTGAAATTAAACGTTAAAACAATGATGATTTGTTTTTTGATGTGAGAGGAGTCATCGATTCAGAGTTTGTTCTGCAGAGTCAGACAGGTAAGCTGGCTTTCTGCTTCAAAGTTTTGAAAATATTGCACAACAGTGTGTGGTGGAGCCGGCCTGATTTGTGGCAGTCATGTGATTGGTTTTCTGATCATGACAATGTCTCTGCTCTCATAGCCATGTCTGCACAATTCTTGACTAAAAATGTTGTGACCGCTGTTCCTCCCCCCCCCCCCTCCGCCCCCCACCCAACCTTGCCCCATGTGATTTTTTTTTTTTTTTTGTATCCTAGAATGAAAAGGGACATGAAAGAAAAGTGTTTTGCTGATCTTACTGAGGTGAAGGAAAAAAAAAAGAAAGAAACAGAGCCATTGTCAAAAAACACAAAAGATGAATATAATAATGTTTTGAAAAATGGAAAAAAAGAGTAGACGAGTGTATTAGTGCAAGTGGAGAGGGAACTGAAGATGTGTGCTTAAGATATGAATAAACAAATTTAAAAAGTTCGTTTTCTTTTGGGTACACCATGATGCTATCCAAAACATCCAGCATTCCCTTACAAAATGAGGAAGTGTGCTAGAAGAGGAATATGGAGACCATACATGTCTCATAACTGGATATTTCAATGAAATGGTACAAAATTAGCATTGCAGCATTATTTTTGCACTCAAAAATATCTGACTACATTCACTTCTTTGTGATTTTCACAGTCTCGGGAAGAATTTTCCGTAAACGTGTATAGGGACTAGAAAAATTCGCATTTTGGGATAAATGTGAAATAGATGCAAATTCTGTCTCAAATTGCCAAATAACATAATAGACACTATTTCATAGCGAATTGTGCCCAGATGAAGTATTTTATCGGAGATAGTCTGAAATACCTTTTATTTTCTGCATATAAATATCGAAAATGTAACCAATTATCAGTTACTGGTATTGTACATCCGGTGAAGCTCAGTTTGGAAAGATAGAGTGTGTAAGAACTTGTTTGCAAAATAAAAAACATATTGTATGCAATGATGTATCAATGAGCTCAATGACCTGGTGCCATGCCATTAGTGGCGGTTGGATCATCTACTTAAGATACATGCTGTGTAATGCAATGTTGTTCTCAGCTGTGAGACCTAGAATGTTAGAGCAAAGAAAGAGGTCGAGCCTGAACCATGCCATTAAAAAATTCTCACCTAAACAACCAATTGAATGGTAGCCGACCCCGATTACTTTCTGTTGTGCATTTCTTATTGTTTTTGTATTTTGAATTATGCGAAGCAACAAATCCTGGTCCATCACGGATTTCGATTACGACGAATACCAGAAGAAATCGGCGATCCCTGTGACAATGTGTCAGTTCTTGTAGGCTGCTCCTCTCCCCTCTGGTGGTCAAAATTCTAATTTGTTTGCGCTTCCGGCCATCTGCCACTATAGCCAACAGTGCCTGCACTCTGCGCTATATCGATTAGAAAATAAAATCTGTAACATTTTTTGATTGCGTCGAAGTTTCTCTCCTATGTTAAAATAGAGTTACCATATGTTCAGTTCTACTTGCACGCTAAGGCCCTTTTCACACTGGGACATGGTGACAGTTGCCAGTGATGGTCACTGGTGACTGTGGTGAACACGCCTGGATCACTGGAGTCCGACACCACAGGTATTGCTAACTGATTAGTTAATGAAATGGGCCTGTACAGGGGTAGCAACTAAATTTCACTAGCCTTTTATGGTCTGAAAAACAAATTGTTAAATTTGAAAAAAAGAACATACAACTTACCAATTTTGTTTTTCTCATCCATGCTCTTCTCATTGAAATCAGGCACAAGCTTCGTTATAATTTCTTGTGACACATTCGTTTTCATCACTTGGTTGCTGTAGTCATCGCTTCTCACATCCCAAATAGCAGGACGACTTTCTTCTTGACGTACAAAATCTTCTGTGATAATCAAATCTAAACTCATGGCTACAATGCCTCCAGTGTCATGTACAATGAATGTTTTGCGTCACTGCCTCAAAAATGACTACCTGTCAGTTGGCAAATCTGCAGCACTGTGTCTGTGATTTGTGTTACAGTGTGAACACTCCAATTGAAACTAATGCATGTCCGGTAGTGACTGCTGCAAACACAGTGACCTTGTCCATCATACGTGGTGATGGTGAGTTACTGCTGGGTCACAGAGGCTCAGTGAGGCAGTGTAGTGTTCCGGTGTGAATACTCCAGTTCAGACGAATGTATCTTTGTCGGTGACAGTCGCTGGTGCCTGTCACCAGTGTTCCAGTGTGGAAAGGGTCTAAGTCAGTTCTATCTGTGGCGCTGTCAACATGCATCGCACAGCTCTGAATGCCCATAAAAGATTGAAATTGATAGTCTGCTGGTTTTTTATTCATTGAATTGGACGGGAAAAGGCAGATAATGTCCAGAAACACGGTAAGTCGGAGATGCATTCAATTCACTGATGGGAAAATGTTGCTGCTTTTCAACAAAGCAATCATTTTTGAAACATTAAATGCAGCCAAATGAAGAAAAGACCATTTTGTAAGAAAAAGGTGTTCAAGTTTTTGCAAAAGCAAACATTTCAGTCAAAAAGTTTCCAATCAGCGCTTTATTTTAGCAGTCAGTTTCAAGGAACTAAGGCTTTGTTTGTCTTCACTCATGTAGCATTACAACCTTTTAATTTGTGCATCTAATCAATAAAAAAACTTAGATTTTGAAAAAAATGACGTAAAATTTGAAAAAAAAAAGATGCGAATTCTACAAAAAATAGATGCTACATTTTCCAGTCCCTATTTCATGTATATATGGGCAGGTTTACCAGACTCCTATAAAGCAGCAATGAGGATTCAAGTCTGTGGAGAAATCAGAATAATAAAGTAACTGAAGGCAATATCGTGGCCCCATTACAATGGAATGTTGACTTGAGCAACCATCAATTCAAAAACAATACAAGATTGCATTCTTGAATAGAAGATTTTCTTGTATGTGGATATGCCATCATTTGCTGCCCATGCTGAAAGTTTTGAGGAGGTGGAAATGAGAAAGTCAGTGTCTAACGATGTGGCATATTATAATGTGAAACACCTGAAGCCTGATTCTGGAAAAATGCAATTTTGTGTGTTCTACATGAGTGGAAGTCCAGAGGAGCTTGAATATAAACTGGGGAGAACAGCTACTGTTTTGCTGTGACACTGAAGAGTGCACAGAAATAAAACATGACAACAGCCACACCTTCATAACTCACTGCACGGACAAACTTTTGAATTGTGTGTAGGGAAAGATATCATCTACAAGCTCAATAGTAGAGTATGGGGTGTGCACTCTGGCACTCTCCATATGTCAACCCTTGCTCTGTGTTTCACCATAGCAGAATATGAAGCATTTAACAGTACAATTTCTGTTCATGCCACACAGGTTATCACTGCTCTGAATGATGCACTACACTTTGTAACAGAATGCCCACAGTCAAACTTCAATCATAATGTTATATAATCACATGGACATAATGCCCACAGATTTTGGACCAAGAACAGTGGATGAATTTATGAAGAAGGAGCAGGAAAATGGCACTAGACATCCCTCATTTGGCTCTGAATCTGAACCATCTAGGCTCGGAACAAAAAAACCTTCCAGAGGGCGAAAGAACTTATTCCATAATGTCCTAGGTCTTATCAAATAGGGATGTTGTGGATTACAGTACGTAGAGATCAATCCAAGGAACTTGTTGCTGGGCATAACATATTATATGGTGTGGAAGACACCAAACACGCTGTGCATGGGAGTGAAAAAATAACAAGAAGACAGTTGCCACCCATTCTTGTGTACTGCTAGAGTGGTTGGAATCTCTACCAGTTAGAATTAAATGAAGATGTTGAACAGATTCAGAGGTGTGCTGCTAGATTTGTTACTGGTAGGCTCACATCTTTTTTTGTGTAATTTTGGTGTTCTTGGATAAGTTTTTTCCTTATTCTGTGTATATTTTTGCTGTTTTATTTGTTCTTTTGTTAATGTATGATTTTATAGTCTAGTGTACTGGATACCAAAACCAGAACTACTTACCTAATTGCACCAGTGTCCTTTCTGAATATCTTGTGAAAGGAAAAGGGAAATGTGTCTTTTGGCAAGAACAAGTAGGGGTCCTGCAGTAGTTGCACACTACAAAAACTACTTAAAATTTGTAGGAAGAGGATAACATCACAATTGAACTGAATCTAAGGACTGTAAATGATGAGTCACAGATAGCAGATGTTTTAATAACCATTTCTTAAATATAGTTGAAAGCATAGGAACAAAGAGTTCAAGAGAAAAATCACAAGAGTATGTGGGAAATGTAACTCATAAAATTCAATAACATGGACGTATCACCAACTTCTGCTTCTGAAATTGAGAAAATTACACATTCTCTCAAAAATAAAAACTCATCTGAATTTGATGGTGTTTCCAGTAGAGTGCTAAAGATTTGTCCAATGTAATAAGCCTGGTCTTATCTGAAATATGTAATGCATCAGTAACTCAAGGCATTTGTCCAGACTGCAATATGCTGTTTGTTAAACCCTCATTAAGAAAGGTGATAACAAACATGTCAATAACTACTGACCTGTTTCGTGTCAAACACCATTTTCCAAAATTTTTGAGAAGGTGATGTTTTCTAGAATAGCATCTCACTTTAGCAACAATAGTGTCCTCAGCAAATTAGTTTGGGTTTCAGAAGAGTTGCTCTACAGAGAATGCTATTTACATGTTCACACACCAAATTTTATTAGGCATTAAATAATAAAATAGTGCTTTCTGGTATTTTCTGCAGCCTGCCTAAGGCATTTGCTGTGTGAATCCCAGTAATATCCTAGATAAATTGAAATGTTGTGGGACTGATGGTATAACCAACCATATACAACAAGCAGAATTAGTTCTCTGTGCAGATGACACTACTATTGTAATCAGTCCAAGTGTAGAAACAGAAATAGAAGAAATGTAAATTAAGTTCTGAAAATTTATCATTGACTGGTTTTCTGTGAAAGGAGAAAGCACATTTTGGAGATGCTATGACAACTTAGTTCAGCCATATTTGCACTCAGAATCATTGCAAGTCATGAGGAGAGACAAATCAGTAAGTGACATAGTTTGAATATTTTCGTTCAGTAATGTCATATGGAATAATGTTCTGGGATAACTCATCTTTAAGAAAGAAAATTTTCATTGCACAAATACATGTTGTAAGAATAATATGTGGTGCTCACCCACAATTGTCATGTAGTCATCTGTTTAAGGAGTTGGGCATTGTGACTACTGCTTCACTGAATGTTTATTCCCTCATGAAGTTCGTTGTAATTAATCCATTACAGTTCAAAAGGAACAATGAGGTATATAATTACAATATCAGAAGAGAAATTGGCATTTATTGCTCCACATTGAGACTGTCTTTTTCCTTAGCACAAAAAGGGGTGCACAATGCTGCAACAAAAATTTTTGATCACTTACCCAGTGATATAAAATATCTGACAGACAGCAGAGTAAAATTTGGAAACAAACTGAGAAAGTTTCTTTTTGATAACTGCTATTCTGTAGAAGAATTTCTGTTATACTAATCTGGGAAATGTGATGGATAGGAATTACTAACACACATCTGTGTATATTTTTTCTTAAAAAGCATGTGGAAATACACTGAAGTCATAAAAATCGTGGGCTGCCTCCAAATACCATGTTGGACCACCTTTTGGTTGACATAGTGCAGCAACTCAATGTTGCATGGTTTCAACAAGTCACAGAAAGAATCCCCTGCAGGAATATTGAGCCATGCTGTCTCCATAGCTGTCCATAGTTGTGAAAGTGTTGCTGTTGCAGGATTTTGTGCGTTAACTGACCTCTCAGTTACGTCCTATAAATGTTCGAAGGGATTCATGTTGGGCAATCTGGTTGGCAAAATCATTCATTCAAATTGTCCAGAATGTTTTTCAAACAAATCATGAACAATTGTGGCCTGGTGATGTGGCGCATTGTCATCCATAAAAATTCCATTGTTTGGAAACATGAAGCCCATGAATGGTTGCAAATGGTCTCCAAGCAGCCAGACATAACCATTTCCAGTTAATAATCCTTGTAAAAACAGCCCACGACATTGTGGAATCACCACCTCCTGGCACAGTGCCTTGTTGACAACTTGGGTCCATGACTTCATGGGGTCTGCGCCACACTTGAACCCTACCATCACTCTTACCAACTGAAACTGGAACTCAACTGGCCAGACCACAGTTTTCCATTTCTCTAGGATCTAACCGATATGGTCACGAGCCCAGAAGAGGCACTGCAGATGGTATTGTACAGTTTGCAAGGGCTCTCGTGTCATTCATCTGCTGCCATAGCCCATTAACAACATTTCTGCTGCACTTTCCTAATGGATACATTCATTTTGCGTCCCACATTGTTTCACACAGTGCTGCTTGTCTGTTAGCACTGACAACTGTATTCAAATGCCGCTGCTCCCGTTCATTAAGCGAAGGGTGTCGACCACTGTGTTGTCCGCGGTGAGACATAATGCCTAAAATATGCTATTTGTGGCACACTTGACACTGTGGATCTGGAATATTGAATTCCTGAACAATTTCCAAAATGAAATGTCCATTGTGTCTAGCTCCAACTACCATTCCTCATAGAAAGTCTGTTAATTCCCATTGTGGCTGTAATCACATTGGAAAGCTTTTCACATGTATCACTAGAGTACACGTGGCAGCTGTCCCAATGCACTGCCCTTTTGTACCTTGTGTATGCCATCTGTATATGTGCATATTGCTATCCCATAACTTTTGTCACCTCAGTGTATTCAGCACGTAAAATGTGTTGTTCCACATCATTACAATTTATCATGTAAAATGAACCATGGAACAGGGAACTAAGTAACTAAAATATCACTTGTTTCAGCATTTAGTGAAGGCATTGAAATGGGAGTTCATGGCCTACAAACATTTGTGCAAAGGCACTGTTATGATGTCTGCCGCTGGGTAGACATGTCAACTTTGGCTGCCCTTTACAGGTAAGTTGCATTTTCTTTTTACAGTGTACATTTATAAATAAGCTGCTGGAGATGTGTGTGTGAGGTGTGCTTGTTTCTTTGGATGTGTGTGTGTTTTCTTTTCTGAAAAAAGCTTTGGCTGAAAGGTAAATGTGTAACAGTCCTTTTGTTGTGCTTGTCTGCAACTTAATGTGTCATCTCTATGGTGAGTAGCAATGCATGCTTTTCAGACATAGTACAGTTTGAACACACTGATACTAAACTGTCCACTGATACTGGTGATGTAAAAACAGAAAAGGGGAAGATGAACTAACCCTGAGTTATCTGTTGCTATAGGCAGAGTCTGTAAACTTTGTGTCAAGTGTGAGCATTAAACATGATCATAGTGAGTTATTTAGTGAATTTTTATTCCAGTTGTTGTGAGTTGTCATGGCTGATGATGGTGGTAAGCAACAAATTCTATATAAGCAAGTGACGGACATAATTTGCAGGATACGCTCTTTCTTCAAGTGCAGAACCTCATGATGCATTTTCCACAACTATTTTTTGGAATCAGCAGCAATGGAGCACCATCCATGCCTCGACCTGCACAGGCTGACACTGTTCGTGAATCGGACTATATTAATTTTGAAACGTGGGTTAAGTACAGGATGACTCAAAAGAATGGGAAATTTTGAGATGTGTTGCGGCAATGCTGTGAGGTGGGTGGCTCCAAATGACATATAAAATGCTGCTCACATTATCTTGCCATTTAGTAAGCAGCAAACATGGAGCAATGGAATAGTGTGTAGCATGCCTTTGCAGTAAAAGCATATTACAAGAATGGAAGTGTGGAGGCTGCACATTGAGAATATCAGAGTTGTTTCAACATCGGACAGCTAGATCATGTTTCCTCAGTGCACACAGCAACACCTGGGTCTGTAATTTTGAAGCAGTGGGTTCTGCGTTGGGGATCAATCTGCAAGGAGACCCCAAATTGCTAGTACAGGAGACAATATCAAGGCTGTGCGAACTGCTTTGGCAAGAAGCCCACAAGTACTCCATTTGACATCACGCAGAGTCTCTACAGTTGCATTGTTCAAGAGTTCAACAAATACTGAAAATGAATTTCAAGTTTGATCCAAACAAACTGCAGATCATTCAGCAGCTTCAACCTAGCGATCTGCTAATGCATAGACAATATGCTAAATGCTTATTAGCAAAAGTGCACAATGAAAACAATTTGATTAATGACCTGTGTATGTCAGACGAATCTCACTTCCACCTCAGTGGCTTTGTCAGTAGACAGAATTTTCATTATTGGTCCCAGCAACATCCACATCAGCTACACGAGTGTCCATTGCACAGCAGCCACATCATCGAGTGGCATTATAGGCTCATACTTTTTTGAAGATGATGATTGGTGTGCTACCTCTATAACATGTGTTCAGTATGCATGAAGTGCCCCATTTTCCTACAAAGAGTTGATTTCAGCATTATGTAGCAAAGGCACATACGGCATGGATACTGACCAGAGCTATGCGACAGTTCTTTGGTACCATGTCATTTCAAGCTACAATGACATTGCATGGGCCCCAAGATCACCTGACTTGACAGCATGTGATATTTTTCCTTATGGTGCCATCTTAGGCGTGCAGATTACCATACCTGATCTGATACCACCAAAGAACTTAAAGTAGGAATCCTAAGGAGAATCTCCAGGATTCCTATTGAAATGTTAGGTCGAGCCATGCATAATGGTCGTATCAGGCTGCAGGAATGTGTGTGCTGAGGAGAAGCTCATTGTCAGTTGTGATAGTCAAAAAATAAAAATACTTGTGACATTCAATAATGCCATACTTTGTACTATACATTGGCATAAATAAATATTTGTAAAGTAATTGTGCTCGTCCATTAATCTCCATTCCATAATTTCCTGTTCTTTTTAGTCACTGTGTATTTTTGCATAACCAATGAGTATCCATGACAATTCATGTGATCAAAATGATTAATAGCAAGTTCATGAAATATTTTGGGATTTAACAAACATGCCTGAAAAGTTAATTTTGCTAATGATAATGCACAAGAATTTACAAAACTTTAAAGAATGATTGCGCAGCAAGCACCTGTCATCCCAGTGGAGGCTGATTTTACAACAGACCTTCAAAACGTAAATGACACATTAGTATGGCTGAGCAAGTAACTTATTCTGAAAGCTGTGCTGCACTACAAAGTGACACAAATACATAACACTAGTTTTCAATATAGTCACCAAGTCTCTGTAAATAACAGTTGGAACATTCTATCAATCATTCAGTTCTTCTATGACAGAAATCTTCTCCTTGTTCATGGCCATTTGAGAATCATTGTTGGAAAATCTGTTTCCTACCCTCGCGTTCACCCCAATGTTATTTCAGTTTTCTGAAAATTGAGTGATGCAAGATCTTCCTTCCTTCCCAATCAGCATCATTCATGTTATGCAGCCTTGGTCAGATTTTTGGCTCCATTACACTACATTTGAACATGACATTATATTTGGTCCCTATACCACCAGAATTTCATGATGAATATACAGGGTGGTCCATTGATTGTGAGAGGGCCAAATATCTCATGAAATAAGGGTCAAACGAAAAAACTACAAAGAACGAAACTTGTCTAGCTTGAAGGGGGAAACCAGATGGTGCTATGGTTGGCCCGCTAGATGGCACTGCCATAGGTCAAACAGATGTCAACTGCATTTTTTAAAAATATGAACCCCCCTTTTTTATTACACATTTGTGTAGTACGTAAAGAAATATGAATGTTTTAGTTGGACCACTTTTTTCACTTTGTGATAGATGGTGCTGTAATAGTCACAAACATACGGCTCACAATTTTAGACAAACAGTTGGTAACAGGTAGTTTTTTTAAATTAAAATACAGAACGTAGGTACGTTTGAACATTTTATTTCGGTTGTTCCACTGTGATACGTGTACCTTTGTGAACTTATCATTTTTGAGAACACATGCCGTTACAGCATGGTTACCTGTAAATACCACATTAATGTAATAAATGCTCAAAATGATGTCCGTCAACCTCAATGCATTTGGCAATATGTGTAACGACATTCCTCTCAACAACGAGTAGTTTGCCTTCCGTAATGTTTGCACATGCATTGACAATGCACTGACGCATTTTGTCTGGTGTTGCCGGTGGATCACGATAGCAAATATCCTTCAACTTTCCCCACAGAAAGAAATCCGGGGACATCAGATCGGTGAACTTGCGGGCTATGGTATGGTGCCTCGACGACCAATCCACCTGTCGTGAAATATGCTATTCAATACCGCTTCAACCGCACGTGAGCTATGTGCCAGGCATCCATCATGTTGGAAGTACATCACCATTCTGTCATGCAGTGAAACATCTTTTAGTAACATCGGTAGAACATTACGTAGGAAATCAGCATACATTGCACGATTTAGATTGCTATCGATAAAATGGGGGCCAATTATCCTTTCTCCCATAATGCTGCACCATACATTAACCCACCAAGGTCGCTGATGTTCCACTTGTCGCAGCCATTGTGGATTTTCCATCGCCCAATAGTGCATATTATGCCGGTTTAAGTTACCGCTTTTGGTGAATGACACTTCATCGCTAAATAGAACGCATGCAAAAAATCTGTCATCGTCCCGTAATTTCTCTTGTGCCCAGTGGCAGAACTGTACATGACATTCAAAGTCGTCGCCATGCAATTCCTGGTGCATAGAAATATGGTACGGGTGCAATCGATGTTGGTGTAGCATTCTCAACACTGACGTTTTTGAGATTCCTGATTCTCGCGCAATTTGTCTGCTACTGATGTGCAGATTAGCCGCAACAGCAGCTAAAACACCTGCTTGGGCATCATCATTTGTTGCAGGTTGTGGTTGTTGTTTCACTTGTGGCTGAACACTTCCTGTTTCCTTAAATAACGTCACTATCTGGAGAACGGTCCGGACACTTGGATGATGTCGTCCAGGATACCGAGCAGCATACATAGCACACCCCTGTTGGGCATTTTGACCACAATAGCCATACATCAACATGATATCGACCTTTTCCGCAATTGGTCCATTTTATCATGGGTAATGTATCATGAAGCAAATACGATCCGCACTGGCAGAATGTTACCTGATACCATGTACTTATATGTTTGTGACTATTACAGCGCCATCTATCACAAAGCGAAAAAAGTGGCTTAACTAAAACATTCATATTTCCTTACATACTACACGAATATGGAATAAAAAATGGGGGTTCCTATTTTTAAAAAACGCAGTCGATATCCGTTTGACCTATGGCAAAAGTGACAAAAAGCAGATTTCAGAGTACTTGACAGCTCAACACAAAAGTTTTGTTTCAAGTACAGATAGTGTTGAGGATCAGTGGACAAAGTTCAAAATGATCGTACAATATGCGTTAGATGAGTATGTGCCAAGCAAGATTGTAAGAGATGGAAAAGAGCCACCGTGGTACAACAACCAAGTTAGAAAACTGCTGCGGAAGCAAAGGGAACTTCACAGCAAACATAAACATAGCCAAAGCCTTGCAGACAAACAAAAATTACGCGAAGCGAAATGTAGTGTGAGGAGGGCTATGCGAGAGGTGTTCAATGAATTTGAAAGTAAAGTTCTATGTACTGACTTGGCAGAAAATCCTAAGAAATTTTGGTCTTATGTCAAAGCGGTATGTGGATCAAAACAAAATGTCCAGACACTCTGTGACCAAAATGGTACTGAAACAGAGGATGACAGATTAAAGGCCGAAATACTAAATGTCTTTTTCCAAAGCTTTCTCACAGAGGAAGACTGCACTGTAGTTCCTTCTCTAGATTGTCACACAGATGACAAAATGGTAGATATCGAAATAGACAACAGAGGTATAGAGAAACAATTAAAATTGCTCAAAAGAGGAAAGGCCACTGGACCTGATGGGATACCAGTTCGATTTTACACAGAGTACGCGAAGGAACTTGCCCCCCTTCTTGCAGCGGTGTACTGTAGGTCTCTAGAAGAGCGTAGCATTCCAAAGGATTGGAAAAGGGCACAGGTCATCCCCGTTTTCAAGAAGGGATGTCGAACAGATGTGCAGAACTATAGACCTATATCTCTAACGTCGATCAGTTGTAGAATTTTGGAACACGTATTATGTTCGAGTATAATGACTTTTCTGGAGACTAGAAATCTACTCTGTAGGAATCAGCATGGGTTTCGAAAAAGACGGTCGTGTGAAACCCAGCTCGCGCTATTCGTCCACGAGACTCAGAGGGCCATAGACACGGGTTCACAGGTAAATGCCGTGTTACTTGACTTCCGCAAGGTGTTCGATACAGTTCCCCACAGTCGTTTAATGAACAAAGTAAGAGCATATGGACTATCAGACCAATTGTGTGATTGGATTGAAGAGTTTCTAGATAACAGAACACAGCATGTCATTCTCAATGGAGAGAAGTCTTCCGAAGTAAGAGTGATTCCAGGTGTGCCGCAGGGGAGTGTCATAGGACCGTTGCTATTCACAATATACGTAAATGACCTTGTGGATGAGATTGGAAGTTCACTGAGGCTTTTTGCAGATGATGCTGTGGTGTATCGAGAGGTTGTAACAATGGAAAATTGTACTGAAATGCAGGAGGGTCTGCAGCGAATTGACGCATGGTGCAGGGAATGGCAGTTGAATCTCAATGTAGACAAGTGTAAAGTGCTGCGAATACATAGAAAGATAGATCCCTTATCATTTAGCTACAAAATAGCAGGTCAGCAACTGGAAGCAGTTAATTCCATAAATTATCGGGGAGTACACATTAGGAGTGATTTAAAATGGAATGATCATATAAAGTTGATCGTCGGTAAAGCAGATGCCAGACTGAGATTCATTGGAAGAATCCTAAGGAAATGCAATCCGAAAACAAAGGAAGTAGGTTACAGTACGCTTGTTCGCCCACTGCTTGAATACTGCTCCACAGTGTGGGACCCGTACCAGATAGGGTTGATAGAAGAGATAGAGAAGATCCAACGGAGAGCAGCGCGCTTTGTTGCAGGATCATTTAGTAATTGCGAAAGCGTTACGGAGATGATAAACTCCAGTGGAAGACTCTGCAGGAGAGACGCTCAGTAGCTTGGTATGGGATTTTGTTAAAGTTTTGAGAACATACCTTCACCAAAGAGTCAAGCAGTATATTGCTCCCTCCTACGTATATCTCGCGAAGAGACCATGAGGATAAAATCAGAGAGATTAGAGCCCACACAGAAGCATACCAACAATCCTTCTTTCCAAGAACAATACGAGACTGGAATAAAAGGGAGAACCCATAGAGGTACTCAGGGTACCCTCCGCCACACACGGTCAGGTGGCTTGCGGAGTATGGATGTAGATGTAGATGTAGCTGTCAGTGCCATCTAGCAGGACAACCATAGTGCCATCTGGTTTCTCCCTTCAAGCTAGACGAGTTTCGTTGTTTGTAGTTTTTTCGTTTGATGCTTCTTTCGTGAGATATTTGGCATGGTCACTATCAATTGGACCACCCTGTATATGTAGTTCTGAGGTTTTGCATACAGTATATGTACTGTGATATGAACTTCAACTTTGGAATATGTTTCCAAATTTCTGTGATGCACGTGTTATCCATACCACTCCAGAACTGTCTCTGTAGCAGACCCAGGATGATGCGCTACCTTGTTGCACAATGGTCTTAGTGTGGGATGAGATGTGTAACTTACTGTCTGAAGTCCCTATGTATAAAGTATTAGAAATTTGATCATTTTTAACCACAGGGACTGAGTCACCCAAAAGCATGTATTCAGGAATTTATAACATTCCACCTAAATTTTGGAGACTGCAGGAACAAATTTCTTGTTAATGGTCATATGATAGGGCACACAGTCACAGAAATGTGTGATATATCAAAAAATTTTCTTTACAAGACTATTGATTGTGAGAAATACAGCAGAAATGAATGATGGGTTTCTAGAATAGGGGAAAGTATCAGCTGTACCAAGGCTTATTAAAAAGTTTGTGTAAATAGTTTTGGTGGAAACTTAAGTACCTAGACACATTATTACAAGCAAAGTTTTTCTAACTTCCACTTAATGTGAGTTATGGTTTTTGTCAGCACATAGATACCTATAACAAATTTTTCAGTTTTCAAATAGATTAGGGCCTGCTTAAAATGACAGTCAAAATAGTGAGTATCAGAATCATCTGTGTAGATGAAGTACCAAGTAAGATAATGATTGGAAGTGACTATGTCCCACACTTAAGTTGTGAACAGACACTGTTTACAGTAGAGAAGGAGATATTGAACTCTGTTGTTAAAACTATGATTCAAATAATGAGGCTTATCAGTTAAAATAGGAAGAGTCTCAACTAGGGCTCAAACAGAGTATAATGCACCTTTGTTCTCGAAAATGTTTGTGGATATACAGAATCAAAATTTGCAACATTGAACCAATTATTCCTCTTGTAGTTTGGTCAATATTTGTATAAGAAGGAAGGCTGGAACAATATACTAGCAGATAAATGTTACTTAACTTGCTATGACTGTCTCGTTGTCTGTGGTGTCTTCTTTGTCCCTGTATAAGCTTTCAAAAATTATTGGTCCAAGGTGTTTCAATGACAAGTCTCTGGAATATGTTTGCTTTTTAATCGTCATCTGTATTTATTTATAAGTCCTTGAAACACTTTATGCAACCATACTTGTATATCACCAACACTGTGTAATATTTTTGCACAAGACAAAGAACATAATTCCTCAGACTATCACATCAGCCATCCTCAGTAGCTACTGAAACTGCACTGGCCATCTTAACATGTCTACAGCAACTCTATAGCTTCCAGATCCTTCTAGAACAGGGTGAAATTCAAACTGTTACTAACATGACTGTGTTAATTGAAATGCTCCATTGATATAATGTACATAATGTTTTCTGGAAATGGAAATGCCGTGTGGCTAGGGCCTCCTGTCGGGTGGACCGGTCGCCTGGTGCAAGTCTTTCGAGTTGACGCCACTTCGGCAACTTGCGTGTCGATGTGGATGAAATGACGAAGATGATGACAACACAACACCCAGCCCCTGAGCAGAGAAAATCTCCAACCCAGCCAGGAATCAAACCCAGGCCATTAGGTATGACCTTCTGTCACGCTGACCACTCAGCAACCAGGGCCGGACTTCTGGAAATGATTATTTACCAGAAGACTTATGCATCTAAAGGGTCATAACAGAGATTGCAAAATTTTCACAGTATGACAAATAGCAGCTTCCTGTAATTGTACACATTTGACTTTATGGTTGATAAAAAAATTAGAAAAATTATAAATGAGAACAGAAATTTTGTTTGTATGAAAACTGAAACATAATAATATTATCTTTATTGTAAAGTAGTTCTTGGATCATATAAGTTTACAATTGTGATTACTAATTTTCATGGTTCAAAACTGATGTTGCAAAATGAATCAATATGAAAATTAAAAATATATTATTAGGAAAATAGTGTTTTGGTGATAAAATATATGCAGAAATATCTTCAGATGTGGAATATATATAAGTATGATAATTAACACATACTGTGTCTTAATTATACAGTATCAAACATTTCAGTTGTCATATGAAAGTTCTGAAGAGGTAAGATTCATTACAAGAGACACTGTCATTATGAGCCACCTCTTTCAGTAATAGAAAATATGGAAACAGACAGTGAGAATGGAGTAATGGCTGACCAAGCAGGTAATGATGCTGCCACATCAGTGTGCAGGGCTATGGTGATTGTGCCAAGTACTGTAGAGAATACAGCCTTTGAAGATTTTTCAAACTAAAGCCATCTAGTTAGTGGAAAAGTGACAGTAAAACTAAATAACATTTTCAGTTGTGGTAAAGATTCCAAAAAGAAGGCAACTACAGAATGAGAACAAGTAAGGGAAATTTAAGTACTTACACCTGTGGGCTTGTTAATAAAGAAACAGAAATGCATTGAAGGTAGAGTTCATGAGAGAGGGGTTAAACAAATGAAGTAAGTGTTAACACTGTGAACCCTCTGTTGAGGAATAAGTCTGTGGAGGGAGAAGATTTAATATATGAAGTCATATTTGAAGAGGATTTCAAATATAGACAGCACCGGAAGTGCAGCATCAGTGAATTAGGTGACTTAAGCATGCGTGAACCTGTGTGGGAGGGCATAGGGCAATGTGGCCTATCATTTTATGATTGACTACCACAAACTTGAAACAGTTTACTCATTAAAACTGTACAAGCACTTATTGTGAGATTTGAGCCAGGCCACCTTAATTTAAGATCTGTGAGAAATACTGCATTGTTAGAAAGCAGATTGGTGATTTCCATCATTGAGCACTTCTTACATTCACTTACAGAAAAGGATGATACTGTTAAACTGCCATTATCAGGGGTTTGAAAATAGTGTTATCTACACAAAAACCATCCAAAACTTTTACATACTGTGTTTTACTTTCAGTGTAGGTGACTGGAAGAAAAAAAATTAAATAAATAAAAAATTAAAAAAATAAAAAATAAATAGAAAAACAATTCCTCATTCACCCTACTTTAAGCATCAAAGTTTCAATTGGTGTAGATTTTTTGGAAAAATGTTTCTGAAAAATGGATTTTGATTGTAATGATTTGCTGTATCTACTGAGGAAAGCGATATTATAGTTCTTTTTGAAAGATGGAAAGTCAGATATTACTGATGTGTTACCAACACAAATTCAAAAGTTGAAATTGTGATTTTGTATTGCTTGAGTATAGAGATCACTCAGAGCCATGTTTATGCAACAAAGGCAGTTAGTCAGAGAGAAAATGATAAGACAGGGGATGAAATGAGAAGTAGAGATTATGCAGTCGATCAAATACTGACTGAAAAAAATCACAGAACCAAGAAGGAGTTGTGCAACATAAACGAAAATTGGTAGGTATGTTTCTACATCTGAAATATGACGTCTGTTCAAATTTCACACCATCCACATAAGAGTGGCACTATTATCACCACTATGAGGATGCAAATCAGGTTTGCTTTAAATACACACTGTAATGGTCGTGACCATTAATTACCTTTGAGACTGGACATGGTGAGTTGATGTTAGTCAAGAATGTCTTTAAGGCGTCCAAGAAACCATTATCAACACCTCACTGTCTTTGAACAAGTTCATGGAATAGGGCTACGAGATGCTGGATGTTCCGTCAGCAATGTTGCACGAAGACTTGGCAGGAATTTAGCCATTGTACATGATTGCTGACAGTGGTGGTCACGGGAATGTACAGTCACAAGAAGACCAGGCTCTGAATGACCACATGGAACTCCTGAGAGGGAAGACCACTGTGTTCAGCATATGGCTGTGGCTCATCTTGCTGTGTCTGCAGCAGAAATTTGAGCAGCAGTTGGCATCACACTGACACAATGAACTGTTACAAATTGGTTACTTGAAGAACAGCTCTGAGCTGGATGCATGTAGCGTGCATTCCATTGACCCCAAAGCACTGCCATTTGTTACATCAATGGTGTCAAGTGAGAGCTCACTGGAGGGCATGATGAAGGTATCTTGTGTTTTCTGATGAAAGCTGTTTCTGCCTCCATGCAAGTGACAGCTGTGTGTTGGTTAGAAGGTGGACAGTTGAGGGCCTGCTACCAGCCTGTCTGCATGCTAGACACATTGGAACTACACATGGAGTTATGGTCTGGGGTATGATTTAATATGACAGAAGGAGCATTCTCATGGTTGTCCTACTCAGCCTGACTGCAAATTTGTACATCAGTCTGGTGATACGACCTGTTGTGCTGCCATTCATGAACACCATTCCAGGGGGTGTTTTCCAGCTTGTTAACACTCGCCCACATACCACTGTTGTAACCCAAAATGCTCTAGATGGTATCCACATGTTGTCTTGACCTGCTCAATCACCAGGTTTTTCTCCAGTCGTGTCCATATGGGACATCATGGGATGACAACTCCAGTGTCATCCACAAACAGCATTACCCATTACTGTATTGACTGACCAAGCGCAAGAGACTTGGAGCTCCATGACACAAACGGACATCAAGCACCTGTACAACACAATGTATGCTTGCATTGAACATTCTGTCAGTTTCACTGGTTATTAATGTATGAGCATTACACATTTGCAATGGATTATCTTGCACTTGCATTGATCTTGCATCACTAGTAACTTAAATATATTACCTACACAAATGTACTCCCAAAATTTCATTACTCTACATTAATTACTTTTTGGTGTTGCAATTTCTTTTCTGTCTGTGTAATTCTGATGAACAGAAACAGGATGTGTTATGAAATTGCAACTCATAAAGGATGTATTTTCATAAGTTAACTCAAGCTGGGAGAGTCACTGGTTATCTTTGAACAAAACCTTGATAATATGTGGCATGAGGCAACTAGTTTTGCTCCATGTGAACTGATGTTTGGACAAAAGCCCATGAATATCATTGCAGATAAGACAGGTTTGTCCATGCTGCAAACATTAAAGGCAACTAGTTTTTATTGAATTTAGTTGATGAAAGGAGAAAATATAAAAATGCAGTAAATGAAGCAGGCAAAAATGAATAATGAGATCGAAAAGAAGTGCAAAACTGCTAAGCAGGGATGGCTAGAGGACAAATGTAAGGATGTAGAGGCTTATCTCACTAGGGGTAAGATAGATACTGCCTACAGGAAAATTAAAGAGACCTTTGGAGAAAAGAGAACCACTTGTATGAATATCAAGAGCTCAGATGGAAACCCAGTTCTAAGCAAATAAGGGAAAGCAGAAAGGTGGAAGTAGTATATAGAGGGTCTATACAAGGGCAATGTACTTGAGGACAATATTATGGAAATGGAAGAGGATGTAGATGAAGATGAAATGGGAGATATGATACTGCGTGAAGAGTTTGACAGCGCACTGAAAGACCTGAGTTGAAACAAGGCCCCGGGAGTAGACAACATTCCATTAGAACTACTGACGGCGTTGGGAGAGCCAGTCATGACAAAACTCTACCATCTGGTGAGCAAGATGTATGAGACAGGCAAAATACCCTCAGACTTCAAGAAGAATATAATAATTCCAATCCCAAAGAAAGCAGGTGTTGACAAATGTGAAATTTACCAAACTATCAGTTTAATAAGTCACAGCTGCAAAATACTAATGCGAATTCTTTACAGATGAATGGAACAACTGGTAAAAGTCGACCTCGGGGAAGATCAGTTTGGATTCCGTAGAAATGTTGGAACACGTGAAGCAATACTGTCCTTACGCCATATCTTAGAAGAAAGATTAAGGAAAGGCAAACCTACGTTTCTAGCATTTGTAGACTTAGAGAAAGCTTTTGACAATGTTGATTGGAATACTCTCTTTCAAATTGTGAAGGTGGCAGGGGTAAAATACAGGGAGCGAAAGGCTATTTACAATTTGTACAGAAACCAGATGGCAGTTATAAGAGTCGAGGGGCATGAAAGGGAAGCAGTGGTTGGGAAGGGAGTGAGACAGGGTTGGAGCCTCTCCCCAATGTTATTCAATCTGTATATTGAGCAAGCAGTAAAGGAAAAGAAAGAAAAATTCGGAGTAGGTTTTAAAATCCATGGAGAAGAAATAAAAACTTTGAGGTTTGCCGATGACATTGTAATTCTGTCAGAGACAGCAAAGGACTTGGAAGAGCAGTTGAACGGAATGGACAGTGTCTTGAAAGGAGGATATAAGATGAACATCAACAAAAGCAAAACGAGGATCATGGAATGTAGTCGAATTAAGTCGGGTGATGCTGAAGGAATTAGATTAGGAAATGAGACACTTAAAGTAGTAAAGGAGTTTTGCTATTTGGGGAGCAAAATAACTGATGATGGTCGAAGTAGAGAGGATATAAAATGTAGACTGGCAATGGCAAGGAAAGTGTTTCTGAAGAAGAGAAATTTGTTAACATCGAGTATAGATTTAAGTGTCAGGAAGTCGTTTCTGAAAGTATGTTTATGGAGTATAGCCATTTTTGGAAGTGAAACATGGACGATAAATAGTTTGGACAAGAAGAGAATAGAAGCTTTTGAAATGTGGTGCTGCAGAAGAATGCTGAAGATTAGATGGGTAGATCACGTAACTAATGAGGAGGTATTGAATAGAATAGTGGAGAAGAGGAGTTTGTGGCACAACTTGACATGAAGAAGGGACCGGTTGGTAGGGCATGTTCTGAGGCTTCAAGGGATCACAAATTTAGCATTGGAGGGCAGCATGGAGGGTAATAATCGTAGAGGGAGACCAAGAGATGAATACACTAAGCAGATTCAGAAGGATGTAGGTTGCAGTAGTTACTGGGAGATGAAGAAGCTTGCACAGGATAGAGTAGCATGCAGAGCTGCATCAAACCTGTCTCAGGACTGAAGACCACAACAACAACAACAGTTTTGCTTCATGTGAATTGATGTTTGGACAAAAGCCCATGAATATCATTGCAGATAAGACAGGTTCATCCATGCTGCAAACATTAACTGGTACAAATCACACGTGAAGCACCAGACAGGATGCAAAGAAAGTGGCAGGATGGAAGAAAAGAAATATGACAGGAAACTAAAAGCAGTAACATCAGAATTGAATTATTTGGTCTTTCTAAAAACTAAGAAGGGATAACAAAGGATCATAGTATAAATTAAAAAGTTTGTTGGCGTGTGTCTACAGTATATTTCATTGAGAGCTTGCTATATGGTAATAGATGCAGGCTGCTCTGTGCTCAACCATTCAGGTTGAAGCTGCTATAGGTCACAGCCCTGCAAGCCACATTGAGAAGATAGAAACTGGCTACAGTGACAGTTAGGGATTGTCTACACCTAAAGAATCATTCATGTTGCAATACTTAATATATCTTTTGTGTAAAGCCTTGATCATTCAAGTAAGGGTACTAATTTTTATTCTGTATTTGGAAATTAGTCAAACTCAGTAAACACATGAAGGCTAGTGTCAGTTTTAAGGTATTTATGTCAGAATAAACAAAATACTGCGCAGCCAAGAGTGCCAGGACATGATTTTATACATGGAGGATATTTTTGCTCAAACAAGCTCATATTCTAAAACTAATTATAAGGTGCCAGACAGAGAGAGCTTTACTAATGGGGAAAAGTTCATAAAAAACCGCATTATACACTTACATGGACGAAAACCTTGATTTGCATTTTGGGCAAGTAGAAAATGCTGTTTAAATGTATGATGAAAAAACTTTGTTTGCCCAAGGGAATTAATCATTAATGTGATAGGATTAAAAGAGTTATTTCCAATAATTTTACACATAATATGCCTGTTGAAGCACATGAGCATTTTTCTAAACATAACATTAAAAAAAAAAAAAAAAAAAAAAAGAAAAGAAAAGAGGAAAGTTACATATTTGGTTCTTGCTATCAGTTCTATTTGCTTCAGATTCAGGGAGGGAAATAATAACTAGGCTGTAAGAAGGTATGTAACTAAATGGAAAAACTAACTTTGTAAGGAAAGGATGGTAACTGGAATAAAACTAACAATGTTTAGGTTAATTAATCAGGAGTGCCCCACATCACTTTCTAACCCAGTAACAGGTTTTTAATCCCCTAACTTTTAATTTGCTTTTTTCCTTTGAACTATCTAAGGTTTTTACCATACACGGCAAAGGCTGTTCACTCATCAAACATGATGAAGAAAATTTAAGTAGTAATAGTCAGTTTACTTAAAGAAGCTAATTTGAGAGCCAGATTGATACAGCTTCATTCAAAACCTATAAAACACAAGTCCATCATTAAAAGTGTATAATTGTGAAGAGAGATGAGACATTTGAAAAACTGCTGCCATTTTTGAGAAAACATAGAAATATTTTATTATGTTATTATTATTATTATTATTATTATTGATTTTAGCAGGAGTTGAATATCATGGAAATGCAATTTATGTGAAAAGCCTAGAGATGAAGAAAAAACAATAGTCAACTCACTGGTGTTACAAGGAGGGTAAATGGAAAAGAGAATTGCTGTTCTGAAAATGACCAGCTTGCCAATGCTGCTGTGTGAGTGTGGTATTAGCACCTTCATTAATTTGTGTATGCCTACATGTATAAAACGTGATGTACATTTCTCCAAGGACAAAGAAAAAATGTCTGCAATTCACCATATGGCATATGGTGGAGGGACCATTTACCACTTCTAGTCATTTCCTTCCCTATTCCACTCACAAATGGGGCAAGGGAAAAATTACTATCTATGTGCTTCTGTAGAAGCCCTAATTTCTCTTATCTTGTCTTTGCTGTCCTTACACAAAATGGACATTGGTGTCAGTTGAATCATTTTGCAGTCAGCTGCAAATGCCCTGTTCTTTAACTGTTCTCAATAATATTTTGCAAAACCTAGTGTTAACAAATTGAGCAGCATGCTTCTGAATTGCTTTGATATTTCCCATTAACCTGACCTTGTGAGGATTTAAACACTCAAGCAAAGGGGTCGTGCAAGTGTTTTATACGCGGTCAACATGCACGTACTTTTTGATGTAGTTCCCTTTTAGATATGTGCACTTTGTCCACCATTTTTCCAGTGAACAGATTCATTGTGTTGTTAAAATATGGTTTTCTCTTTTGCATACAAGGTCTCTTAGTTGCTGTTTCACCTGAATAAGAGTTCCTTTTTCATTGCAGGAAAAAAAGCTGTAACCTTCATAAGAGGTGATATGAGTTTCACTTTTTGTAGTGCAGGGCTACTGGCTTCCACACATTGCTTTAATTGCTGTTTTTTGATGAATTGGTAGACCTCTGAATCATCCACAGTGACAAATTACAGCAAATAATCATTCAGATTATGTTTTAAATTGATCAAAACTTATTTGGTTTTTGGAGGCTAACAAAAAATAAGGGACCAGTCTTGCTGAAAACTTTCTGTTGTCATGAGATAAAATTTCACTTTTTTCCTTCTGATACATGTATATGATGTCTGCTATTTCACACACTCATCATCCAATGTCATAGTTTAATATTCTTGTGTTCATCTGCAATTTCAGTTTTGCAATGTTCTTCACATGACTTATCTTCAAGAGAAGTACGTTAATGTTTGAATTCAGCTGTCCATTGTCTTATCTGCTGTGAATGAATGACCAAGTCCCAAAATCGCTTACTGTTGTTGGATGAGATTTTTATTACAAAGCAAAAGAAATTCCAGCTACGAATATATGAGCACATTATGCTTCAACTAAATAATTTCTTTTTAGATTGCTTAATGATTATTTATACAATAATATTGTAGCTTTTGTCAGTGAATATGCACCTTTTCTACTAGAAAAAATAATAACTGATGGGATGGTATTTGTACAAGTTAAACATGAAAACCATGAGACAACATTAGTGGAAGATAAATGTTAAATTAATGACTTAACTCATTGTGATAAGATGCAACCAGAGATCACGTTGATGTCTTTGATGGAGGAACACTAGTGTTGCTACTGCTTCCATTAAAATATAAGCATCCCAGTGAATTTCTCAGTAGTCTTTCAACATCACAAGCAAGCAACGGTACACCACTAACATTGTAGCCGCTGTCCCAGATAGAGCTGTTGTTACACAATTTTATATTTGTGACTGGTGTGTGTGCGTGTGTGTGTGTGTGTGTGTGTGTGTGTGTGTGTGTGTGTGTCTAATAAATATATATATACGGTGTCCTTTCAGACATGTCTGAAAGAAGAGGTGATTTATATCCTGCAGCCACTATGAATCAAGACGCAAAGGAATTAATGACCTTAGATGCCAGTGGACATTCATTTAAATCAGTGGGGAAAGTTGAAAATTTGTGCCAGACTGGTATTTGAACCTGAGTCTTCCGCTTATTAGGCAGATGTGCTGATGACTGCGCCATCCAGACACAGTGGCCATTGCAACTGCACAGACTACCCTAGCATGCCTCCTGTCAGAGCCAAATTCTCAACTTATCCACACACTACTGATGTAGTGCCCCTTGTCCATTATCCTCTTCACTCATGGCATTTCGCCAATTCCCATAAGAGTTCGAGTGTGGTGTGCATTTGCACTAAAGCTATCAGTGGCCATCCTCACCCTAATTATGTATGTGGTGTTTGTTCTTTCAGACATTAAGATGAGAATGGCCAGTAACCACTTCAATGTGGATGCACATCATGCTTGAACTCTTATGGGACACAGTAAAATGACACAAGTAATGAGGTTATGGTCAAGGGGCACTACATCAGTAGTGTGTGGGTAAGTTGAGAATTTGGGTCTGATAGGAGTGCAGTTCCAATGCCCACTGTGCCTGGATGGTGCAATGATGAGCACATCTGCCTAGTAAGTAGGAGACCTGGTTTCAAATTCCGATTCGGCACAAATTTTCAAATTTCCCCATTGATTTAAATCTATTCCCACTGACAGCTACTGTCATTAATTCATTTCTTTCAAAATTTAGATGTTTCATGAAACATAACTTTAATTCATTCATAAGGCTGTGCTCAACAATCACGGATTTTTCCAGACCTCAAATTTTATTTTAAAGTTGGTGTTCTTCACAAAATTTGGAAACTATTCAGATAGGCTGACCCGTACAGTTATATCTACATTAACTAGGAAGTAATAAATTCCAGTGATGTTGAGCCAAAGACTTCCTTTAACTATGTGCTGAAGTCTTATGCATTTTCTGTCTGGGACTCCATCTACTTTACTAAATATATTGTGGATCATCTCATTTCATTTCTTGGAAAGCACTAACTTGGTATCTTCTTCCACATGGCTTACAGAACATAAACTACTGACCTTTTATATTGGAATTAAGTGCTCCATGTCAAAACAGTTTTAGCTCAGTGTTGAAACTGCTTTCTTCTGAGTTGTTCAATGGAAGCCTTGTGTACTAAGACATTTGTTGGTGAATGTGAACTTGTGGTATATGGGAAGATCAAGCCACCTGTCAAATTAATGTGCAGCCAGAATATCTCAAAATGACAATTTTTCCTTTTTCCCCATCTCAACAGTATGTTGGGGGGATCAGGAATCTTCTGAAGATCTGAAACACCAGATAGTGGAGAGCTCTTGCCTGTTCCATCAGTCATTTCATAAAATTTTCCACTGTGCTATAGTTAGGTGGTCATAAAAGTCTGACTAAACAACTTTATATTCACAGAAAGCAATTACTCTGGTGATAGACAAGTGTAACTTACACAGGGACTGATGTCCAAATCATGACACTACTCAATAGGAAGAAAATCTCTGACATTACTGAAAACTGATACTGATGATGTCATGAAGAATTTTATCAGCTCAGTCTCCTAGACCTCCTAGAATGTAAAATTGTCCTGTTACACTTGGATAAACACCCTCTTGTTCTACACAACAACCTACTGTTACTCAGCCATCAAATACTTAAGAATGTACACATTTTAATGAGGTCTGGCTCAAATTATGATTTCTAGACTCAAAGAGTGAAGGTATCAATACTAAGTTACTGCATCCAACTGTGACTGTTACCTCTCTGAGACAAAAACTTTACTCTTTGGTTATTTGAGTGAAATGTTAAACAGAAGCATATAAATGGCATTGTAACAAATGATCTATGCCATCTAGTACAGGTGAAGGTATATTTATGGGTTGTTGTTTACTTTCATTGTGGGTTCACTCCAGATGATGTGAACTGAATTTATGTGTCAGTACGAGAAGCCTTTCTAAAATTGTGTTTCAAAGAACAAACATCTGATACTAGTAAAGAAAACATTAATTAACTGCTTCATAAATGGAGATTCAATGAATGTTTCCCAGTTTTAAAAAGTGTATTTTTGATAGTCGTTGTATCGAGATAAATATTGTTCTTAAGTTCAGTCATATTTTCCACAACTGCAGTATTTATCTACAATCATTGAAAAGTAGGAAAAACTTCTGGAACTGAATATTAGTTTACATTTTGTATCTGGAATATAGAGAGATAATGTCAGATTGTACTATGATGGTAGAGTGAAAGGCAAGAGTATGTGTCAATGTCTGGGTTCAAAGAACAGTTTTAAACTTAGGAGGTAGCACCAGAAGTGTTGTTGGGTATGTACTGCTTTTGCACTCTGTATTTGGTTCTCTACTGCTTCTAGTAATTTAGCCGTGCACTAATGGACAATGTTTTCTGTTGATAGTAACATTTTTGTATACACTCTTAAGACAAAAGAAAAAAAAAAAGAAAAACCACACACATCACAGAGGAATTATCCAAATGGGACGAAAATCAGTAGATGTGATGTACAAGTACAGACAAATAAATGATTACAATTTCAGAAAAAAATGGATGATTTATTCAAGAGGGAGAGTGACACAAATTGAACAAGTGAGTAGTGTTTGGCATTGATAGAATTGTTCGTATCCTCCTGAGGGATGTAACGTCAAATTATGTCCAACTGAGACAATAGATCATCAAAATCCTGAGGTGACTGGAGGCCCCCACCCATAATGCCCGGCACATTCTCAGTTGGGGAGAGATATGGTGACATTGCTGGCCAAGGTAGGGTTTGCCAAGAACAAAGACAGGCAGTAGAAACTTGTCCCATGTGCAGGTGGGCTTTACCTTGCTCAAATGTAAGCACAGGGTGGCTTATCATGAAGGGATACAAAACAGGTCATAGAATATTGTCAACATACTGCTGTGCTGCAAGGGTGCTGCAGATGAGAACCAAAGGGGTCCTGCTGTGAGATGAAAGGGCACTCCAGTCCATAACTTCTGACTGTCAGGCCGTATGGTGGACAAAAATCAGATTAATGTCCCACCACTTTCTGGGGCATTTCCAGACACTTCTTTGCTGGTCATTAAGGCACAGTTTGAAATAGGACTCATCACTGAAGACAGTTCTACTCCAGTTAATGATATTCTAGGCCAAATGTGCCTGACACCACTGCAAATGGGATTGTTGCTGTACAGAGGTCAACGGTAGTTGGTGCAAGGGCACCATGAGCTTAACTTCCTTTCTGTGAACCACCTATTAATAAATGTCCTTGTGCTCACTGAAGCCCCAGTTGCGTGTCAGACCAATGATAATGATGAATCCAGTGTTCGGAGTGCCTCTCTGATGATTGCTTGGTCCTCACGTTCTGTTGTCTCTCTAGGTCAATCTCTTTCTTCTTGATGCTGCGTTCAGCCATAGTTCACCCATTCCTGCCAACATTGTTAAATAGTGGCTCCTATTCAACTGTCAGGTGAGTCACAGATTATTCCAAGCAGCATCTTCGAGCCCATCTACATGTCCTCCCTCAAATGCTGACATCTGCGTATATTATTCACGTGCCTGTCTGCAAGGCATAGTTACTGTTCAGCTGAGTTCATGGGATGAAATTCACAAAGGACTTATGCCCTGGTATTGACATGTTCCCTGTTTCCTGTCCTTGCCAGCTGAGTTGGGGAATTGTGCTGCAGTGTCACATATTCATCCATCGGCTGCCAAAGTTTCCAGTTTTGCATTTTTCATCAGTACCTCTATGGATATCAGTCTGTGGTCCATTTGCATAGCTCCTTTGTGGTGCACCATTTATATTGTTTTAGAGTGTATAAGATGATATCACCTAATCTAGAATCTAATGTTAACAAATAATCCCAGGAATTCAGGTGTAACAATCAACTCATAACTGAATGATTTGCTTCAAATTTTTTGGTGTTCCTACAGAGAGCAAGCTCTGCTGGGAGAACAGTGACCTTCACACTGTTAAGAAATATTTGTGTTTAGCAGTATTTCTCTAGATTAAATTTTCATAGTAGTAGCACCATATTTTAAAAGCCTACCAGTTTTTATCTTGCTTTCATTCCTTAATCCATTGCTGAATATGGAATCTTCTTAATCAGTTCACCAACATTGAACATAATAGTAATAGTAATAATAATAATAATAATAATAATAATAACAATAACAATAATAATAATAATGAGTATAATATTTAAATAATACAGTATTTACTATGCAGAAAAATATATTAGTTATCATGTATGGATTGTCTTCAAGAACCTTCATTTACTATCCTTTACACTTACCCAACATGAGGTTAATTCACAATTTGTCAGTCATGTGCTTTGTAGTTAACAATCCTGTTCACTATGCAGCCAAAGAACTGTATTACAATTATAATATAAGAAGGAATGATGACCTCCACTCTAATTTTTTTTTAAATATTTGTGTAGTGCAAAAAGTAAAAATGTGTTGGTAGCAGCGTATTTACTTTCTTTGAAATGAGGCAAGGATTTTAAGATGTAGTTTGTTAGTAACGTTTGTTTCATTTAACCCTGTAACACAAGTATTTTTTTTTTCGAATAATGTCAAAAATGTTTTTTTATTAATGAAAAACATTCTATCATGAATCAAATTAGATACAGGCTTATAAATGTAGCTTTTAAAACTCAAAGTAATGAGTTACAAAGCTTTGAAGATCACCAATAATAAAATCCCGAGTATACTCATGCACTGTACTTTGATGGAAATATCCTGAAACTGGAAGTCTTTTTTAGTTTCTGTGTAGCTATGAAGTCCAACTATGTATTTCACAACAGTTTCCTGTGAACATAAATCTTGCAGGAGTTGGCTGAAACATAGTGGATGTATTAATTGTGTAACACTGCTGAACATTTGTCACTCAGCTGACAAACTGTCATCATTTTTAGTCTCTAATAAACCAACTGCGACGGATTTTTTATGTGCGTTCGTGCGACGCCCCAATTGTGACGGATTATACGTTGCTGCTGCAATGCAATTTCTTTTATAATTTTTGTTCACCTACCTCTTTACAGTAGTAGATCTTCACACGTAAACTCCTGATTGCAGCTACTTACGAGATCACAGAAAAGCAGTGTTGAGGAAACTAACCTCATAGCTACATGCCGGAGGCCGCTATAAGTAAAATTTGCTGAAAATTGTCTATGTACTTTAAAGAAATGGTTCGGAAAGGGGATGTCACTCGTACTTTAAACATAAGTTCAAATTTAAACCTTCAATAGATCTTTATTGCCATTAAGCAAGATCAACAGCCCACATTTACGAAAATTACTAATGTTTTTGCTCACAGTTATCACCATACCTGAAACAGCCAGAACTTTTACCTTCCCAAATTCCGAAACCAATTACTTGTAACACAGTCAATGATTGGCCAATTACTTCTGCATACGATATTCAGTGGTTGTCTTTAGTTAAAGTTTATGCTTGCCATAAAATACTCAGTAAGAATATACTCAGTACCGCCACGCTATATAATTCAAAGTTCACTCGCGATTTTCGGTACGAATTATGACAACAGTCTAAAGTTTTCATAAACAGTTTCTGGTTACTACCAGATACCATTAACACTGGACCGCAATGCGGAAGTCATCCCGAGACTTCATCTTACACATAATGCAAAAAGTCACATCCAGTATAACCGCCTCCAATCAAAGCTAGCTTGCGACTCTCTCTCACTCTCCCTCACTCAAAACTATATCTCCTTGCTAGGTGGCCAACCGTCTCACTTCTCATTGGCTGTCAGCACTTACGACCAATGAGAACTCACTTCTAGGACGCGGCTCGCGCCAAAATCTAGCAAGCACCAACCACTTCTCTAGGCTCATTGATGTCATCTAATTAAGTAACACAAAACTCGCTAATTAAATAAACAAAACAAAATGAACTATAAGCTTTACTCTACATCTGGAAATTTATTATGTAGTCACGAATGTTCTGGCTGTCTTATACGTAAGCATACATACTTGGACATCCGACATTCACTAGTAGGGGAACCACTAGTGGATTCGTTCCCATGTTACAGAGTTGGAACACTTGCCAGTTCCTGTAGAGAATTGCATGAATGATTTTTAATAATGCCGAATGTCCCACATACTCTCACACATGCATTCTCATTCACATGCACTCTAACACACAATACACATATTTACTTAGAACTCTTGAAATTATTATTATAGAAAAGTTACAGAGGTTTTCTGAAACTAAAAACTTTCCAAATTTATATATGAACACTGAAAGTGTTATCAGATCATCGTACATAGTCACTGAAGGTGAACCATTACATCACTGTATTTATTTAAATTCTTGACTGTTGGAAAATTACGTTTTTTTATGGAATTTTACTAACTTCCAAAATACAACTATTTTTGATCTCAGACTTTGACATATTGTTTGTTTTCACAACAGAAGGTTGTACATCAAATATGACGTTCCTGAGATTATTCCTTTATTAGTTATTAATATTTTTAGTTTCATATAATGTAAGTGGCCTAGTGGCCTGCCAGCACTACTCAACTGCTTTCACATGCGCAGCTGCAACAGATGGTCCTGACGTCAGTCTGCAGGACACAACTCATCCATTACTGACCGTATAATACTTTACCGGCTTACATTGCAGCCCACATACATTCTGAAGTAAAGCTTTTAATAGACAAATGGATGATTGCTCACTAATTGCGACGCCACACAACATCACGTTCATCTTCACTATCTGAGCTCCTAAATTCAATGTCAAAATTCAGGATTGCTATAGTGATCCGTTTTTTGAAAGCATTTCCTGAACAAAAATACAGAAGGGAAACTGAGAGCATGTGTTGTATTGTCGAGTATAAAAAGCTACACACAGTAAAGATGATACCTAGTGACAACCATCTGAAGCACAACATGACAGCCAGGCTACAAATGTAGAGCCAGATGCTCCCTAACAGTCAAACACTTAACTACCAGTGCTGAAACGTATATAAGAAGGGTTTGTAACAATACCAGAGAAGGAAGGTTGCTACTCACCATATAGTGGAGATGCTGAATCACGATAGGCACAACAAAAAGATTCACACAATTATAGCTTTCGGCCATTAAGGGCTTTGTCAGCAGTATACACACATACATACACGCACACACACTTACGCAAATGCAACTTGCACACACATCTGCAGTCTCAGAGAACTGAAACCACACTGCAAGCAGCAGCACCGGTGCATGAGGGGAGTGGCAACTGGATGGGGGTAAGGAGGAGGCTGGGGGGGGGGGGATAGTATGGTGGGAATGGCAGATAGTGAAGTGTTGCAGTTTAGACGGAGGGCAGGAGAAAAGGTGTGGAGCGGAGAGGGGGTAAATAGTACAAAGGAGAGAAATAAAAAGAAATTAAAAGACTGGGTGTGGCGGTGAAATGATGGCTGTGTAGTGCTGGAATGGGAACAGGGAGGGGGCTGGATGGGTGAGGACAGTGACTTATGAAGGTTGAGGCCAAGAGTGGTACGTGAATGTAGGAGGTATTGCAGGGAAAGTTCCCACCTGCGCAATTCAGAAAAGCTGGTGTTGGTGGGAAGGACTCATATGGCACAAGCTGTGAAGCAGTCATTGAGATGAGGGATATCATGTTCAGCAGCGTGTTCAGCAGCAGGGTCGTCTACTTGTTTTTTGGCCACAGTTTATCAGTGGCCATTCATGTGGACAGACAGCTTGTTGGTTGTCATGCCTACATAGAATGCAGCACAGTGGTTGCAGCTTCGCTTGTAAATCACATGACTGGTTTCACAGGTAGCCCTGCCTTTGATGGGATAGGTGATGTTGGTGACCAGACTGGAGTAGGTGGTGGTAGGAGGATGTATGGGACAGGTCTTGCATCTAGGTCTATTACAGGGATATAAGTCATGAGGTAAGGGATTGGGAGCAGGGGTTGTGTAAGGATGGACGAATATATTGTGTAGGTTTGGTGGACGGTGGAACACTATGGTAGGAGGGGTGAGAAGGACAGTGGGCAGGACAACTCTCATTTCAGGACACAATGAGAGGTAATTGAAACCTTGGCGGAGAATGTAATTCAGTTGCTCCAGTCCCGGATGGCACTGAGTTAGGAGGGGAATGCTCCTCTGTGGCCGGACTGTGGGACTTTGGGAGGTGGTGGGAGACTTGAAAGATAAGGCACGGGAAATTTGTTTTTGTACAAGGATGGGAGGATAATGGTCAGTGAAGGCTTCAGTGAGACCCTCGGTATATTTTGAGAGGGACTGCCCATCACTGCAGATGCAACAACCACGGGTGACTAGGCTGTACGGAAGGGACTTCTTGGTATGAAATGGGTGGCAGCTGTCGAATTGGAGCTATTGCTGGTGGTTAGTAGATTTGATATTGGTGGAGGTACTGATGTAGCCATCTCTGAGGTGGAGGTCAACATCTAGGAAGGTGGCTTGTTGGGTTGAGTAGGACCAGGTGAAGCAAATGGTGGAGACGTTGTTGAGGTTCTGGAGGAATGTGAATAAGGTGTCCTCACCTTCACCAGGTGAGGAGTTTAGTATTCTGGGTTTTTAGGAAGGATTCCTGTAGACAGCCCAGATCCCTCAGCCAGATCCCAGTCCCACATACTGTTCCTGCGTTGTTGCTTGGCGCATGAAATCCCCCCTAATGGCCTTACCATCAAATTACCCATCTCTGGTTGCCACCCCTCCTTTCACAATGACCTCCACCAGTTCAGATTCCACCAATCCTTAGCCCTCACCAACATAGTCCTGCAAAGCCATATCAACCAATCCCAATCCTCCTTGCAGTACCTTCTCTCCATCTGCAAAATTCTCCTGGTATGTAATCCCAAATTCCTGGAACCCATAAAAGTTTTCATTTGCTTTACATACTAGTGAGACCACATGATTCTTCTGTTCCACATTCCCACACACACAGTTAGTGTGAAGATTTGTAGAAAGATCATTATGGCAGTCATATCTCATTCATTGTATAGTCAAAAACTTACACAATGTTATGTTTCATGATTTCTGCCAACTGTATGTTTTTCACCATTAAGAGATGACTGCAAGGCTTTACATCAGGTTGACTTTTGTCTGAATTCAACTGGCTTCTACTGTACATTTTATCAGATGATATTTCCTCATAGATACTATTGTCACCATCAAAAAGCGTGGGATTGCATGTAACAATATCCACCAAATCATTAATACATTAGTCTGAATGGTAATGGCCCTATCACACTTCCCTCGGCCACACCTGATATTACTTGTTTGTCTGTGGATAACTCTCCATCCAGAACAACATACTGCATTCTGTCCATCAAAAAATTTCAGTCCATCACATATCTGGCTATATATGTCATACAAACATTTTCGGCAGACAGTACTGGTACTGTATGGATGACTTTACAAAGACTGTAAACACAAAGTCCAGTTTGTTGCATCTACCCATTCCTTTTAAGATATTGCCCAAGGAGTGTGAGTTGTGTTACTTAAAATTCTTAATTTTGGAACCTATGCTGGTTTGCCATGGAGAAGGCGATTTTGTTGTAGTTAATCATTATGGATGAACTCTGCATATCTCAGGTAATTCTGTAGATCAGTTCTGTTGTTGTTGTTTTTTTTTTTTTTTTTTTTTTTTTTTTTTTTTTTTTTTTTTTTACAGGGGTGTGGCCTGTGCTCTGTACTAATCAATGGGAACCATCTGCACTCTAGGGATCTCTAGTACATTATGGGTAGGAGTGAAGTTAATTCAGTTGCAAATGGTGTACAAAATCTGGCAGGGATTGCAATGGACTCTAGTGCCTTGCTGCATTATTTCAACTGCTTGTAAATATCACTAGCATTTATTGCCATATAACTTTTTTACAGTGGTACAGGAATTGAAGAGTAGCAATATTCCTCAGATTTTTCTATGTTACACAGAGATAAAATTTATCATTTGCTGCCTGATTCAGTCCCTGTGTCTGGGCACAAATTTTGAGCCAGTTACAGCATTTATTAATGTCAAATATTTATCAGGGTTCTGGAAGGTGTGCTATGATAGGATTTTGTTAAGGTACTTACTGAAGGCTTCACATATTGCTCTTTTCATGCTTAAATGTATTTCAATTACTCTCTGCATACCTGTTGTTTTGTGCTTCACTTCATGCCATTGTATAACAGACCCTGTTTCCTAACCTTCCACTGGTTGTGAAGTACCTGTCACTTGAGCAGTCAGCTATTGCACAAAATAAAACACATTATTTTACTTAAATAATTGCTCTTGTTTTAGATGAAATGTATTAAACAACATACAGTAACCATTTTGTGTTCAAAATACAGGGCAACCCAAAAGTACATTAACATTTGAAAATTCAATACTTCATTGTATAATGTAGGTAGATAGGTGAAAATTGACACACCTGCTTGAAATGACATGGAAGTTTATCAAAACCAGAAAGTGCACAAAATGACCAACAGATGGTGCTTCATGTGATAAAAAAGCAATAATTAGTGTAACAATTGATTTTTATCAAAGACGGTGTGCTTTATAACAAATGCTCAACATGTTGGCCATCATTCATCAACAATACCTGTAGTTGAGGGACAGTGTTGTGAACAGCACTGTACTGTATGTCAGTAGGTATGGTGAGAGAAGCCATCAGATGTCTTTTAACATCCCTGAGGAGGTCGGACGATCGCAGTAGATTTGCAACTTCAGGTAACCCCACAATCAATAATCGCACGGATTGAGGTTTGTTGACCTGGGAGGCCAAGCATGTCAGATGTGGTGTCTCAGCATGCCATCCTCACTGAACGATGTGCACAAGAGATCTTTCACCTATGTAGCAATATGGGGTGAGGCAACATCCTGTGTAAAAGCTGTACCTTCCAGCAGGTGTTTATCAACTAGGCTAGAGATGATCTGACTCTCTCATTCACTACAGCTCATTTTATACATGACTCACGTGTGATGTCACTGATGTGTTGCTGTCCTGTGTGATCTGCTGGCCAGTTTTTGCACTTGATTTTGGTTTCAGTGAAACCTAATGGCATTCCTGAGATGTGTGTGAAATTTTGCCTCTCTCTCTACATTGCCCCATGAATTCATGCAATTTCTAATGTGAACAGACTTATGGGTCACCCTGTAGAATATATGTGGGTGCAGGCTTTCTCGGCGAATATGTTTATGATATAAAAACACAAACAAGAAAAATTTTAAAATGAGAAACATTTATTATTCTTTGTATTGCAACTGAATCTAATTATTTATAATTATAAATTGTTTTTATTGATAGTTATTGCAAACAATTTTCTTTGAAGAGTGAGTTTCACATTGAAAGTGAGCACACATACTACATGGTGAAGATTTGATGAAGCTAAAGTCAAAATTGTGGATATTGGAGATCTAGAAATGTTTGAGGTCCATTGGTAGGCAGATAGTCTTACAACCCATGTTTCCTTCATTAGTTTGAGGGAAACATTTTCAAAATAACTCTACATAAGATGGGTCTTTCATTTCCTTTCAACATTACAGACATCACGTGGGTATTCACTCCAACTTTATTTATTGATTTATAAGGATAAAAAAAAAAAAAAAAAGAATCGGTAAAATCTGCCTTCTTGGTTGTTCTGTATATACTTTATGTAGTGCATAACTTGTCCAGCATATCCACTCCACCTTTGGTTGTATTATAATCCGAAATAATATCTGGTTTTCCACTCTCTGGTTTTATTCCTCCACTACTATGCATCATAGACATCAAAACAACTACATATTGAAGCACTTAGAGTGCTTGTCTTATTTGGTAAATACTCTGGAGGAATATTGCCTTCTTTTCTTCTCACAGCTTCTAGAAGTGTAATACTTTTTTATGTGAGGTATGTGGCTATGAGCGTAGAGGTATACCTATTATTGATGGTTAAATTTCTGTTTGCACTGACTCTGCCCTCAACAAGACCCCTTACAACTTACCCTGTTGTGTTTGAGTCAGAGTGTAGACCTATTGGCTGTTTACTGATATATTCCTCCAAATTTTCACAATAAACTGTCTTTGCATCTGTCATTGCATACAGTTTTATGCCATTTTGGCAGGTTTTGATTGCATGTATTGAATCCATGAACAGTGTCCACGAAATGGATGCAACATTTCATCACCAGTGACAAGTTCACTCGTCCTGTAAGGTTTTCTTATATTTTTAACAAAGCTGTGAAAAATACAGGCATCAAAAGTTTTGCATCACTTTGGTTCCGAGAGGTCCAGAACCTGTACAGAAAATTGGAATAGAGATCAACATAAACATCATTTCTGCCCTTTTTATTGCTCATGAAAACCACACATTGCATGTTGTACCACCATACAGCAAGACCTTCGGAGGTGGTGGTCCAGATTGCTGTACACACCAGTACCTCTAATACCCAGTAGCATGTCCTCTTGCATTGATGCATGCGTGTATTCGGTTGTGGCATACTATCCACAAGTTCATCAAGGCACTGTTGCTCCAGATTGCCCCACTCCTCAATGGTGATTTGGCATAGATCTCTTAGAATAGTTGGTGGGTCACATTGTCCACAAACAGCCCTTTTTAATCTATCCCAGGCATGTTTGATAGGGTTCATGTCTGGAGAACTTGCTGCCCACTCTAGTTGAGCGATGTTGTTATCCTGAAGGAAGTCATTCACTAGATGTTCATGATGGGGGCTTGAATTGTCGCCCATAAAGACGAATGCCTCGCCAATATGCTGCCGATTTGGTTGCACTATCAGTTGAAGGATGCATTCACATATTGTACAGCCATTACTGTGCCTTCCATGACCACCATCGGTGTGCGTCGGCCCCACATAATGCCACCCGAAAACAGCAGGGAACCTCCACCTTGCTGCACTAGCTGGACTGTGTGTCTGAGGCGTTCAGCGTGACTGGGTTGCCTCCAAACATGTCTCCATGGACCTCGCCATGAATGTCTCGAGTGAAGCTGTGCACCATGCAGCCTGTTGTGCACAGTTTGAGTTATAACACGACTTCCTGTGGCTGTACAAAAAGCATTATTCAACACGGTGGCATTCCTGTCAGGGTTCCTCGAAGCCATAATCCGTAGGTAGAGATCATCCACTGCAGTAGTGGCCCTTGGACGGCCAGAGCAAGGCATGTCATTGACAGTTCCTGTCTTTATGTATCTCCTCCATGTCCGAACAACATCGCTTTGGTTCACTTCGAGACACCTGGACACTTCCCTTGTTGAGAGCCCTTCCTGGCACAAAGTATCAATATGAATGCAATCAAACCGCAGTATTGACTATCTAGGCATGGTTGAACTACAGACAACGCGAGCTGTGTACCTCCTTCCTGGTGGAATGACTGGAACTGATCGGCTGTCAGACCCCCTCTGTCTAATAGGCACTGCTCATGATTGGTTGTTTACATCTTTGGGCAGGTCTAGTGACATCTCTGAACAGTCAAAGGGACTGTGTCTGTGATAAAATACCCACAGTCGGTGTCTATCTTCAGTCCTGGGAACCAGTGTGATGCAAAACTTTTTTAGATGGGTGTATATCTTATGGCAGGAAGTTTATCAAGCACTCTTCTTTCCTGCTGGGTTGTATGATCATAAATTGAAGACTCCTCAAAATTAGTAGAAAAGTGCGAGAACTCATGGCTGCTCAGAGAAGTGTCATTCCCATCCCATCCACTGCCCATAAATCTTCCACGTTTATCATTCACCCCTTTTTCAAGCCATTTTGAATAGGGATACTGATAGTGGCCAATAGTTCTTCTCTGGTTAGATCAGTGCAATATCTCGGCTGTGCATACATTGGGCATAAATTTTCGAATGTTGAACTAGTGTGTTTTAGAATGTCCTTAATTGTGTTTACATCAAAATGGTTCGAAAATACTTCAGTTGGAGGTGTGCAGAATCTCTTATTGTTCTTCTTGGACCAGGTAAAATTTTTACTATATTTTTGTCTTAATTTTTGACGATATCAATAAACTAGATTTGCACTATTTCATAACTTTATCCTTCCCAACATAAAAATCTTTGGCCCCTGTTTCATCTTTGTCCTCTCCATCACTACCCTCAACTTCAGTTTCAGAATCATGGTCATCATTTGTTATTTCTTCCTCGCTCAGATTAGAATCATTCTCAAAATTCCGAGTTGGTTGATTTTCAACTTTTCTTTCATTTTCGTGTATGTTCATCCTTGTGACTGGAGGTCTGGGGGACTACAGCTGTTCACTATTATAAGAAAATGGAACACCTACAGCCATCCTTATGATGTCATTTATTGTTTGGCTACCAGTTTCGTCACTTCAGTGTACCATCTTCAGGCCTGATGCTGAAGGGGTTAACACCATCCATATACACGATGCATCAGTGGCCAACATAACTGCATTACGCAGACTGTCTGTAACTGTGATGTTATCTCTCCAATCATTGACTGTCAACATTCTTCATTTCTTTCATTCTCTTCTTCTTCTAATTCTTGCAAAAATTCTAGCAATTTATTCAAGTTTTACTGGGCTCCACCTAATAAGAACATTCTGGATGTGTACTGTTCTACCCACTAACATTAAAAATAAGAAAAACAAAAAGAATTGTTCTTGTATAGTGCAAAAACAGCTTAATGAAGAATATAAGTGACCGAAAACAATCAGAACGAGAGCGGTCATGCATTGTATTCCATACGACAGCCACGAACATACTGACTAAATTGTTTATGGGCTGAGGTGTAACTGCAAGAAACGGATGGGGAGGGGCAGGCAGAAAGAAGAGTATTGTCATGAGGAATAGCCGGTGTCAGTATTCAGAGAAGCTGACCAGAAACCATGGGCAGAAAAATAAGCTAGGTATTGTACAAAATACAGTGGAATGACCAGTAGAACGCCAAGGAGTTTCATGATAATACTTGTATGACATTGGTCATGTGTATAGTCATTATGTATTTTGATGGGTAAATACGAATGGATCGACAGAAGAAAATGCTAACCCACAAGAATATATTTTGTGTTATTCCATGATATATGTTTGGTTAAATTCAAAACTAAGGACACAAGTACAGCAAGGCAGAACAATTTACACCCCTGGAAATGGAAAAAAGAACACATTGACACCGGTGTGTCAGACCCACCATACTTGCCCCGAACACTGCGAGAGGGCTGTACAAGCAATGATCACACGCACGGCACAGCGGACACACCAGGAACCGCGGTGTTGGCCGTCGAATGGCGCTAGCTGCGCAGCATTTGTGCACCGCCGCCGTCAGTGTCAGCCAGTTTGCCGTGGCATACGGAGCTCCATCGCAGTCTTTAACACTGGTAGCATGCCGCGACAGCGTGGACGTGAACCGTATGTGCAGTTGACGGACTTTGAGCGAGGGCGTATAGTGGGCATGCGGGAGGCCGGGTGGACGTACCGCCGAATTGCTCAACACGTGGGGCGTGAGGTCTCCACAGTACATCGATGTTGACGCCAGTGGTCGGCGGAAGGTGCACGTGCCCGTCGACCTGGGACCGGACCGCAGCGACGCACGGATGCACGCCAAGACCGTAGGATCCTACGCAGTGCCGTTGGGGACCGCACCGCCACTTCCCAGCAAATTAGGGACACTGTTGCTCCTGGGGTATCGGCGAGGACCATTCGCAACCGTCTCCATGAAGCTGGGCTACGGTCCCGCACACCGTTAGGCCGTCTTCCGCTCACGCCCCAACATCGTGCAGCCCGCCTCCAGTGGTGTCGCGACAGGCGTGAATGGAGGGACGAATAGAGACGTGTCGTCTTCAGCGATGAGAGTCGCTTCTGCCTTGGTGCCAATGATGGTCGTATGCGTGTTTGGCGCCGTGCAGGTGAGCGCCACAATCAGGACTGCATACGACCGAGGCACACAGGGCCAACACCCGGCATCATGGTGTGGGGAGCGATCTCCTACACTGGCCGTACACCACTGGTGATCGTCGAGGGGACACTGAATAGTGCACGGTACATCCAAACCGTCATCGAACCCATCGTTCTACCATTCCTAGACCGGCAAGGGAACTTGCTGTTCCACCAGGACAATGCACGTCCGGATGTATCCTGTGCCACCCAATGTGCTCTAGAAGGTGTAAGTCAACTACCCTGGCCAGCAAGATCTCCAGATCTGTCCCCCATTGAGCATGTTTGGGACTGGATGAAGCGTCGTCTCACGCGGTCTGCACGTCCAGCACGAACGCTGGTCCAACTGAGGCGCCAGGTGGAAATGGCATGGCAAGCCGTTCCACAGGACTACATCCAGCATCTCTACGATCGTCTCCATGGGAGAATAGCAGCCTGCATTGCTGCAAAAGGTGGATATACACTGTACTAGTGCCGACATTGTGCATGCTCTGTTGCCTGTGTCTATGTGCCTGTGGTTCTGTCAGTGTGATCATTTGATGTATCTGACCCCAGGAATGTGTCAATAAAGTTTCCCCTTCCTGGGACAATGAATTCACGGTGTTCTTATTTCAATTTCCAGGAGTGTATATAGAAGACAGCACTTTCCATCACTACATATGGAAATACTATTCACTAGCATGTCATGCATTCAAAAATACAACGGATACCATGATCAGACTAATCTTTTCTAAATTGAGAGTTAGCAATTTCTTCTGCTGACCCCTTTATATTTTTCTAGGGCTAGACGTGATATTCACTTGAGACGTATCTGACCTACATTGTTATTGGTTGAATTAAGTAATTGTAGTATCTGTCTGAGAAACAAGTTGGTCCCCTCCTTATCAAATTGACTGTACTTTTCTGGCTGTGTCTCTAGCCCTTTGTGCCATTGTTATTGCATGTTTCAACAATTGCATCATGGATACTGATCACAGTCATGTCAGATTGTATTAAGAGAGATTGGGTGTGTCTTTCACCAACAAATCTAATATACTTCCACAATCTGAGGGTTTTGAAACTTTGTGCTCTAGATACTTTCCCAAAAAATCTTTTGAAACTTTTTCAGGATGTTTTGTTTTGTCTGTCACTCATAAAGTTGTAACTTTTCCATTCTATTATGTGAGAGTTAAACTTTCCATCAGTTATTATGGCATTGCTGGAGAACATACATACAAGTGAACTGCAAGTGTCCCAGAAGTTCAAGGATATGACTGGTAGAATGATATGAGTACAACTTTTGCCTATCGTGGTCATTTGATCTTTCCATACTCCTACCTCAGATGGTGTAGTTTACTTACCTACTGCTGGAAACACATACAACTGGTTTATGCTTGTAACTAGTTCTCAATACAGCACAATTTGTGAGTACTGCTGCATTTCAAACTGTGGAACTAAGAAGTGGGCTATATCTCTCTGTTTTACTGTGTAGACTAGTGTTTAGCAAATTACTCTTAAGTTTTTGTTTTTGCATAAATCTTGGTACATATCTTTGTGTGAGGTGAATTCCTCACGCAATTTTCCATCATCAGAAGTGCCATGTCCTGCCTCTACATTTAAATCTTGTGCTAGCATATAGTTTAGATCAGCACATTGGAGTTTGCATATTTATTTCATGCAATAAATTTTGGGTGAGCAGAGTTTCTAGTAAAATGTAACTGTTGATACACATATTTTCAGTAGAGCAATTTTTATCTGTTTCAAAAGCTTGCATATCTTGGAGTCCCAGGCTATAGTGACAACACTGCAGAGCAGATCTTAGTGTTTGTTTACTCTTCTCGTTATTTTGCATATGTACCAACCTCAGTAGCACCACAGTCAAGTAATTTTCTCTTTTGTGGGGTCAACTAGTACTTTCTAAGTTACTCCTGATTACTTTACTTGTATATTTTGAGAGCTTATTAAGTTTTTGTACACAATACAATATGGCTAAGGTGCCACTTGTGAGTGGACACAAGGAGAATTGGATGCTGTCTGTAAACAGCTAGAAGATGCATTGGCTACAGTTGTCAGGCTTCTGACTAATGCTCAAAGCTATGCTGACATTGGAGGCACCAATGATAAGACCTGTGACACCTTTGCTGCCAATGGAATCCCCTGGTTTCCTGGCTGTCACTGTGTCTTCTGATATGCAATATCTGACAGGTCCATCCTCAGTCAAGAGTGAGTGGTGGATGGTGGTGATTTTGTGTGTCTCTGGGTGGAAGGCAAAAGAGGGAACAGACCTCACGGCTGACAGTTTAAGCCTTAGAAACAGTTACTAGGTACTGCCCAGTGTTAATAATGCTTCTGAGCCAGCATCGAATATCTATCCTGTTGGGCCAGTGGCCAATTCTTTTTCTCAGTTTGTACAAGTGCAGGGCTGGGTTTGCTAGTCATTGAGAGCTCCAATGTTATGTAGATGATGGAGCCCTTCAGGGAAATATCATACAGAGCAGGAAAGAATGCCAGTATGCACCAAGTATGTTTGACAGTGGTATTGTCTGTTACGTGGAGGATGCCCTGCTGATGCCTATCGAGCACACTGGGTGTATTTAATTGGAAATAGTGGCACATCTTGGCATGAACGATGCCTGCTGCTTGGGTTCTCAGGCCATCCTCGGCTTCTTTCATTGCTTAGCTGATTTGGTGAAGGCAACTATAACTGGACGCTGGTCGCATGCTAAGCTGTCTACTTGTAGCATTGTACCCAGGGTTGAATGTGGTCCTCTGATTTGGAGCAGAATGGTAGGTGTAAACCAGAGGCTCAGATGACTGCAATGGTATCAAATGTGAATTCCTTGACATCTGCTACTGAGTTGAGAATTGTAGGGTTCCCCTTAATAAAATGGTTCAAATGGCTCTGAGCACTATGGGACTTACTTCTGAGGTCATCAGTCCCTAGAACTTAGAACTACTTAAACCTAACTAAACTAAGGACATCACACACATCCATGCCCGAGGATGTGGCAGCGGTCGCGCGGTCCCATACTGTAGCGGCTAGAACCGCTCAGCCACCACGGTTGGCTCCTTTAATAGGCCATGCATGCACTACATGCTGGAAGCTCCAACTAGGGTAATGGAGTATGTGTGGCTTTGTGGGTGTTTTAGGTTAGATAAACCCCCTTTCCCCTACTTGGGATCAGAGAGGAACTGCCAGCCAGAATCGAAGTTACAACAGCAACATTGTTCTCATAGAATGCTCGTCCTTGCAGATCGGATATAGAAAAGGTTAATATGATATTAGTAAACTGTGGGAGCATCAAAGGAAAGGTCTCAAAAATGGTATCACTTGTTGAAGATTCTAATGCCCAGGTTGGATTAGGAACAGAAAGTTGGTTGAAACTGAAAGTGAATAGTAACAAAATCCTAAATTTATATATTGGAATATTTATCATAAGGATAGATTAGTCAGCACTTGTGGCAGCATATTTATTGCATTACGGAACTTGAAAATATCTAGTGTTCTCACAGATCCCAAATGTGAATTAATCTGGGTGAAGTTAAGCATTGAAGGTCAGTCAAAAATGTTAATAGGATGCTTTTATATATTGCCTGGGTCAGGAGCTGTACTGGCAGAGTGCTTCAGAAACAACTTATAATTTTTGAGGTGTCCGCGGCTCGTGGCCTTGCAGTAGCATTCTCGCTTCCCGTGCACGGGGTCCCGGGTTCGATTCCCGACGGGGTCAGGGATTTTCTCTACCTCGAGATGACCGGGTGTTGTGTGTCTTTCATCATCATTTCATCCTCATTCACTCCCAAGTCGCTGTAGTGGCGTTAAAGAACTTGTGGAGCGGCGGCCGAACCACACTGCGAGGGGTCTCCTGGCCACCAATGCCATATGCTCATTATCATTATTATTATTATTTTTGAGGTCATGCTGTTGTAATTGGGGGGATCACTTCAGTTTGCCAGGTGTAGATTGGGAGAGTCATGTTATCATAACTGGTGCCAGAGGCATTGGTTTGTGTGACATTATTCTGAACATCTTATCCGAAAATTACTTTCAGCAGATAGAGAACCAACTCGTGAAGGCAATGTCAAAAACCTAAGTTTTTGTTCTTATGTAAAATCAGTAAGCAGTTTGAAATCACCTATTAATTTACTCAGAACCATACGGGCACCAAAACAAAAGGTAAGAGAGAAGAGCAAAATACTGAATTTGATCTTCTGAAACTGTTTCACCAGGGAAGATTGTAACACTGCCCCTCCTTTCAATCACTGTATGAATGTCAAAATGGCAGATAATGAGATAACTGGTAGCAGAATAGTAAAGCTACTACAATCGCTTGGTAGTAAAAGGGCACCAGGACCAGATGAGATACCTAAAAGATTCTACAAAGATCTTGCAAAAGAACTTGCTCCACTTCTAGGAGAAGTTCATCATAGGTTGCTGGAGCAATGAAGGACACCTAGCAACTGGAAATAAGTGCACATCATTCCCATTTTCAAGGGTAGCTGTAGGACTGTTGCACACAATTATTAACCTATATCATTGACATCAGTCAATTGTAGAATTATGGAACATGTTTTATGCTCAAGAATAATGGTGTTTTTGGTGAACAAAAATCTCCTGTACAGAAATCAAAATGGATTCCCCAAACAGAGATCTTGTGAAACACAGCTTGCTCTGTTCGTTCCATGAGATCCATGGCACTGTAGACAGTGACACTAAGGTTGATGCCATGTTCCTGGACTTCAGGAGGTATTTGACGCCAACTTGTACTGCCGTTTAGTGAAACAAAGGTGATGAGACCGATATTGTTTACAGTGTATATAAATGTTCTAGTAGAAAGCATTGGATGCTACTTAAGACAATTTGCAAATGATGCAGTTGTCTATGCAAAATAAGCAGTGCCAGACAACAGTACTGATTTGCAGAATTACCTGCAGAGAATTGAGAATGGTTCAGGCTCTGGCAGTTGAGCCCATGGAGGAGCTCTGCGGGGCTGCGGTCGCCCATTGGTGTGGTCCGGTATGCCGTCAAGAAAAACGTCAAGGCTTCCTCTGCAGGAAATTCGTGCACATACTTTTTCATCTGCGTCTTAAATGTGCGCACCATGCGCTCGGCTTCCCCATTCGATTGTGGATGGAAGGGGGGAGAGCAAACGTGCCGAATACCGAAGCGCCTACAAAAATCCTGGAAGGTCTGCGAAATAAACTGCGGTCCATTGTGGGAGACCAGGGTGATTGGCAGACCTTCCACAGAAAAAATTTTTGCTAGTGCCTGGATTGCAACTTCTGAAGTGGTTGAGGAGCAGCGAACCACATATGGGAATCGGGAATAAGCATCAATGACAATGAGCCAAAAGCCATTGAGAAACGGGCCCGCAAAATCGATGTGAACACGTTCCCATGCTTGTGTTGCCGGCGGCCATGAAGAGAACGCTGCCCTGGGAGATGCTTGTTGGCTCGCACACTGGGAACAGGCGGCCACCAAGTGCTCAATTTCTCTGTCAATACCGGGCCAGTACACATGTCTGCGAGCCAAGGTTTTAGTACGGGAAACACCCCAGTGCCCCGCATGTAATAACGTGAGGACCTCCCTTCGTAAACCTGCAGGAACAACCACGCGAGGAGCTGTATCATCGGTAGCCAGAAGGAGAACTCCTTCCAAGACCGAGAGGCGGTCTCGTAGAAGAAAATAATTACGAAGAGGGTCCGAGGCCCGGCCCGGAGGGCGGGAGGACCACCCCTGCTGAATGAGGCGAACTACTTGCCGGAGAACCGGGTCAGCCGCCGTTTCCCTGGCGACTCGAGAACTAGTGATCGGAAAGCCATCAACTGCTTGGCGGGATGCCACATCCAAATGAAAACACATAATCTCCTCTCGATCGAACGTAGGATCCAGGCCCACCGGAAGACGGGAAAGAGCGTCGGCGTTGGCATGCTGTCCTGTAGGGCGAAAATGAATGTCATACTGGTACTTAGAGAGGAACACGGCCCAGCGCTGTAGTCTGTGGGCCGCCCTATCCGGAATCTGAGAGGCGGGGCCAAATAACGATATTAACGGCTTATGGTCAGTGATTAACTGAAACTTCGTGCCGTACAAGAAAGGGTGAAACTTGGTAACAGCGTAGACAATGGCCAAAGCCTCTTTTTCAACCTGGGAGTAATGGGCCTGCGCGGGACTAAGCGTTTTAGACGCAAACGCAAGTGGTTGCTCGGAACCGTCTGCGTTGCGATGGGCCAGGACCGCCCCCACCCCATACTGCGAAGCATGTGTAGCCAGGACCAACGGCTTACGGGGATCAAAAGTAGCCAAACAAGGGGCTGAAGTGAGGAGGCCCTTCAACGAGGTGAACGCTCGCTCGCATGCAGGCGACCAATCAAAAGGAACACCCTTGTGCAGAAGGCAGTACAGGGGGTGGGCTATAGTGGAAGCCCTGGGAATGAACCGGTGGTAATAGGCGATCTTGCCTAAAAAAGCTTTTAACTCTTTCAGCGAAGTGGGCCGAGGAAGGTTGACGATACCTTGGACCAAACTTCCTAGTGGCTGTATGCCATGCCGAGATATGGTGTAGCCCACATACTCAATGGACGGTTGGAAGAAGGTTGACTTATGCAGGTTGCAACGCAAGCCCACAGACCTGAATTTGAGAAAGAGGGTGCGAAGGTTGTGCAAGTGTTCCTTCGTGCTGCGGCCTGTGACAATTATGTCATCCAGGTAATTAATACAATGAGGGATTGTCGACGTGACGTGCTCAAGATAACGCTGGAATATCGCCGGGGCACTGGATATTCCAAAAGCCAACCGCTGGTATTGGTAAAGGCCAAACAGGGTGTTGACGACCGCCAGCCGTTTGGAGTCCTCATCAAGAGGTATCTGATGATAAGCCTCCGACAGATCGATTTTCGAAAAATATTGGCCACCCGCCACGGCGGAGAACAATTCATCAGCACGAGGCAAAGGATAGGTGTCCACCACCAATTGGGAATTAATGGTGGCCTTGAAATCGCCACAAAGACGTAAGTTGCCTGAGGGCTTCTTGACAATAACGAGGGGCGAAGCCCACTCACTGGAAGAAACGGGAAGAACGACCCCTAGGGCTGTCAGCCGGTCTAGCTCTTCCTTTACCTGAGGGCGGAGAGCCAAGGGGATCTGTCTAGCGCGTAGAAAACGCGGGCGAGTCGACGCCTTCAATGTTAAGTGAGCTTCAAAATCGGAAACACGCCCCAGGCCCTCCTCAAAAATATCTGGAAAGTCTGAGATCAATGATTCCAATGAGTGATAGGGAACGTCTTCGGAGACCAACTGTATGGTGTCAGCAATAGAAAACCCGAAAGCTTGAAAGGCATCCAGGCCAAAAAGGTTAGCGGAGCTCGCATCACTGACAACAATAAAAGTAATAGGCCGCGTGACTGATTTGTAAGTCACGTCGGTAGTGAATTGACCCAGTAGGGGAATGAACTGTTTACCATAACCACGTAGACGCCGGTAAACTGGCGCCAACGGGGGCGATCCAAGGTCGGAATAAGTTTGTGCATTCAACAACGAAACTGCCGCGCCCGTATCTACTTGCAGTTGTAACCAGCGCGACCGAACCGACACCTCGATAAAGAGTTTGTGGGCCGATGCATCGAGAGCCTGGCCCGATGAAACTTCCTGAATGTCAACGTCCATGTCCTCTGTACCTGCTTCCTTCGATGCTTTGGAGGCTGAGTGGCAAACTTTAGCAATGTGACCTTTTTTATTACATTTGCGACAAACGGCCCAACGCTGGGGGCACTCTGACTGATCGTGATGTATATAGCACGACGCACAGGACGGCAACAGGGGCCGGCGGCCGGAATTCTGTTTACGCGCTGTGCGGAAGCGACCATAACGGCCGGATTGTACCTCTCGCACGTCGTCCACCCCGGACACAGTGGACGCGGCCGCGCCACCCTGAACCTCCGCGACGTCGCACCACGCTTCCAGCTGGGGGGGGGGACCTGGACAGATGGGGGGAAAACAAGGACGGAGGATAGGAAAAACGAAAGGGGGGGAACCGAAGGAGGTAGAGGACTCATAAGGGGGGGGGGGGGGGGCAGGGCAGACGTGAGAGGGAATGGGAAAAGGCAGAGGAGGGAAATGCAAAAGGACTCAGGGGAGAGAAGAGGGCAGAGAGAGGGTAGGTGGGGAAAAAAGAGGATGGAAGGGGGTAGAGGGAGCCCAGGAAAAGGACGGAGGAAAGGAGGGGGGGGGGGGTGAGGATCAGAGTTTATAGGAGGGAAAATGGAGGGAGAGAGGGTATCATCCAGGAGGGGGAGTTGATGGAAGCCACCTTGGGAAAGGAGATGAAGGGTGTAGAGATGGAGGGTAGGTGGGACACAACAGTGAAGATGTGGCAGGGGGCTGGGATAGGAGAGGAGAGGAGCAACCAGGGGGTGAGGGGGATCAAGGTGGCGGGAGGTGTAGAGTATGTGGATATGTTCGAGGAATAGGAGCAGATGGGGGAAAGGAATGAGGTCATAGAGGATCTGCGTGGGGGACGGGAGGCGTATACGGAATGCGAGGCGGAGTGCATGATGCTCTAGGATCTGGAGGGACTTATAGAATTTGGGGGGGGGGGGGGGCAGATATCCAGGCAGGACTGGCATAACAGAGGATGGGACGGATTAAGGATTTGTAGGTGTGGAGGATGGTAGAGGGGTGCAACCCCCATTTCCGGCCAGAGAGGAGTTTGAGGAGTCGGAGGTGATTGTGGGATTTGGATCGGATGGAGCGGAGATGAGGGATCCAGGTGAGGTGACGGTCAGTGGTGAGGCCAAGGTAGGTGAGGGTGAGGGTGGGGGTGGGGCGGACAGAACAGGCGCAGACGGTAAGTGAGAAATCCAGGAGCCAGAAGGGGCGAGTGGTATGACCTACGATGATTGCCTGGCTCTTGGAGGGATTGATTTTCAAGAGTCACTGGTTACACCATGCTTGACGGCTACCAATGGAAAAAGTATAAGTATTAAGCATCTTACAAACTTAAAGTGAACAGAAAAGTCCAGCGGTGTGAACCTGTAAATTATTTGACAGAACGAATAGTGAAAAGTCAGTGTAAATTGAAAGTAAAAAGATATCAGTACTTAATAGTAACTAAAATGGACAGAAAACTAGAAATAAATCTAGACACGCGAGACCAGAATGCAACCGAGAGCAGTTCAGGCAACACACCAACAGATGGCACTACACACGAATTAAACTACGTACGATATCACACAGACGTAAATAAACAGATCGAAGCTATGAATGTCGTTCATACTAAACAAGACAAAATAGGCGATGTTGTCGAAGACAGTGGCTATGCTAACGAATCGAGGGATATGTTCGTATCACCGGAAACAGCAAGGGAAGTAGGACTTGAACATGAAAATGCAGTGGAAACCAAAAGTGAAAAGACACCAGATGTGACTGATTTACTTAAGATGTTGCCTGCGCAATTTGCAACACAAATTGCAGCACTGGGGCAACAAAATGCCGGGCAAAATGACAATATCAAGGCACAAATCGCAGCACAAGGCCAAAACATTTATAATCAACTTGTCGAGCAAAACCAACAGATTATTGCACAAAGTAAACAAATCGAAATGCAGAGTACCCAAATTAGCAAACAAATTGAAGAAGTCAATTCAAGGGTAGGAATAGTGAGTAATGAAATCAAAAGTATTAAAAGCGAAATTACTGTCATCAATGGCAATATTGCCAATGTACAAGGACAGATTGATGATATTAACGAAAGATTTGACACTGAAGTAATTAAAATTCAAGATCAAATACAACCCTTAGTCGGTACTAAAGTGGACGAAAAGGTATTTGGTACTAAATCCGAAATACAAACAGAATGTAACACGGAATTTGCACTGATTAAACAATCTGTAACAGAAACAAGTAGAGAAGTAAACAAACAGATCGTTACTTGCGAAAAGAAGTGTGACCGTAACACTTCACAAATCCAAGGCAAAATGTATGACTTAGAAAGAAAATTACAAATAGGACCTGCATATTTTACTGAAAGAATACCTTTGAGTAAAATATTAGAGGGCGAGGAAAAATTCAACCTTGCAAAGAGACGTAACGGATGGCACCCACTCGATTTTGTGAAAAATTGCAAAAGGAACTTTCCTGAGTATTTATCTGATCGGGAATAAATTAATGTTATGATCACTGCATTAACATGAGATGCAAAAAGGCGGGCATTGAACATACTAACCAGATGCCCTTTGAAAGTTTTAAACAAAAATTTATTGACAAATACTGGCCAGAAGAAAAGCAAGACCATTTATGGCATGAATTTATAATGGCCAGAATGTATGATATTAGAGGGAGGCAAACCATGAAAGAATTTTGTGAATCATGGTATAGGAAATTAATACACCTGAAAAACAGATGCACTGAAACCATAATTGTTTGGGAACTTTAGAAGAAACTACCACAGGATTCAAAAAGACATGTGAGTAGTAATCATAGGAATTTTGCAGCGTTTTTGGAAAGAGTCGAAGACGAAGACCATTGGCGAGGAAATCGCAAAGTTCATCACAATAATAGCAACAATTATTTGAGAGAAAGTAATGACCAAAATGAACAACCTGAAAATGATAGATTTTGTGTAAACATGATTCAAAGAGGTCACGCGAGAGGAAGGGGAAACTATATGACGCGCAGTAGGGGATTCATGGCATGGAATTTCCAAAATAGAGATGGAGTGGAAAACTGAAAACCACATGTGTTACAGGCCGGATTCATGTGGAAACCGGTTTTGGGCCAAAAGAAAAGATGCCAGATAGTAAATTCGGGAAGGAAGGATGTAAAATATGGGGCAGGAAGTTTAAGGACACGCCTGGGGGTGACGTGCGCAGAGTGATACATAGTGGCAAGCCCAGTGGGCTTGTGCATGGGGCAACGCTTACCGGAGCACCATACATTGTACTCAGCAACACACACAAATGGGCGAGTTCAGAACAAGATGGCTGCCGTAGAGAGAAACATAAAAGGCAGCATCGGACACTTCCGTTGGCCGGTTTCAGTAATAGATGAATGTAAAACTGAAAATAAAGTTAATATGTCATATGATAAGGATAATTCAATATCAGAATCATGCGAAAAGGCATTATTAAAGAATGAAAGAGAGCCAGAAAATGCGAGTGAAAAGAAGAATATTTGTACTGTTAATGATGTATATGAGGTAAAAGACGTAGATGTGGGTGAGGTTATGATGAATAAAGAGGAAAGGAAGGTAGAATATGCCACGCAAAAGACGTGTGCACAATTAATAATAGGTGAAAGTGATGTAAAGGAGGACTTTACTAAACATGACATTATAAGCAGTGCAGGTGAAGTTATTGTTGATGGAAAGGTGTTTTGTGGTTCTAATACAGAAGGGTCTAGTAAGAGTTTCGCACGATTACTTGAGAAGGATAGCAAGAAAGAAAATGAAATGAAGGTTATCGAAGTATATGACGATTATACTAAGTATGAAGTTACGGCTGAAATTATTCAAAGTGATACAAACAGAAGTACCCGAGTGTCCAAACGACGTGCATTGTGTAGAAAATAATTCAAAAAACAAAGTAGCTGAAACATCTAGAGATAATATGCCTCACTGTTTAAAAGTTGCTTTCCTGCTCGAATCTGATAACGAAATAGAGTTTAGTGATAGCTCAGATGAAGGAGAGACTACAGATTCAGATACAGATGAGTTTTCAGAGGTAGACAAACGTAATTATATCTTTGCAGAAAGAGGCTATGAAAAAAAATGAATAACATGTTTTCGAAACAAAATTCGGAATGCATAACTGAAACAAAACCGAAAGAGCCGCCAGATGACACTATATTAGGGCAAGCTTTACTTAATGTAATGAAAGAAGTAGATTTACAGAAGCCTAAAAAACCTCCTGATATAAATATAGTAGAACATGAACTCTTGAAAATCTGTAAAGATGTAGAGGTCAACAAACCCAAAAAGCCACCTGATATACAACAGAAATCAGTAGGTAATATTTCTTGGAAAGACATTATGGTTGAGCAGGATCTGTTATGGGAAGAACAGGAGCAAAAGGAACACAGAATTATTAAACAAACCATAATACCTGTAAATGTTTATAACACTGAGCTGCAAGTGCTTTTCGACACAGGATCCCAAATCAGTGCCATATAAGAATCATTCTTTGATCATATTCCATGTAAACCAGGGCTAGTAATAATGTCTGTGAGTGGAGTAAAAATTATAGGAGCTATTGGTAAGTCCAGCAAGCCCATTCGAAAACAAGTATTGATGGACTTTGAAATAGAAAGTCAAAAATTTGAACATGATTTTCTAGTGGTTCCTGAACTAAGTGCTGAAATGATTGTAGGTATTGATTGGCTAGACAAGGGAAAAGTAATTTTAGATTGTGGTAGTGGAACTGTTAAGATTAATAGAGAAACCAATACAATAAAAATTAAATTTGAAGTTCACAAGATGTTGATATAGAACCCATATTGTTAAAAATAAAATCTGAAAATGATGGTTTATCCGAAGTATATGAAATATACCATGTGAAAGATTTATTGCAGGATGATCAAAAAACTGACAGTTTAAGGGAGATTGTTGATGTTTTCCAGGAGATCTCATGTGAACAGAAAGAGGATTTATTTAATATCTTGAATAATAATAAGGAAGTATTCTCTGATAAACCAGGTGTCGTAAATAACTTTGAATACCATATGGATGTCCTGGAACATGAACCATACTTTGTCAGACCATACCCAATACCTATAGCTAAGAAAGAAGCAGTACAAGCTGAAATTGATAAAATATTGGAATGGGGGGGGGGGGGGGGGGGTAATAGAGAGAAGCAATAGTGAATACAATAGTCCACTTATTATAGTCAATAAGAAGGATGGAGGCGTAAGAGTAGTCATTGATGCATGAACACTGAATAAAATTGTCAGAAGAGAAGTAGACAGACCTGAAAATTTAGATGATTTATTACAAAAGTTCCATAATGTAAAATATCTGACCAGTCTAGACCTCACTGGCAGATATTGGGAAATCCCATTACACAAAGATTCTAGGAAATATACAGCTTTTTTTTTTTGTTTGCAGGAAAATGTTACCAATACAAAGTTGCACCATTTCGTTTAAGTACATCTGTTTCTGTTTTCATTAGGGCTTTGTATTCTGTTTTAGGAAAAGAACTTTGTGCCAGATTGATTGTATATGTAGACAACCTATTAATTGCTACTGATAATTGGGAAGAACATTGTGACCTGTTAAACAAAACCCATATTGTTCTTCAATCAGGGGGCATGACTTTGAAGTTAAAAAAGTGTGAATTTGTGAGACAAGAAATTAAGTTTTTGGGACACATAATAACCACATCTGGGATTGGCAAGGACCCAGAAAAGCTTAATGCTATTGAAAAGTGTCCTCCTTCAAAGAACAGGAAACAATTAAAAGCGTTTTTAGGTTTTTGTGGGTTTTACCGCAAATTTGTGAAGGGGCAAGTTTTTCTCAGCCCACATTTGAACAGCCTGAATGTCAGAAAGGTTTGAAAATTTAAAAACTGAATTAGTAAGGGTAAACATTTTACATCATCCAGTTTTAAGTGAGCCATTTCACATGATTACAGACGGTAGTGCTTATGGTACACAAAATTGAGATATTTGTTAGATCCTTTCAACAAACATTATTGATCTTAGCACACTCTATTGCTATATTAATTTTAATATGCTTTCAATAAAGGATTCTTGGTAACCATAGTTCAAATGGAGAGGAACCTGAGAGGTGTTGTGATAAGGAAAAAAATCAAGGTAGGTACATAAATTCAGTTATAAATTACCTTATATTTGAGCACACTAACACATCCAATGAGCTGATCCTTCACTGTACATTACAATAGTTCTTCTGTTCTACTACAGTGATTGCGCAATGTGGTGGCGAGTGCATGTTGGTAGGTGGATTTGCAGGTAGAATTGCTGGACTCTGTCATTTCTTGGTGGCGATGATAGATACCAATTTCAGAATAGTTCTAGTCTTTATCCATCCATCTGAGGCATTGGAAAGCGGCACAGAAAGCCTCTCTTGGCACCAGCACAATACACAACTTTTACATGAGCAGCTGATAGTTTGGTATATCGTCCCTGACTGACTCTTGATTCCACCTTTTCTACCTATGCCAACCACAATTTGCGCGTGCTGCATGCTTCTGTTCCCGAGAGGAACCACAACACCTTTTACATACAAAATAACTAATAACCCTAAGTGAAGGTCAGCAGTTTACATAACAGCAAACAAACATTTTAAATAGAACAGAACATTTGCACATACTGGTAGTTCTACACAAAATTATTTAAATAAAATTACTTAATTTTAAAGATAACCAAAGAGATTATATGACAAAGACAAAACATATAATTTACTCATATTGTACATATTACAGAGATTACACTTCCTACAATCTAAAAGACATCAAAGTTTTTAACAGAGAAAAGAAGAAACACTCTCATGGTATTGATTCAGTCCAACAAATTTTACAGAAACTCAGCGCTATAACATTAAACAAAACAAAAGGCAAAATAAATCAGTACAGCATTAGAGCTATGGTGTTACAAACTTTACTTTTGTTTTTGACCAAACTTATTTCACCTACTTGTTTTAAGTGTCTTCAGTGGTCTACAAAGTAATTTAAAGAAATAATTATTTGCTTAACTGTAAGCATTTTCCTTTGAGAGATGCTAGGTTTCATTGCAGCACTTCTTGGCGAACTTTTTGTTCACCTTATTAACAAGTAAAGGATATAGTATTAATACTGACTCTTATGTACAGGGGTTGGACAAAAATATGGAAACACCTCAAGAACTGCATGCTTATTTATTTATTTATTTATGTATTTCATGTCCCGTAGATCCTGGAAGTGAGTGAATCGCAAGGATATGGAACATGTCAAATTGTACATAGTTCAAGCATAACTTATATAAATACATACAATAAAGATACAATGTAAATAAAATCAATAGACAACAGCACAATCAATAAAGAGAAAATTGTTTTTCACATATTAAGGATAAGTAATATATATATATATATATATATATATATGATATGGAATTTGTCTGATTGTACAGACCTTAAACATATCTTACATAAATGCAACAAAAAGATAGAATGTAAATAAGATACCAACTAAACAACAGCACATTCAATTAACAGAAAGTTTTTGTTTCACATGTTAAGCATGAGTAATGTATAATTTTCATATGCCTATTCAAAACAAAATTAATTACACCATTTATACAACACTTGTAAGTTTAGTGATTATATACATTTTCTTTCAAAAAAAAAAAAAAAAAAAAAAAAAAGAAAGAAAAAAGTGTGTGAAATCTTATGGGACTTAACTGCTAAGGTCATACACACCCATGCCCGAGGGAGGAACCTCTGCCGGTACCAGCCGCACAGTCCATGACTGCAGCCCATTAGACCACTCGACTAATCCCGTGCGGCTTTTCTTCCACATATTTATCAATTGTATAAAAAGATTTCTCTATCAGGTACTCCTTGAGAGTTTATTTGAATGCTGGCAATCTATTGTTAAGGCATTTGATATGTGGTGGGAGAGCACTAAACAGCTTAATACTGGAGTACTAAGCTCCTTTTTGAACAATAGTGAGACTTTTCAATTCAATGTGCAGACTGTTTTTGGTGCTTGTGTTATAGTTATGAAATTGGCTGTTATCTTTGTGGATATAAGGGTTATTACAGACAAAGGTCAACAAAGAAAAGATATACTGTGAGGCGGTGGTAAGGATCCCCATCTTTCGAAACAAGCATCTACAAGAGTGTCTGTGATGGACACCACTCATTATTCTGATGGCTTTTTTTTTGTGCAGTGAAAATTTTCTTTGCGAGTGGTTGGTTCCCCCAGAATACAATAGCATATGACATCAATGAATGAAAATAGCCGAAGTAAGAAGCCTTAATGGTATCTTCGTCAGCCACTGAAGCAATAAACCGTCGTGCAAATATTGCTGAGCTAAGTGTTTTGTAAAGATGAAGAATGTGTGTCGACCAATTACATTTGCTGTCTATATAAGCAACCAGGAATTTTGTAACCTCAACTTTTTGTATTGCTTGATCTCTACACTTAACGTTAATTTCTTCCAGATTTCTTTGTGGAGTATGGAATCTCATATAAAGGGTTTTATCTGTATTCAATGAGAGGCCATTTGAAGAAAACCAATTTACTATATCATTTAAAACTTCATTTATAGTTTGTTCAAGATTATTGTCTGTAAAATCATCAATTAGAATTGTAGTGTCATCTGCAAAACGAGTAAATTTACTCTTTGTATCAGAACAAAGTGGGAGATCATTAATGAAGATGAGAAGCAGCAGTGGACCCAAAACAGAGCCTTGTGACACACCACAACTTACTGTGCCCCACTCAGATGAGGCAGGTTCTCCGGATGTGCCATTCAGCATTGCAGTCTGCTTTCAGTCCTTTAGGTATAACTGGAACCATGAACCAATGGTACCACCCAAACCATAATTTTCCGCTTTTTTTAAAAGAATTAGATGGTTTACACAATCAAAGGCTTTAGAGAGATCACAAAAACACCTACTGGAGACTTTTTTTGTTCATGGCTTCCAGAACTTGATTGGTGAAAGAGAATATTGCTTGTTCTGTACAAAGACCTACACAAAAACCAAACTGACTTTTGTTTAGAATATTGTGGAAGCTGAGATGTTTGACAATCAACCTGTGCATCAGTTTTTCAAGAATTTTTGGAAAGATAGTTAAAAGGAAGATTGGGCGATAATTTGTAACATTGTCTTTCTCACCTTTTTTAAAGAGTGGTATCACTACAGCTAGTTTTAGCCTGTCAGGGACAATTCCTTCTTGCAGCGATGTGTTGAATATGTTGCATAAGACTGGACTTACATATTTATAGCAACATTTCAATATTTTACAGGAAATATTGTCCACACCTACAGACCTATTATTTTTTAATGAAGTAATAATTCGTTCAATCTCTTTTACTTTAACATGAGATAAGGATACCTGTGGGGGTCTATTGCTGATAGCTTTCTGTAGAAGAGCCAATGACTCATCCACAGAACCTTTACAGCCTGTATTCTCTGCTGCTGACAAAAAGTGCCTGTTGAAGATTTCTGCAACCGTTTCAGGTTTCTTCACAATATTAGTACCTTGTTTAAGTTCTATGGGTGTCCTGTTCCCTGTTTTTTTGCCCATTTCCCACTTTATTACATTCCAGGTTGTTTTTATTTTGTTGTCAGACTTATCAATTTCAGACTTAATGCACATATTTTTTGACTTATTTATTACATTCTTTAGGATGCTGCAGTAAAGTTTGTAGTGCTGACATTTTTTTTTTTTTTTTTGGATCATTACAAGTTCTGAGGGAATTATATAGCATCCTCTTTGTTCTGCAGGATGTTTTTATCCGTGCAGTGATCCATGACTTATTGATAGTGCTTACATGACTGTTTCTAATTATTTTTTTTTAAGGAAAAGTGGCTTCAAAAATAGACATAAATTCATTTAGAAATGTATTATATTTTTTGTTCACATCTGCTTCATTGAAAACTGGACTCCAATCTATCTTTTGCAGGCTGTTGTTGAAAATTTTGATGGTTTCATCATTTATTATTCCAAAAGATTTCCAAGAATTCTCAGAACCGTTGCACAGATTGATGTCAGTGAAAGTACGCAACTGACCTCCATGATCAGAAAGGCCAAGAATTGGACATACACTGATCTTGTTGACTCTTGACTTATCCATAAATATATTGTCAATCAGACTTTGACAGTTCTCGGTAACTCTACTTGTAAAATTTACTACTGTCATCAGATTATAAGAATCAACTAGATGTTCTAGCATTGCTTTCATTTAGGAAATCTACATTGAAATCACCTGTAATTATTAGATCCTTAGATGCTGAGTACACTTGGGATAAGACAGAATCTAACTGCCTCAGGAACACATTAGTGTTCCCTGAGGGAGCTGTGCATAGTGCTAACACTACAACCGTACGGTCACTTATAGTTATTCCTACACCACATATTTCAATATCTTGTTCAATACAGTGACTCTTTAAATCTAATGTGGTATATGATATGTTAGTTTAAATATATACTACTCCACCATTATTCATGATAGATCTACAGTAATGTGCAGCTAGACAGTAACCACTGAGCTGTAACATTTCAACATCTCTCATGTGGTGTTCACTAAAGCATAGAACATCAGCATTGTTTACCTCTTGTAGGTCATCTAAAAGAACAGAAATTTCGTTAACTTTGTTTGTAAGTCCTCCTACATCATGGTGGAAAATTGTCATAGCTTTCGTATTTGCTGAGAGTGGTTGCTTTCGCCTAAAAAAGTACTTGTGGGGTTAGAGACAGTAGGCTCATTGTTAACAGCTTCGCTGAAATTCTGAACTTGAAAATTAGTCTGATGTGATTGCTGGAGCCATTTAAGGGGAATAGGCTCCGAGTGGGGAGATATTTTGTTGATTTCTTCCATGAATGCTGCATGTAAAAGAGTACCTAGTGCTTGTTTACCTGACCTGTTAAGGTGCATACCATGTCTGGTAAACAACTCTCTTTGAAAATTACTCGTATCTACAACACAAGTATTGCTAAATTGTTTGCAAGTCTTCACTAATTTAGAGTTCATTTGAATAACAGCTTCATTTACACAGGATTGTGGGATTAAGTTGTGTCTCTTTGGAATATTCACAACAAATACCATAGAATGCTGAAGAGTCGTTAATTTCCCCTTGAGTGATCGTGTAACATCAAAACCTTCATTGCAGGCTACATTGTTCGAACCACCTATTATAATCGTGTAATCGTTTTTTACTCTTTCAGGATCACAGCCTGCTATGACTTCCTGAATTTTCACACCAGGTTTCATGATTCCACAAACATTAGCACTATTAAAACTGTTTTTTACAATTTCGGCCATACCTCTTCCATGACTGTCGGCAAAAATATGAACACGCTCTGTTTTATTCTCAGCATAAATTTCACTTCTTGCTGCTGGTAGTTCAGACTTCAGCAAATCAAATGTAACTTTTTTACGACAATTTACATTTTTTGGAACGTTATACAAGGTCACTTTAAGATTCGAATTCACACATTTTGGAACGTTTGCCAAGGTCACTTTAACATTCGAATTTAGCTTCAGTTCTGAGTCATTCACTGGAATACGTTTACTAGAATAGAGTATATTAAATTTGTTTACATTCTCAAACCTCGTATCATTTACTGTCAGTGGCATTTTTGCGCCTAATGCATTCCATTTGGTGGATACTTTCTTCCATTCTTCCAAATTGTCAGCACTCTTTTTTGGTAGATGCTTGAACATAAATGTAGATGCTAGCCAAGCCTGCAAGCTGCATTGTTGTATTGACCACAAACAGCACCTGTGCAGTGTCCTAAATACAATGCAGGTGTCAGCCATGCTCAGAATACTTTTCTGTGTAATTATGAATGTATTATGTCAGAGCTAAGTGAATTTGAATGTGGGCAAATTGTTGGTGCGCATATGGTGGGCACTTATATAACCAAGGGGGTCAAAGTGTTTGGTATTTCAATAGGTACTATATTAGCGATTTATACTGGATACCGGGAAAGTGGAACAAACATCATCTATGAACTCAACAACACAGACAAAAGTGTGTGTTGAGTGATTGTGGCAGATGGTCATTAAAAGGGATTGTGATGAAAAATAAGAGGGCAACAGCTGCAGAACTGAGTATTGGGCTCATAAACCCTGTCAGTACCAAAACAACATGAAGGGAACTCAATAAGCAGGGAATTGCAGGCTGAGCTGGAATTTTCAAAACCGCTCATCACTGATGCACATCTGTGTAACGCGAAAACATTGTGCTGAAGCCATAAAACCTGGACTGTGAAGCAATAGAAGAAAGTTGTTTGGTTGGATGAGTCTTGTTTCACTCTGTTTCCAACTTCTGGCTGACTTTATGTCCTAAGAGTGAAACATGGCTGGGGTTCAGTGTTTGATTTGGGCAGCCTTACCTTGATATTTCATGGGCCCCATGGTTACTGTGCACAGTGGCATTACTGCCAAGGATTATGTGATAGTATAAATGATCAGGTCCATCCCAAGGTACAATGTTTATTCCCCAGAGGTGATCCTGTGCCCAAGATGACAGGACCAATGTTCACACAGCTCACATAATTGAAGACTGGTTTTATGAGCATGAGGATGAATCTCCTCTGGCCACCACTGTCACCAGATTGCAATTTAATGAGCATTTGTCTACTATGGAGAGGAGGGTGAGTGATCTCTAACCACCTTCGTCATCATAATTACCTGAATGTGCCACTACCTTTCACGAAGAATTGTGTAAGATCTCCTTGGAAACCATACAGGAGATGAATGAAAGCTGTTTCGAATGCCAGTGTGTTTTCTACAGTGTATTATGTATGATAATGTGTTGTGTTGTGTTTTCGGTGTTTCCATATCTTTTTCAATGCCTATTTGTCCATTTGCTCTTCTAGAACACTTCTGCACTCAAACTTTTGTGACAAAAGTTTGCACTTTATAGCAAATAACAAACCTTGTGCCAGTATTCTAGCAGATTTAAGAAAAATAAACTACAAGCTGAACAGAGACAATTTAGCACAGATGTAATGTGAAAATCTTAACAGGAGGCTGCACCATGGAAATCACAAATCTGCTCAAGAGTCACGCATAAGCCCGTAGCCAGCCAGAGTGAATTATCAATAAAGGAAGAAGCCAAATCGGAGTCTAGTCCAGTCACACTCGCAACTGAGTCCAAGTAGATGATAATACTACAGAGACAGAAACAAACTGACCAGCTCTCAGTGCGCATTTAGTCCAACAGCTGAAAGTTCTACACACTGCATTGAGCAGTGGTACTGCCGGTGTCAAAGGCTCACTTGTAGCACCAATGTTATTTCCATCTTTTTCAGTGCACCCTCAGAATCATCGTAATCTCACTATGTATAAAGTGATCTTGTAAAATCTTCTACTGAGGGAAAAGATATACTTTCCTAGAAAATAATTACTGTATTTGATGTGAATAAGTCAGGTCCAAAATTTTTATTGAATAATTGATTTTAAAGTCATTGGGATATGTTTTTTTATTTGCACATATCCTAGTATTTACTGAAAGATCAATATTTGTTATGCACTACCTCTACCTATACATTGTCTTGCTTGTAATTATGGTGTTTATTGTTTCAAAAAATGTTCACAAGATCAATTGTTCACCATAAGTTTTATGGTATTAGGCATTATTAAATTTTAATAGATTTCAGAGATTGAGAGTTAATACATCGAGAATGATACAGTTACATTTATTCAAAACTGTTAGTGTGCTGATGTAATTAATATTCATACTATTAATGTTTTCTTTCAGACTTCAGAATGGCAGAAAAGCAGTGATTGTTGTTGATGGACCATCATGTCTTAAAACAATATATGGTCAGCTAAACTGGACATGTGGTGGCCAATATAAGCAGTTTAAGGAGGAATGCATTAAATTTGTGAAGTTATTTGAAGACCAAGATATAAAATTAGTTTTCTTCTTTGATGGTCCAGCACTAAATTCAAAAAGAGAAACTTTGACTGAACGAAGAAGAAAAGATAAGGAGGCTGATAGAAGGTTCTTTTACTGGTTGGATAGTAATCATGCACATCTTTATCAGCATCCCAACTGGATGAAGAAGCCTACAGGCCTTCATTATTATGCCAGATATATTTTTCAACACTTTTGTGGCTGTGAGGTAGGAAACAGAAACATTAAAGTTATAATTATTTGTATTTCACTTTGATCATTTAATTTTGCTTACTAACATAAAATTATACAAGTGGTCATTTAATCAGAGCTCTGAACAGTGTCAGCTTGAGTCATATGTTTCATGTGATTTGCCTGTGTTGTCTCACCAACATTAATTAAAAAGAAAATTCAAAGCAGGAACATAAATCGATTAAAACATATTTATGTGTCACAGAGAATAGTCAACATTATTGACAATTTAAGAGGACATAAGTCAGTATTAGTCTTTTGAATAAAAATTAGTGAGTATGAAGCAATAACATTATTATTTTATTTGCCATATTATCTGGAACTTTTTCAAGCACAGCTTCCTGACCAAGAACTGCAATCTGTTCAATCTATTGGATTGTTTATTTTTAACATACAAGGCTTAGTAGCTCATTCAGTTATGTACAGATCTACAAAGCATAAGTCTTCATTGGTTCCAGGAAATCCTGGTTCTTAAGGTGACTTTAATCTCTGGAAAACCTTTACATATGTGATAAATGCCAGAAAATACCCTACCTTGCAATCCATACTCAAATTTATGGCCTACAAACACCTGAGTGAGCTAGCCACAGATTAGAATATGAACCTCGTATTTTGTTGTAAATATCCTTAAAGGTAATAACTGCTTTTCTTAAAAGATCAGAAAGATTATTGTTTAAGCTATGAAGAATAAAACATTCAAACTGTGTGTTACCAATGTGAGTATATCCAGCTTACAGCTAAATTACACTTCTTGTAGAGCATTTCAGTTTAGCCACCACTGTTGATTACTTTATTGTGCTTTTTTATGAATGGAGAGTTTTAAAGAAATCTGATGATTTAAACTATCTGCAATTGAAACTTATCATGTGCATATGAGTTTGAATATGACATATGTTTGTGAAAATGAAATCAGATGTGTTTCATGGCATTATTTCTCAGCACAAAATTACTCCCAGGTGTTAAATCATTGATCACTGTGATGGGCCTTAAAACATTAATAGCTGTGACCATGGAGGCACAGGTGGAATGTACTTGTAACCTCAAGAGGGAAGGTGGACACATAACTATGCTGCGGATCCATAGAAACTAAACACAGTACAACTCTCTTTCATTTGTTTTATATTGTCATGTCAGAATTGCAATCAAGCTCAAATCTGAAGTCATAGTCGTCAATGAAGTACAACACTTAGAACTGAAAGCATGTTTATTACTGACACCAACATACAGCCAGAACAGAACTGAACTCCAGGTCAGGGAGTGCAGATATTTATACAAATATTAAATGTTCCAGAAATTGCTCGTATTTGTTCAGCCATTGAACATTCCAGAAATCCATGAATGGTAGATACTAAATAACAAATAATTGCTGGTGGTTGGGTTTAAACTGGTGACTCTCAGCCTCCCAGCCAGCCAGCGATGCTAACCGCAGCACCACACTACATGCACCACAGCTCGTGGCAATATTAGAAAGAACTCTCATGTTGGTGTCATTGTTTTACAACAAAGATATAACATCCTGCATGGCTTTAATGTGAGTGATTTTTTTTTAGTGAGATGAATGGGTTCTTAGGAGGCACACTTCCCAGCATTCGTTTACCTCTACATGTACAGCCATACTCTGCAAACCTCTGTGAAGTGTATCACAGAAGGTACTTCCCATTGTCTCAGTTATTAGTGCTTTTTTCCATTCCAATCATATATGGAATAATGACTGTTTAAATGCCTGTATGTGTGCTCTACTTAATCTAATATTGTCCTCAAGATACCTATGGGAGTGATACATAGTGACAACCTGACTTCACGGGTCATTAGTGTGTACCATATTATCGTGATTTTACTCTATGTGACAATGCCATTCATGGCTATATAGGGTGAAGAAAAAATTCCGCACTTGGTGGCTGGCATGTGATTCCTCATTCCAGTTCTATAAAAAAGTGTATTCAGCAAAACCCAGTCCTCCCATTAGGTTTAATAGAAATGCGATTTAAAAAATGAGGCTCTGGCAACACTATAACATTTGTTTGATGTCTAGGCTTATCTTCACAGAGCCGGTACATACACTATGAGATCAAAAGTATCCAGACACCCCCAAAAACATACGTTTTTTATATTAGGTGCATTGTGCTGCCACCTACTACCAGGTACTCCATATCAGTGACCTCAATAGTCATTTGACACCGTGAGACAGCAGAATGGGGCACTATGCAGAACTCATGGACTTTGAACGTGGTCAGGTGATTGGGTGTCACTTGTGTCATACATCTGTATGCGTGATTTCCACGCTCCTAAGCATCCCTAGGTCCACTGTTTCCAATGTGATAGTGAAGTGGAAATGTGAAGGGACACATACAGCACAAATGCATACAGGCCGACCTCGTCTGTTGACTGACAGAGACTACCGACAGTTGAAGAGGGTCGTAATGTGTAATAGGCAGACATCTACCCAGACCATCACACAGGAATTCCAAACTGCATCAGGATCCACTGCAAGTACTATGACAGGTAGGTAGGAAATGAGAAAATTTGGATTTTAGGGTTGAGCGGCTGCTCATAAAGCCACACATCATGCCGGTGAATGCCGAACGACACCTTGCTTGGTGTAAGGAGCATAAACATTGGATGAGTGAATAGTGGAAAAACATTTTGTGGAGTAACGAATCATGGTACACAATGTGGTGATCCAATGGCATGGTGTGGGTATGGCGAATGACCAGTAAATGTCATCTGCCAGCGTATGTAGTGCTGACAGTAAAATTTGGAGGCAGTGGTGTTATGGTGCAGTCATGTTTTTCATGGAGGGGGCTTGCACCCCTTCTTGTTTTGCATGGCACTGTCACAGCTGAGGCCTACATTGATGTTTTAAGCACCTCCTTGCTTCCCACTGTTGAAGAGCAATTCGGAGATGGCAATTGCATCTTTCAACATGACCGAGTAACTGTTCATAATGCACAGCCTGTGGTGGAGTGGTTACACAACAGTAACATCCCTGTAATGGACTGGCCTGCACTGAATCCTGACCTGAATCCTATCGAGCACGTTTAGGATGTTTTGGAACACTGGCTTCATGCCAGGCCTCACCGACTGATGTCGATACCTCTCCTCAGTGCAGCACTCCATGAAGAATGGGCTGCCATTCCTCAAGGAACCTTCCAGCACCTTCCTGCGAGAGTGGAAGCTATCATCAAAGTTAAGGGTGGGCTAACACCATATTGAATTGCAGCATTACCAATGGAGGATGCCACGAACTTGTAAGTCATTTTCAGCCAGGTGTCCAGATACTTTTGATCACATAGTGTACATGTATGAGCAACGTGCACTTTAGAGAAGGTGTTCAAACCGACCACTTTGCATTTGCAAACACTTTGCCCCTGTGAACCACATGGCTGTGGCATTTTGCTGTATGGATCTTATTACTGACACTCAGAAATAGTGGAATAGGTATAACCTTTTGTAGAAGGGCACTAAGTGCCTAAAACTGGTAAAAAAATTAAATTTCTTTAATGCAGTTGGTTTCTTATTATTTCGTTTCAAACGACTACAGATGCTGAGGATGGATACAATACTAATATCACAGGTACTTCACCGATGTGCTTGGTGAACTGTTTCAAGAATCATGTCCTCTGTTTATGGAGTATGTCTAGTCCTTGGATGACCTGTGCCCATTACTTGTGGGCGAAGATTACCAGTTTCCTGGAGGCGTTGCTCCAGCTGATGGAAAACATTCTTATCCGGATGGTGCATGTGAGGATACTGTTCAGAATATGCACAAGCAGCAGTTTCAGCTTGGTTATTGGGTGTGCCTAGCATCAAAACATACTGACATATTCATTGTTTGTGTACTCTATCAGGAAGATGTCCTACATGAACTTAATAGGTTAAGTTATGGTTGTGTACTGTGTGGTTAGTAGACACATGCGGCCCACTGTTATGTGATAGGCTATTGCCACATGACAAAATGATGTTCTGCTTATAAATGATGAGAACTAGGGAATGGACGTCTAAACAATAAAAAAAGAAACTTGACATTCGAAGCATAGGTGCATGTTGGATGAGGGTTTCATGTTCCAGCAGTCTGCTTAGTGAGCTACAAAGGCTGGCAGGGAAGTGCAGGGTGATACACATTCCTCTGTACATTTTGATTCCCTGCATGTTGTGACAGTACTGCCAGCACCTTGTTTTCATACATACGTTCAAAATGCACAAGATCTGATTTTGCTAGATAAACATTTGTCCTGAATCTGGCTGAGGAATTGCGTGCTGATCTTCCATGCAGCATTTTTTCTTCACCCTGTAGATTTATATGCTTACTCTGTTAACTTCATGAAGACAGATCAGTCTGAAGATGGTCATAATGATTGAAACTGGTAACTGAATAAATAAATATTTGTGATCAGGGACTTGTGGTATTTACAAAATGTCAGAACATGAGATCATGGTCACCTAGTGACTATGTTGCCCCTCATCATAGGGGTCAATGCAGTATATTCCTAGAGTCATAATTTAAAGATGGTTCTCGAAACTTTGTAACGTGGCTTTCTCAAGACAATTTACGTCTGTCATCTAGTGTCTCCCAGCTAACTTTCTTTTGCATCTCTGACATTTTCCCATGGGTCAAACAAACTTAAGAACGTTCGTGCAGCCCTGCTCTGTACAATTTTTGTATGTCCATCCTTTTGGCAGGAAGTCTCCGGGATGACGGCTGTTTACTATTGTGACAAATTAAAACACCTACAGCCATCCTTATGATTTTATTTTATATTGTTGCAACCAGTTTCAATGCTTCAGTGTGTCAGCTTCAGGCTGTTGTTGACATGATCGCTATATACATCACATCAGTTGCCAGCATTACTGGATACGCAGATAATGTGTCAGCACTCCAACCATCAACTGCCAACTGCCAACTCACAGTTGATGGTTGGAGTGCTGACACATTATCTGCGTATCCAGTAATTCTGGCAACTGATGTGATATATGTAGGGATCATATCAGCAACAGCCTGAAGATGATGCATTGAATCGTTGACTGATTGCAACAAAATAAAATAAAATCATAAGGATGGCTGCAGGTGTTTTATTTTGTCACAATAGTAAACGGCTGTCGTCCCAGAGACCTCCTGCCAACTACCAACTCACAGTTGATGGTTGGAGTGATGACACATTATCTGTGTATCCAGTAATGCTAGCAACTGATGTGGTATACCAGGTGATCAGAAAGTCAGTATAAATTTGAAAACTTAATAAACCACAGAATAATGTAGATAGAGAGTTAAAAATTGACACACATGCTTGGAATGACATGGGGTTTCATTAGGAAAAAAAAAAGTTCACAAAATGTCTGAAGATGGCGCTGGACAGCAAAACATCAGTGACTGCACATGACAATTGTGTATAAAAGGAGCTGTAATGAGCGAGAGTATCAGATGCGCCAGCAGTCGCAGGATGTTGTCGTCACCTGAAAAGGCGCTTTTAGTGAAGCTTTATTATCAGAATGGGGAATGTGCTAGTTCAGCGTTATGATGCTATCGCCATAGGAAGGGGTTTCGAACAGGTAAAGGTCCGTTGACAAACGCAGCTGTGGCGAAAATGATTTCGAAGTTTGAAGCCACGGGTTGTTTAGACAATAGACCCTGTAGTGGCCGACCGAGTGCAAGGCGTAATGCTGCTGAGACAGTTCAGGAAGAAATGGAGACTGTAGCGAGTTTGTCTAAGCACGGGGAAGTCAGCGCTCGTGCAGTCGCACGTCGCACCGGCATTCCACAACTAATGTTTGGTTGGCACTTTGGCGTACCCTCTGATGCTATCCGTAAAAAAACCATCGGCATCATGAACTGTTACCAGGTGATTTAGTGAAGCGGAGGGCATTTGCGGTGTGGGCGTTTCAAAAGATGGCGGAAGATGATGATTGGTTGAGTAACGTGTTGTGGACCGACTACGCTCATTTCATGCTCCGAGGGTCTTTCAACACCCACAACTGCAGAATTTGGGCTACCGAAAATCCTAGAACTGTCGTGGAAACTCCATTGCATGGCGAGAAAGTCACAGTATGGGTTGGATTTACCACGTCTACCATTGTTGGGGCTTTTTTCTTTGAGGAAATGCGTGATTCTGGTTTTGTAACTGCTACCATGACGAGTAAGAGGTACGCCAATATGTTACAGAATTGCATCATTCCCAGCCTGGCTGATAAACGCCTGCTGGAACGTACGATGTTTATGCAGGATGGCGCTCCACCCCATATTGCTAGACACATGAAAGATCTCTTGCGCGCGTTGTTTGGTGACGATCGTGTGCTCAGCCACCACTTTCGTCATGCTTTTCCTCCCAGGTCCCCAGACCTCAGTCCATGCGATTATTGGCTTTGGGGTTACCTGAAGTCGCAAGTGTATCGTGATCGACTGACATCTCTAGGGATGCTGAAAGACAACATCCGATGCCAGTGCCTCACCATAACCCCGGACATGCTTTACAGTGCTGTTCACAACATTATTCCTCGACTACAGCTATTGTTGAGGAATGATGGTGGACATATTGAGCATTTAATGTAAAGAACATCATCTTTGCTTTGTCTTACTTTGTTATGCTAATTATTGCTATTCTGGTCAGGTGAAGCACCATCTGTCGGATATTTTTTGAACTTTTATATTTTTTTGGTTCTAATAAAACCCCATGTCAATCCAAGCATGTGTGTCAATTTGTACCTCTCTATCTACATTATTCCATGATTTATTCAGTTTTCAAATTTATACTGACTTTTTGATCACCCGGTATATAGGGATCATATCAACAACAGCCTGAAGATGATGCATTGAAGTGTTGAAACTGGTTGTGACAAAATAAAATAAAATCATAAGGATGGCTGTAGGTGTTTTATTTTCTCACTTCTCTGTACACGTTCAACATCTATTTAATGTTTAACATTTGTGTGAAACCTCAACTGTGATCAGTTAATCCTGCCATTTAGGATTCTATTTGTGTTCATCAGACTCATTGAATCTTAGTTAACTCATTGAGATGACTGATGAATAAAAATATACACAGTTGTGAGAAATTTTATGGTACATTACCGAGTATTTGTTAAAATACCCTGAGATGACAAAAGTCAAGGGATAACTCCTGATATTCTGTCAGAGCTTATTTGCCCGAAGTTGTGCAGCAACTTGATGTGGAATGAAATCAACAAGTCATCAGAAGTCCCCTGCAGAAATACTGTCATGCTGCCTCTATTGCTGTGCATAGTTGCGAAAGTGTTGCCAGTGCAATATTTTGTGCACAAACTGACCATTTGATTACATGCCATAAATGTTCATTCGGTGACCAAATCATTTGCTAGAATTATCCAAAATGTTCCTCAAACCAATCATGAACAGTTGTGGCTCGATGGCTTCATTGGGTCTGCACCACACTTGAACCCTACAATCACCTCTTACCAACTGAAATCAGGACTAATCTGACCAGGCCATGGTTCTCCAACTGTTTAGGGATATGTTTGCCATACATCCCACATTGGTTTCTGTGGTTATTTCAAGCAGTGTTGCTTGTCTGTTAACACTGACAACTCTATGCAAATACTGCTGTTCTCAGTCGTTATGTGAAAGCCATCAGCCACTGCGTTGTCCTTGGTGAGAGGTAATGCCTGAAATTTGGTATTCCAGCACACTGTTGACATTGTGGATTTCAGGCTATTGAATTTCCTAATGATTTCTGAAATGGAATGTCCCATGCATCTCCAACTACCATTCCTCGTTCAGAGTCTTTTAATTCCCGTTGTACAGCCATAATGTCATCAGAAACCTTTTGACATGAATCACCATAGTGGAAATGACAGCTCTACCAATGCACTGTCCTTTTATACCTTGTGTACACAGTACTGCTGCGATCTATATATGTACATATCACTATCCCATGACTTGTCGCCTCAGTGTAAGTCAACTATAGTAACTGTGGATATGTATGCCAGAATGTTATTAATGTGATAAAAAGATAACCTGGAACACAAATAAAAAGTGTCTCATTGTGCAGTCACAAGTGTTAATAAATGTTTTAAGAACCTTGAAGTCAAACAGCTCTGTAATGGATCACTTTATTTTAATGTGGCCACAAATATGGACAGGGAAAAATGTGATGTAGCTGTAAAAGATCTTGGACTATCAGACCATCTCTGTCAAATAACAAAAGTAAAGTCAGGCATAGAATCATTGCCTAAACTATGAGCATACAAATTGATATCTATCAGAAATCAAAATAAAAGCTTTTTCAAAATAACTAGAAAAACAAAGCTGGGATGAAGTGTATAAGGAAATCAATGTGAATATGAAAGTCTCTAAATTCTCCACATTGTTTAAATTGAACTTTGAAAAGGCATTTTGAAAAGTATGCATGTCTGTATCAACATCTCACCAAAACAGATGGATAACAACAGGTATTAAGAAGTCCTCCCAAACACTTAAGTACCTCAGTTCCGTGAAAAAGATTCACAATGATCCAGAATTCTTAAATTTCTATCATAGATACAAAAAGATCTATAAGAAGGTGCTGATTGCTGCAAAAAAGTCATTTAATGACAAAATAATATATAATGCAGCGAATAAAAGCAAAGCAGTCTGGGCTGTTATAAAAAAGGAAACGGGGAGAGGAAAATAAACGCAGAATAACATACTGCTAAGGGAGAGGAATAAAGTAATAAATGATCCACAGCACTCAGCAAACTATGTAAATGGACATTTTTCAAGTATTGCAGAGAAGTTACAGCAAAAATCCCCCCGAACAAATGTAACACCTGTAAATAATGTTGCACTAAATACAATGATGTTACTTCCAACCACAGAGAATGAAGTCAGTAAAACAATTCAAAAACTAAAAAATAAAAAGTCAGTAGGCTTAGATGAAATACCAATGGGTGTACTGAAACAATGCACAGGGATTATATAAGGCCCCTTAACAAATATAATAAATGAATCCTTCACATCAGGGACATTTCCAGAGCAGTTCAAACAGGCAAGAGTTGCACCTTTGCTTAAGAAAGGTAATGCAGAAGACAGAGAAAATTACCAGCCCATTTCCATGCTGTCAGCATTCTCAAAAATAATAGAAGCAATTATGAAAGACAGATTAATGAATTACCGGAATAAATACAGTCATTTACGTGAATCACAATTTGGTTTCTAAGGCGTTTGATACAGTCGACCACAAGATTCTATTAAACAAATTAGAAGCATTAGGAATAAGAGGGGTAGCTAACGACTGGTTTCAATCATACCTAACAGATAAGGTACAAAGAGTAGAGATGACACATACTTCAAATAGATCCAAACATTTACTAAAACACTTATCAGAACCAAAATACATTCATATAGGGGTTCCACAAGGTAGCATATTAGGACCAATACTGTTCCTGATATACATCAATGACTTTCCCAGTAGTATTACTCATGGTGAAAAAATCCGCTTTGCTGATAACAGCAATATTATAGTCACTGAGAAAACAAGAGAACTCCTTGCCGAGAAAGCAAATGAAACTCTCAAGGAAGTTTATGATTGGTCAATAAGCAATAAAGTGACAGTGAACATAAAGAAAACTAATACCGTGAATTTCAGTTTGAATAGGAAAAATGACAATGTTCAATAAAATGTAGATGGCACCTCTATAGACTGTGTAACAAATTCAAAATTTCTAGGAATGAATATTGATTCTCAGTTGAAGTGGTGTGAACACACAAAGGTACTTGCAAACAGAATGTCATCAGCAAGTTATGCCCTTGGAATCCTATCATCAGTGTGTAACATGCAGTGTCTTTTAGTTACATATTATTCATATGTACACTAAGTTGTTAGCTATGGAATTCTTTTTTGGGGAACAAATGCACAAAATATGAACACAATTTTCAAACTCCAGAAAAGAGCCATAACAATAATAACCAAAAATATTAGTTGAGCTCATTGTAAAGATCTGTTCAGAACACTGGGGATTTTAACTGCTCCATGTGAATACATTTACCAGTCAGTTGTACACATCAAAAATAACATTGGTAATTACTGCACAAACACCTCTGTCCATGACCATGCAACAAGAGATAGACTCAACTTACATTTACCAAGAAAAAATAAACATAAAACTCAAAACAGCATTTCCTACCAAGGAATAAAGCTGTACAATAAATTACCAAAAGAGATGAAAGAAATTGCCAAAATATACTTATTTAAAAATGCAGCTAAAAAGTAGCTGTTATGCAATACATTTTATACATTAAAGGATTACTTGGGGTTTGATAAACAATGTTATACAAATAAATAATAATAATAATGATTATAAAATATCCAACATTCCACATAACACCTTCAATTTATGTTTTTTCTTTCTTTTTTTCCTTTCTAGAAATACTTACCCCCAAGCTATGCATAGCACAATACTAACACCTCTTCCTCTTTCTGAGCTTAACATCTCACTCATTATGAAGGGATGCTGACTCAGTTTTTCAGGATAGCAGATGGGAAGTTGCGGTACAGAAAATGACTCAGAGATCACCAGTGTGTGTGTGTGTGTGTGTGTGTGTGTGTGTGTGTGTAGTGAGCGAAGCGTTATGAAACAATGTGTGTATAATGTGTGCAGTGATTGATAGAGAGATATGAGTGAACAATGTGGCATTACATTATTTAATAAGTTATTTGTAAAGAAGTATTGTACACCAGAAGTAAATCTAATGATTGTCTCTAACTAGAAGTCTGTAAATATATGTATATATGAATTAGCTTATTTTAAATTGATCTAAATTTGTAAATACTTTGACATGTGCTATGTCCTTGTAAAAAGAGATCTACGGATGAATAAAGCTACTGCTACTACTACTACTACTACTACTACTACTACTACTACTACTGTAAAAAGAGATCTACGGATGAATAAAGCTACTACTACTACTACTACTACTACTACTAACTGGAACACATGAAGTACATCATCTATTTTAAAACAGACTTCTTAATAACAGTGTGGCACAACTACTGTGTCTTCAGCAAGGCTTATTTTATTAAACTGCAGGACTACATAACAACTGATACTACTGTAATAAAGTGCACTAGGAAGATAATCAACATCCAAATACAATGCAATGTTGCAGATGACAGAGATTTATTCATGTTGCAGTGACAAATAGTGATAACCTCTTCATGAAACCCCTCTAATCGAGAAGATTATGTTCATCCCCACAATTCGGAGCAGACAGTGCCTATCATTTATGAAGTCAAAACAAAATTCCATACTTCATATTAAAAAGTTCTTTCTGTTTACTAATATATGTGTCAGGATGGGTTAAGGAGTGTAAGTGAGCATCCAGGACTGATCGTGTTCGCTCTAGCATATAAAATGAAAAAGAGTTGCCAAAAAATGGAGATTTATTCTCCTTCTCAATTCTATGGGGTAAATTTGGTCTGTCGTCTACTATGACCATGGAGTGGACCACGGTATGGTAGGAGGGCTGGTAGACAAGAGAGCTATCCTCTGCTGTGGCCACTGTCTCGCCAGCCAACCTGCACACCCCACAAGACCAATCCCTGCTCTCTCATTCGTTGGCTTTGAACCTTTTGAAAGTATTACTTGCTCGGCATCCCGAAACGTGTTCCTAGCTGAGCAGAACTGAGCATGGGATCCATCCATGGTGCTGTGGAGCTGTCGAGTCTGATAATCAAGAAATACGTAACTGTTGAAATGGCTACTTGGAAGTTGGTGGACATTTAATGTTTTAAGAAAGGGGCACTTATCCTAATGGAGAATGTAAACCAAATGTTAAAAACATACTAGGCACATGGGGTACAAAGTTCCAGTATTGCAATAATTCATGTTGACAAGTATTAGTTCTTGAAGCGTCTTGCTTAACGATTTTGTTTAAATAGTTACTTCTGAAATAAGCGAAGTTGTTGGAGTTGGTGCAGTGGCCTGTTGTCAATTAGGCGTCATTGCGAGCATGCTAGTGGCAGTCAGCAGCGCTATAGCTGAGCGAGCCCATGGCTACATGGGCACCATGATAAGATCCTAGTGTCAAGGCTGACATGCAGCAAATGGGTTGGCTACCGGTGACTGCAACACTCATGGGCGGGAGTTGCATAGTAGGGGTTCGAGTAATTTACAATTTATAAAAGGTGGGCAGAAAAGCAATAATGACTGTCATTAGAAATACAACAATTTGCCATTAAAAGTTTGATTACAAAAGAAATGAATTAAAGAAACTTTACAGAATACATAATAATTAGTAAACACTTGATGTCTAAAGTTAACAAATAAAGATAGGTTTTCCGTTTACAAATCTGGTCTGATTAGACATGCAGTACAACTGGACTAATAACTAAAAATAGAATTCATATCTTAACCTAAAGGAGGGCCATGCCTATAAAATGACATTTTTAACCCTGATATTCACCAGCTGGTTGGGGATCTGGTACAACCTGCGGTGCTGGCTCATGTGATTTACTGTAGCCATATTTATATGAAATCAATACAATAAAGTCAATGACAAGTAGAGCTAATGGTACAGGTGTATCACTCAGAATAGCTACTCATCTGTAATAATTTTGAATGTGCCATTCAGCAGGGTGTGCGGTAGCACAGTCAAGAGAAATTTGTCCATGCTCCTTGGCTAGGTGTTTATTGATGGATTCTAAGAGGTGACATAAGATGTGTTGGATAATGTCAGAGAATTATATAGTTGTGGCAAGGCGACTCGCACTTCAGTTAGGAATGGCAGCAAAGGTGTAAGGCTAATGTTATAGATATAAACTAAATGTGTTGAGAGCTTAACACAAAGGAATATTGAACAAAAGACCACTGCCAACTAAAGCGACCTAAAAAATCTGGGAAATTGCAGTGAGTTGATAACAAATCAAAAATACAGTAGTGGCCTGATGTACAAAATGCAATAAGCTGTTGCTAACAGGGCAAACCAGGGTTAGTACACTGTCAGAACAATAAGAGTGCAAGATGGAGTAGGGGTTTCCTCTAGGAATAATACAAGTTCACAGTTCCTCAACCAGTGTTGAGTGACATTTTAGGACACATGTAGTAATTGTTATGCGTACATAAAAATGCATGATGGCATGCAGTTGATGGTCTTTACTGAGTATTAGAGTGTCACTAGTTTGCCAAAGTATATGTTTCTGAATTGTAAGCCAGGCACTGCGAACAGATGTAACTGGTAACACTCAAATTCACAGTTGGCACAGATAATTGGTAATAATATCTGTGCATGCAGCATGCTAGTGGACTGCAACAAATGTACTTGAGCACCTGAATAATAGTGAGATAAAGTGGATTCCCAAATGGGGTACATCATTTGCATGGGTGGTATCAAGTGGAATGAGATATTAGTAACAGTGCGCAAAAACATCTTTTCGGGTAGTAAATTGAAACTGAGTTTTTGTTGTAGGCCTAATTGAATAATAGTATGTAGCGTATTGATATGCAGTTGAAGCGCATGTGTTTTATAGTAAGATTTGTGGAGTTATGGTCATTTCTAAAGAAGATGTTATATTCATTAAGTCTTAGTTTACAATGACTAAGTCATACTGTACTGAATTCTTAAGTTCTTCTTATTTTTGTTGTAGTTCAGTGGCTATGTAATGGATTTGTTGGGTGGAGGATAAAAAATTATTTTCAATGTGATCAAGATGGACCTGTTGACGTACGAGAATCTTGTGATTTTTGTTGGAAAGAGTAGGCACTGTCTTTTGCCCGCCCAATAAAACACAAGCATTATTGGGAAGTGTCAAAGATGATCTCGGTTTGCGGAAGGCCGGCATGTACCAGATTCCCTGTGAGTGTGGGAAGACTTACATTGGACAGACAGTGCGCACAATCGAGGATTGTTGCCGATAACATCAGAGGCACACTCGACTTATGTGCCCCAACAAGTCGGCAGTCACAGAGCACTGTTTGTCCGAAAATCAAGAAATGGACTGCCAACATACCAGGGTCTTGGCACAGACATCTAAATACTGGGACAGCATCGCTAGAGAGGCTATCAAAATTCATACCAGGGACAGACTCATCAACAGAGATTGCGGCTATAACCTCAGCAAGGCATGGGAACCAGCACTGAGTCTAATTAAAAAGAGGCTCAGCAAAGAAAACAAATGAGTGTCCAGGGTGGATGAGGCAGTTACACCGACGCCACCACAGACGCCGACGCCAGCCTCTCAGTGACCGCCGATGCGCAGCCGCAGGCACGGACCGCGGAGAGAACGCCTCGCGGGGGAAGCGGGTTTAGGACGGACACCCGCCCTCAGGAGCTCAGTTCATCAGTGCACCTGACGATGGCAACATGTCTGATCACTGAAATATTGTGCCCGTTGGACCCTATGGACCGGCAGTACACCTGTGGACTGTTCGAGCGAGAAATACGCTGGGATAAGTTGAAGAATCACATCAGTATTTATAAGTGTTAAGTTTGGTTGTGTTATATTCTTAAAAGCTTGCTCGTGACAATATAAATCTCTTATTCAAATCATTTGTAGCTGACACCATCAGGTAGACCTGCAGTGTACATATAGTACTCAAACAAAGTGTAAAATACTGGTGTAATGATGTACAGATGTTTCACTTAAATGTGTGGTTCTTGGCACATTCATAATATTGAGATACAATGAAGTAATCATATACTCATTTGTGTTGCAGGTTATTTGTTGTTAATACTCATAAGTGTGGGTACAGTATAAGTTTGAGATTTCCATGCTCGTATAGCTTTAACATTTTGTTACATAGCAATTAACTGGAAATAAATGTTAGACTGAAATCTAGCACAATATCAGATACCTAACTTCAGTGTCAGGTCTTCCTGTAGGAAGGCCGACTCGATAAAATTCAGCCATTATTCTCCAAAAGTGTTCGAGGTGTAGCACAAGGAGGAGTTTCTGATAAATCCTGTAACAGAGTGTAATTTTTAGTCTTTTAATGTATTTAATTGTCAGATGTGACTTGTGAGTATGTATTCCTGAGTGATGGTTATTGGTAAGCATTTCAGAGGCCTTTTACAGTGTCTTACATCTGTTCCTAGTGGCAAAAATGTTGTGTAAACTAAATACTTCGTATATACCTCACAGAGGTCTTTTGTCTTACATGACTTATGAATGTAATGACCTTGTAATTACTTAGTCTTTTCTACTTGAAGTCTCCCCAACCATGACCAGGAACAATTGATTGGAAAATGCTAGGCTGTGTAACTCCGAGATTACTCTTTCAAAAGCACAGTTGCGCTTTCATGCTTTCCTGCAATTGGCATGATTTTGCCACAACTGCAAAATCTGTTGCTATGTCTTCCATTTAACATTTATCCTCATTTACTACTGTTAATTATAAAGTTATTTCTCTCTGCTCTGGCTGCTAATTTTCAAAACTATGACTAATGTATAACATGACACATACAAACACATATGATCATAAACACGAAAAGAACAAGAAAATTGGCCGGCCGTGGTGGCCAAGCGGTTCTAGGCGCTTCAGTCCGGAACCGCGCGATTGCTACGGTCGCAGGTTCGAATCCTGCCTCGGGTATGGATGTGTGTGATGTCCTTAGGTTAGTTAGGTTTAAGTAGTTCTAAGTTCTAGTGGACTGATGACCTCAGATGTTGAGTCCTATAGTGCTCAGAGCCATTTTTTTTTAACAAGAAAATTCTTAATGTATACAGGGGGTAGCAATGCGTCTCCTTGGCAGTTGTCACGGTCCTCCCAGTACATTGCATAAATAAAACTTCCAGTAAACTTCATTCAGCAATAACGTTGGCATTTTTGCTCTCTTATCGAATGTATTTAGTCCCAGGAGCGTTGTGCTATAAGGGTGCTTATTTTGTGTTGTCTTTTGTCACTGTAGGCTTGTACCACAGGAAGTAAGGAGAGGATGTGTGTTGATGGCTGGTATCCTCTTTCTATAACACAAACAGCATGCATGTATTAACTGGGTTCTTTATTTATCAGAACAGAAAATTACTTAACTCAAGATAGTCCAGGTGTTGTGGTACAAGCTCTTTGTAATAGACCATATTAGCCTCACTGCTGGTGAAGTACAAGTTCACTGTGTACACTACTCAGGTTGCTATGTGCTGCCTGTGACTGTCTGCAACTGCAAGTGACTGGGCTACGACTGATGTCTCGGTGACTCACTGCATGACAGACTGGAATTGACTGTGATTGAGGCCTCTGGTCCATGGCGGCGATCTAAATACTAGGAGCCAAGAGGGCATTTGTGGCGCATTTCTTGCAAGTCTGTCTTTGGCCTCTATTGATCTTCTCGCAACCTCTGTATCTCTGTGTCACCTGGTGTGCTGGCGACAGCTTACGCCAGTACATCCCCCCCCCCCCCCCCCCCGCCCGAAATGCCTCACCGTTGTCATGTTGTGAGGCTGCAAATGACAACAGGGAGGTTGACAGGGTGCTGGATGTAAAGATGAGCCAGGAGCTGTAGCTGTGGAGGATGGCGTACTCCCGCCCATACCCCACCAACTGGCTTGTGAGGCAACAGGAACATCCTCCAAAAAACTGCTTCCAGGGCATATGTCCAGACCTGAGATCATGTCCTGGGGCAATGATGGTGACAGAGAAGGTGGTGGCAGGACCAGGTCCATGGGATCGGCGGGAGGGATTGGGGGGGGGGGGGGGGGGGAAGGGGGGTGCATCATCCATCCGCTTCTCCTGGAGTGCCATGGTGGCACCAGCAGATGGCTGTGAAGGCTGCGCAGTCCCATGAAACCATGAATCAGAGGTAAGACAAGCAGCAGAATCATGGGGCAAATGACATGCTCGAATTTTGTTCTGGTGGCGGCGCTGCAAACCATTGGGACTTGCAATCAAATACATATAAGAGCCAACGCGTTCCTGGATAATGCCTCTTTCCCAGTGCCCAAGGTTGCCATAAACCCTGAAAAGAACAAAATCGCACAGCGCAAAACGATACTTGTGGACCATTGACGGCGCCAGATGCTGTAATGGGTGTAGCAAGTGTAGCAGCATCTGAAGGCGGCAGCCGTGCAGAAGTTGTCTCGGTGATGGTCTGTCTCTTGGGTAGGAGCGGTAGGAGACAAGAAAGACTTACAGCACCTGTTCCCATGTGTGAGTGGTGCGAAGCTTGTTTGAAAGCACGTAAGAAGAGTTCCCCTTCTCTGTTGGACTGCGGGTGAAACTGAGCACTTGTTAGATGATGAATGCTGTTGTGTTCACAAAACTGTTCAAAGTCACGTAAAGTGAACTGTGACCTGTTGTCTGACACAAGTACTTCTGGCAAACCTTCAGTGCAAAATATGGAGGACAACGCTTGAATGGTGCTACATGACATGGTTGAATTCATAGGCACCGCAAGTGGAAACTTGCTAGAAGAGTCTACCACTGTGAGCTAACGATTGTTCCAAAATTTTCTTGCAAAGTTAATGTACATTTGTTGCCATGGCAGTGAGTCAGGCTGAGAATGTCTGTGGTGGAGCGGATTGGTTCTCCACGCATGTGTGACACTGTGACGTCATCTGTTCAATATGGGAATCCATGCCCTACCAAGTACAGTGCTGTTAGTGCAAACAATTCCTCAATGTCCTTGGTGGATCAATCGCAACACATCCTTTTGCAACACTTTGGGAATCAGCACATGCGACCGTCCACTGTCATTTTGAGCTTGAATCTCACCCTATTATATGGAAACGTTATGCCGGCGAGCAAAGTATTGGTGCACTACTGAGTTGTGGATACTGTTCAATGAACGAGGCCAAGATGTGCGAATGTAATGCAACAAAATCTTGAGATCTGGGTCTGCTTCTGTGGCCTGTGCTATTTTACTGTAGTGCAAGGGAATAGATTCTAACAATTTAGAGTCCTGCGCATCAATTTGGCAACAAGATGTGGCATATGCATCAAAATCAGAGTATGGGCTAATTGGAACGCAAGTAGGGCATCTGCACTGCCATGTTGTGCCATAGGTCTGTACACAATTTCATACTGATACTGCAAATGCAACAAAGCCCATCATTGCAATTTTTGAGCAGTGCATGTATGAACCAGCTTTGACAGATGAAACAAGGGCTGTAAAGGTTTGTGATCTATCACTAAATAGAACTTGTGACCATACAAATAGTCTAGCAATGACTGCAGTTCAGGGCCTGGTCAAACTTATTGGCTGCTATGGCACCCAAATCATATTGTTCTAAGATTTGCAACACTTGAGCAAGTGATGGATCAGAGTACCTTAGGATCTGTTCCCATTGTCTTCTATCTGGGACATTGAATGTTACAGCATCCCTATTATTAAGTCGTCATAAAGGTACCACAACTACACTTAATTTGATACTTCGTAGTCATGCCCACTAATTCTGTGTATCGCTGATGGTATGTCTGTTCCAGACTTTTCTGCAAGTGAAAGAACTGATATCTGGCTGCAGCTACTTGGACTTTCAGGTCATAGTGGTGGGTTAACGCAGTGATAACTTTGTCATAACTGAGTTCGTCGGGAGACACAGTTGGTAATAGTTTTTGTATTAACCTGAACAATGGGGAGCCCAAATCGAAAGAAAGTATTGTAGCTTGGTAGCACTTTGTACACTATGAGCTTGGCAATGTGCTTGGTACAGTGTCAGGTATTCAAGCCATTCCTCTTCAGTGTCGTTAAATTGTCAGAACAGGGGTACGCTGGTTGGCACCACTTGTTGGGCTAGTCGGTCGGTTGGTTGGTTCTTGTGTGGCCGATGCAGCTTGTGCAGCCAGAAGTTATTGTATTGTCTTTAGCAAGGCAGCAATTTTTTGGTTCTAAAACTGAAAAGCTTATGTTAGAACCATCACATTGATCTTCTGTGGCTAAGGTGCAGGGGCAGGGGTGGAGTGGGCGGGATAGCCATGGTTTACACAAATATGTTGTAGCAAAAAGCAAGCAAACCCTCTGAAAAGAGAAATTTGTTTAGTTCTGCAGCTTCCTTCCTGAAATACATGCAAGAACACAACAAGAAATTAGCAATGCGCAAGCTGAAACACAAGAGAAGCAAGCAAAATCTGCAAGGAATTATATTTGTTGCCAGTTTTTTTGTGTTGTCTCATTGTCACTGTAGCAAGGAGAGGATGTTGGTTGGTGGCCAGTATCCTCTTTCTACACTCCTGGAAATGGAAAAAAGAACACATTGACACCGGTGTGTCAGACCCACCATACTTGCTCCGGACACTGCGAGAGGGCTGTACAAGCAATGATCACACGCACGGCACAGCGGACACACCAGAAACCGCGGTGTTGGCCGTCGAATGGCGCTAGCTGCGCAGCATTTGTGCACCGCCGCCGTCAGTGTCAGCCAGTTTGCCGTGGCATACGGAGCTCCATCGCAGTCTTTAACACTGGTAGCATGCCGCGACAGCGTGGACGTGAACCGTATGTGCAGTTGACGGACTTTGAGCGAGGGCGTATAGTGGGCATGCGGGAGACCGGGTGGACGTACCACCGAATTGCTCAACACGTGGGGCGTGAGGTCTCCACAGTACATCGATGTTGTCGCCAGTGGTCGGCGGAAGGTGCACGTGCCCGTCGACCTGGGACCGGACCGCAGCGACGCACGGATGCACGCCAAGACCGTAGGATCCTACGCAGTGGCGTAGGGGACCGCACCGCCACTTCCCAGCAAATTAGGGACACTGTTGCTCCTGGGGTATCGGCGAGGACCATTCGCAACCGTCTCCATGAAGCTGGGCTACGGTCCCGCACACCGTTAGGCCGTCTTCCGCTCATGCCCCAACATCGTGCAGCCCGCCTCCAGTGGTGTCGCGACAGGCGTGAATGGAGGGACGAATGGAGACGTGTCGTCTTCAGCGATGAGAGTCGCTTCTGCCTTGGTGCCAATGAGGGTCGTATGCGTGTTTGGCGCCGTGCAGGTGAGCGCCACAATCAGGACTGCATACGACCGAGGCACACAGGGCCAACACCCGGCATCATGGTGTGGGGAGCGATCTCCTACACTGGCCATACACCACTGGTGATCGTCGAGGGGACACTGAATAGTGCACGGTACATCCAAACCGTCATCGAACCCATCGTTCTGCCATTCGTAGACCGGCAAGGGAACTTGCTGTTCCAACAGGACACTGCACGTCCGCATGTATCCCGTGCCACCCAACGTGCTCTAGAAGGTGTAAGTCAACTGCCCTGGCCGGCAAGATCTCCGGATCTGTCCCCCATTGAGCATGTTTGGGACTGGATGAAGCGTCGTCTCACGCGGTCTGCACGTCCAGCATGAACGCTGGTCCAACTGAGGCGCCAGGTGGAAATGGCATGGCAAGCCGTTCCACAGGACTACATCCAGCATCTCTACGATCGTCTCCATGGGAGAATAGCAGCCTGCATTGCTGCGAAAGGTGGATATACACTGTACTAGTGCCGACATTGTGCATGCTCTGTTGCCTGTGTCTATGTGCCTGTGGTTCTGTCAGTGTGATCATGTGATGTATCTGACCCCAGGAATGTGTCAATAAAGTTTCCCCTTCCTGGGACAATGAATTCACTGTGTTCTTATTTCAATTTGCAGGAGTGTATAACACAAACTGCACGCACGTGTTAGCTGGGTTCATTATTTATCAGAACAGAAAATTACTTAAGATAGTCCAGGTGTTGTGGTACAAGCTTTCCATAACAGACCACGTTAGCCTTTCTGCTGCTGAAGCAAAAGTCTGCTGTGAACATTACTCTGGTTGCTATGTGCTGCCTGCAGCTGTCTGCGACTGCAAGTTACTGAGCTGTGACTGACATCTCGGTGACTCACTGGATGACAGTCTGGAACTGAATGGGATTGAGGCCTTTGGTCCACGGCGGTGATCTAAATACTGGCGGTCAAGAGGGCATTTGTGGCATGTTTCTTGCTAGTCTGTCCTTGGCCTCTATTGATCTTCTCGCAACCTCTTTGCTACCTGGTGTGCTGGCGACAGCTTACACCAGCACAGATTATTCCTTAAGGCATAGTAGGGATGGGTTGACATCAGCTTGTCCTTCTTTTTCTTTGGCTTCGCCATTGTGGCATTTTTACATGCCATGGTTGTTTTAGAAGGAGAGGCAGGAAGAGATAATTGAGATGGTGCAGCTGGTCTGTGTTACGGCTTTTGCTGGTCAAAATGTTCTATGATAGAATGCTTGAGTAACTGTATTTCAGCATTTAGAGAGGTTATCCATAAAAGTGAGTAAGTGCCCTCATAAAGAGGAGTGAACTTCTTGGTTTGCCCTTGCTTCACCGTGGTTTTTGAAGCAATGCTAAATCGCCGTGCTTGTTCTGAGAAAGCATAGCACCTTTGTTGCTACATTCCAACTGCTTTTGTGTGGCTTTGGAATTACTGCATTAACCTGTTTCCAAATGGCTTTGAGACAATGGGTTAGCCTTTTCACTTCACCTCCATTGACTCGAGGAGGCAATTTGTCAATTTCAAAAGGTGATTTCATGGGTACACCATAAACAGCTTCATATGGAGTGTATCCTGTTGCCTTCTGGACATGATTGTTGTACACAGAAATAATGAATCCTACATATTTGTCCTAACCTAAGTGTGTTTTCAATAGATAATACGATAACATTTGCACAATAGTCTTATGCACATGCTCCAAGTGCCTGTTGGCGTATGGGTAAAAGGGTGTAGTTCACCATTTTTTATTTTTAATGTTTTGCAAACTTGTGCAAACAGCGCCGACAAGAAATTTGAGCCTTGGTCAGTGAGTATTGTGTAGGAACTTCTGAACAGCAATACCAGGTAATTGACAAAGGTGCAGGCAACAGTTTGTGGTCATATCTGCAAGTAGTATCAAAATTAAATACTTTGAAAAGTGATCAATAATTGACAATATATATTTATTATTCTTGGTGCTTTGTGGAATGGGCCGCAGAGATTCAAGACCACAATCTGAAATGGTTTTGATGCTTCTGGTAACATTTATAAGTGGAGGCACTCTTTGCACACGAGGCAGACAATTTTGTATATACTTCTGAATGTCGGTTTGTCGACCCCTCCACCAGTAATTTGAGGCTATTCTTGTGTTTGTGGCTCATCGGCCATTATAGCAGGCCTGTAAACTGTCATACAACTGTGCTCTTATTCGTTGTTGCAGTTCTTTAGGTATTACTATTCTGTTACCCAATGGGGTCTTGCGATATAGTACACTGTCTTCTGTAACAAAATCAGAGAGTGATGCATACATCATTGCACATGTCTCTCTTGTAATTCTTCTGATTCTTTTATCAAAACATCATCTGTTTGTGCAGCTCTAATTTTTCTGCTAAGCACGTCAACATATACGTGCAAACGGCAGGGTTTATGCAAAACTTCGTAATCATATTTTTAATGTCCACCAAGTCAAACGACCTGTGGGGTCCTTTAAACTGTGCAACCACAGTGAATTGGCATCCACACAAGTAGTATTTAAAGTAATTTTTGCCAAATATGAGAGCTAACAAATCTTTCTCAGAAGTGCTGTAGGTAATTTCTGCAGAATTTATTCACCTGGAGGCAAAACCTTTTAGTCTTCCCCCATCATCCTCAATTTAATGGCTCAAATGGCCCCAACCGTGTAATCTGGTGCAGCCATCAAAAGGATGAACAGTTTTTCAAAGTCTGGGTATACTAACAGACGTGAACTAGTCAGTATGTTTTTGATATTTCTCATTGCTTCCTCACTCTCCTCTGTCCGTTCAAACTCTGTACCTTTCTTTAATAGATTTGTCAGTGGTTTTGCTACTGTAGCATAATATTGTACATGTCAATGATAAAAATTGTTTAAGCCAAGAAAAGATTGTAACTCTTTAACATGTTTTGGCACTGGGAAATTATCCACTGCCTCAGTTAAAGTGCGCGTCATTTATGTTGGCGGCTGAGTTTAGGTTCGTTCTGCGCATCTGACGTCACAAAACACAGTCAGCCAATGAACAGAGAACGACGTTGCCAGATCTCGACTGCAGTGCAGAGCATGGGCGAGTGTCTTCAGTTTTAGAAACGTTCAGTCATAAATAAAGTAATAGAACAAAAGCAATGTCTTGATAGCAGACTTTCTTTTATAGAAAGTTTGGAAAAAGCATTCTTTATACCAACTGCTTCATATTCTATTAAGTAATTAAACCAAACAAGCAAGAAGACTCCTAATTCAGGCGATAGCAAGGAAAGGTGTTTGTATCAATCTCACGAACGGCTTTTTCGCAATAAAGAACGGCGGTAATTGTTTATTTCCTATTGTACTTCGACGAAGCATGAGTAATTCATACTCATACCAACAGTATTTGTCAGTATTTTGTGTGATGTATTACAAGCCTCATGGCATTCTATAGTCACACGAGTTGTGATAGTGTAACAGTTAAGGTGTTGGGCTTCTACGCGAAAGGTTATAAGTTCAACCCTTATGCGGTGCTTAATATTTTCATTATTTAAAAACAATATCGAAGTGCCTTTCTTTACGAATTATATTCATTTTAATGCAATTTTTTGAAATTTCTAGTGCTTTGTCTCTTCATTAACCCTTTCGCTGCTGCAAACACGTGCTCTCCGCATTCCGCGCTGTGCGCGATTTTGTCATCACTGCACTGCTCGCCTGTGCAGACACATGGTGTTCCCACTGCTTTGACACACTTATCATTCGATATCACAAAAACTATTTGGCCCAAAAATTTGATTTTTACACGTCTTCATTACTGATACCTTCCCCCCATAAATCACTTAATTTTGTTTCGATGTTCAACGCAGTTATTATGGAGCATTAAATGTAGTAAACCATTGCACGAAATTTTGAAGAGTTTGCAGAGGTATAAGTCCATAGCGTATACTTTCCATATGGTCGATTTTAGTCGCCACAATGTTGAGAATGAAATGTGGACAAGATACCTAAATTCCATATAAAATTTACTGAATAACAATATCTCATTTAATTTAAATACCACATAGGTGTCGTATGTAATATTGAGAAATATTCTGTCTTTCGCGACTGTAATAAAAGTTTTATTCACACCGGACGCGTTTGGCTTTATTTTAAAGCACTTCAATCAATGAAAAGTATGGCACATACACAATGGTACTCATGTTCTCTGTCTTGTTTTTGTTCCACAGTCGCAGTTTTACCAGTGGTACTGAAATATATTCCTCTTCTGCAACTGTAATAAGCGACTTATTTAGACCAGACGCGTTTCTCTCTTTTGAAGCATCTTCAGTGGACAGTATTTTGTCTACTCCATTGCCAAGTCACCTTTCGTAGTTTTGTGCTGTGGTAACACAATATTAAACGTTTGTGTTGGCTGATCAGTGTTTTAGCAAATAAATGATGTTTGTGTGTGCCACACACAAAAATTATATTTGACATAGCTCAGAGCACTTCACTGATAGACGGGATATTCAAGTCCTAATGTTTTTGTAAGTCCACAGTTTTGTTTAATGTATTTTGTCTACTTCCTTTTGATTGATTGAAGTGCTTTAAAATAAAGCCAAACGTGCTCAGTGTAAATAAAACTTTTGTTACAGTCGCGAAAGACAGAATATTTCTCAATATTACATACGACACCTATGTGGTACTTAAATGAGATATTGTAATACAGAAAATTTATGAAATTTAGGTATCTTGTCCACATTTCATTCTCAACATTGTGGCAACTAAAATCGATCATACGGAAAGTATACTCTATGGACTTTTACCTCTGCAAACTCTTCAAAATTTCGTGCAATGGCTTACTATATTTAATGCTGCATAATAACTGCGTTGAACATCGAAACAAAATTAAGTCAGTAATGGGGGGAAGGTATCAGTAAAGAAGACGTGTAAAAATCAAATTTTTGCGCCAAATAGTTTTTGTGAAATCGAATGATAAGTGTGTCAAAGCAGTGGGAACACCATGTGTCTGCACAGGCGAGCAGTGCAGTGACAAAATCGCGCACAGCGCGGAATGCAGGGAGCACGTCTTTGTAGCAGCGAAAGGGTTAATGCGGCCGTGGTGGCTTTACTTCATGAACTGCGCACTCCCCCCTAAACGTAAGCATGCGAACTATGCTATAATATGGCGCTGCTTCTATTGGCGCGTGCGTCGTGTGCAACTGGCAACGCAGCTATCTCCCGCGTCTGGGCGGGCATCCGCGAGCTGCCAAGATAAAAGAATTGAACTATAGCCTAGGATCTGACTTAACTCCTTCTGAACTAATGATATGCACCAGGTACTGATCCTGTGATTGTGCAAAGGAACATTTTTCTAACTTCAAACTTAAATTTGCATTTTGGAGTGAAGATAATACATTTCTTAATCTCTTGGTATGCTCTTCAGTTGTTTTTGCAAAAATTATGATGTCATTGAGACAGACAAGACACAGAGAAAGTTTTGAACCTCTTAATAACAAGTCAACAAATTTTCGAAAAGTGGCAGGCACATTTCTTAGACCAAAAGACCAGAAGGCATGTGCAAGAATTCATACAGTCCAAAAAGAACCACAAAAGAAGTTTTTGGTCTATCCTATGGTGCAATCAGAATCTGATGATATCCAGAATGCATGTCCAGGATCGTAAAGTATTTGCAGTTTTCTAATCTGTCTAAGGTCTCACTGATACATGGCAGGCGGTAAGCATTAGGTGTGGTAACGTTGTTTACTGCCCTCATATCAACACATAAATGGATAGATTTTTTCCCCATTGATTGATTTTCTGGGCACAACAAGAGTAGGACTTGACCACAGACTTGCAGAGGGTTGAATTATCCTCCCAACTGCTGTTAAATATTGTCTTCAACAACAGACTGTAGGTGGTATGGTATTCCATATCCTTTCTGCATGATTGGTCTTGCATCTCCCATGCAATTTCATGCTGTATGAGGTTAGTAGCTGGCAATATTGCCTTTCCTCAAACAACCACGCATATTCCTCTAAAACTGTGTATAAAAGATTTTGCTCAGACTCCAGGAAATTTGCCAACTTATTCTTTAACTTTGGCTTTGCCACTTCAGTTTGTACAACTGGCCACTGTTGACCAAATTTGACAACACACACAGATATTTGAAACCTGTTCCCCTTAATCTTGAGTTTACTCAAACCTCTTTTAACATGTTATTGCAACCTGACAAGAAATTCATGTTGGGTGAGTGGACCAACCAGAATGTCTGATCTCAGCAGTTCTCGGCATTTAATATCAATCCAGAGAACTCTTTCTGTTCAACCAATGATTTTTACAGGCATGATAGATTTCAGCACCTGTATACATGGCTTGGTAGGAGCTTGTGAGGTGGGCCTCCCCTTCACAAGTTCCTCGTGATTGTAATGCACGCTCACTGCTCAAACGAAGTATTGAATCACTGAATTGAACAGTGTGCATTCGATAGCCTATCACAGTCTGATAGTGTGTTAGAAAATAATTCCCTAAGATAACACTGAAGTCCTGTATGCATATCCTTACTATTTTCATACCAAAGACATACTCTTCCCCTTCAGTGTGCAGATCTATTATACAGGTGCATGCAGGAATGATTATCTCGTCTCCAAGTCCACTTTCATTGTATTGTGGCAATTTTAGCACACACTTGTCATTATCTGAAACCAAAAGAATGCTAATCTGAGTGCTGGTATTCTTAAGAATTTTGACAGTCTTCCCTCTGAGCTCACCCACTAAAACTAAATTTGCCACCTCAGTGAAATATACGAACCATTTTTGTAGGGTCCATGTATTTCATTGGGGTTGAGGGTGAGTGGCAAGACCTGCCCCATGCTCGTTTCACTGTGTATGAGTACTCCTGACTGATGATTTTATTTTTTCTGCTGGCATGTTCCTCTTGGGGGAATTTGGCTACTTATTTTGCAGACAATGATGCTGTTAATGTCTGACGGTATGGCATTTCTTACAGCATGAAGCCCAGCAGCACTCAACTGTATGGTTGGGATTCCCACATCTTTGGCAATTTGTGTCATTAATGAACACATGTTACCATTTGCTGGCACATGCAGGGTGGATACAAATCTTCCTGCTTCCTCACATAATAGAACAAGTCTGACTGCTTCATGCAAGGTGGTTGAGGAGGCAACTTAACCTCACTGCCTATTTGTGGATTGATTCCACGTATGGATACTCTCACTTCAGTTTCTTCAATTAAGACTTCATTACATGTATTGTCTCTTGTGACAAGATACTGCCCTAATTCTGTCTGCTAATGCTTCAAAGTCCTCGCTGCTATTCTGTCTAAGGATGAACAACCGATCACAATAATAGCTAACACGATGCTTGTCAGAGTAGCACTGTGCTAAACCTTTGCCAAGAATTCAAAAGTGGGTGCTTCCTGCAACACATCTACTGCACATCTACTGACTCTACATAATTTTCTGAATCACCTGAAAGCTTTAACAAAAACAGGTTTGGCCATGCACATGTATGTCCTACTCCTTGACAGTTTACAAAAATGTTGTTGCATTTTTGCCTGGCTTTTCAGCAAAAGAAGGTACAAAATTTACCGCAGGAAGCATACTGGCTATTTTGACTGCTCTGGCTTCACGTTCGCGAGTTATTGTGTTAAGCTGTTCCTGTATACTATTTTTTCAAGTTTCGGGATGCTTATTGCAGTAAAGTAATGTGGCTAGGCTCAACTGTTGCCACAGTTGCAGCATTGGGAGCCATTTCTGTCCTCTCCATTGATTGGTGAGGATGTGTGACTGCAAAACTGGGACTGAGACCGAACAGATGAACACAAAAAGAGGTCTCGTTCTATTCTAGGTGATGAAATATTACCTCAGCAGAAGTTCGCCAGAGTTGTTAACTAGAAGAATGCATTGCAGTGACACTTACATGATGTCGGCACCAGGGGGGGAGTGGGCCGGTGGTGGTGATGAAGGTGGTAACAGCATTGGAGGTGGCCTGGAGTGGAGTGCTGTCTATGTTGAATTGATGCAGCCTGCGGAAGTCCAGCAACTGCCAGCGGCTCACCTCTGCTTGGCTTGGGCAGCAGTGGCGTGTGGCTGATAGTGTGCTCAGTGGTGTTACATAGCCATCCCAACTGACTGCTGTTGCAGGTGCACTCAGTACATAAACTTATGCACAAGCACACCGGGTGTGCATCTGGCACAGATGGACGTGTAACCTGCAGCAAGGTACCAGCGGGCTCATGGGTGTCTAATAGCTCTTGTGATTGAACAAGAAAAGGTTGGGCGAACTTAATGGTGGTGATCCCATTTCAGGACACCACTTGTTTTTATCAGGATGGGTTATGATCCTGTTGACTTTAGCATATGGAATGAAAAAGAGTTGCCAAAAAAATTGAGTTTTATTCTCCTACTCTTCTTCTATGGGTTACATTCTGTCTGTCATCTGCTATGACTGTGGGGGGGAACTGTGCGTAGTGGCAGAGAACGTATTGCCCTCAAGGAGAGGAGCAGTTGAACACATCTGCAGGGTAGGATGGTTGGTAGACAAGACAGCAATCCATTGCTGCAGCCACTGTCTCGCTGGCCAACCAGCACGCCCCACATAACCAATCTCTGTTGTCCCATTATTCGGCTTTGAACCTTCTGAAAGCATTACTTGCTCAGCAGTCCTGTGGATAGTGTCCCAGGTGCTTCGGAGCTGCTTATGTAACCTATATCATCCCACCGAGGCACAGTGGTAGTCGGATGAAAAATATTGCAAAATTTGAAAAAGAAGATAATGCTCTTTTTTACTCTTAACACCTTTTTGGGCTTTGCACTAATCCATGAGATGTGTATAAATCTCTTTTAATTCCATAATTTCACATCTTTTTCGACATAGTTCAAAAGAAACTTGTCATAAATATCACAGAAATGCCCTTGACCCCAGGACTGCTTGATTATCACTCGATTAGTGTTCTGGAGTGTGACTACACTTTAGTGGTTACGAACTGTAGATTAAAACTGAAGAAATTGGAAAAAAGTTAGGAAATTACAGAGATGAGACCTGGATAAGTTGAAAGAACCAGAGTTTGTTGGGAGCTTCAGAGGGAGCATTATACAATGGTTGAGTAGAACAGGGGAAAGGAATACAATAGATGAATGGGTAGCTTTAAGAGATGAAATAGCGAAGGCAGCAGAGGATCAGATAGGTAAAACAACAAGGCCTAAAAGGAATCCTTGGATAACAGAAGAGATATTGAACCTAAATGATGAAAGCAAAAAATTTAAAAATGCAGCAAATGAAGCAGGCAAAAGGGAATAGAAATGTTTAAAAAATGAGAATGACAGGAAGTGCAGAATTACTAAGCAGGAATGGCTTGAGGACAAATGTAAGGATTTAGAAGCATATTTCACTAGGGGAAAGATAGATACTGCCTACAGGAAAATGAAAGAGGCCTCTGGGGGAAAGAGAAGCAGCTGTATGAGTATCAAGAGCTCAGATGGCAAACTAGTCCTAAGCAAAGAAGTGAAAGCTGAATGGTGGAAGGAGTATATAGAGGGTCTGTACAAGGGAGATGAACTTGAAAGCATTATTATAGAAAGTGAAGTGGATGTACATGAAGATGAGATGGGAGATATGATACTGCAAGAAGAATTTGACAAAGCTCTGTAAGATATAAGTCAAAACAAGGCTCCGGGAGTAGTTTATATTCTGTCAGAACTACTGATAGCCTTGGGAGAGCCAGCCATGACAAAACTCTTCGATCTGGTGAGTAAGCCATATGAGACAGGCAAAATACCATCAGACTTAAAGAAGAATGTAATAATTCCAATTCCAAAGGAAGCAGTTGCTGACAGTTGTGAAAATTACTAAACAGTCAGTTTAATAAGACATGGTTGCAAAATACTAACACAAATTTTTTACAGAAGAATGGAGAAACTGTTAGAAGCAGACCTCAAGGAAGATCAGTTTGGATTCCGGAGAAATGTAGGAACACGTGAGGCAATACCGACCCTAGCACTTACTATGGAAGATAGGTTAAGGAAAGGCAAACCTACATTTATAGCATTTGTGTACTTAGAAAGCTTTTGACATTCTTGACTGGAATATTCTCTATGAAATTCTGAAGGTACCAGGGGAAAAATACAGGGAGCATAATGTTATTTACAACTTGTACAGAAACCAGATGGCAGTTATAGGAGTTGACTGGTATGAAAGGAAAGCATTGGTTGAGAAGAGAGTGAGACAGGGTTGTAGTCTACCCCTGGTGTTATTCAATATGTACATTGAACAAGCAGTAAAGGAAACTAAAGAAAAAATTGTAGTAGGATTAAAGCTCAGTGAGATGAAATAAAATCTTTGAGGTTTGCCGATGACATTATAATTCTGTCAGAGACAGCAAAGAACTTGGAAGAGCAGTTGAATGGAATGGACAGTGTCTTGGAAGAATGATATAAGATGTACACCAACAAAAGAAAAACAAAGATAATTGAATGTAGTAAATTTAAATCGTGTGAAGCTAAGGGTATTAGATTAGGAAACAAGACACTTTAAGTAGTTGATGAGTTTTGCTATTTGGGCAGCAAAATAACTGATGATGGCCAAAGTGGAGATAGCATAAAATGTAGACTGGCAATGACAAGGAAAGCATTTCTGAAAAAGAGAAATTTGTTAACATTGGATATAGATTTTATAAATTTAAGTATTAAGAAGTCTTTTCTGGAGGTATTTGTCTGGAGTGTAGCCATGTATGGAAGTGAAACATTGACGATAAACAAATGGTTCAAATGGCTCTGAGCACTATGGGACTTAACATCTATGGTCATCAGTCCCCTAGAACTTAGAACTACTTAAACCTAACTAACCTAAGGACATCACACAACACCCAGCCATCACGAGGCAGAGAAAATCCCTGACCCCGCCGGGAATCGAACCCGGGCGTGGGAAGCGAGAACGCTAACGCACGACTACGAGATGCGGGCGACGATAAACAGTTGAGATAAAAAGAGAATAGGAGCTTTCAGAATATGCTGCAGAAGAATGCTGATTAGTTGGGTTGGTCACATAACTAATGAGGAGGTACTGAACAGAATTGTGGAGGCAAGCAACTTGTGGCACAACTTGACCAAAACATGGAATCGATTAATAGGATACATTCTGTGACATCAAGGGATCACCAATTTAGTACTGGAGGAAAATGTGGCTAGTAAAATTGTAGAGGGACACCAAGAGATGAACACAGTAAGCAGATTGAGAAAGATGTAGGTTGCAGTAGCTATTCAGAGATGAAAGAGGCTTGCACAAGATAGATTAGGATGGAGAGCTGCATCAAACAAGTCTTTGGACTGAAGACAACAACAACAACAGTGTTACTGTGATGTGCAGTTCTTGACCCTTTTGAGATACATACATGGACAATGAGGCCAAGGAAAACCTAATTTCAATTAATGTCGAATGGCTTCCATGAAATCGACAATGAATTATGTCTAAGTTCTTACTACATTTCATTGCTGTTTTTTTTGCCATGCATATAGATTTGTTTATGCCTGCAGATCTCTAATTTCTTCATTAGTTAGAACAACCTAAGCACAATCTCATGCAAAATGCCTGGAGTTGATGTACATGAGAATTTTTTGGCACTGAGTAGATATGTATAGACCTCTGGGTATCAACTGCACTCAAAATTCGAACTTCAGCAGCAAACAGCACATACTTAAATTTATCATCACTCCCAGTCCCTTCTGATGAGATACTACCATTCTCTTGTTCTGCTGAAACAAATTATTTAGTCAGTGACTCTGTAATCATATGAAAGTCTAACAGAGATCATAACTTGGAATATTCTGTAAGCATGTACTAAGAACTATTTATTATTGATAAGTAACCAGTCATGTACCTTCAAACTCATAAATTAGCTCAGAATTGTCTCTTTCATACTCTGAACCATCTAAAACCTCTCCCAATGTAAGTAAATCAGCTGGTTGCTGATTGGATACAACTTGAACAATTCACAGCCTAAAATCCAATGTTCAAAATGCAGATTAATTTTGAAGGCTAGACCTTAAAATTAAAAGTTTTTGTGGGTATAGGAAAAATTTCAAAAGCCTCTGTAAATAAATAATGACATTTTTATATTAATATACATGGTAACCAAACTACCCCAGATGGAGTCTCCCAGCCAATAATGCGATACGGTCAGTTTATTTCATTAATATACCTAATAGGAAACATTAAGAGAAAGTTATATAATGTTTGCTAATCGATTGCTCTCATTCCCCAACATTTTTGTGGCTGTCATTATTTATCAGAAATAGAAAAATCATGGCAGGGGGAAGGTCTCATATGCCTCATGGAACATAGACGTCCATTTATTGATCTAAGACTCAGTAAGTTTCTTACTGTCATTTTCATTCTCTATATTTGCCAAAATGTTCTTTCCAACCTACCATGGCTGAAACCTTTTGGAATAAAGGTTTTCCATCTGCCCATATCAGCTTATGAACAACATTCCAGAATTCAGCATTCCTACCTCTGTATTTCTTAATAGTCTCAATTCAGTGTCAGTTTCTTGAATGTAGGTTTTAATTTAACTTGGAAACTTTGCTGCACATGTCACAACTTTATCAGTGAAAGGAAACTGAATATCTATTGATTACTCTAAACCAAAAAGTTTAAGAACAAAAACTTGTTTAAAGGTCTTAATTTGGTCACAAGCCAAGTCTGTATTTTTATCAGTCTTAAACAAAACCCTTACTCCTAAATACATGTCATCAAAAGATTTAAAATGAGAGGGATTTTGATACAAAACATCTCTCAAGGAGACTTATTCTAGATCATTTTCTTTCATGTAACATTCTAATACAATTTTCAATGTTGGCTAATGTCATGGTATGTTGTGGATTTAAAAGGACTCTTCACCTTAAGATAAAGTGTGCTGAAGATGAGAAACACAAAATATGGAACTATTAAAAGAGGTTCAGTACATCATACTGCTCAAGCAGCCGGAGTAGAAGCATATGTCTAGAGAGCCAGCATATTTGGCTGGGATTAAATAGTCTATGTATTTTTACCTTTACAACATTCAGAAACTCTTTTACTTCATCAAGATATTTAGGGGTAACAATGGAAATGATTACTCACGTGCCTTGCTAGAGATCTAGGGATAGAGGGATCAGGGGTATGGGATATTTATTTTAATGCTTGAAGCATATGTATGTCAGCAGAATTTCTGTGATAGTATTGTTGAAATTGTAGAAGTACAGCTCAACACCTGTAGAGAGGAAGAGGTGGATGTAGTGGCCATATACAGAATGGAAAATGGAGAATGGAATGAAAGTGTAGTCGAGATACTGTTAAAATTATGGGAACCTGGCTGATAACAAGGATGGAAATATAATTGGGGATATCAAAACATACCAGCAGTATATTGGTGAGGGAAAGTAGGCTAATAAGGCACCAATCAAGTATTAGTGAGCACGCTGTGTGCAGTTTGTTTCAGAAAATATAAGCAGTGATAATTTACTGGATTTTTTTTTCTGATAAGGCCTGGTGATATAATTAATGAGATAAGTGACCATAAGCCAGTAGTAAAGGAATTAGAGAGCACAAGACAGAAAAAAAAACAAAGAAGGTGCAGCTGCTGAATACCGCAAAGCAAATATAGGAGGAAAAAAAATGTATTAACTGAGATATTCAGTCAGTGGTTAACTTCATTAAAAGATGTTGACACACAATCAGAACAGAAGCAGATTACATTGAAATGTGAAGCAAAGAATGTTCTACTAAAAGTAATAAAGCTGCTGTGAGCCCCAGTTTATTACACTAAATCAGCAAGACTAATAAAATCGGTGTTAGAATGCAGAGATATGAGATCAGGGAAGGAAGAGTAGCAAAGCTTGTCTGAATATCTGCTTGGACTACAGGACAAGTAGTGTCATGGAAATGATGGAAAAGCCTTACAAAGGATGTAAGAGCTAGACTTGGGGAATTTACCAAGCAAATGTGGGTAAGAATGCATGGGAAGATATAGGACATAGGCTGCTTGCTAATGAGGTGTATAAGGGAAGGAAAGACCATCAGTACAAAATAAATGTGAAATCATTGAAAAACAATTATTCTTATGTTGGTAGAAGAGTAAAGGTGTCTGGATCGGTCTGATAGAGCCACAACTGTGTTAGTTTGGCAGGCTTTTTGAAGAGGTGTGAGCAGTTATAGGAACATATCAGGCAATAAAATGTTGTATTAGAAGCTGTAAACTGATCCATGACTAATGTTCACTTTTTCCACTATCACCTCTATTGTGAGATCTTGCTCTTTGAGCATTGTGCCCTCCACTTCTCCTAAGATACCTGACTCTTTACAGAGAAATGGTCTCCCTCTTCCTTCTTTATCACTCAGACATGTTTGATCTCACTGGAACATCTGTGCCACCTAAGAACTGTGCCATATGATGGTGCTGGTTTATCTTAAACTTCCACTTTGTTTCAGTGTTGTCCCCCTTAAATCCAGAAAATGAGTTGCCACACAATACTCAATTTTATCAAAGGACTGTTGTCATTTCGTTTTGACTCTCATAGTAGTGTGTTGTAGTGGTGTAGTGCAGGGAGTTCATTATTTCCCTGGCCTGTAGATATGTACCTGCTAACAAACAAAAAATTAATTATGTAACTTTATTTATTGGAGTTAATAATTAAAACTTTATGACTACCCTTATAAAAACCTGGTCCGATAGTGGAAAAACAGCCAAGATTATGGCAACAGCCACATTTGTAAGCAAATATAATAATGTTCTGTGTATCAAGGAAGGTTTAAGCCTACGTATGAATAAAAAAGTGCAAATATATGGCAATTCCATTTCATCACAAACAGCAGTTGAATATCTTGCACAAATCAAGTGGACAAGGTATGCAAGGCCCCTAATATAGCATTTGCCCCCCTTCCATAGTGAAACCAGTCATGTTCTGTTTGAAAGGAATATCATTATGATAGAAGAACACGACAACTTCCTAATCAGTGTTTCACTAGTCCTAGCAGTAAGTGAAAACAATCTTAAAAAGGCATATGTTATTTTGTTTCCTTCACTCTGGACATGGACTGCCATGGACAAAGGTTTTATGCAGGTGCTGTACCTGTTTATTCATCAAGAATATAGCTAAATTTACACTGAAGAGCCAAAGAAACAGGTACACCTGCCTAATATCATGTAGGGCCCCTACGAGCACACAGAAGTGCCGCAACACGACATGGCATGGACTTGACTAATGTCTGAAGTAGTGCTGGAGGGAAACAACACCTTGAATCTTGCAGGGCTGTCCATAACTCTGTAAGAGGACGAAGGGGTCGAGATTTCTGAACAGCACATTGCAAGGCATCCCAGATATGTTCTATAATGTTCATGCCTGGGGAGTTTGGTGGCCAGAGGACGTGTTGAAACTCAGAAGAGTGTTCCTGGAGCCACTCTATAGCAGTTCTGAATGTGTGGTGTGTTGTATTGTCCTGCTGGAATTGCCCAAGTGTGTCGGAAGGCACAAAGGACATGAATGGATGCAGGTGATCAGACAGGATGCTTACGTCCTTGTCATCTGTCAGTGTCATATCTAGACATATGAGAGGTCCCATATCACTCCAACTGCATATTCCCCACATCATTACAGAGCCTCCACCAGCTTGAACAGTCCCCTGCTGAGATGCAGGGTCCATGGATTCATGAGGCTGCCTCCATACCTGTACACGTCAATCTGCTAAATACAATTTGAAATGAGACTTGTCCAACCAGACAATATGTTTCCAGTCATCAACAGTCCAACGTTGGTGTTGACGGGCCCAGGCAAGGTGTAACGTTTTGTGTCGTGCAGTCATTGAGGGTACATGAGTGGACCTTCGGCTTCGAAAGTCCATATCAATGATGTTTCGTTGAGTGGTTCGCACACTGACATTTGTTGATGGCCCAGCATTGAAATATGCAGCAATTTGCCGAAGGGTTGCACTTCTGTCATGCTGAATGATTCTCTTCAGTTGTCATTGGTCCCATTCTTGCAAGATCTTTTTCCAGCCACAGTGATGTCAGAGATTTCATGTTTTACCCAATTCTTGATATTCACGGTACACTCATGAAATGGTCACGGTACACTCATGAAATGGTCATATGGAAAATCCCCACTTCATCACTACCTTGGAGATGCTGTGTCCCATTGCTCATGTGCCAACTATAACATAACGTCCGAACTCACTTAAATCTTGATAACCTGCCATTGTAGCAGCAGTAACTGATCTAGCAACTGTGCCAGACACTTTTTGTCTTATGTAGGCATTGCTGATTGCAGCACCATATTCTGCCTGTTTACACATCCCTCTATTTGCATAAGGATGCCTATACCAGTTTCTTCGGCGCTTCAGTGTATTTTTCTTAAGAATTTCAATTAGCTTCACCAAACCAGCCTAGCCTATAACCTTAATTAAGATTCCATCCACTTCTGTTGTGCCACAATGAATATTGTGAATCAAGTCATGCTGCATAGATAAGTTTCAGTGTCCCATGCTTCTTTCCACTAGTGTGTTTTACTGTCACTGTTACCCCTTGTAAATTTTAGGAAACTATCACATGCATAGCAGTAGGTATTGTATGGGAGTTTCTTGTTTCTTTTTTCCATAAGAGATTCTAATTTCTAACATATTTTACCTTTTTGGTTCTTGTCACTACAAACTCAGAATCTGAAGTGGAACTCAAATCTACATGTGCAGAACACTGCTATACTTTTTGGAAGCTAATGGTGTGATCTGGTGACTGTCACCAGTCGCCCATTGCCTTGCGCACACATTTCCATTGCCTCTCTGTTTCTTTATTGAATAAGAAAAACATTCAGTTGCTTCAGCAGGGAAGTCTTTGTTTTGTTGCCCTTGCATCTAAGCATGACATCGGATAGTGTTAGTCATTGTTAACACCACATTTATTTCTGTTGTGTTCTGATTGAACTGACAAGAAATATATAGCAGCTTGTACTACTGCAGTACTTTATTTGAAAATTTAATTGTTACTGCATGAAACATTCTGATGTTCGCTACTGGTGCATGAAACACAGGCTATGGCTCTTACCCCTAGCAAAATACTTCAGACAATAGGGGGTTGCTTCCTCTACTCCATGCTTCCTCTGTGGTGCTCTACATGTGGTGCAGAGTTTCCTTGCCTGTGTTCCCCACACAAATTGGTAACAGTAATGTGTGCACATTTCTTTCTTTCAGTGGAACTTCAGATGGAATTTTTTTTTTTTTAAATAATGTGTATATCATATGGCATTGTTGACCAGGAGCCCCCTTTCAAGGAGGTTGGCCTCTTGGTACGAGAATTCTTATTTAATGCCACTTTGGCAATATGCACATTTATGATGCAATAAGCTGGATGTTCCCACAAGCAACAGTGAGAGCACAAACTGAGTGGTGTCACATATTGTGCTATGTTTACAAAAGTTGTTTTACAGTTCCTTTATTTAATTTGATTAAATAAAATTAAGATTTGCACAAAATTTTGTATTTGCTGGAATACTTAAAAAAATGGAAGCTCTTCTGAAATTCAAAGGATCTGACAACCCTGCTACAATGAGCTGCGCATTGACCTTAGTGCAAAGATATATTTCTACTCAAATATCCATAATACTTAGTGCATGTTTGTGTCATCAGTTAATACAAACTTTAACTAACACTCGAAGAAGTGCCTTTCACTGTTCATGGCCATCAGCAACACAGGAAAGAGGCTATGCTCTATGAAAATACTGGAGCCTATAGATTGTACTGGATTGGCTATTTTCAAAAGACCCACCGCCTGAAAGTTCTGCGGACTTCAAATTGAAAGAATACAATATATAGGAGTTTGCGGCTGGACTAGTTTAAAGTGAAAAAAACATATAAAACTAGTTGTGAGAAAGACAGATGCCAGGCAGAATTTCACTGAGCTGTGTTGAAAGTTCGAGTCTGTAGCTCATCTGTGCCTAGCAGTTCCACTGGTCTCTACATCTACATCTACATCTATACTCCGCGAGCCACCTTACGGTGTGTGGCGGAGGGTACTTATTGTACCACTATCTGATCCCCCCTTCCCTGTTCCATTCACGAATTGTGCGTGGGAAGAACGACTGCTTGTAAGTCTCCGTATTTGCTCTAATTTCTCGGATCTTTTCGTTGTGATCATTACGCGAGATATATGTGGGCGGTAGTAATATGTTGCCCATCTCTTCCCGGAATGTGCTCTCTCGTAATTTCGATAATAAACCTCTCCGTATTGCGTAACGCCTTTCTTGAAGTGTCCGCCACTGGAGCTTGTTCAGCATCTCCGTAACGCTCTCGCGCTGACTAAATGTCCCCATGACGAATCGCGCTGCTTTTCGCTGGATCATGTCTATCTCTTCTATTAATCCAACCTGGTAAGGGTCCCATACTGATGAGCAATACTCAAGAATCGGACGAACTCAGAAGAAATGCCCAGTGTCAGTAGCCTGCTTTCTATTTTACCATCAATAAGAAACATAAACACATTGCTACAATTTATATACACATTTTACAGTCATCTATTCTTACACACACGCATTAGACATGTTATTAATAGTTATGAATGACGGTATTCTGTATGTATTAATGAAAAAAATCTACCTCTTACAGATTCACATTATGTACCTCTAAGCTTTTTGCATCAACCACCATCACCACCACCACTACCACCATCACCCTGTTCCAGCCACAAAACTTTGTGCCCCATGAATAGATGCTTCCCAGTTTGTGCTAGATAACAGTGGTAAAAACAGTCTTTGATTAATGATAAGTCACTATTTTATGAACCAACCATATCATGTACATTTATACACCATCAACTTAGATAGGCACAATATTATTTTTGATGTGTCCATATACAGATTTATATACTTTTATTAAAAATGAGGAGAATGGAAAGATAGAAACACAATTTAGATAACAAACTGATAACCTATGTGTCTTGACGAACTACCTTCAAGAGTAGCTTCCATGAACAGTCTTATAGGTACTGGTAAATTTATTATATGTATTGTATTAACTGTTGAACTAAAATTGAGACAGTGATAATATTTAAAAAATTCTTGCTTCCATCCCCCCTCCTCCTCAGATTTATGTGTGACAAGACCTGCAAACAGACCAAACTTCAGGTTGGTAGAACTACTGCTAGTATGTTAGAGTTTTTGCTACACATTTATATGCCCAAATTAATTGAGAACATCACTGTAAGTGATCCCAATATTACGCTGTCTGTGCTCTGTGAAAAACAATTAAGGTGCTGAGAATCATAAAGGCGTAAAACACAACAATGTCAATTGTGAGACTGTAGCATTTATTCATGCTTCTGACTTCTGTTGATCTTATGGTGAGTCAGGTTTGTCTGTGCTGTAGGTCCACATTGTTTACATGAAGATTCATGAAAAGCTGTCTCACCAGTTTCTTTGATATTCACTTAAATGTGGGCCCAATGATAGTGTGCTTTAGGTACCTATCATTCTCAGTGTCCCACTTATGTTAATAGTAACAGCAGCAGGTCCAGAGGAAGAATAAATGTTGGGGGATTAGATATTGGATATTTTCCACTCATGGGTTTGTTCTGAAAGTGAATGTGTATGTTTCCTAGTGTCTCAGTTACTTTCACGCTGGAAATTGTACTAAAATGGACATCTTATTTTATCATAAAGATCTTTCAAGATTGCAAAGGTAGTTACACTTGAATTTCAGTTCCTACTGTAATTCTTTGTTATTCTATTGCAGTATGTAATTTTTATTATTATTACTATTGTTATTGTTACTTTATTATTTCTTGTTAACCTTTTGAAAATTTCTCTATAGATCACTGTCACTCTTGCTTCTATTTGTTACAGGTTTATGCATCTGTTAATGAATGTGATGAGGAAATTGTCGACTATGCCCGCAGACATTCTTGTTTTGCCATTCTTGCTCGAGACACTGACTTCATGATACATGCTGGAATACATTCCTATTTTGCAGTGGACAGGATCAAATTTCCTACACTTTTTACAATACGTTATGATAGCAAGAAACTAGCACGCAGGTTAAGACTGTCAGAGGAGCATCTCCCACTTCTTGCTTCACTTATGGGAAATGACATAGTCCCATTCAGAAAGTTAAGGGTAAGTTGGTGTAAGCTTTATTACCAATTTTCTGTGTTTTACCAACTTACTTTATTTTACAGGACCATACTCATCAAACTTGACCCAGCAGGGTAGTGTGGTGGTTAGCACACCGAACTTGCATTTTGGGGGACAGTGATTTAACATTTTTAGGATTGGGCAGCTATGGTGTAAATCAAATGGATACTGTGCTTTTTTACAGTTTTTCTGAATTTTGTGTTGCAGGTTCTGCTGCGTAGAACATTTTATTATGTTCAAATGATTATGTTTTGTCTTCACAACAACAATAATTTTTTTTCATCTTTATTTCCTAAATGGAGATACAATTCTGAGTTGTTGTTTGAAAATGTAGTTTTCTTATTGAAAATTACTTAGTTATATTTGCCTTAGTATGAAAAATTTTGAAGTATTTTGGAAAATGAAATCCTACATCACATTCCTCACAGTACTGCATAGTATCTTTCCTTGGCACTTTCCCCAATCTTGCCTTGATTCATTCTATAAAAACCTTACATCACCTCTGAGACCATTGTGATATTTCTGTAGTCAGAATCAGTGTAGGTAAATGTCTCCCACTGAGTCTGTTTACTGCTGAACTAATTTGAGTGGAAGTTGATTCAACCAGTCCTCCTTTGTTTATTGAAGCCATTGCCCGTTCAGTAACAAATTCAACAAGATGTTTGCTAGTGTGCTTTGACTTTTCATATGAAACATCATGAAAGAGTGAAAAAAGCTTTCTTCCACCACTTTATTTGCTTTGTCTCAAAAGTGTAGTAGCATATTTATTGTGTGTAAGATGACCCTGAACAATAGATTACCTCCCCCCCTTTTTTAAGAGGCTCCTTGAGAAAAATTTATTTTAAGATATTCTGACTAATAAAAATTACTATCATTTATTGTTGTAAGGAGTCCGTGTAAAAACATAACATTACACCTAATCTAAATTTATACCATTTATTGATTATCTAGGTTTTGATAATACAAACAGAAATAAAATAAACAAAAAGAAATTGTTTACATCAATTTTTATCAACACTGCCTTTTTTTTTTTACTTAGCATGTCGTCTGTGATATTTTTAATAATCATCATCATCTTCTTAACAGCACAGCTGTGAAACTTGTATCTCAGTTGTCACAAATATTTGAGTGTTTCTTCTGAATATGTTGGTATTTCTGTGGGACAAGAGAACACAGCTGTATTTTTCTTAATGCACAGCAGCTTTTGCCTCTGTACTGATTAGAATGTTTCCACATCTCTTACTTTTTTCAAAAATATTGTCTGCCCACTGCTCTCTCATTGGCTGTGTAGAAACAGCAGCTGACACACCCCCAGTCATTTCTGTTATACCTCACAGTGCGTGTTTACAACATTGCTGTGCAAAACACATAAGAACACCGCTGGGCCCCATATAGACTGTTAGAATCTCCTGCAGAAATGTACGAGGGTAGTCCCAAAAGTAAGGTCTCCAATTGTTTTATAAGTACATAGGCCTGTTTAATTCTACAATGGTTTACATCAGTTTACAGCTTGAACATTTACCTATTTTGTGACATAATAACTATTTCTGTCGATGCATTTTTGTAGACGCTGTGGCAGTTTTTGTCTGCCCATGTCATACCAGTTCGCTGCCATGTTGTTCAGAAAGTTATGAACCTCTTCTTTCACCTCGTTGTCGGAGCTGAATCACTTTCCGGCCAAATGTTCTTTTAACCTAAGGAACAGGTGATAGTCACTGGGCGCCAAGTTGGGAGTATAGGGTGGGTGGGAGATTATGTTCCACTGAAACTGTTGCAGGAGAGCAACGGTATGCTGAGCGATGTGTGGGCGAGCTTTGTCATGGAGAATGTGTATGCCCTTGCTCAACATTCCTCTTCTCCGGTTCTGAATTGCCCGTTTGAGTTTTTCCAGAATCTCACAGTACCTGTCAGCATTAGTTGTGGTCCTCAGAAATTGACTGTCTCCCGCTCCTTTGTTCGTCGTAAAATTCGATCTGACTAGCTGCAAACTCTCTACACCACTTACAAACATTTTTGACATCCATGCACGATTCACCATACACTTCCATCAACTGGCGATGGATTTCAATCGGCGCAGTGCCCTTTGCATTCAAAAACCAAATAACTGCGAGCAGTTCGCACTTGGCGGTAACATCCAACGACTGAGTGCCTCAGTGCGGCATGCACATGTTTACTCACAGCGCACGAAGCACTCTTCATAACAGTGTGACCAACTGCCACACAAACAGAGTTCTGTACTTATAAAAAAAAATAGTAGACCTTACTTTTGGGATTACCCTCATATGCTTATGTTGAGTATTGGTCAAATTTTAAAATCAGTTTGATACCGAATACAAATGGATTCATGCAAACTGCTGTTTAAACATGGTAGATGTTCATGAAAAGGCAAAGTACACAGTACACATTCCCATGGTTGGCTGCACAATGGAATTGCTGCCTTTAAACACTCCTCTCTCCACACTCGTTGTAATTATCAGCCAAGCTGAGTCACTGCTCCCCCTCAAACTTTTCATAGTGCTGTGCTTGAGCAACAGTGAAACGTGGACGGCAATATCTTCTAGGGTGTGGGTCATATGTAACAACAGAAAACAATATATGGATAAAATATCGCAATCATGATTCAGTCCAATTGTCAAACTTCTGTTCATCCTGCAATCTAATGATGTCTGTTCATGCTATCTTCACAATGGGTCTTTCCCCTGTAATTTGTTCTTGTGACAACAATTACAGTCAGTTTCATATGTTTTTTTTTTTTTTTTTTTTTTTTTTTTTTTTTTTTTTTTTTTTTGTTAGACATTTCATTCTGGATTAATTTTCCTTCTCATTTCATCTGAGTGTCAGCATATTGTTCTAAAGCTGATTAAAAGCAGGTAACAATTTTCTCTAGTGTTCTAATATGTGAACAGCAACTAAATTCCTCATTTCCAACCCACTTGGTAAATAATTGGTTTGTCATAACCGAATAAAATAATGACTTCATTTCAGAATCAGGTAATGGTTTTTGAAGGAAAAAATTTTTTGCCTTTGAATGTTACTTTTACTTTAAAAGTAGCATAAATGTATGTATATGGTATCTATACATGTATGAGAACTTTTACTGCAAACCTGCTCAAATACAACAAAAGTTTGTAAGTTGATAGAATTTAATCCTATTTCCTCCTGTGTTTCACAGAATTATCAATTTTTAAGAGAGCATCAGATTGTTGTAGTGGCTAGTTCATAGTTTTTCACATATCCCTTACATTAGTGCCACAGGTCAAATGTCACCTGACTGTTCGAGCAAAGTCAATACTCTATTGATCGCTTCAGCATATCAGGAAACCTCAAGTCTATTTGAACACAAGTAAAAACAAGTATTGTGCAAAATAAATTTATACAAAACCTCAATAGGCATAGCTTCATTTGTAAATGTAAGATGATCACTATAGTAACCTATTAAACAATGTGAAAATGTTGACCTCAGCAGCAGTAGTTTAATCTGTGAATATAAGATGACCCGTGAATATAAGTTGACCCCCATATTTTTCAAATGATGAATTTGGGGAAAACCCTTGTCTTATAATCAGGTAAATATAGTAGTCCATTAGCTGGTCACTGTGGGCCCCAACAGATTTGTTTTTATTGTAATCCAAATTACAGACAAGTTTCAACTTTGTATCATTTTTATTTTTGTTCTGACATTGAAATTTTATGCAATCATTTTGTGTTTGTTGCAAAAAGGAATACATTCCTAGTATCTTTCTATTTCATGAACAGTAAGGTAACAGTTTTTGAAGGACAAAATTTTTTGGCTTTGAATGTTACCTTTACCTTAAAAACAGCATAAATGTATGTATATGGTAAAACATGTACGTATATGGTGCAAAACGTGGGTTCATCTTTTCTCAATTTCTGAGAATTAGAGCTTTAGGCTTTTCAGTATTATACTGTAAGTTCATCTTGAAAATGAATACAAAGTATGTAGCAGACAACTATCAATGGCTTTTGCACTGTGTGTGTAACATTGCCACGTGTGGCATGCAGCAACAAGGGGAACATGAACTCCGAAAAGCAAGTAACACATAATGTTGTCTGTATTTCTTTGTTGCCTATACAAGTGATGGGTGCTGCCATCTTTGTTTTTTCCTGGTAGTAAAAGCATCACAGAGTGCCTTTATACAGATAACAGACATAAAGAAAACATTGCAGTTCATTTATGAAGCTGAGAAACAGACAACATAGGTCCTACATTGCTTGTCTTTATGGAGTATAATCCATGCAACATAGGAAACGGAATGCTAATGTCAAAAGTGCTAAACCCTTGTCTGGCCATCCTGACTCAAATGCCAGGATGGTTCCTTTGAAAGGCCATGTTCCGTTTCCTTTCCCATTCTTCGCTACTCCAAACTTGTGCTCCATCCATTATGACCTCATTGTCAACAGGATTTTAAACACTAATCTTCTTTGCAACTTCTATATTGTTAAAATATTTATCATTCTTTACTAGCACATCTGGACGAATAGACATTAATGACAATTGATGGCCATATGAAATTGATTCACAATAAGGTTGTTGAATCATTTGCTGTATCATTCTCTTGGAATATGTATTTCACCTAGGTCAGTATTTCCTTTTACAGATCCAGAGTTGTAGAGTTCTCTTCTTGAGGAGTGAGAAAATATTGCTGAAAAACTTAACATGTACACCGCTGTATCCATTTCACATGGATGTTAAGCAGTTCTGGTTATTGGATAGTAGTTATTATTGTTTTCCTGATTCTGAACTAGTTTATGTATACAAAAATCATATTTTGGTTTCTCAAGCTGTATGGACAAGAGTCACAGTGTACCTACATCAGTATCAGTATTCAAGTATCTGAAGTATATTCTTCCATATATGATATTAGAGTGAATTTAAAAATTATCTTCACTTAATGTTATTATTTAACCTTGATTCCTCAATTTTTATTATCAGCATAATGCAAAGGAGAGGGAGTAGTACAACATCATTAGTGTTCTGTAAGTTGTTGTTGTGGTCTTCAGTCCAAAGAATGGTTTGATGCAGCTCTGCATGCTACTCTATTTTGTGCAAGCTTCTTCGTCTTGGAATGATTACTGCAACTTCATTTTTCTGAATCTGCTTACTGTATTCATCTCTTGGTATCCCTCTATGATTTCTACCACCTAAACTTCCCTCCAGTATGAAATTGGTGATCCCTTGATGTCTCAGAATGTGTGCTCTCAACCAATCCCTGCTTTTGGTCAAGTTTTGCCACAGATTCCTTGTCTCTCCAATTCTGTTCAGTACCTCCTCATTAGTAACATGATCAACCCATCTAATCTTCAGCATTCTTCTGTAGCATCACATTTTGAAAGCTTCTATTCTCTTTTTATCTAAAATGTTTATCATACATGTTTCACTTCCATACGCAGCTACACTCCAGACAAATACCTTCAGAAAAGACTTCCTAACACTTAAATCGATATTCGATATTAACATATTGCTCTTCTTCAGGAATGCATTCCTTGCCACTGCCAGTCCACATTTTATATCCTCTCTACTTTGGCCATCATCAGTTATTTTGCTCCCCAAATAGCAAAACTCATTGACTATTTTATGTCTCATTTCCTAATCTAATTCCCTTAGCATCACCTGATTTAATTTGACTATATTCCATTATCCTTGTTTTGGTTTTTTTATGTTTATCATATATCCTCCTTTCAAGACACTGTGGATTCCGTTTAACTGCCCCTCCAAGTCCTTTGCTGTCTCTGACAGAATTACATTGTCACCAGCAAACCTCAAAGTTTTGATTTATTCTCCCTGAACTTTAATTCCTATTCCAAATTTTTCTTTGGTTTCCTTTAGTGTTTGTTCAGTATAGATATTGAATAATGTTGGGGATAGTTACATGTGTGCAAAATGTGATAAATGGCAAACACATCAGGAAGCTTACCCACCACATCCCAAGTTCAGGTTTTTTTAAAACCAAGTTTTTTGAACTGGGAGAAAAGCTCAACCTCAATGTGTGTAACACATCAACTAGATGAACAGATGTTAAAGTGAAGTTTTCATTAAGATGTTGTATATGGGACTCCTGCCTCATCTTCATATTACTCTTACCCAGACATACAGGTATACTACCTACCTGAGCGACTAAAATTTGAATGTAACAGTGTGGAATAGTAACAGGACCTGCTATGTCATTCAGAATGTCTTTATGATCATAAAGAGATAGAAATAAATGTTTGGGAAGTTTTTATATTTAGGAAACACTTTATGTAACTACAGGAACATCAAAATATGTTAGTAGATTGTGGAATAACACTCTTCTGATTGAACCAGTGACATTCATGATATCTGACCATGTAGTTATTTAATATAGTCACACTTGTGAAATACCCATTGAAGTCCTTTAATGTTATAAAAACATTGAGTGACATTAATGGCATAAGAAGTATCCCAGATGTGAAAGGCACAACAAAATGAGTCAAAAGGTTTTCAGCAATGCCAGTGCTGCCAGAACATTTAAAGGCTGGATCCCTGCGTGAAAGTGTGGCTGTACAATCCTGATCATACGCTGTACTATAAATGCCAGAACTCTGGTTGTGCTACTTCACTGTGTACAACCAGACAACTTGCAGTAGATGCAGTAAAACTGACAGTTAAGATTGAATGAGGTATGTATCACCTCAGCACCATTCGGTAGACCCATATTGCTTGCTGCTATATTACAACAAATTTCTTGAATTTTGTTGGTTATGATCCATACTTTGCTTAATCAGTATTGGTAGACAGCTGTGATTTTCTGTTCTCCTAAAGATACTAGGATTTGAGAGACTCACAGCAATTGCTCCTTGCCTTGAAACATTACTATTTTCTCAGTCTACTGGCATTTTTAACCACCTGTGAATGTTGAGAGTATTTTCCCTGAAGTCATTAATGTTAAATTATGTCTCATTTCTGCATGTATCATTTTCTTAGCAAAGCATCAGAATCTTTCAGGTAAGGTGTGATATACTACCAGGTGTTCAGTACCTACCTAAAAGTTGTGCAGGAACCATCACCATATAAACTGCATTTGTAGCATGGATCTTGCATACATCAATAAACTGAGGGATAGCATGAGTAAGAATGTGCAGAGTAGCTCATCTTGTTGGAACAGTTGCTGCCGTTATCGTCGTTGGTGAAAAATGCCAGATTACATTTTACTAGCAGTATCAGCATCACTGGTTTTGCTTAGTGAATCATTTGTATTGGACACATGTAGCTGATGGGTGGCAAAACAATCTTCCATTTTGACCTACATGAAACACAGATGACAAGTGTCCTGTTTGGCACTGAAGCATTGGGAGACTGATATCGTCTTGTTTTTCCACACGTCGCAAGGAACTTTGTGAGTCATGTCAGAGAGGTCGTCAGTGTTGTTGTTATTGTTGTTGTCTTCAATTCAAATAAAGTTTCTTTTGTGTGGGCCCCAAAGACTCATTACATTTGAAGAATGACATTTTTCTGTCAGACCATGTACAGTTTTTCTTATTTTTCATATACCTGTTTCAGGCCTTGCTCATTTTCAACTGTGTCTCTAGTAAACTTTTATAGATAGTCTGGTGGAAAAATGTCATTCTTGTCTACCTCTCTGAATAACTACCACACCTTGCATCATCCATGTGAACCTGCTTACTGTATTCAAGTCTTGATCTTCCTCTACAATTTTTACCTCCCCCCCCCACTCTCTCTCTCTCTCTCTCTCTCTCTCTCTCTGTCTCTCTCTCTCTGACTCCCCCCTTCCTTTCCTTCTTTCCTTCCGTTACCAAATTGAGAATTCGTAATGACTCAGGATGTGTCATTTCAACTGATCCCATACTACTTTAGTCCTTGGCGCTACAGCCCTTGTAAGGCCTTGGCCTCCTGAACAACCTCTGCCCACTCTTCTCTGCTGACTGCCTTGGCTCTCCATCTTCTAACTCCTATCCTTCTCAAGTCCTCCTCCATGTTGTCTAGGCATCTGGTTCTTGGTCTGCCCCTTATACAATGTCCATCAGGTTTTCCTTTGAGAACTTTCTTGACTGTGCTGTTCTCCACCATTCTTTCTACATGTCCCAACCAACATGTTATTTCTGTCACGATATCTGGTTTGTTGTACAACTCTCTGACCTCATTACTTCTAATTCTCCAAAAACCTCTATCATTCACTTGCCCATAGATTTTCCTAAGTATCTTCCTTTCCCATCTCAGCAACAACTCCTCATCATTTTGTGTCACAGTCCAGGTCTCTGAACCATACATCACCACAGGTCTAACTACTGTATGATACCCAGTCAGCTTCAGATTCCTACTAAGGTTCCTTGCTTTAAACACTTCAACCAATGGAAAGTAGCACCTGTTACCAGCTGCAGTCCTTGCATGTATTTCTTCTCGCATATCATTATTCTCAGTTACCAGTGACCCAAGATATTTAAAGGTCTCACAGCATTCATATTCTTTTCTGTTCAAAGTCATGCTTCTTTCTCCTTCACTATATCTTTTCCTAGATGTTAACATATACTTGGTCTTTGACTGATGAATGGTAAGCCCCATCTCTGTACCATATCTTTCTACTTTTTCAAGCTTTTTTTCCAGGTCCTGTTTCCTCCTGGATAACAAATCAATATCATCTGCATATGCAAGCTCCTGAGTCACTCTGTTAAACAGTGTTCCCCCAGGGTTGTTACTTTGTGTCTCACACATTACACTCTCCAAGGTGACATTACACAGAACAGTGGAGAGCACATCACCCTGCCGTAGTCCTTGATTAACTTCAAATGCCTTTGAAAAAGTGCCCTTGATCTTTACTTTGCATATTGTTCTTCTCAAAGTCATTTGAATCAATATTATCAGTTTGTTAGGGACTCCTGCCTCTTGCACTGCCTTCCAAAGTTGATCCATTTTGATACTATCATAAGCTTGTTTGAAATCAATGAACAGCTGGTGGATGTCAATGTTACACTCATAACATTTTTCAAGGATCTGTCTGATCATGCAAATCTGATCTATAGTGGATCTGTTTGTTCTAAACCACACTGGTAGTCTCCTAGATACTCTTCTACGTATGCTCTTAACCACCCAGCCATGATTTTTCCTAATACTTTATATACTATACAGAGAAGTGCAGTTCCTCTATAATTCCTGCAGTCAGCTTTGTCATGTTTCTTATGTATAGGTCAGAGTATTGCTGTACTCCACTGTTTCACCATATTTTCTTTCTGCCATATTTCCACTATAATCTCATGCAAAACCCATACTAGTTTTTCTCCACCATATTTTATTATTTATGCTGATCCCATGTTTTAGTCAGATTGAGCCATAAATTTTGTTTTTCCAATTCAGTTTAGTATTTGCTCAGTCGTTACTCAATGTAACCATCAGCTTCATTATACATCACTCTTCCCTAACAACCTAACCTCAAGTCCTGTCACGGGAAAAGCGATGTATAACACTAGCCTGCTAATGTTACCCTCCGAGAAGATTCAGAAAAGTTGACCGTGCATGTATCTAATGGATGAAGGTATCGGACTATCATTTTGAATATAATGCTATTAATAGAAAAACTAAACGGACTTTAAACTTTGGGGTTTAATTAAAGTAGTCAATTTCGTATATGAATGAAAAAATGAACGGTCACCAGCCCATTTAGGCACGTGGATTTGGAAATATATATTTAAGAGAATTAAATATTAGTTATTGAAGTTACTTTCATTAATATTTCCCTTTGAATTGTACACAGGATACAAATGGACACAGGGCACTCTGAGCTGTGTGGAGCAGCAGTCACCATTACTACCTGTACTAGTAATCATAGGAAGCAAAATTTGTACCAAACTCACACTAATAAGAGCTACACTCAAGATAGTTCCTTGAGTCAGTACTGAAATGTTACTGCAAGAAGTGCAGAACTAAATTTGGCCAGGAGGGGGTTCCTGACATATAAATACCAAAAAATAAAAATAAATAATACCACAGTACACTGTTTTGCTCCCATTTAGAGAAATGTATCAGATTTCCTTAGTACCAATAATATTCCAATTACCTTTCTAATATGAGAAGAATATGGTGGGACCCATAAACTGATATTGTATCACTAGTCAAACTCTATGATTATTTCAGTAGCAAAATTTAATTCAACTAAAGTTAATTCTTAGCATCACTTGGAATAGTTTATGTTTTTACTTTTCAAGGCAAATTGTTCAACACTGAGCTCAATTAACTTCAAATAAATGGTTCATGATAGTAATCAAGGCTAAATTATGTTTCAAATAAGTTTGACTTATGTGCCTTTTTCATAACCTGTGAAGCAGGTATTTTAGACAGTTACATTTACACAGTCTGACACAGAATTTTTGCAAAACAATACATTGCAATAAGTTGAGAGTATTTTAGAAAAATTCTAACTAGCTTCACTTTCAATAATCCTTGCACATCTAACAAATATAAATAAACAATAATTGTGCATTTGAAACAGGATCCTCAGTTTTATAAACACTTAGGAGTGGATCCTGCATAGGTTCATGATCAGGATAGAAGTTATGGTTCTAATCACAGGTTTATATCACTTGGATTATTATTAAAATTACTCACACAAATTAACTGGTCTGTGCTCTGATACATATTTGTATGCATGAAGTTGTTGGAGCAGTGGCAAAGTAGTGGTGGCAAGTGATGTGGCAGCTAACTGTACTCATGGCTCTTGATGTTTGAATGCTCTATACAATTTCTTCTTGGCATCAAATGTTTAATGTGTTAGAGCCATTCCTTATGGCTGAGAGTGCCAAACAACAGCCAAATCCACATCCAAGACAAATTTCCTTGCAAAACGGCTTCCAGTTACCTCCCTTGGCACCGTCGATGTGTACCGTGCAACGACCAGCCACTGGCTGCGTATCATTCCCAGCAAGTACCCACCCAGTTCGACCGCCAAAAGCACCTTTTACATTGCACTGATCCACTTCTGTTGTGGAGGGACTTCCCTACATCTTTTACATTTTACAATACAAGTGCCCTAAGCCTGAACCAGCTTCCAATGTATGTTTTTCTTCTAATATCCACATATTATAAAATTTCATTATTTTAAACATCATTTAGCTTTTTCCATATATACATTACAATACTTTAAATTTCCTGTCACAAATCAATGACCTTAATCAACAAAGAATACACACTTCATAATTACAGTTGCGTAATATAAACCTACTTCTAATTGGTAGATGTGTTACAATCTTCTATAGCACCATATTTCAAAAGCTTCTATTCTTTCCTTGTCTTAACTGTTCATTGTCCACTTTTCACTTCCATAAAAGGCTACACTGCACACAATTATCATAAGAAAATACTTAATAACACTTTAATTTATATTTAGTGTTAACAGAAGCCTCTTTTTCAGAAATTTTTTCTTGCAGTAGCCAGTCAGCATTATATATTCTTCCTACTTTGGCCATTAATGGCTATTTTGCTGCCCACATAGCTTCTACTAGTTTTAGAGTCTCGTTTCATAGTCTAATTGCCTCCACATCACATGATTTAATTCAACAACATTCCATTACCCTCATCTTACTGTTGTTAATGTTCATGTTGTAAGCTCGTTTCAAGATGTTATCCATTTAAAACAGTTCTTACAGGTCCTTTGTTGCCTTTGACAGAATTACAGGGTCATCAGCAAATCACAATCTTTCATTTCTTATCCCTTAACTGTAATTCCCCTCTCCAAATTTCTTGTAGGTTTTATTTACAGCTTGCTCAGTGTACAGATAAAATAACATCATGGATGGAGTACAACCTCCCTTCTCAACCACAGCTTCTCTTTCATGTTTTTCGATCTTTTAATCTCTGTATTTTATCTTTGCTACCTTCAGTCAACATTGTCAAAAGCTTTCTCTAAATTTACAAATGGTAAAAATGTATGTTTGCCTTACTTCAGTCTATCTTCTAAAATAAGCAATAGGGACAATATGGTCTCACATGTTCCTGCATTTCTTCAGAACCCAGACTGATTGTCCCCAAGGTCAGCTTCTACCAGTTTTTCATTTTTCCATGAAAAATTTGTGTCAATATTTTGCGAGCATGACTTGCTAAACTGATAGTTCAGTAATTCCCACATCGGTCAGCACCAGCTTTCTTTCAAATTAGAATTATTACATTTTTCTTGAAGTCCAAGGATATTTTGCCTGTCTTATATATCTTTCACACCAGGTGGGAGTTTTGTTATGGCTGGCCCTCCCAAGGATCTCAGTAATTCTGAGGATATGTTGTCTTTCATTGTCTGCTCAACATATCTTGTTTTGATTTAGGTCTTTGAGTGTTCCATCAAATTCTTCTCATTGTATCATGGTTCCTGTCTTATTTTCACCTACTTTGTCATCTCTTTGTATATCATCTTCCATAGGTTTGTTCCCCTTATATAGACTCTCTATATGTTTCTTCCACCTTTTGGATTTCCTTTCTTTGCATTTGTTTCCCTTATATAGGTCATCTGCATATTCCTTCTATCTTTTGGATTTCCCTTCTTTGTGTAGTATTGGCTATCCATCCAAGCTCTTGTTGTTTTTACAGTTGTTTCTCTATCTCCAAAGATCTCTTTAGTTTTCCTAGAGACAGCCTCTATCGTTCCTCTACTTATGCATGCTTCTAAAGCCGTTCATTCCTGCTTAGCTCTTTGGCACATCTTGCTAACCTTATTTTTATATGCATGTATTCCCTGTTGTCTGGTTCCAGTGCTGAATTTTTATTTCTGCTTCTGCAGCAGTTAAATCCAATGTCTCTTGTGTTATCCATGGATTTCTACTGGGCCTTGTTGCTGTACCTATTCGATCCTCTGCTGCCTTCACTATTTCATCTCTCACAGCTACTCATTCATCTTTTACAGCATTCCTTTCACCTGTTTGTCAATCATTTTCTAATGCTTCCTCCAAAATTCTCAACACATTCTGGTTCTTACAGTTTATCCATGTCCCATCTTCTAAATTTCCTTCCTTTGTACAATTTTTCAGTTTTTATCTGCAATTCATAACCAATAAATTATGGCCAGAGTCTGCACATGCCCCTTTAAATTTTTTACAGTTTCAAATTTGGTTTCAAAATATCTGTCTTATCATTATACAGGGTGATTTTTATTAACATTTAAAAACCTCTGAAGTGACATAGATGACGATGAGACAATTAATTTAATATAAGACACATGGGGTTGCAGATGTTGGGAAATACCTAAAAAGTGGATGACAAATGTTGAACATGTGATGTCAGTACATGATGTACTTCGTTACACTTGCAGCTGTTGATCTGTTGGTCTGTTGCTTCTCATCATCCCAACCCAAGTCAAGTATTCATGTCGGTGTAGCTCCAGGCCTACTTGCACAACTTTGGTGCATGGGACTCAGGTTTCTAATCTTGCAACTGACAGGCAGTAATTTTTTTATCTTCACTGCACTAGTCAGTTATGTGTTGACATTGAGGTAAAATTTATTATTTTATTTACTGTTTTTATGATCTCTGCTGGTTAATTGCAAGGTACTTGCAAGGTAATTGCGATTTATTTATTTAATCGTATGGCTAAGGCCCCCTGTCGGGCAGGCCGTTCGCCGGGTACCGGTCTTTCAATTTGATGCCACTTCAGCAACCTGCAGTCGATGAGGATGATAGGCTGATGATGAGGACAGCACAACACCCAGTCCCTGGGTGGAGAAAATTCCCCAATCCAGCCAGGAATTGAACCCGGGCCTAGAGGATTGACAATCCGTCATGCTGACCATTCAGCTACTGGGGGAGGACAGGTAATTGCAATGAAAACCTTCCATACTGCCTCACAATTAAATGAGTATAAGCTTCCAAATTCCGTCATTACCAGTAAATGACCTGTGTTTTCTGTACTAAACATTGTCTGTAAACAAAAAAAGAAGGGACAAAATGGAAGAAACACAAAATAAGAACACTTTTACTTGGTTACAGCGATGACAATAATTTTGTAACAGATCACATTTACAAAAGTTGTTTTAAATTTGCACCAATTGCTTGAAAGCAGTTGTTGCGTGGCACTATCACCCTTCCACGATCAAGCCCAACTGCTGCATGTGCAGCAAGGTATGTCACATGTTCAACTTGTAGTGTCCATTTTTGGGGTATGTCTCAAAATTTGTGGCTCCGTGTGTGTTATATTAAATTACTTGTATCAGTGTCATTTACGTCACTTTAGGGTTTTTAAACATTAATAAGAATCACTGTATACAATCAATCTGGAATCTTCAAATGTCTCCAGGTTTCATCCATGTATACAACCTTCTTACATGATTCTTAAACCAAGTGTTAGCAAAGATTAATTATGCTTGGTGCAAAATTCTACCAGGGGGCTTCATCATTCATTCCTTTCCCCCAGTTCATGTTCTCCTATTATTTTTTTCTTTTCCTACTATTGAATTCCAGTACCCTATAACATTAAATTTTTGTCTCCCTTAACTGTGTGAATTATTTCTTTTCTTTCATTTCATATTCTTTCAATGTCTTCATCTATGGATCTAGCTGGCACACAAATTTGTACTACTGTGCTGTGTATTGGCATCATATCCGTGGTGGCTGTGATAATGTGTTAACTGTGCTGTTCATAGTACCTTACACAGAGTCCTGCTTTCTTATATGTTCTTGGACCTCCTCCTGCGTTACCATTATTTGCTTTAGTGTTTAAAGCCTTGTCATATATCCTGTTATTCCTGCCATTGCACTTGACTAATTACCAGTATATCTAACTTCAACTTATCCATTTCCTTTTTTTAAATTCTCTGTCTTGTGTAATCAATTAAGGGATCTAACATTCCATGCTCCAGCTTGTAGAATGCCAGTTCTGTTTTTCCTGGTGATAACTTGCTTGTGTTTAGTTCCTGCCTGGAGATCCAAATGGGGAACTATTTTACCTCCATAAGATTGTACCGAAGATAATACCATTGTCATTTAGCCATACAGTAGAGCTGCATGCCCGTGAGCAAAAAAAGTAGCAACTGTATTTCCACTTGCTTTCAGCCATTTGCAGTACCAGCACACCAGGGACATACGTTAAAAGGCGAGATCAGTCGGTCATCTACATTTTTGCCCATCAGGAACTGTATATTTGTCTGCTTCTCCACAGGGACCCCTCAGTTGTGGTTGCATCTACAATGTGTCTATTCTGTATGATAGAGGCATGGAAGCCACCCTGCCTTGGCAAGATCCATGGTTCATGGGGCAGAGATCATCCATAATTTTGAGAAAAAGACCTCTCTTTCCTATTTCTATGTCTGCAGTTCTAATTACATGTTTCTGTGAACTCTTTGATTCATTGTAAAGTTGGAATAACTTATCAGCAGTATGGTCAGTTTTTCTAATAGGAATTCATGCATTTTTACCAAAAAGAATGTACAGTATTTTTGAATCACTGCACTTTTTATAAATTTTATAAATCTTATGGATGGTATAATAAAAGATTTAAAACTTGCTAGTTTGAGGGTAGTTTAGCTACAGTGATTTGACTGGAAACATGGAATATGAGAGAGATGTAAAAATATATTCTTAGTTTGTGTAATGAACTGCTGGAAGAAGCTACTGCCCTCTTACAAATTTAGGGAGTGTACGTATCACAGAAATGCCTTTGCACCAGCAGTACATATTGTTCAAAACAATAATTAAAAAAGCATATATGGAAGAAATTTCATCTTTGGTTAACAAAATAAGTAAACAAAGCTCTTAAAATTGTAAAAATACAGATGTAAAATAAGTTTATCAGACATTAATAGCTGTGTAATAGCAACTGCATAAATTTATCATGTAACATAATTCACATCAAAAACATTTGGTATAGCTTCTCACTAGTTTAGCAATACCAGATCACAAACTGCTGGAAATAAAAATCACATGCTATTTTGGTATCTGCAAATAATTGCAAATGAAATAACTAAAAAATACTGAAAAAAGACCTTCTAGGTGAAAATTTCAGTACTTCATGTCTGTTGGGGGTCATTTAGCAGTTGTTTGTTTGAGCTAAAATGTTGCACAGATTGTTTCTTTGTCCATTGGGGGGAGGGTGAGACAAACTTTTAGAAAGTTCAAAAATAAATTTCAACTTTTGTGAGATTAAAAAAGTTTCTCTTTAAATTTATAAAAGCTGTGGAACTCAACATACAGAAATGTTCCCTGATGGCCAGTCTTCTATTCTAACTTATGACTGGGTAAAACTGATGCAGTATTTAAAATCGTATTTTGTGCAAGATGCCCTTCCCAAATTTCAAGTGGGGTTTTCTATTTTTTATTAGCTATCAGTCAGCTACACTTTCTTGATATATTATTTAAACTTTTGCTCTGACAGCTGCTTGATTAATAGCCCCTCCAAATATGTGATTATGTCATATTTTAAAAAGTCAGTTTTGTGGCAGTAGTTTATTAACAGTTTTAAATGCTGTATGTGTGGGTGCATGTGTGTGAGTGGATGCCAGATTGAGAGACAAAGTTTTTGCATTTGCATTATAATATGTTAATAAGGGCATTCATAATCATGTTGTAGAGTGCTCTAATACCACAATAACTGTTACATAGCCAAAGAAGAGTAGGAATGCTTCAGAGGATGTACATATGTTGTTGGAAAGGAAATAAGACTCTTAGAATACAGTATTCAAATTATTCATAATTTTTTCTTCAGTTGTCACCTGAATATTATAAAGATATATAAAATGTTATCACATTGAGTTGTGGAGGGAGCAAATTGTGGCATTAGAAGCTGTACAAACAGTGTGGGCAAAGTTACTTATGCAGTTGAATACTCAGTGTGCTAAAATTAAAATAAATCAGAAAAATGGATATGCAGAAGTAACATAATGAATTGGTCTTCTTGAGTCTGAGTGGACAGTATCAGAATTAACTGTATTACATAGAATTATCTGTTGAAATCTGGCTGTTGATTACAAATTATAATGCAGCATATTTTTCAGTGGTGCCCCATGATGACACAACAAGTATTCTAGTGAATCATACAGTGATCATACCTGGTCATCCTATCAAATATGTTTGTATTAACTTTCATCCTGTTTATGTACACAATATGGTTCATGCACTAATGTCCAAAAGTTTTGCATAGGAAAAAAGTGAGCATTTTTCCTGGACAGGTTACAAGATATGGCAAAGCTGAATCACAAGACATTTGACTGTCAAAATATATAATTAGAAATCTTTTGCAACCATAGTTATGTACCTTTTCAAACAAAAGTAACAATATAAACAATCTCTCCCACAACAAGAAAAGAGTTGTTGTGCTGTATGAAAATACACGCACTGGCACAATGGTGGGTTCTTTGGTTTGGAGACTGAGCAGAACTACGACATATAAAATATTAGTTCACTTTGTTACAGTGTAGATATGAAGATCAAAATTTTCTGAGCATTTACAACTGTTTCTAAATATTAAAGTATCACTTGATACAGAAAAATTTACAAGACTCTTCACTTGAAGAATGGCTGACGTTCACACAAAGTTCTTCCTTAGACATTTAATACACTGGTGTGTATGATCCTGTCATCTTGATCATTTACTGTGAACTGGGGCATGCATTCCTCAGCATAAGTAGACAAGCTATTGCAATGGTGTGGAGAAGCTTTAGGAGGCATGGCTATGCTGACGTTTCTCATTTGTCGGTGCAGTGTGCAGCCAAACTTGCTTTTGCACCCCATTCTTCAGACAACACCACAAAAATAAATAAGGAATATGGTTGTGCCTAGTTACAAACAAAAGTATCAATGCAAAAAAAAAAAAAAAAAATGATAAACTTAAAAGGTGTTATGTTTATCATGAGCTGCCACACACATTTGACTCAATCCTGGCACCCATTATATGATGTTGATCAAGAGCTCCATTAGCTGTGGATATCATTCCTGTTAGTGAGCTGTTTGGAGGTCTGAAAAAGTCCTTTGTGGAGACGGGCAGGCAGCAGTTCAGTCCTCTAATGAATCCCAGGCATGCTGTAGTTTCAGATCTGACAAGGTAGAAATATTCTTCTGTGAGTAATTAATCTAACAGAGCAACTTGATTCTGCCCGGGGACTGGGTGTTTGTGTTGTCCTTATCATTTCATCATCATCATCATCATCATCATCAGAGCAACTTGATCGGGCCACACATTGCTGTCCATGAAGAGGAAGTCTGGACCATCTACAGCGCTTGAACAGTTGTAAGTGTGGATGCAACACCTCTCTCCATTTGTCATTAACATTATTCCTCAAGGGGCCAAGGTACACTTTGCTGGATATCTAGTACACAGCCAGCTGCTTTCAGCCTCTGATATTCACTTAATTGTGAAAATGCAATTCCAGAGGCTGTTGTAAGCTATGTAGACAATTATCTTACAGAAATTTGTGCATTGAATGTACAGCTAAGGCCATAAATTGGCCTTATTTTTGCATGTTTACTTTTAGTTGGCCATGAGCTGCCCTTGAAATGACACTTTCTGCTGTGAATGTGGTCTGACTTGCTTAAAAGTTACCATGAAAAATGATCCAAATAGCACCTTTGTGGCATTTTGACATAAACTCCACTCCACTACTACCTCTACACACAGCAAGAGTGTAAACATTACTGAGGCATTGCAAGTATAGTAGTTGTACGAGGGTAAATCAAATATAAACAGGATTATTTTTTAAAAAATATTTGGTATTCATTAAAAAACAAATTTAATTAATTTTCCACATAATTTCCTGCTTTAGAAATGCATTCTTACCAGCAAGAAGGAAGATTTTTTAATCCCAGCATTGTAGAATGAATTTGATTGCATTAGGAGATGATTGCACACAAATTCCTCCATGCTCTTCTCATATTGTTGTTGCTTAGAATTTCTTCAAGTGGCCCAAACAAATGAAAATCACAGGGTGATAGGTCCAGGCTGTAGGGAGAATGATCACATTGTGTCCAGTCATTTTTTTCAAGTTTTGAGTCCATTATAACTGCAGTATGGGGCCTGGCATTGCTGTGGAGGAGGATAGCCTCTCGAATCAGTTGGTCTCATCTTCTGTGTGATACACAGCCCTCACCTCATTCAACAGCTGGCAGTAGTAAGCAGATTTGATTCATGTTGCTCAGGCAAAAGATCAATGACTTGGTGGTTGAAATAACCTTTCCAGCTGACATTTGAGTCTTGACTTGTACTGGGGCTGCCTCCCCTTTCCTCCACCTCTCCATGCTGCTTTGTTTTGACTCAGGAGTGTAGTGGTGGACCCACATTTCTTCGCATGTGAAGAGCCTATTGAAAAATGTGCAACTCTCTTTGGCAGACCATGCTATAAGCTTCTGACAGACTTCCAAATGCCTGAACTTCTGATCTGCAGTCAAGAAGTGAAGGCCTCATCTGGCAAACCCTTAACAGAACTTTAGGTCGTTTGTGGTCATTGCTTGAGAGCTCCCATAACTTACTCCAACATGTTCTGTAATTTGGATACATATGCCTGTCAGTCATCATCATGAATGTCTTGACCTGCACAAATATTTTGGTCCGTAATGGTGGTCTGAGCACAACGATTGTGTTACTGATTTTACACTCATTCTTGTCCTTCCTTAAACCCTTTATGCCATGCAAGCACGTGAGTCCTTGACAATGTTTGGTATCTGAACTGTGCAGTCAGTCTCTGAAAAAAATTTGTTGCTCAGACTTCTTCACAAAAAGGAAATTTAATAATTATGTAATGTACAGTGGAGAGGCACACCTGTTGCCCCCCCCCCTCCTCCCCCGTCCAAGCATACCATAAGCATGGGCCCAGTCCTACCAACCATAGCTGCTCAGAAACAAAACTCCCTCAGCATTCACTGGACATAATTACCTCACCAGTCTGGTTCAAAAGCAGATTTAACCTTTTATTATTATTATTATTAGTAGTAGTAGTAGTAGTAGTAGTAGTAGCAGTGCCAATGGCCTTGCCACAGTGGAAACACCAGTTCCCACCGGATCACCGAAGTTAAGCGCTGTAAGGCTGGGCTTCCACTTGGATGGGTTACCATTCAGTCTGCCGAGCACTGTCGGCAAGTGGGGTGCACTCGGCCCTTGTGAGGCAAACTGAGGAGCTACTTGATTGGCAAGTAGCGGTTCCAGTCTCGTAAACTGACATATGGCCATGAGACTGGTGTGCTGACTACATGCCCCTCCATATCCGCATCCAGTGATGCCTGTGGGCTGAGGATGACACGACAACCGGTCGGTACTGTTGGGCCTTCCCAGTCCTATTCAGACTGAGTTTGGTTTTAATAGTGGTAGTAGTAGTAGTAGTAGTAGTAGTAGTAGCAGCAGCAGCAGCAGGAGTTGTTGTTGCTGAAATCTGTTCCTGACCCACTCCTACCACACACCTTGCTTGTCACCATTGATGCCACCTCCATCTATACCAACATCCTCCATGTACATGGTCTGTGTGTCTGCTGCTGAACATCTCCTTGGTCAGCACCCAACTGATTCCAAACCTATTACATCCTTTCTGCTCACTTTCATCAACTTTATATTTAACAACAACTACTTCAGCTTTGAGGATCAGAAATACAAACAGATTAGGAGCATGGCCATGGGAACCAGGATAGCTCCTTCCTATGCCAACCTTTTCATGGGTCACTTGGAGGAGACTTTCCAGCCCCTGGTTTGGTTTAGGTTCATTGATGGCACCTTTCTTTAAAGACTCATGGTGAGGCTAACCTGTTAAAATTCCTGGACTCCCTAAATACCTTCTCCCAATTAAATTTCACATAGCCCTATTCCAAATCTCATGCCACTTTCCTTGACATTGATCTCATCCTCACTGAAGGCCAGCTACAAACTTCTGTCCATATTAAACCTACTAACAAACAATAGTACTTACATTTTGTTGCCATCCTTTCCATGTCAAGCATTCCCTCCTATACAGTCTTGGCATTCGAGGATTTGTACGGATACAGACTCTTTGCAGCAATACACCACCATTCTCACCTCAGCCTTTATTGGACATAATTACCCCACCAGCCTAGTTCAAAAGCAGATTTCCCAGGCCATCACATCCAGTCCTGGTACTGCTGATTCCTCCAAAAAACAACTTCGGAGCACACCACTTGTCACTTAGTATTATCCTGGTCTGGACTGTATTAATTAGCTATTCAACAAAGCCATGACTTCCTAAAATCGTTCTCTGAAATGAGATTCATTCTGTCTGAGATTTTGTCCACCACACCTAGAACAGCTTTTCATCACTCTCCCATTCTCTGCAATATCCTTTTCAGACCCTATGCTCCTTCTGCACCCATCTCCCTACCCTATGGCTCCGACCCCTGCGAATGTCCCTGTTGTAATACTTGCCCTATGCACCCTCCTACCACCACTCATACAAGCCCTGTAACTGGCATAATATATACTATCAAAGGGAGTGCCACCTGTGAAACAACACATCATATACCAGCTGTTATGTAAACACTGTTCAGCCTTTACATCAGCATGACCACCACCAAGTTATCGGTCAGGATGAATGGGCATAGACACAGGGTGTATACCAACAACACACAATATCCTGTTGCAGAGCATGCTCTACAACATGACAGTCATGAGCTCGGTGCCTGTTTCACCACACATGCCACCTGGATTCTTCCCCCCGACACCAGTTTCTCTGAACTCCGCAGATGAGAACTAGCACAACATGTCCTTGGTTCTTGCCACCCACCTGGCATTAATTTAAGTTAATTTCTTGTGTCTCAGCATTTCTTCACAGTAACTACTCCTTTCTTTGCTCCATTTTAGTTTTCTACATCTTTCATTTTCTGACCTGTCTATTTTTTTCCGTCCCCTTCCCACCTCTGTTACATACAAAGCACTAAGCTTTTCACTCTCATTAACTCATGCACGATGTTTTAGCAGTAATCTCTGTCTTTCATATTACCCTGTCTCCCACCTTTCAATTCCCAGATTTTCAAATCTTGTCCAGTGCAGTCCCCAACAATCAGTCTTTCCTTCTCATCCCATCCAGTAAGTCTCCCCTGACCCGAGGTTCTGGATGACTTTTCCAAACTCTGCTCCTTTTCCTAAACCTATCCATTCCTTTTCCTTCACTCCTCTTTCTTCCCCTTCAACCCTTCTGCCAGAAGAAGGAGCCACTGGCTCTGAAAGCTTGTGTAAGTAAAACCCCTTTTTATGTGTGTGTTCTCCTGCTGCTGCTTGGTGAGTACTTTTTTTTTCTATCCAATTACATAATGTTGTCAAAAATTGATTATTTTCGTTGTTATAATTCTTATACACATGCATTTGCAAACTAACAGGTCTAGTTTGAGAAGGATGTGACATGGAATTTGGCCATGGTCTTCTAGTAGGAACAATGCAAGCATTTGCCTGAAATAATTTATGGAAACCACAGTAAATCTAAATCGGGATGACCAGATGGAAATTGGAACTTCCACCCTACCGAATACAAGTCCCATTGTTTGAAACAATGCTACCTCATTCTCTTTATCCCTAGTGTACAATACTTTCTCCAAACAACTTATTTAATAATGTAAAAGACTAATTTTATACTGTTCACTCCCATCCCACTCCAACCCCTGCACACACTACACAACACACATTATTTCACAATGTCAGCTGAGTGTTAGGACCATTGGTTTCCACTTTGGGTACCACAACTTGCCATTTAGTAACCTGAAAAACTGAGTCAGCATCCATGAGGTGTTAGTATTTTGCATTGCTTAACTTTTGGAGTAATGTTTCTCAGGGGAAAAACTGAAAGAAAAAAAACATAGTGGAAAATGTTATGTGAAATGATATATGATTGTTATTGATATTTACTCCTCCACCTCTCTCCCCCATGAACCATGGACCTTTCCATTGGTGGGGAGGCTTGCATGCCTCAGCGATACAGATAGACGTACTGTAGGTGCAACCACAACAGAGGGGTATCTGTTGAGAGGTCAGACAAATGTGTGGTTCCTAAAGAGGGGCAGCAGCCTTTTCAGTAGTTGCAGGGGCAACATTCTGGATGATTGACTAATCTGGCTGTGTAACATTAACCAAAATGGCCTTGTTGTACTGGTACTGCGAATGGCTGAAAGCGAGGGGAAACTACAGCCGTAATTTTTCCCAAGGGTATGCAGCTTTACTGGATGGTTAAATGATGATGGCATCCTCTTGGTAAAATATTCCGGAGGTAAAATAGTTCCCCTTTCAGATCTCCAGGTGGGGCCTATTCAGGACGACATTGTTATCAAGAGAAACAAAACTGGCATTCTACGGATCGGAGCATGGAATGTCAGGTCCAGTAATCAGGCAGGTAGGTTATAAAATTTAAAAAGGGAAATGGATAAAGTTAGATATAGTGGGAATTAGTGAAGTTCAGTGGCAGGAGGAACAAGGCTTCTGGTCAGGTGAATACAGGGTTATAAATACAAAATCAAATAAGGGTAATGCAGGAGTAGGTTTAATAATGAATAAAGAAATAGGAGCACAGGTAAGCTACTACGAACATCATAGTGAACCCATTATTGTAACCAAGATAGACACGAAGCCCACGCCTACCACAGTAGTACAAGTTTATATGCCAACTAGCTCTGCAGACGATGAAGAGATTGAAGAAATGTATGATGATATAAAAGAAATTATTCAGATAGTGAAGGGAGATGAAAATTTAAGAGTCATGGGGGACTGGAATTCGATAGTAGTAAAAGGAAGAGAAGGAAAAGTAGTAGGTGAATATGGAATGGGGTAAGGAATGAAAGAGGAAGCCACCTGGTAGGACTTTGCACAGTGCATAACTTAATCATAGCTAACACTTGGTTTATGAATCATGAAAGAACGTAGTATATGTGGAAGAGGCCTGGAGACACTGGAAAGTTTTGGATAGATTGTACAGTGGTAAGACAGAGATCTAGGAACTAAGTTTTAAATTGTAAGAAATTTCCAGGGGCATATGTGGATTCTGACCATAATGTATAGGTTATGAACTGTAGATTAAAACTGAAGAAACTGCAAAAAGGTGGGAATGGTTGACAAGAACAGGGGAAAGAAGTACAATAGAAGAAGAATGTGTAGATTTGAGAGATGAAATAGTGAAGGCAGTGGAGGATCAAGTAGGTAAAAAGACGAGGGCTAGTAGAAATATTTAGGTAACAGAAGAGAGATTGAATTTAATAGATAAAAGGAGAAAATATAAAAATCCAGTAAATGAAGCAAGCGAAAAGGAATACAAACGTCTCAAAAATGAGATCAACAGGTGGTACATAATGACTAAGCAGGGATGGCTAGAGGACAAATGTAAGGATGTAGAGGCATATATGACTAGGGGTAATAAGAGATACTGCCTACAGACCTTTGGAGAAAAGGGAACCACATGTATGCATATCAAGAGCTCAGATGGAAAACCAGTTCTAAGCAAAGAAGGGAAAGCAGAAAGGTGGAAGGAGTATATAGAGGGTCCATACAATGGCGATGTACTTGAAGACAATATTTTTAAAATGGAAGAGGATGTAGGTGAAGATGAAATGAGAGATATGCTACTCCATGAAGAATTTCACAGAGCACTGAAAGATCTAATTTGAAACAAGGCCCTGGGAGTAGACAATATTCCATTAGAACTACTGATAGCCTTGTGAGAGCCAGCCCTGACAAAACTCTACTGTCTAGTGAGCAAGATGTATGAGACAGGTGAAATACCCTCAGGCTTCAAGAAGAATATAATAATTCCAAACCCAAAGAAAGCAGTTGTTGACTGGTGTGGAAATTACCAAACTGTCAGTTTAATAAGTCACGGCTGCAAAATACTGACACAAATTCTTTGCAGATGAATGGAAAAACTGGTAGAAGCTGACGTCGGGGAAGTTCAGTTTGGATTCCATAGAAATGTTGGAACACGTTAGTCAATACTGATGCTATGACTTATCTCAGAAGATAGATTAAGGAAAGGCAAACCTACGTTTCTAGCATTTGTAGACTTAGAGAAAGCTTTTGACAATGTTGACTGGAATACTCTCTTTCAAATTCTGAAGGTAACAGGGGTCAAATACAGGGAGTGAAAGGTTTTTTACAATTTGTATAGAAACCAGGTGGCAGTTATAAGAGCCGAGGGCATGAAATGGAAGCAGTGGTTAGGAAGGGAGTGAGACGGGGTTGTAGCCTATCCCCGATGTTGTTCAATCCATACATTGAGCAAGCAGTAAAGGGAACAAAAGAAAAATTTAGAGTAGGAATTAAAATCCATGGAGAAGAAATAAAAACTTTGAGGTTTGCTGATGACATTGTAAGGACCTGGAAGAGCAGTTGAACGGAATGGACAGTGTCTTGAAAGGAGGCTATAAGATGAATATCAACAAAAGCAAAATGAGAATAATGGAATGTAGTATAACTAAATCGGGTGATGCTGAGGGAATTAGATTAATAAATGAGACACTTATGGTAGTAGATTAGTTTTGCTATTTGGGGAGCAAAATAACTGATGATGGTCGAAGTAGAGAGGATATAAAATGTAGACTGGAAATGGCAGGAAAAGCGTTTCTGAAGATGAGAAGTTTGTTAACAACAAGTATAGTGTCAGGAAGTCTTATCTCAAAGTATTTGTATGGAGTGTAGCCATATATGGATGTGAAACGTAGATGATAAATAGTTTATACAAGAAGAGAATAGAAGCTTTTCAAATGTGGTGCTACAGAAGAATGTTGAAGATTATATGGGTAGATCATGTAATCAATGAGGAGGTACTGAATAGAATTATGGAGAAGAGGAATTTGTGGCACAACTTGACGAGAAGAAGGGATCAGTTGGTAGGACATGTTCTGAGGCATCAAGGGATCACCAATTTAGCATTGGAGGGCAGTGTGGGGGATAAAAATCGTAGAGGGAGACCAAGAGATGAATACACTAAGCAGATTCAGAAGGATGTAAGGTGCAGTAGTTACTTGGAAATGAAGAAGCTTTCACAGGATAGAGTAGCATGGAGATCTGCATCAAACCAGTCTCTGGACTGAAGACCACAAAAACAAGAACATTGATATTTGCTTGTTACCAAACCCCTACTCTGTATTATCTAAGTAATCAAGTGTATTATCTAAGTAATCAATTCCCTTTATAGAATGTATTGATTAACAGGTACTTTTTAACTTTGCCTATTTGTAGCAGTGTGTGTAGATGCAACATTGTGTGATGAGTTGGAACATGTATTTTATTACAGCATGCAATTTCCATAATGTTAATTTAACCATGTACAGGGGTAGGACAGAAATATGGAAACTCTGCGAGAAATGCATGCTGGAACATAAATGCAGATGCTAGCCAAGCCTGCATGCTACACTATTGTATTTGACCATGAAAGGCACCTGTGCAATGTCCTCTATATATTGCAAGTGTCAGTCATGATCAGAACAATGGTCCATGTAGTTGTGAGTGTGTTGTGTCAGAGCTAAGTAAATTTGATTGTGGGCAAATTATTGGTCTCAATATGGTGGGTGCTTTCACAACCAAGGTAGCCAAACTGTCTAGTGTTTCAAGGGGCACCATATTAGAGATTTATACTGCATAAAGGGAAAGTGAAAAACCATCATCCACCAAGTCACAACATGGATGAAACTGTGTGGTGCATGAAGATGACAGACAGTCACTGTAGAGTAATGTGACAAAAAATAAAAAGACAACAGCTGCAAAAGTCACTGCAGAACCAAATGTCGCACTGTTGAACCTTGTCAGCACCAAAAGAACAGAAACCGAACTTCTGAAGTGGCAAATTGTAGGGTGAGCTGGAATTCCAAAACCACTCATCGGTGATGCAAATGCACATAAAAGGAGAACATCATGCTGAAGACATAAAGCCCAGACTGTGGAGCAATGGAAGGAAGTCATTTGATTCGATGCATCTTGTTTCACACTGTTTCCTACTTCTGGGCAAGTTTAGTCCCAAGAATGAAATGTGGTGGGGACTCTACAATGATTTGGGGAGCCATATCATGGTACTGTATTGCAAGATCACATTACTGCCAAGGATTGTGTGACCAATTTGGCTGATCAGGTCCATCCCACAGTACCATGTTTGTTGTCCCAATGATGATGCTGCATTCCAAGACAAGAACAGCTCATATCATACTGGGATGTTTGTGAGCATGAGGATGAATTGTCTCGTCTTTCCTGACCACCAAATTCACCAGATCTCAATATTATTGAGCCTTTGTGGTCTACTTTCAAGAGATCACTAGCCACCTCTTGGTACCTGCACTTGGCACTATTTTGCAGGAATAATGAATTAAAACTCCCTTGAAGACCCTAAAGGATCTGTATTTATCCATTCCAAAATGAATGGAAGCTCTTTTGACTGTCAACAGTTTTCCTACACCATATTAGAGATGGTAATGTGTTGTGTTTCTGGTGCTTCCATATTTTTGTCCACCCCTTGTATCATTTGCACTACATTAATTTGCATATAGGATCAACACAAGGGAAACAGCTTGAAGACAATACTACTGAAATAGAAGAGGAAGTAGATGGAGATGAGATGAGAGAGAGGATATTATGAGAAGAATGTGAAAGAGCACTGAAAAACCGAATGTGAAATATGGCCCCTGGAGCAGATAACATTATCTCAGAATTATTAGTATCTTAAGGAGAGCCATGTCAGAACTATTGTTCCTGGTATGCAAGGTATACGAGATAGGTGAAATATCCTCAGATTTCAAGAAGAGTATGATAATTGTAATTCCAAAGGAAGCAGATGGTGAGAGGTGTAAATATTACCAAACCATCAGTTTAGTAAGTCATAGTTGCAAAATACTGATAAAAATTATTTACACAAGAATGGATAAACTGGTAAAAAATGACCTCAGGCAAGATCAGTTTGGGTTCTGGGGAAATATAAGTACATACAAAGTATTATTGACCTTGTGACTCACCTTAGTAGACAGGTTGAAGAAATCATAAAATCCAGGATTTCATAGTAGGTATTTGCATTATTGGTGATAATGGTTTTATGGGCATTAGCCCATGGTCAGAGGCATAATTCTCTGTGTATCAATCATCTTCCAGTGCTGGAGACATTGTCAGAGGCTTTAATGATTCGGTAAGCAGTTATGGACTCAAAGAAGCTCAGCAAGCCAAACTATTTATATGTATCTGCACAATGGCTGGTTCATGAGGTCATCAGATCACGAAGTCAGGTCAACGTATATTACGGAACTTGTAGTGGGGAAGATTTGGTGGTGATTGTTTTATTTTGCACCAAGGTCCACAACTTGCCTAATTTCAAACCTTCTTTTTGCTTAAAGTTGTTTTTGTGCTTTTGAATTTTTATGGCCCCTCTATACATCTTAGCATAGTAATGAATAGATATTGATAAAATCACCATATCAGAGAAGCCAACTGGTGGTTCCATGGTCCCAGTGCATGATTTATTACTGCTCATTTATCCGTGTTGCCCAGTCAGCAATTGCTCTTTTTCTCTTAAGGCAGGTGTTAATGCTTCTTTTTGCAGTTACACTTGACCACAATTGCGAAAGATTTTGTATACTCCAGCTGTGTTAATTGGTGGGCATAGATCCTTTGCAGTGTTTAAATATTTGCGCACCTTTCTTGTCGGTTTAAACACTGTAGTGATATCATGTTTTTTGAGTACTCTGCTGATGCAATCTGTGATAGTTTTTACAAATGGAAGGGAAACTTTAGATGGTTTCTTTCAATCGGACAACAAATTCTGTGAGCAAACTGGTGGTGTGGCTGTGGGAAACCCACCCTGTGCTGTTACAGTGTATTTTTATATGGAAAAATCTGAAGAAACAGCCCTGCAGATGGCAAAGAGAAAACCTTCATGTTGGTTTCAGTATGTGGATAATACTTCTCTCATATGGTCTCATGGAAAAGAACTCTCATAATTAGTACATTTTCTGATTAATAGTAATTCTAATATAAAGTTCACTATAAAAAAGTGAAAGAAGGTCAAATTTCATTTTTATGTGTACAGGGAATTTGAAAACCTGATGGAACTTATGGGCATAAAGTCTACAGAAAGTCCACCCACATGAATAGATACCTTCACAGAAATTTCGGTCACCATCCCATACAGAAGAGAAGAGTTATCAAAACATTACTTTGAGGACAAGCTTTAGTATTAAAAACTGTCTTCAGAAGAAACAGCTTCTCTGACGAAAAGATAAATAGGCTCTAAACCCTAAAAGATCTAGAGATTTGAATTTTAAAAAAACCAACTAAAGGGTAAGTTTTCCTTCCATTTGTAAGAACTGTCACAGTTCGCAGCAATAGAGTATTCAAAAAACATGATTTTGATATAGTGTTTAAATCAGCAAGAAAGGTGCATGGGTATTGGAACACTGCAAAGAACCTACATCCATCCCTGCCATGGCAGGAATATATAAAATACCTTGCACTTGGGGTAAAGTGTACATAGGAACTGCAAAAAGAAGCATTAAAACCTGCCTTAAGGAACACAAGATCAACTGTTGCCCAGACAGTACAGATAAATGAGCAGTGACAGAGCATGCACTGAGACCAGGGAACCATCAAATTTGTTTCTCTGACACTGTAGTTTAATCAAGATCTAATTATTACTATGCTAGGATGTATAGAAAGGCCATAGAAATTCAAAAGCACAAAAACAGCTTTAACAGTAAAGGAGGATTGAAATCAGACAAGTTGTGGGCCTTAGTACTAAATAAAACAAACAGCGCCAACTCTTATCTACTACTAGCTCCATAACATATGTTGGTGTGACTCTGCGATCATAGGCAGTGATTGGATAATCTCATGAACTGACATTTGCGTAGATGCATCTCAACAGTTAGGCTTGCTGGGCCTGTAACTGATTTGTGAGTCATTAAAGACTTTTAATTATGTCTCCAGCTTTGGAAGAAGAAATGTTAGGCAGAGAATTATCTTGGACCACGATCTAATAACCATTAAACCAATACCACCAATAAGGTTGAAGCAAGTCAAACTGACATTTATGACATTTGTAGATTTAGAGAAAGCTTTTAGCAATATTGACTGGAATACACTCTTTGAGATTCTTAAGATAGGAAAGATAAAATACACCACTTATACAAAAACCAGACTGTAGCTGTAAAAGTTGAAGGACATGAAAAGAGGAGCAGTATTTGAGAAGGGAGTGAGACAGGCATGTAGCCTGTCTCTGATGTTACTTAATCTGTACACTGTGCAAGCAGAAGAGGAAATCAAGGAGAAATTTGTAGAGATAAATATCTATGCATACACACATACTTCATAAGCCACTGTGTGGTGTGTGATGGAGGGTATCTTGCACCACAACTAGTCATTTCCTTTCCTTTTCCAATCACAAATATAGCAAGGGAAAAATTGCTGCCTGTATGCCTTTGTACTTTCCCTGTTTAATCTTCCTAGCCATTGTGTGAAATGTACATGGGTAGCAGTAGAATCATTCTGAAATCAGCTTAAAATGCAATTCTTTGAATTTACTCATTAGTGTTCTATTAATAAAGTGTCATCTTCCCTTCAGGGACCCCCAGGAGCTCACAAAGCACCTCCATAATCCCTAAGTGTTGACTGAACCTACTGGTAACAAATATAGCTGTTTGCTTCTGAATTTCTTCAATGCCTTCCTCTAATCCAGTCTAGTGGGAACCTAACCTCTTGAGTATGACTCAAGAATGTCTCACACTAGTGTTCTGTATGCAGTCTCCTTTATAGATGAACTACACATTCCTAAAATTTTCCTAATAAACCCAAGTTGATCATTTGCCTTCTCTACTACTGTCCTTACATGTTCGTGCCATTCCATATTGCTTTGCAAGGTTACACTTGGATACTTAATTTACACGACTGTATCAAGCAGTAGACTGGTAATACTTTATTTGAACATTGGTATTGTTTTTTCCACTCATCTCCATTAACCCACATTTTTTCACATTTGGAGCAAGCTGCCATTCATCACACCAACTAGAATTTTTGTCAAAGTCATCTTGTATCCTTGTACAGTCACTCAATGGTGACACCTTCCCATCCATCACAGCATCATCAGCAAAAAGCTGCAGATTGCTGCTCACTCTGTCCATCAGATCATTTATGTGTATAGAGAATAACAGCAGTCCTATCATATACCTTCGTTTCTGATGAACACTTGTAATCAAGGACAATGTACTGTGTTCTATTTCTGAAAGATATTTTTGAACCAATCACATATCTGGGAACCTGTTCCATATTCTCATACCTTTGTTAACAATCTGCAGTGGGGTAACATATTAAAACACTGTCCAAAAATCTAAGAATATGGACTCTACCTATTACCCTTTATCCATGGTCCACAGGACGTCATGTGAGGAAAAGGCAAGCTGAGTTTTGCACGAGCAATGCTTTCTAAACCTATGCTGATATTTTGACAGAAGCTTTCTCATATGAAGGAAATTTATTATATTTGTTTGTTCAAGAATTCTGTAGCAAATGTATGTTGAGGAGGCTCCAGTTTTTGGCTGTTACATATCTACAGAGCAGCAAGTTAAATATTCAGATAGTCTGTAGTGCAGGTTTAATTTTTTTCTGAACAGCAGCTACATAGCCCATTGAGGCATCAGCATCCATTGGTGACACATCAGGAGCGTAGAAATTTGCATATCTAGGATTCTGCTTTTATAGTTTACATCTTCATTTAGTCTTACTAGGATGGGTAGGATGTGGGCATGCCATGTGTGGATGCAGGAGCACTGGCTGCAGTTCATGAACAGCTGGATGCACATTTGGCTACGGACAGTCACCTTCAGGCTGCTGCCTCAGGTTGTAGTGGTGGTAGAGAATGTGGAGCATTCCATGGGACACCTCAGGTGTCACTTGTTTCACCCGCAGACCCTGCTGCCGAGGCACCTCCTAGTGTACCTGACACAGTGGCTCTGCCATCACAGCAGAGAGAGTGATGGATGGTAATGCATTTTCATCACTCAAGGTGGAGTGCCAGTTTGGGGATTTACCATGTGGCCTCGCCCATTCACACTGTGAGTGGTCGGGTGGCCACTTCTTCAGCAAGGTCCGAGCAGGCACATGGAGGATTGGGTTTATGAGTTATTGGGAGCTGGCACGTTAGGCATGTTATGGATCACTTTAGGCAGATAGTATTCAGGATTGGACGGAAAGCCAATGTGCACTCGATATGTCTACCAGGGTCCCCTCATCTGAGATGTGGAGGGGGCCTTGCCTGTGGCTGATGGTCATTTTACATTCTTATTTAAGGAGTTCATAGATGGTCTGGTCAGATTAATGTGACCATCTGTCAAAAGCCTGAGTAACCTCCTCTTCCAGTGTGGACATGTAGGAAAAGAGTGAGTGAGGTCCTGAAAGGTACTGACAGTGTTGTGGGGCCATGCCAACTCCAGTGTGTGGCCAGCTGCACTAGGCTTCTCAGCTGTAGTAGATCCATCGCACAAACAGCCCAATCAAGGTGGCCCCACAGATTCTTGATTGGGGAGTTTGGTGGCCAGAGGAATACAGTAAAATCAACCTGGTACTCTTCAAACAATGCATATCGCTGCAAGATGAGTGACACTTTGTATTGACCTGCTGGTAGATACAGGCATGCCGAGGAAGAAACAAACTACATGTAAGGGTGGAAATGGTCCATAAGGGTAGATGCATACTTCTGTTGATCCTTTCTGCCTTCCAGAAGGACGAGATCATCCAGGGAATGTCACAGAAACATTTCCCAGATGATAATGCTCCTTCCTCCCGCCTGGACCCCTTCAATGATTGTTAAATGACCATATACACCAACAGCCATCTGTCTGACTGACGGAGCATAAAACATGATTCATCTGAAAAGGCCACCTGTCGCCACTCAGGGGATGTCCAGTTGTGGTACTGGTGTGCAATTTCCAGCCTTCATCACTGATGAACAGCAGTCAGCATGGGTGCATAAACCTGGCAGCTGCTGTGGAGGCCCATAAGCAGCAACATTCGCTGAATGGTCATTGAGGAGACACTGTTGGTAGCCCCCTTGATTCATCTTGGTGGTCTGTTTCTCAACAATTGCACTTGTATTTTCATGTAACATCTCTGCAGTCATAGTTTGTCCCTGTTCTATGGCCAGTTGGGCACCTCAATTGCCTCGGCACAGGTTTTGGATAGTGCCATTTTGTCATGCATAATATATTTTAACCGCAGTGGCCCACAAACAGTTTACAATTTTAGCTGTTTCAAAAATGCCTCCACCCTTGGCCCCAAAGCCAATGTTGTTCTTTGGACATCAGATAAATTAAATTGTTCTGCTTCCACATTATGCCGATGACTGCACTCGTTACCACCATCCCCCGACATGACCTATATACCTTCCACTGCTAGTGCCACCCCTTGATCCTTGCTGTCTGTGAGTAGTTATTGGATGTTGATATTGAACATAGGTGTTGGTCACATTAATGTGACTGGACTGTGTATATAAATGATTATTATAAACAAACCACATGCACAATAATTATATAATTGAATATCTCGATCTCTTAACCAGTCCACAGTTCCTGTTGTCACCAAGTGCAGTTCATTGAGTCCACCAGGAAATTTTCATAATAAACACCCTTCAGTCAGGTGCTGCATGGTTTGAATAGTTAGTCAGGTCATCCTTGAATCCCCATTCACACAAACAGGCATCACACATTCCATGCACTGTACAAAATCAGTTCAAAGGTGTCCATAGTTTCCTGGGAAGACTAAATCGATTCATATGTTTAATAGGAACAGTAATAAGATACGAATTTGCTGGTGGAAACTTCTGACACACCTTTTTCCATTCTTGGCACAAATCACATACAAGAAGCGCATTTCGCATTGGCTAATGTAGTTTTCTGGACTTAAGTCTGCTGACAGGTATATTCTGTAGCTCTTTGATGGCCAAGAACTCTGCTTACTTGTAGTGCTCATGCATGCTTGCCAGTCTCTCTTGTTCCCTGAGTGCACATTTTGCCCTCTACCACACCATGTTGTCTGAGGGGGAGGGGGGGGGGGGGAGAATTGAGAAAGAGCCACATATGACTTTCTTTCATATTTCTCAACAATATAGATCACAAGCAAAATAAATTTTTAATAAATATTATTAAATAATTTTCAGCATGTTGTGGGAGTAAATTTTATATCTGTCAAACACTGTCAGCATATCGACAGATGCAGTCAGTTTTGCAGACATTTGTCACTCACCTTACCACATAATCATGACTCATTTAATTTCATAATCAAAAAAATCCTTTCATGCACATATGTTGATGAAAACATTGATATCATGTTTGCGACTTCATTATAGATGTATGGAAACTCTTCCTGAGGAAAACTACATAGAACGCCGGACAGTCATAATTTAAAAGAATTTGTCTTTTAAACAGGAGTTGCATTGCAGTTTCAACCAGTTCCGTCTGTAGATGCACAGGGGTGCTTTCAACTGAATGGCAAATGGTCTCAGAAACAGCTCAGGAGTAGATGTGCAATTGGCAGTTTCCTCAGATGTTTAGAAAGCTATTCCTGAAATTCATTCATTGCCACAATGTATTGTTGAAACCTTGCATTTTCAGTGAATTTAAGTTTAGGGAAATGGATGGAATCCTGTACAAATTGCCTGTTGATCATTGCCGGCCGAAGTGGCCGTGCGGTTAAAGGCGCTGCAGTCTGGAACCGCGAGACCGCTACGGTCGCAGGTTCGAATCCTGCCTCGGGCATGGATGTTTGTGATGTCCTTAGGTTAGTTAGGTTTAACTAGTTCTAAGTTCTAGGGGACTAATGACCTCAGCAGTTGAGTCCCATAGTGCTCAGAGCCATTTTGAACCTGTTGATCATTATAATTTTTAGCTCTTTCATTGTCAACAAAATCTCTAAATTATTTCTGCATGGTGTTGTAATGCTGTTTCATAGCAAATTTGCAGTACCTGTCAATTATTCGAATATGTAACAGATATTGAGAGTTATCATCTTGCTCCTCTGTGATTCCCATTCATTTTTAGAGGATTATAATTATAGAACACTAGACTGAACAATGCTGACACAACTAATCTGCTGAACTGAAGAAAATCATGCTGACCAAAATAAGCCAGGCAAATACTGGAAGAAAGTGTTACATCACACTGCTAAATGTCATGTCGCACTATACTGACTAGGATCGAGAAAAGCCGAGACCTATTCAGTACTGCCAAGATGAGATGAGCCTCAGACTACACACAGGCAGCACTGTGGCTGACCCTGACATGGCTGACTGTACAGAGGTGAGGTCTGATGAGTAGTACACTTTTGGAACACAGTTACAGCTACTGCTTGTCATCTAATTGATGTTGGTACGATATTACATGCAGACATGGAAGTGATGTCGATATAATAGTGTCACTACAACAAGAAATAAAGGTATTGTGAGGTAGTATTTAGTGTCGCTACTTTTTTAAAAAGGCTATGTCAGAAAGTTCTTGGTGGCACTATACACATAATTTTGATGACACTTTTATGTTTGACAAATATTGCCTCAGAAGGTGATTCCATAATACATATGTGAGTGGAAATAACCAAAATAGGCACACTTTTAGATACAGTACTGATATTTCCAATACTGGATATTATTGTAATGGTGAATGTTGCTGAGTGCAACCTTTTTGAGATTTGGAGAATGTGATTCTCTCATCTAAGCCTGTTATCTATTTGAACACTTAAGAAGTGTGAGCATTGTCTTTCCTGGATCTGTTGACCTTGGTGTGCAATCACAACACGGTCAACATGGAAATTACTATAATTTGTTTAGATGATGTTTGTTGCTAGTGAATTTTCTGTTAACTAGTACAGAATATTTGCAAGCAGTGTTGCAGATGTATCCCTTTCATAGCAGGCAGAGTTGGTTTGCAAAGTTGTCAGGAGGTCGGTATTTTTCCCACATCGACTTGTGCAATATTTACTGCAGTTGCCATTGGACACCATTTCTTGGATTTTCCCAGTCCTCAGTACCCCATTTGGACTTTACCAGTTTAATATCTTTCCTTTTGAAATTTCAGCTGAGCCAGGAGTTTACCTGTGGTATTTGGAGCAGCTTTTAGGACATTCCCACTTGCCTCAATTACCCTGATTACATCTTGGTTGGGAGGAGCATTTACAGAAACCTTCATCTGATTTTCCCAATGCTTGCTGAAGTGGGGCCTTCATTGCAAGCTGGAGAAGTGCAGTTTTTCTCCCCAAAGGTGCATTTTTTTGGATCATGTGCTTAGTAAAGATGGTCTTGTCCCCATAGATGACCACATCAAAGCCGTTGTGAACCTAGCAGTGCCCAAGACCCTGAAGGAGCTCCAGTCTGTTTTGGGTAAGATTTTTTATTATCCTCAGTATGTTCCCCAGGCTACACACATCTGCCAACCTCTTAACCAGCTTTGCCGGAAGGGCATTAAGTTTGTCTGGTCTGCAGTTTGTCAACAGGCTTTTCAGTCTATCTAGCAGCATTTGTGCTGTGCTCCCTGTCAGGCTTCCTTCATATCAGGTAAACCTTTAACCCTGACCTGTGATACGTCCCATTATGGCACTGGTGCCATCCTGTTCCACTGGAACCCAGACAGCACTGAACAGCCGATCTCTTGCACATTAAAGACACTTTCTGCTGTGCAGCATAATTATTCACAGGTTGAAAAGGCAGCCCTAGCTATTATTTTTGGCATTAAAATGTTTCATGTCTTGTTGTATGAAGCTCTCCTTATCATTGATCACAAGCTATTGGTTTCCTTATTTGGCCTTATTCCAAGCTGCTGGATGGGACTGCCCAACAGTTGTGGCGGAATTGGCACGACATCACATCTATTGGCTGGCAATCAATTGTGACATCAAACATCTGGTTTGTTCTTGTGAGGATTGTGCACAGAACCAGTGATTAATGTCCATAAATATTTTAGTAGCTGATCTTTCTAAGACTACACTTGATTTGCTATTTAGTGCAAAAAAAACTTGTCATCTGGTAATGTTACTGATGAAAGGTCATTGATATACACAAGAAAAATTAAGGGCCCTAATATAGAACCTTGTGGGACCCCCCATGTAATTAGTTCCCAGTTGGATGATGCCTGATAACTTAATACATGTATCTTTCCTGCCAGAGATAATCTTTGAACTATTTTGCAGCATTTCCGGTTACATCATAATATTCTAATTTACTTAAAAGGATATTGTCATTTACACAGTCAAATGCCTTTGACAGATCACAAAATATACCAGTTGCCTGAAATTTTTGTCTAATGAATTAAGTACATTTTCACTGTAAGTGTAGATGGCCTACTCAAAATCAGAACCCTTTAGAAATCCGAACTGCGACTTTGACAGTATGTTATTTGTGATAAGATAGTTGTAAAGCCCATTGTACATTACCTTTTCTAAAATTTTTGAGAATGCCGGCGAAACTGACACTATTTTTTTTATCCCCCTTCTTAAACAGTGGCTTAACTTCAGCATATTTCAACTATTCAGGAACTATTCCACTGATAAAAGGCCTGGTTACACAGATAGCTTAATATGTTGCTTAACTCAGAATCACATTCTTTAATTAACTCTATTGATATTTCATCATACCCACTAGATGTTTTTGATTTTAAAGATTTTATTATGGACATTACTTCTGCTGGGGTAGTGAGGGTGAAATTCATATTATGGAAGTTACTTGAAATATCTGGTGTGAATTATCCCACGGCAGCATCTACAGAACCTGACAACCCCATCTATCTAGTAAGTTATAAAATGTTTGTTAAAAAGTTCTGCAATGCTATACACATCTGTCACCAATGTATCATTTACTCTTAATGCTGATTGCCCCTCTTCATGTCTGGTTCTACCAGTCTCCTCCTTCACTATATCCCATATTGTCTTTATTTTGTTATCAGATATGACTATCTTTTCTTTGTAATATATTTGCTTTGATGTCCGTGTTACAGTATTTAATATTTTGGAGTATTTCATGTAATGTGCTATAGCATCAACATCAGAACTGTTTTGAATTGACAGGTACAGTTTTCTTTTTTTTACAAGATATCTCCATTCCTTGAGTAATCCATGGCTTCTTTGTAGACTTTGCTCTAACATTGGTTAGTTTTGGGGGAAAACAGTGTTCAAATAAGGTAAGCACTTTATTAGCAAAAATGTTATATTTTTCATTCATGCCATGATCACTGTAAACATCACTGCAGTGAATGAGGAGCGTCCTTAATCAATTTTTGGCTTATTGGTTACCCCCTTGAGTTCAGATTTAACAGATTTTATATCGTGTTCAGTATTAACGTTTAGCAGAAGGAACTGCATGTCATGGGCTGAAAGGTGTGATGAAGCAAGCTGGGATATTTTTAATTTCCCTCTTGTTTTGACATCTGCCTCCTTAAATTTGTTTTGTTACTTTTAACTATTTACTATTAGCATACATGAGTATAATCTGCATTTTTGTGTAAGAGAAAGGTTGGCCCTCAGTTTTAAAGAATATAACATAAGATCTAATTTTGTGCTTAGTTTTATGTATGTAAATGATTTTCTAAGTTATTTCAACTATTCCTAGTTAGTATCTTTTTTTATAGGCTTTAATCAGTAATTGTTTTGTAACGTAAATTATACTGTTGATGTATAAACAAATATAAGTTCTGTACTCATTGTAAACTTTTGTAATATGAAATATTAGTAATCTTAAAGTATTTATTTGGCTCTATTCAAAAACATGTTATCAAAAACAGACCTTAATTAATTCTGAAGTAATTAACAGTTTTGTCAAAAGTATTGTTTGCATAACAATATTTGTTAATTTCATGATTTATGCAAATAATTCAGCTTAACTCTTGTAGTAGGAGAAACTGTTAAAAAGATGGAATCTTTCAATGTATTCAGTTTATATAATGAGTTAACCTTTAATTGTAATTTCTGTAAATTAAACTTCAAAAAATGTGTAGTTTCAGCACCTATCATTGTGATGATATATAAGGGCCCGATTTTTGGTCATGAGACAGTCAGTCCACGGCCAAGTTTCAGATGAGGAATCTGTGTTGCTGAGAACGACAACAATGCATCAGTTTAACAGTGAAATAAGTGTTACACCAATAGGCCGTGTGTTAAAACACTGACAGTGTCTGCTCCATACATACCTTTGTATTCTTCAAGAACTGTGAACTTTGTGGTTATGTTTTTACTGCTCGTAGATGTTCAACATGTGGAGGTTCGCCTGCAAACTATTAATGAGGCTTATGGAAAGATTACACAATAGTGCACTGGCCATACACATATATCTGTGTAATATTGGGGAGTTGTGAAAAGTGAAAATTAAAGTACTGTGAAATGCAACTGTGCATCTGTCGGCTAGATTATTTACCATAGTCAGTGTCCAAATTACAAACCCCAATTTTCAGCCAGTGTAGCAGTGCAGTACATTGACACCAAGGACAAACAAGAAAATAAAGTAGGTGGAACCGCTACAGAGGCCATTGACTATTGGCTTTGTAATATAATTTAGATCATTGGACTTTTCTATAAAGATATTATCAATGGCTGTTTGTAAGCAATTGGCTACCCTAGTTGGGAACTTTACCCTTTTCAGACCCCCACCCAAACTTGAAATGAAAATTTTCAAATAAATGCATTTTTGTAACTAAAAAAATGTAGAATCGTGGACCAATTGCTTAGAAAATTTCATTTTTTAATTTTGATACAAATTTTGAACCCACACAATTGTGTGGGGTCAGAATTATCTTACATATTTATGTCATTTCTTGCAGTGATATTCACGAAAGCAATTACTGTCTTTTGACAAACACAAATAAGTATTACACTTCAGACATCTTGTTCTCATCCTCTTCTTGCAATTTTTTTGCCTGCAGCAATGAGCTGAAGGCAAATCATCAACAGTTGGCCAGTGATGGCCAGTTGGCCAGTCTAGCCACTTCTCATCACATGGCGTGTTTGCTGGTTTGTACATTTTACTTGGTGGTTCTTCATCGGATTCACTTTCATGTTCCTGTCCTGAAGAAGAAATTAGCACTTCCACAATCACTTGTCAGAATCCAAGAAGATCTAAAGTGTTTTTCTTTTGTACTTTATTGGCTTCACATTCAACTTTGTATTGTAACCAGGAATTGACACAAGTCAAATCAAGTAAGTGAATCAAAACTTTTAAAGTCCACTTTTTTGTCTTCAAGAAAGTCCTGTAGGTCTCCATCATTTGATCGCAGAGGTCCACTCCTCCCATACACAGGTTGTACTTTACGACGACTGCAGGACATGGGATTAAGATTTACTTCTTTTCTGGTTTACTCCATCTCTCAACATTGCTTACAGCTTCACATCCTGTACAAGTAGAGGCAAGGGTCACAGCGTTTGAATCTTTCCACTGGACAAAGACTATTTTATCATTGTCCCTGCAGAATTCTTCCCTATCTCCTCTATTCAGCCTTTTTTCTTCTGTCAGGTGAACTGGTTTCACTCTGTTTTTCATTATGGTTCCTGTTCCTTCCAGCCCTAGGTCAAGTAACTGTTGCAATAATGGCAAAGCTGTAAAATATCTGTCAAAATATAGTCTTCCACCTTGAGGTAATGTTTGAGCAAGGCGAAGTATTACAAATGGCCCAAGACCAAGGCTAACATCTGGCAGAGGAGTTTATTTACCTTGATAAATTCAAAATCAAGTACTAAACCTTTCGTTGTTGCCAAAACAAAGTTTTTAATTCCCAAAGGGCGCAGTTCGTTTGGAACATATTGAGACAATGTGCAGTGTCCAGTAAATGGTAAAATTTGCTCATCAATGGAATAATCATTTTCAGAGGGGTGTGGAAGTCTCAAACAAGCACTGCGTACAACATTAATTGCAGGTTGTACTTTCCACAATCTATTAGTTTCTGATTCACATGGAATGTTGTTAGTGTCCACAACATGCAGTGCTGTTCTGAGAGTGAAGAACTTGTCTCTAGGCATACAGTCTGCAATAGTTGGCATAGGCAATGATTTCTGCCAGTACATATGTGTACGAGGATATCTAATGCATCCCATAAGTACATGCATGCCATACAGCTTTTTTATCTCTTGAGGATGTGTATGAAGCAACTTCTGTTTCTTCGAAAAGTTGTAACTGTTAGTGCAGTCAGATGCTAACCGAAAAAAATCTGGGTAGTACTCGCTGAAATTGCTCATTGGAGTTTTAATTTCCTGTCCTACCTCACTCTCTGAGTGCGCAAAAATTTTGGAGGTGAATGGTCTTTTTCTCCAAGTGGACAAACGACGATGTGTTTCCACTGTTTTTTTAGAATTCTTTCTACTGTGTTGATTGGGAAAATTGTCCTGAACTTCTGGAGCAACTGGTTGTATTGTTGAAGAAGCATTGTTACAATTTTCCTCCTCGACAGAAGATTCAGAGCTTTCTCCAAGTCTAGGTTTGATTGTTGGAAGAGTCCCAGTTGTATCTAACAATTCGTCATCACTACTGAAGACCCACTTCAGAGTCATCTAAAATGGCTAGAATTTCCTCATCAGTAAGCCCTAAAACGAAACAAACAAATGAACTGTGAAAATAATGCGTAAATACAACAGTAAAATGACTTTCCTTTTCCGTAATCTGTTCCGAATGGTAACCACGAACATCGACCGAAAACGACCATATGCCGGTAAAATAGCCCCAACACGCACAATTGTGCGTGTGGATGTTACACTCATTGTAGCTCTGAAAGTATTCAAATAATTGTGGCGGACATAATTTTATTTACTTCTGTACCTTTCGGAATCTCAAACACATTTTTCCAAATGTCAAAACACAATAAATAAAGCACAATAAACATTTACCTCAACAGACATGCTTCCGACCCGCCATCTTGAAAATTACCAAAGATTAAGACACAATATCTCGCGTCTGTAACGAGATATCAATATAAATCGAGTTGTATACGAAACAGCAATTCCTGCACTCGTGTGACTTGGAACTCAACTGCATAGTGGAATAATATGATGCTGCAACGCAAATAAACCGCAGCCACACAATTGTGCGTATCGGGTCTGAAAGGGTTAAAGAGGGAATTAAGTTGAATGAAAGTGTCACTAACTCAGCTAAGTTCTTATTGGGAGAGTCTTCAAGGAAATACATGTTGAAGTCACCAGGAACCACTATTTCTTTGTTTTTGGTTGCCAAATGGGCCAGTACAGCTTCAAGGAGCTTTATGAACAGATTAAAGTTACCTGCAGGTGCTCAATATACTCTTAATATTATGAAGGATTTTTTATGAAATTCTACTTCTGTTGCACATGTTTCCATATGCTATTCTAGGCAAAATTTATGAGTGTCTTTGTTGTTAAATTTATGACAGTTCCTGATGAATATGGCAACTTCTCCTTTCTCTACTTCTGCTCTACAAACGTGAGATGCTAACCTAAATCCTGTAACACTTAAAAGTTCTATACCAGTGGTGACATGATGTTCAGAGAGGCAGATTATGTTAGCTGGGTTTGAGGACCCTGATTCATCTTTGCAGATAATTAATTCATTAATTTTATTTCTCAGTCCTTGAATATTTTGATGCAATAAAGATAGCTGACTTTTCATATTGACTGATTTAAAATGGGGTAGAGCTGAAATTGCTGCTGATTGTTGAAAATTCTTAACCAACAGTTGTTTACGCTGATTTAATACGCTATAATTATGTTTTTTGGTTTCTCAATCCTAACCTCTCTTAAAACTTGGTTTCTTTCTTTTGTCACTACCCTAAAAATGGTGTTTTCTGAACCCTATAACCACTGGTATTTTATCACTCATGACAGTGCCTCCCCCCTTTAACTTTCCTGCTATTTTCCCCAGCCACTTTACCCTTCCCCTTCCTGTTGAGGTGAAGGCCATGCCTAGTATAATCCCACCTATTGAGGGTCAACAGGAACCACACCAATGTGTGACCCTGCACCTGACATAAGCAGCCGATCCAACTCCAAATTAACTCTCCTCACAGAAGTGTTCAAATGAGGTTGGTCATGGCACCCAAGAACAGATAAAAACTCAACACTACTATGCTTCGATGCTGATGCAATCTTTGCCAGGTCACACTCTATACTGTACCCACGATCTCTATCAATACTAATACCAGGCCCACCCACTATAACCATGGTGTCTTCCTGAGTGAAATCTTTGCAAAGTGATTCTAAATCATCTGTCACCTGCTCCAGACCAGCACTAGGGTTAAAAAAATTGGTGACCTGGTATTCTGATCCTAGTTAATCGTGTGAAAGTTGGCCAACACCTCTTCCACGGGAACTACCTAACAACAATACTTTCTTTCTCTTTACTGATTTCCCTATATTCTTACTTCTCAATTTGCTGCTGAAAGTTGGTTGTGCCCTGTCTACACCTGCAACTGCTTGAGGCTCACCAGCTTCTAACTGAAGCAACAGGTCAAATCTATTTTCCACATTCACCACGAAGCTGTCAGACAAAGTTCAGGGCCTCTTCCTCTTGTTGCCTATTGCCACTTCCCACCTCTGTTTATCCTTCTCCCTCCTTAACCTGTCAAGATCTCCGCTGGCTTTGTCTAACTCAGCCTGAAGGGTGGCAATTTTCACCTCCTGTTCTAGTATCTTCCTATCTCTGCTTCATATCCTACAAAAACACTGATGAGTCTCATTTACTTCCCCTCCTCCCAGGCCACTACAATCACCCACATGGAAAAAACTACAGCAGTCATCACACCAAAGCCCCAACCTAACAATTCTATGGCAAGTCAAACACTTTTCACTCATGATAAACATAATAATTTATTAAGAATAAGTCAGTTAAATTACAGATAAACATGAGAATATGAGTCCACAAATTTGGCCTATACGCAAATTGTATGTAATCAAAAACAACAGTGCAAAGTTTCTGAAACAACAACTTAAACTTCACACTACTTTTTGGAAATGTGACTTAAATAATGAAGAGGTACACTACAGTTAAATTGCTAGAGAGAGCAAAGAACAATTAAATGAAATTCTGTAGATTTACTGCGGCAAAATGTAAACAGATAATACAACTATAACCCAACTGTATGATCTTTTCACACTTTCTGCTATATTACATAAAGAAAAATGAAAACTTTAATGGTGTGCTTAAAAAGCACTCTAATACACATATTTACCATGTAATCAGTACTAAAATAAATGTTGTTATAATCTAAAATGACTTATCTTCACAAGAACACCAAAACTTGCCCGCTCGCCTGGCTGCATGGCTGCCAACCTTTAGTGGTTGGTTCAGGTTTTAGTATCCCCACCAGCAGACATCATGATGGAGGTAGATAATCTGGCATGATAAGTGCAGCAGGATAGTCTGGAAACCTGCCATGGAGGTCGCACATTACACATAATATGGGCGGAACCAATGGCAGAAATGTTTACTGGCGGGCAGCAGAAGACCGAGTGGTCTAGTGCCGACTTGGAGTTCAACCATTACAGACTTGACGTAGTGTATGGTGCCATGTATTGTGCCAAGTGTGTAGCTATTAGCCACCCACATCAGCTGCGTGCTGAGTTCTGCCCATGATCTTTTCAGCACCGGTTCAGACACTGTGCTTCTTGTAGATCAACTTGTGTAATGATTTTGTTTCCCTCTCACAGAGTTCTGTTCCCCAGCTGTTACGGAGCCATTGTTGGTCCATGAAACATTCATGCTGAATGTGTAGTGATGTGACAATGTCATGCCTGTGAAGATACCACATTGTTCCTACTGCCCTGTTAACACACGAAAATTGAATTAAATCATACCTTTGGGGAACGTGAAGAACAATGCGTATGTTTCAGTAAGTGTTGAGGCTTTCTTAAGGCATTAACAATATTCAAAGCTTAATTATGTGAAACATAGTTTTTAGCAACACAGATCACAATATGCTCATCCTTCATTGTGTTAGGAGAAATATCACTTTTTGTAAATAAGAATTGATTCATGCAAGCACCAGGTTTCACACAACCTAATGCATTTACATTATTATTGACATTCCTAATTTCTTGTTCTATACTTCAAAGGTATTCTTCAGTGCTGAATTACTGTCATTTTTGTTTTTGAATGACAGTTTTGAATGGTGTGGATCCATGGTATACATAGTGATTATTATGTTTGGTTTAATCTGCTGCTTATTTTGATTTGTTGACACAGTTGTTTGCAGTACAACACCAGTGTGAAAATATATTGGTGTAGGCTACCTATGTGAAAATTTGTCTTACGTGTATCTCTTTTGGATGTGATGGTATTTGTGAAGTTATTATAGGGCACTTCACGATTTTCTGTCGCACTTAATGTATAACTCGACTCATTCTACAGCACTGAGCACTAATAACCTCAGCATTGAGCACTCATAAGCTCCTCCAACATCACTGAAGGCTCTCTTTCAAAATTGGGTTTTTGGAACGCTATGTGTGAATGAATGAATTTATGTGTCACCTCAGAGGAATTTTTGCTACTTGAATATTTATTTTATCAGCCAGAATGCTGTCACTTTCACTTTGAGAGATCTGCTCAAATGGAACTGTAGCTCACTAACATATGGAATAATAATATTGGGGTACACTGGAGAATAAAATTCAGCCTCTTTATAACTCGCAATCAGATCCACATTGTTAAATTGAAAGATACCTCGTGTTTGATCATTAGTCATTTATGACACACTGGATCATTTGTAATTAATCCAATAAAAGTTTAAGATTTCTCTTTTTTATTTCATGTTATTTGCCCAGTACTGTGTTTTTATATGTGTGTCATTTTATTCTAGATTGTTGTTTCTGGAATTGCATATGCAAAAGTTAAATGTTTTACTTATTCTCTTGTCCTCTTGTTATCTCCCTACAGTGGTATCATGAAAGAATTAGCAGCCGAGGGATGTACTGGTACAAGAACATCGCACACAACATTGCCAACTATATAAGGCATATTCCAATGGGAGACACCATTTACATTTTGCTCCGACTGATATGTTTTGAGCTTTTACGTGATCCAAGTATGAGTGATGTTTTGGCTGAAAGTATTTGGAGCTACCTGCCACACCCAGACATACCAATTACAGGTCAGTTATAGTATTTTTCAAGGGATTGTATCTGGTTCTTATCAAGCTGCAATGCTGAACATATACAAAATGAACTGAATTAAGGAGTATATTCAGAATACTCCCCATGTTGTAAATGAAAAATTGGAATTAAATGGTTAGGCAACTAGCATGTGTCACAGATTTAAAAACCATATGTATGATGTCTACACCCACGAGGACAGTGTAATGTTGGGCTTAACAGGCAAATGCTGAATGTTTTTGGTGGATGGAACAGAAAGGTTCTCTAGATTGTCAAACAACCTCTGGGTCGATTAGTTAGGTAGTTATATATTCCGTGCATCATTTGAATGATTATTTTATTGAAATGATGTGGAATGAGTCAGTTGACAGGATGTGTATACATGATTGGTGTTAACATTAATGAACGCATTATTTTGAATCATACTCATCCAGCTACACTTACTGTTGCTATTGCTATTATTATTATTATTATTATTATTATTATTATTAAGGAACTGTCAAGGAGAAATTATTTTAAATTACATTTAAAACTTGCTCTACTACCTGGCAGACATCTTATGTTATTGGGCAAATGATCAACACTTTTAGTTGTTGCATACTGAACTCCTTTCTGAGCCACTGACAGTTTTAACAGTGGGTAATTAATATCATTTTTCCATCTAGTGTTGTAGATGTGGACATCACGCTTCTTCTAAAATTGTAATTGATTATTTATGATGAATTTTGTTAGTGAATATGTGTATTGTGACAGTGCAATTAAAATTCCTAGCTTCTTGAAGAGGCACATCCATGACATCCATGGGTGAAGATGACATATTATTCTTACAGCTCACTTTTCTGCAATCAATACTTTCTTTCTAAGTGATGAGCTACCCCAGAAAATTATTCCATAAGACATTATTGAGTGGAAATTGCAAGATTTATCAGGAGGTTGATATGTTAGTTTCCAAGATTAGCAACATTACAAAGAGAAAAAGTTGTGAAGCTGAATTTCGGGAGAAGTTCAGTAATATGCTTCTTCCAGTTCAAGTTTTCATCAGTCTGTACATTCACAAATCTGGAGCATTGTACTCTGACTCATGCTCATGTGCTACATCTGTTGTTGGTATGACTACTTCTGTACACATCTGTACCTCTAATACCTAGTAGCACATCCTCTTGCATTGATGCAAGCCTGTATTTGTAGTGGCATACTATCCACATGTTTATCAAGGCACTGTTGGTCCATATTGTCCCACTCCTCAACAGCGATTTGGCATAGATCCCTCAGAGTGGTTGGTGGATCACGTTGTCCATAAACAGACCTTTTCAATCTATCCCAGGTAAGGTTCATATCAGGAGAACATGCTGGCCACTCTAGTCGAGCGATGTCATTATCCTTAAGGAATTCATTCACAAGATGTGCATGATGGGGGCATGAATTGTTATCCATGAAGACGAATGCCTCACCAATATGCTGCCGATATGGTTGCACTGTCGGTCGGAGTAAGGCATTCATGTATCGTACAGCCATTACAGCACCTTCCATGACCACCAGCGGCATACGTCAGCTCCACATAATGCCACCCCAAAACATCAGGGAACCTCCACCTTGCTGCAATTGCTGGACAGTGTGTCTAAGGCGTTCAGCCTGACCGAGTTGCCTCCAAACACATCTCCGACGATTGTGTGGTCGAAGGCATATGCGACACTCGTTGATGAAGAGAATGTGATGCCAATCCTGAGCAGTGCATTCGGCATGTTGTTGGGCCCATCTGTACCACACTGCATGGTGTTGTGATTGCAAAGCTAGACCTCACGATGGACAATGTGAGTGAAGTTGTGCATCATGCAGTCTATTGCACACAGTTTGAGTCATAACCTGACGTTCAACTTGGTGGTGTTGCTGTCAGGGTTTCCTCAAGGCATAATCCATTGGTAGCGGTCATCCACTGCAGTAGTAGCCCTTGGGCAACCTGAGCGAGGCATGTCATCGACAGTTCCTGTCTCTCTATATCTCCTCCATGCTTTGGTTCACTCCAAGATGCCTGGACACTTCCTTTGTTGAGAGCCATTCCTGGCACAAAGTAACAATGAGGATGCAATCAAACTGCAGTATTGACTGTCTAGGCATGGGTGAACAACAGACAACACGAGCCATGCATCTCCTTCCTGGTGGAATTACTGGAACTGACCGGCTGTCGGACCCCCTCCATCTAATAGGCACTGCTCATGCTTGGTTGTTTATGTCTCTGGGCGGGTTTAGTGACATCTCTGAACAGTCAAAGGCACTGTGTCTGTGATACAGTATACACAGTCAATGTCTATCTGGAGTTCTGGGAACTGGGGTGATGTAAAATGTTAAAATGTTTTTTAATGTTTGTATAAGGAATAGGAGTGGATCTAAAATTGAACCCTGCTGGACTCCTCCCCCCCCCCTCCTTTTTTTTTGGGGGGGGGGGTCGCTAAAATTTTCTTACCTTTCCAACATTGCCTCAATTACTCAGAACAAGTTTTGGTAATGTGTTTGTTGAGTGACTTAAACCAACTGTGTGTAAGGCCATCTATTCCGTAAAACCCAAGTTCTTCTAAGAGATAAACATGATGCACACAATCAAATGCCTTGAAAAGATCACAATAAACACCAACTGGCAAAACATTATTATGTAGGGCTTGTACTGTATGATGAGTGAATGTATAAATATCTTTCTTAGTTGAGCAACATTTCTGGGATCCAAACTGTGAAATGCTAATAAATATTTTCCAGTTAAGTGTGCGACTACTCTTGAGCACCTTAATTTTTTGAATATTGTTTAAAAAGATATCGGTAAGGAAATTGAATGATGATTAAGTCTGTCTTGTAACCTTTCTTGTGGAATGATGTAACAATTACATATTTTAACCTCTCTGGAAAAATTCCCTGTGCCAGTGGTGCATTGCACATATCACTAAGGACATTACTTATTAAGTTGGAACAGCTTTTCAGAATTTTGTTTGAACTTCCATCAACCCCACATGAGCTTTTCTTTTTAAGGGTTTTTATAACTATTAATTTCAGTGAACAATGTTGGTGCTACTTCTAGTTACTTAAAGTTTTGTGGAATTATGTTTTCAATATATTCTCTTGCTTCTTCAACTGAACTATTTAATCTTACATTTGCTGCTACATTTAGAAAGTGATAGTTAAAAAATTTACAACTTTTGAATTATCAGTCACACCATTGTCATCTAGTTTAATTGTTATGGAATCCTGTACTCTGACTGGCTGTCTTGTCTTCTATTTGACAATGTAGCTAATAGTTTTAATCTTGTTATCTGCAGTATTTATTTCTGTCAGGACATGCACACTTCTGGGCACTTTAATGACTTTTCTTAAACTAATACAGTATTTTTTTGTTGTATGCAACTAATGTCAGATCTTGAGATTGTATAGGGGCAATAGATCTGGTCAGTGGTGAATAATTTAAAACCAAAGAATTCTGTTTGTGAATTTCCATTGGGATATCTATATAGAAAGAAAAATGCAGTAGTGCACCAGTACTTTCCTGAAGCAGTTCTTTTATTGGATGCCTGCTGAACAGTAATGAGTGAGAAATGCTAATTTGTTTCCTTTGATACCAAACTGATGTAGAAATTACTTACTAGTTATATTAATTGCTAATTTTAGGCAGTGATTTGAAATATTTCAAGCATTTATTTTTTCTGGTAATCCAATCTCGAACCATCTGGTTATCAAAAGAATGACAAATTCTAGTCTTCCTTTCTACATTACTGACACATGAGTAAATGCTAATGCTTAGGTCACTACTTTGTGTGTGTGTGTGTGTGTGTGTGTGTGTGTGTGTGTGTGTGTGTGTGTGTGCGCGCGTTTGTGTGTATGGTGCCTGCTGGCATAAAAGCACTGAGCTATAAGTAATAATGGGGAGCAAATCCTATGCACAGAGAGAGGTACAATTGGCTGCTGCTGTTAAAAAAAGACATTAACACAGTTTTTTTTTTGTTTTTTCCATTTAATAAAGAATGAGGCTAATACTTAACATATTGGCATTAGTCAAATATGTATGTATTCCAGCCATTTATGCACATTTCTGCAGTGTATAAGTGCAAAGTTGCCGGTGAGAGAAATTATATATCTATGCAACAACCATTTATACCAAGTCCTTTCCCAAACATATGTTTCCTCTGTTTGCAAAACCAATCATTGGAAGAAGGGGTGTCTTCTTTTTTAATAGAAAGAAGAAATGGTTCAAATGGCTCTGAGCGCTATGCGACTCAACTTCGGAGGTCATCAGTCACCTAGAACTTAGAACTAATTAAACCTAACTAACCTAAGGACATCACACACACCCATGCCCAAGGCAGGATTCGAACCTGCAACCGTAGCGGTCGCTCGGCTCCAGACTGTAGCGCCCAGAACCGCACGGCCACTCCGGCCGGCAAAGAAGAAATAACAGTAATTTAAAATCTCAGAGCATGCTGTATACAGTTCATAGGAAGAAGACAATTAACATCACTCACTGTGCAGCCACTCGTGCATTGTTCACCTTAGCCTCAGAAAATCCCACACAAATATTCATTCTGGGACATAGACAAAGGTAACTGAAGATAGCTGCAGTACTTGAGAACTGTAGATGCAGTGATGTGCAGCAGAGTAAATTTATAGTAATGTAACTGCTGACTCTGGCAGTAAAAAATGACAGTAACATCTGGCTGTCGACAGCCACAGACACTAACCAGGATGCCACAACAACAGAAAGGTAAACGACACTATATTCTGCACTGAAAACATTCTCATAGTCTCTGAGAAGATGGCAAAGTTAAAATATACCTATTGAATCAGATAAATGTTTTATCTTGCAATATTGTTATGTGTCTACTGTCTAAGGGATCCACAAAGTCTGTTGTCTAGCACCACTGACATAAAGGCTCTGACTAAAGAGCCTGGCTACCAAATCATCACTGAAACTACTGTAATAATTCTGAACTGTCTGTTAATGTGATGATAAACTTGAAATTCTAAGGCCAGCAATTTGTGCAACCTGGCAACACTGTATGGTGTAGCAGTTTATAAAGGAAGTGTTCACTTCCATTTGAGCTAACATTTGCTGTGTATGCTAATGGTATATGTAGTAAACAGTATGCAGTGTAAGTGCCAAGTCCAGCATTCAAGACCAATTCTTCTGTAAATGTTTTATAATGCATTTTGTCTGTATGTTAAAAAAGTATACATCAATGGGAGCTCAATAACAGTTTATTTCACTTTGTGGTGTGCCAGTAACAGCAATTATGTTCAGAACTATTTTTGCAATAGAATGCTTTGAACTATATGACCACTGGGCAAATATTCTGTGCCATTAATAATCTGTAGCTCATACTACTGATCTCACTTGCCAAGAATAAAGTTAGTTGTTGTTGTGCAAGTGTCCATGAATACTGTACAAGTGAATACTGTACAGCGTACGTACAACAGAAAAGCAGGTGGACCATTAAATTTGGTCTTTTGTAGATGAAACTGTGGAGAACTTACACTGATTGAAACTTATATAATAAGATTTTATCTGGAACTGCCTATTTTATTATTTACATTATATATGAAGGTGATAAACATAGTGACTGCTAATGCCATTGTATGAAAATTTTGACACAGGGATGGTAAAGTTATCTATGTGTTGATTTCTTGTGTAGCTTGTTTTATAGGGACATAAAAGTATATAATCTACCAGTAACATTAAAATTCACATGCAAATGTAAATTAACTACATCTTATCGTGCTTACCTTATGAAAAATGCTATTGTGGTGAAGTAAAAGTAGCTTCAAAACCATTTTTCCAAATTGTCGTGAAGCAATAAAATTATATAGACACTTTTTATTTCAAAATTGTCTGTGACTATGCATGAGCTTGTCATGTACAAGTAAAATTTCAAGGCTGCACAAAAATGTGGAAATATGTTGGGAGAAGTGAATACACAAAGAAAAAAAATTTTCCGTGGTACACAGTAATCAATCGGATTGGGTGTTCATAAACAAACAAAAACTGAAATTCACATTGGCTAGTACAGAATAAAGATAAGATCAACGATGCATTGCAGCAATTTCAAAACATTTTTCACCTGTGGGCTTACCACAGAAAAAACAATAATAATTTAAATTGACATTTATATTTACACTTAGCAAGATACCTTATTGTATGTGGCAGAGTCATGTTTATATATCATCCCTCCCTCCATTTTGTCCTTGCCTGTTTCATTCACAAATGGTGCACAGAAAGAACAACTGTTGCTAAGCCTCTTGTACAAGCTCAGAGTTTTCTGATTGTACCATCATGGTTATTGCAAAAGATATGTGTGGGATAGGTATTATGTTGCTTGAGTCTTTATGGAGCATACATTCTTGGCATTTTAACAATAAATTTCTTTATGAAGCAAAATCCCTCTCCTGTTTCATCTACCTCTGGAGTTCAATTATCTCCTTTTGATGTCCTTGTGCTCATGAATAAAACTTTTTACAAAATGAACTGTTCTGTGAATTATCTGTATCTCCACAATTAAAACTGTGCAAAATTCCTGAATGCTGAGCAGTAATCAGGGATTTGTTGAATTAGAGTTGTGTAAGCTGCCCTTATGATAAGTGAATAATATTTCCTGAGAACACCTCAAGTTAATCTCTATCTGACATCAGCTTCTCTTACAATTAGTTTTATGTTGTTGTACCACTTGAAATTGCTTAAGATACATGCTCCTAACTACAGGATGTAAAAGAAGTATACGCACTTTGAAATTAGTTGATTGATATTCTAAAGGCTAATGTCTTGTCAGTACAATTACTCTCATCTGTCATTGGTTGTTCGTTTTGTTTCCACATAACTGCAACATCCTATCCTCTTCTCAGTGTCTTCCAAATACTTCATCCTAGACCATCTGCCTCCTTTCTTTCCCAGCACTGTCCCTTCAGGAATTTTAATAATGAAGGTTTTATGTCTGATGGCACATCCAGTAAATTTTATTTTTCTCTTTACTTTAATAATCTCCTCTCTTCATTTACTTCCCTTAAGATTTTCAGGTTGGTTTTTATTTCATTCCAGCTTGCTCTTGTCATTGTCCACCATATCCTCATTTCAGCAGTTCCAAGTTGATTCCACCTCTGTTTACCCCGAGTCCAACTTTCACTTCCATAGAACTGTTTACTCGATACAAATGAATTTGCAAAATATTTTCTGACATCTATATTCAAATGTTTGATGGTTAAAATGCCTGTTTTACCAGTGCGGTTCTTCTCTTCACTTACATTAAGCATTTATTGTCCTCGGTCACCATACTACCAAGATAACAAAATTGTTTCATGTGATCAGTTCTGACATCATTAATTTTTATGTTGATTTTAATTTACCCCATATTGTATTGTAGTGTATACAATGTTCAAATAACTTATAGAAATTCAGCCAAGTGACATAGTCAACTATCACCTAAGACGGTTGTCAAGGACTGTGGCCTTCAAGTGGGGTAGCCCTTTACATTACTAGATAACCACTGGATGCATAAGGTAAGATGTTAGACATCACTTCCATATGGTTGATAGCCATGACTTAGTCCTCCACTGATGCAAATATGTTTTATCAACTCTTTGAATGCCAATTATATGAGTCAGGACTGAATGAAAGAACATTTATGCAGGTTGAATTTGAATCCTTTTCCCACCAACCTTTGGAACAAAAGCTTGAGACTGTGACAGTGATAGAGTCACAGCTGAACCAGTATTTTGCCAAGGTATGCTGCACATTTGAGAATATGTTACAGCAAGTTATCTACAAAATGCTGATATATGACAGGGGCTGGAGGGATACCAAAAGGTAACCAATTATAATGGTAAAGGCAGTATGGCATATTTAGCACTTGGTAAGCCCTTGATGCTGTATCTGAGGAGTTATGAAAATATGTCTTTGTGATGTCAGCTTTACTGGAAAAGAGCTGAGTTCATATTGGGGTCTGTAGGGCATAAGATTCCACATCATGTCATGCATTTGTTGTCACTTGGAAGTCACCATGAAGTGTTAAAGAGCCACTGGGTTTGTGTAGTGTTAGCAGCAATGTGGGTGATAGACTATGGGAGACAGACAATATTTCACCCTCATGAGTGACTTAATACAATTCTGTGTTAAGAGCCTTCTTTAGAGCCCAGGGCACTGGATGGACTTTGAAGAAGTGTTGGGTAGCTGTCACTTAAAGAGTGGTATGAGCTTTGAGATCTGTTGTCTTCCATAATCTAGATGAGAAGATTGCAGTATATCTGTCAAAGAGCCTGTTTAAGGTGGTGCAATGACCTTGAGATTGCATGGCATGCTCTGTTTCATTTGAAAGTGTGGGAAGAGTCTGTCCCAAATCACTTTCTCTTTGGGATCAGCTACCACAAGAGAATTTAACTGGTCATAAATGAATAAAACTGGAAGTTTTGTAGTGAGGGCACTTAATGAAGCTCATAGACCCAAAGATTTGTCTTGACTGCCTGCACAGTTGGATAATCTGAACTTAAGTATGTAGATTGGTTTAGCAAGGACACACAACCACCATTGTCCAAGAGTAATTTTACAGAGTGTTTCTCACTGAACAAATCTAAGTACATTTGCTGGATTGCATCCTGAGAAATGAGGACTTCCGTAGATTTATCACTCACGTGGTACACTTCTATAGGTTGGGAGCATATCTGCACTGGAGCCATTACAACATACCTTTTGCAAGGGTCCTTTTTTGCTGCACCTGTGGCATGTTCTGCCTGGGTAGTGGCACATGCTGTGCTGATGGTTGCATCTGCTGCATGCATGGCAAAGGAAATAAAGAGGTGGTGTAATGTTCAGCATAACTGTTGTGGAGATCTGACTGCCATGATATACTCTTTGACCATGAAGAAACACAGAGCTGCATCAACAGTTTCATAGGGTTGAGCTATTTGCATTATTTCCATTAGAGACTGACCAGATTTCCTCAATTCCTGGTTCCTCACTTCCAAACTGGGGATAAAACACATTATAACATACCTGATTAGAGAGTCTATGTTCCTTTGCATTCACAAACATTTTAAATTGCAATTCGTACTGAGTCCCTGTTCCTTAAACACGGTCATCACAGTAATGTGATCACCACATATGTTTGTGCAATAATCTCTCACAGATGGCAGGTGGTAGCACGAGGAGTGGAGGGTATATAAAGTGTGTTGAGGGAATGTGGAAAACAGTGCAGTTGTTGTCGTAATGTGGAAATGAAGCGATTTATCTGACACCCAAAAGGACATGATCATTGGCTTTAGGGCCAAGGCTGGAAGCATTTCTGAAACAGCTTTTGTTTGTAAACTGTTTGCGTGCTGCCGTGGTTAAAGTATATGGTTCATGGCAAAATGGCACTATCCAATACCAGTGCCGAGGCAACAGTGGTAGACAACAGGCCGTTGATGACAGGATGAACAATGGCTACAGGTATCCATTCAGTCTGTAACACAGTAGGTGCTCATTTGTTTTGTTTTGAAAGCAGCTGTCTGTTAATTTACTAAGCCACTCAGGCTCCAGCTCTTGGCTGATATACGACTACAGACTGGCAAATTAAGTTTTTGTCTTTTTCTGTACCTCCACAGAGAATATTTATTAAATTTTATGTGTGTTTCTCTGTTTAAGAGGTTTAATCTCATGTTTTCATATGTGTAAATTCATTCTGTCTGTAGCACAACAGTTGCTCACTGCAAACCCAGCTTCAAGCTCATTAACACATCAGCATCCATTGGTGGCACATTGAGAGACCAACAAGTTACATATCAAGGATTGTCTGCTTTTGTAGTTCACTTTGTCAGTTAGTCTTGCTAGGATGGCTAGGATATGTGCATACTTTGTGTGGACACAGGAGGATTTCAGCGGAATGTGCTTTTGGCTGCAGTCAATCACCTTCAGGCTGCTGCCTCAGGGTGTAGCAGTGGCAGAGAATCTGGCACATTGCATGGGACACCTCAGGTGTTGCTTGTTTTGCCCATGGGCTCTGCTTCTGAGACACCTCCTAATGCACCCAGTGTGGTTGATCCGCCCTCACAGGAGGGTTAGTGGCGGCTGGTAATGATTTTGCGTTGCTCGAGGTGGAGGGCCAATTTGGAGACTGGCTGCCTGGCCTCACCCATTCAGCCTGTAAGTGGACAGGTGGCCATTCCTTCAGCTGGATCCGAGCAGGTACATGGGGAGTGGGGTTTACTAGTTATTGGGGGCTCCAATGTTAAGCGCATTATGGAGCCCCTTAGGCAGATAGCGTTCAGGCCTGGAGAGAAAGCCAATGTGCACTCGGTATGTCTGTGAAGGAGCCTCATCTGAGATGTGTAGGTGGCCTTGCCTCGGCCTATTGAGTGTGCAGAGTGCAGTTGTCTGCATGTTGTGGCTCACGTTGGCACAAACGATGCCTGTCGCATGTATTCTGAGGCGATCATCAGTTCGTACAGGCAGTTGGCAGAGGTGGTGAAGCCTGCTGACCTCGCACACAGTGTGCAAGCAGAGCTTGCAATTTGCAGCTTCATTCCCAGAGTTGATTGGGGTCCTTTGGTTTGGAGCCGAGTAGAAGTTCTCAATCAAAGGCTTTGTCCACTCTGTGACAGTCTTGGCTGCAGATTTATGGGCCTGCATTATTGTGTGCGGGTTTGTAGAACTTCCCTTGACAGGTCAGGGGTGCACTACGCAAAGCAAGCAGCTACTTGGGTAGCACATTACTTGTGGAGTACACATGAGGATTTTTTTAGGCTAGGCAGTAGTTTGAAGTCCTTTGATGGACACTCGTCAGTCAATATGCAGCAAGGGAAGTCAAACGGTGTTCAGAATAAAGACAGTTCGACTATCTCAGTTTTATCAGTAAACTGTCCAAGTATTCATAATAAACTTCCCAAATTTACTGCCTTCCAGGAAAGTTCTCATGTTCAAATTATTCGTGGGACTCAGAATTGGCTGAAACCCGATGTGGAAAGATCTGAGATATTTAGCAAGTTATGGAACATATATCAGAAAGACAGGTTAGAGGCCATAGAAGGGGGAGTGTTCAGTGCAGTTGATGCAAATATTGTCTCTGTTGAAGTCGAGTGTGACAGTGAAGTCATCTGGTGGCGTGTAACAGGTGTAGGTGAAACCCAGTTAATTGTCAGATGTTTTTACCAGCCACCTGATTCTGCTGTGACAGTTTTAGAGTCATTCAAAGAAATCTACAATCAATAGCATGTAAGTACCCAGATCTTGCAGCACTAGTTGAGGCGACTTTATCTTGCCAAATATAGACTGGGATGTTGGTTGGTTGGTTGGTTTTTGAGGAAGGAGACCAGACAGCGAGGTCATCGGTCTCATCGGGTTAGGGAAGGACGGGGAAGGAAGTCGGCCGTGCCCTTTGAAAGGAACCATCCCGGCATTTGCCTGGAGCAATTTAGGGAAATCACGGAAAACCTAAATCAGGATGGCCGGACGCAGGATTGAACCGTCGTCCTCCCGAATGCGAGTCCAGTGTCTAACCACTGCGCCACCTCGCTCGGTCTGAGACTGGGATGTCTGTGGATTCATGGCAGGGGGTACAGACAGGTAGGTGTGTGAAATACTTTTGAATATATTTTCTGAAAATTGTCTTGAGCAGCTAGCTCAGCAGCCCACAGGCAGTGGAAATTTCGTTGACCTTGTATCTCCAAATAGGCTGGACCTTATCGACCATGTCAGTATAGAAATGGGGATTAGCACTCATGATGTCATTATAGCAACTATGATTACAAAAGTTAATAAGTCAGTCAATAAGGCTAGGAGAGTGTTTCTGCTAGATAGAGCAGGTAAGTAGTTACTAACATCTTACTTAGACATGAATTGGCATCACTTAGTTCCAGTAAGATGGATGCAGAGGAATTATGGGCAAAGTGTAAGCAGACTGTAAATTGACATCTGGAAAGTTATGTGCCTAGTAAATGGATAAAAGATGGAAAAGACTACCATGGTTTAGTAACAAAATTCGTCAGATGCTGAGGAAGCAGAGTGTGTTGCACTCTTGGTTCAAAAGGGAACGCATAAATGATGACAAGTGAAAAGAACTATGTTTGAAGCATACAACAACTACCACAGTCACACCTAAGCAAAAGATCTGGCGGAGAACTCAAGAAAATTCTGGTCATATGTAAAACTGCTAAGCAGGTCTAAGGCTTCAATTCAGTCCCTTGTTGACCAGTCTGGTGTGGCAGTTTAACATGGCAAAACAAAAGCCAAAGCTTTAAATTTTGATTTCAAGAAATCATTCACATTGGAGAATCTTACAAACATACCATGATTTGACCTTCAGACTGACTCCCATATGGATGACATACTAATAAGCATACCTGGCGTAGAGAAACAACTGAAAGATTTAGAAGCAAATGAATAGCCAGGTAAAGATGGAATCCTGGTTAATTTTATAATGAGTATTCTATAGCGTTGGGCTTTTACCTAGCTTGCATTTATCATGAATCTCTCGCCCAGCACAAAGTCCCAAGTGACTAGAAAAAAGTGCAGCTGACTCCAGTATATAAGAAGGGTAAAAGAACGGATCTGCAAAATTGCAGACCAATACATCTATTTGCTGTAGAATCCTTGAACGTATTCTGAGTTCAGATATAATAAACTTTCTTGGGAATGAGAAGCTTATGTCCATAAATCAGCATAGTTTCAGAGAGCATTGATCGTGTGAAACTCAGCTTGCCCTTTTCTCACATTATATACTGAGAACTATGGATGACGGGCAACAGAAGATACCATATTTCTAGATTTCCAGAAAGTATTGTGATACAGTGCCCCATGGCAGGCTGTTAATGAAGGTACAAGCATATGGAATAAGTTCACAGATATGTGAGTGGCTTGAAGACTTTTTAAATAATAGAATTCAATATGTTGTCCTTGATGGCAAGTGTTCATCAGAGACAAGGGTACCGTCAGGAGTGCCCTAGGGAAGTGTGATAGGACCACTGTTGTTCTCTATATACATAAATTATTTGTAGGATAGGGTGGGCAGCAGTCTGTGGTTGTATGCTGATGATGCTGTGGTGGACTCTGGTGCAACCTATTCTTGAGTACTGCTTGAGTGTTTGGGATCCATACCAGGTCGGATTGAGGGAAGACATCGAAGCAATTTAGAGGTGGGCCACTAGATTTGTTACTGGTAGGTTCAAACAACATGCAAGTGTTATGGAGATGCTACAGGAACTGAAATGGAGATCCCTGGAGGGAAGGCAATGTTCTTTTTGAGAAACAATATTGAGAAAATTTAGAGAACCAGCATTTGAAGCTGACTGCCTAACTATTCTACTGCTGCCAACATACATTGCGTGTAAGGACCACAAAGATAAGATGTGAGAAATTAGGGCTCATATGGAGACATATAGATACTTGTTTTTCTCTTGCTCTATTTGCGAGTGGAGCAGGAAGGGAAATGACAAGTAGTGGTACAGGGTATACTCTGCCATGCACTTTATGGTGGCTTGCAGAATATCTTTATAGATGTAGGTGTAGATATAGATGTAAATATATGTACAGGGGAATCGATGTGCAACTGTTGAGTAAATGACTGCCCAGATGAACCAAGGGGCTACCAACTCACTCTCCTCAATGACAATTCATCAAACAGTGCTGCGTATGGAGCTCCGCAGCAGACATCTGGTTTGTGCACCCATGCACTGCTGTTCATCAGAGATGAAGGCTGGGTGACCTTTCCAGATGAATCACATTTTATGCTTCATCAGACAGGTGGCCATTGGCATGTAAGACATGAAACATCTAAAAGAAAACATTCTACAACAATCATCGACCAGGGGAGGTAGCATTATGGTCTGGGAAATGTTTGTGTGTTTGTGGCATTCCCTGTGTTATCTCATCATTAAGGAAGGCACAATGGATCAACAAAAGTATGTATATATCGTTGGGGACTATGTCCGCTGGTACATGCAGTTTTTTTCAAAATGAATGGTGATACCTTCTTTACAACTGCAACCTACTTCTTGGTAGAACACATTGAGTGAGGACAGGTTTGTAGAGATTGTGGAATTGGGAAAGATGTAGTCTGGCTATTTGCTGAGTGAAGCAACAAAATCTATTTAGCCATGAACCTTACTTCCTTGTACTTATTGTAGTGGTACTACAGTTACTGTCATCCCCCACAGAATTCATAACATTATTGCTTTGCACCTTGAGTTTGAACCTACTATTGGATGAGCCATTGAATGCAAACCTGGAATGGCTGGATACCAAAAGACAACTAAGTGGACACTGGAGCACTCCATCTGGCATTCGAAGAAACCACACTCCCAGCTAAAGTAAGATTATGGAGAAATAAATATACCATCACCAGTTTACTGGTTTAAATACTTTTTGAATTCTTAAACCCATTGATGCTGCTGACATTATGGTGTACCTTGTGGACACCCTTTGAAATATGTTGATTACTAGGGTCAACACCCTTCACACTCACCAGTATGCCCTATATATGAAAAATAGTGGAAAATAGAAGTATGGAAACTCTTGATTGGCTATCAATCTGAAAAAAAATTAATAATAATAATAATAATAGTAATAAATACCAATGCCTCCCTTCTGTAAATGTAGTGATTAGTGTCATGAGTGTCTTCACAAAATGCTCATTTCATGCTCAGATTTTACCTGAGACTCAACTCACTGTGACTGTATCCTACACCCTGAGATGAGGCCAAGCACACCCTTTACACACTCTTCACCAACACCAGAGACCTTGATCCCTCACCCTTGAAGCCTCACCCTCCTCCAGTATCTCGTAGGCACCCTCTGAGGAATCCACCACTCAGAATTCTACAGGTCCATGACCTGACTCCAAACAGTGGCTGAAGGAATCACAGGTGGCAGGTCGCAGGACACGTAGCTCCAAACTGTAGCTAAAGGAGTCACAGATTTAAGAGCTGTTCATTTTTCCTCCTTACCTGTTCTTAAAAATAATCTCCCATAGAATTTAAAACCTTTGCAGCATGTATCTGCTCCCTTGAGCTGCATGGTTTGTTAAGACCACCAGCAGCCAAAAACTGTCCCTGGTCTCTTACTTAATTTAATGACTCGGCTGACCCATCTGTCCTTGCTGAAGACTTTTCTGTCCACTTTACAATGCTGTGAGCATCTACTTTTTATGCTTCCACTGTTCAGGCACAATAATGGAGAGCAGAAGGTGCATGCCTATCCTTTACTGTGTACTGCCACGAGTCATGTAACAAGCCTTTCAAGAAATTGGAATTATTTAGAGCCCTTGACTTGTCTTGCAACATGGTCGTAAGCCCTGACACAACTCACAGTTAAATGGTTCAACGCTTGAATGTGAATCATAAAAACTACTTGCTCGTTGTTTTCACCCATACCTGGCTTTGAGGTGAAATCTCTTCATAGTATCATCATCCCAATTTCTACGCCAGACAAAAATTCGATACCCATTGACAGCTACAGACCGATGAATCTCATTAATGTGCTGGAGAGTATAGTGGCCTGTTCAGTATGTTGGGTTCTTGAAACCTGAGACCTTTTGTTCATTTATCACTGTGGCTTCTAAGAGGAGCATTCCTCAACTGACCATCTGTTCTGGCTGGAAATGCCAATCAGACTGTCATTTACCAAGCAGCATCATATTGTTGTCTTTTTTCAACTTGCATAAAGCGTATGATACTACCTGGAATCACCATATCTTGACCATGGCGCATAACTGGGGTTTCAGAGGTGCTTTACCATTTTTTATTTTTTTAATTTTTTTAATTTTCTACTTTTTGTCATCTCAGTTGTTAAGAAATAGAGCTGCTGCCTCTCTTAGCTCTCCCTAGTTTCAAGAGAATGGTATCCCTCAGGACTCATTGAGTGTTTAACTTATTTTAGTGGCCATCAATGAATCTCTAGACTCTATGAATCTGTTGATTACTCTTGTTCTCTCTCTTGCCAGTTTTGCCATTTGGTACAGCTCTCAGCCTGTGGCCTTAGCTGATTGTCAGTTGCAAGCAGCCATAGGGAAGACTTACTCTTGGACCTTCTACCATGTCTCTCTGTTTTCCTCCTTTAAACCACATTTCGTACAATTTGGTTGTTACACCACACTTCATCCAGACCCAAAGTTCCACATTCAGAACCAGTACCTCAAGCCATTGTATGGACCTATTTTTTAGGCTTCGCCTTCTAAACTGACATGGTTACCCATATTTATTCCCTGGGAATATCTCTTTGGGGCACTGACTGTGCCACTCACTCATGCTGCGGGCACTGGTCTTGTTGTGACTAGGCTACAGGTGCCAGGTAGCACTATCAGCATTGCAACTGTTACATCTAGTTCACCGTTGTGGGGTAAGGCCACCTACCTGTGCCTTTCATATAAGCTCTTTTGACTGCCTTCTGGCAGGAGTTGTGATCTTACTTCTGTACTTTTTATGCCACCTACTGCTAATTTATTATGCAACTTCCATCTGCCATTTTCCTAGCCATTTAAATTGTCAGATTCTTTTTTCCTGGTGTAAATGTATATCCCCTGACAAAAAACTCTGAGGCACACTTCCAGATTGGAATATGTTTGGAAATTCACTATAGGGGAGTCCACCTCCTGCATCTCTAGTGCACTCTTGTGGGGTGACCCCAAATGCTCTACCCTGGTGTGTACCCAGACTGCAGGTCTGGTTGAGGTGGTAGCACACTAGTGGGATCACAGCCATTCTTGTGGTTGATCAGTTGTGGCCAAGTCTGCACAGAAGGCAAAAGTGCCACACACACATTCAGCTAGCTGACTGCTGGCAGCTGTCCCATCCTGCCAGTATTTTGCAATGCAACTAGCCTCTAGCCGTGCAGTCACTGCAGCTAAAGTTGTATGCAGTTGCTTGGGATAACATGCATGTTAGACTGCACTGTCTGGGAAGATTTGGATGCATTTCTAGCTGTGTGGGTTTTTTACATTTGATTGTTTGTTTGTTGCTGCATTTGTGCAAAAGGATCTTTCTGTCATCATGAAATTCAGGTCAGTAAAATTTATTATTAAAATTGGGAGAGGCTTGCTTTGTGGGACTTGTCATCTGAAGAATATGCAGATAAAAATCTGAAAATGAGAATATGGAAAGAAATGAGTATAATGTTCAGTAGCAGTGAATGTTCAACACCACAGGAACAAAATACATTGTGTAAGTTGTTTTACCTTTATTTTTATTTAATTAACCCTACATGTAAATATGATTCAGTAAATGTAATCCAACTGCCATGGCCGAGTGCCTTCATCAAAAAAGTAATTGATCAATGTGTTTCAGTACTGTGAATTGGTTCTGTGCCTGCATATTCATTGTAGAACATCCTCATTAATCAGGGGATATCATTACAATGTATCTGTGTTTCACACATAGTTGTGCAGAATGCAATATACCTTAAAAGTGTGAAGGATCTTCCACTGATTGGCCTTTATCCAGAATGTGCAGTTTACAAAAGACTAGCCCCAAAATGACAATAGTTGAATATTTAAACTTTCTGTATCATTTTGTAGCCCTATGTATAGACGCACAGTTCTGTGTGACTGTGAAAGTACATCCTAAGTAAGACATACATAAGACACTGGCATTTTGTTTATGTCTGAAATGTGTTTATCTTCCAGAATCACCATGTAATTAGGCAGTGTTCACTTGCAGACTACTGATTGTTGAAGTATTGTTTAGTCAGCACATTTATAGAAATAAATTTATAGTTTGCCACACAAATAGCCATCAATACAACTCAGAAGTACTTCCTATAGTTACAGAACATTGGTGCGCTGTTTGCTGGTTTCTGCAGCTGCACAAGCTTTCCATCAACAGTGTCGAGACAGCTTGAGAAACTAGTCTTAGTTCCAAGATCTTTTGCTGTATGCAGCTAATTGTTTTTGTCAATTCTGATAAACATTCATCTTTCAAGACAGTCCAGATTACCCTTTTGCTACTCACAGTCAAGAAGCATGAAGCAAATGAATCTGCTGTTGCTAAATAGCTGAAAAGGAGAAATTACTAAATTAGGTCATACATCTATGAAACAGCTTACATTTCAGGCAACCTTTTTCTGAACAAAATTTCTTGAAAACTTGTGCTAAGATAATGTAATAAGCAGAAATATGCCAATCATTTTTTTAAAAAAGTAGCCTGCATCCTGCAAGTTTCTACCACATATGGCATGCCAAAACTCGTCCAACTTATCACTGTGTGTATTTTCCATGTACAAATAATAGACTTTATCAGTAGTTAAAATAATATTTTATTATTTCAGGTATGTTATTACAAAAGAAATGGTGTAACATTAAAGATTCTTACAGCTGAGAAAAATGGAGATTAACTGGTAACAGTGCTGTATCTATATTTTAATCTGTTGCTGTTTGTAAGTAATACCGCTCCTCCCTTACATATTCACAACAGCTTATCATTTGAAAATGCTGAGACATAGGCCTCACCAGAAAGTGAAGTTCCAAGTGGACCATATCAGGGTAGAGTGCTGGGCAAGGAAAGGAAAGCACAACGGAAAATTAGTAGAGAATATGATACAGGATTTGGGACGGACACCATTAAAACAGAGGCATTTTTCATTGCAGGTGGAACTTCTCATGAAATTTCAGTCACCAGCTTTCTCCTCCGAATGCAAAAATATTTTGTTGATGCCAACCTTCATAGGGAGAAATGTTCATCATAATAAAATAAGGAAAATCAGAGCTCACACAAAAAGATATAGGCATTCATTTTTTCTGTACACTGTTCAAGAGTGGAATAATACATCATTATTGTGAAGGTGGTTTGATGAACCCTCTGCTGGGCACTTGATTGTGATTTATGGAGTATTCATGTAGTTGCTGATGTAGATAGATGGTGTGCTGCAAAAATCTGCAGAAACTAGCAGAAAATGGACACACAAATTGTGAAAGATAGAACAGGCTCTTTTTTTCTCATCTTTGATCAGTGACTTCAAGAAAATACCCCAGCATTTCCATCTGTAAGCATGGTAGCTGCTATACAACACAAGGTTTTTTGCATCCATGAGTTCAGCAAAAGCAAGTCTGTGAGTACAGTGCAGTGTGCATTTCGATGTTAAGTCCAACATTGAAATTCCAATGAAGAAGAGCATGGGTTGTTGGAATAAGCAATTTGATGAGACTAGCTCTAAGTGTAAAGATAAAACCTAAGGCTGACTGCATGTATCAGAGGAATACATGGAGTGCATTCGAGTAAGCTTTGAATGTAGCCAAATGAAATTGACTCATTATGGATAGGGAATTGGGACTACTGCAAACAACTGTATGGCATATACTGAGGTGTCAGTTAGTGTACAGACCATACCATATACAACTGGTACAGGCTCTTCATGCAATTGATAAGGTAAAGAATGTATAATTTCGTGACCACATACTCTGAAATATGGAAGAAGATGAGTTGTTTCTGCCTCGTGACATTTTTAGTGATGAAAGTACATTTCACCTAAATGGGAAAGTCCAAAGGCAAAATATTCAGATATGGCTGCTATAAAATCTCCATGCAACACTGAAACATGAGAGGGACAGCCCAAAATTTTCACACCACATCACCGACAAAAGTTTATGGACCCATCTTCTTTGATGACAGTATGGTTACTGGCGTAATGTGTCTCAGAATGATGCAAAAATGTCTTGCTCCTGAAAGGAATGAAGCTTCAGGAGATTACATTTTCCAGTAGGACAGAGCTCCATCCCATTAGCATCTAAATTTTTGATGTTTTCTGGATGAATCTCTACCTTAATAATGGAGAGGTTGCATGGTGAATGAAGACTTCGCACTTCACTTCTGGCCACCAGGGTCTCCTGATCTCATACCCTGCAATTTTTTTCAAGTGGAGGTTCATATAAAATGCAGTTTATGTACTACATCTTCCCACAGATTCGAAGGACCTAAGAAATTGTATCACTGCTGTGGTGAACTCAATGATGCAACAGGTTCATCATCTAGTGTGGGATGAATTCAACTACCATTTCAATGTATTAGTTGAAAACAGTCTTGGTTGCAATTTTAGTTTTTTTATTTATCAATTACGCGTTCCACCTTATTTAGGCATCTTCAGGCTGATCTACATAGAAAACAGAGAACAAATACATCTATTTGAGGATTGCGATCACGTTGTGCAGATTTGGATAATCTAAAAGCATGTTTAAACAGATCAAATACTGAAAGAGGAAATACCTTAATTTGGTATTTCTTAGGATGTATCACTGCTGTGGTGAACTCAATGATGCAACAGGTTCATCATCTAGTGTGGGATGAATTCAACTACCATTTCAATGTATTAGTTGAAAACAGTCTTGGTTGCAATTTTAGTTTTTTTATTTATCAATTACGCGTTCCACCTTGTTTAGTTTAGGCATCTTCAGGCTGATCTACATAGAAAACAGAGAACAAATACATCTATTTGAGGATTGCGATCACGTTGTGCAGATTTGGATAATCTAAAAGCATGTTTAAACAGATCAAATACTGGAAGAGGAAATACCTTAATTTGGTATTTCTTAGGATGACCCATTAGACAATGTAGCTAAAGGGCATCGTCGAGTACATCAGGCCAATATCACCTTCGTTAACCTCAGTAAATATTAGAAATATAAAATAGTAAAAATTTATAAGAGAATTCACAAATAATTGGACACTCAGAAATGCAATCATATTGCCGAAGTCTTATGATTAGGCGTTACCTTTCTAGATGGACATGAGTGACTCCAAGACTTGCATAACAAATTCATGTTCACAGGAGCAAATAATAGAATAAGATGGGGCCTGCACTATGCAGGTCTTGGAGTCACTCATGTCCTTCTAGAAAGGTAAGGCCTTATCATAAGGCTTCGGAAATAAGATTGCATTTCTGAGTGTCCGATCATTTGTGAATTCTATTATCCGTTTTTACTATTTTATATTTCTAGTATTTACTGAGGTTAATGAAGGTGATGTTGGCCTGATGTACTCGACGAACCCCTTTCACTACACTGTCTAACGGATCGTCCTAAGAAATACCAAGTTAAGGTATTTCCTCTTTCAGTATTTGATCTGTTTAAACATGCTTTTAGGTTCCTCTGCAGTGGAGTGTGCACTGATATGAAACTCCTTGGCAGAATAAAACTGTGTGCCGGACCGAGACTCGAACTCAAGACCTTCCTTTCTTTCAGGAGTGCTAGTCCTGCAAGGTTTGCAGGAGAGCTTCTGTAAAGTTTGGAAGGTAGGAGACGAGGTACTGGTGGAAGTAAAGCTGTGAGGATGGGGCGTGAGTCATGCTTGGGTACTTCAGTTGGTAGAGCACTTGCCCACGAAAGGCAAAGCTCCTGAGTTCGGTTCTCAGTCCAGTACACAGTTTTAATCTGCCAGGAAGCTTCATGCTTTTAGGTTATCCAAATCTGCAAAACACGATTGTGATCCTTAAATAGATGTATTTGTTCTCTGTTTCCTGTGTAGATCAGCCTGAAGATATCAAAATAAGGTGAAATGTGTAGCTGAAAAAAAAAAAATATTGTAGCCAAGACTGTTCTCAACTAATACTATTAAACACTGGTTTGCCGATTCATGCCACAGATGGACTGGAAGAATTACCATTTAAATGTTATCCATGCATCTGAAGGAGGGTATATTAAAAATCTGTAAACTTCCATGCATGTGTAATCAAATTCAGTTTACAGAATTAAAATGCAACATATAGCTCACAAAATGTAGCCAATTGATATTGTGCCCATCTTTTTGAATCACCTTGTACTTCAGTGTGTGCTGTGTCAAAACGCATGGGTTATGTTTGCCCTTACCAGTGCTCAGCATCCTACCCAATAACTTAATAGTAACACTTGATGGTTACTGTAAATACATGTGTACAATGTATTAAGAAAAAAAATATGTTGTAGATGATCTGAGAGCGTCGATGAAAAAACAGGTGGTGAGCGTGCGCGACTTCAGCGATGCAACAACTCGTCATCTCTGGGTCCAGAGATGCTGCCTGAGTGACGCCCAGCAGCCGGCCACTGTTGTAGAAAACTGACAGCAGCAATGAATAATTAATTGTCAAAATTTGGCATGGGGCTGCGTGTTTGTTCATTTTAAATGGTTCCTATGGTATGACATAAAGAGTTTGTTAGTTCCCATGTAAACCTCTCACCGACTAAGTGGATATATAGGTGTGTGTCTAGGTGTGATAGTAGAGCGACCCACTGTGTGGTGTAGTGCGGCACTGCAGCTAGCTAGCGGTTAAGGCCTGGGAGAGGGAAAGGAGTTTTGATTGGTGTTACCAGTATTTTAATTTGGGTACAGTTCGTGGAGGCAGCATGGCTATTTAGTCTGTTAGGCCCTTCCTCATATACGTGGCTGTGATGGTTTTTTCCTCCCAGTGCTGGGCAATGGAATATACAGAGATTCTGTGGGATTTTCTGAATAGTCGCTGGCGATACACTGGTTTTGATGAATTTAGGTGCATTAGCTATCAATTGATTGTCGTCTTGTGGACAGTTTCGGTCATAAAGTTTTCTGTGGCAAATCCAGCATGAGCCTGGTTAGAGAGAGAAGTAGATTTGTAGGTGCTGAGTTTTTGGGAATTGGTGGAGCCGATATCCTGTCCATGTTGTACAATTAGTGGTCGTGGCTCGCCCAGAGGTAATTGGGTTGTTAGCCGTTTTGTTGAAGTGGTTTGGTAGTGGTTGGTGTGTGTGTCAAGAAGGGAAAGCCTCTAACACATGTTCGTAGTTCTTGTTTAAATACCATCTTACAGCGGACCGAGAGTTGGCTCAAATATATACGAAATGTTTCACTATATTGTGATAGATTTCATCAGTAGTTGAGTGGATAAGTGACGAGAAAATAAAGGAACCATTTGACAAGCAGCATGCAGCTAAACAAAAACTTGATTAGTCAAAGTGGCAAGTGGCCGAATTCAAGTAGGGAATTTAGCGGGTCGCATATTGTTAATGCCTGAAGAGGTTCAAAATTGTTAATGCCTGAAGAGGTTCAAAATTGTTTTAAATTGTCACTTAAGGTTAGATTTAAAGTGGCGGTGGCACTTAGGGTTTTTGTTTAATTATTTTTATTACGGAATTTCCGTGTTGTGGACATGTAGTATTTGATGGCCCTCACACATTTACATGAATAAAAGTGTATTGAAATACCTAGAGACAATAAATTCAGGTTTTCTTTGGTTAACAAAAACCTGACATGTACTCAATTAGTATCTGGTGTGGGTATTAATACTGCTTTGCAGGAAGCAAGTATACTCTGGTATCTGTAAAGTTACCTGATCAAAAGTTCATTGATTGAGTGGATCCACAATAAATATATAGAAGGTAGATATTCTAAACAGTTAAAATGATTTCATATATGGAAAGAGTGTCCTCAGTAAATGCAAGTAGAATTGAAGTTGTCATAATTTATTACAGAACAGTCAACGATTATACCTATAACAAAGATTCGTAAATCAGTGGAGTACGTGACATTGTGTTATTTACATAGCAACACTGGGCTAAGCAGAAAGAGATTTAATGGTAGCCTAAACTATTTTAATACATGTCTTAATACAAACTGGTTACAACACAATGATATATGGAATAGGAATTTTGTAAGTAATTAAAAAGTTACGAGTCTTTTCCAGAGATAATGTACTGTGTTGTGAGGATTTTGTTGTGTGGGAGAACAATTGCAAGCTAGATGTGGCATTTATCTCGACATAATATAAATAGGTACTGTATTTAAAGAGATTTGTTGCTTTGATGTGACCAGTAGTTTAGATAAAGAGAGTTGTTATCTAAATTGGCCTATCTCATAATTACTGCTTGATATTGGTGATCATTGTCATTAGAATGTTTGGATGTGTCTATTCGTAGTGTAATTGTGTCATTATTCGATCACGATGTTGTGTAAAGTAAGGATGATGTCTTTAATTATTCGATATTCAAGCCGGCTGCATAGTCAGTGGTTGAGGTTTCCACAGTAGTAATTATACTAAGGTTAATCTGTCTTCAATTTGTTCCTGGAGAGTGTGATTACGGTACGAGCTAGACTTCGAGTAGTCGCCAGGCGCTCCACTATGACTGGAATCTTCTAAAATCAGATAGTGATCCGCAGTCATAACATCAACTGTGAAATTAAAAACTGTACTGAAATAAAACTGTAGTGGTCAATTGGTTCACCCAAGTATTTTGCGCGGCATGAAGCCACACATTAACGGCATAACGACGTTGGTACGGTACGATCCATTGTCATCGTAAGTTCGATCTTGGGTACCGCCAGTCGGCACGTTACAAGTGCAGTCTCCACCAGAAACAACTGATGATTACGGTATTAACGGTAGTGTTACCTCATCACTACTTAGGTGTTTTGATGAATTAAGTTAAAATAATAAGTACTGTAATGCTTAGAATTATAATATGGATAAAACTTTAGTCAAACTTACCTTAACTTAGCAAGCAGTTTCTCTTCATTTCCTTTGCATAGCCATATTGCTGTGTCTGTACTCCTTATGCTGTCTGAGATTTCCTGTGATATTTCATCAAAACTTTTTATAGACACTCTAGTGAAATCGAATAATGTAAGTTCAATAAAAAAAGGGTCTGTTTGTAGACTGGGGTTGCAACACAGGATTACCCAATACCTTCTCTTCTTTTGTCTCACCTCATGATTCCAGAGTTACACAGCTGTAGCTACCTCTATAATCTCCATAGTAAGACTGAGCTGTGGCCAACTGACTGCCAGCCATGCCGCCCAGCTGTAACCCTGTTCATAGTAGCTGCAGCCACAGCCAGCCATTGGTCGTGGTCATGGTCACACTGGTGTACCCCTCACACTAGACCTAATCCAAGGGCGTAAATTCTCTGTTATCCCTGTTGTTTATGTCACAACTTCCTCACTGCCTTTCAGAAAGCCTAAGGTGCTGAAATCGTATACATGATGGCTCTAAAGATTCAGAAAAGATATGATTTTACAGAAACTGAAGCTGGGCAATTATTTCAGTCCTGTAGTTGATTCTGGCAGCATGGGTGGCAATTGCTAGAGCCTACCATTTTGTCAAGAAGAAAACTATCAGTTGTTTTCTGATTGTGACTCTACTACTAGTCTGCAGGCTGTTGACTAATGATACCCTCACCATCCAGTAGTGTCCACTATTCATGACCACCTTTATGATTGTATTGCATGCTCAGTCATTTTACAATGGATCTTGAGTCATATGAGGGTACAGTCAACTTTTTGATTTGCTGTTGTTCCTTCTATAGAAGCTGGTTTAAGAGGAACTTGATAACACTGATTCCATAGTGATGCATACATGGAGTTTAAATAGCATAGTTGCCAATGTGTTATTCATTGTGCAGTTTATTGTACAGTTACAATATGCAGAACGCAATACAATCCAGTAGCAATAGCCTAGAATAAAGATTTATTTCAGTCTGTAGTGCAAGCAACATCCATAACAGTAATAATAGTCAAGAATGGCATGATGCAGATGTATTAATGTAGAATGAGAGTTTCAGCTCCATACTTTTGCCTCTGTAAGGAGAGGCAATTCCCACATCACGTGGGGTTTATGAATTTACTGTATGCAATATGAAAGCATTCTTCATCACAGGTCATGCTCATTGCTGAGTGTCATGACCCCAAGAACCAAGTATGTGCATCCTGTTTGATTACTAGCATCTCTTACAACCTGTTGAAGAGGTATACCTGAAATCTTCTTGGTTTGATCTATCCACCTGCTTGCTGCTCTTCCTCTCAGTCTCTTGCCCTCCATCATCCCTTCCATTATTATTTTCACTAAGTTTTCTTCATCTCTTCTCACAATGTGGCCAAAGAACTGGAGAATTTTTTTGTTGACACAAGAAGAAAGGCACATGGAGATACTGAGTTGCTCAATAATGGACGCATTTGTTGTTCTTTCAGTCCATTTTATGTGCAGCATCCTGTGCCACCACCAAAGCTCTGCTGTGAATTGATGCACTGTTTGTCTCTGGCTTTAAGGGTCCATATCTCACAGCCATAAAAGAAGGTGGAAAACACGAGTGTTTCAACAAGCCAGAACTTTGTGGTATTTATTATTGCTCTTTTCTGCCAGATCTTGGTGAGCTTCTTTGCAGTCACTCACCCTAGCATGATTCATCTTCTTATTTCATCTTTAGAGCTTCCCATGTTGCAGATGGTTGATGCAATATAGATTAAATAATGCACAACCTCCAGTTCCCTTAATTGACCTGTGAGTTGAACCTGTAATCCTCAATCAGTTATCATGAGTTTGGACTTGCTGAGATTGAGGTCCAATCCATACAATAGATTAATATCCTTTACTTTCATTAATAGCTCAGCAAGTTCATCTTCGCTGATGGCTAAAAGCATATAGTTGTCTGCAAACTGAGGTTGCTAATAGTTCTACCATCAATTTAGATGCCTTTAGTTCATCCATGAAGGTATTTGTAATGACATGTTTTGCACAGATGTTGTTCAGTTGGGGGTGGGGGGGGGGGGGCAGAATACAACCCTGATACCTTTTGATGCAGTGAAGAAATCAGACAAGCCAGCACTCACCTTCACAGCTACAAGGTGATTATTCTGTAGATGTGTTACGCTGTCAAGTGTGATGGGACACCAAACTCTGCAGACACCTGGCTATCTTTTCCCAGACGACATAATCAAAGGGTTTCCTGTGCTCAAGGAAGCAGATCAGTCAGGAACACAGAATTCTGGCAATTCCTTAATTATTTCTCATTTTGAGAATCTGTTGACAAGTTTCTTTTCCTTCAACAAAACCTGCTTTTTCTGTTGATATGTGATGCTGAATGTATGACTTTAAAGACTGGTTCAGGATGTAAAGCAAAATTTAGCTTGCATGGGATATGAGAGCAATAGTTCAGTAGTTGGAGCAGTTCCTGATTGACCCTTTTTTGTAACGGGATGAAGAGCGACTTTGACCAGTCTTCTGACCGTTTCCCAATTTCCCAGTCTTGTACACATTCAATGCATGACATCAAAACTTTCTTGCTCTGTTTCCTTTATTGTCTCACCACATATACTTTCTAGACCAGGGGATTTATAGTTCTTCAGATGTCATATTGCATTCTCTATTTTGCTGTGTAAGATTGTATGTTCCAATGTAAATTGCTCAACTGCTTGACTTTTCTTACTGTTGTTAATCCCAGAATACAGCTTTTCACAGTACTTTTTTTCACCTTGCAACAGTTTCTTCCTTGTCTCCAATAGGGTTGCCATTCCCATCATCTACCACCCACATATGAGTATTAAATTCACCAGTGATGATTTTGAGCTTCTTGAAGAGATCACGTACTTGATTGTGATTATGATATGCAATCTGTACTTTCTGAAATTCCATTGTATTTCTTCGCACAGGTCCTTTCAGATTGCTTCTCTTAAAATAGTTGTAGTGTGGACTGCGATATCCAAGGATATTTTGCAATTTGTGATCGTTCTGATGTCAGGAGTGATGAGGAAACACCTTCCTTCACTTGGTCCCCTGTTTGTGATGTTGGTACATCTTTATGAGGACTGATGTTGTGGAGTTTTAGTCTTAAAAACTCACCAAATTCTCAAAGAGCTTCCTTGTTTGTGAGTTGCAATTGTCTTTCTTCACTCCTCTTGGTGGATTTGAGTGTAATCTACATTATCATGGACAGCAGATTGTTATCACTTTTACACTCAGCTCCACGAAAGGTCTTACAGTCCATGGCCAAAGTCTTACATCTTCACATTAGGATGAAGTCAGTTTGGTTTCTACATCTATCACCAGGTGCTATCCAAGTTGACTTGATGATATTGGAACATAGTGTTACAGTGAGTCAAGTTGTTACTCATACAGAAATCTAGTATGTATCTGTCTCAGTCATTTCTCTCACATTGACCATAAGGTCCAACCACAGATTGTCCCTATGCGTATTAGCTAGTATCTACAATTGTTGCAGTGAAGTCTTCTTGAATTATTGCCTGTTCTTTGTTAGGGCTCTTACTAAGGACTTGTTTCAGCTGCTTATAGAACTCTATCTCTTCATCTGATGCTGTAGCAGTAGGGCCATAGATCGGGATGATGTTGAGTTTAGAGAGAGAAGCTTTTAATTTGATGGATATGACACTTCCTGTCATTAATGGACTCATAACTTAGAACACAGTTGTTCAGATTTCCAGGGACAACTATTGCAACACCATTTCTTCTTTGGTGGCAACACATTGAGTAATACACAGTGCTCCTTCCTTGGGTTATGAAATGGCCACTTCCTCTCCGGTGAGTCTCACCAAGGCTGAAAATATCCAGGTCATTTGCACTCATTTCTCTTTCTAATATAGCAAGTTTTCCCATGTAAAATAGTCCATGCATATTCCATGTTGCACTTCCCCTCCCCTCCCCCTTTCCTTTCCCATTCCAGAGATCCAACTGGGGGACTTAAAGCTCTGGACAATTTAGGATTGAGAAAGCCATGGGGTCTCATGGGAAAATTTCAGTGGTGGTTTCCCGTTGCCTTCCATTGACCTCCAAATGTTGTCTGCTTACCAACTCAGTTTCATGCTGGGGTTGGTCACTCAACCTCCTGCTGTGCTGTTTGGCCTATCAAAGTCACTGCATGTATGTAGAATTGAGGGGATGAAGGCTAAGAGAACTCTCTTGCTGAGTTCTTGTAATCATGAACTCCATCAAGTCATTTCCTGGGCTCGTGAAAGCAGTATTTTTACTTTTTTCGTGATGCTTGCTGGAAATAAACAATGAAATATTTTGTACAGGAGTGGTTGCTATTTCATTCACGTTTTCATTTATCCTGCTTGGCAGAAGACAACATTTGTCACTCTGAATGAAGTATTATTTAATTTGTTTTGTCTCTGTACAAATTCTTTGGAATATATGGAGAACTGTTGTAAACATCATGAAGTCACCCACAGCCCTTGTAATCCAATAGCTTTTTAACAAACTGACATTTCTCATATTTATTATGCATTTTCCACTTTATGAGCAGAAAGATAGTTTTCATGTCCAGATACTCATAATACATTTTAACTGCACCCCTTTTGGAATATGACTAAGTCACAGAAAGATTGTTTTCAGTGGGTCAGTGGCTATCGTCTCATTGTATTAATGTGCTCAATACTTAATGTAAATACAGGTGAATTCCAAATCTAAAGCTTACAGGTTTATCTGAACTTACGTCATATGAAGCATAATTTAAAAGTATGTTTCTTTTTTTGTGGCATAAGCTGCATGTCATATTCTCTTCCATGAATGTTATAAGTGTTGTAAATACTTCATGTTGTTTACATTCAGAATGCTGTTTAGCCACCAGAAGTGACTTCAAAAGTTTTTGGTGTGGAAGAAGAAGTTACAGTAAATGTCTATTCAAGTACTTGTCTTTGATAATTAAGGGCATCTCAAGTAGTTTGGACAACTCAGTTATTGGTGGAGATATCATCTGTTTCTTTCTACAAGAACCAGATGGAACATTTTGTAGGTTACTAAAACGACCCTTTTGTTGTATTATATTCTATGTTTATGTATTGTAATTGACAAAAAATGATATAGTCAAGTTGGATAGAACAGTCACTGTAATAAATAATTTACAGGGTGTATCCAAAAGAATTATCCAATTTTACACGTCTATACTTCTGAAACGAATAAACATACACAATGAATTTTGTTTTTTGATGAACGGGGATCTCAAAAACCTTTTTTCATACCTTTTCATAGGTGTTCAATATGCCCCCTTGAGATGCATGGCATATGTTGATGTGGTATTCAAATTGTTCCCACACTACAGTGAGCATATCTTGAGTTAGAGCTTCCACAGCTGCTGTTATGCGATGTCTCAGCTAATTCATTATTGTTGCTAACAGAAGCACATAAACAGAGTCTTTTATAAACCCCCACAAGGAATAATCACATACAGTCAAGTCCAGTGACTTTGGAGGGCAGTAATGTAAAGCTAAATCATTTAGTCCAGTAATCCTTTGATTTAAAAATTCCCACACTTCCAGATGCCAGTGCCCCATCCTGTTTGTAAATGAAGTCGTTCGAATCAATCTCCAGCTGTGGGAAAAGAAAGTTCTCATGCATATTGATATACGTGCTTCTAGTAACAAGTATTCTTGGTAAAGAAAAATGGGCTATATGTCTTTTTCTGTGAAACTGCACAAAATCCATTAAATTTTGGGGAGTCCCTCTCATGTTGTACAACTTTATGTTGTTCTGTACCCCATATTCTCACATTATGATGGTTCACCTTCCCATTTGAATGGAATATTGCCTCGTCACTAAGCCCTAAGCATGGAAGAAAACTGTCATCCTCCATTTTGCCAAGAACAAAATTACAGAACTCCACATGTTGTTTGTCACCTTCACAAAGAGCTTGCAGTAACTGAATTTTGTATGGTTTCATGTGTAAATGTTGACGCAACACTCACCAGACGGACATCAAGGCCATGTCAAGCTGCATGACAAACAGATTTCTGTGGACTCCTTGTGAAACTATGATGGATGTATTCAATGTCTGTGTCAGACACTCGGGGAGGTTCCGGCAATTTGCCTTTACACAAACAACCTGTTTCTCGGAATTGTTCATGCCATCATGCCTCTGTGCTGTAGGAGGATCCACACTATACCTAGTATGAAAGTCACACTGAACAGTTATTAGTGACCCGCACTGCACAAAATGTAGAACACAAAATGCCTTCTATTGTCCCCACAGCATTTTTACTAGAACTGAAGTGGTGCAAATGTTTCTAGCTGCTTCTGCTGCTGTCACCCCTCTATTGAACTCAAAACAGAAGAATACGTCTGAAATGTTCAGATTTCTCCACTTTGCACACCATTGTGTAGAGTCCACAGCTCCATTGACTATCTCCAAATGACAACATGCAAACTCAAACAGCAACAGTAGCTCTACAAATAAAAAATGACAATTGAAAAATAAACCCATAGCAACCAGAGTGCCAACATGCAAAACAAAAACATATGAACTTACGCACTAACGTAATAGTTACAATGATTGTAAATTAGTTTCATTGCAAATTTGTTTTACATTGAATAAATCATGCTGAAAATATGAAAAATGTAATTTTATTGAAAATGTAAGTAGCACGTCTTACAGCCCGCAAATGAAGTATGAAATAATACCCACTCCACACATCTACCTTTTTATAGGCTTACATATATGGGCATGAGAATCAAAAACTTCCATGGCAGGCTTTCTCCTGGAGCGGGATACCAATCTCAGAGACACTCTTGGTGCTATTCTTGAAGGGTAAGGCATGTGTTAGCACTGGGTTTCACACTTGTCCATACTTTCAATTCTATGCTGTTGTTGTTGTTGTTGTTGTTGTGGTGGTGGTGGTGGTCTTCAGTCCTGAGACTGGTTTGATGCAGCTCTCCATGCTACTCTATCCTGTGCAAGCTTCTTCATCTCCCAGTACCTACTGCAACCTACATCCTTCTGAATCTGCTTAGTGTATTCACCTCTTGGTATCCCTCTACGATTTTTACCCTCCACGCTGCCCTCCAATGCTAAATTTGTAATCCCCTGATGCCTCAGAACATGTCCTACCAACCGGTCCCTTCTTCTTGTCAAGTTGTGCCACAAACTCCTCTTCTCCCAAATTCTGTTCAATACCTCCTCATTAGTTATGTGATCTACCCATCTAATCTTCAGCATTCTTCTGTAGCACCACATTTCAAAAGCTTCTATTCTCTTCTTGTCCAAACTATTTATCGTCCATGTTTCACTTCCATACATGGCTACACTCCATACAAATACTATCAGAAACGACTTCCTGACATTTAAATCTAAACCCGATGTTAACCAATTTCTCTTCTTCAGAAACGCTTTCCTTGCCATTGCCAGTCTACATTTTATATCCTCTCTACTTCGACCATCATCAGTTATTTTGCTCCCCAAATAGCAAAACTCTTTAAGTGTCTCATTTCCTAATGTAATTCCTGCAGCATCACCCGATTTAATTTGACTACATTCCATTATCCTCATTTTGCTTTTGTTGATGTTCATCTTATATCCTCCTTTCAAGACACTGTCCATTCCATTCAACTGCTCTTCCAAGTCCTTTGCGGTCTCTGACAGAATTACAATGTCATTGGTGAACCTCAAAGTTTTTATTTCTTCTCCATGAATTTTAATACCTACTCCGAATTTTTCTTTTGTTTCCTTTACTGCTTGCTCAATATACAGATTGAATAATATCGGGGAGAGGCTACAACCCTGTCTCACTCTCTTACCAACCACTGCTTCCATTTCATGCCCCTCGACTCTTATAACTGCCATCTGGTTTCTGTACAAATTGTAAATAGCCTTTTGCTCCCTGTATTTTACCCCTGCCACCTTTAGAATTTGAAAGAGAGCATTCCAGTCAATATTGTCAAAAGCTTTCTCTAAGTCTACAAATGCTAGAAACGTAGGTTTGCCTTTCCTTAATCTTTCTTCCAAGATAAGTCGTAAGGTCAGTATCGCCTCACGTGTTCCAACATTTCTACGGAATCCAAACTGATCTTCCCCGAGGTCGGCTTCTACCGGTTTTTCCTTTCGTCTGTAAAGAATTCGCATTAGTGTTTTGCAGCTGTGACTTATTAAACTGATAGTTCAGTAATTTTCACAACTGTTAACACCTGCTTTCTTTGGGATTGGAATTATTATATTCTTCTTGAAGTCTGAGGGTATTTTGCCTGTCTCATACATCTTGCTCACCAGATGGTAGAGTTTTGTCACGAGTGGCTCTCTCAAGGCCGTCAGTAGTTCTAATGGAATGTTGTCTACTCCTGGGGCCTTGTTTCAACTTAGGTCTTTCAGTGCTCTGTCAAACTCTTCACGCAGTATCGTATCTCCCATTTCATCTTCATCTACATCCTCTTCCATTTCAATAATATTGTCCTCAAGTACATCGCCCTTGTATAGATCCTCTATATACTCCTTCCACCTTTCTGCTTTCCCTTCTTTGCTTAGAACTGGGTTTCCATCTGAGCTCTTGATATTCATACAAGTGGCTCTCTTTTCTCCAAAGGTCTCTTTAATTTTCCTGTAGGCAGTATCTATCTTGCCCCTAGTGAGATAAGCCTCTATATCCTTACATTTGTCCTCTAGCCATCCCTGCTTAGCCATTTTGCACTTCCTGTCGATCTCATTTTTGAGACATTTGTATTCCTTTTTGCCTGCTTCATTTACTGCATTTTTACATTTTCTCCTTTCATCAATTAAATTCAATATGTCTTCAATTACCCAAGGATTTCTACTAGCCCTCATCTTTTTACCTACTCGATCCTCTGCTGCCTTCACTACTTCATCCCTCAGAGCTACCCATTCTTCTTCTACTGTATTTCTTTCCCCCATTCCTGTCAATTGTTCCCTTATGCTCTCCCTGAAACTCTGTACAACCTCTGGTTTAGTCAGTTTATCCAGGTCCCATCTCCTTAAATTCCCACCTTATTGCAGTTTCTTCAATTTTAATCTACAGTTCATAACCAATAGATTGTGGTCAGAGTCCACATCTGCCACTGGAAATGTCTTACAATTTAAAACCTGGTTCCTGAATCTCTGTATTACCATTATATAATCTATCTGATGCCTTCTAGTATCTCCAAGCTTCTTCCATGCATACAACCTTTTTTAATGATTCTTGAACCAAGTGTTAGCTATGATTAAGTTATGCTCTGTGCAAAATTCTACCAGGCAGCTTCCTCTTTCATTTCTTACTCCCAATTCCATAGCCGTCCATAATGACACAAATGAAATACTATGATGCACAAGCCCACACCACATTCATTTAAATTTCCACAGGCTGGGTAAGACAGTAGCAAATTATCTCCACTTGGAGCTTGCTTTTTGTGCAGGTGTAGTATCTCACACTTTAACTATACTTTGACTTTGAGTTCATAGATTTACTAAGTTAGGCACTGAACTGAATTAATAGTTTACCTTTTAATATCACTCTCACACAATCTTTCTTTCTTTCTTTTCTTCTTGATTCGTAAGGCATTACTGAGAATTGTTGTTAATTGGAGGCAAACACAACTTTTAGGTGTTGAACAATTCAGTAACTTCATTTTAGCTCTTTAGATTTCAACAAGTATGAGAACTTTTGGAAGATGGTCAACTTTTGATCTGTGTTGCTTTTTTGTAACCATATTTTCAGAAAAAAAGGCTTTGCTCTGCTTTTGCACACTTCATTGAATCATCACTAGTATGATTTCAAGACCAGCTGGTTGAACTCAGTATCTCAGAATGGTGTGAAGTTCTGCATTCCAGTTCTTTATATCTAGATGAGAATAGTGATAACGTCATGAAAGCATATATATACTGAGATGGAGGTGTCTACTTACAAGTCTGTTCAAATGGTTAACATTGCTACATTAACACTAAGCAAAAGGTTTACCTATGTTGCAAATAACGTTATTGCAAGAGCTGCATCACAAACCTCACACGCATTTTGGTACAGTTATAATGGATACAAATGTATGCTTCAACCTGGACCAGTTATGTTATGTGGCTTTTGAAGTTTGGAGCCACATCACTTAAGTGTCTGAAAAGAAATCCAAAGAATCAGTGTTTGATCCTGTCTTGATTCTAGAACATCATCTCTCACTATTGTTAATTTAATATGTTACAATGCTTTTTGTAATGAAAGATGTCTAGAAGCAACCTGATTTGGACTCAACATTAAAATATAGGTCATCTTATAAGCGCATGGGTTTTCAAACTGTTAGAAGGGAAGAGCATACCAACAGTAATAGGACCTGGCTAAAGTCTAGATCAGGGTCATCGGCAGTCAAGGCAGTGCTTACCTACCACACATAGGTTGGCAACATGTCAGTTTTACATAGCAGATGAGATGATTCTCTCTCATAACCAGTGAGAAGCGAGGAGAGAGGCAACGTATTTCTAGTGCCAAAATTGAAACCTTTGTTTTGTTGGCTGTTCTTTAGTGTATCAGTGAGTTTCAGAAGAGATATGTTGTGATTATGGCAGCAAGTGCTGTAAAGTTGACTTACATCGGTGCATGTCTCATGGATTAATTGCAGAGACACAAAAATGTGTACAATGTGGTGGTGAAATGACTATGCAATGGATCTGCACAAGCACACTGAGTAAGTGGATCAATGTTTTTTTATTAAATCATGGAAGAAGGCAAGGGGATCAATGACTATTCATTTGATATATTAATAAACATTGATCCATCAACCTTCTCCCATGATTTAATGTTAAAAAATTGACCCACCTACCTATTCCCATGATTTAGTTAAAAACATTGACCCACCTACCTCCTCCCATGATTTAATTAAAAAACACTGATCCACTTACTCAGAGTCCTCACACAGATCACTTGCATAGCAATACAGAGCAGAAATATGAGTATTACACTGCTTTTTCGAATATCAGGGGTTGCGACATTGTCATTGTTTTGCAGATGCTAGCAAAGTTTAAATAGCTGTGACTCAACGAGGAGCAATGAAATTTATAATCCTCATTTACAACTGTTTTTCACACTTTGTTCCGAATGTATTACTTTGAAACATGTCATCTGCCTGCTACTCTCTCATTGGCTGCGTAACGCAAACAGGTGACACACCTTCTTTTGTTCCATCATACTTCATGCCAAGCACTGACAACATTCCTGCATGAAATATGTAAGTATGCCACTGGCCCTGTTCTATACTTTTGCTGTAGAACCTTATCTAGTAAAGGTTTGTGGTACAGTATTCAAACCAATCTTCTGGTTGATAACTGTTCTACTGTTGAATTTACTCACCACTGATAATCCAAAGTGAATAGAAATTTTACTTACACTATAATGTGTTCCCTGCAGCAGTTATAAAAGTGCACTTCTTTTTAAATAATGTTTTTCAGTAGTTTGCTACACATAATGAATGCACAGCATTGATTGTATCTGCTAGGAGATGACACTGTTGTTAGCAAATATGTAGAACTTTATCATAGCAGACACAATGGCAGTACAATTTTGTATATGTCTGTGCTTGCATTATGCAGGGTTTTTTAAAGTTACGGTTCAGGTTAGTAAACCATATGAACGTGTATTTCCATGCATGTTATAATGTGCCTTTTCGATACTGAATATTCATTACTTCTCCTACACCTGTATGTTAGTCATTATTTTGAAGTGAGTTGCATCAAAGGGCATATCCACATATGAAAATAAGAAGTTTTACTTAGCTGATTATTTTGATGTTGGCTTTGTTGTCTTCTGTAGAGGAATGACAATGTCCACAGAAAATTAACTGATGAAAGTATTGTGAAACTCGTGTAATTCTTGAAATTCTAAATTCAGTAAAGTTTCTGAACTTTGAAACATTTGTATTCTGCAACATTTCACATATTATGACGACACAGTTTGAACAAACAAAGTAAATAATACAGCCTTACTAAACAGGTTTACATTCATTTATACCTATTTCGCTCCAAGACATTACACAGTGAAGAAGTACAGAGACAATTGCTGGTACTTATTTAGCAGAATCAATAGAACTCAATTTGCTGACTGCCATCATAGAATTGCTTATTTATCATTTGCTTGATTACATTACAATGAACATCAGAGTCATCAAACACTTGTAGTTGCTTGCAACATGAAAACAAACACACACACACACACACACACACACACACACACACACACACACACACACACACTCTCTCTCTCTCTCTCTTTCTTCGGTGTAAACTTAAATTTTTGTTATCTTTAGTTGTGCAAATGAGGATCTCTGTGGACATTATCCACTGAAGAATGCCCATAAGTAATTGATATTTCAAAATCTGTATTCTACATCTCCATGTACATATGTACTTTGAAAGATAACATACAGTGCATGGTGAAGAATATCTCTTGTCAGAAGTGCTGATTATTTGTCCTATTCCATTTTGTGTATAGAACAAGAGAAAAATTATTGTCTTTATGGCTATCTGTGCCATAATCTTCCTTATTCTCATGCCTATGCAGGACATATAATGGAAGCAGCAGAAATTTTGCACAGTCTTCCATGCACACTGGGAGGGAATTTGTCCAGAATGATTTAGCAATAAAAAAAGCCACATTTCTTCTAAAGATTCCAGTTTAAATTCCCTAAGCATCTTTGCTACTCATTTATGTGGGCTATAATGTGTTACAATCCTAGCAGTGTGTCATTTAATTTGACAGATACCTTCTGTCACGCCTGCTTTATGAGGAGTACAGTCACAGGAACAGTACTATAAAATTTATCACATTAGTGTCTCTTATGAAGTTTCCTGGAAAGACGCACTGGGTTTTCCCAGAATCCTTCCAACAAATCTAAGGTTTCCAGATGTCTTCCGTACTACTGATTTGTATGATTTAGCTTTACAATAAATATATCCTGGTTGGGTGGCTCCAGAAGTTGACTCTTACTCTTGTAATTTTATGGTATTTTGTTCTTTGTCATTATCTTGCATTTATCCACATTTAAAGAGAGCTGCCATTTATTACACCAAGTGGTGATTCTGTCGAAGCCAACTGCCATTACCCTATTATTGTCCAATAAAAACGATCTAATATCTCCACTAGCCATATCTGGTGATTCATTTACCGATATTGATAACATTATTGGTCTTGTTATGCTTTCATGGAGTGCACCTGATGTTTCTTTCACTTCTGTGGAATATGTGCCATCCATTATAATGTACTGGGTTCTATTAGTGAAATATTCTTTGAGCCAGTTACATGTCTCAAAAGATACATTGAATGATCATACCTTTCTTATCAGATGATGCTGTGGTACAGAGTTAAATACCTTTTGGAAATAAAGAAATTTGGGATTTACTTTTTCACCTGCATCTACTATTTGCATGATATTGTGAACTGTGACTTACTTGTCTCATAACATACATATGTAATCATTTGATTAGACTATAGGAGACACATCAGAATATGGTTAATACAATTTTACTGATATAAAGCTATAGTTAATAATGTGGAGCTGTATTTAAACATCAATGCTACTTTTTTGTGAAAAGATATCTTTACATATTCACATAACAAGACAATTTATACACTACATGCTGCTCAGATATTCAGTTCATCATTCATGAAATCTTCAGTTGAGAAGTATCATCACTGAAGCAGAGTATCATGTAGCTTTCCTTTCAATGAATCTAGGTTGATACTCACAATGTTCTTAGCTTTTGATTTATTGTAAATTTTCATTCCCACATACTGGGTAATCTAAGCATATGAGTTTAAACAATGAGCAGGGAGCATAAAATTTTCTTTGTTTCTTGTGTTGTAAGTGTGATCAAAGCAGTTCTCCTCACATAATTCTAAATTGGTATGGAAAAAAATAGTGACATGACTTCTTTGGATTCCCTAAATTTCTGTAATTTCAGTACATGCCTTAAGTTACTCGAATTTCCCCAAACAATAATATTGTGCCTTATAACTGACTGAAAGGAGCTGTGGTATGCAATTTTCCTTGTGTCCCATATAGTTTGTTTATTAGATATTCTACACATTTGTTCCAATTTAAATTCTCATATAAAATTAATCCTAAAAATTTCACAGAATCCACTTCTTCTAGATTTTGGTTTTTATGGTTTATTTCAATTTCCTGTGATGTTGTCTGGTTTGTTCTGAACTGGATCATATGTGTTTTTGGGATGTTCAGTGTTAATCCATTGAGATGCAGCTATGTTTCTAAATGACCTATTGTACTGACGATGCAGACAGGGATAGTTTGTGGCTCATGCTCCTCAATTAATACAGATGTGTCACCTACAAATACAACTGATGGGGTATTTGTATTGATTGACAGATCACTAATGTATAGTAGAAACAAAATAGGTACTACGACAGAACTTCGAGGGATACCTTGTGTTACAGTCTTCCATCTGGAAGAATAATTTCCTGCATTTGTAGACAGCCACCCTTTCTTTCCTACTGCACATGTATGAAGTAAGCCAGAGGTCACAAAAGATCCCTGCAGCTTTAGTTTTATAGACTAATGATGTGCTAATCTTGTCAACAAACATGTTAATTGCTTCTATAGTGCTTTTTCCATGCTGGAAGCCAAATTGATTTTTCAAAATAATCTCATATTTTTCAATGAAGTTTTGAGTTTGGATGGTAGCTGACCTTTTTAATACTTTTGACATGGCTGAAAGAAGAGATATGGGATGATAATTTCGCATATCCTCTCTCGACCCTTTTTTTGAACAGCAGTTTTACTTCTGCATGCTTTAGCATCTCTGGGAAACATCTATGTTCAAAAGATTAGTTTATTATTGTAGACAGTGGGTGTTCTATTATTTTATGCACAAATTTGTGAACTTGTGTGGGTGTCCTGTTCCAATGTGCAGAGTTTTCATTTTTCATTGTTAATGTTACACTTTTTACTTCTGTTGCAGACACTGTCTTAAATTTCAGGAGGCATTCAGACATTTGATCTAGTCTGAATGCACATACTTTGCTGTTACAGACTGCAACATTGACATCTGATTTCCCTACATTAATGAAGAATTTACTGGAGGATTCTGAAATTTGAGCTGGATTTACAATAACCTCATCTTCAAGCTTGATTTTACAAATTTCGTGACTGCAGGCTTTAACACTGATTTATTCAGATCTTTTAAAACTAAACTATTATTTGCCATTTGCTTTGCTGCCTTGACAACTTTCTTAAATGTAATTTTGTGTTGTCTAACATATTCAACAAAGTCAGGGTTTTTATTAAATCTTAGTTCTTTATGTCGCTGGCTTTTCATAGCACTACAGATTTTTATACCTTTAGTGGTCCATTTCATTTTTTTTTTTTTTTTTCGCTTCAGCAAAACAAGTTTTAGGTGGAAATTTTTCATTGAAAACATTTTAAAACCAACTTAAGAATGCTTTAAAACTTCCGCTGCTTGAAATATTTCAGTTAAAGTGCAATTCTGTCTCGCTCACCTTGTCATGAAATGAACTCATATTTTCCTGATTAAAGTTCCTTTTCATGTAGAAATTTTTACGCAGAACTCCTTACTTGATCTGAGCTGAGTGAGTAATGTTGGATGATCAGAAACTCCTAAATCTAAACATAATTTATGTACATCTTCAAAAACATAATTTGTTAAAATTGTATTTCCAATACATGTAGTTGGCTGACCATTTTCTTTCATTGATTCCAAAAATTTCATTTGAAACCAATACTGTATATGAATAAAGTTGTGTTTCACACAAGATTTATCCCCCCTCCCCTTCTCCTGACATTGTCCTGATTCTTTGAGAGATGAGTTACAGTGCCACTGTTAAGTACTGCCAATAGAGGTGATAAATGAAGTCACTATATGCTTGTTTGAGATGATTATTGGTTTTTATTGAGGGCCAGTGTCATTCATACAGTGGTGTTTACTATATTTGTCTAAGCAGACTAAATAAAATAAAAGCCATTAATTGTAAAAGGAACTTCAGGCATTCTCCAGGTAAATGCGTTGGGACACTTGGTGCTCTTGTTGTGTATTAATGATCTGGCAGACAGTATTAATAATAACCTGCATATGATGCAGCTATCTACACTGAAGTACTACCAAAAAAACTGCATAAATATTCATGAAAGTCTTGATAAGATTTAAAAGTGGTGCAAAGATTGGCAACTTGCTTTAAATGTACAGAAATCTAAAACTGTGCACTTGACAAAATGCAAAAACATAATATCATATGACTATCATATCAATGAGTCACAAATGAAATCAGTCAATTCATATGAATACATGAATGTGGGCTAATGAAATGGGATGATTATATAGGCTCAGCTGTAGACAAAGTGGATGGTAGACTACTATTTATTGGTAGGATTTTGGGAAGGTGCAGTCCGTCTCCAAAGTAAATTGCATATAAGGCATTCACATGATCCATCCTAGAATACTCCTCAAATGTGTGGGACCTGTAGCAAATAGATCTAATATGGGGTTTTGTATGTGTACGAAGAACAGCATGACTGACTGCAGGCTTGTGTGACCCATGGGAGAGAAAAACCTAAACCTGCAGACACTTGAAGATAACATGCCTACTTACAGAATTTGAAGAACCACTGTTAAGCGAGGAATCTAGGACTATGCTGTTTTTTCCTACATATTACTCCCATAGGGACCACAAGGTAAGATTATACTAATTTTCACATACACAGCCAGTCATTGTTCCCTAATACTACTACGATCAAAAGTATTCAGACACTCCTATGGCCGGCCGCGGTGGTCTCGCGGTTCTAGGCGCGCAGTCCGGAACCATGCGACTGCTACGGTCGCAGGTTCGAATCCTGCCTCGGGCATGGATGTGTGTGATGTCCTTAGGTTAGTTAGGTTTAAGTAGTTCTAAGTTCTGGGGGACTGATGACCACAGCAGTTGAGTCCCATAGTGCTCAGAGCCATTTGAACACCCCTATGTAATTGACTGCTACATGCCATGAGAGGTTAACCTGCCAGTATAAAAAGTGGCGGGGAGATTGTGGTGTTAGAAGAGAAGTGTAACAGCAGAAGGGGTTGGTCAGGAGAGCTCCTTGGTTTCGAACATGGACTAGTCATTGGATGTCACCTAAGTAACAAATCCACCAGCTACATTTCAACCCTTCTATAGTTGCCCTTGTTTGACTTTTGGTGAAGTGGAAATATGAAGGTACAGCAGCAGCCTAACCAAAGTCAGGCAAACCTTACGTATGATGCACAGGGACCATTGAGCATTGTGAAGGGTGGTTTAAAAAATTGCATGAAATCAGCAGAATGAATCAGTCATGAGTTAAAGTGCAATGAGCAGTCCATGTAAAAGACTGTAGGGAGTTAAAAAGGATGGAGTATGATGGTTGAGCAGTATCTCATAAACTTGTAGACAATGCTAAGTGACATATCATATGGTGTAAAGAGAAACAACAAAACGAGTGATGACGAGTGGTGAATCACACTCTGTGCAATCTGATGGAAAGGTGCATGGTATGGTGAATGCTTGCAGAACATTATCTGCCAGCATCTGTAGTGCCAACAGTGAAGTGTGGAGGAGGTTGTTCTATGGTATGGGGATGTTTTCATGGTTAGCATTGTGTAGTGCATACTGTAGAGGAACAGTTTGGAAAAAAGATTGATTTTATCTGCACGACAGTGCACCCTGTCGTAAAGTAGGCTCTGTGAAGTAAAGGTTTGTGGATGTCAATATTCCTGAAATGGACTAGCCTGCCCAGTGTCCTGACATGAACGTAGTGGAACACCTTTGGGCTGAGTTAGAACATCTAATTCTGTCCACACCCCAGCATCCAACATCACTACCTTCTCTGGTTTCAACTCTAGAGGAAGAATGACCCGCTACTCTTCCACAGATGTTCAGACACCTCATTGAAAATATCCCCAGCAAACCCAGAACAGTTCAATCTGTCACGGCGAATGGGGGAAGCATGCTATATCAGTGTCCACTAATAAATATCGACAACTTTGTATTAGGTAGTAAATATGGAAATGAAACAAAAAAAAATGTAAAATGTGGTACAATAAGAAGTAGGTCCTTTGTGCTGCCATGCACTTCAAAAGTGTTTGCAAATTATGGCTGGAGGTGTACACGTAGGTTATCATAATTTATGATGTGGGTAAGATACAGGGGGTGGACAAAAATATGAAAACACCAAAAACACAACACATTACCATGCTTGATACAGTTAAGGAAAACCACTGGCATTCAGAACAGTTTCCAGTCATTACAGACTAAATAAATACAGGAATATTGTATGTTTTCAAGGGAATCTCATACCACTCTTCCTGCAAAATAATGGCAAGTTTGTGTAATGATGATGAAGGTAGATAGAGATCATTCACCTTTCTCTCAAAGTAGACCACAAAGACTCAAAAATATTGAGATCTGGGACTGTGGTGTCATGAGGTGATGAGACAATTCCTCCGTTTGCTCACACAACCCCTCATGGGTAATACAAGGTGTGCAACCAGGGGCCACATCTTCTTCAAACACGTCACCCTTAGGGAACAAACAGGGAAGGACATGATCAGCTAAAATGGTCACATAATCCTTGGCAGTAATGTGACCTTGTAGAGTTCCCATTGAGCCCATAGAATACCACAATACAGTGATGGGATGGCGAGGCGCGGCGACTCGAGCGCACCGAAAATTTCTCGAGCCTCTAGTTCTCAAGCAATTCTCGAGAAGCTCACGAGAAACGGCTAGGCGGCGTGTGCCGCTGCGCGCCAGTTGGCTGCGACAACATACGCCGCGCCGCTGTTGTTTTATGAGTTGAATGCCGCCGCTAGACAAACACGCTCGCTGCTAGCTGTACTCGTAACTAGTATGTCTCAGGTTTCATTCGAGTAAAGTTGTTATTCAAATCAATATGGACACTCGAAAACGAACGTCATGGTGCTGGCAATACTTTACGGAGGATAGAGATAACGTTACTTGCAACATTTGTCGTAAAAATCTCCGTAATGTATCAAAAAATACAACGGGCATGATTAGACGTCTTAAACTGCGCAATTTATCGAGCAATAAAACAGCGACGTCCGTGGATACAAAGGCTCATTCTTCCAATAGTGCGAGGCAGACAAAATATCCAGGTACGTGTGGTACAAAAGGTGAATTCCGTGCAAAAGTTCGGATAGTGTCCGAAGCTGTCCGGCACGCATAAAAAAAATAAATAAATAAATAAAAAAGATTTTTTAATCGCACTCCGATAATCTGCAACATAACCCAAAATCAAACCTATACTATCCTAGCTTTTGCACGATACGATATGTAATTGTATTGGACTAGTTGTCGAGCATAACGTATCCTCTCGCAGGTGCACTGATGTAAATCTTACGTTTCTCTTCATAGAGGGAAGTAAACGGCAACAACAGCTAGATGAAGCACTAGTGGGCATGATAACAGACGATTTTCAACTGCTTTCAATCGTCGAGGACACTGGTTTTCGACGTTTTGTTTCACTGTTGGACCCACAATACTCGATACCAAATCGAAAATAGTTGCGCCTCATGATTGAGGACGATTACCATAAACAGAAAGAGGCTGTAAATTTGGCCGTGGAAGACTCTATATGTGTTTCTTTATCGACCGATATTTGGACCTCACTCAATAGTGAGGCATATATTGCTGTAACTGGTCATTTCATTAACACTAATTGGCGCCTGAAAGCTTTAGCTCTCGAGACATTCCGTTTCCCGGAAAAGCATACAGCGCTAAATATTAGTGAGGCGTTAGATAACGTGATTTCAAAATGGAACATTGAAAACAAAGTTGTAAGCATCACAACTGACAACGCCAGTAACATGACGGCGGCCGTACAACTTATTCACAGTGGCAACATAGATATGCAACATGTGCCTTGTTTAGCACGCACCATCAATTTAGTTGTGAAAAGTTCTTTGAACAGCAACAGTGAGCTCTGCATAATGCGGGAAAAGGCCAGAAAAATTGTTAGCTATTTTAAAACAAGTTGCAATGCTAATGAAAAACTCCATGAGATCCAGGATCTAATGAAAAAACCTGTTCATAAATTGATTCAGGAAACCGAAACCCGATGGAACAGTACGTTTTATATGCTACAACGTCTAGTGGAGCAAAAGGAATGCATTGCAGCCTGTTTATTAACTTTGTATTCAGGTGTAGAGAACCTCACAGCTGACGAGTGCCGAATTTTGAGAGAATGTTTATGTGTACTAGAGTGGTAACAAGTGAAATCTCAACTGAAAACTACACCTCTATTTCGAAAGCTATTCCAATAATGACAGCTAACCCTAACCGTGTGCAATGGGAAGTGGGCTACCACGACAGCGCAAGAGCTACAGAAACGTCTGCACAACTCACTAATAGCCCGGCTAGGCTCAATAGAAACTAACAAAGTACATGCCGTTGCCACAGTTCTCGACCCAAGATTCTAAACGTTACCATTTATGAATCCCATTCATTCAAAACATGCCGTTGCAAGCCTAATTACAGAGTGCACAAACGTGGTAGAGACCATACGATCTACTCATTCGGCTGCTAACGACACTAGCCACGAGTACCATGTCGTACAAAACGCCAGTAGTTTCTTATGGGCTTCTTTCGATGAAGAGGTTTCCAATAAAAATCTAATGGAAAAGCGGTTGTGATAGCATAGACCTGGAGGTACAACGATATTTGGAAGAACCGTACCTACAACGCACGGATAATCCTTTACACTACTGGAAAAGAAATGAAAACAGTTACCCAGGTCTATCTGTCGTGGCAAGAAACTATCTTCCAAAAAATGGTTCAAATGGCTCTGAGCACTATGGGACTCAACTGCTGAGGTCATTAGTCCCCTAGAACTTAGAACTAGTTAAACCTAACTAACCTAAGGACATCACAAACATCCATGCCCGAGGCAGGATTCGAACCTGGTACCGTAGCGGTCTTGCGATTCCAGACTGCAGCGCCTTTAACCGCACGGCCACTTCGGCCGGCAAACTATCTTCCAATACCTGCAACTTCTGTTCCCAGTGAAAGAATATTTTCGAAAACAGGACTGCTTATAAACAAACAAAGAAGCAGACTAAAAGGCCAATTGGTTAATAAAATCATATTTCTAAACAAAAATCGAAGGCAGTGTAGCAATGCGATGTAAAAATGCCTTCTGCTGAACAACTTTTGTTTTCTTTGTTTCTTCTGTAAGTAAACTCATGTACGCAGTTTCTGTATATAAAAGGCTATAGTACTTCTCTTTTACGTTTAAGCATACATGCATAATGTACAAAGTAATTCATTTTGTAAGAATAAAGCTTCTGTTTTATGCTAATTCTGTGCTTTGTTTTAAACAACAATTATACGATTTTTGTCTTATGAGACATATACTAATACTTCAGTAAACATTAATAACGGTAGTACAGTTGATATCAATCATAGAATTTCAAAGTTTTCCGAGCACGTACGTACGACGAGTACGACCGCTGCGGCTCAGTGCTTCGTGTACTGAAGGTTTGCGCAATTTCTCAGAGAGCGCAGCCCTGTCAATTTCTCGAGCGTACCCGAGAAATTCTCGAGTAATTGCCTTCGCGTCGCGCGTTTCTCGAGCGCGATCATAGCCCATCCCTACCACAATATGGCTACCCAAATGATCACTGAACCCCCACCCTGTTTCACTCTTGGGAGTAAACTCAGCCAGAAGTTGGAAACAGAGTGAAAAGAAGACTCATCCAACCAAATAACTTACTTTCATTGCTTGATAGTCCACATTTTACGACCACTCTTTGATTCTGCCAAATAAAAATTTTCCGGGGGCCTGGAGAATTACCCCATAGAAGAATTCCATAGTTTAGATGGACTCACATCCACCTTCGTGATCCTTGTATGTGTTAAGGTTAATAAATGAACTACTGCTAGATGGGTGTGCCTTTTGGTGCAACCAACCCGAACACCCTCCTCACTGGTGACCCCGAGTTGTAACGTCTTCTGTTTTCGCTGTTTTCATGTGTCCGCGACCTCCGCGTCGGTTATTTTCGCGTGTATTACATCGACACAGCATTCGAACAATGACTTCGGCCCAGCGCCTAACGCCAGATTTTGTGATCGACATGCATTGTGTTGTGGGAGATGTACACCAGCCAGGACTGCAACACGATGCCTCTCACTCGATGATTCCGCCGATTTCACCAGACGTTTTCGAGCCTGCAACAATACGTAAGGTTAGGGGTGCGCATGACTCCGGCTATCAAACACCTTTGTTCCTGCCACGTGTGCCCTCCCTCAGCGACTGTGCAGTTACCTCTTACAGATCTCCGTGCAGTGCGGGATCATTGCCGATTTCTCCAAATGCTTCGTCAGACAACCTACTACCGCCAGGACAACGATTTGCCATGCCGAAATCCGTGCAGTACCATGCAGATACCTGCCACGTGGTCAGAACTACTTCGTTCACAGGTCAACCTCCTCAGCATCTGACCATGTCCACACCTGCCTCGGTTCAGCATCAGCACATGCCTTCCTACTTCGATACTTCGGCCTGCAACAGGAACAATAACTTGTTATCTGTGCCTGACCTCCACCTCTGTCCCACTGCTACGCCTCAGTGTTTTGTGCCACGACATTGACCTTATCCGCACACCGTTTTGAGCAGTGTGACTATGAACAGTGAACAATCACACATTCCGTCCCACGTTTGACATCATTTCACACACTGTGCTTCTGGACAGCCCGCACCTCCGCAGCCTCCCTGCAACATAGGTGGCCCCGGCTCTGATCATACGTCGAGCTTTCCGTGGACTAACACGCGTTCTCAAACTTTGAACTTTTTCTCACCTGTCGCCCCCACGCCGGCTCCAGTCGAGCTTCCACTACCGTTCTCGGCACATCTCGGTGCCTCATCCGCGTCGGTGTTCCACGACGCGTCAATCCAAACACACCTGCAATGTGTTGAGCTTCCGCAAGCGCAATCGACACATTACAGTGTCTCACCTGCGACGGGCTTCTGCGTTGCGACAGATCGTGCTCAACCACAACGTGTCACCTTCATGCTGCCACCCGAACAGCCGTCGTTGCCACATCCCCTGGAGGCACACTCTCCTGGAATACTACAGCAACAACAGCTCGATTCAGGCAGTGCCCTGACGAACTCAACTCAACCTGTTCTTCCGAACATTCTACAATGCTTACCGATGCTGCCGCCGTTTAATCCCGACGGAACTACAGCCTGGTTCAAAATTGTGGACGAAGTGTTCGACCATTACAAACTCGACGAGTCAACCAGGTTTCTGTGTCTCATCACCCATCTGCACCACCAGGAGGAATTGATTGCTGACCTGGTCGCCACCCTGGACTCATCTACCCGGTACGCTCTAGCCAAAAAGACAGTTCTACGTCGGCTTGCATGCTCAACTGAGGCAGCAATATGGCAAGTGCTCCACGTCAAGCAACTAGTCAACGACAAACCTTCCCAGCTCTGGAGACGGCTACGTGCCCTAGTCAGCGCCGATCTACTCTCCGACACAGCTCTCCTCGCCATCTGGTCAGGTTAACTATCTCCTCACATCCGCTTTGCTCTGGCACAAAGGTCTCCCGAACCTGTCGAGCAAAGAATGACAATTGCTGACAAGCTACATGATGCATCACTGCTCTATTTCGCCAGCCAATGCGTACCTGACAAGTCTCAGGTTCAGGCTCATCGTCCTGTGGCCGGACGCAGCCGGGGCCATACTGTGCCGAGCATTCCGCTTGCTCCGGGAAGCAGTAAACAAGCAACTGGGATGTCACCGACTCCGCCCCCACCTGCAACCAAACCTGCTGCGGCCACCGAACCTCGGCCATCACCAATGGCAACGAACATTCTGCAGGAAATGCAACCGCACTACCCGTGCTGTTACTTCCACACACAGTTTGGTGAGGCGGTGCGGAACTGCAGACCACTCTGCTACTTCCCAAACGCCAATCACAGGTAGGTCCGGGTGCCGCCTCCTGCACACAACATGACAGGCACCCCCCAGTGCTCCATTCTGTCCGGAAACAGCCGGATAATTGTGGACGACTTTACATTAAAGACATTTCGTTGGGATACCTTTTCCTAGTGGACACAGGCGCTGATGTTTCGCTGCTGCCTCCATCCTTAGCGTCGTCGAACATCCGCCCTCATCATACTTCACTGCAAGCCATGAATTTAACTAAACTACAATGCTCGGGTTCAACTTCCTACGTCGTCTCACTCTCTGCAAACTGCGAACTCGAGTGGACTTTTTTAGTGTGCGAAATTGACGAACCTTACTAGGTATTGACTTCTTGCGACACCACAAACTTTCTCCGGACCTAGTGCAAAACACTGTGTTTCATCATCCGTCCAAGACTCACTTCCCCTGTGCTCCGTCGAGCAAACCCCCCCCCCCCCCCCCCCCCGTGACACATCGGTCCGGGCTCATATCATCCGTACATGCTCGTCTGTGTCGACGACGTTACAAGAAACCATGCACAAGTGCCTTTTCGAGCTTGAACACGTCGCTCGCCTACGCAAGGAAGACTTCAAGCCCGCCCTCCGGCTCCACGAAACACAGCTCCAGCTCTCCATTGCAGCAAAAGAATTACAGACACTACAGCAAGGACAAAGCAAGGTCGGTAAGTGCGCCGAATCTGCTTGCAGTACCAGCAGTCGAGCCTCAATGTATTTATCCCGCTACCCCTTGCAACTGTGCTATCAAGACTGCCATAACATGTACTGAAAGTTCCGCATGGCCGCACCCTCCTAACATGGCAGCGTTTGACACTCGGCCCGACACAAGTGTGCAGGTGCGACGAGCGTCACGTGTTCCTGAAGGGACGGCTCCTACCCCGCCCCTCGCAGACAGCACCTCAAACTATACAACCTCGGCTCCTGCGTGCCGCCGTGTGACCCCCACTGACAACACAGACAGTGCATTCGCTCCAAGCATTTCGCCCATGACCGTGCTGCCACAAGCCGTGCCCTCGGACAGTGGACTCACTAACGGCTCACGAGCTCTACCGAGCTCACCCGACCACGGTGCCACTGCTTTGGGCCGGCGGCCATCTTTTCGCATTGACTGCTGGGACACTTTGCTGCCTTGGCTCCCGTTGGATCCGCTGAGTGGCTCCGAACACCACAACCACCCCTTGCCTGCCCCGCCCACCACACATTGTAAACAAACCGCCTCCCGTGCCGCCAGCAACATTTCTGTCGTCACCAACGGCACGGTTCACAAGCTTCGCCTCACGCCAGGTCCCCCGATCTCCAGTAAACCACGTCGACTTTGTCCCGAGCGCCTCTCCGACCTTAAAAATCAGATTTCTGAACTACTAAGCTCCGGCGTCATTGAACCCTCTGCCAGTAGCTAGCCTACGCCCATACATATGACACCCAAGAAAGACGGGTCTTGGCGCATGTGCAGAGACTACTGTCAACTAAACACACAAACAATTATGGACACCTACCCCATACCCAACAATGCCAACTATACCAGTTCCCTCGCAGGTGCGACCACGTTCTCTGTCATTGATTGCAAATGGGCCTACCACCGGATCCCCATGGCACCTGAAGACATCGAGAAGACAGCAATCACCACCCCAATCGGGTTATTTCAATTTCGATTCATGCCCTTCGGTCTGAAAAACGCAACCCAGACCTGGCAACTCTTCATCAACGAAGTGCTATTCGACCTAAAATTCTGCTTTCCATATCTTGATGATATTCTTGTGTTCAGCTCCTCCGTCAAGGACAACATTCGACATGTGCAAACTGTTATGAACACTCTCGCGGCAGCAGGCATCGAGACCAAGCAGGACAAATTACAGCTAAATCAACCTGTTGTCACTTTTCTTGGTTTTCGGGTCTCTGCTGACGGCATTTCACCGCCCCTGAGAAAGTACAAACAATACTAAACCTACCCAGACCTTCGTCATTCAAAGAGCTCCGGCACTTTCTGGGGACGATTAATTGTTATTGCCGACATCTGCCTCAGGCTGCGGAGATTCAGGCTCCACTGACAGACACCTTGGCAGGCACCAACACGTCTGGATCTCAGCCTGTTCCATGGACCCCTGCTATGACTGCCTCTTTCACTGCCCTCAAAAATCTTCTTGCCGAGGCCTGCACCATCACGCATTCTCATCCCAATGCGCAGCTTTTCATCACCACAGACATGAGCGATACTGCTATCGGCGCTGTCCTTAGCCAGACAATCGACGGCCAAACTTCGCCTCTGCAGTTCTTCTCGCACAAGCTTACCAATGCACAATGGAAATATTCCGCGTTTGACAGGGAGTTGCTCGTGGTCTACGAAGTGATCAAGCATTTTAAGACTGAGGGACGTCCTTTCTATGTTATAACGGACCACAAACCCCTGGCTGCGGCCATTACAAACCCGCCAGCTGACCCGCCTCCTCGCCGCTTCGGATACATGGACTTCATATCTCAGTTCACCACCGATGTCAGACACATAGAGGGTGCTGACAATATGGTTGCCGATTTCCTTTCACGAGTCGACGCCGTCCATTCGCTGTTAGACCTCTCTGAACTGCCTAACCTCCAACCCACTGACCAGGACACAGAAAACCTGATTTCAGACTATCTCTTCACTACACTTCGTCTGCAACACCTTCCCTGGCATTTCTGGTGAGATCTGGTGCGACGACAGTACGCGCACATTATCTCATCCCAACCACACTCCGTCGAGCTGTCTTCAACACATTGCGTAATTTAGCCCACCCCAGTGTTCGTGCCTCCGCCCACCTCGTAGCAGAGCGCTTTGTGTGGAGAAATGTCAGCAAGGGCTGCCAGCAATGGGCACGCTACTGCGTCGCGTGCCAACGCTGGAAAGTACACCAAGTACAAATGTTCCCATCCTATTCCGCGATTTTCCTATCCCTTGAACATACTCTTCAATACCTTGGAACAGCTGCACAGAACCCCAGAACTGACTTTCCTAATATCTTTTTGGTAAATTAATTTATGTAGAGGTTTTTTCCATTAGGATAGGAATTTGTTTTAAAATAACTGACGAATTTTCTGGCCTTTTTTCCCGCTTAATGCAGGGATCACTGTTGTTGTTGTTGTTGTTGTTGTTGTTGTTGTTGTCCAAAGAACTCTTCTCAACTAAATCGATCGTGTTGCATACCTACGCTGCAAGTACGAGTAAGCTGTACTGCGGGCGTTATGTAACTCGCATTACCAGTTCTGATGCTTACAGCTTTCTTTTCAATGTTCCATTATGAAACCCTGTCATCTAATGCCTTATTAACATTTGGCGCTGTATGCTTTACTGGAAAGAAACTGTCTCGAGAGCTAAAGTTTTTAGGCACAAATTACTGTCCATAAAATGACCAGTTACATCCATACGTATATGCCACAATTCAGCAAGGTCCAAATGTCGGTCATTAAAGAAACTGGTAGAGTCCATGTTTACAGTCTCTTTCTCTTTATATTAATTTTTATCAGTCATGTGGCAGAATTTTTTTTTTTATTTAGAATCGAATATTTTGTTTCCGACAGCACGACAAAACGTCGAAAACCAGTGTCCTCTACAACAGCTGTTTAAAATTGTCATGGCGACTTGAGCGGCAACTAGTTCTTGTTGCCATTTACTTCCCTGTGGTTCCTGCAAGGAGATTTTGCTGGAAAAGTAATCCAATAAAATTATATACCATGCAACTTTGCTATTTTTGATTTTGGGGTACGTTGTCATCAATGTTTCCGTCCCTGGCGATTTTGATGTAAAACATACATACCTATAGTCCTGTACCTGGGTACTTTGCCTGAGCCGCATTATTAGGAGAGTAAGTGTCTGATCACGCCCGTTGTATATTTTGAAATATTTCGAAGACTTTGAAAACAAATAATTCAACAAGTGCTGTCGCTATTGTCAGCTCCATGACTTTTGTTTTCGTATATCCACATTGTTTTGAATCATAACTTTATTCGATTGAAACCGGAGACATACTAGTTACGAGCACAGTGACCACGAGTGTTTGTTTAGTGTCGGCCTTCAGTTCCAATAACCCCGGCCCATGCTGTCGTCAACTGGGGCGCAGCGACGGGCGCCGCCGCGCTGTTCCTCGTGAGCTTGTCGAGAATTGTTTGAGAACTAGGAGCTCGAGGAATGCTCAGTGAGCTCTAGTCGCCGCGCCCCGCAGTCCCGTCTATTGTTCCAGGTGCTTAATGCCGTAACATAAATGTTTCTCCAGTAATATTCTGTGGTTTAGAGATTCAGATTGCTTGCCCAAGCCCTCTTGTGTGGCTTCGGCAGAGAATTTGGATTCCAAAGAGGGTATCACAATAGAAACGTTTTGACCAGTTGTGGCTCGTGTAGCTGGTGTATGAGAATTTGCCTTGTATTCAATTATGTTTGAGGAAATAGGTAGCAGAGAAAATGCACGATAATTATTAGATCAGGATTTGTCATCCTTTTTGAAACAGAACTACTACTATATTCTTTTTAAGATAGACCAGAAAAATACCACTAACGAACATGTTTGCAGGTAACAAGTTGGCATAGCATCAGCAAAATTTTATGAAAACTAATTTGTATAAGCAGACTGTAATTTTGAAACTCAGGTTATAAGGATGTGAAGAATTAGTGTTTCGAGCATTGATTAAAAAATAAAAAAAATCTGGAATGACATATGCAACTTTTACTCTAAGTCTGCCTGTTTTAATGACCCTCCATGCAGAATTAAGTTTATTATTGAGTTCTCATTGAAATTATTTTCTCTGCATTTGGCTAATCTAGTTTGTGACCTGTAGTGTCTCTTGAGGTTATTGTACGCTGCTTTATGAATTCTACCACTTTTCACATTATCATGACAGATCAAAAACATTGATCTTACTTTCTGCAAATTTGGCATGAATGTAGGTGTAGTAGTTAGATCATTAATTGCTAGTTTTACCCCATATACCAATGTGGTCTGTCAGCTAACATTAAGGAGCCCCAATTCGAAATCATATTTATTTACAATTGTCAAGATATGTGTGTTGTCTTGTGATACTTTAATTCGCGCAGAAGAAATGAGATCTAAGCATGTTAAGCAAATTAGCTATTCAAGTCTCTCTTCCATCAAAATTTGAATCTCCAGTTTTTTTGCATATTTTTGTGTACGTAAAGTATACAAATCTGTTGTCATTACTGGCAGGATAATGGTATATTTCCCCTTCTTTATGCATCTCGTAAGTTTGATTTTAAAAATTAAAAATTTTTTCTTTTAGGTAACACTGGCAGCGACTGGGAACGAATACTTTTGACAGCTGCTGAGAAACACAGAAAAAATGAAATACCAGGGATAATTCTCCGTGTGCTCAAAGAAGTTCCACATGACTGTGGTGCTAGGATGGAAGATTTTGGAGACACTGTTTTCCCGCCAGCATCTATTGTTCTGGAGAAAACAAAAGAGAGACTTAATACTGTGTTGCTGTTTGAGTGTCCTCGAACTCAGACTTCACATGAGGTGTCTTTCAATGGCAAAGACAATAGGAACGGTAGACGTGTTAGAGTTGAGAGATTTCATCCATTCTATAAAGGTAAGCTACAGTTAGAGTCTTGTTCATTTTCATGATTTTAAAATGAGTGCGTTACGTAAATTAATTTTGAAAACTTGCAAATGTAAACGTGATGTTCGTGCTGTTTTAATAAAAACTCCTGTGGCTGTTGAGTTATATTGTGTAGTCACCATACACAACTAACAGTTCCCTAATTTTTTGTATTCACGTGACAAAGGCATGTATTGAGAAGTTTCGGAGGCTTGCAAAGATTTTCGCAGTTTACAAGTGTTTTGTAGAACGTATTTCGTAATAAATCTGTGTTTATGAATTACAGTTACCGCGAATACCGTAAATTGGAGCCACGTTGCTCCTACTGGGGGTGGGGTGGGGGGGGAGAAGAAAAAGCTTCAAAACCCTCTGGAGGGGAAATCCTTAACTAAAATCAAAAGCTTTCAACTTTAAATCATAGATAGCATCAGTCTTCCTTCCAGTACTTTCTGGGTCTGCCATTTTGTGCTTACTTGTTCAGTGGAAGCGTTAAGTTGAAGTGTTATTTATTTAACTGAAATTTGCGTTTGAAAAGTTGCCCTACAGAACAGAATTTTATTACTGAAAGGGTAAGTATACGACCGTTTGCTGTAGAATTTAATGGTGAACTGAAATCCTACTTCGCTTGTTAATGCGGTTGCGTTTGTTTTTCTCTTATTGAAAAATAAATAAATGAGGTTGCATTTTCAACAGTTTGCGGCGGCGGGGGGGGGGGGGGGGGGGATGATTTGCACCACTCATAAAATGGAGCAAAGTAACTGCACCCATTTTTACAAAATGTATTTTAGTTACATTTCTGTATTTTTTTCATAGATATGGTTCATGAATGTAAAAGAAAACCAGGATCACGTCGATGCATCGATTATTCATCCCAACAGTTGGAACATTGCCTGCAAAGTATCAGGAATGGTATATTTTCCCCACAGAAAGGCTGCACCTCACTTAAAAGCCCAAAGATGTACGATTTTAAACAAAGAAACAAAGACACCAAAATACCCCAGGAATGAAGCCTGTTAATGGAAATGAGAATGTGTTTGCATCGTATATAGAAATGAGTGATTATGGCTTCCCCTTGAATTCTGCTGACCTGTGTTATATAGCAAAATCTTATCTGGATAGATTGGGGCGTAATGTGAAAGCAATTTCCAACAATATACCAGGGAAAGATTTGACAAAATGTTTCCTTCAACGACATCCTCAATTGACAAAGATATGCAGCAGGGAAGCTATTGATGAAATCATGTTGCGTAAACGCATTGAAATATGTCCTGTGTTACACCATTACACATGAGATTAGACAAATCTCTCGACAATCCTGGTAAAAGCAGAGTTATCTGCTGCCGAGGTACAAAGTACCCAGAAAGAATTTGTAACTTTTCTAAATCTAGTTGCTCCATTGTGATGTGTGGCAGTGCGGCAGGGGGACTTTTGCCACCCAATGTTCCCTACAAGTGTGGGCAGTTGCGGAACACATGCTCGGAGGGATGCAGGTACAATCATTGTAGTTCAGGATGGTTTGATGCAGTAACTGGTTTGAGACCATACTGCTGTCCAAGTTGGAGAAACTGGAGGGGAAAAAGGCTGTGATTCCTGACGATCTCTCTACACATTTGAACATCCAAATTTTCCAGAGGTGTAGAGAAACTGACGTTCATTTCGTGTCTCTTCCACCTTACTCATCTCATTCAACCTTCAGACATTGCCTTCTTTCATCTCATGAAAGTTGTATGGTGGCAGGTATTGTGTGAGTGGAAGCAAACACTTGCAGGAATGAAGTGTGGTGTTCTTAAACACCAATTTCCTGCTCTGATGCGAAAGGCTCTTGATGTGATGCAGCCAAATGTGAGAAGTAGCCTTAGGAAGTGTGGAATATTTCCCTGTATTGTTGAACCATTGCTTGAATGCGTTGGACACAGAGGTGCATCAAAATGATCTGAATAATTCATTTCTGCTCATTCTTCAAAGAAAGGACACACTTAACATTCCTGGGGATAGAAGTCCCACAAAAGAAGAAAGATTCCTGTCTCACTTCGAAAAAGTCTTTCTTATGCAACAAGTACCAGTAGAAGAATGGTGGAAAATGTGGGTGTTGCAGCAGAAACCGGTTCACAAACACCTATAGACCAACCAGGAAAACGTAAAAGAAAGCAAATTTGGCATTCTAAGAGAAGTGAAGATCACCATACGCAAGACTCTTCTGACAAAGAATCCTGGGAGTCTCACAGTAAGATGTCTTCTGGAAGTAGAGTACGAAGAAGGAGGAAAACTTACAGAACTCTCAAGGACCACAAATTAAACAAGTAAAGAGAGAAGTCGGTGCTTTTGTGATCTTTCATTATGAGGATTATGTGTATCCAGGTGTTATTCAAAACTTTAATGAGACTGGGGCTACAATAAGCGCTGTAACTAAGTCAAAAAATATCATGCAAATGGCCATCAAAACCAGATGACCTCTTATGAAGGGAAAGATGTTGTAGGAGGCATAGATCCACCTAACATAGTGAATAAAAGGGGCCTTTTCCAAATTACGGAACTGAGTGGTGTTGAGTGTCAATGCTGAAATGTGTGGTAATTAGGTTATGGTACCTAGATTATATAAAAATGTATTTTTGGTGAACATGGTGTATCCAAGAAAATCGAATATTTACTCTGTGTCTAACATTGCTCCATAGAATTTTTTCCATAAGAATTAAATTGATTTTGAAAGTGGAGCAAAGTAACCTGCCCATATGGGAAACTTTGCCCCAATTTTAAAAACTGTGTAACTCACTGTAAAATGAAAATTCGAAGATCTTTTCACTCAGACATCATTCCTTCGTGCTTTAGTTAATTGCTTGAAAATTGTCAAATTTGCTAACTTTACCTTAGGTATTTTCGAGCATCGGTACATAGTGTCTAAATATTGGAACAAAGTAGCCTCGGTTTACGCCCAGGAAAATATTGTATTATATTAGTTCCCTCTTTTGATAGTGTTATCGTCTGTATTTATTGTAAAATAAGGCTGCTCACTTCCTTAATAACGATAACCTAGAAAACGCTTTATAGCAGTAGTAAAGCCAAGTTCTCTGTTGTAATAGATATCTCGCTTTTAGCTATGAATTACTTACGTTCCAAAAGACTGCTGATATTATTTTGCAGCATATCAAACTCAAACGACAATCCGCAAGCTTATTATAAAGTTTCTCCTTTACTATTCTGTAAAATATTGGACCAGGCATAGCACAGTGCCAATGTGTTGGCTTTTTTCAGGCAGGAGATTAGTTACTATTCGTAAGCAGCTGGATATCATCCTCACTACTGTCAAGTGATTGGAAGCTGCTGTGAATGGGAGTGTTGGGTTACCAAGAAGCACGAAGATACCTGACGTTCTATCCTCTCCTATACATTATATACAAGCCCTATAATTACCCATCTACTTGACTGTGAGTGGAGTCCTGAACAGGGTAGACAGGGACCAAGTCGGACACAGGGTGTTATACCGATCCCTCTTACAAACAAGTTCAAGATGCTGTCATTCAATGAAACTGAGCCAGTGGGACTCACTTCACCTGTTTTGGGTAAACCTGCTTTGTTGTGTATCAAGAGGAAATAAACACAAAAGGATAGGAGTGTATCAATTGTCGACAGTTCAAATGTATGACCAATAATGGTACCCCTTAGGAAAATGGCAGTAAGGTATGGGAAGAAACACCAGGTACACTCAGTGTGTATGCCTGGAGGCCTCATTGGGCACGGTGAGCTTATTCCAGCAGCCATTGAGGGAACACGCAATGAAGTGCAGATTGTGGAACACTTGAAACAAATGATACTTGTCTGGGCTCTGAGGTCATAATACCAGCCTTGTGCATGGAACTTCAACGAAACAATTTGCAGCACTGTCTCCAGAACTTATCCTGACTCTTTCGTTCTGAGTCGAATAGAAGGACTGAACTAGAGACTTCAAAGGTTCTGTGACAAGCTAGGCTGCGACTTCCTGAGCTTGTGCCATAGGGCTGAGACCTGTAAGGTCCCCCTAAATGGGTCAGGTGTGCATTATACATCACAGGCTGCTACTTAGGTAGCTCACTGTGTGGGGTGTACACAAGGATTTCTTTTAGATTAGTGACTCTCCACCCAATCCAGATAAGGATAGCTGTAGGAAACCCAGAAGTATCACTATAAGATCGAAACAAATGCCTCCCGTAGGTGAGAGTATTAAAATCCTCATCAAGTCATCTTTCATTAGCTATGTGGATGCGCTCAACGACTGTGATATGACTTTCAAAATGATGGAGCACAGCAATCAGTCATTCTTTCCCTTCAGATTCCATTAAGCAAATCTAGATTTCGGCTACTGCCTAGCCATTATCAATGGCTCAAGAACAGTAGTCTTGAAGAAACTGTGACAGAAACCCCAACAACAGGGGACTGACATATTAGGACATGCATTGCGCTATGAAATAGTACATTGATAATGGCTAGACACCAGCTGAAATCTAGATTTGATTAATAAAACATGAAAGGAAATGATTGCTGTGCTCCCTCATTTTGAAATATTAAAATCCTAATGGTAAACTGCCGAATCATTCGCAGCATAGTGCCAGAGTTTGAAGTGCTCACGTAATACTAGGTACAGAAAGCTGGTTGAAATCTGAAATCGGTAGCAGCGAGATTTTTTTTGGGGAATATGTAAGTGTATATTGAAAGGATAGGGAAATGGAGTATTTGTCGCAGTAGACAAGAGACTCACATCCACCATGATAGAAACTGATGCTGCATGTGAGATTGTTTGGGAAAGACTCAGTATCAGGGGTGGGCATAAAATAACTGGATCCTTCCATTGCCCACCAGACTCATCTTCTGATGTAAAGGAAAACTTTAGAGAAGCCTCAGTTTGCTTGTACATAAGTTTCCTAATGACACTGTCGTCAAAGGAGACTATCTAACAATCAATTAGGATACATATAGATTTGTTAGTGGTGGACATTACATGAAATTGTGAGAAACTTTACTGCCTTGTCTGAAAACTACCTAGAACAGATAATCTGAACCCCAATCATGATGGAAATAAAACTACTTCTTGGTAGAGCACTTGCCCGCGAAAGGCAAAGGTCCCGAGTTCGAGTCTCGGTCGGGCACACAGTTTTAATCTGCCAGGAAGTTTCATATCAGCGCACACTCCGCTGCAGAGTGAAAATCTCATTCTGGATGATGGAAATACGTTGGATATAATGGCAATAAACAGACGTGACCTCTTTGAGGAAGTTCACATCAAAACTGATATCAGTGACCATAATTCAGTTATAGCACCAATACAAAAACACAAAAAGCAACTAAAACAAGCAGAATGATTTTTACATTCAGCAAATGAGGAACAGAAACAATAGTCTCATGTCAATGAGGAACTTTAAACTCTTAGCTCAGTGTGGGAGCAAGTAGAGGAACTATGGCTCAGGTCTAAAAGAATAGTTGACCATGCACTAGATACATATGTACCCCAGTAGAACACCTCGTAAGACGAGAGATTCTTCTTGGTACACAGGCACTATAAGCAAGTTTCTAAAGAAATGTACTATGGTACAATTGGTATTAAACAAAACATGGGCCCATAGATAGAGGGATGCCGAATGAACGCATTTAGCAGTTGAGAGCGTCATGTGTGAAGCCTTCAATGACTGCTGTAGCAGAATATTGTCAAATGTTGTTTAACAAGACCCAAAGAAATTCTGATCATATGTAAAGGCTGTTAGTGGCACCCAAGTTAGAGTCCACTCACTCATTGACGAGCCTGGAACTGAAGTTGAGAGTAGCTAACAAAAACCAGAAATGCTTAACTTTGTTTTTGAATGTTCCTTTACGAAGGAGTATTGCCCCAGCTTAACTCTTGTACCACTGAAAAGATGAGTCAAATAGATGTTAGTGTCAATGATGTTGAGAAACAGCTGAAATCGTAAAAACCGAACAAAGCCCCAGGGCCTGATGGAATCCCTATCAGATTCTATACCCAGTTCTCAGCTGAATTAAGGTGAATTCACACTTGACAGAGTGTCACCGTCATATCAAAAGATTCGCCTCTGTAGTTCATATGGTGGCATCGACACACCACACACCACCAAGGTTTCTCGGTAACAATTTTTCGACGGGCCATAGCGTAGCCTACTTGGCGAGCAATTTTGAATAACAGTGTTACTAAAGTATTCCCCAGTGACTGCTACTGCGAGAATGTCTTAATATGTACTGGAAGAATATACTAAGTTAAAGTATTTTATTTTATACACTGAAGGAATACATTGCAAAATAAAAGATACATATCTTGTTCAATGTGCTTTATTCAAGATTTTTCCAGTGGAACAGTGAAAAGAAAAACCGGGAGTAAAGCGGATGTGGCATGCAGAAGTTTAAAATAAGATTTTTAATAAATTAATGATAAACAGCAAGTAGCAGAAATATGTGTAAATATAGTTCAAGTACACAAAACGGCCCATCTAGACATACTGTAAGCAAACCATGAGCTGCAGTCTAAGTGATATTGGATGCTTAAATCTTGGATTTCTTTTCGTAATTTTTATTTATCTCTAGCTTAACAGGGAAAAAAACTGTTGTTCAGACATTCTGAAATATTTATAGAACAATGACTACTACTCTTCCAGCTCCTTGTAACGAGTATGCAAATATCCGTAAGAGCCTCAATTTAACATTTTGCTAGCCCAGACCTTTTTGCTCTGTTCCTCATGATCAAGTGCAATAACAATCATTGCAAACTTATTTGAACTAAATTTCGACATTTTATAATCTACCATGAGCTACGAAACAGCAACTCTAGTGAGTTTTTTATGAACCAGCTGTGACGTCAGAATGTTCTTTCGTGTTGTGTGAATGCTCAGAAATTCCTCTGACTGTCTACATGCTAAAACTTTATGGTTTCTTGATGGTGGCGTTCCGGCAAGTGTGAATCCACCTTTAGCCCCTCTGTTAACTGTCTTAGATCTCTTGGGCACAAAACCATGCCCAGTAGTTGGAAGAAAGCACAGCTCGCGCTTCTCTGCAAGAAGGGTAGCAGAAGTGATCAATAAAACTACTGTCCAGCGTTCTTGACATCCATTTATTGTAGAATCTTAGAACATTCTGAGCTCAAACGTAATGCAGTATCTCTAACAGAATGACCTCCTCCATGCCAACCAGCATAGATTTCTGAAACATAGATCATGTGGAATTTTAATTTTCTCACATGACATCCTGAAAGCCATAAATAACAGCAATAAGGCAGATGCACTGTTTCTTAATTTCCGAAAAGCATTTGACTCGGGACCACACCAATGCTTATCATCAGAGGTACGATCATATGGAGTATCAGACGAAATGTGTGACTGCATCGAAGATTTCCAGGTAGGGATGACACGGCATATTATCTTGGATGCAGAGTCATCAACAGATGTAGAATTAATTTCGGACACACCCCAGGGAAGAGTGTTGGGTCATTGGCTGTTCATGTTGTAAATTAATGATGTTTGGAATAATATTAATAGCAACCTCACACCTTTCACGGATGATATCTACAGCAAAATACAGTCTGGACAAAGCTGTACAAATGTTCAGTCAGACCTTGATAATATTTCAAGGTGATGAAATGATTGGCAGCTTGGTTTAAGTGTTCAAAAATGTAAAATTGTTCGCTTCACAAAACAAAACAAAACAAAAAAAATAGTATCGTATAAACCCATACAAATATTTGGGTGTGACACTTGGTAAGAACACGAAGTGGAACAGTCACATAGGCTCAGTCGTGGGTAAAGCGGGTAGCGGACTGTTTTATTGGTAGAATACTAGAGAAATGCAATAATTCTCCCAAGAAGATTGCTTACAAATAACTCGTGCGACCCATCCTAGAATACTGCTAAAGTGTGCTGACCCGTATCAAGTATGACTGGCAGATAATGTTGATCATATAAAGAAGTGCAGCACGAATGGTACGGTAACAGCTTCGTTTGACCAGAGAGAGAGAGAGAGAGAGAGAGAGAGTCATTCACATGCTGAAAGAACTTATCTAGCAGACTCTTGAAGATAGACGGAAAGTCTACTAACGAAGTTTCAAGAATCGGCTCTAATGGCGATTCCAGGAATATGCTACAACACCCTGCATATTTCTCCCATAGGGATCGTGCGGGTAGGATTAGAGTAATTGCAACACGCACAGAGGCATTTAAAGTCATTTTTCCTGCACTCTCCATGTGAATGGAACGGGAAAAATCTGTAATAACCGGTACAGTAGGATGTACCATCCACCATGCACTTCGCATAGTATAGGTGTAGATGTTACTCTTAAGACGAAGGAAGTGCCGGGAGCCGGCTTATGTAGTTATGTAAATAGGCGTGCGAATTACACGGATTGTGCCACTTAAAAAAATGCATTTTTGGCTCCATAAAAGTGTTTAGAATCCACCCCTGATACGGCTTTTCGAATACAGAACGGAAATGTTTGTTATTCGCGGTTGAACGAAAAATGCACCTGCCTGTAATCGGCCTTTTTCACGCACCAGTTTTTTTTTCTTTCGGAGGACAAGTTATTTTACCGGTGCTTGGGAGGAAACGCACAAAATTCAAATGAAAGTTTGAACGCGTTCAGCGTGTGTTTGGAAGTTAGCCCCCAAGCACTTGCATTCTGGCGCGAAGACTGTGGAGATTGCGACTTTCCTGGCAGTTAGCAGCTTCAACGAAGGGTATTCAGCAATTCTGAAGACCATGACAACGATGGACGTCACCCTGGGACACTATTCGGCGTAGTTCGCCAAGCATTCGGGCTACCACCGGATTCAAACGGCCGAAAACAGCTTTTCACCGGCCGTACTAGCTGCACTGGAGCAGCCTAGGATGGCCCAGGTCGAGCAGAACGCCCTCTATGAGGAAGAGAGAGGACTAGTTTATGGACCCGGAATATCAGATTGAACAAGTTGCATAATATTGCATTTATATGTAGTCAAAACTTCAAACGCGTTTCTCTCGAAGTGACTTATATCGCGCAGTATGGTAACTTCAAATTTACTGAACCGACTGGCATGATTCTTTGTTTCGAACGAAGCTAACTAAATTATCTAGGAGTTGTACCACTTTTATTCCGATCCATCAACTATATTTTTACTTGGCCGACGAAGTAGGGAAACGGATGAAAAAACCCAATTTTTTCAAATGGCCGCCATTTTGTTTCCTATTGTCCAAATAACTTACGCGAAGCACAACTCCTAAACAATTTTGTATACTTCGCTAAAGTCAATTCAGTTTTGATTTCAGACGAGCTGGCTGACCTGTGACATACCGCGCGTGGATGTCTACATCGAAATTTTGTTTCGCTCCGACGGCACTTTCGCCTTTGCTCGTAGACATTTCCGGTCGAAAAAATTCCAGTTTGTAGAGGAAATATCAATAAACATTTTGACCAAATTTGACATTGACATCTATAACACATCCCAAGAAAAAAATCTCAAAGAACATGCCTTTCTTCGGGCCAAAGATAGTAAACCTCCCCTTAACTGATATTGCATCCCTTTTACACTAGCGCGTCAAAGAAAAACGCTGCAGCTTCAGTATATCCCATGAGAACGATGTAAAATGTAAGAGTATAACAGACACACACACAGCCACTTGGGGCAGCTGTCGATCTTGTTGCAGGAAATATTATAAACGTACATTTTTAAGACCAACAAGTCGTGGCTACTCGTGTAGCATCTTAAAATACCAAAGTATCTGTATTTGACATAGTAATTTGCGTATGTTGCAGATAAGTAAAATAAGCATGCAGAGAGCGACAGCACTTTTACTATCCCTAATTCCTTATTCTATTTGCACCACCCGTGGCCTGATTTGCATTTTGTGTGTCCACTGGTCATTCATCCTATCTTTCAGTTTTCTAATGACAAGTTTCAGAAATGGCTCAGAGCGCTATGGGACTTAACATCTGAGGTCATCAGTCCCCTAGACTTAGAACTACTTAAACCTAACCAACCTAAGGACATCACACACATCCATGCCCGAGGCAGGATTCGAACCTGCGACCATAGCAGTCACGCGGTTCCTGACTGAAGCGCCTACAACCGCTCGGCCACACCGGCCGGCACAAGTTTCCGTACAGGCATATAATGACCTACATGGATATCATTACTTAAACTGATTCTCTCTCAGACTTGCCCATGATATTGAAATCCTCTGAGTCACCACCATAACCATTTTATCTGTCAGTGAATAGTTGCATATATCTCTGTATATTATTTCTCATTCATTGGGCTTATATACAGTTACCTAAATATGATTACAGTAACTGTCTTCTGTATAATTCTAGTTGAAATGATGTTACTATGGAAATTAGTCGATTATTTTTACATCAGTGACCAGAAAGGCTAGTGGTTTAAATATTGTGTACCTATTCCGAATTGAAATTTGTTGTAATGTACTGAAGAGGTAATTAAACTTTGACTGTCAGTAGTGCTCAATTTTTTCATAACATGGGATAAACATGGTCCCATGGATATGTCAAATATGAGAGATTCATGGGTGTCAGTCAACAATGGCTGTGTTCTAAGTTAGTGAACTCCCAGTTCCTAATCAAGGGATTGGACTATTGGCTTAGCTAATAGCAATTACTATATAGTTGAGCCCTCATGAAATGGAAAATGACCATAACCAAATGAGTGCAGCAAACTTTACTCCGAACTGGGGACTACACCGATGAACACTAAATAAATGGAAAATTGATTGACTTCACTACAGAGTGATGCAATAATTTGTGAACAGTGTTCTGAAATGCTTAGAAATGGCACAAAGCCTTCTTAGTAGTTTAGACACTATTACCAATGACAGCACTTGTGAACATGTTAGGTCAGTGCACTTAGTAAATTGTGAACAGTGTGGAAACATGTCATTAGCAGTAAACAGTCATGCAATTGAGGCACAAATGAGTGCAGGGAAATTTGAAATACCTACTGAACACAGGAGGGCTACATACAATCACGTGCTTCAAAACAATGTTCATTACATCGAGTGTGCAGATGACAAAACTACCTTCATGCACAGCAAACTTTACAAACAAACATGTGAATATAAATACAGATTTCCACACTTAATGTAATGATATACTCTGATAGTACAGTCTCAAGGTGCCACAGTCTTGCTACTCTCAAATTCTGACACTTGCCAGTAGATATTTCTCCTCCTTACATGAGGCATAATGACCAAATGACCAACATTCAAATTCAGTTTTTGAATGAGAAATCTACTGCTTAATATTTTCAAATTTGGAGAATTTAAATAGCATTACTCCTGCTTTGTGTGGTTGAACTGAAGTGCTAATCATTTGCATATTCATGCATGTACCTCGCCTTGTTATTTGTTATTTGTTGTGTGCTGCCTTCATAATGTTGCAGTTTTAATATTTAGCAGTTGTTTATCTGCAATTTGTACTTTGGCAATCATCATTGCTGCAACAGTCTCCTTGTCACTGACAAGTTTCCACGTGGGCATCCTCAAAGAGATCAGGTTTATTTGTTGACTTTAGATTTAAAATATTTCCACCACAAATGATTTCCAAAACTGTAACTGTATCATTTGTCACACTTCAAGAACAGAACTAATTTTCAAGACGTATTACATTAAGTGCATTTCACCCAGCAGCAAAATTGACGAATTTGTTGTTTCATCGAAGATGATCTTGCCCTTAGAAAAGATGGTGTATATAAGATCCCATGCCTGTTTGAGGAATTTGTACTGGACAGACACACCCCACCATACAAGGACATTGTGTTGAACGCTATCAGTATACACACATGGGACAATCTCTCATATTTGCAGTAGCGGAGCATTGCTTGAAGACAGGACATCACATTTGTGAGAAGACTTAAGGTTTGTCCACAACATCATTCTGGGATTGTGTTCTTATGGAGGCCGTAAGTATTCACATGGTGGAAAACCTTAAGAGTGTTGTGGGAGTTCAACTTAGCACAGCCTGCCATTAAATTCGAACAAGTGAAACAAGATCCTCAAATGTATGACCCAAGACAGTGCATTGCAGAGACTTAATTCCACTGATTCTTATATCTGTATGCATAATTTGGTGTAACAGGGGGTCATGTGCCATCAACAGAAGCTGACAGGTATGGAGTTATAGAGAGGGCCATATTCCTATATAAAGAAAATTCTATAATACATACCAGTGGGGTAGAAACCATTTTACAATAGTATCGACAGTATCTGACAGTAGCCATGAAGGATAGCTGAGAGAACAATCATGATACCCACCATTGTCTTCTTTGCTGTATTTTGTTTGTGGTCATATTTAGGGTACATTATGAATAAACCTGTATGCTCATAACACACACACTCATTGTTATAATGAATATGAATAACAAACTTGCATAGCACAATATTTCCACTGCAGACAAATTGACAGTCTCCTCCTCATCCTCACAAAAAGTGGTCATCTACAGTACTTTCAAACTATTACTGACCACAGTCAATGGTTAAAATGACTGTCAATGGCTCTGAGCACTATGGGACTTAACTTCTGAGGTCATCAGTCCCCTAGAACTTAGAACTACTTAAACCTAACTAACCTAAGGACGTCACACACATCCATGCCCAAGGCAGGATTCGAACCTGCAACCGTAGCGGTCGCGTGGTTCCAGATTGTAGCACCTAGAACCGCTCGGCCACTCCGGCCGGACAGTCAGTGGCTAAAATGTTGTAATGGTTCAAATGGCTCTGAGCACTATGGGACTCAACTGCTGAGGTCATTAGTCCCCTAGAACTTAGAACTAGTTAAACCTAACTAACCTAAGGACATCACAAACATCCATGCCCGAGGCAGGATTCGAACCTGCGACCGTAGCGGTCTTGCGGTTCCAGACTGCAGCGCCTTTAACCGCACGGCCACTTCGGCTGGACAGTCAGTGGCTAAAATGTTGTAATGGCATACATTGTTTTTACTCCGAGGCCCAGTTGCTACATGGTAACTCCATGACATCATGGTCTTATGTCTCCTGAAAAATTTATCTCCTGGTACATGACCCCTTTTTGAACTCACCAATTCAACTGGGCCTGTGTGTTGTCCATTTGTTCCAGGTAAGAATTTACCAGTGTCATACTCGTGTGCTTGGTGGCCTTTGTCTCACCTTTCACCGTGAAGATCCCATTTATGAGTCATTCGGTATTCATGCAGATCAAGTGTCCATAGAAGGCCAATTGTATTTTCCTCACACACATGTTTATGCCCTCCTGGTTTTGATGCAGCTGGTCATGCCAGATTCTGTAGGTGCCTTCCTCTTCTCTTTCTCTCCTTGAACTCCAGTTGGGAGAAGCTCTCTTTTTTTATGTTCCAATGTTGAGAAGCTTCTGCAAACAGACCATCAGGATGTTGGTGGGTGCAGATTTTTTTTAGATGGAAGTTCCAATCACATCTGTGGAGAAGTAGGGTACTATGTTGTCTGCTTCTTGAGTTCTTTGTACTGGTCTCTTGAGATGATTCTGTGGTAGTTCTTACCTGTCTGTTGCACCAGGGCCCTGACGTAATTTCTCTTTGCCATGCATATTGTGTTGGCTATAGGTTTTCCTTTGCCTGATCATGGTATATGCTGAAGTAGTTGATCAATGGCATCTTAAAAGTCATCTGTGAGGGACATTTCTGTAGGTACAAATAAATAGCTTCAGTTCAGATTTTGGTTTTAAGTTTACTGGTAGTTACTAGTTATACAAGGTGACACCATGTGGGAAAATCTTAACTTGTACCTGCACTAGTAGAACTCAGAGTGCAGACAGCTGCAAGATATGTGACAAGAAAGTGAAAAAAAAGGTGTTCAGTGTGGCAACTACCACTTAATTCCATGAAATCTGTTCCAAGTAAACATAAAATTTGTAACTGTCGATTATTCACGATCTTTTCTTATGTGCACTAGTGAAAGCAAATTTAGACACATAATCAGAGAAATGGAGAGAGTAATCACAGTATTTTGAAGTGATATGTTTGCTCTAAAAGAAAAAGAAAATTGATCTGAAGGATAAGTGTACATGTTTGAAAAAGGAACACAGATTTCTATATTACTAGAAGATCATAATCAAAACTTTTATGTAAATTAAATGGACAAGCTGATGCACTCTACAAAATGGTTCTCTCTTAAAAGGAAATAAACACCAAGAAACTGGTAAAGAAATCTCACTTTGTGCAATAATATTGATGCCCTTCAATACCCATATGATCAAGGTTTTGAAAATGCTTATGGTGAAGGCAGAACAAGAAAACTTTTCAGCAGTGGTAAAATGATTACTGAAGAAGATGGTAACATTATTTGGTTATGGTCATGCATGCCACATGTCAAGATTACTGACAAGCTGTGTTAGCAACAGTATTCATGTTTCTGCCATTAAAAAACCTGCTAACAAATGTCAAGTGTTACTGTGAATGTGACTTAGAATTCTCTAATATCACAAGAAATTATTGTGCTGTACTCATAGGAGGTGCTAATGATGTCAGCAGAAATGAATGACAGACTAGAATATTCGAGTATAAACAGATAAATTTAACTAATTTGAAACTGAAAAAACTTGTACGCAAAATCTGTAAATGTTATGTGCCTATAATTGATAAATTATGAAATAAATTTTTTAACAAGTAATGGTATACCTTCAAAAACGTGACAGAAGGATGTTAGCTTCTGAAAAGGAATGCTCAAGGTGTTCTCTCTCCATAAAAAATGCACAAATAAATCTGTTACTGTTTTGAGTGCTCCTTCAACAGCTGTAACTAATGAAGTTGACCCAATTCCCAATGTATTTTGTCCAAAGGTAACTAAATAATGCAGGAATGCAACTTAGAGTGCAAACCCCCTAACTAGTGCCAGAAATGTTGACTGGTGTGAAGATTTTTGCTTGATTAGTTCATAAAAATAATTTCATAATCCATCTAAACATCAGCTATCAGTAGGGTGGTAGAAGAAATATATGGACTGCAAGTACTTCTGGAGAACAAATTCTTTGAAAGTTATATACTTAAATGAATGCTGGTTTAAATTAACAATATCAACTTGATAAATTTGCTGGATGCTGCAATTTAGCAAGTACTTTGTAGAACAATTGATGTGGACAATCATGCATTCTAGTAGATTAGTCAGTAGGTGTTTAAGTTAGTAGACAATTGTCTAAGTGGGGTACTTATTACTTGGAAGCTGCATAGACCTTTTCAACTATGACATTAAGTATCAACATATATCGTTCTCCTGGCATTTCAGTGATGTTCGCATTTCTGAACAAACTTTATACTTTTCTGAGGCGGAAAAGTTGTATAAAAAGGCCATTATTTCTGCCAGCTTCGTAGGTACATGAGCTGATGACAGATTTGCCATTTATTTGAAGAGCTTGGTATCTACAAATGGGTTAGCAGCTACTAAATTTTAATGAATACATTAGAGAAACAGAATGAGGTGCAACTTGTCTAGATAATGTAAGCAGTATCTATTATGTTGCTACAAATACGTTCATTTTAGACTTGGAGGTGATTAGTTGTGTGTTCTGTAGATCATTTGAATGACAAATCGGTGGTATGGAATGAGTCGGTTTACATTCACATCACGTTATTTTGTAAATATTGCTACAAGCAGATAGTTTATAATCCCAGCTAATTTCTCATGATTAATTTGCATGTCTCATGCAGTCTGCTAATGCAGATATTGTGGTGCTGTCTATTTACTGTGTGCATAGACTGCATTATATGCGCTTTTAACATACTGATTTCCTCACACAGTTTTTCCTGGGTACTTATCAGCTTGATCAAATTGTAATGGCATATATATGTTGGCTTTCTAATAACTTTGTGAACTACTGGAGGGAGGGGGCAATATGGCAGTAGCCGATATTTGGTAACACTATACATCATTTCTCTATGTTTAAGAGTTCTGGGGATTAACAGACCTTAAATATATGTTTGCTCAGAAGAATGAAGCCCATATCTGCTGATCTTACACGAGTGTCAATAATACAACTACCTTTCCCTAATAGAATTTGCAGACCACCAAGTTCATTGCTTACCAGTTCCCGTCAGATCACCAAAGTTAAGCACTGTCGGGCATGGCCGGCACTTGTATGGGTGACCATCCAGGGTGCCGTGTGCTGTTGCCATGTTTCGGGGTGCACTCATCCTCATGATGCCAATTAAGGAGCTACTCAACCGTATAGTAGCGGCTCCAGTCAATGAAAACCATCATAATGATCGGGAGAGCTGTGTGCTGACGACACGCTCCTCCTATCCGCATCCTCAGCTGAGGATGACACAGCGGCCGGATGGTCCTGATGAGCCACTTGTGGCCTGACGGTGGAGTGAAAGGTCATTGCTTACTTTCCTGATCATTGACCTTGCATGCTTCTGGTACTCACACAGTGTCACTGTAATGAACTCTATATGCCCCACTATTTTGGGTCTCTCTCACTGCTCCTTGCAGCCACAAGATCGCTGCTGTCCTCAAGTGCTTCAGACATTTTAAAATACCTTATGCCCATGTCCTTAAGTATCTGTAAAATTGTCCATCAGTGACCATTAAAATTCACAGCTACTTTCATATTCAGAATTAAAGTCTTCTGCAGTCAGATATTCACCCTGGTAATACATTTTCAATGAACTGTAGTAGCTTGCTTCTTTCTTGTTGTTGACTTGACGTGCAATTTGATAGATGCTGTAACAACCTGATATAAGCCACCAAATAGGATTTAACTTTTATTTTTATTTTATTGATAAACTGCTAACAGGTACATGTAATTTTTCAGTGACATCTTGTATTTGCCCTTTTTTAGCACATATTAAAGATATTTGCTGATAACATACATATAGTTATCCAATTATAGGAGTGTGGTAATCAGCATACAATTTTTTATGCCGCTCAGTTGGCAAGGGCAATGCAGTTTACACCTATGATTATGCCACATTCATATCTACATATACAGACTGTACATACTGTACAAACCACCATACAGTGCATGATGGATTGTACTTTGTACCCCTACTACGCATTCACTTTCCTGTTCCACTCTCAAATTTCTCATAAAATGTCTGTTGTTGGCAGAAGAATCATTGTGCATTCAGTGGCAAAAAGCTGGTTCTCTACATTTTCTCAATAGTATTTCATGAGAGGAATGGCATCATGCCTCCAGGAATTCCAACTGAGTTTGGAGTCATTTCCATAATACTTGCATATTGATCAAACTAACCAGTAACAAATCTAGCAGCACACCTCTGCATCACTTTGATGTTTTCCTTTAATATGACATGATGTGGATCCTAAAGTACTCAAGACTGGGTCACATTAGCATACTGTGTGTTGTCTCCATTATAGATGAGCTGTACTTTCGTCCTTATAGCCTTGTTTCATTTCATGTCACCAAGATATTTAATCAACATGACTGCCATTCATCACACCACTAATTTTGTACTTAGGCATTGCAGGATTGTCTTTCCTACTGATCTACATTAACTAGATTTTTCTACATGTTGGGCAAGCTGCTGCTCTGTTCCTTATCATCTCTGGTCAGTTGCCCTTGACCCAGGGTTCTGGGTGACTTTTCCAAACTACACATTTTCCTAAACCTCACTAGTTCTTTTAATTCACCCCTTCCTTTCCCCTTAAACCCTTCTGCCTGGAGGAGGAGGAGGAGGCTCTGGAAGCTTGCATATGTATATCTTTTATATGTGCATTCTCTTGGCACTGCTTGGTTAGTAGATTTTTTATCTATCTAATTTCATCAAATATTTACTATATTTATTAATTACTCAAATAAATTTTGCCCAACTGTGTTTGCAAGCATGGCTTCAACTTGGAGAGCAAACAAACAATGGAATTAATCCAGTAGTCACATAAACCAACTCTGAGCATCACTGTGTGGGAAGCCATCATCTACAGGGATCATATACTTGTGTTTGTTGAGAGAACATTGAACAGAGCAGAATACATCCAGATCATTGTGCAGCACATTCAGTTGCAATTCCAACAATTTCAGAGTGCTTAATGTTCTGGATATCACTTCTTTAACCAAATGGTTAGTGCTGCTGCCTCTGGTGCCCAGTTACCCGGGTTCCATTCCTGGTACCTTCTCAGTCAGGTTAGGTTTTTGTTCTGAGTTAGGGAGGTCTATAATGGTGTCCAGATGAGCTGCTTGAACAAAGAAGCAGTGGCATCATCAGAATTCATCTACTGGAAATAATGACTGGAGGAATTGGTGACATGCTGATCATATGTCCCACAAGCAGAGATCACTCCTTTTACTGTCTTGTAGACAGCAGTTGACCAGTCAGAACAGGACTGGGCTTAATCACTGTGTGATTTTTATGCTTACATTTTGTAATCTACTAGAGGCATGCTTTTGCATGCTTTTCCTGTATTAACTTCTTCAACTGTCTCCTGTTGAGGATGTGTTGGACAAATTGGTTTGAAGTGTGATCCAATACACAGTACTTTCTACACCCTCTGACATACTGTGCCATCATGCAAAAGTATCATGAAACAATCTCCCATGTCCATCAACTTTATCTCTATGTGCAATCACAGAACTGCATTTTAAAGTGGGACTATGTCTTGAATGACAATTTCAGTATTGCACAATCTGAGTATCTAATTAGGGCACCAAATATGATTGTTTAGTAATGAAGCTGGTGTAGCATGTTACTGAAATATTGTGGGATAGTTGCTTCAAAATGTTAAGTTTTCAGTAATAATTACAGTTTAGCAGTATCAAGTGCTCCAGAGCTTACATTAATATGTGAGGTGTCTACAGGGTGAACCTGAATGCACTTTGAATTTAAGAAGTTATTCAGGGATATTTTCCAAGTAATTTGATGGCAACCCATGGTCTCCAGTGGACCAATACAGAGTAATTGCATTTTTTATTTCTCACTCCCATTTATGTTTATATTACAGTGAAAATTCATGCTTAACAATGCAAACTGAGTGGTGTGTACCATGTGCCTTGTTTGGAAAATTTGTTCCATTTACTCATGCCACTTGCTGTAGACAACAGTAATGCCCATTTGTTTCCACATTTCAGGAACATCCTCTTCAGTAACAGAGTTAATCTGAGTGTGAATCATCAATAAAGCTCAAGTTACCCCTCTGAAATGTCTAAATATGGTAAAGTTACGTGTACAGCTGCACCGCACCACTTCCCGACACCACACTATTTCACTGTCAACTTTAGTTAAGTAAATTACTTGTCATTTTTCTTTCTTCCAGTGTTTTCCTTCTTGATGGTAACCAATAACACCCACATATGAGCACAATGTGACTTGTCCATGTGAAAAACTTCCCGAGTACTTTTGATATGGCATGAGGTTACCTGTAGTTGCTGGGAAGAGGTGACTTAGTTTTGTAGCCTGGCAATCCTCCTAATTGTTTCCAGTGTAAAAACAGATGTCTTGATCTGTAATCACATTCAGAATCTTAGTTTAAGAAAGCTGAATAGGGTGCCGTGATGTAGCAGTTCTACTCCAATGTACCATCTAGTACTTTGACTTTTTGTATTGTCTCATGTGCACGGCAATGTGGCAACAATTGTCAGGTCAGCACTGGCAGCATACCATAGAAATGATGTAACCATCTTCCCACTTAAAGGCTTTACTATTGGAGCACACAACAATAAACCTTTAGTGGACTGGTTTCTATAAAATTAAGGAGTCACAAATACAGTAATGGCTGGGGAGGGAGGGGCAGGGGGCAAAACAATTCACACACAAGTTCAGTCTTTTATTACTGCAGTAGTGTTGTGCCAATTGCGACACGTGTTTAAAATTGAGTGTTTTGAAGTTTCTGCAGTGATAAGTAGAGAGTAGACAGCCAAGGTAGCTGACTTATTAAATGGCATCAATGCACAATTTGTTGGGCATTGAGTGATACACATCCACTGATAAATTTGAGGCATGGCCATGACTCCATAGGTTAATCAAGATGTCCTATTGACAGGGTGTATGGAGTGCCAGATTACCCTCCTAACTCTTAAGTGTATTCCTTCAGTCCATATACTCAAAATATTGGCATAAACCAGCTCTACTAGGATGGCAGTCACTGTAAGTCACATAGAAACCACATTAACAGCATTAGTCATATGACTGTATTGGTGTTGAGGGTAATCATATACTCTTCTGATACTGGTCTGAATATACCTACTTTGAAGATGTTCATCGCATTTAGTGTCCATAAATTTTCTGATTTACTAAATATAAATCATTATTCAGCAATTAGAGTATTCATGGATGGAAACTGACATGAATATACAATTCAAATTGGCATATAAATAGTTGCGAGGTAGTTGCGCGCGCATGCCCCCGCCCTCCTCCTGCCCTCCACCCCCCACCCTCCCACCCACCCACCCACCCCCTCCCCCCCTCCCACCCACCCCCTCCCCCCCTCCCCCCTTTCACTACTAGGTAGAAAATCTCTTCGAAACCGGCTTTGTATGAAAGAGGGAGAGAAAAGTTAATAAACAGTGCACAATTTTATTTGGTTGAAAATATAAATGAGACCATTTCTGTTGTTATAAATTAAAGCGATAAAAAAAAGGTGTTAACCATTACAGGAAACATTATATTGCTTTATTTGGTTTACCGAGATTTTTTCTACTTTCGAACATCTGTCTCAAACATTGAAAAATTTAAATTAGCAGCCACTCAAAATTTTTTATTACATTATACTTTCAAAACCTTAAGAATGATTTTCTTTGTGGAATCTTAATATTATGCAGTTCTTGTGTAGTGTCCTTACATGAATGATGGGGATATGATTAGGTACATTACAGCTTTCAGATAGGTATACAGGTAGTCACTTTTCCTACATTCAGTTCTTGAGTGGAGTAGGGATGGTAAAATGTGCACTGAAATGTATGCAATGCTGTGTACTTTCTTATGTGTGAAACACAGCTGTAGTTTACATTCTTAACTGTGCCTCAATATGTATAAATTGCAGTCCAACTCTGCATAATCATGCAACAGAGAATTGTTTATGTAATCTTAGACCTTTACTGATCATTTTCAGTCTTGCAATGACTGTCTTGGGCACTGTCATCCTGCAAATCTCAGGACACTTACATATTGAAAGATAAACTATAAATTTCCCCTAAATGAAAACTGAATGGCATCTTTGTCATTGGATTGTGGTTGTTGGTATACTGGTCTTCCATCTGTTGGAAGGTTGGTTGGTCTTGCTACTAGATGTTTTGTATGTCCTCGTGATACTTGTGAAATATAATGTTCTGTCGTCTCTTCTTTCCTCGTGTCCAATTCAACTTTTAACTCTGATACGAAAGTTTCTTCACTCGGTTGCATATTTGCAGCTTCTGGAGTTGAGACAAGCCCACCAAATAGTATAGTTCCAGTCACAGTATCACGGATAAAAAATAAGAATGGACTATCAGCTCGGAATCTCGGAATGGTAGTTCCCATAAGTGGAACAACTAGAACACCTGTCAAAATTAAATTTATGAGTCAAGCATATTACGAGGTATACGAGATGTATAAAAATTAAAACATTTTTAACATACCTGTACCAGCCCCTGCAATTGTTCCTTCTTCATTGACTTCAATCTTCGTTGCATGTAGTATTTGGCTGATATGAGCTGTTCCTATGTTTCTTGCAATTCCAGAGAGATTGGCATGAGCCCCAAACACCTCTTGTACTCCTAACTGTAAAAAAAATATTTTAACACCATGCAATGAAAACCACAAGAAAAAGTTCCCAACAAAAATATTTTAGGAGGTTACATGTTATTCATACAACATTGTGATTGTCATGGTACATGATGCCGCATCTCTTTCTGCAATAGAAAGATTAGAGCTTTTTTGAGTGCTGTACTGTGTGTCTGTGTAAGAAAGATCAGAGAAAGAAAACGAGGAAAGATGGTAGTTACTGATATTCATAGTTATTTTGCTAGTTATTTATTTACATGTTATGTAATTGTGACCTCTCTCCATGATATGGAATGAGTCAGTTTTACAACTACAGAACATTATTTAAAATATTTTGGCAAGATTCTGGCCATGTACATTGTTTTAAGTTCAACATTTTTACATACAATAAATTTCAAACTGTAGTCAATTGATTGCTGCTACCAAACTTCATAAGGCATAAAATGTACTGTAGGGCTGTTGTCAGTAAGCCCAATAGTTTAAAGAGGTGTCTATAATATATTCTAGAGAGGACACAACACATCTTTATTGCATGCTTCTGTATAACAAACACATTTTTCCTCAATGATGAGTTACCTCAGAATATGATTCTATAAAGACTGAATTAAAATATGAAAAGCAAGGCAACTTCAACATCTACATCATCATCTCCAAAATCTGATATTATCTATTATGCAGAATTTGCAGAGCTTAGATGTTTAAGATGATCTATCACATGTGACTTTATTTCAGGTTCTTATCAATGTACAAATCTGGGAATTTAGAATATTCCATTTCATTTATTGATTTACCCTCATGCATTATTTCTGATGGTGTGGGTTGTGCAGTACTGAATTGCATGTATTGGGTTTCATCTGAATCCAGCGACAACCCATTTGCAGAGAACCAATTAATTTTCAATTAAATATTATTTACATTTTCAGGTGTTGAAGTTACTTGATTGAGTTTGATTATAATTTCTGCTTTTTGAATATGTGATGGAAGGGGATTTATACAGGGTGACTCCATCACGTCACAAACATTTGGGAATGGTGGGGAAAGGTATCAATTTGAGATAAGGGATACTAGTCCAGAACCAACTGAGTCAGAAGGCAAAAACAGAAATCTATTCAGGTTCCACCTTAGCCTCATGCAGCACTCAAACTGAGGGCACCAATTGCCAAACCGTGATCATGATGTATACAATGCCCACTGAATATTCCCAATACCCTCAGATAATTTCCCTTGTTGATGGTCCACTGATGGCATGTATGATTCAATGTTAGAGAGACCAAAAATCCTAAACTTGTTGTATGGCAATAATGAATTCCATTTACCAAACAAGTTTCATTGGCAGCTACATTTACAACAGTTTTTCAAAATGACATCTTACAGCTTCAATGCAGGCCTGGCATTATCACATAAAGTTCTGTCATACCCACTCAAATATTCCTGGTGTCTTCTGAACAGTGTTGCAGGCAGTGAGACTTCTTGACAGGAAATCCTCTTTAGTCTCAACAATCATCTTGTACCCAAGACTTTCCTCACAGCCTCACAAGAAGAAATCTAGTGGGGGTGAGATCACGTGAACATGCTGGCAATTTTACACATCAACCTGTGTGTATCCACTTTTTGGGTGATGTCTGATTTGTACACAAACCATCAGTCATATTGGAACCACATCCATTGATGAGAAACAAGTGGGATATGTTCCAGGAACCTGGGTAGTATGTCTGTGATAAATACTGTTTATACTGGTGCATTTAAGTGCAGAAGAAGAGAAACAGGCTTAGTATGTAATCATTGACTCTGCCTTACCCCAGTGTTGACTGATAATGTGTGTTCGCTCTCAACTGTAGTGTGGGGATTCTCATCAGTCCAAACACAACTACTGCACCTATTTAGCATTGGGTCTCTGGTGAAACAGGCTTCAGCCATCAAAAAGTACATGTGCAGGAAAGTGAGGATCGACTGTAAGGCTCTGCAAGAACCACTGGCTGAGCACAACACGAGGTCCAAATTCAGGTGGAGTGAAAGCTTGCACTTTCTGTCGGTTGTAGGGGTGTAACTGCATTTTCCATATTATTCACCACACATTACTCTTGTGAAACATTCATTTCACATGCAGCTGCATGCACCTTATCCACTGCAACAAGCGCTGCACAGTCTGTCGGGTGTCCGTGTGGTTCGTCATCTTTGGTCATCACACTGTGGCACCACTTGCCCTGTTTCACATAATTGTTGGAACAGTCTTGAAAACGTGATGTGATGCGATGCCTGTGCTGATACGTAGTCCGATGCAACCTTCATGCTTCTGTGCTGCTTCCATTTTCTTTCCCATACATGAGAATCATGTCTGCAGTTTCTGTTATTGGGTACAACTCCATTTGGTGAAGACAGGTGGATGTTAGTATTTCAAGTTGTAAACACAGACTGCCGTCTACTACAGTACAGACAATGACTAACAGGAGTGCTCATATCAGTCACAGTACACCATGTGCATTGAATTAGTCAAGTTATTATCCCACACTTTACACTGAAGTGCTCATCTGGATTGCCTGTCCTACAGTGTTAGCAACAACAGTACCAGTACATGTATTCCACTGTCAGAGGTATCAGGATGATTTTCATTTGTATCTTATGACTGTTGTTTCCAGACTGGGGTCCTTTACCTCTAATTGATACATTTACCCTTTCCCATCACCACTGAAAGTTTGTACCATCATTACAGAATCACCCTGCATATGTAACAAGATTGGACCTAATGCCATCCCTATGATACAACTGTTGTCATTATTCCATATTATTGAGATGCTGTTACATTGTGTATATTTTCTATGTCCCTGTGTGTCCTTTTAGTTACACTGAATGAAAACAAATTACCTGCAATATCTCAATGTTTGAGCTTCTCTGGGAGAATGTGAACTGCACAATCAAATTCTTTTGACAAGTCTCATAAAATACCATTTGGCAATATTCTCTCATTTAAGTTTTGTGGAATCTGTTTTAGGAATTGAAAAATATCTTTGTGTGAAGACCATTTTGAAATACAATTTTAGAATGATGAAGTACGTTATTTTGAGGGAAGTGCGTTGTTCTTTTTTATATAATTTTTTTCCAGAATGTGTGGCTCAGTAGTAAAGTTCCAGATTATAAATTCGAAGGTCTTGAGTTTCATCCTGGATCAGTCCTAGGATTTTTATGTATCGCTTATCACTTCCTTCACTTGTGTCAGTGTTTGTTGATTTGGAAAAAATGCCAAATTGCACTGTTGTTCAGAATCAACATAAAACTGTAGGTCCCCTATAACTGGCTGGGCAAATCAGTTCAAAGGTCAGAGGAAGGTAACATCATACCACCTCCAACAGGAGCATGCCTAGTTCAAAACAATCCTTGGATTGGTGACTGTTTTATGTTAAGAGGTGAGAAGTGAGACATGTCAGTAATTAATAATATCTGTTGTACTAACTTTCTTGGAAATACATTATTGTCTGACGCCTTTACATCTCTGTGGAAGTATCTCCTGTGATTGTGATGCTTTGCACATGTAACTGAACTCATTGAACTTATGTGATTAGCAGGATTTTGGTATTTCACTTGAGATATTGCCAGATGCACGGAAATGCAGTTTTGAAGGAGTACAATTACATTGTAAATTTCTTTGATAGAGCATGCAGTAATTTTAATATGGCTGTATGTATGGGGGGGGGGGGGGGGGCGCCCACTGCTTCTTGCATATATTATATTGCTTTATCCCTTGAACTGACTACCAGTCTGTTGAGCTACTTTGACAAAATAGTTCTTAATTATATTGGCTACCTGACTGCTATACTTTGTTATTTTACTTGTTTCTTTAGTAATGGAGTCCTCACATTCCTTAACTGTCACTTGTTTCTCTTAGCTAGTGCCCATATAGGTTTAATTTTATTATTGTTGTTGTTGTTGTTGTCGTCTTCAGTTCTGAGACTGGTTTGATGCAGCGCTCCATGCTACTCTGTCCTGTGCAAGCTGCTTCATCTCCCAGTACCTACTGCAACCTACTTTATTATCTGAAATATTTATTTCACATTTTTTAACCACTTTGCTTATGACAGCACAAATTTCTTGTAATAATTAACCTGTTCTACTTCACTGTTTGTCCTAACCATTCCAAATAATTTCCCTTTCTTTGCACATGATATTTTGATCCCCTTTGTAATCCAAGCCTTTCTTTGTCTGATTAGAACCATACTTTATTTTCTTGGAAAGCAACTGTTAAAGACATAGTGAAAACCATCTAGAAGTACATTAAAGTCCAAGTGACATCTGTCACATTGTACACATCCCTCCACTCAGCTTCATGTGAGACTGCCTTTGAACTTTCTGTTGTATGTTTGTTGACTACTGTACCTGCTTCCCATGTTACCACTTCATTGTAATCAAAGTAGTTTGTTGTGTTAAATAATACAATAGGTACTGGAAAATGATCTGACCAAAACTGACTGTACAATTAAAAATAACATTACTGTATGTCATTTATATAATTGAAATCAGGTAAATTTCTAAGTATGGCTAGTTGTGCATTATCCAAGAAGACATTCACAACTGGATGATTTTTTTTTTTTTTTTTCACTTGTTAAATGTTCACCAACAAAATGTTGTCTACTTTCGTGTGAGATTCTGCTGGTGGAAATTAACAATGCAGTATGTTTCAATTTTGAAGCAACATGTCTAAAGTGTTTCTTTTATTGGAATCTTTCAGAAAATTTAATAATATGTCCACAGATCATCATTTGCTTTCTTTTGTCTTCTCGGTGGCATAACTACTCAATTTCTTGTAAGAATATTTGAAAGATTCACAACAGGCACTTATATATTGTAACAATTTTAAATGACTTTTCTGGTGGCAGCAGTTCACATGCACAGGCTTGCAGTTGTTGATCTAAATTGGAATTACTGATGCCAGTAGATCTGAACTTATTCTTTTACATGCATGTCAGCTCCTACATTCTTCATACTTTCCCTACAGAAATGGACTGGTAATTTGTAGCCCTCAATGTGTAACATATGGGTACCCATATTTAAATGATGCTCTAACAACATAATACATCAACTTCCTTTAGACAATCTGGATTGTTTAAACAAAGGAGAAGTTCATTAACTGTTTTTTTAGTCCTCCAACATTCTGTCTTATCCAAAGCGAAGCTTATCCACACAAGTTTCTTCTGTGCATGGCACTTCACTTAAAGGGATTTCTTTTAAACCAATTTATTTGAATGATACGTGTAACCTAAACACAGGAAGTCTACTGTTTGTGACATAGCCAAAAGTTAAGGAGGTTAGGGACTATCAAGTTCCCTTCATGTCCAAGTGTAGACCATATATTGTGTATTTCCATATCCCAATAACAGCAACTTGTGCAGCATCAGTGCAAGCCTCCATGTGAACTCAGCACACTGCATCAATTTCTTGTCAACTTTCCTGATGGCATTCAGCCTGGGTTGATCATGCCATTGTAGAACCTCAACACAAATCCAACATTTGTGTGTGACTCAACTAACTTCTCCAGAGGACTTGTGGTACTGTATGCACTAATCTTGGCCAGGTTGTTGCCTGCGCCCATTCTGTGAATACCTGGACCGGTTCACTCATATCTCTCGACAAATCTGGTTGGCCAGACAAGGATTTTAACCAAAATCTTCCCAAATATGAGTCCATTGTCTTACCCTTGTGCCACCTTGGTTCATCATAAACTATGGAGAATTTTAATTTGGTAGGATAACTGAACTTAGACTGTACTGAACATCCAAATATCATCTTGTGTAGTATTGAGAGTTGGTGAAATATAGATTTAAAAAGAAGTTGAATGCAATCATTTGATGTATCTTCTTTGAACATTAGTGGAAGGAAACAGTACTGTTGACTGCTCAATGCAGTTGTAAATGCTGTGTGCAGTACGGTGAAAAAAAATTAAGTAAATCTGACTGCAGGAGAAACACGTTTCGTGAGAGGAAAGAGTTTTGGTCTCAGTGAAAAACTGTGTGTTTAGCTTAAAACTAAGTTTTTTGGCATAGTCCCCTGAGAGGCCAATGTGTTTTGTTGAATATTCATCCAGAGAGTAAATTCAGTTTCTGCTATCCAGTTCTGAGAAGTTTGCAGAATAAACCTAAATAGCAGTCAGAGTCTTCAATTGGCTCTAAATTCTGTGACAAAGTCTAAGGGTGCTGTATCTGGTGGATCTAGTGGATTTTCCAACACTTTGTACATCAAATTTCTCAGTTTTCCTATTGTTAAAGTATCTTTGTAGATGGTGTATTGTCATTTTTATGTATTAATTTTTTGGTTCATTTCAGCCTCTACTCTTCTTTATTTTATACTTTGGCATGATAATGGGGAAAATCCCTTTCATACACTCCTGGAAATGGAAAAAAGAACACATTGACACCGGTGTGTCAGACCCACCATACTTGCTCCGGACACTGCGAGAGGGCTGTACAAGCAATGATCACACGCACGGCACAGCGGACACACCAGGAACCGCGGTGTTGGCCGTCGAATGGCGCTAGCTGCGCAGCATTTGTGCACCGCCGCCGTCAGTGTCAGCCAGTTTTCCGTGGCATACGGAGCTCCATCGCAGTCTTTAACACTGCTAGCATGCCACAACAGCGTGGACGTGAACCGTATGTGCAGTTGACGGACTTTGAGCGAGGGCGTATAGTGGGCATGCGGGAGGCCGGGTGGACGTACCGCCGAATTGCTCAACACGTGGGGCGTGAGGTCTCCACAGTACATCGATGTTGTCGCCAGTGGTCGGCGGAAGGTGCACGTGCCCGTCGACCTGGGACCGGACCGCAGCAACGCACGGATGCACGCCAAGACCGTAGGATCCTACGCAGTGCCGTAGGGGACCGCACCGCCACTTCCCAGCAAATTAGGGACACTGTTGCTCCTGGGGTATCGGCGAGGACCATTCGCAACCGTCTCCATGAAGCTGGGCTACGGTCCCGCACACCGTTAGGCCGTCTTCCGCTCACGCCCCAACATCGTGCAGCCCGCCTCCAGTGGTGTTGCGACAGGCGTGAATGGAGGGACGAATGGAGACTTGTCGTCTTCAGCGATGGTGCCAATGATGGTCGTATGCGTGTTTGGCGCCGTGCAGGTGAGGGCCACAATCAGGACTGCATACGACCGAGGCACACAGGGCCAACACCCGGCATCATGGTGTGGGGAGCGATCTCCTACACTGGCCGTACACCACTGGTGATCGTCGAGGGGACACTGAATAGTGCACGGTACATCCAAACCGTCATCGAACCCATCGTTCTACCATTCCTAGACCGGCAAGGGAACTTGCTGTTCCAACAGGACAATGCACGTCCGCATGTATCCCGTGCCACCCAACGTGCTCTAGAAGGTGTAAGTCAACTACCCTGGCCAGCAAGATCTCTGGATCTGTCCCCCATTGAACATGTTTGGGACTGGATGAAGCGTCGTCTCACGCGGTCTGCACGTCCAGCACGAACGCTGGTCCAACTGAGGCGCCAGGTGGAAATGGCATGGCAAGCCGTTCCACAGGACTACATCCAGCATCTCTACGATCGTCTCCATGGGAGAATAGCAGCCTGCATTGCTGCGAAAGGTGGATATACACTGTACTAGTGCCGACATTGTGCATGCTCTGTTGCCTGTGTCTATGTGCCTGTGGTTCTGTCAGTGTGATCATGTGATGTATCTGACCCCAGGAATGTATCAATAAAGTTTCCCCTTCCTGGGACAATGAATTCACGGTGTTCTTATTTCAATTTCCAGGAAATCTCAGGAAATACAAGTCATAACCTTTCTGGTAGATGAAGTGACTGCCTTTTTCCATGTAAGGTCACCATTTAATTCCACTTTGTCATTTTGTTTCTGATGTAAAGTGGTTGTCATTTTGTTTCTGATGTAAAGTGGTTGATCCTTGTCACTTCCACAGTAGCAACTAGATGTACAAAGGAAGTTGTCTTTTTTTAGGCAGTCCAAATAACACTGAAAAAATTTGTTTTCACATTTGCTTTTATGTAGAATTTAACAAATGCAAAGCTTTCTCATAGTCAAATCTTCAACTAAAACACACTACACTCTTTCTTCTGATATACCTATGGCAACTTCTTATCACTTGTCCGATACCGTATTGTGTACCTTCTTAATATTTCCACCTACGGGTGCAGTTATAGATGTTTATGTTTGATCTTTCAGAGAAATGTTCCCACATTTTGTTTCAGCTACCTCTTAACTGTTGAAAACATAAGAGTCTTCTCACAAACCTTCACCAACTGACTGCATGAATTTATATTGAAACCAGTTGTAAACAAATATTTGCTTACTGCTTCCACTATATAAACACAACCTTAAAGTCTTGATATGCATCATGACAAGCTGTGGCGCACTTTTAAAAAGTCTGTTTCCATTAGATAGTTGTCCATTCACAGAAATTTTTAGCAGCATCACATATTTAGGAAGAAGGAAGGTGTGCTGTTACATGTGAGTATTATAGTAAAGTTAATCTTAATCATGAGTTACATTTTTTCCTACAACATTGAAGTGTAGTGACTATGCCCTATAGAGGATAATTTATTTTATGGGTCTTTTTAACCTACAAATTCACTGTATACTACAGATATTGACTATCAACAGATTGATATCATGTACAGGGTTTGTGGAAATAATTCCTTACAGAAAATGTGATTAAAAAGTTTCAAGCAAAAGTAAAATGTTCTCTTCTGGTAGAGTTAGTGGAAATCATGAAAGTGTTTGTTGACAAGTATTATGAGGGTGACCCTCAGTTACTTTGAAACTTTCTTTTAGATTTGTTTTAATGAATTTAAGTGTTTATGAAGTATAAGTACATGGAAGGGGAAGTATATTAAATTATGTGAAGTCACAGTTACAATCATATTATTTTACTTCTATTCATTGTTCTAGTGGCCCTGTTTTTGATTCTCTTTGTACCATGTTGTGATAGAGAAGATGTATGCATAGTAGGCATTTTTAACTGTGTTGATACTAGTGTATTGTTTTATAACTAACTAGATAACACACACTACTTGGCTTACCATTAACAAAAAATGGCTCTGAGCACTATGGGACTTAACTACTTTGGTCATCAGTCCCCTAGAACGTAGAACTACTTAAACCTAACTAACCTAAGGACATCACACACATCCATGCCTGAGGCAGGATTCGAACCTGCAACCGTAGCGGTCGCGCGGTTCCAGACTGTAGTGCCTAGAACCGCTTGGCCATTCCAGCTGGCTTACCATTAACAAACTGGGTATGGGTCAACCAATTTACGTTGCACTGCAGCAGTGCCGTGTATAATTTTACAGTGTGCTGCTTAGGATTGATTTACCCTTAGTTGGCACAACTGTTTTTTTGTGGGTTCTTATTCTGGTATAAATTAAACTTCATATCAACAGTTTTACTATCATTTATATGAAAGTGCTGAAGGTTTGCCTTGACTACTGACTTTGTCACACAGTTTACAGATTACTGTATGTGTCTGTTCTCAGTGCTTAGCCCAATTGTAGTATCATCAACAACAAATAAGAGCCTCTTGTGACTCCTAATTTACTCACACATCATTGATTAATGTGATGTAAAGTTGGGGGTCCTGCAACAGATACTTGGGGCATATTATTTCATTGTACACTCTTGTGACTGTATTTAAGCAACTGTGTTGGTCTTTTGATCAGTTGCCTAATTTACACCAGTTGTTTCGAGTCAGTAAGAAATGAACTGATCCACTTATTTGAGAGTCTCCGTATGCCATTATACAGGGTGGAGAAAAACTGTCACGAAATCTTAACTGTGGATAGGTGATGCCAGTAGGAACCGAAATTACTTATGTTGTGTATGTCGACAATGTGCCATTTTTAAACTACAGAAACATGGCGCCACACACTGATTGGCTGTGGGATTGCCCCATTGCTGATCGTCGGTTGGTGGACAGCAATATGGTTATCAGTTCACATGTACAAATATTCCTCACCCTGTCACTACCCCCACGATACGCACGTGTCGAATAGGTCCTGCTGTTTGTCTCCATCTTACATCAGAGGCATTCACATGTAGGCTCCACTTTGGAGTGCCCCCACACACGCACAATCACCAGCCATTTAGTCATACAGTAAGCATGGCAGCACAGTATTCCTTTGAAGAACAACGAGATGTGTTTTTTGTTTATGGACTAGCCAACAGTAATGCGCACAGAGCTTGACGGTTGTAGGAGGAACGGTACCCAGCAAGATACCACCCACACCTGCAAACGTTTGAAGCATTTCACCGGCGACTTGGCAAAACAGGCTCGTTAGCATAATATCATGGTAATGCTGGATGACACCTAACACAATGGGATGCTGCATTTGAAGAGACCGTTATCGAGCGCTTCGAGGAAGCACCTATGACAAGTACTCGAGCGATTGAACATGACATAAGGGTTACTCCTCAGTTAGTCTGGGAGGTTTTATGGAATGACGGCCAACATTTATTTAGTTTTCACCCTGTCCAAGACCTAAATCTTGTGCCGGAGTACAAACACAGGCTAAGGTTTTGCCAGTGGTTTCTGCAATGTGTTACATGAGATCCTGACGTCCCCACCATTGTGTTGTTTACGGAGGAGTGCAGCTTCTGTCAGGATTGCCTTTACAGCACTCTATATGTTCATTACTGGGCAAGGGGAAATCCTCACATCATGTAAGTCCACGGACACCAGAAATGATTTTAGCTCAGCATTTGGGCAGGCATTGTGTCTGACCATCTGGTTGGGCTGGTCTGTCTACCTCCTCGACTTACCAGAACGAATTACCTTCACATTTTGGAAGAAACTCTACCTGGCCTGCTGGAAGATGTTCCCCTCGACATATGGCTATACATGTGGTTGTAGCATGATGGGGCACTGGCATGTAACAGTCGTGCTGTGTGCAGATATTTAAATGAACTCTTCGACAGCCAGGTAATTAGCAGAGTTGCTCATAGGACATGGCCCCCATGATCACCAGACCTCATGCCACTGTACTTTTTCCTGTGGGGATAGCTTACAGAGTTTATGTAACTACGTAAGCCACAGCGCATGCGCACCTAGTGAGTTTTTCAATATTATCGCACTCTCTTCGCACAAACCATTAGTTCTAGAGAAAAAATGAATAGGACCTTTTTTGCAGGAAATTTAATATAGTTTAATTTTGTGCTGTGACCTGTTTTCGCTGGAGTGTGCAGTTTTCGAGTTATTCAAGAAAAACATAAGAAAGTGGTATTTAATTTGTTGTATCTCGGAAACCATTCAAAATAAGGCATACTTCCATATGCAGTTTTTTGTTCAGAATCGCAAGTGTACTATAATTCTCTCTCAAACCAAGGACCTCCCGATTTAATAAACCATTAAGTTAATATACGAACCAAAGACAGAAGAGAATTACACGTAGCAATCTGAAAAACTGGTTACAGCCACACACACACACACACACACACACACACACACACACACACACACACACACACACACACACACACACACACCCCTGCATCATGTGATATTCAGTTTTCACTGTGTTGTGCAATTTAGCCACGGCTTTCATGTACCAGTATCACTAACAGTTACAGGCTGCACAGTTTTGGCGTGACAGCAGTATTTCACATAATAATTACTAACTATACCTCCCTCAAACCGATGTCAAGATGTCCTAAAACTGAGGTCAAACCGATGTCAAGATGTCCTAAAACTGAGGTCAAACTGATGTCAAGTTGTCCTAAAACTGAGGTCAAGTTGTCCTAAAACTGAGGTCAAGTTGTCCTAAAACTGATGTCAAGTTGTCCTAAAACTGATGTCAAGTTGTCCTAAAACTGATGTCAAGTTGTCCTAAAACTGATGTCAAGTTGTCCTAAAACTGATGTCAAGTTGTCCTAAAACTGATGTCAAGTTGTCCTAAAACTGATGTCAAGTTGTCCTAAAACTGATGTCAAGTTGTCCTAAAACTGATGTCAAGTTGTCCTAAAACTGATGTCAAGTTGTCCTAAAACCGATGTCAAGTTGTCCTAAAACCGATGTCAAGTTGTCCTAAAACCGATGTCAAGTTGTCCTAAAACCGATGTCAAGTTGTCCTAAAACCGATGTCAAGTTGTCCTAAAACCGATGTCAAGTTGTCCTAAAACCGATGTCAAGTTGTCCTAAAACCGATGTCAAGTTGTCCTAAAACTGATGTCAAGTTGTCCTAAAACTGATGTCAAGTTGTCCTAAAACTGATGTCAAGTTGTCCTAAAACTGATGTCAAGTTGAAACTTCCTGGCAGATTAAAACTGTGTGCCCGACCGAGACTCGAACTCGGGACCTTTGCCTTTCGCGGGCAAGTGCTCTACCAACTGAGCTACCGAAGCACGACTCACGCCCGGTACTCACAGCTTTACTTCTGCCAGTACCTCGTCTCCTACCTTCCAAACTTTACAGAAGCTCTCCTGCGAACCATGCAGAACTAGCACTCCTGAAAGAAAGGAAACATCCCCCAGGCTGTGGCTAAGCCATGTCTCCGCAATATCCTTTCTTTCAGGAGTGCTAGTTCTGCATGGTTCGCAGGAGAGCTTCTGTAAAGTTTGGAAGGTAGGAGACGAGGTACTGGCAGAAGTAAAGCTGTGAGTACCGGGCGTGAGTCGTGCTTCGGTAGCTCAGTTGGTAGAGCACTTGCCCGCGAAAGGCAAAGGTCCCGAGTTCGAGTCTCGGTCGGGCACACAGTTTTAATCTGCCAGGAAGTTTCATATCAGCGCACACTCCGCTGCAGAGTGAAAATCTCATTCTGATGTCAAGTTGTCCTAAAACTGATGTCAAGATGTCCTTAAACCACAGATCAAACCTGAAAAGGAATTTTGTCTGCAACTGTGATAATTCAACATAAACAAGTCAGCCTCAGTTGCAAATAGAAACAATTCTTTAGCCAGGTTTCAGCCAAAATAATTTGGCCTTCTTCAGAAGCCAGTGACACACTGCATGCCGAAGTTTGGCCATGTCAAGTGTAAGACTGTAGCACCGTAGTAACCCGTCATAAATCTGCATTACTTGGGCTGAAGAGAAACAGTAGGCCCACTGTGTGGATGAGGTCAGTAGGCCACGAGAGCTGTGCAGCACTTGCAGCCTGTTGACCTTGTCCGCGCAGAGGGCCTGCTGTTTCTCTTCAGCCCAAGTAATGCAGATTTATGACGGGTTACTACGGTGCTACAGTCTTATACTTGACATGGCCAAACTTTAGCATGCAATAGTTATGTGTCACTGGCTTCTGAAGAAGGCCAAATTATTTTGGCTGAAACCTGGCTAAAGATTTGTTTCTATTTGCAACTGAGGCTGATGTGTTACATGTTCAAAGCTGAAAATACTTACAAGAATATCATTAGGCATTTAACTTAAGTTCTCATTTGGTCTAATACATTCTTCAAAAATTGAATTAATTACTTTGGCGGTTTGGCTTGGAAGACAGAACACTGCAGATAAGTAACAAGAAGAAATGTATTCCTAATTGTGAATACTATTAGACTTCAACTGCACAACTTATTGGTGACATTTGTGCCAGACCAAGATTTGAACCCAGATCTCCCACTTTACGCGAGTTGTCACCTTAACCGTTTCAGCTTTCTGAGCATGCCTGGAAGACTGACCCAAACTCTCAGGCATAACTGTCTGTCCATGTCCTGTACACTCACAGTTGCTGCAAGTCCCATGCAGGGAAAGAGATTATTTATTACTGTCAGACCTTTGTAGGTAAGTAATACTAATTTGCATTGTCTGTGTTTTATGGAGTGCTATACACTGTCTTTCCACATCCAGGTTTGACTCCCAGTTTAGCACAAATTTTCACATGTCGCCAATAAATTGTGCAGCTGAAGTCTAATTGTGTTCACAATTGCAAATATTTTTATTCTATTTTATACAGCCGTAAATCTTAACAGCGTCTGTTCCTTCAGACATGTGTGTCTCAAGGATGTGGTATAGTAAACCATCAGACACACTGTAGACATATCAACAGGAAGTTTGGTAACAGCAGATAAAAGTAGAAACTTTTATTTGAGAAATGATTTAGTGAAACTTGCTGACAGAGCACAATTCATGACTTTTCTATGCTTTATTTCTTCCAGTACTTGTTTCCTACTATTCAAACTCTACAGTAGCTCTCGTGAATGGGTTGGAAGTCTTGCCTGGCTTACTATGTTGACAAAAGGCTATCCCACCAAAGTCTAGGAGGGTTTGGGTTCAAGTCCCAGTCTAGAACACCATTTTAATCTGCCAGTAAATTTCTCAGTTTTATACATCCAATTTCCTGGTGTAAAATTCATTCAAAAGTGACATTTTTTTTCCATTTTCAAGAAAAACTTACCCTCTCAAGAACAGGTATGAGCTCAGAGTTGTAGGTTATGTTGAAACGCGGTATTGACAGCAGTATTTCTGTTAGCTGAAGTTTTCCGATTGCCTCTGAAAGTGGGGTATGTGTTAAGTCCCTGATTAACTTGTTAATGCTGTTTCTCTTGGTTGGAAGTAGAATCACCATTGAATACTGATCATCCTGGAACATTAATAATCAAATTAAATTGTAATATGGGCATTAAACCAAAAAGGGAAAATTGGTATTACTTTGTCTTTTAAATAGTTCTGCAAAAATACCAAATTTAAAAGTGTCAAGTGTGTGTGTATCTCTCTTGAAACTTTATGCTATACATCCATTTTAGTTACCTCATGCTTCATTGAATTTAATGGTCTGATAGGATATCGTTTTGGCAAATTATTCTACTGTTCGAATTGGAAAATAAAATTCATATTATAAGTGTCAGGTGTTCAAGATTATGTATCTATTTACACATCTAGTCCCATAGGGCCAAATTGAGGAGCAAATATCCAGGGTCACGGAACATGTCATTACATGAAATTACAACAAAGTAATTACAGACAAATTAAAATATTTATGAAAAAAAAATCAAGCTATAAGTTTAAGTAAACACAATCAACAATGTAACATAGGAATCACCTTAATTTTTCGAGGAATTCCTCGACAGAATAGAATGAGTGACCCATGAGGAAACTCTTCAATTTGAAAGCACATGGATTATTGCTAAGATTTTTTGAATTCTTGTGGTAGCTTATTGAAAATGGATGCAGCATTATACTGCACACCTTTCTGCACAAGAGCTAAGGAAGTGTGATCCAAATGCAGATTGGATTTCTGCTTAGTATTAACTGAGTGAAAGTTGCTAATTCTTGGGAATCAGCTGATATTTTTAACAAGAAACCATAGTGAAGAATATATAAATTGAGGGGGCAATTTCAGAATACCCAGACCGGTGAACAGGGTCCAATAAGATGTTCACAAACCTACACCACTTATTGTCCGAACTTTCCGTTTCTGAGCCAAAACTATCTTTTGGGAATGGGAAGAGTTACCCCAAAATATAACAACATATGACATAAGTGAATGAAAATAAGCAAAACAGACTAATTTTCATGTCAAACAATAGCCGACTTCGGATACTGTTCGAATAGTAAAAATGGTGGCATTAAGTCTTTGAACAAGATCCTGAACATGGGCTTTCTATGACAGTTTACTATGTATCTCAACACCTAGAAATTTGAACTGTTCAGTTGCACTAATCATATGCCCATTCTGTGAAATTGAAATGTCAGGTTTCATTGAATTGTGTTAGACACTGTAAAAATTGTGCCTTACTGTGATTTAGCGTTTGTTTTCTACAAGCCATGAACTTATGAATTGCACTATTTGAAACAGAGCCAGTGTTGCACACGACATTCTTTACTACCAAGCTAGTGTCATCAGCAAACAAACATTTTAGAATTACCTATGATAATAGAGGGCATATAATATAGATAAAGAAGGAACAGGTGTGGCTCCAACACTGATTCCTTGGGCACTCTCCATTTGACCGTGCCCCACTCAGACCCCACATCACAGCCATTTTAAACACTGTGAATAACAGCCTTTTGCTGTCTGTTATTGAAGTAAGAGGTGAATCAATTGTGAGCTACTCACCGTATTTTATGATGGTCCAACTTCTGGAGCAATATTTTATGAACAACACAATCAAATGCCTCAGTTACATCAAAAAGGATGCCTAGTGTTCGAAACTTTTTGTTTAATCCATTCAGTACCTCACAAGGAAGGCAGAATATAGCATTTTCAATTGTTAAAACTCTTCTAAAGCTGAACTGTGCATTCGATAGCAAATAATGTTATACAAAAATGATCAGTTGTCCTTACATACACGGCTTTTCAATAACTTAAGCAAACACTGATGGCGTAGAAATAGGTCTAAAATTGTGTGCATTATCTCTGTCTTCCTTTTTATAAAGCAGCTTTACCACTGAGTACTTTAATTGTTCAGGAAACTGGCCATTCTTAAAGGAAAAATTACAAACATGGCTAAGTACAGGGCTAACATGTGCAGCACAGTACTTTAAGATTAGGCACTCCGTCATATCCATGAGAGTCCTTAGTCTTCAATGATTTAATTATTGCCTAAATCTCCTCCTTGTCAGTATCAGATCAATCTCAGAAAGGCATTTCTCAAGAGTGTTACACAGTTCCATGTAGAAACTAGGTTTTTCTTTAATTCGCCAGCAATGTTCAGAAAACGATTGTTAAATACTGTACATACATCTGGTTTATCAGTAACAGAAATGTTTTTACTATGAACTGACTATTTTGTCAACCTTGTGCTTCTGACCAGACACTTCCTTCACAACTGACAATATGGTTTTCATTTTATCCTATGAATTAGGTGTTCTATTTGCATACCACATACTCTCTTTCCTAGTAACACTTTTAAGCGCTTTATAATACTGTTTGTTATAGGCTACTGTAGCTTGATTGTGACTACTAACATTTTGATATAATTACCACTTTGTTCTACATGATATCCTTATCCCCCTAGTCAGCCACCAAGGCTGCCTTTTACTGCTAGTATAGGGTGTCCATTTCATTTTCATTTAAAAAGGCGACATTTAAAGTAAATTAGAGAAAAACTTGGGACAATGAAGGAAAAAATGGGACATAAATATTGTATTGACTAAATTTAATACACATACAAGTTTACCTTTACAACATGCACTCAGATGATCTCAAACCACTTTTTACAATTATTCTGCCACACTATCACCGTACTTTTCACTTTTACGTACTTTATCAAGAAGTGCATTTTCGTTTGAAATTGTATCATAAAAGTCAGTATACGATACACCATTAAAGAGTTTTGACAATGAGCAAGGCCCTCACTGGTTCAACTTTCATTCTGTTTTTTTTTTTTTCATCTGACCACAAAGAGTTCACTAACGAAAACGTATGTTCCACAGCAGCATTTGACCCAGGAATTTCCAGACAAAACTTCACCAAATGAATAATGCTTTACATGTTAATATTTTTACTTTTGAAATAAGCAAATATTTTACAACACGTTTCACTAACACTTTCTTTGTCTCTTTCTTCTCTATTTATGAAGTTCTGAGCACATGAAAATTCATCGAACAGTTCGTCTTCATCAACAGGAAAATTTGGTACAATACTTTTAACAAAAACACAACAGTCCTGAATATCCTTCCACTGTAGCTGCCCCTATTCAGTATTAACCCAGTCAAATGCTTTAAAAGGTGTGAGAAACGGTAAAAACCATTCTTTAATATACTCAGTGCAAGAGTCCAAGAAGATGTCAGCATAAATATGAAACTGTTTTACAGTAGTTTCACCCTCTTCTTCCAGCTTTCTTAGAGTCTCATGTACAAAGGATGTGAGAAATCTTTCAGATTTTCTACATTGTAATTTGCCTAATAATTTGTTTATTTCTTGTTTCTTAATACATTTAATTGTTGTGGAGAATGGTTTTAGCTGGCTAACAAGAAAGTGTAGAAGAATAGACACAGGGTTATCAAAGAATTGTTTAAGGATAACAGGACACTTATCAAGGGAAATCAAATACGATTTCAAAGTGGGAAATATCTCTACAATTCTTTCCAGTGCTGGTGGCAGAGATAGCCATCTTGTCTTACTGTGCCCAAGTGCAGTTTTGTATTCAGTTTCAGTAAACTTTCAGAATGACTTCAGGGGTCGACCGAAGCGTCCGATCCCACCCGTCGGCTTTGACCCGTGACGTAAGGCTGTTGTGGTGTGTGACGTCACGACGGCGCGGAATTTAGTTTGTGAGAGTGGCGTGTTTGTAGGTGTCGTTTTGATGTGATCGGTGGTGCTCTCTGATGGTGTGTTAGGTGATGTTTTTGGTTTAGTTTGTGAGTGTGAATTTTGGTAAATTGCTTTTTTTATGTCTTTGGTTGGTATGTATATGACTGACAGGGTCAACAGTTTTCGATTGTCGGCTATGATGGGGGACAGTGCGTTGTCTCTAATAAAATTTCTTCAACTATTTGGATTTTTGGATGAAGTCATGAAGTGTTCAGTATGTCATGAAGAAATGAGGCTTACTTAAGGTTCCGGTGTCTTGGACCAGGGACAGCTGTATGTGGAGATGTCTTAAGGGAAACAGGTCAAAGGAAGTGTTCGATCCCAATGTGTGGCTGTGAATGTTGGTATTGGTATCGGGAGATGTTTTTGAGCTATATAGGTCAAGGGAAGCATTAGGTCCTAATTTATGTGATCGGGAGCTGCTGTTGAGCTATATAGGTCAAGGGAAGTGTCCTATTCCAGATGATATTGTGTTTAGTGGTATTTGGGGAGTTTTGTGATTTCGGTTTTTTTCGTCATTGTGCATGGTTTTGTATGGGGGTGGGTGTCTAAATTTGTTTATATTTAGTTTGTCCCCACCCAAAAGCCCCCTATTTCCTGCGCCTGTCCCGTTAGTGTCATTAGGCTTTTTGTGGAGTGTGTGTGTGTGTGTGTGTGTGTGTGTGTGTGTGTGTGTGTGTGTGTGTGTGTGTGTGTGTGTGTTTTCAATGTATTTTCGTCCTCATAATGTGTACGTAACGACTTTATATGCACCATACTGGAATCGTGGTTTATGGTCGTTTCCGCCATATTTGTGACTTCATGGGTCAAAGCAGACAGGCAGGATCGGACGCTTCCGTATTTCCGACTTCAGAGATTCAACCCTTACTGTATATATGTGCAAATGCTGGTAGATTTTGTTTACAGTTAATTGGCAGTCGATGGGTAGGCAGTCTGAGCCAATTTGTAAGGAATTGTGCACCCCATGTGCTGGACAGCCGACACCTACTATATTATTCACTGTGTTCTGTAGCAGTTTATAGAACAAATTGTTTTTTCCTTTCCTCTGCTTACTACCATAATTGGTGTTAGTGTTGTCCGAAGAAACTGCAATCACCTTTCCCTCAAGATCATATTTCTTTAAAACCTCCAGCACATAATTCTGAAGTAAATCTGACGTTTCTTCAGCTAAATTAACCAATTCGAGCACTTTCACCATGATGCCATTTTCAGGGTGAAAATACCTGATAAGGAGAGGAACCAACTTCAAATCCAGATGATTCGATGTATCAATCATTACAGAAATGAATCTGGCACTTTTCAGTTCATTTAAAACCTGCTGAGCTGCATACGGTGTAATAACATTTGAAATGATTGCATTACATTTTGTGTGTCCACATGTGAATTTAGGATTGAAAAGTTTTTTTAACAACTGCTGTAGTACAGTCCATTGACTTAAAGCTATGGTTATGCATTGCACTGTGGTATGCAAACATAGCTTCTTGTGCTGCCAACTGCCTATCCATTTCTGTTCCTGATTTTAACTTTACACAGTAGTCCCTCACGCATTTATTTGCTCTTTTCGTTTGATCACTCATGCTATGTTTCTTCATCTTAATGTGATTCACAATGTCAGACCTTCCACTATGACTAATAGCAAATTTTGATCTGCATGACATACATTCTACAGTTTCTCCACTAACAGTGATAAAAGAAAACTTGCTTTTTATATTGCTGTTAAAATTACACTTTCGTTTTGGCATAATGAAACAGTGATTGCACAGTGCAAAACATTAACAGTGTGGTGACGAAAGCCAGAGAGCAAGTATCAGTGGTGTAGAGTATCTCTGGACCGAATGGATGGATTCAGTGGATCGATTTAGAAGAGAAGAATCTTCGTTCTTTTTCGTAACCTATAGTGTGTTTAAAATTACTTGCCTTTTTGACAGTTCGGTACATGTTTGGAGTATGCTGAAAGTCATCACACGCTTCCTAGCGTAAATAATTGCGCAGTTAATAGCAAGTCAAACAACCAGTAGTGTAAAATACTCTATCCAAGCGGAATCATAAAAAAGGGACATTTGAGCGTCCCCAAAAAAACTTTCAGGTGAGTGGGACATTTTGGCAAAAAACGGGACTGACCCGGGAAAAACGAGACGAATGGACACACTATGCTAGTACCCTGTTTAGAATGTTCTAATGGAAAGCAACTCTCAAAGAGCATGAGAAATGTGTTAAGGAAAGAATTATATTTGTCATCTATCTTATCGGCACTATAAATATCCTGCCACTCTTGTTCCTTAACGAGGTTTAAAAAAAACACTAATGCAATTCGATTAGCTTTCCTACACAGCATCCTTTTTCTTGCACAATCATATACAAAAGTAAAATTGAAGTCTCCACATACGACTAATTTTTGGCAGTTCCTATAAAGTGAATCGAAAACCCTGCTCTCTAGCTTGAGTAGAAATGCTCTGAAGTCAGAGTTGGGGGACCTGTAAACAACAAAAATTAGACGTTTAGTCTCATTAAATTCCCTGCACAGCATTAAAATATCTGTTCAGTGCAGTGCTGTGATATGTCTATGGACTCAAATGTAGTACTGTTTTTTTTTACATACATGGCCACTCCACCATCCTGCAAGGAACTCCTTGAAAACAGCCAGGTAATCTGTATCCTGGTAAAGGAAGCCTCTGAATTGTCAAATTATTTAAGTGATGCTCCAGTATACCAATAATGTCAGAGTCAACATCTATAAGCAGTTCACTAACTTTCTCTCTAATACCTCTTATATTTTGATTAAATATCCTAATTCCTTCTCTACTCTGATACTTACCACCTCTGAAGGTGATTCCTTTGCTAGAGGGACGTCTTTTAAGCAGGCATACCTACCAGCTGAATTCAATCTAAAAATTTTTCCATGAGTGATCCCACCACCACCCATTGCACTGTCACCTGTAAGCTTTGCCAGCCCCCCCCCCCCCACATTCCTCGAGGTGCAGGCCATGCCTAGTGAAACCCGATCTACCGATAGACTCAACTGGCAGCACTGCAATGTGACCCATGCCCTCTGCCATCAGTGCCTTCTCCAGCCCCATGTTAACATGCCTAACAGCCGCATTAAGATAAGGCCAATCATGACGCTGAAACAGTTGCACGAATTGCACATTAGTCTCAGCAGTTAGTAGCTATCTTTACCAGGTCACCACGTACATCATATTCCCCATCCCCATCAAGACTATTCTCTGCTCCACTGACAATCAATACCCAATCCTCTTTCAGAGAATTCCTACCTAAGTCACATACGCTGTCAGTCACCTGAGCCAGCCCTGCACCAGGTTTCACAGTGCTGGTGACCTGGTACTCACTCACAACATTTCCTGCAACTGCTGGCCCACACCTCTACGGTGTGAACTACCTAGCAGAACTTCCTCCTTTCTGTTAGAATTTGCAACTGGCTTAGGCTTCCCAACTGCCGAGGACTGTGTTTCCTACACCAACAGCTATAAGAGGCTCCTTTCCACTCAACTCTGACAGTTGGTCAAATCTATTGCATATACACGAAGCACAAATGTCTGGGTATCTCTTCCTCCTAGCTGCCTTCTTACCAACTGCCAGTTCACATTCTCCATCACCTTTCACCCTCTTCAATCTATCTAATTCCTCCTTTGTGTCTTATAACTGCGCCTGAAGGGCACAGATCTTACACTCCTGCTCCTCTGTCAACATATTTCTGCTATGGATTCTGCAGTCCTAGGAGAGGACGTCACTAGAATGCCCACTGCCTTCCCCCCAATGAAAATACTTTGAACAGATCCCACACTATAATGAACTACTCACAATCCTATGACAAAGCCTACACTTCTCACTCACGGTAAAATTTTAACAGTTACTGAAAAAACTGAATATTTATGTTACATAAGTTTAATTACAAAAGTAGAGTTACTTAAAGAACTAACAATAGTGGTCTCTAAGTTCTCACTTTACTAAGAAAGCAACAACTTCTATTAATACCACTAAACAACACCAATACCGCCAAAACCTCAGACAATTTCTTAGTTAAAGCAAAAAGTCAAGCAGCCCCTGGAACACTCAATGAAATTAAAACAGTGAATGAAAATTTCACTGAAATATTGCACTAGAATCAGTAAGACACATCAACTGAAAACTACCACACAAAATCTGCTGAACAACTTCAATGCACAGCCAACTCTAAAAAAACACAGTGGGCAAACATCTCCAACAGTTTATTAGGCCGTCAATTTGCCACAAACAAGATGAGACACCGTTGAAAAGTACTAAATTTAATAATTGTATAACAGTGCACAAACAACTTTGTCAGAATTCAACTTAAGAACCACTACAGCTGCAACTGCTAATATTTGGATGAATGAAAACTACTAAATTTATTATTCAAATACAGTGCACAAATCACTTGACAGTACTTAGCTTTAGAATTGCTAGAGCTGCAACTGCACGCTAAGAAATGTGAACACACTGCTGAGGTCTGAGACTCTGATGAATGACGTAAGCATACTCATGAATAACAAACCACTCAAATCAACAACACAGAAAGAAAGACAAAGATGAATAAAAATCCATTGATAACTTACTTTTACAGCAAATATTAACACAAATAAACTTTAAAATAAATAACTGAAGACAAACATTATAAAATATTGGTGAGCTATTTAAACAGCAGTCCAGCACACATGACGTCACACCGAGAAGTCCCCATTAATTCACTAAATCACAAGGGGTGCGGAGGGGGCACATAAATGAACTGTTAAGGAAGATTAGGATTAAACAGCCAGTCAGTGACAAATTTGTCAGATGTAGAACAGTCATTTTGGGGAAGTATAGAGAGGAAAACAGCCATGTCACATGCACGGGAACCATCCCAGCATGTGCAGTTAGAGATTTAAGGAAATTGCACCATCTGACAAGGATTTAAACTGCAGTCCTCCCGAGTGAGTTCAGTATCTTTGCACTGCACCAACTTCCTGTATCTGCTGTTAAAGAAGTCTTTCCTTCTCATGCACAGCATTACCATGCTGTAAAAGTGGAACTATTGTTCTGTGCTAGATTTTATAGTTTTTGATGGCAGCTGCAATTTGGTTCATACAGAAAGAGCCTGAACTACTTCGACTTTAAAATGAACAATATATCAAGTGTCTAGTTTTCTTGACTTGCGTATGAAAAAGGACAGTGGATTTTTTTTATAAATATTAATTGTCCTTGTAATTATTCCGAAAGTGTTAACGTAATGAATACAGTAAATTTTAAAAAAGAAATGAATTTAATAACTAAGTCAGTCTGACTTTTGTGAACTGGCTTAAAAAGTGCCAGTTTCAATGTTGAAAAAAGTGTCAGTTTCAGTTTTCAAACTGTGACATTGTGGATTCCAGTAGAGGGGTCATGACAAAAATATAAATACACCCTCAACAAGACTGTACAATTGCAAGGACAGGAAGATCACTGCAGCTGTATATGAAATGATGGTGTCCTTATTTTGAAACATGACAACTGCATCTCTAGAAATCTTTCTTGTTAATTACAAATATGTTGGAGAAACAATCATCTTCACAGTTTATAAGAAAGTTGCAGGACAACAATGATGGCAAGTGGCATTTGTTCTGAAGCATCTTTTAAAGTAATTCTATGCCAAGCAGCATTTCCCACACTGGTTGCCACAGTTTGGTTTATAATTATATCCACTCAGAATATAGTACAAGGGTGCAACGAAGTTGTTATATGTCATGATTGTTATAAAAGTTGGTCCAACCTCTCAGAGTAGACATTGGCACTGACAAGGCTGGAATAGTTGATGATGGATGGCCATATGTGGCCAGTTGACTGCTAGAGTCTACCAAGAGGATGATGGGAGCAGAAGTCATAAGAACCAACAAGAGTATTACTGAGGTTTAGTGACAGTGATAAAGATAATAGGGACAGTATTTATTACCTCAGACCATGGCAAGGGGTGGACAAAATGGGATGTTCCATTCTGGCTGGTCAGCAGTTGTGCAAGGTGTATGTGGGAATTAGGCATCAGTGTTTTAGACAAGGCAGGGACAGCATTGATGCACAATGGACACCTTGGAAAAACCAACTTACTGGCAGAGAGAGAGTCCTTGTCACTAATGAAACAGCATCAGTGTTTACTGTATGTTTCTCTCCTGTGGAGAACTGCCTCATTTCTTATAAGTCATCTTAATTTTCAACATCATATGTTTCAGTGCACTGTTATCACTGGAAAACTTCTCTTTAAAGTATATAATGTCATAAATAGTTATGGCTATCAATGTAACAATACATGTTATTAAACACTGAACTGCTGCCAACTGATTTCGTATGTCATTAAATTGAGAGATCTGTCATGCAGTCTACTGGCATGTCATGACCCAAAATATTCAACTATGTATGGAATATTGGAGCTACTGATTCCTGAGAATAATTGGTTTCCCAAATATTCTCTGGAGGGCACTGTTTAACCAAGAAGGGTCTTTGCCATATTCCATGTATATATAGAGAGAATAATTTGTGTATCTGAGCTTTAATCTTGTCAATTTTAAACCAAACTGTCAGTTCCACAGAACAACTGCTTTCCTAGATTTGAGGAATAACTTTTTGCCTTTAGTGCTGTCATTGTTCTGATACTAATACAAATTGTAAGTGCTTTTTCCTTGATTGGACAGTTGAAAACAATTGTTCCATTTGTAGTTAGAAGATTCAAAATATTTCTATGAAATGTCAAGAAGGAAGTTCAGGTTTTAACATCCCATGAAACTGAGCCCAAGTTCAATTGGGGAAGGCACTCAGCTGTATCCTTTTCAAAGGAACCATCCTGGAAATTTCCTTAAGTGATGGATGGAAACTAAGAAACTGAAATGACTGGATAGGGATTTGAATTGCCAGCCTAAAGAGATCAAGTCTGGTGGATTACCAATGTGCCACTTACTTCATCCCTACCATGGCTTTTTGGGAATAGTTTCTTGGAGGCTGACACCCGAGAATGTGTTCAGGATTACGTTGGAAAACTGTTTTTATACACCACTGGCTGTATCATTTTTTCAGTCAATATTAGCAAATTAAAATTACCACTACTATCATGTGGCAGTCATAATTATTTCTGTGCTATTGAACTGAGCCTATATTTGAATGACTGACTAATGTATGTGAATCAAGCCCAATTTGATCTCATATTTTGAGAAGAAAAGGCACAGTAACAAGATATCAGATCTAAAAGGTGATACCACATGAAAATGTGGGCCACAATTCTGGTAGTATGCGGATATGCCCCTGCGATCATCATCTAAATATTTGTGTACACCAATTGTTTGTCACTCGGTCCACCCTACTGCAGCCCGAGCATAAAGTACTGTACAGTAGAATAGCAACCAGCACACTGCTGTGTGTGGTACATTCAAAGCCAAGGGAGCTTGGAGGGAGAGGGTCACATCTGTCAAATGTATTTTGAAATCTGTTTCAAGATCAAATTGCTTTATATGGAAAGTGTACATAATATTTCAGCCACATGCAAATATATGTTCAGTATTATTTTACCTGTCCATACCTCAAAATCAAAATGAATCAGTGTGAGCAACTGAAGTGTTGTTATGAAATGGAGTTAATAATTTCCAGTTTTATCATACCAATCACACAATGAATGGCATAACTCCTGCAAATGTACTTCACTTTAACAGTGTCCACTTTTCAGTCCAAAGCAAACAACAAATATCAACGATGTTAATTATTAAATAGGAGTATGCTACTTCTTTAATGATATATTCATTCATTTCATTAATTTATACTGCATTTCTAAATTGCATCATGAAGGTGTTCAAAGCAAAGTGATCTCTGGCAACAGCTATGGGTTAGAAACAGTACATTTTGAAACAATGAACAAAGCATTATTGCTTCTTGGATCATTGGTCTTACGAAGACAAACCTCTTAATTTGCTGTACAGTACTTTGTACTCTGGCATTAGGCAGCTGTAGATGGACAGATTGAAAACATGTGGGCGCAATTATTTAAATGCTGTGCGCTTAGAAGTTCATAACTACATACTACCAGAATTGTGGCCCAAATTTTTGTGCAGGATCAATTGCTGGGGCTGAGATATTGGAAGTGTGTTTTTCTTTCCTTAAAATCTCAGGTCAGTTTGGTGATGTTTCCAGGTAAGTATCACTGTTAGTTACTGTTGTCTATGTATATTCATAATTTCGTTTGATCTCATGGGAGTTAATATTGAAACTTATATATGGAAGTTTCCTGCCCTCTCCAGGGCTACTCAATACATGAAGTGCACATTGAGGAAGCTACACTGCACAACTCAGAGAGCCTCTAATTTCGACCCTCCACCCTCATTCAGACCAGATGAGCCTGATTGTGAATGATGGTGGACATTGATATTTGTAGTTTGACCCATTAGTGAGACTAGCTGTCTTCACCATTTTTGCTGGATGCTGAAAGAATAAACAAGTCTCAGATGCCATGCAACACACATTGATTAGTGCAGACCTGAGTGGTAATCTGCAGTCGAGTACAACCAATACTTTTGACTGGCACATGGATAGCTTGTTTCACCTGTCAGACAATTCCTACAGGGATACACTAAGTGTACATGGGATTTATTCCCCTTGCACGTCACTATTTCCCAAAGACAGGTGATCGTGTGATTTGAAATTTTAGTTGCTTACAGACAGCACTATCTCCATTTCGTCTGTGGGTGCTTGTAACGCGATAAGAAAGCCATTTATGCAAGCAAAAAGGCGAAGCCCATTGTCCAAATCATTATTAGCAGGTGTAATGCCTCAAACTTACAAGAAACTTGACATACACATGTTTGCGATTTGATGCTGCTGTTTCCCACACAACCACTCCTCATGTAAGCACAGCATGCTAATAACTGTCTGTCTGTCACCAAATAAGGAGCTCATCAGTAGCTGCTGATACAGCTTCTGTCTGTGTCTGTCTGTCTGCCTGCAGACACCAGTCAACTCTGACATCAAGTTCTTAAAACATACACTCTCCATTACCACAGCCACTAGACATCTGAATAGCTCTTGCAAATACGAAAACAAGAAAATAAGGCAAGGTCTCCTATACCATGCTAACCAAGATGCTGTTCACATTCAAACAAAAGTATGTAACTAAACTAAATGCAATGTAGTAATTGCAGTAACTGTTGGTGGTGTGTAAATAGTACATACTGCTGGAGAGTGCTTGTACATTGTTTGACTTAAAATTGCAGCACCAGGAAGAATAGCAAGTAAAACTTTATTTATTGGGCTTTTACAGCAATGTAGGAAATTATTAAATTTGTGTGCAATTATGGGGTAAATTATGAGAAATTTAGTTCGAAGATCTGCTATCTCTGGCAGCAACCTCGCTGGGCATGTGGTCAAATTGAGCTTGGATCTCACATTTGGGCAAGTCATTTCCACACATTAAATACTCAACAAGCCAGTTTATGGTGGAGAATACATAATACCAGTATTATCAGTTTTCTTTCCTATTCCATCTGTGTACTGAATGAGGGAGAGTGACTGTCTCCGAAGTTCTCTGTACTTTTTGTAAGCTCATATTGTTCTCATTATCCCTATGCTTGAACTGTATGCCACAGTGTATGAATCTTAGTGGCTGGCAAGTGTTGTCACACCAGTCTCTTGGCAATACATGATTAGATGTTTTCAGAATGTCAAAGGTCTGGAGAATATGCAGGCCAATGCAACAGCCCAACACCTGTATTCTCGACCAAACAATGCATAACAGAAGAAATACTTCAACTGATCAACAAAATAAGGAAGTACAAAACCATTCAGGATTATGGAAATACAAATAATTTAAAAATGAAATAAATAGGAAGTGCAAGGAAGCTAAGGCAAAATGGCTGCATGGATAATGTGAAGAAATGATTGTTAGAATGGCAGATTCAGAATAGAGGAAAGTCAGAACAACTGTTGGTGATATTAAAAACAAGGGAAATAACATTAAGAGTGCAATGGTAATACTGCTGTTAAATGCAGGTGAGAGAGTGGATAGATGGAAGGAGCACATTGAAGGCCTCAATGACAGGGAGGACTTGTCAGACAACATTATAGAAGAAAGAATAGTTGACAGGAAAGAGGGAGATGGGATCCAGTTTAAGAGTCAGAATTTAAAACAGCTTTGGAAGACTTACGATCAACTACGGCTGAAGGGAGAGATTATATTCCATTGGAATGTCTGAAATCATTGGTAGAAGTGGCAACAAAACGACTATTCACATTGCTGTGTAGAATGTATGAAACTGGCAATATACCATCGAACTTTTGGAAAAACAGCACCCTCATAATGCCAAAGAGCTGACAAGTGCGAGAATTGTCACACAATCAACTTAACATATCATGCATCCAAGCTGTTGACAAGAATAATATACAGAAGAGTGGAAAAGAAAATTTAGGATCTGTGATAAAGGCACCAGAGAGGAAGTTCTCGCATTGCAGTTGATAATGGATGCATGAGCGAGGAAAAATTTAGACATGTTCATAGGATCTGTTGACCTGGAAAAAGCGTTCAACAAAGTAAAATGATGAAATGTGCTTGAAATTCTGACAAAAGTAAGTGTAAGCTATAGGGAAGGAAAGGTAATGCATAATACGTACAAGAACCAAGAAGGAATGAGAGGAGTGGGAGACCAAGAACGAAGTGCTCAGATTAAAAAAAGGTATAAGACAGGGATGTAGTCTTTTGCCCTTACTGTATACATTGAAGAACCAATGACAGAAGTGTCAAGAGTGGGATTAAAATTCAATGTGAAAGGATATTGGTGATATGATTCACTGATGACATTGCTATCCTCAGTGAAACTGGAGAACAACAACAGGCACTGTTACATGGAATGACGAGTCTAATGAGTACAGAATATGAATTGAGAGTAAATTAACAAAAATAAAAGTAATTAGAAGTAGCAGAAATGAGAAACTGAGAAACTTAACATCAGAATTGGTAATCAGAAAGTAGATGAAGTTACGGAATTCTGCTACCAAACAACAAAATAACCCACTATGGCTTGAGCAAGGATGACATAAAAAGCAGACTAGTACTACCAAAATGGGCATTCCTTGCCAAGAAAAGTCTACTAGCATCAAACATAGATCTTAATTTGAGGAAGAAACTTCTGAGAATGTAAGTTAGGAGCACAGCTTTGTATGGTAGTGAAAAGTAGAATGTGGGAAAATTTGAAAGGAAGAAAATTTTTGGCTGTTTGTAGAAGGTATAAAAGTTGAAGCCTAATGGAACGTGATGACAGCAAAGGGAACAATGTACTTACATAATAAAGAATTTCCACAGCCTCTGCGTCGAGAGAGCTTATGTAACCATATTTGAAGTAACTTAGGGTTTCCATGAAATATGATTTTTGGCATTCAAGATTCTGTGTGTAGAAACATCTCACTGTTGTACCATCTGCATCAAAGGCTATTTTCCATTTTCCCTTAAAATAGACTGCATTGGTCATCATGAGCTTTGTATCAGTTGGAAGACCCTCTGAAATCAAGCAATAAATGAAATTCAGTTTTATGGCTACAAGCTGTACTATGAAAAACAAAGTTTCCAATTTCATAAAGAGAATATAATAATGGCAGCTTGTTATAAAATATATCTGTGTAACAAAGTAATTTTACTAGTCTTTTTATGTTTACTGTATGATACATGTAATGAGAAGTAAAAGTAAATAACAAATGCACTCTAGTTTAATGATACCCAATTTTATATGAGACTTTACACTCTTCTTTTTTTAAACTAGCTAAGTAGCTTGTATGACCTGCATCAAGTAATCTGTAATTGTAAAAGGAGTCTAAACTGTGATTCAGGTTTTCATTCTTCATTTATGCAATGTGTGAATGAGGAATTTATGTAGTAGTACAAAAACTCTCACAATAAATGTTACCTAAAATTACTGTGTCTAACACGAACCCTATTCTGCCCTATCACCTTCCATGTAGTTCACCTGGAAGCAAATGCACTGGTACCAACATTTCTGCTACTTTGAAGTGCATCCTGGCGGTGTTTCTCTGTCAATGCATTTAATACCCTCTGCCATTCCACTTTAATCCCTTCCACTGTATCAAACTTTCACACAGTCAGGCCTTATTTTCTTCTTTGTAAAGAAGTTACACACAGCTAAGTCTGCTGAGTATGGTGCATAGGACACAGCTACTATCTGTTTGTTGCCAAAAATTCCTGAACATAGGTTTTATGTGGTCTTGGATTGTCATGGAGTAGGCCTAAGCAGTCTTCACACAGAATCTCTGTGGACAGTCTTCTCTGTTCCTCCAAATGTCTTAGAACATTGCAATAGTATTTCTCCCCATACATATTTCTTAAATCAGTGTCGCAAGTTGCTGTTAGCTGAGTGGTTTAGTTGTTGGTGAGCATTTTTCCACTGTCATGTTGCCGATAGCTTGCACTTTGGCGAGGGCTTGCTTGACAAAGCAGTGTGCCTCTACAAAGTTTTTTTTTAAGTCTGGAAAACTAATACAGAAATACACTAAGCATTAAAGCAAGCTACTGGAGACAATACTTACAATCATAAACAGACCTGAAGTTGTGTGTGCTGTGTGTAGGGATCTGATGCTGCAAGACTGTAGGTGTTCTATTTAAAACTACATCACCTTGGGAACATGCAGTTGCAGATGTGAATATCTTCTGTTGGTAGAATTGCATATGAGGACTGTGGTATAGTTTGTGCCATGACTGTTTAAAGACAAGCCAAACTTACTTTCAGAGGTTATCACAGGTGATGAAACCTGAAACTATGTAACAATCATCACAATGGATGAGTCATCCTTCACCTTATATAGAAATCTAGTGGTATTGCAGTGTAATCTTATCAATTTGAGCAAAGAATTCTAATATTGGGAACTTCTAGATACCAACTCTTAATATTAGTAATCAGTGAAAATTCATTAACTGCTATTATTCTGTATTTGTGACTTCTGAGAATATGTCAATATCTTGGTGTCATTACCAAATGGATTTTATCAAACATTACTGTATTCATTATGGTAATGTCATAAACAAGTCCATATTTATGCATGTGTACATTGATAGCACTGTGTATATGGAACTGCAGAAATACCTTATTTGAGGACAATTCGAATAACTTATCAATGAAAATTTTTCTGGTTGCTCTTTCACACATTTGATATGAGTTCTCATTGCATGCCATTGTTGTACGTTGTGTGATGATGTTTTATTTGCTTCTGGAGGCAACACAAGCTCAATATTGAGGTTTTTAGCATTATCTAGTAGTACAAGGTTGTATCAATGATACTATGAACCAAACTCTCTACTATATATATATGAATCAATACAAAAGTCTTCAGGTAACACTGAAGGCATGCTATTTTGGTAGAGTGAGTGGAAATTTCTCTGCACTTTGGAGGAAGCATGTGGCACAGTATAGTTCAAGTTTAGATCAATGACAGGAAACCTAACTCCCTTTAGGTGGAAAACTGATGCTTTAATAGTTCATATAATTTCTGAAGTCTCTAATCCATTCAACACAAAGTGACATAATATTTATGTGAATGATGTAATCATGTCACAGTTTCAACTTTTTATATTTTCATAAATCTTCAGGATGTACCACACATTCTGAAACCTCATGTGTACATAGAAGCTACACATCACTCAATGCATAGCTTTTTTGTGGGCAAGAGGTTATAGCTTGCTGGTCAATGATTGGTTGAAGAAAGTACAAATTTAAGAAATTGTGCAGTAATTACTATAAAATTTTTGCCTCATTTCATCCTTAACGTTGGTGTTTACAAAATATAATATATTAGTGCAGCTTCATTATTAATTCATAGACTTAAGAAAATAGCGACTGCTGTCTCCCCATAGATGTGTTTATTAACATTCTTTTTAAGACGAAAGTGGGAACATCAGGCAGTAATAGTTATAACAATGATACAAAATACTGTTTGTAGTGCATGAAACACCTTATTACTGAACAACTTTGTAATATTTATCTATAAGTGACTGCATACTTTCATATTCAAAGCAAGATTGTTCTTGCGGAAATGTTGCGATGAATCACACTTGTCGTAACTTTCAACTCCCAGGATTGTTTTAGATTATGTCTAGAAGATACTATCTTGAATGAAGCTTTTATGACTTGTTTAGTACTTCATATAAGCACCTTACATTCCACATTAATAGCCATAAGAAGAAAAACTGCTGCAATTGTGTAATCCTCTATGATCTTGTTGTAGCATTTGCCTTCAAAATGAGTGTAAAGTGCCCATTACATTCACTAGGCACTAGAGGTGGTGACATAAGATTGAAGGTGGTCTTGTCTCATCTGCTTCCATTTTCCTTTGTGCCATCTGAAATAACCAACAGTTGTACCCAACAGAAAAATTATGAGATGTTTCAGGGCTATTTCTTCTATAAAAGCAAGAGGTATCATTTAGCCAGGCATCAAGATATGTAATCAAGAGGAAATGAGCACATTGGCATTGCAGCCAAAATGATGTGTTGTGAGAAACAGTGGCACATTGAGCTTTGTCTGTCCGGACCATTACATTATTATTCAAGTAAAGTAATGCACAAGTGGGCACAATAAAGCAGTAGTATACTACCTTCTACTCACTGTTAGTATTAAATAGATTTTACCAGCTTGCATTTAACACTGTCATAAAAAATGTGAGTTTTTAATCCAGTTGTGAGGCTCACCAGGCTGCTGTTTGTGCTTTACAGATTTTGTTTGGCACATGGTAGAATTTCATTTTCTGGCTAGAGTCCAGATCAGAGGGTAAACATATGTGTGCTCTATTTCTTCTATTTTAGCTGAGAGAGAGAGAGAGAGAGAGAGAGAGAGAGAGAGAGAGAGAGAGGAGGGGGTGGGGGCTGGCTGTGTGTGTTGCTCCAGTGGTGTATTGCGAAGTGAATTCCTCCTCAGCTTTGTGTAGTGATTAGCTAGCCAGTCTGATCATCTACTCTACTAAGTAATTGACATAAGAAAATATTCATCTTGTTTATGATTGTTGTCATTTGAATTTGCAAAGACTGCATACATGATAATGAACACAAAAATCTCACACAATATATTAGAGTGTGTTTCTTCACACTAACCTGCCTCAACAAGTTTTGGTATAAGTCCATGGGTGACTCCACTAACCCAGTCATTGATTGTCATAGCAGCTTTTGTTGGTGAAGTGAAATCCACTTCACTGATGGTAGCAGAATAATATTCTTGCATTGCAGCTCTGTATTCTGAATATGGCTTCAAGTCATTTGAGAGGAAGAGACTGTTTCCAGTCTCAATGGTAATCGATGGAGATTTGACCTTTGGAAATAAATTATTGTTAGTCCAAGAACTCTTGCAGAAATAATCATTCAACCCTCCCCCTCTCTCATTACTTTGCTATAAAATGTGTGTGGTCTTTTTCTTGTTTCTGACACTTGGGTAACATGTTAAGATAACTAGAAGTCTGGATTATTGTTGTTGTGTGAAGTAAACTTAATATTTAACAAGTTCATTACTTCATTATTTTATTGTTTACAAACCAGTTTACATTTATTGTAGCAAATATTTCTGATTGGAGTTGAATTCAGTACTGAATAGAATTTTTATCAAATACATTGTCTAGAATGGTAATAGGTACTCCATTAGGTTTACACATTAACTGGCGCAGATCCTGTATAGGAGTAAAATTCTGAGTCTCTAACATGTCTCCCATTGTCCTCATACATACTTACAGCGAGTCTACGCAGAAATTGCTGCGTTTTCATCCGATACAACTCCTTCTCATCGGGCAATCGCAGAACATCTTTAATTTCATCTGCAGATTTACCTACTGCACCTTCAAGTACCATTAGCAGAGCAGCTTTCATACTCACTGGAGAAATAAGTACATTTCCATCATGCCGCTTTGTAGCTTCCTGAAAAGTTCTTTCATTTATTTTTTGTGCATTTTGTGAAGAACTATTGACAAGCCATAAAATATGTCTGAAAATTCAAATGATATTGTTTCTGTTTACCTGTATTAGCTCAGCATCAAAATAATTGAATCGGTCATCACTAGGTATTTTGTTAAAAAATTTTCCTCTCAGTCCAGTATTTGTCGAATATGCAAATGTGACATATCCCAGCAATCCCAAGACTGAAACAAATTGTAGGTATAGATATGCTATTGGAATAAAGTGTATTGTATTACTTCGCTTCATCCCTAAACAAAGTGAGAAGTTCATCATGGATGTATAACTTTATTTTGGGGGGGGGGGGGGGAAGGAGAGAGAGAGAGAGAGAGAGAGAGAGAGAGAGAGAGAGAGAGAGAGAGAGAGAGAGGACATTTCATACAAGAATACATAATGCTCATATTTAATGTCTGTTCCACATATTGCTAGTTAAATGGTTCTTGGGAATGCAACTAAAGTAGATGGTGCAAATTTGGCACACTGGATTGTTCCAGGAGAGGGCCACCCTGATTTAGGTATTCCATCATTTACCCAAAACCGAAGGAGGTGACTGCTGGGATGGTTCTTTTGTGTAAGGATGTGACTAATTTCCTTCCTCATTCTTGCAAAGCATGAGCTTTTGTTCTATCAGTAATGACCTTTTTTCTTTGCTGTTCTAATCAAGCAGCAGCAAACGAAAAGGGTTACAACAGTAATGCTAACTTAAACTCATCACATTTTTTTTAGTAGATATGAAAATGTCATTTGCAAGCGTTGGTTCTGCAATTGAATAAACAGTCACAGGAAGTCACCTAACAATAGGTGCCATTCTCCTCTCCTCTATGCTTACAAGTTAGTAAGGGGTATCTTAACTAAGTGTAGCTGACAAGAAGATACAAAACAATTATTAATGATTGGATAATCAGATTCACTGTTTATTATCTCCTATGCTATTTTAGCTTGCCATGATTTTAGGTACAGATTTACACTATAAACACATTGTAAAATGAACAGTCTGCTAGTTCGATGATAGAAGTATATTTCTCATAGTTCGTAGATTAATGTTGGTAACTTTAGGTTTCATCTTTTAGGATGCTTGAAATCCAGAACTAGTTGTTTAATGAATTTTGCTCTGCAAGTGAGATTGTGTGCTACATACTGTATTTTGAACAACTGTGACTGGTTTATGTCACCATGGTAAATATTTTTAACATACCATTTTTGTACTTCAGATGTGTGCAAAGGTGAACTTTTTGTAAAATCCGCATTATATAGTACAAGGTAACACCTTAATCATGTACTTTATTCAAGGGATGTGAGGTAATAATTTAATCTAAGAGGCAAGACAAAAATCAGCTTTGAAAAACTAACATCTCAAAATACTACATCTTCGTATCATATCAAGAAGCTTGACGTCCTCATTTTCACTATTGCCAAATTATCAGCATGCTACATGTGGAATATTTATAGGGCAGAAAATTAAGTAGAACTGTAATTTTGTTATCAAGTATATATTCCACCACACACACACACACACACACACACACACACACACACACACACAAAAACACACACACACACACACACACACACACACACACACACACACACACACACCACAGTGATTTTCATACTCTATATACAGTTATGCCGTTGTTAAGATATCAAATATCTTCACATGCCTTTAAATGTGACTTACACTTAGCAGTCAGAACATTATGACCACTGACCTACTACTGATATAAACTCGTCCAGGTGATGGAAGCATCACCTGGTGAGAAATGACCACTAATCAATCACACACATGGTGCCTGTAGTATCAGTGATCATAGAATGGGGAAGACTTGCAATCTAGTTTCACCGAAGGAGATTGTGATGACCCGGAGAATTCAAAAACTGCACAACTTTTTGGGTGTTCTGAGAGTGCTCTGGTGAGTAACACGTGGCAAAACCAATGTTAAACTACGCCCACACAATGAGTTGTACGGCCTCCCGTTAATACAGACGTCTGACATTGGTAAATCAGGATAGGCAGTGAGCTGTGGCAGAACCAACTTCAGACTTTAATGCAGGGCAGAGTGCAAGTGTGTGTGTGTGTGTGTGTGTGTGTGTGTGTGTGTGTGTGTGTGTGTGTGTGTACACAGTGCAGCAAACATTCCTAGTGATGGGCCTCCACAGCCAATGACCCATGCATGTGCCATTATCACTGGATGTTGGTGCAGTGGCAAAGTGTTTTTTAAGGTCTGATGAATCACAACCACCTCCATCATGCTGATGGAGGGCATGAATCAGTCATCTTCCACGGAAACAGCTTCTTGCCACCTATATTGTGAGATGGAAAAAGCTGGCAGTGGCTCTGGGGGAACATTCATGTGAGCCTCCATGTGTCCAGTGGAGCTCATGCAAGGCACCACAATGGATAAGGAGACTGGTTGCAGACAACATACACCCCCTTCATGACAATCAGTTTCCAGACGGCAGGAGCATTTTTCAACAAGATAATGTACCATGTCACAAGGCTAGAAGTGTGATGGAGTGGTTCAAGGAATGCTGGCATGTTCCTATTGATGTGCTGGCCCCTGAACTAACCAGATCTGAACCTAATCTAACACATCTGGGACGTGATTGAATGTGTCATCAGAGCTTGTCACCACCTCCCCGGAATTTATGGGACTTAGGTGACTTGTGTGTGCAGATGATGTGCCATCTCCCTCCAGCGGCCTACCAAGGCCTCATTGCTTCCACGTCACAATGTGTCGCCATTGTCATCTGTGCCGAAGGTAGAGATATCAGCTATTAAGTAGGTAGTTGTCATGTTCTGGCTGTGGTGTATCACGCTTTGGTTGCATGAATTGAAGTGCTTGATAAATGTACATAGTGTGCTGATGCTTCACTGTTTATGTGGTGAGCTGAGTACAAAAGCCTAACTCCAAGATATTGGAAGTCATTAAGGACTTCATGTTGAATGCCACCTGTCATTCCCTCAAACTATCACAACAGAGGTGAGTTGCAATTTCATGTAAAACTCTTGTCTCACTTATTTTAAAGTAAAACAGTTAATCAGATATCGAAATGGATGAAGATAATTCTGTTTGTAGAATTTGCTGTAAATGAAATGCAGTTGACGTACTTTCCTTCTAATGAGTATTTTAACCAACCCTAATGGTGAGAATTCACATCTTCTGAACAAGAGTAATTTTCTTCCATGAGAACTACTATCTCTCACTGCTTTTGGCAGTAGTTCATACTGACGGCACAAATATTTTGGCCTGGTTCATCTTGGGGGTAGCCATTACTGTATTTACACAGTTTATTCCCATAATTTTTAGTCTGTCAGTAACAAGTTTATATATATAAAAATAATCAGGAAACTAATATTTTCGTAGTAAACCTCGCATTAAAATGTGCTTATGCTTATTGAAACTTTCTTAAGTCATACATTACCGTATGAAGTAATTGATCCATTGTTATCAAATTTAAATGTTTAATACACAAGTTGGCATATTTATATTTTGTGTATATGGCCACTCAGCAAAGTACACACATGTAGTGAAGCATGTGTGCCACCTTCAGTTATTGCCAGTATTTGGGAATAGCCAAATTTTATGTGCCTGTAACTGTTACATCTTGTATTGAGTTTCTCTTACAAGGCAATGGTTCAATCTGACTAGTTTAAACCTACCCTGAAATTTTTCCACACAGGAAGGATATACTGAAAGAAATGCACTGTCAAAATTTTAACTGCAAAGGCACACGGCAGGTATTGCAAAAAAATGTTAATCATTTCTGCCACACAAAGAACCACTTATAAAATCAGTTTGTACAGCCCTTCCTGCCTCACATACGAAATAGTGATTAAACAGAAAAAGCTGCGACTAGAGATTGTAGTGTGACGTCCAAAGTTCACACATGGATCTTAAGCACATAAACCATACCAAAAATGCCTGAAATCAAACTATTTTTGATAACTTGCATTTTGTATCAATAGCTAAACCTTTGCAGATGTAGCTTTTACGCAAGTAACTAGCAGAGGAAAGAAAACTGAGGCAATGTAGGATGATACATTATAGGTAACTTCCATCAATTGGGATGTTGTTTGTTTTACTGAGCAGCTTTAGACGTACTTATAAGGATCAGATCCAGGTACATATTTGCCCTGTCAATTTTACAAAATAATATTCACATAAGGCATTTAATTGTTATGGGTATATCATTTTTAGTACAATACTAATACACTTAATTGCACATTTTCAATTACTGAACAATCTACTTAAAGACAGTTTAATTATATTATACTATACATAAATAGACATTTTGAATCACTACCATTCTGGCCATATGCATCTTAATTCTATTACACCTTATCTATACAAGGGTGATGCACTTTAGGGCAATATGATGGAAAAGGAGATATGATACTGTGTGAAGACTTTGACAGAACACTGAAAGACTTTAGTTGAAACAAGGCCGTGGGAGTAGACATCATTCCATTGGAACTATTGACAGCCTTTGGAGAGCCAGCTATGACAAAACTCTTCCATATGATGAGCAAGATGAATGAGACAGGTGAAATACCTTCAGACTTCAAGAACAACATAATTATAATCGCAAAGAAAGCAGGTGTTGACAGGTTAGAAAATTACCGAACAGTCAGTTTAATAAGCCATGGTTTCTAAATACTAATGAATTCTTTACAGACGAATGGAGAAACTGGTAGAAGTTGACCTCAGGGAAGATCAGTTTGGATTCCATAAAAATCATGGAACAAGGGAGGCAATACTGACCATAAAACTTATCTTAGAAAATAGATTAAGGAAAGGCAAACCTATGTTTCTAGCAATTTTAGACGTAGAGAAATGCTTGTGACAATGTTGACTGTAATATAGTCTTTCAAATTCTGTAGGTGGCAGGTGTAAAATACAGGGAGCATAAGGCTATTTACAGTTTGCACAGACACCAGATGGAAGTTGTAAGAGTTGAGGGGCATGAAAGGGAAGCAGTGGTTGAGAAGGGAATATGCCAGAGTTGTAGCATACCCTTGATGTTATTCAATCTGTATACTGAGCAAGCAGTAAAGCAAGCAAAAGAAAAAATTGGAGTATGAATTAAAATCCGTGGAGAAGAAATAAAAACTTTGAGGTTTCCTGATGACATTTTATTTGTTTCAGCGGCAGCAAAGGGCCTGGAAGACCAGCCAACAGAATTTACAGTGTCTTGAATGGAGGATGTAAGATGAACATCAACAAAATCAAAACAAAGATAATGGAATGTGCTCAGATTAAATCAGGTGATGGTGAGGGAGTTAGATTAGGAAATGAGACAGAGTAAATGAGTTTTGCTATTTAGGGAGCAAAATAACTGATGATGGTCAAAGTAGAGAGGATATTAAATTTACACTGGCTATGCCAAGGAAAGTTTCTAAAGAAGAGAAATTTGTTTACAATTAGTATAGATTTAAGCATCAGTAAGTCTCTTCTTGAAGTATTTGTATGGAGAGTAGCCACGTATGAAAGTGAAACAGACAATGAACAGTGCAGACAAGAAGAGAATAGAAGCTTTTGAAATGTTATGCTACAAAAGAATGCTGAAGATTAGACGGCTAGATTGTGTAACTGATTAGAATTGGGGAGAAGATGAATTTGTGGCATAACTTCACTAGAAAAAGGGATCGGTTGGTAGGACACATTTTGTGACATCAAGAGATCACCAATTTAGTATTGGAGGAAAGCATGGAGTGTAAAAATTGTGAAGGGAGACCAGGAGATTAATACACTAAGCAGATTCAGAAGGATGTAGGTTGCAGTAGTTATTCAGAGATGAAGAGGCTTGCACTGGATGAAGTAGCATGGAGAGCTGCATTAAACCAGTCTCTGGACTGAAGACAATGACAACTAATAACATCAAATAATTTGAGTATTAGTACAATCTTACATCTGCATAAATTGATTGCAGTAATGTGATTTTCATAAACAAGTGTTGTAATCTGATTTTTCTATTTGATGATGCATAGTTACAATAACCTGGGAGTTATGTTATGCACCTCAGTGCATCCAACATTTCCATGTTCTGTGACAAGGTATTTATTACCTTTTAAATGAAAATATGGAAGATTTTTTTGACTCACTCCACATCCATGAAGATCATTTCACTTGGAATTTGTGGAAGGTACATCATATTTGTTTTTCTTTGCAAATATTTATCACATTTTTCTTTTTTCTGACAGTCTATATCCTGGAGAATGTTCTCACTACAGATCTATATCTATTAGAAGAAAAGAAAAAAATTAACTGTTCTGTGATTATTGATGAGTGCTGTTGATTATGAGACACTCAGTGTCTCAGCTAGGACTCTTACAAGTGGGTACATTGAATTTGTGAGGATATGTAACACGCAAGGTTTATTCATTCCAACATTCCTAAAAATGAGGTTAAAATGGTTCTATATACAACAGATAATATTGCTGTCTTACATACTGCAAAGCTGGGGTACAAAAGTTATTTTCCTGCAGTGTTCGGTTGGTACACCTATCATAGGCAGCCCACAATAGATTTGCATATTTTTACCTATGTAAACGTAGCTAACATGTTCCTGCATAAATCCAGGTATTGGATAACAAGGTTGTTTCCTTCGTGGATTTCTGTCATTAGTTCATTTAAGAAATTGTTGGCATTTATCCCTCAGGTAGTGGCAAATATATATATGTATGTATGTATGTATGTATGTATGTATGTATGGCTAAATCTGGCACTAGTTATAGATATGATGTGCTCAAGTACCAAACAGGAACTGGAGCATTAGTCTCCTCTGACACTGCAAAGAAAAGTGCTGTGCAGGCCATTTGTGAAAAGTACAAGACATGTGGAGCACACAGAAAAACCAGTTGCTTGCATGTCAAAATGACTGACATCCTTGTGCATAAGGGGATACCACAGCCACAGAACACCCAAACTTGATGGAGAATGTGTCAAAGAGTGGCCATGTATGTGAAAGAGACAACCACTATTCCAGTCCCCATAACTAGTACTCAAGCAGTTAGTATGAAGTGCATATTCCATTTTTATTTATTTGCCACCAAAAGGAGTCCTTCACAGACAATCTCATTTCACTGCACTCTTTACCATACTGACTCTTAGGAGATTTTAGAACATACTATACATTGTTGATATCTTTGTTCACACACCTTCTGCAATTAATTGTTGAAAGCCTTGTGTTGTCAAGAGTGGTAACATGCATTTCGCACTGCAGCATGACTTCATCTGCCACTGGTCTTTTGTTCAGCTCTCCTTGTCTTGCACCGACTCTTCCGTGGAAATGAGTTAATTACTCATGTGAACAAAGACCTTTACCTGGATTCACACATCTAATAAAATAGTCCCCAAAAGGGAGTGATCCAAATACACATTCAGAAGAACTAAACAGATGATGCTCAGCAAAATGGTTGCTGTAAGACAGCACCAAGCATTGGATGGACCCCTTCCAAGCGTGATGTATCAGTGCTGAAATCTCTACCTCCAAGGTGCTCAAGTCAGCTCTATAAACAAACTTCTGGAATGATGTCACTGTTCAATTGTGGCCAGGTATGTAGCACTGATGACTAGAATGCTAAACCATTTCCACAGACACACGTAACTTTTTGAAACTGTGACAGGGAAGCACAAAGAAATATCTGAGAACAAAAAGGGATCATGACGTGTCTGTCTGTGTTAACATTACCACTTCACCAGAGTAAATAGAAGCAACAAAGAGGAATTCTGGCTGTCATGGGAGATCCACAAAAACTGCTGTATTAAGATAGGGTCACCTCCAAATAATGACACTGTCATTTCCCATAGAATTGTGGATCATTTCTTTGTAACCATTGCTAGTGGAAACCAGGATCCCACTTTCCACCACCATTAGTCAGAGGCTGTGACTTCTTTTCTGATAACACTGAGCAATAAAAGCGACTTTCTTCATATGGGAACAGGATTATGCGTTGTCTGAGGCTTGCGAGGCAGAATATTGAAATGAAAAGATTAGTACCGCATGTGAGGGCAACTAGAGTATAACAAGAAATAAATGTTCTCTTTTCAATCTGACTACCTGAAAACTTTATTAACCAAGATAGTCCAAAGAAAGATGTTCCCTAAGCATGTTTTTCACTCCATCCTGAAAATGCCCTTAGGTCCACAAATGTGACTCTTAGGGTACCTTGCTGACTTTGTGAGATCCTTTTCATTCTGTTTTTAAGATACTGGGTCTATGATACACCAGTACTTTTGCCAAATGGGTATAGCCAAGAGAATGGTCCTTCAAGCAACTGTTTCAAATGTAGTGTTGTTTGCTATAGCAGTTATTGGTAAACTGTCCACAATACAGACCCTGGTTCAACACTTGTGTTGGAATGGTTTTGCCATTTTTCTGCTTCTCCTTCAATATGCAAACACCTCGTCAGTTACTGCTGGTTTTTACTTTTTTCGAGTAGCCTGTTTGTATCAGTTTTAAATATATGACAGTTGGCACAATGGGCTTAAACTCGGGGACTTCGTAGTTACTGTTCTGCTCCTCCAACATCTGCATTTACTGATGCATTGATTGATGTTAACAATGAAGACGTGGGGTACATAAGATGTGAAATTCAAGTGCTCCATACCTCTCATTGCCTATCAAGCAATCAGGTATAAGGTTCCAGTGGATAAACTAGCTCACGATATACAAGAGTCCCTTCTCTTGCCCACAGAACTAGGGAAAGAGGTATCAATGCGTGGTAGTCCATGGCAATAAGCTTGCAGGTGCACCAACTGGTGACATCTACATTGAGTATTTTGTATCCCGCCTGGAAGGCGGCGTGTGGGTCTGTTCCTGTAAACTGGAGGGTAGCCGAATGTAGTAAGTGAGTAGGAGCAGGAAAATGTGAAATGCTTGGTACTGCAATTGGGTTATAACTCTTTTACTTAACTTTGCATACAGATGGGCACATAGGTGTGACACTGTTCATCAAGCTACACTGGCAAAATCTGTAGTGGTTTGCCCAGTATGAAATAGAAATGATGTTGCTAGGTCGTCTCCTCGGAATCAAATGGGTAGAATCTGCAGCGGTGCTCGTAGAGCTGAACAGTGCCGGCAAGAGGGTGCTGTCATCGACATTGGTGTCTTAGTGCAAACCTACAAATTTGCACCTATGCCATGGCGATGTAGCTATCGATACCACAGTACACTAGCATCATGTATTTTCCACCTAAATACTATGTCATTTGGAGGCCAAGAGAGCATGTGTGAATAAAAATGAGTGGATGAAAGTCAAATACAGTAAGTTCAGTGAAAATAAACAATGATCCCACTGTTTCTCTGTATTACTTTCTCATACGTAATGCTTGCGAAATGGCCAACATGAGGAAATCTGAGAAATCCGGACTTTTAGTGTCATTTACCAACAATCATTCTTCCTGTGTACCATTTGCAAATGTAACAGGGAAGGGAGGAAGAGAGAATGGAAGCGGAAGTATCTTCCACAACTCTGTAGGGTGGGCTGTTGAGTATATATGCAGCTTTCTTCAGTGAGGACCCACCATCAGGGCCGGCGCAAGGCACGTGTGAAACGTGCGGCTGCACGGGGCGGCAAATCTGCCGCCCCCTCCCCCTTTCTTTTTTTCTCAGCATTCATGCATAAGAGGGGGTTGTCAAAACCAAACCTCTGAGGGAGCGGCTTCGGGAACTGTGGCATGACACCTCGACCACCTGCCGGCCACCCCTGTTAAACAAGGGGAAGGAGGAGGACTAACTACTTCCTCGCCACTGTGGCAGCACCGTCGTGTTTACGCCGGAGGAACTGAGGGGAAGCAGTCTGGCGTGGAGGGGGAAGCAGTCTGGCGTGAGTGGAGCGCTGCCAGCCTGTTAGGCGCCGTGCATTTACTCAATTTAATTTTGCAGAAGACAAAATCTAATTTGGAAATTACAATGCAATGTTCGATACTGAGGTTACATGTTGAGGGTGAAGCAATTTTGCTAAGCTCTTCAATGGCAGTTTCCAAGTGTTTTATTCTTCCCGCATTATGGAAAAAATGGATGGACATTACTACAATCAAACATGACCAACACCTACAATGGCTAGAAGTATTCCGAATTGGTAAATACGGTTCGAGTAATTACAAGGGATAAAGACATTGCTAATAAGCATGGCATAAGGTGGGTTTCGACATATTTTTGAAAATTTTTGCTATCCGTTTCTGAGTGATATAGGACGTTTTGTTTTTTGAGCCATGAACACCTGCCTCCGCCTGCATGAACAGCAAACTCTAACCGGCACTTTTGTTTGACAATACTATTCGCACACTATCACTTTGCCAACATTTATTTACTGTATAATGCGTGTGAATCTATGTTTCATATTATTACATTATTGGTGGCTTCGATTCTGATGAAGACCTGAGAAAGTATGGCCTTACAGCAACAATGCCCTCTCGTCTACACAAAAGAAGTTTATTTTGACACCTTCTAAAACGAAAATCCAGAGACAGAACATAGCTTCTAAGGGTTCCCTTGCTAGCTCTGAAGCTCATTTCTGTTTGACAAAAGTTGTGCAGTTTTCGCAAAGTTCGTATTTCTTTCTATTGTTCATAATGCCATAGAAATCGCTCCTTGATAATACATTTATCCATATCATCAGCACTTCGCCTTTCCAGGCAATAGGTATTGTTGCATTCTCTACAACGAAATCTACATTTCGACTAGCATTAGTACCCGTCGATGCTCGGCTGTGTATCACATTCACAGAGTCACAAGAATTGAGCCGCGTCAAATTTAATTTCAGGCCGAATTTCACTACTGATGCAGGTGAAACGGTCAAAGAGTGGGGCGGAAGACAATGGAGAGAGACAATGGATAGAGGAAGAATAAGGAGATGGAATAACATAATTGACCGTTTCACCTGCATCTGTAGTGAAATTCGGCCTGAAATTAAATTTGACGCGGCTCAATTCTTGTGACTTCATCTCCTGAACAGTGTATCCTACAGTAATATAACATTCCGTTTACGTGCAGTGGAATATCAGGAAATTATCTGCGAAGTGTGTTGCAAATAAAGTTAGTACACTAACATCAACAGTTAGTTTCACGTAATCGTTCTTTACAGGCTGGATCGAAACATGTCCGACGGTAGAAAAAGACTGTCTGGCAGTGAGTATAGGAAAAGACGGGCGCGGAAGGAAGATGACGATAAGAAGGAAAAGGATTCACTACAACGATATTTCAAGCCAAAGAGAGAACAACCTAGCAGCGACGAGGGTGGAAAAATAGATCCTGAAATTACAGAAACTAGTGGAGCTACTGCAGGTAGATCTTAATCTTCAGGACATGACCAGAAAGTTGAACACAGTACTGCGACCACCGCATACAGTAGCAATGCTGACGGTGGGCCATCCACAACATGTCCAACAGACCTCGTCTGGACTCAAGACCTGCTTTGTTATGAAAGCTCCGCGATTGAAACATCAGGCAGAACTGAAATTAGGCGACCCGGTTCGGAAAATACCGGAGGAACATCAGCCGAGGTACTCACCACCGGAGAAGGGATTGAAGGCGAGCGTAAACTGGAAGACAATTGACTCAGATCCTGGAAGATGACCGGACATTATTACAGACTGCATTGGAACGACTTTGGTTATACGAGGTCCTCCCGAGCGCATTAAGGAAGCTGAAGAATATCTTAAAAACGCGGACAACCGGCGTTTCAGCCCTGTGCACTACAGCTGTTCTTTGAAGAATTTAGAAGAAGCAGACATTTGTTGGTGTACTCAAAGAGCAAGGATGCTGTGTTCTTTTCTTGCAAACTTATTTCGTTATCTACAGTAAAAATTGGTACAAGCGACTGGCGGCACTTTGCTTCGTATCTCGAAAGTCACGGGAAGTCTACTGAGCATTTGAATTCACATAAAAATGTGGATCGTGTTTTCCGAGGGATTGAAAAAGTCACGAACTGTCGACGCCCATCATCTAAGGCTTCTGAATACTGAAAGCGAACAATGGAAAAATGATCTTGAGCGCTTAATAGCAATCATTCATTTCCTGGGTCGGCAATGTCTGCCTTTGAGAGAAAGTACAGATATATTCTTTCACCCTGACAACGGAAACTTCTTGAAACTCGTTGAATTATTCGGAAAGTTCGACACTGTGATGATGGAGCACCTGCACAGAACGAAATAGGTGAGAGCAAGGGTCATCATTATCTTGGAAAAGAAACACAGACTGAAATAATTCATCTTATTGGATCATCTATAACCAACAACATTGTATTAATGATGAAATCTACAAAGTATTACAGTATAATTCTGGACTGCACACCAGGTATTTCAAAAGTTGAGCAGATGACAGCTGTGGTACGTTTCGTCCAGGAGACAAGACTCGACGGGGTATACGATGTCCGAATTCTGGAGCATTTCCTGGGGTTTCTTCCAGTGCCCAATTCTTCAAGCTCCACTTTGACGCAGGTCGTACTCAAGTTCTTGGAAGATAAAGAAATCCTATTGTGTAATATGAGAGGGCAAGGATACGACAGTGGAGCAAACATGAAAGAAAAGTATGGTATCCAGAAAAGAACTTCAGACATGAACAAGAGAGCATTTTATGTACCATGTAGCAGTCACTCATTGAATCTTGTTGTAAAAGATGCCGCTATGTCTTCTAAATATGCTGTTCCCATGTTTTCCACAGTGAAAAGCTTGTATGACTACCTCTCGTCCTCCGTTCGACGTTGGGATGTTTAAGTATCTGCCTAACCTGTCGCTGAAGACACTGAGCGATACTTTGTGGGAAAGTCGCATCGATGCACTTACTCCCCTGAGATTTCAAATTGGAGGCGTTTATGATGCACTGGTTCAGATATCAGAAGAATTCGATGGCATGACCGTTCACGAAGCAACGTCACTTGCGAATCAAAAAATTACACCTTTCTCACTCGTAATCTGGTACGACGTTCTGCTTCACATCAGTGTAGGCAGTAAGACCATCCAGGCCACACAAATGTTTCTGCGGCCGTGGAAATGCTTGAAAAACTAAAGCATATTTTGAGACTTGCAGAACAGAAGAAAAGTGTGTGTCTTTCTTGACGGATTCCAAAGAACTGGCTACAGAATTAGAGCTAGAAGATATAACGTTACCACGGATAAGTGTTTCCCGGCGATGAAGTAAGAAGCCAATACACTTTACCTATGGAGGAAGAGATGAGACAATAGATGTCCCAACAAAACTTTACAAGATTGAATTCTACTATTATCTTTTAGATATAGTAACCACAACTTTGGATGAGAGATTCAATCAACTGAAATCTCATTGTGATTATTTTGATTTTCTCTAGGACATCGGCGAACTTAAGAATGCACCTCCTGACAGCCTGGACACAGAGTGTAGAAACCTCGCAGCGATTTTGCAAGATCATGAGTCAAGCGACAGGAGTTGAGGGAAGAACTAAAAGTGCTTTGAACATTGTTGAAACCTGGAATAGGTCAAAAAGAGACACTGAAGTTTATAGGAAGACATAATTTTTGCCGTAAAATTAACATTGTTCTGAGAATTCTCATAACACTTCCAGTGACAGTTGAGACTGGAGAGAGGAGTTCCTCAAAACTGAAACTGAGTCATACCTCCGATCAAAGATGAGCCAAACTCGTTTGAATGATCTTGCAACAATATCGATGTAACACTAGCTTGCAGAGGACTTAAATTACACAGATCGCGTGAAAGAGTTTGCACAAGCAAAAGCCAGGAAGGTTCGATTTATCTAGTATTTATTAAAGTTTTATATTATGATCAGTGTGTTGGTTATTTACTGAGTTGTTTCTTATTTTGTTCAACATTAAATAGTTATTGTAAATATTATTCAAACCAAATTATCGTTATCGATTAGTTAAGTCCTTTAAGATTTCACACGCATCTGAACATTTTTGTAAACTCACAAGGCTTATTAAAATTAGTTAGATTTCTTCAATCAGGTTTGACTCCATTTTTGAGCTGGTGCCCAGCGACTCTTTTATACAAATCTGTAGAGACTGTCACCAGTCAGTCACTATTTTTGTTTTTATTTTCCAGATCTACATATATTTCGGCCACTGAGTGGCCAGTCTCAATGCTTTGAGTTATATTTACATCTACACCGTCATGCTGAACGTAACTGTCAACATGACGGTTTAGATGTAAACATAACTCAAAGCATTGAGACTGGCCACTCAGTGGCCGAAACCTAGGTAGATCTGAAAAGTAAAAACAAAAATTGCGATTGAGTGCTGACATTTCCTACAAATTTGTTTAAATAAAATTCCACAAACTTGGGCTTGCGCCGGCCCTTCCCACCATTGTGTGGTGCTTGTGGCTTACACATTGTGCCCACATATTAAATGAATGCACTTTATGAGGGGGAGGCGGCAAATAGTTTATCATCTGATCTGTCACAAACCACGTAGTTAAACTGCAGTTTATATTTCTGTACTATGGCAAGAGAGAGATTGGGGGTTTGATCCAATATTTAATTACTTTCATATCCCAGGACATCTTCATTATCATGGCTGTCATCACTGTCACCACCCCCATATTCATCATCAACGAAATAAATTGTAAGATTCAAAATACTATGCTAAGATTATTTCATCTTCGAAAAATGTTGGATAACACAGAGTTGAGTTGCCATGGTGCCACAGAAATGCAGCCATTGCAGATGAAAGGAAATAAGCGTGCATGAAATACTTTCCCAGTAACCGTACTTGCAAGAACAATTGAGAGAATCGTACAGATGGGGGAGATTGCGTCATTTGAGGTCGCGACTGTTGAAATACTTAAACCGGATGTTTGTTTCCGTTTCTTCCTGGTAGCCGGATCCCGTGAAACATTAACGCAAGAATAAGATTTCACATTGCGTTTATTTTTGCAGTAGTGCTGTGGTGCCCTTTCACCGCGAACAAGTCAATATGAAATGGTAATAGCATGAGAGTATCTTTTAGAAGTATCCTGTAAATTTCCTACAACAACGTCTTATTAATAAAGGAACGGTTTTCGATAAAGACGACTTACTTTCAGGTTCGAAGGAGTGCTTGCACTTGAATACTGTATTGTTATGCAGGTAGTCAAAGCCATTACGCATTCAATGATCACCGTTTAATTAATGTGATACTGTGTTACACGCCGATCCGGTTAGTCGTACTTGCTAATGTGGGAATACACGATGTGCGAAATAAATTTAGCAACGGTGTCTATGTCGTTAAACACAGAACACAATCGTGGATTGAAGAAGGTTCGGGAGGTAACTGTACTGTCCCTGTTCAAGAAGCAGTCCCATCATTCCCTCAGTTATTTAGGGAATCTAGTGAAAACTCTAAAAATGTCCTGATGTGAACGTTAACGCAGGTTCACTCAAAGGTGGTCAGTGCGTAATCATTCTCGTTCGTAGATTAGCGCCACCTGTATATTCATCGTGTGTGTGTGTGTGTGTGTGTGTGTGTGTGTGTGTGTGTGTGTGTGTGTGTGTGTGTGTGTGTGTGTGTGTGGTCTGTTCGTTTATGCGTAGTCCCCACTTGTCTCTGTCTCTCTTCCAAAATATAATCTCTGCCCGACATGGTATAGTTACGAATGCGAACGTTCGAAATCGTTGGTAATTTCTTACGAGAACAAACTAATAAAATCTCTAACGTTGCCGACTTTACTGTAGCATTCAATCGTGATAGAGCCGTTAAACTGCTGTGTTAGCTGTCACGTAGTGCACTGCGATACAGGAAACAATCTGCTATTGCAACCAAATTATGCTTTTAAGGGGCTATGTAATCTCCGCTGGAAGACTGCTACAGATGCGTAAAATAACTTTATGGCGGCCACTGAAATGGTACAACGTTCTGTAAGGGACTTCTCGATTGCTCCAGCCCGCAACATCGACCTTAATCAGTCTAAAGTTGGTTGGTTGGTTTAAAACAGGAGGAAAGGGACCAAACTACGATGGCATCGGTCCGTTGTTCCTAATAAAACAATGCCACGAGTGTGAGAAGAAAATAGACGAGACATACAACACAAAACGGAAAGAAAGGAAAGACCACAAGAACGAAGGAAAGCAACGAACACTAAAAGGAACAAAAGAGGACAAGAGAACAACAGAGATACAAGAAACAGAAGAGAGTAAAACAAGGAAGCAGATTACAGTGGCTGGCCCACCACGAAAATAAGAAGGAAAAGCCAGCCACCCTGTAACACATTAAATCCTTCACCCTAAAAGCACTAGGGATGAGGAAACAGAGGGACAAAGGACACGCGCCAAAATTCAGATCGAATGATAAAATCCACCCTCACGGATGAAACGTAAAACCAAATCAGCCGATGAGGCGTTGTCTGCTAAAATCAATGATAACGAGTCCAACAATCGAAGATGAAATCGCAGGGCAGCCAAACAATGACATAGCAGAAGAATTTGGGCCACTGTCAACTGGGCGACGCACCGACACTGAAGTGGGTCTTCACGGTGCAGGAGATAGCTGTGGGTCACCCATGCATGGCCAATGCGGAGCCTGCAGAGAACCACAGAGTCCCCACAAGACGTCTTCATCGAGGACTTCCACACATTTGTGGTCCCCTTAATAGCTCACAGTTCGTTATGCATACTGACATTTTGCCATTCCATCTCCCAAAGCTGAAAAACCTTGTGGCGTAATAACGAATGGAGGTCAGTTGCGGGGATGCCCATCTCCGGAAGTGGTTTCCGTGTAGCCTGTTTCGCCAGCCTGTCAGCAAATTCATTTCCAGGGGTTCCGACGTGACCAGGGATCCAGAACGACTGGACTCTTCCAGGGCATGGATGGACGCTACCAAAGGATGACGAGGGTAACACTAGTCGATAGTTTTCAGACTGCTCATGGAGTCAGTACATAAAAGAAATGACTCCCCAGGGCATGAACGGAGATTCTGAAGTGCAAGAGAAATGGCCACCAGCTCTGCAGTGAATACACTGCAGCCATCGGGTAAAGAATGCTGTTCAATATGGCCGCCGTGAACGTAGGCAAAGCCAACGTGACCATCAGCCATCGAGCCGTCGGTGTAAACCACTTCAGAGCCCCGGAACATGTCAAGAATCGAGAGGAAGTGACTGCATGGTTAATGGAGTCCTTAGGGCCACGTGGAAGGTCCAGACGAAGCTACAGCCAAGGCATACACCATGGAGGCGTACATGAACGGACCGCAAGTAGAGGTGGTAAAGGGACTCCAGTTGGGAGGAGAGGGACCGCACGCAAACCACAATCGTTAGCCCCAACCTGGGCCATCGATGTGGGATAGGGATGGACTGCCGCAGACGCGAAAAGGAGACTGTACTCCGGATGCTCAGGGTAACTACGAATGTGTGCTGGGAGTTATGCACGTCTGATCTGCAATGTAGGTACCAGTACACTGGTCAGCGAACTCTTCCTAAAAGCTCCTGTCGCTAGTTTAACCCCACAGTGGTGCACAGGGTCGAGTAAATACAAGGCTGAAGGTGCTGCCGAACCATAAAACACACTCCCATAGTCAATTTGGGACTGGACAAGAGCTCTGTAGAGCTGCAGCAGCGTAGAGCGATCTGCACCCCAGTTGGTGTTGCTCAGGCAATGGATGGCATTGAGGTGCTGCCAGCACTTCTGCTGAAGCTGACGAAGATGAGGGAGCCAAGTCAATCAAGCGCCGAAAACCAGTCCTAGGAATCCACATGTCTCCACTACAGTGAGTGGATCGCCATTAAGGTAAAGTGCTGGTTCCGGATAAACGGTATGACGCCGACAGAAGTGCATGACACACGACTTTGCAGCTGAAAACTGGAAGCCATGGGCTGGAGCCCGTGACTGCGCCTTGTGGATGGCTCCCTTTAGGCGCCGCTCAGCAATACCCATACTGGAGGAGCAGTACGAAATGCAGAAGTCATCTGCATACAGAGATGACATGGAGAGCCAGACAGCTGCTGCTAGACCGTTAATGTCCACTAAAAATAAAGAGCTTAATACAGAGCCCTGCAGGACTCCATTCTCCTGGATATGGATGGAACTATGGGAGACACCATCTTCGGCATGGAAAGTATGGAGTGACAGGAAGTTTTGGATAAAAATCGGGAGTGGGCCCCGGAGACCCCACTCATAGAATGTGGCAAGGATAGGATGTCGCCAGTTCATGTCGTATGCCTTACATAAATAAAAAAAAACTGCAACCAGTTGTTGCCATCTGGAAGAGACTGTTCGGATGGCAGACTCTACCAACACAAGATTATCAGTGGTAGAGCGACCCTGACATGGAGTCAGCAGGCCATGCGACTCCAGGACCCAGCCCAACCACTGACATACCATATGTTCCAGCAGCTTACAAAAAACGTTGATGAAGCTGATAGGCTTCATCAAGCGGGTTTTTACCGGGTTTGAGCACCGGAATGATGGTGCTTTCCTGCCATTGCAATGGAAAGACGCCATCGCACCAGATCCGGTTGAAGATGACGAGGAGATGTCGCTTGTAGTCAGATGAGAGATGTTTAATCATCCAGCTTTGGATCCGATCAGGCCCAGGAGCTGTGTCAGGGCAACGTGCAAGGGCACTGAGGAGCTCCCACTCTGTAAATGGGGCGTTATAGGATTCACTGCAGCGTGTAGTGAATGAGAGGACGTTCCCTTCCAGCCGCCGTTTGAGTGTGCCAAAGGCTAGGGGGTAATTCTCAGACACACAGGCTCAAGCAAAGTGCTCGGCAATCGCGTTTGCGTTGGTAGATAACACGCCATTTATGGTAACACCAAGGGCTCCTGTTAGGGCCTGTTACCCGAGAAGACGTTTGATCTTTGCTCAGACTTGGGAAGGTGACGTATGACACCCAATGGTCGAGACGTCTCGACCAACACTCCTGCTTCCGTCGTATGATAAGTTGGCAAACGTGGGCATTGAGCCATTTAAAGGCTATGAGGTGTTCCATGGAAGGGTGCCACTGTAGAGCTTGCTGACACTCCGTAATTGCTTCAGCGACCACTAGGGGACTGCCTTACACCTCAGGCACCCTAAAGAGCGAGGGATCGCGTTTTCTGCCGCAGAAACAACGGTTGTAGTCACCTGAGCAACCATCACATCAATGTTACTGTGTGGGGGAGATTCAGCAGTGACGGCAGAGGTGAAAGTTTCCCATTCCACCTAGTTTAAAGCCCATCTGGGAAGGCGTCTCTGGGCCTGATGCTGGGACAGTGACAGGAAGATGGGGAAGTGGTCACTACTACAGAGATCATCATGTGCTCTCCAGAGGATAGATGGGAGAAGTCCAGGGCTGTAAATTGATAAATCAATGGCTGAGTAACTACCGTGAGCCACTCTGGAATGTGTGGCGGCGCCATTGTTGAAGTGACAGATGTTGAACTGAGACATTGAAGTTTAGACATCTCTACCTCAGCCACTAAGCATGGTGCCACCCCACAAGAGGTTATGGGCATTAAAATTTCACAAAAGTAGGCAAGGTTTAGGGAGTTGATTGATCAGTGCAGCTAATATATTCAGGGGTACTGCACCATCTGGAGGAAGATCTACATTGCAGACAGTTATTTCCTGTGTTGTCATTCTGACAGCCACAGCTTCAAGAGGGATATGAAGGGGCACACGTTCACTATAGACTGAGTTTAGGACATAAATACAAACCCCACCTGATATTATTACAGTCACTACAGTTCCTGTAATATCCCTTATAGCCACAGAGGGCAGGGGTCCACATTGCTGGGAACCACGTTTCCTGGAGGGCAATGCAGATAGCAGGTGTAAAGCTTAAGAGCTGCCATAGCTTCGCCAGGCAGTGGAAAAAAACTGTCGCAGTGCCACTCGAGGATGACATCTTAAGACTGGGAAGGCATGGAACATTCAGTGAGGCAGTTTATGCCTCAGAGTCACCTGCTGCCACTGACATATTGCATGAGCAGTCTATATCCATTGTGTCAGAGTGGCGAGATCTGGGTCAACAGCAGATGCCAAAATGTCCAACCCACCCTCAGAGCTTGTAGGTAGCAGTGGTGTGGGTGTCACCACAATTTCCTTTGTATTAGGAGTTTTCTTTTTGGATTTCTCTCACTACTCCTTGGATTTCCCTGGCTGGCAGGACTTCACTGGCTCAGTCTCTGGGATGGAGGATGAGCGTGAAGCCCCACGACCAGCAGCTTTTGGGCTCTTCAGCCGCTGGCGGATGTCATCTTTTCCACTAGCTGAACCCTGGTAAGGGAGTGACCCAAGGGACCCCTTCGTAGCGAGAGAAGCCAAAGAAGACTACATTTCTCTGGCTTAGAAGTGGGGACAGACATCCCCGATATGGTTTGGTGGGGGGGGGGGTGTTGCTCCCAAAGTAGATGTTGCAGGAGCAACAGGGAGGGAAATGCCCCCACCATCAAGGGGGCAGGTGTAGTCTTCCAACTCTGAGAGGTGACTTGGGTTGGCAGAGCTGATGGCGCCAGAACTGTTGTAGCAGCAGTGTAAGACAATGCCATATGCACAGGATGTAGGCATTCAAATTTTCTCTTAGCCTCAGTGTAGGTCAGTCGGTCCAGGGTCTTTTAATCAATGATTTTCCCTTCCTTCTGGGGAATCTTGCAGTCTGGCGAGCAAAGCGAATGGTGCCCTCCACAGTTGACAGATGGGAAACAAGGCACATGGAGTATTGGGATATGATGGTCGTCTGCCATCTCGACATGTGACGCTGAAAGTACAGCAGGAAGATATATGGCCAAACTTCCAGCACTTAAAGCACTGCATCGGAGGAGGGATATAGGGCTTTACATCACAGCGGTAGACTATCACCTTGACCTTCTCGGGCAATTTATTACCCTCAAAGGCCAAAATGAAGGCACTGGTGCAACCTGGTTATCCCTCAGAGCCCGGTGGACTCGCTGGACGAAATGTACACCTCTTCGCTCTAAAATGGCGCGCAGCTCATTGTCGGACTGCAAAAGACGGTCTCTGTGAAATGATACCCTGGACAATATTTAAGCTCTTATGGGGCGTGATGGTTACAGAAACATCCCCCCCCCCCCCAACTTGTCACAAGCGAGTAACTCCCATGACTGGGCAGAGGATGCTGTTTTGATCAAGACTGACCTAGATCTCATTTTGGACAAGCCCTCCACCTCCCCAAACTTGTCCTCTGAATGCTCAACAAAAAACTGAGGCTTCATTGTCATGAAAGATTCCCCATCAGCTCATTAACAAACAAGGTATCGGGTTGAGTAAGATCCACTGCCATCCTTGGCCTGACGTTCCTCTCATGGTGTGGACAGGGAGGGGAACGATTTGGGGTCATACTTCTGTGCGTTGAATTGAGCTCATGATCGCTTAGAGACTGCTGGTGTTTCACCACCAGGAAGAGATGGACTACGCTTCATTTCATGTCATCTACCCTGATGCACCCACTCCGACCAGGGGCCCTCCCAATGGGCGCCACCCAGCCACTGCGAAGGCCACTTGGCAGGATGGCCATTGCCAGGAGTTCCGATGCCCCAGGAGGATGGGCATCTACCCCTTGGCATACGTGAGAAGTTAATGGCGCAGCCATCAGCTGAGCGATCCCTGTGTGGTCAGGCAGCTACAACCAACAGGGTACATGGCAGCCCCCACCACAACGGACTGGCTACCGTGCTGGATATCGGGTGCTAAGAAGTCCATGGTCATCGTCTATGCAGAAAGCAACACTGCATAGTGCATGGTGGAAAACGCACCCAGGAAGATGTCCTCCCCCAAGAGATGGAGAATGGGCAGGGTTGCTATGCGATGACAAGAAAGTGGGCTAAAGATCTCAATGCACGATGGACACGATGCACCATGTAAGGTGTCCTCCCCAATTGGCTCGCTCTTCGGGGAAAATTTTTAAGAATGGAGGTGAAACCCTGCAGGGTGCCATCACAAAGGCCGAAACGTGAGGAACTCCTTTTCAACGCAAGGTCAGCATGTTTATCTACGGATTTGGCATGGTTAATTGGAAGGATGGCTGAATGCTCTTCCTGTCACCACCTCTTTACCAGCTCCAGAAGTCAACTGTTGGTGATGCGATTATGAAGGCGAAATTCGAAGCTACAACCACAGCTAAACGAAGAGCAGCATTGATGGACAGGGAGCAGGGACACTAAGTACTACCAACAGTCCGGCTAAGCACAAGGATTGCAGGGAGTTAAAAAGAATGGGGCACGATGATCGAAAAGCTCCTCATAAGCCATGCATTTCTGTAGCCAATAGTAAAAAGTGGCCCTTGAGGTAGGCTAAACAGCAATACCACTGACCCTGCGTAACTGGAAATTAAATATTTGGAGTTATGACTAACGCTATTTCCTGTGGCAATCCGGTGAAAGGGTTTGGGGATTGCCTGGAGAACCTTACCTGCCATCGTTTCTAGTGCCAACAGTGGAGTATAGATGAGGAGGAGGAGGAACGATGTGGGGGTTTTTGGTGGTTAGTGTTTGGTTCCGTCATTGCGCTTAAGAAAGTTTTAAACGCAGAAGGATACGAACAGTTTTACAACATTGTTCACTGCGTGCAGCAGAGCACCATTTCGACGACAATAACCGTTGGTATCAGCGTAACACTGCACGCTGTCATAGGGCAATATCTGAGGCGATTGTTCGTGGACGGTAATATTTCTCCAGACATTCAGACATTATTCCCAGTATACTGTAGTTAAGCTGAGAAAGTCAGAAGGTGGACACACCCGATATTAATCTCCACCAGCAGGTGTCCGGATACTTTTGACCATGTAGTGTGTTGGTTGACTTAAGTAACGCAAAGAAGTTAGAACTGTTGCATCATTAACATCTGGCTCACGTTGCAGTCTTAGGCGAATGGTTGATTTCCACTACTCATGACGGAAGATATTCCGATGCATGCGTTGAATTGACGCAATACACCACCGGTATTTGACGCTGATGTTTACGCACGCTGACGCATGCTTCCACTCAACACTCAACGTATACAATGTCTGCTTAGTCGATACTGCAACGCCACAGGTTCCTTAGGGTGCCCTGAAACTTACAATTTATGTTAATGTTTTCTATGGTAGTTTGATAAATGCTGATGAACATCATCCTTTCAGCTAGAAAAAAAACTTAAGTCTGTTCTTGCGCACTATGAATAAATTATGGAAGTATCTACTGTAAGAAGAATAGCAGTTATTTGCTTCTGTGGTGCATCGATTAGGAGGAGGTTAGATTTTCGTTCAGCAAAGAAATTCAGTTTGATCTATGAGCCGGCAAACACATAGTATTCAGCTGATCATTTTATCCTATGTAGTGCAGAACGTTGTGCGTTTTGGGGCTCCTGAAAAATAGGGTATGTTTGGAAAGCTCTTTAGGCGAATGGAACAGGCACTGAATGCCCAATAAATATCTACAAAAGATAGTGGGTTCGCGCCTGCTCGTCATCATCGATTTCCTCCGAATGTATGATATATGCAGGTCTTGGCTGACAATGAAAGTGACTGAAGTGGGAGATCCAGATGGAGAAACGTTTCGGAAAAAAAATAGCATTTTCGGCATGGATCTGACGAGACATGACCGATTTATGTTAATGCAGTTTCCAGGCAGCTGTCGGCGCCACGGAAAGAGCACAGAACGCTAATGCGAGAGTCGCGGGTTAGAGTCATTATGAGGAAGCATTTTTCTTTTCACTTTTTATGTTACATTGCAAATAAACGAAATAATACTCATCATATTAATATTTCCATAAAAAGACATGAAATGGAAAGAAAGGAAAATTTGGACCGAGGATTAGAAAAACGGGGGATGAGTGTGTGCAAAAATGTGGGAATGTCATTTCATCAAAATCGGAGGAACTTACAAAAAAACTGTCTTGTGCTATGAACACCTACGTGGAGGAGAACAAATATATGCTGTTACTGACCAGAGGGGGGGGGGGGGGGGGGAGATACTACAGTTGTATGACTAGTCTTTTCAAAATGAAGGATCGCCTTTGTATAGCACTCAAATGCACTCCGCTAATCCGTCCCTGCAATGTCTTTTTATCGTCACGCAAGTAGTTTACTCACAAACTTTTCAAAACTGCTCTTATTTCGCAGCGAAAGGAAAAGGAATCACATCCCGAGAAGACCGCTTCAAAACACAGTCCATTGTAGATGATCAACTATCATTGTCAATATTGACGAAATAATACTTTAGCGTGGTTTGCAGCCGAACTGTGATGAGAGAACCTTTTATGAATGTAAACCAAATTTGTCTTTTTATAGAAACCTAAAAACATCCATGTAGTTGTAAAAATGTGGAGCTTACAACGTATGCAAGACACCGAAAAAAATTATAGCTTCATCTGTTTTTACGACACGTATCACCCCTGAACGTGTAAATCAACTGTAAAGTAATAAATGTTTAATTTTATACAGGATATCCTTGGGTACTTCTTAAATTCCTTCTTGGAAATTTATTTACAATACTCATGTTTCCTTTGCCTTTTTATGCGTTTTATGGAAATATTAATAAACAATATTTTGAGAATTATTTCGATCTGTTTGCAGTGGAACGTAAAGTCCTAAAATAAAAACTTATCCACCGAGGAACTCGACCCAGTGACCCTCGGATTAGCGTTCTGTACTCTCTCCGCTGCCCAAACCGCTGCCTAACAACTACGCTCGTCCGACCAGCGCCGCGTCAAAAATGCAGTTTTTTTTCCTAAACGCTTTGTCATCTGGAGCTGCCGCCCCTGGTAGCTGAATGGTCAGCACGACGGAATGTCATACCTAACCGGCCTGGGTTCGATTCCTGGCTGGGTCGGAGATTTTCTCCGCTCAGGGACTGGGTGTTGTGTTGTCCTTATTTCATCCCCATCGACACGCAAGTCGCCGAAGTCGCGGCAAAAGACTTGCACCAGGCGAACGGTCTACCCGACGGGAGGCCCTACCCACAAGACATTTCCATCAGGAGCTCCCACATCTGTTACTTTAATTTCTGACAAAACTCTGCATATACCATAAATTTGGTTTAAATCGGTTATGAATTGGCGCGGTCCCCTTGTCAGCGTAATAAAATATGATATGGTTCATCGAATACATGGCGTTGCTTTCCACTGAAATACCGAACGGCCTGACGTCTTTATCCCCAGCCTCGAGAATTCAAAATTAGGAATTTCGCGATTTTCGTAATCCAGTTTACGAGACTGTCGAACTGAATTAGTGCTTTCTCTCTAATAGTCGCCATAAGTAGAGCCACCTTTATTATCCCAGAATTTTCTTTGGTCCTCGTAAGAGCTTCTTGTTATCAAATGAGGTTTTACTTTCCTTAGAATGATCATGACTGTTCCGTGCCATATATTTACACGGTGCTTATTCTGTTAACAGCACAGGCCTTAAAACTATGTTTAGTTGCCAATATATCTTCGATATCTGCTGGCAAGCTATGCACTTTAGTAGCAAAACAATTATTCTGATATCCAGATAGTTTTTTCGTTTCCAACTTACACAGCTGTTTACTCCTACAAAGCCAAGAAATTTCTTAATAAAAATGGAGAATAAACTACATGAATAACTTGCAAAGAAATGGTCCAGTCTGACGTGTCGAAACTTTACCCTGAAATTTTTTCACGCAGGAATAATACATCGAAAGAAATGCAGTGTCAAAATGCTAGCTGTAAAGGCTCACTGGCAGTATTTTTAAAAAACGGGGTTACTCATTTTTTCTATATGAACAGCTTGTAACAGCTGTTTGTACAGCCCTTCCTTCCGGTCGCGCGAATCGGCGGATAAGCAGAAGCAACCGTGACAAGAGGATGTAGCGCCGCGTAGCTCGAAGTTCAACGTGTAGACAGGTGAATTTTAAGGACTTAAACCATACCAAAAGACTCAAATCAATTTTTTGAATATCTGAGTTCATATCGACAACTAAACTATTTCATATTTGTTGACAAATATTTTATAACAAAAAAAATGGCTCTGAGCACTATGGGACTTAACATCTGTGTTCATCATCAGTCCCCTAGAACTTAGAACTACTTAAACCTAACTAACCTAAGGATATCACACACATCCATGCCCGAGGCAGGATTCGAACCTGCGACCGTAGCGGTCACGCGGTTCCAGGCTGAAGCGCCTAGAACCGCACGTCCACACCGGCCGGCTATTTTATAACAGTTTCTGTAGAACAGTTCTTATAATTTTTGAATATTGTATATTTTGCTAACAATGGAACAGCTCCTTGTGTGTTGCTTGTAATCACAAACATGGAAAGAGTGTATTGAACGTTTCCCCTACCCCAGGCACAACTGAAACGAAAAATGAACTCATTGAGGCTATTTACAGTAATTACTAGTTTTATTTAGACAGAATTGAAATGCGCAAGAAATTATCGTGGCCGTTCTGCATATTGTGGTGCTTACTAGGCATACTTTATCAAATTCTTCAGATGCGGTGATGCAAACTGACAACGTAGAAATTACTGAAAATTAACAATACTGTCCCACTGGTAAACTTGAAATGACGACGAGCTATCTAATATTACATTGTCCGACAATTTTCTGGAAAAAGTACATTGCACGGTTGAAAAAATTCTTATCGAGAGACTAAACCGTACCATTAGTTCCAGGTAGAATCCTAATTTCTTTTCGTTCTCCTAAAGAAAGAGGTGTCGCTATGTCCAGGCCCAAAGTCCAACAAAAGAAATGAAATTTTCTGCGGATGGTAAACGTTTCAAATAATATTGAAAATTATTATTTCCCATATTTTGCTGATTTTGCTACGTCGATTAGAAGATTTTGCAAGTAAACAGTCCTTGCTTTTAATTTTTTTTTGGCCTAAGTTGGCTTGATGTACCTGAAGACAGAGCTAAAGCTGTGGAAACAGTAATCCACTGATATTTATCTCTGGGATTTTTGTGTAAGAACGTCTTGTAGCATTCGACTGCACAGCGACTTCATTTTTACTAAAATTGATAAAGCGCTGTTTGCACGAAACCTGACTCACCTTATGCGCAGCTGTTAGGTGGTAAGAAGCTTCGTCTTCACATCAGCGACGAATTTTTGTATAGTATTTCCTGTTAATGACGTCTATGCACCTTTACTTCAGGTAAACTTCGTAATCTTGTGACTTCGTCTTCCGTATAATTTCTTGAATCTGTTTAACCAGGTCGGAGAAGCATGGAAATCAGTAATGGTCACCTCAATTTCAATTGAATGAGCCCAGTCCCATAAATCAGTAACGGTGCGTTGAGTAACGAGTCGGTCAATCTTTCTACTAGTTTTTCTTTCATACTAGTACGAGTTTCATTTTGGCACATATTTCGTACTTCATTTGAATCTTTCTTCCATTACACAGTTCATGTTCAGATGTGACAAAACGAAACCAGCTTCGCACATTGCTTAAGTTTGAGCTTTTCTCCCGCCTTCATTTAACCAAAAATCTTACAGACATTTCCTTCTGAGTTAGATGTATTACTGTAAATTTTTTCTTTGAGCTTGGAAGGTACTCTATCTTTGTTCTGGACTTTAATTAGCACAAACTCGTTGTGTGAACCACAATTCACGGAATCATTCGAGTTATTTCCAGTTTGTTCTATGTTTCATTAATTTCTAACAAAATGTCGTCATTGGAATGAATGTCAACGAAATTAACGCATATATATATATATTTCAGGAGAAGTTATTTCGATTGTATACCACGTTCCTCGTATTTCGTCTTCACGTGGTTGGAAACAGTAATTGGATTCCACATTACTGTGAACCTCTGGCACTTAAAGACAGATGTTATTACCAACCATACGTAAGAAATCACAAGGAAAATTCAATTTTTTCTCCACTGTTAACACTTAGCGATAGCGCAAAGAAAACTGCTTATTATTAGGGATATTAAATGAGTTTCAAATTAGAGCAAATAGTAATTAAACAATTGTGTCCAACTATCAACAAAATCTGCAATTCGCTTTACAAATGATTGTGTTGCGCTATGTAGTCCGATTATATGTCGTCAACCAAAGATATGTGCCCACCGTATTGCGCATGCGCTGTGTGCCACAGCTACGGCAGCTGTGTAAATCTTTCCAGTCGCCTGCCGAGTTACAAATTTTTCATATTTCAACATATTTTGAAACATACTGTGTGACTTGAAAGCTAAAATTTACTTTCTTTCGGTGTATTCTTCCTCTACAAAAAAATTTCAGGGCAGATTTTGACTGATTGGACAGTTACCCTGTTAAAATTGGCAAAACAGCGATGTCATCTGTCCGAGTCAAGGGTTCGGCGTTCATCCGGAGGTAGTGACATCCACTAGGAATGTGCTCAGGTGAGGAAAGTACGTAGGAGTAGTAAAAGCGAGGCACTGAAGGCAATACTAATGTCAAAGCAGAAAAACTATTTATAGAGAAGTGAAAGTGTGTTGTCGGTAGAGCGAGGTCTCATGCAAGAGTTGGTACCTCACGATTGCACCAGAACTGAAGATAGTCGCTGCCAGACGCATCAACGAATCTCAGATGTCAATGTTGACATGCCCCATGTATTTCCTTAACGCCGCCGCAGCTGGGAAGTTATGTCCGAGCGCAGTGCCGCTCTGCCTAGTATCTGTCATCAGCGACCACTCGTAATCATTGCTTAACACGAGAGTACCGTCTTAGATTCGGCTGTGTGCTAATAGAAAAGCTATTCAGAACTTTTTATCAAGTTGTAGATAATTTTACTCTGATGTGAAACTATCATTCTGCAATGAATGAAGTGCTAAATGTTATAGTGTCAGCTACAGTATCAAATACTTGGCATCTTTGAGGACAATAATTGTTTCCAAATTTACGTATTTGCCAAGCTCGTGCTTTAAACACTAATCTGCGCGTGTCTGAATGAATATTCCGAGAAAGGAAACGAGAACACAGGGAATGCCTGGGTCGACATCAGAGGCTGCCACCATAAGAAAGAGGAAAACGGGGAAATTCAAAGATGAGAGATTCCAGTGCAGGGAAGTAAGTAGGTGCGTCTATAGCGTGGAGCCCCATGTTTGCCACGCACGTACTCGCCAGTCGTGAGCCCCCTGCGGGGTGTAATCTAAAGGTACATTTTAAGTATGAAAGTATACACCTTTCATTTCTCTGCAATTAAGTACTAGCTGCCATTATTTTCACTAGGCTTATGTTTTATAAAGATCTAACCGGATAGCACCATTAATATATCGGATATCACAATCACACCTCCAAAAATAACCAACTACTATTCTGCAATATACAGCGAACTGCCAGGTAAGTTTCGAAATATACGCACCAGGGGTACGAGGCAGTTTTGCAATTTGGTGACGCCACGACATTGGGGTAGTTGTTTAATGACAGGTGGCATGGCCATCATTTACTGAAAAGTGAATCAGAAGCTGCTGTATGAAGAGTGAAATGATTTTAAGCTGACATTGTGGCTAGCTTTAAAGAACATTTTCTTAAAGCTGCAAGTTATGTAGATTGACTTCTAAGTTTTAGCACTTCAGCGCAGTTCAACAAAGGCACAAAACACCTCAGGAGAAATGAGTTGTTCCATCTCAGTAGCCCCTCCAAGGTATTTGTAGATTGAGTGACTCCTGCGACCTGTTATGAACTTAACTGGCTTTAGGAGGAGTCAGATAACGGAACGATTATTTACTTTCAGCTTGCCGATATTTTGTGTCTCCTTCAAAGTGCACACTTCCTTGTAATCTCTCGCATTTTCTGCTTCGCTGCAAAGTCTTGGAAAGCTACTTTCGAATGTCTTTCTGTGCCAGAAACTAATTTCCCTTTCTGTCATCAGTGGTATCTAAACTGCGTTCTACCCTGTGCCTACATTTCCTGTTCTCCCGAATGGTGCGCGGGCTGAATGACTGACGTCAGGCCTCTGGACAAGCTGCAGTTTACCCACTTTATTGCCATAACCATTTGGCAAGGTATGTGTGCAAGGAAGTAATGTTTTATCACTTTTTGGAACGTACGTAAACGGTAAACCTCCACTTGATTAACGACGCCTCTGTTGTAACGCCTAATAAGCACCGTACTATAGAGTGACGAGTATCAACCTGACGCTCGCGCACTTACTGAACGAGAGAACCGCACTAAGACGTTGCTAGATCGCTTCGTTGCCACTTCAAGTCAAGGAAAGCATCCTCACCAAATCACTACATGGAAATACAGAACGAAGTCGACAGTTCTCTTTTTATACTGAGCTACGGATAACTGCAAAACAATGCCACAAACAAGAGAAGAAACTGTAGCATTTTATCATAACACTATACAAGTTAAACATTTAAGTGTTAACAACAAAGCGCTACGAAATTTTACAAACATGTGAAATCAGTGAAAATAAAGGCCGGCGAAAGTCATTTTTCCAATAGGTTGTGGCAAAGTACAGTACACATGTGAAGGAAACGGCGTGCAAGTCTACGGCAAATCAAGCAACGCGTCAGTGTTTTGAGCCCTTAAGCACGTCAGAGGAGATAGGGAATTCAGAGACGTGGTGCTACAATCTTAACAGTTTAGTATAGATCATGCTGAAGTGTCAGATGCCGAGGAGACTTAATGAGATTCGTCGGAAGGTGGGTGCCGTTCTTCTCGCCTAAGTCCTCTTGTGTAGTCTTAGAAGAGCGATATTACTCTGCTTCCGCTATTTATACCACATAGGGAGCGTCAAAATAAGATGGTACCACATACGTACCCATATATTTAATCACCATGTGCGAAAGGAACTGGACGCAGTGGTATAGGTACTTCACGCAATATACTGCACAGTGGCTTACAGAATATGTAGCTTATTCCATTCCAGTATTCGTCTCCCAGTGAATCTTCTTCATTGCGTGCGTTATGTATAACGTAGTTACTACGAGACTTACCGTAGTTCCTTCGTGCAGTCTACACAAAATAAGCAGGAGTATGCCGTCCTGTTGCAGCGCGTAATTATTTCAGTGGGTTACATGTTGAGCGTCCCACAAGGTCGTTTTCCGACAGTACTGGCTCTCACTCACCGTGGTGTTTGACCCTCGTGCTGCTGATGGCGAAGATTGCTACATGCTGGCGGCAACTGTCCCGGCAGCGGTCAGCGTAAACATCAACCTGCTCTGCGGGCACTTCATTCCCTCCTACCTCACGCTTTTTTCCTTGTTTTCTGGACTTCCCCGCAAGGGGCTTGCCGGAACCAGTCTACGTCAGCGGTGTCTGATGCCAATTAAAACTAAATTTATAGATTTTTTTAATCTTTTCGTCTCATGCACGCGCATTTAAATATTTTGCAATACATTTGTATAGTAACATTGTTAATATGTAGTAAGGCGAAAGAAACTTCATCAGTTTATGAATCATCTGGCGATTACCTGCGTTTACAAAAATGAAAAAGGGATCTGTAACAGTTCGCCGTTCAGATAAGTAGCTTACTTAGGGTTGTCAAGATGAATCTTAAACTGAGGACACTTCTAGATTCACACTAAAATCTGCAAACCTGTTATAGGTTACTCGACATTTACCGAAGTGGCATTAACTTTAATTTTTGCAACTAATATCATGAAAATACGTAAGTATACTGCCCTGTGTGGTTTGCAAATGAAACTTACATAGGTAGTTTTCCGTATCAGTTTATTTAATCATACGTTTCAATAATTTGTGACATTTTAATACAAACTAGTCATATATATCATTCTCTGAAGCACTCATTTGATGGCCCAATTTCTTAAAGTAATTACTTGTTTTGCAGCAAATAATCACAAAAGGCAAATAAAAGCAATGCTTATAATGCACACTTAATTCCCTTAACAGACTTAACACAATCTATTTCTATCTTTGGTCCTTTGTTTACTAGTGAGAAAACCCTTTTACACTAGCGTTGTGACTAGGAATAGCAAAGAAAATCTAAAATTTTTAGTAGCTCTGAGAAAAACGATATTCCTTGTCTCTTGGAAATATTTACGCCAGAGATCATTTGACACACACACACACACACACACACACACACACACACACACACACACACACACACACACACACAGAGAGAGAGAGAGAGAGAGAGAGAGAGAGAGAGAGAGAGAGAGAGAGAGAGAGATTCCTACAAGTGAATTTTTTTCTTTTTTCAGGGCTAAAATATGGTGAAAGAATGACAAGCGAGAATGAACAAACTAATCTTGCTTCACTAAGGTCATGTTAAAAAACATGTCAGTCAAAACATATTGCATCCTGAGGAATGAAATATGATTTCTGCGCAAGATACGTTTGGGTTAGTCTTGTAACAAGGGAAAGGAGACCGCCACCTACTCATAGGACGACTTAATTGCCTAGATTGCACATCTACGTATTCACAGAAGTCAGGCTTTCAGTGTGCACTGTGCAAACAGAATTAAATATTTTAATACTTCAGATGTCAGGCCCTGACGTCAGCCCCGCAGCAATACCATTTTGAATACTGTTACGTGAAACGTGAGCAGAGCAGTCTTATACTACTAATCTATCACTTTAACTGTTTTCAGGTGAACGAGAAAATTTCCCGATCTGTTACCAATTCTACTAATACTACACTACTGGCCATTAAAATTGCTACACCACGAAGATTAAGTGCTACAGACGCGAAATTTAACCGACAGGAAGATGATGCTGTGATATGCAAATGATTTGCTTTTCAGAGCATTCGCACAAGGTTGGCGCTGGTGGCGGCACCTACAACGTGCTGACATGAGGAAAGTTTCCAACCGATTTCTCATACACAAACAGCACTTGACTGGCGTTGCCTGGTGAAACGTTGTTGATGCCTCGTGTAAGGAGGAGGAATGCGTGCCATCACGTTTCCGACTTTGATAAAGGTCGGATTGTAGCCTATTGCGGTTGCGGCTTATCGTATCGCGACATTGATGCTCGCGTTGGTCGAGATCCAATGATTGTTAGCAGAATATGGAATCGGTGGGTTCAGGAGGGTAATACGGAACGCCGTGCTGGATCCCAACTGCCTCGTATCACTAGCAGTCGAGATGACAGGTATCTTATCTGCATGGCTGTAACGGATCGTGCAGCAACGTCTCAATCCGTGAGTCAACAGATGGGGACGTTTGCAAGACAACAACCATCTGCACGAACAGTTCAACGACGTTTTCAGCAGAAAGGACTATCAGCTCGGAGACCATGACTGCGGTTACCCTTGACGCTGCATCACAGACAGGAGCGCCTGCAATGGTGTACTCAACGACGAACCTGGGTGCTCGAATGGCAAAACGTCATTCTTTCGGATGAATCCAGGTTCTGTTTACAGCATCATGATGGTCGCATCCGTGCTTGGCGACATCGTGGTGAACGCCCATTGGAAGCGTGTATTCGACATCGCCATACTGGCGTATCAGCCGGCGTGATGGTATGGGGTGCCAATGGTTACACGTCTGTCACCTGTTGTTCGCATTGACGGCACGGAACAGTGGACGTTACATTTCAGATGTGTTACGACCCGTGGCTCTACCCCTCTTTCGATTCCTGCGAAACCCTAGATATCAGCAGGATAATGCACGACCGCATGTTGCAGGTCCTGTACGGGCGTTTCTGGATACAGAAAACGATCGACTGCTGCCCTGGCCAGCACATTCTCCAGATATCTCACCAACTGAAAACATCTGGTCAATGGTGACCGAGCAACAGGCTCGTCACAATACGCCAGTTACTACTCTTAATGAACTGTGGTATCGTGTTGAATCTGCATGGGTGGCTGTACCTGTACGGGCCATCCAAGCTCTGTTTGACTCAATGCCCAGGCGTATCAAGGCCGTTATTACGCCAGAGGTGGTTGTTCTGGGTACTGATTTCTCAGAATCTATGCACCCAAAATGCGTGAAAATGTAATCACATGTCAGTTCTAGTATAATATATTTGTCCATTGAATACCCGCTTATCTGCATTTCTTCTTGGTGTAGCAATTTTAATGACCAGTAGTGTACTAATTTCACAAAATTTAGTATTGGTATTGTCCCTGGTAAAAAGCAAAATCTGTTATCAGTATCTCTATTTGTGAGAGTATCGCATACGTAAGATGCAGTCATTTGAGAATTTTCATTTGAAGTCTTTAAGTTCTATCACCTTTGTTGGAATTATTCCAGATTTAACTTCATAGTATTGCTTTAGAATTTGAAAGAATTTCACAGGACCATGGTTATTGCCATCTGTTGCAATACCGAAACATGAAATACCTGTAAAAGGTCAAGAGACAATAGAGTGAAGTGACACTGCAGTATTAACAATTGCTTCTGTTTTAGTGCGAGCCCATGACAGATGTATTTGAGTCTTTGATTAACACTTTTCCAGTTTTCCTGTGCAGTCCATTTATTTAAAACTCTGACGACGTTTGACCGTTTGAAAAATGGGGTGCTTTCAGCTGCATGGGCCAGCCTGGAATCCTGCTGTGCAAAAAAGTCAACTTTGGACAAAGATGAAGCAGTACAAACAAGCGTATTGTGTTTACCATTGTTTTGGTGAGCTAGGTCTAACCTCCTGCAAAATAATTATGCACGTATTATAAGTTATTCATTATAACAAAAGTACTACAGATGAATTTCCAATGTCAATTTTATATTTACGGACAAACAGCCGCACGATAATAAACCTTACCTTTACTAGCAATTGAAATGAATGTACCAGGTGGATAGATGAGACACTGTCTTTTAGTTGATTCTTCCCAGCCCGAAGTCAGGAAACCGTTTTTGGAACTCGTCGGTAAACGCACATTTGCTTTTTGGCATGGTTTCGATTAAACATTAACACTAATTCATTTAAAAACTAAAAACAAACTGAGAAGAGAGCAGTTTAAAATGATCATTGTAATTCTAAATTGCTAGAAGCCGAGGTATCTTGCATTGTTGCATGCGTAATACTCTAACTGGCTGTCTTGTAGCTGGTACTTCACTGTAGTGGCCACACCAGTTATTTCAGTTGCTCGGAAGTAGTAACGAGCTCAGCGCGGCGCTGACACAGGAAAGAGGAAAGGCTAGAAAAAATCATATTGTTGGAAGAAAGATTAAATTCTTTAGTGTTTGCAATTGTGAGAGTTCAGTTGTATTTCCGTACTTTCGAGTTGAAGCAGTAGTATTTTTTTAGCTATACATTTTCCCAGTTTTCCTAAAAATCATTCTGGACCGTTGTTAGTAAAAAAGACGTCTGGTAACCCTAAGCTTACTAAAACCAACCGTTCTTTATTTTCAGGATATCGTCTGGAGCCCTGGAGGCAATCCTTCGGCCGTCAGAGAAGGACCAAAGAATTACCCTACAGCTCAGGTAATAACATACTTCTAACCGACGCAAACATTTTCTGTCTTAGGTAGTAAGGAAAAACCACTGCTTATCCTGCTGTTTGAATATGAATCTAATTTTTGTACCGCTTCCTTTATCGTTACCCAGGATGCACCACGAGGCGAACTGCCTCAGGCTTCACTTCATAGGAAACTGATTTCTCATATTGCATTCTTGTAATGTTTCCATTTTCAAGTTAGCCTACTGTTGCTTCCTGTTTTTTAAATCTGGATAAGATCTCCTGTTTTTTGGGGAATTTATTGCAACATTGGTGTCGGGCTGAATTTACTTCAGTACCGTACCTCAAGAAATTATCTGCACTGCAGGAGTAGAACGGACTATTTTACCAGCCGTGGAAATTTTCGCTAGCATTGGTGGTTTGTGTCTAATGCAGCATAGCTCTGCCCACATTGGTGGATGTAAGAGTGCGGTTTTGTATGTGTAAATATCTACTAAGTAGTCGCAGAACGTTTGTAGCTTATCACACGGATATCGCTGTTATTAAGTCCTCAACAAAACAGCTATCAACCATATTAGGATCCTGCAACGGCAGGACACCTGACTGAAAATTACCTACAAGTTCATGGCGCCCTCGATCGGTAATGCTGGAGTTCAATATGGTGTTGGCCCACCCTTAGCCTTAATGACAGCTTCCACTCTCGCAGGCATACGTTCAATCAGGTGCTGGAAGGTTTCTTGGGGAATGGCAGCCCATTCTTCATGGAGTGTTGCACTGGGGAGAGGTATCGATGTCGGTCGGTGAGGCCTGGCACGAAGTCTGCATTCCAAAACATCCCAAAGGTGTTCGATAGGATTCAGTGCAGGTCTCTGTACAGGCCAGTGCATTACAGGACTGTTGTCGTGCAACCACTCCGCCACAGGCTGTGCATAATGAACAGGTGCTCGATAGTGTTGAAAAATGCAATCGTCATCCCGAATTGCTCTTCAACAGTGGGAAGCAAGAAGGTGCTGAAAACATCAATGTAGGCCTGTGTTGTGATAGTGCCACAACAAAGAAGGGGTACAAGCCCCCCCCCCCTCCATGAAAAACACCACCACACAGTAACACCACCGAATTTTACTGTTGGCACTATACACATTGGCAGATGACGCCCACCAGGCATCCGCCATACCTACACCATGCCATCGGATCGCCACATTGTGTACCGTGATTCGTCACTCCACACAATGTTTTTCCACTGTTCAATCGTCCAGTGGGAAAAAAATTGGAATGAGCATACGGCATTGTGGGCCGGGAGTCCCCCATACGGGGAAGTTCGGCCGCCGAGAGCAAGTACTTATTGCATTCGACGCCACATTGGGCGACTTGCAGGTCGGAGAAGGGGATGAAATGATAATACCCAGTCCCTGAGCGGAGAAAATCCCGGCCCCAGCCGGAAGTCGAACCCGGGCGCCTTGGGGTGGCATTCCGTCCCGCTGACCACTCAGCTAACGGGGGTGGACATCGTCCAATGTTTACGCTCCTCACACCAAGCGAGGCGTCGTTTGGCATTTACCGGCGTGATGTGTGGCGTATGAGCAGCCGCTCTACCATGAAATCGAAGTTTTCTTACCTCCCGCCTAACTGTCATAGTACTTGCACTGGATCCTGATGCAGTTTGGAATTCTTGTGTGATGGTCTGGATAGATGTCTGGTCGTTACACATTACGACCCTCTTCCAACTGTCGGCGGCCTCTGTCAGTCAACAGACGGGGTCAGCCTGTACGCCTTACGTGTCCCCTCACGTTTTCACTTCACTATTACATCGGAAATAGTGGACCTAGGGATGTTTAGTGGTGTGGAAATCTCGCGTACAGGCGTATGTCTAGTGACATCACCTGACCGCGTTCGAAGTCCGTGAGTCCCGTGGAGCGCCCCATTCTGCTCTCTCACGATGTCTAATGACTACTGAGGTCGCTGATATGTAGTACATGTCAGTAGGTGGCAGCTCAATGCACCTAATATGAAAAACGTATGTTTTGGGAGTGTCCGGATACTTTTGGTCATATAGTGTATACTCTAACTTTCCTCTTCAGATCACAAATTATCTTCTGCCTCTGAATTTTATCACCATTTATTTCTCCGTGGTTTTTTTAACTAGTGCATCTATGTTTTCAAAGCAGTTTTAATAAAAAATTTGCAGTGCTTGATGTTACAAGTCCATCAAGCTACACCACATTTCAACAATGTTTGAAATCCGAAAGCGTAACCTTTCTGTAGTATTTTCTTTCCCGGTGCACTCACAGCAACTGCGTCTGAGCGCATGGTCACTGTGAAGCGATCTGCTGTAGACAAACCCGAGTCCACAAACGACCACTTCCCGCTGGTACTCCATCCTGCTTACGGAAGGCTTGTTCTGACTTCAGCACCACAGTAGCTTTTTGCCTTGAATGTGATCGCAGATTGCATTTTGTTCGGTTTGGACTTTGATTACTATTGTTGCTGTTTATCTACGCTTCAAAAAACCACTACCCTTAAGGTACTTTTCCTGTAGTTTTGAATACCAGCCTGTAATTCTCTGCTTATGTGAAGAATATTTCCATCTGTTGATTGCGCAATTTGTACATTATACGAAGGAATACCTACGTTGCTATCCAACCAATTTTGGGCGATTGTATATTAACTACGTGTGGATCAATTTTCATCGGTTTCATATGGGACTATAAAATTTCCGATTCCAAGTTACCAATTATTTCGCGTATTATTCGTAAATTTCCTACAGACACTAGGTGTAAGTTTCCACTGTTTCAGTTTGGTCAGGTAAGTAACTGCCGGCATTTACCTTTTTCTGGACACATCGAATTGCCAACAAATTTGTGCTGGTCAAAGCGTATTTGATCACGTTATGCAGGATTAGAAAACTGTCGTCCGTAAATAATGCTCTATAAGTCGTCGTGAAGTATGACTCAGTAGTCGCTTGCAGTCAATGACATCCTTGTTCGATAAGAATCCTTTATCCTACCTTATACGTTATAAGTGTGTCACTAGGTAAGTGCTAGACTACAGTATCTACAGCTCTATTCCCGTTCGGTCCCTTGATTTTTTTAATCACTTATCGCATCTTTCGTCTGACTGATTTGTTAATGTGGAAAATGCAAATTGCACTATTATTCTCAGTTCCCCTGTAACTAGCCAAGTCAGTTCGATTAGTCTAAGGAAGTCAAGCGCATACCAACCTCCAATACGACCATATGTAGTAACCATCTTTTGGGTTAAGGTCGACTTTCGAGCGACGAACAAAATTTTTGCATATTTAATTTTTAGTACTTTTTCACTATGCAGCGACTGTACGTGCCAGGAAACGTTGTGGACTAATTTTAGTATTGCCTTCTACTACGCCACTTCCGTTAATTTTCTTATGTTAGATGGGAGACGCCTGTTAATCTCAGTGGAGTACATATTTTCTTCTGGTCCTACACGAGAACTTCAGAAATAGTTTTGCCAATTTTTCTGTCATATACTCGAAACAGCTACAACAAATACTATAATAGTCTTGACACTTATTACTAAAAGTTGTTAAAGGATGACAAATTTTATATGGATTTTGATATGAGAACCAAAGAATTTTATTCTTAAGACTTCTGTAGCTTTTCTCTTTGCCGAAGTTGAAAACTTCTGAATGGAACTCCAGTATGGTGGGATGGTTTCAAATCCCCAAGACGGCGTTGGATTTGCCGTAGTGAATGTAAGGTCCGTTGCTTCAAGTTCACGGGATGCTTCTTCCCCTAACATTTTCTAGTCCGACAAGTACATTATGTCTAATGACCTGTACGGCGACGTGGATGTTAAATTTTAATCCACTTTGCTTAGAACTGGAACGCTGCATTCTGCGATGCCAGCGATCATTTACATATTTTCGGTTATAATGTAAAGAAAGTTTAACCTCTTGTCGATCTCGAGTTCATTAGACAGGGCTTAAGCTCACGTTGAATACAGATCGCTTGACGTAGACGAATGGGGAAGGAAATTGCTTATTCTTTCTGAAGGGATCACTTCGGTATTCATCACAAGCGATTTAGTCAAACTAAGGAATACAGACTCCTGGATGGGCGAAAAACCGCGTGCTAATCGAATTTTATTGTAAGCAATTTGTGCAAAATTTTGTTTGTAGTCTTAACTTTTTATGCTCGTGTATTCAGCCGGGCAGTGTTCAGGTCGTGTCGAATACCAGAAAGCAATTTAAAGTAACAAGCTGGGAAATCAAACTGACTCGTCTTAGTAACATTCACACCATGTTTAGCATGAAATTCGCGTATATGCGGATACACTACACCTAAATCCAGTGCAATTAAGGACATTGGTATCGTAACCATAGAGTATTTTGTTTGAATTCGATTGCAATAGACGAGCAAAATTAGCATGTGTCTCTCGCTTCGTTATGTTGTGACGTATTGGTCTATATTCGGGTCCATCTTATGAAGGGAACCACCTTACTTTCCTGGGCTAGGCTAGGTACCAAATTTACCTTTCCATTCTTGGGATTTGTTAACATTTAACTTATAGCTAGAGCCTCCGTGCACGAAAGAGTCGAAATGTTTTGCACGCGCGATAATGATCACGAGGATCACTTCTGAATATGTTCAAGAGGTGTTTATCAGGAAACATACAACTCTTGGCAGAATGTGTTAGCTTGTAAAGCTCATATGCTAGTATTACAGATTTAAGTTTTATGATAACTTGCTAATATTTAATCTACCAGACCGAGTACGCAAGTGTGCGTTACCAAATACTGCTGGATGTGTGGTGTAGTACAGTTATTCACTGTAGCTGCGTTTCTCAATGTGTCCAATATGCAAACTTAGTACCGTAACCCTACCACCTGCTTTGACAAGAAGTTATTGGACGTTCCTGTTGTGACTTATTTCGAAGTGCAAGGCTTCACGAGTACCGTAAACTATTTCTGACTGATGAGTAGGTTAACTGTATCGTCACGCCTGAACATACAATTGTACGGCATTTCGAAAGCTTTAGTTTTACGTGAAATACAAAAAAAAATATGCGTTTCCTCGTCAATGAATGCAGATATCTTGCCTTAATGATTTAACAACCTTTCTACAGGACTATAATTTATAATAGTTGTAAATTGAGCAAGAAATTAACATTCGCGATGTATTAGTGCGTTTGTTTTCCCTTGCATTTGTTATTAGATATTTGTAATATCAGCGCATCGGCGACTTGAATTAATGTTAGAACATTACACAAGTCCTCTCAAACTGTCAGTTGAAGAAATATACGATAGTAGGCACTAAATATATTTTTTTCACGTGAATAACCTCGTCAGCAACATTTGAACGAACAACTAGCTTTATATGCAGGAAATTTTTCCACCATTCACATTTAAAAGCAATTAAGGTACCATTTGTACTGAGAGCTCGCAGTTTTTCCCATATAACAGCTAATTGCTGTTGACGTGGTTGTAATTTGCACTGCATTGATGTGATACATCAATTCATAAATAGCTTTTGAAGAAAAGGCTTGATTTCCACACAGCGTTTGACAATGGTACATAATTTACAATTTTAATAATTTAATACAGTTCTTGAGGTAATTAGTTAACTTTTGCATCCAAGCGTACTTAAACAGTAATTTTGATGTATTTCATGGTTTCTATCATCATGCGAAACAGTTTTATCGAAGAACGGGAAACACTGACAGTTCGAATCAAGGGACCAGTCTCTACATTTCCCTTCATCGAAGTGCTCATTTATGAGTTATTTATACAAAACATACATCATTGCCTGTTAACGAAAGCCTAACTACTATATAAAGCTCAGACATGGGGAAACTCTCAAAGTTATCAGCGTTTTATACATTTGACTTCATAGTTATTTTTCGTTTATGCACTTCACGAAAATTAACTGTATTACTTCGAAACCAAATACGTCAATTAATGAACGAGCTGCACATCGTACCCACTGTGTCTCCTGACACCTTTACGTTTAATTTTATTTGTACATACGGAACACTGTGCCCAGGAATTAGTTTCCTAATCAAGCGCTTTCATCGAGTGTACCACTTGCCCTGCTAACTGTTCCGAAGGAGCAACTTCTTTATTAAAACTAATACCCTCAAGCACATATCGGGCTACAAATGTAAGTTCGCAGCAATAGCGGCACGATTGTGAGAACGTGTGTGGCTGGCATGGTAATGCATAGCGCAATCGCCTCACCTGTGGCTGCGCCGATCATGATGGGTGTTTGTCACTGCTCGGCAGCCGACTGCTTGCAGATGCCGCCAGAAGTGGAGAAACCCCACTTCCCCTACTCGTGACGTCACCAGTGGAGGAAGGGGGAACAGTCGGCTGACCCGCTCAGCCAGTTACTGTACTACTGCTAGCAGCAAGTGCAGAGGCTCTTCCAAGGCTGCGGCTGCTCGCGAAATACGGCTTTGGTGACGTGCCACATTCACTCCGGTCCACTGCTATTTGCCATTCACGCTTGCACACTAAGAAAAAACACGTTACCGTTATGTGTCATCCGTTGCCTCATTTGTCATTCGTTTTCGTGAACAAGGACGCATCATCAATAGACTTCGTCTCGTTCTATTGCCATAAGTAGTTATGTTGCACCAGAGAGTCATTTTTAAGTTCGGTTTCTGGTAAATTTGAAACACTTGGAGACACGTTCCTAGACGAATACTGACCCAGCCATTTGTCAGGGCCATTTCTAACATTTGCGAAAAAACTACGCTGTTGTGGCCCTACATTTTAAGAACTTCCATAAATGTGCACTAAAGATTCAATTAGCGTACGAGTAGGCTGTTTGTCTCCCAGTTATGTCCACAGTGTGTCAACGTTTTTCACGCGTGCATTTGCTTTGTTAATTAACATTCAAAATTGTGAAGTCATTCCCCATCTGGAAGAAGCTGTGCGGTTAGCGTTAAGATGTTAAGAGTACTCACACACAGATGCGGCGTACATACTGTTACTAATTGCACAGCATCTCCCAAACCATGGCTTGCATCTGAAAGCGACAAGGGAACTGCTGCTTCCTTCGTATGCAAACTCTTTTTCAGAATATCACCTGAAATTGTCAATTGAACCGGTGAACTAGGATGCTTTTATTTCGACTTTTATCAGTGTAGGTCCAACTTGAACAAAGAAATGTGAAAATTTACACACCCGAAACACACGGGTTTCAAGTGCTAGGTCGTAGCGATTACCGTACGGAGAAGCTATTTGTAGGTGTGTAGTCAAAGGAGAACTATAATAACGCCCACTAATATTCATGGCAGTTTCATAGGGCAGCAGCTCGCCGGAGGTTGAGTCCTACCTCGGGCATGGGTGTATATATTGTTCTTAGCATAAGTTAAAGTAGTGTGTAAGGCTAGGGACAGATGACCTCAGTAGTTTGGTCCCTTAGAAATTCACACACACACAGGGCAGCATCAGAAAATAGCTCCTGGCAGACCTGTGAAAAGACATAAGTAATCTATGAGAATTTCGTAAAAAATTATATTAGACACTGATACACTAGCTTTGTGTAATTTGACTGGAAACTACAGAAGTACTTCAGAGGGTTGCTTTCGTAGGCTTTTAGCCTCTTTACACCATTTTGTTGGCTAAAGTGCATTTACTGTACCCCTCTCTAACATTGCGTGTTGCAGTTGGCAATTCGTTATTGTTGATCGCAGACAATTAGATAATAGTATACAGTTGGGTACAGCTTAAATTGCTGTGAATGAAATAAAATACCCGTTAATTTCATTGACGAAGGATAGGAATTTATGGACTAGCTATGTGATTGGCTACGCACATCTCAAATATGGTTTCTCATGTTTGCTTACCATTATTTGTCACGCGAACCGTTACCAACAGCAGCAAACAACCAAAAATCCGCGAACACCGTAAATGTCTTTTAAAAAGTTGTTTTCTACCGACTTCTAATTTCACTTTACATACAGACTACTACACTAAAAATGAGATTATTTATCTATTGAAATGTGAAAGGTGACCAGTACCGTTTCCTCGTATTTTACAAAGCCGCTTTACGCAGTAAAACGATGCTGGAAGGATTATCGCTGTATACCATAAAGGACGTGCTCCTTACCTGCATACATTTGTCCAAAGAATCGACAATGAGAGATTACTCTAACAAGGGAACCTCCCCTTCGCACCCCCCTCAGATTTAGTTATAATTTGGCACAGTGGATAGGCCTTGAAAAACTGAACACAGATCAATCGAGAAAACAGGAAGAAGTTGTGTGGAACTATGAAAAAAATAAGCAAAATATACAAACTGAGTAGTCCATGCGCAAGGTAGGCAACATCAAGGAGCGTGTTAGCTTACGAGCGCCGTGGTCCCGTGGTTAGCGTGAGCAGCTGCGGAACGACAGGTACGTTACAAAAAAACGTCCTTGGTCCTTGGTTCAAATCTTCTCTCGAGTGAAAAGTTTAATTTTTTATTTTCAGATAATTATCAAAGTTCAGGCACTCACACATAATCAACTTCGCTCTCCAAAATTCCGGGACATGTTCAGATTTGCTTGGACATATACAGGATTTGACGGTCTACGCACGGAAACATTTGAAAACGTAAAAAACATATGTTTTGACAGAGCACAGGGAAAACTGTGCTACTGTGAAACTGTTGCATTCATTTGATGCAGTTTATGTGACAAACTCTTATGTTTTCATCACTTTTTTGGGAGTGATTATCACATCCACAAGAAAACCTAAATCGGGTAAGGTAGAAGAATCTTTTTACCCATTCGCCAAGTGTGCAAGTTAGGTGGGTCGACAACATATTCCTGTCATGTGACGCACATGCCGTCACCAGTGTCGTAAAGAATATATCAGACGTGTTTTCCTGTGGAGGAATCGGTTGACCTATGACCTTGCGATCAAATGTTTTCGGTTCCTATTGGAGAGGCACGTCCTTTCGTCTACTAATCGCACGGTTTTGCGGTGCGGTCGCAAAACACAGACACTAAACTTATTACAGTGAACAGAGACGTCAATGAATGAACGGACAGATCGTAACTTTGCGAAAATAAAGAAAGTAAAATTTTTTCTCGAGGGAGGACCTTTCGTTCAGCAGTTGCTCACTCTAACCACGAGACCACGGCGCTCATCAGCTAACATTGTCCTTGATGTTGGCTATCTTGCACATGGACTACTCAGTTTGTATATTTTGCTTATTTTTTCATAGTTCCACACAACTTCTTCCTGTTTTCTCGATTGATCTGTGTTCAGTTTTTCAAGGCCTATTCACTGTGTCAATTTATAACTAAATCTGAGGGGGGTGCGATGGGGAGGTTCCCCTGTAAGGGGTGCAAGTAAAATAATAATATCCGAGTTTGAGAAAGCCAGTATGTTGTCCCTCAGATTTAAATAAATAAGCTTAAGTTATATGTATATATATATATAAAGCAGCGAACACAGTACGGCATCAGTTTTACAAATCGTTCACAACGAATAATTTACCTAAGAATTTTTAACATCGTGAAGTCCCGTCAGCAACTGTGATAATAAAACATATAACAAGTCAGCCTCTGTTGCAAATAGAAACCATGCCAAACTTTGGGATGCAACAGTTTAGTGTCAGTAGCTTCTGAAGAAGGCCAAATTATTTTGGCTGAAACCTAGGTAAAGATTGGTTTCTATTTGCAACATAGGCTGACATGTTATGTGTTTGATAATTTACCTCTAAATTTTGGAAGACACATAAAATTCAAGGCTGCTTAATAATTTCCAAGTTCCTGTAATTAGGTACAGAGCTGTGCGATAAATGCAACAGCACATACATTTGTTGGTATCCAATTGGACGATCAGCTATGATGAAACTGGCATGTGATTATTTGCTAAATAACTGGTTTGGCAAACGTTCTTTGAATTTTTCTATTCTCCCCTGTTCGAAAGCGCAATATTAAGGGTAAGTTTTGTGTGAAGTGTTGAAGTTTTCTTGTTAATGAAAAGAGATGTTACAGGATGTGTTGAAATTGTAGTCGGGTATGTCTCTGAGCCTTTTCGACGGACTTGCGGTAGTTAACACCCAGGAAACATGACGCTAATTTCGCGTAACTGCTTCTTGCCTTCATAATGGCCTCAATCCGGTGAGTAAGTTTGTGTCCGTCAGTTTGTTTATGTCTGCCACTTCGACCCGAGGCCAATCATCCACGGTTAGGTCTCAGAGCGCTACCAAATTGCGGAGATGTTGATTGCTGCATTTCATAAGCTGTCTCAAACGGGCTCAGACTTTTTCTATGAGATTAATATCCACTGATCTAGTGGGCCAGTCGAGTTGCGATTTCGTACTCTAATGTTGGTCTAACCAAGGACGTGTGCATGAACACGGCTGTTGCCATCTGGGGAGGCACGAGTGTACACAGTGGGATCGTCATGAAGATGGAGAACCAAGTGTAACACTTCTTCACTGAGATCACGATAACCTGAATGAGTAGGCTCCTGTCATGGTACGAAAAACATAACAGAGCGACCTCTGACCTGTACTACACGCTCTACTCGCTGCGGGTTAAAACACCTCATTGCGCCGTCGGTGCACTCCACACCTTGGATAATATGAATTGAGACAAAAATCGAGAGATGTCAGACCACACTACACGTCTACACATTCCTTGTAGATATGTTGGACAGCCCATATTGATACATCAACAAATGTGAAACATGGCTGTTTCTCAGCAACCATATATTAGTTTCAACATAGGATTATACAGTCAACCTGTTGCAAATAACTGTTAGGTACGTTGACCTAGATTTTGACACCTACTACGAATGGCTTAACCATAATGAAATTTTGATAAACCGTAAAATTACATTGCGAGAAAGCAATGGTGAGAATTAAGAGCCGATATACTCAAGTTAGAACATGAAACACGTTCCATCCTTTGGCACGTGTGCCTAACTAGAAACATCATCAGACTCAACAATCTGATGTTGGTCCTAGCTAGGCACATGTGCCAAAGGCTGGAACGTGTTTTATTTTTTGATTTGAGCGTATCTGCTCTTAATTCTGACCATTGGTTTCTTGCAATGTAATTTTACGCTTTCTCAAATTTTTCATTCTAATGAAGATATCCGTAGTAGGTGTCGAAACGTAAGTCAGTATATCAAACAGTTATTTGCAACTGGTTGGCTGTACAAACTTATGTTGACACTAACAAATGGTGCAACATCATTCAAGGTGTGGTATGGATCATTCTGACACGTCGACCTACTTACTGTGCTGATTCCATGCAATCGTCTAGCACATACATACCAATTCAGTGGTGGAAGACCACATGGCCACCTGGTACAGTGCTGCGCCATCTACAATGTTCCAGAGCGACCAGTCTCATCTTTTAAAGGGGTGCCGAACATTTTGTCTGTTGAGCTTACCTCTGTGCAGCAATGGGTGGAAGGAGGCTTATGGCCGCAGTAATGGGAACGATTATTTCATACACATGCTGACAATGTTTCCAGGTAATGTTAATCTGTCCGCTACGGTCGCAGGTTCTAATCCTGCCTCGGGCATGGATGTGTGTGATGTCCTTAGGTTAGTTAGGTTTAATTAGTTCTAAGTTCTAGGCGACTGATGACCTCAGAAGTTAAGTCGCGTAGTGCTCAGAGCCATTTTAACCATATTAATCTGTGAATGCATGGTCTTGCGGCGTTATGAATTAATAAAATCTTCTCGGGCTCCCAGCCGTGTCATGTGGCTAAAATCCCACGAGGTTTCGACCGAGCTCTCCTCGGTTATTGTCTAGTCTTTTACCACTTGACAATGTCCGAGGAGAGCTCGGTGGAAAGTACGTGGGATATTGACCATCTGACGCGGCTGGAAGTCCGAGAACATTTCATTAATATTAATCTAGTAGCACGGAGCGAGGTGACCCAGTAGTAATATTCTGGCCTCACATTTGGGAGGTCGGCCAGATTTAGATTTCCCTAATACGCTAAAGCGCCAGTACTTGAAAGGGGACATGGTCAGTATTTTTTCTCGATCAGAGCCTGTGCCCCATCTCTGATGTCCTCATTGTCGACGGGACGTTATACGCTTAATATGCTTTGACACAGAAGTTGCACCAGCCGCTTAAGTGAGGCATGGTGAAATAAGATCTTCATAAAAAGTTATCACCTTCGGGAAACTACAACAGTTACTTATCGTGTCAGAAATAAAGATTTTTGCAAACTAGCCCCCAATAATAGAGAGGGCGTTAATGTCGTACTGGCATTGAAACATAAACATTTAGCATTTTTAACTGCCATGTCGTTTTTAGACTAACAAGGGGAACGCGCCATAGGTAGCTCTCTGGCACAGTCGAAGCTACACTTGGTGAAAATAGAGGGACACATATTTTGTCTTAGTTGCCAACATGAAATAGTTTCCGAGGAAATGACACAGTTTTGATGCTACTTCATCAGTTCGAGCTGAATTAAATCAAGCGGATTGATGACGTAGAGGCTAAAAGCACAGTTTCCAAGTTTTGTGCTCCGTGTATGTTTTTTTTTTCTTTTGTTGTGGAAGTATGTGACGTCAATAACAACAATAGTTTTTGTGGCATTGAGAAATACGATGGGATTATTGACAAAAGAAACAAACATTTCAAATCTTATTAAAGACAGATATTACGAGCATCATCACAATTCTTATTTAGCCCTGTATGACTGATAGTAATTGAAAATGAAAAACATATAAATTATGGTATTTCAATTTTTGCTCTGATTTTTTACTTCTATATTTCAGGAGGACCTGTGGGCTCATCAGGATGATTTATATCATAAAAACATTCAAAACATCAAAGTTCAGGCCACCACGATCAAAGCTGGAAAGCGCACGTGCCAGTCATTTTTTGTGCAAATATTATTAGAAAGAGCAGCCTTGCTTAATACCTCACGATCCGGCGATAATTTCGTGGCAAACCAAGCATATCAAAGCATTTTCTCTAAAGCTGGACCCTGCAATTGATTACGGATTCGGGCGTGGATTTTGTTAATTACATCGCTTCTACCTGTGATTTCAGTTTGTTGTGTGATGAGAATAGGGCACTTCTGTGATGTTCGAATGTAAATTCTTCACCTGTCAGTAAAGATGTACATCGCAGTGTTGACACTTTGGAGGAATTTCTCTTAATGAAGACGTCGATATTTCGATTTTATCGACAACCAGGCAGTCGTATATGAGGGATAGCTTTGTCCATTCCAAGAGTCAATACTGTACAGAAACGGATCCATCTCTACGTAAGGTCACATAAACTTTGTCCAAAAACTGATGACAGGTATCTTTTGCAAGTTTTCCAGCTTTTGTGGCAGTTGCGTACACATTACGATGCCGTTCCATTAATTAGTTTACTTCTTGTTGGTTTCGGGGACCAAATTTGCCCCTGACTTCTTGAAGCCAATCAAAAACCGTTGTTAACAGTTCTCCGGAAAGCATTAATCCGTACTGGGCAGTGTACGAGGGCACAAGCTCACAAGTACAAAACAGATATCGCGATCGAGGACTCACAAACGGAGGGGCGACTCGAGATAAATATAAATAATCGATCCGTAAGCGTTCGATCGTTTTACAGAGGCTAGAAACAATGGGCACCTAGATACTACATGAACGTTGCGGCTCTGGACAATGGCTGCAGCTCATTGCCGTCGGAAAGTTTCGAATTCAAAGCTCCAAACATATACTTCGATTCTTTTAAGGGGAAACACAGAATTCGCCAGCGGCATGTCACCAAATACACAAGCAGCAAAGACGTTTAAGGGTACGTTTGATTAATTATTGGAAACAGCAGGAGAGTTGCAACTTAAAACCTCCACTAGAATTCCCGAGTCCAATCCTGATTTCGTTATAGTTACAGATTAAACAGAATGTGAGCATCACATTTATAGTAAGACAATGTTATCGTTTTGAAGTGAGAGAGTTACAGAAATAGCTACCGACCAACTGAAACAAAGAAATCTATCATAAGTTTTTGGACAAAGTTTTGCAACTTTACTTAAAAATGGAGCCGTTTCTGTACATTATTGACTCGTGGTGTGGACAAAGTTATCCCTTCTTATGCGATGGCCTGATTTTCAATGAAATGGGAATGTCGACGTGTGCATTAAAAGTAATTCCGCCAACCATCAACCGTCCGACGTATACTTTTACTGACAGGCGAAGAATTACATTCGCTCATAACAGAGGTGCCCAGTTCTCATCGCACAGCAAACGGAAATCACAAGTAGAAGCGACGCAATTAATAAAACACATGCCTGTATCCGTAATCCACTGTATGCTCCAGCTTTCGATAAAATACTTTGATATGCTTGGTTTGCCACGAAATTATCGCCAGTATGCGAGGTATTTAGCAACGTTAACGAGATCACTTTTCCTAATGCTATTCACATAAAAAATGACTGTGGCACATGCGTATTCGCACGTCGCTCGTGGTGCTCTGAACTTTTATGCTTTGATGTTTTTATGATACACGTCACTTTGATGAATACACTGGTCCTCTTGAAGTATAAAAGCAAACAATTAAAACAAAAACTGAAATTCTAGAATTTGCATGTTTTTCGTCTTCAGTTACTGTTAATAGAATGAGGTTATATATTGCCAACGGCATTGCTGCGGTAGTAACACCGGTTCCCGTCAGATCATCAGAGTTAGCGCTGCCGGGCTTGCCGTCCTGGTCTGCCGAGCGCTGTTGGCAAGTGGCGTGCACTCAGCCGTTGTGAAGCCAATTGAGGAGCCACTTGATTGAGAAGTAGGGGCTCCGGTCACGAGAACTGACGACGGCTAGGAGAGCGGTGTGCTGATGACATACCCCTGCATATACGCATCCAGTGACACCTATCGGCTGAGGGTGGTATTGCGGTCGGTCGGTATCATTGGGCTTTCCGAGGCCTGTTCCCGAGTTATATAAGATTATATAAAGACAATTTTTATTAAGATGTGAAGTTCTTACCTTTGTCAATGACCCCTTATTATTCTCGATGTCACAAAAAATATTGATGTCATTCATGTCATATATTTTCGCGAAAAAAACCATATGAATGGATCTGAACACAAAGCGCAAAAAATTGAAATTGTGCTCGTAACCACTACGCCGCCGACTCGCTTGGTTTAACGCCGCGCGCGCGAACTGATGAAGTAACGTCAAAGCTTTGTCATTTCCTCGGAAATTATTGTGTTGGCATCTAAGACATAATAGATGTCCCCTTAATTTCACTCTTCTTTCATCAAGAAAAGTTTCGACTGTGCCAGAGAACCGGTTCTCCCTGTAAATTAATGCGTTGAAAGTGATAGGTGAGGTGTCTACAGGATGAACCAGAATTCCACCGACAAACTTTCAGAGATGGTAGTATGGACAAAAAAAAAGAAAATTATGTCTGTTCGGTCGCAGGTTCGAATCCTGCCGCGGGCATGGATGTGTGTGATGTCCTTAGGTTAGTTAGGTTTAAGTAGTTCTAAGTTCTAGGGGACTGATGACCTCAGAAGTCAAGTCCCATAATGCTCAGAGCCATTTGGACCATTATGTCTGTTAAAGATGGGCTGTAAAATGCATGCCAACGTCAGAGCGCTGTTGGCATGCGGGTTTACACTCAGCCCTTGTGAGGCCAACTGAGAAGCTGCTTGATTGAGAAGCAGCGGCTCCGTTCTTATAAACTGACATACGGCCGGGAGAGCGGTGTGCCCCCCTATATCCGCTTCCAGTGACACCTGTGGGCTGAGGATGATACGGTGGCCTGTTCTGACAGAGTTTTTTTTTTCTTTTTAAATGCATGCGTTAAGAGCTATGAACATTTGTTCATGTTCGACACTGTGAAACACACCTCTTTTACTGCAAGCTCTTTGCTTTCCGTATGTTGAGGAGTGATAGCATGGACCAAAACAAGGAAAAAATGTCCAGTAACATGGGGTCTCAAATGAGTACCTTAAGAGCTGTGAGCACTTAGTAGAAGAGATGTGTTTCACCGTAGCGAAGATGGCCAAGTACTCATAGCTCTTAAGGTATTTATTAACCGGCAAGACGAAGTGGTAACCCGGCCGAAGCAGGAACCGCCCGCATCTCGTGGTCGTGCGGTAGCGTTCTCGCTTCCCACGCCCGGGTTCCCGGGTTCGATTCCCGGCGGGGTCAGGGATTTTCTCTGCCTCGTGATGGCTGGGTGTTGTGTGCTGTCCTTAGGTTAGTTAGGTTTAAGTAGTTCTAAGTTCTAGGGGACTTATGACCACAGCAGTTGAGTCCCATAGTGCTCAGAGCCATTTGAAGCAGGAACTAACTTGGTCACGTGACTAGGTACAGTGTCACTCCGATTAAAGTGCAAGCATGGAAGATGAGCGCGAATGTCTTCGTGGGCAGACACAACGGCTTCCGGTTAACGTGACTAAATCTATTAACGATGAGGAAGAGAAGGGATTTGTCTTACCGGCGGAGAAGACGGCGGAACGTGTGACCAGAATCTTAAAGCTGAGCAAGTAGATGGTTTGCGAATTACGGAAGGAGGGACACGAAGCCGAGGAGGGTGGGATTCAGAATTCTACGCCAAAGAAGGAGAGGCAATGTGTTCACAATAAGGATACCATCGACTAAATGGGTAAATGTATTATCATGCAGCAATTTCTACGTTATTACGAACAATATAAAGAAATATCAACTTTGAGAAAACTACACAGCTTTTGTCACACAGAACTGAACTTCAAGGCTAACAAGGAAACTCTGAGAACTTCGAACAACGAGCGTTGCAGACTGCTAGTAAATGACCAGCCAGGTGATACCGCTATGTTGATGATACTTTCGTAGTATGAACACACGGTGCAACGGAATTGGATGCCTTTCTGATACATCTCAACAGTATCAGTCCTCAAATACAGTTTACTATGGAAACGGAGAATAAGGGCCAACTGAATTTCTTGGATGTGTCTGTTATCAAGCGAGGGGATGGGACACTGGGCCGTAGGCTATACAGAAAAGCCAAGCACACTGACAGTTACCTGCTTAAAGGTTATGACCACCACCACAGACCAAAAAGAGGTCTGATTAAAACCTTGGTTGACAGGGCGCACAAAATTTGTTAACCGACTAACTTAAAAGATGGGCTTAAACATCTACGGTCGACATTCTAGAAGAATGATTATTCTAACAAGGAGGTGCGAGGGATGGAACTTTAATAGTGGCAACTATTTATTTACAGCTCGTACAAAATAGATACGTGTTTCAAAGTTTTACTGACCTTCAAAGTAGTCACCAGCATTTTCAAAGTTTTACTGACCTTCAAAGTAGTCACCAGCATTGAGTATAACCCGTTGCCAGCGATGTGGAAGTCGTAGGATACTCTTAGCAGCGCCAATTGTGTTGACAGTTCGAGCGGCGTGGTCTATTACCCGACGAATATGTAGCAGTTCTGAAGCGAATGCCGTGAAGTGTTTCCTTCAGTTGAGAAATCGAGTTGAACTCATGAGGGCTTTAGTCAGGGGAGTGCAGTATCTGGTATAGCACTTAGCAGCCCCATCAGTCAAACAAAACATTAACAGCTTGCACTCTATGTGCTTGAGCATTGTCCTGCAAAATGATGGTCAGGTCCTGCAGAAAGCGCCATAACATCTGTCTCTATGCTGTTCATTTTTGGAACACAATCTACGACCAGCTTAGAGACAGAAGTGCTGAGCAAGTATGGTGTGGAAACTACCTTCGGCCCCACCAGGAAGATAAAAGAACGTTTTAAGATCGGCAAAAGATATACGACATCATTTGGCTACACCGGGTGTGTATAAAATTCCTTGTAGTTGTGGACTGGTTTATATTGGTACCGCAGAAAGAAGTGCTAACACCTGTCTCGTTAAACACAAGAGGAATTGCCGGCTAGGACGTACGGATAAATCGGCTGTAGCGGAACATCTTTACCAAGAGGGTGACTATGAAATAAAATTCACTGAGACGAGTGTCATATCGAAAACATCGCATTATCATGCCCGTATGTATACAGAGGCTATTGAGAATTATAAACACCGGAATAGTTTTAACAGAAAAGAGGAAGGCGTTAAATTAGATGAAATTTGAATGCCAAAATTGCAACGTAAGAATGACGATCGATTACTTTCAATCGAGAATGTTGGCACTATCAGAGATAATCTCGTAGCCGACGTTACGTGATGGATGTGGTGCCTCTACACTGCCCATATATTCGGCTCTCCTCAAGTTCTGGTTGCGGTTCGCCACTTTACCTCTGAAGATGTCTCCCTCAGTCGGAGAGGAAACGTTAGGAGAAAGTTTTATACATTGACCACGGTCTATTAGCGCGGAAGTTTTAAGTGAAGTCTTATAAAAATTGTTATGTCTGTGGGATTTAGTTAGAAGCCAAAATATCTGTGTTCTTATGTGCGAACGAGAGGACATAGTGCAAAAAAGAGCTTGCATCATTAGGTTTTTATGGAAGAATGAAGCGTCAAAGCGGCCAGTGAGTTAATAAAACACGGGTTCACCCCTATTACACTCTAAATAAGTCTGGGCAAAGTGACAGTGTGTGAGGAGTATTGTCGCTGTTTATTGAAGTGAATGCAGACTGTTTCATGGATTTCATTAAGGATTCACTTATCACATGACTCAAAAACCAAAATGTCGGACTATCACTCATAAGTGGACCATGAAGTCTTATCTTTGTTTATTTGAGGAGAATAACATTTCCTCTTTCTTTGACGAAACAAAATACGCAAGTGTTCAAATATTTTCTAAATTAACGAAACTAATTGGCCATAGTAAGTATTATCCTTGTAAACTGTTATATCCAGTTTCTTTTGCTGCCAAACGCTCTCATCAGCAATCATTTGCTAGTGACAAAACATTCGGCAACTCACAATGGGAGAGGTGGGATTGACTTGTTGATACAATCTACAAGCTTATTGGCAAATGAAGAAGTTGATACGATGTTTAAATATACGTGCCAAAGGATTTTAAATTATATATATATATATATATATATATATATATATATATATATATATATATATATATATAATTAACTGAATAAAAATAATGAATGATCATTTTTATGGAGAGTTTAAAATTAAAACTTCAGGATACTTCTGGGGATTCAGAATCTACCTCTGGCTTACGTTTACCCGCTACACTATACCACTACTTGAGATAACGCTATTGATTTTCGCAATGTCTTCACCAGCTCAGAATATTTCTAACCATTGCAAGTGTCCAAAATGTTTGATTACAATAATGTTTAACTAGTGATCAATTGGCACTTATTTTCAACAATGCGCATGGTCTGGCGGGAGTAATAAAACTGTCCCGCCTGGATAAGACTTTTAAACGTCTGTTCTTGAACGACCTCCTCTTTCTATCAAATAAAAAAACTACAAAGGTGCTCACAGCCCCACTTCAGAGTTCACTAAATCGGAACGGCAGATCTACATAATCTATTCATGTTAGACAAGCGACATTCGAAAACTTATATTTGATCGGATTAGGAAAATAGATTCAAACCTAACCTGTAAACACGACAGCGAACATCGCATTTTAATTTCGATATGAGATTTTCGTCTTCCGGAAACTGCGTCGCTTGCAAAGGTGCTAATAGACAAGCGGTGTGTGACAGAGCTCCACTTATAAGAACACAGGAGTGTACGTTAGTATTGCTTCCTCATCCGTGTTTCTGTGGCGTAAACACGACGGTTGTGCCACCACTTCGCATTTCCGAGTAATATACCCTTTGAGGTCCATGTTTACTGGACTTTTTTCCTCGTTTTGGTCCAGTACTACCAACTCTCAAAAAAAAGAGTTTACAGGAGAAAATATATGTGTCACAGTAGCAATGATGAACAAGTGCTCATAGCTGTTAAGATATGAATTTTAAAATCTATGTTTACTGTAATTTTTTTCTTGGTTTGCTCTATAATACAACCTCTGAAAGTTTTTTGGTGGTGTCCTGGTTCACCCTGAGTATGAACTACTGTCAGGAGAAGACATTTCCCTATGGTTTGATTAACAACTTATCGTCATTTTACTGCACAAAATGTTGGCTGTGTTGTAAATATCACCCGCATCCGTAGATGAGAACACTGTCGAACGTAGTGACTCTTGTGTGGGAGATACTCGCTGCGAATCTGTGGCGTTGTAAGGAATGTTCATTACTAGCGTTTTAGCAAACAAGAGAAGGAGCGATGCCGTTGATGATATACAGTGTATGATCATCGCACTGTGCACCAATGTCTTCAATTAAATTAGAAACCTTTCATTCGTGTCTCATTGATTGAGACGCTGAGACAGAGTTGACGGTGATCCGTCCATCGCATGAGAACTTTTAGTTTAGTGATCACTTCAGTCTCATTCAAAGTAAATTAAAGTTATAGATCAATATTCGGTCGATTTTGAGGTCATTAGGAACGGAACATTCTCTGCAACTGGAGAACGGTACATATGAAACGAAGGAAAAGAGCGGTAAAGAAGACATCTCGAATTATATAGAAATTTTAAGGAATACTGGGATTTAATGTCCGATCGACTGAAATGTCATTTGAGGCGGAGCTCACAGTCGGAAGGAGCAACATGGTGGGTGGCGGTGAGGGGGGGGGGAGGGAGTGAATCATGCGGTAATTAAGCTTAAGCGATTTAGCGACACCGTTGTAAACGTAACTCTTGAATGACTAGACGGGGACTCGAACCACCGTCTACCAGAGTGCGAGAGTGTAGTTCCTTCAAGCGCTGCGCCAATTCAAGTACTTTCTGTAGCATCGGTATACAAGATTTGTTTTTTTATTATCTGTTTTCCTTGAATTCACGTTGTCTTCCTTCATTGGATTCACATGGCGGGCGTGTGTGCGTGTTAGAGAGAGAAGGGGGGTTGGGAGAGGTGGGGGTTGGGTTGGGGGAAATCACTACTACCGCTAATACTCGACCACAATTTCGTCTGTTGCAAAGTGTTGGCCACGAATTTCATTCTCCTGATGAATTGTGGAACTTAAAAAAAAAGGTTCTCGCATGTAAGAGCGGGCGACAGCTGGTGTGAAATCGTTTAGCAGGAAAATCCCTCAAATTTATTAAATATGTCGGCTTATCTTATGATTATGGGCTAAGACAGGGCTTAACAACTGGCCGGTTTTGAGCACGAGTACTCGCGTTTGCTCAGGCACCTGCTCGCGAGCAGGTGCAAGGTCGCGGAGTACGGCTGGAGGGGAGGGAGGGGAAATGCGCGCGCACGTTTGAATAGGGCCGCAGCGTGCCTATTGAAATCGCGCCGACTGTGTAACGTTTAAAGCACTACGATCAGCTCTAACAGTCATTTCGCTGGTTAACAATCATGCCAAGTCGCCGTTGTGTAACCCCAACTATGCTTTCGCAGTTGGGAGGAATTGTATCTGTTTACAGAAAAAGATGGTGTTTGCAAAATGTTTAGTATGTCACAAAACGCTGAATTCTTTTCGGAAATTTAATTTGCAGCGACATTATATGTCGTACCACGCGAAAGACTACGGAAGTGGAAAATGTGATGGACCAGATCGTGCACAGGAAGTTATTAAACTTAAAAGAAAGCTATCCGAAGAAGATCTGGACGACGAAGAAAAATCAACTGATGCAGCTCTCAGAGTGAGTTAGAAAATTGCTTTGCTTTTAGCAAAATCCCTGCGCCCCTTCATTGATGGCGATTTAATAAAAGAATGTTTGGTAGTTGCAGCGGAACATTTGTGTCCATCTCAAGTTGAACAGTTTCGATTTGTGCCATTATCTAACATGACCATTATGCGTCGCATACAGGACATGGCAGACGACGTCCAGAGCCAGCTTGCAAATATCTGTAAAGATTTTATGGCTTATTCTCTAGCTCTGGACGAAAGTGTTGATATCACTGGAACAACGTAGCTTGCCATATTTATTAGAGATGTTAAAAGAGATCTTCATGTGAGGGAGGAGCTCCTCGATGTAGTAGCCATGAAGAACACTACAACCGGAGGTGATATTTTAAGTAGTATTGAAGAAAGTATTGAAAATATAGGATTGTCGTGGAATTCTTTAGTTTCAGTGTCTACAGACGGTGCACCAGCGATTACAGGGAAAAAATCAGGTTTCGTTGCGCTGTTGAAGGAGAAAATGCAAAAACTGACCGTGCCGAATGAAATATGGGGCGTTTACTGTGTGATCCACCAGGAAAACTTATGTGCAAAGAGTATCACTCTAAAAAATGTGATGAGTGTTGTTCGTGCAACCAATTATAGAAGGAAGCATGGGCTACAACACAGGCAATTTAGAAGCTTTCTTGAAGACGTTGAAAGTCAGTGTGGTAGCCTGCCTCATTACAGCGAGGTGCGCTGGCTTAGTCGTGGCGAATTATTAAATCGAGTTTTTTGCTTATTAGATGAGATAAATATGTTCATGGAAATAAATAACATGTGTGTTTCTGAATTGAAAGAGCCTTCATGGAAATGTGATCTCGCATTCTTAGCAGATTTAACTAGTCATCTGAATGCTTTGAACAATTCACTACAAGGTAAAGATCTGCTAATTACTCATTTCATAGATCGAGTACGAGCTTTTAAAATGAAATTGACACTTTGGGTGAGTCAGCTGGAAACAGGAAATCTAGCTCATTTTCCTAAATTATCATCCATGCAAGATGTTCACAAAGACTGTGAACGTTATTCACATTGTTTAGTTGCCCTTAAGGAAGAATTTGATCAACGCTTTCAAGATCTGACAGCACTAGACAGTGATTTTGATCTGTTCTCCTCTCCATATTCAGCGAATATTGAAGAGATTCGTCCTGAGCCGAAACTAGAAATTATTGACCCGCAGTGTGACAGAGAATACAGAGACAAATTTCAGAACAAGAAAAACATTTTGGAATTCTACAGACACTTCCCTCAGGATAGATTTCCTCGTTTGCACAAACTGGCGGCTACAATAATATCAAATGTTCGGTTCCACGTATGTTTGTGAACAACTGTTCTCTGCAATGAAATGTAACAAGACGCACCTGAGAAACGCATTGTCTGATCGAAATTTAAACTGCACGCTGCGCCTAAGATGCACAAGAACAATTACTCCGAACATAGACGCAATTATAAAGGGCAAAAAGTACAAGATAACCAGAATCCCACACTTCAGTGACACCTTTTATTGTGTAATAGTTCACAAATTAATACGAATGTAGAGGCATACACTAAGCTAATAAAATTATGTGGCAAGTGTACATTCTCCTTTCTTTGTTTCATTTGTCGCAGTAATAATTCGTGAGTGATATCCCTGCAGGAGGCCGCGGATTTACATTGATTGGCGGCAGCTGTTGTGTGCACAACGTGACTCTCTCCACTCTCCGCTCTGGTCCGGTAGTGGGGGTAGCGTGCTCGCGCTGCTCCGTGCTCGCGCCTTGCTGCTCACAGCTTGCTCCGCGAGCACGTATGTTGTGAAGCCCTGGGCTAAGATATTGTATGATGGCATTTTGGTGTGTTTAAACCTCTTCATTATTCCCAAAATGGATTTAAGTCCCCCGTATTCCTCATAGAATATCATTTCAATCATGGAACAGACAGTAAAGAACGTAGTGTGAGAGCATTGACTCAATGCCCAGGCGTATCAAGGCCGTTATTACGGCCAGGGGTGGTTGTTCTGGGTACTGATTTCTCAGGATCTATGCACCCAAATTGCGTGAAAATGTAATCACATGTCAGTTCTTGTATAATATATTTGTCCGATGAATACCCGTTTATCATCGGCATTTCTTCTTGGTGTAGCAAATTTATTGGCCAGTGGTGTAGTAGAATGTTGTAAAAAAACAACAGAATACAAACGTAGATGTATTAAAACGTACTTCATATACTTAGAAAAAATTCTAATTGTAATAATTCGTATCAAAGCAATTAGTCGTTAAACTGAATACATAGTTTTCATTAACGTGTGTTTCATTCACGAAAGGTACGATACATTTCAAAAATGGTTCAAATGGCTCTGAGCACTATGGGACTTAACTTCTGAGGTCATCAGTCCCCTAGAACTTAGAACTACTTGAACCTAACTAACCTAAGGACATCACACACATCCATGCCCGAGGCAGGATTCGAACCTGCGACCGTAGCGGTCGCGCGGTTCAAGACTATAGCGCCTAGAACCGCTCGGCCAACCTCGGCCGGCGGTACGATACATTTCGAAATGCATGGCGATTTAGAAGGAATGTAGCATAATTTGTGAGGTGATTCTTCGCGTGAAAATAAACCGAAAAAGTTCTATGAACATGTGTCCGATTTTCGATCGTTGCGAAACTGGAGTGGATTGAAGGCTACACAAATCTGTGAATGATTATGGAAACAAGCATGGATATTACTTACCGAAATGCTGTGCAGGCATTGTGGTGGCTAGAATAATGGTGGGACAGATGACTTATCCATCCTGCAAGAGGTATTCAGCCGGCCTTTGTGGTCAAGCAGTTCTAGGCGCTTCAGTCCGGAACCGCGCGACTGCTATGGTCGCAGGTTCGAATCCTGCCTCGGGCATGGATGTGTGTGATGTCCTTAGGTTACTTTGGTTTAATTAGTTCTAAGTTCTAGGGGACTGATGCCCTCAGATGTTAAGTCCCATAGTGCTCAGAGCCATTTGAACCAAGAGGTATTCAAAAAGTCACTCACACATCTCAGTGCACTTATCGACGAGTTGGAGGGTGTGTTATGCTGCATATTAAATGTCATTTCGGCTGGCTTTAATTTGGGCAATACCGTCGGTGATGCGAGCGATAAGTTTGTTTTTGTGTATCCTCCTTCGTAGCGTACTCATCCCCCTTTAACCAGCCCCGTAAACAGGCGTCTTGTGGGGTTAGGTCGGATGACCTGCCAGGCCAGTTAATGGGTCCGCCACGGCCTATCAACTGTTGAGGGTTCAAATGGATCTGAGCACTATGGGACTTAGTAGCAGAGGTCATCAGTCCCCTAGAACTTAGAACTACTTAAACCTAACTGACCTAAGGACATCATACACATCCATTCCCGAAGCAGGATTCGAACCTGCGCCGTAGCGGTAGCGCGGTTCCAGACTGAAGCACCTAGAACCGCTCGGTCACAGCGGCCGGATACCGTTTGAGGAAATGGGTTATTCAGACACTGGGATACTTGTCTGGTACAGTGAATCGGTGATGCATCACGTTGCAGGTACATTTGCCGTCGTTTCTCTAACGTCACATCTTCAAAAAGTGCCAGTAGGTCTTCTTTCAGGAAATGTGCGTATGCTTCGGCCGTCATGCGATTTGGCAGGAACACAGGCCCTATCAGCGGGTCATCAATCATACCACATCACACGTTCACTGAGAATCTAACTTGAAATCTTGGTCTCCTAGTGTCATGTGGGTTCTCCGTTGCAGTAATGCATTTTACTCAACTGACTGGATGACTTCATGTTCTGATGCTACATTTACACTGGACAATGTTCCGGATTCACGTAATTTTTGAGAAACCCTGAGAAATGCGCTGGCACAGAGAGCTCGTCGATCATGAAAACATCTATGGTATTCTTGTCAATGCTGTACGGGCGTTGCCATTACAGTACCCGTACACAAACAACATGGGTACGCATTCTGCATGGTTGAATGGGTGCGGCATGTTGGTATTCATGGACTCAATGGACATGCTCAATAAAACAACACTCAAGCGCGACACACACACGGGTTCATGAGTGCTAACTATCCAACCCAAGATTACAAAATGGGTTCACTTGTAACTGCCGCCTCGGTATGACGTCACAGTGCTGCCATCTGTTGGAGAAGCCCTACACCTCTTGTAGGATGGCTCAGTCATCTGTCCCATCATTATTCTGTACACCGTAGCTCCTACACAGCATTTCGGTAAGTGATATTCACACTTTTCTTCATATTCATTAATGGATGTGTGAAGTCTTCAACCTTCTCCAGTTCCATAACAAATATTAACAGGTTTATTTTCACGTGTAGATCACCTCAAAAATTGTATGTCATTCCTCCTGAGTCACCCTGTATGTTGCACATATTCTACTTGTAACTAATGTATTCCAGACTTAAATGTATTCAGTGTCTGCTTATGTCAGGGCTGGTGGTCTAGTGGTAAAGAGTATGCCTGTATACCGAGAGGTCACAGGATAGAATCCTAGTCAAACCATAGTAATTTTTCAGCCTGAATTTAACCTAGCCTTCATGTGTCTGTTATGTGAAGATTCGTTAGCAACGACTCGTGGTCCGTCTTCCACGTTAAACTGTACATCCCTTTGCCCTAGTATGATTACTGTGTTGGGTTAGGTGCGCCTAAGTCGCCGAAGTGGCGTCTAACTGAAAGACTTGCTCTAGACCGTTGAATCACTCGAAATTATTATTACTGTGCGCCTGCAGCACGGATCATATGCACGCCACATGTGAATTCCTGCCAAACACAGTGCACAGGGGGTTGATCTGTATCATCAGCTAATTAAAAGCGAACACACCGCTTTCATGAATCTACATTTCACTAAGGTAATATAGTACACATTTCGGATCATGTCACACATATTCCATCAATAACTGAATTATACGTGTTCAACAGCATCACTACCTGCAACACGGATTGTTTCCATGCAACATAAGAATTCCTCCTAAAAACACCGCACCATATCACAATCCAGGGAGTTGATATGTACTGTCTATAAGATGATCCTGGTTTGTAGGGTGAGTAAAAAAAAGTTTGATTCAGACCCAATATGTAGCAGACACTTCGTTCAACATTTGAAAGACGAGAAATACGGTATGAGCATATAGGGATTACGTTGTATTTTATCGGAATTGTTAATTAAATACGGATGAAATATATAATATAATAGTGGAATCTGTTCTTTTTAATATTTAGGCATTGTACTGTAAGAACTTTCAGATATCGATAGTGCACTGGAGGCAGGCGCATCTAATTCTAAGGGTAAACAGATACTTTCTTTAGGTAACCGATCAACGTTATTACTCCTTATTTTGCTTTATTATTTGCGTTACTTTATTTTAAGGAGTGTATGCGCAATAATATCTGAGTCCGCTAAGAATTTTGCTGTATGGCCATTCTGATCTGAGATTTTCTTTATGCCTCAAGGCTGATAATTGGTTCTGCGTCGGTAAACATGAGCAGAGTTGATACTGTGTGATCGTTGTATCTAATGGCGTTGTCCCGAGGGTAGGTGAGTTTCAGTGATTTTCTCTTGCGAATCCAGATAGTCGAACGAAAAAGTATCCTTACGTTTAACTGGTTGAATCTATAAACCGCAGCGTAATATTCTTACCAATCTTCTTTGAAACCTTCTCCATGTTAGACAAGTTTTCAGTTAAGAATGGGATCAGTACTGGATATGCGAGATGTGCTGAAAAGTAATGCCTCCGAATTTTTATGTGAAAATTCAAAGGTATTTAAATAAAACAAACGTTATTAAAGTTCTACATATTTATTCCCCCATGTCTACATATTAATTTCTCAACGCAGTCGCCCCGGCGACGAACCCATTTCTCCCAACGAGAGACCAATGTGTTAGTACCGTCACTGTAGAATATTTTGTTGTGGATTGGCAAGACAGCCAATCCACTAGGAGGAAGCCGAAAGGCACGCGTTTAAGCTCACGCAGGCTGGCGTGAGGTCTGGAACAGGACACGGAAATGAGACTAGTAAAAAACGTACGTAGCTTCTGGAATACTTAACTTTAATCCATAATTGGTGAACATCGCTCTTGACGGTACATGTTTTACAGCATCAATAGTGACTGGTAATGGCGCCTTGCTAGGTCGTAGCAAATGACGTAGCTGAAGGCTAAGCTAACTATCGTCTCGGCAAATGAGAGCGTAATTTGTCAGTGAACCATCGCTAGCAAAGTCGGCTGTACAACTGGGCGAGTGCTAGGAAGTCTCTCTAGACCTGCCGTGTGGCGGCGCTCGGTCTGCGATCACTGATAGTGGCGACACGCGGGTCCGACGTATATTAACGGACCGCGGCCGATTTAAAGGCTACCACCTAGCAAGTGTGGAGTCTGGCGGTGACACCACATATTTGACTTTGGGTTGGCAGAGCCACAACCTCAGCTACACTTGCAGCGCTGCATCACTCTCAGAGTGAAGTCCTCGAAGGTGTCCTTTAAGTTTTGGAAACGGATAAAAAGCGGACGGTGCCATGTCGGAACTATATGGATGATGGTCGCTGACAGTGAACCCAAGGCGTCGGATTGTTGCAGACTTCGCGGCCCTCGTGTGCGGTCTGGCATTGTCATGCTGAAGGATAGGGTGCTCCCTGTGTGGACGAATTCTTCGAATTCGAAACTTGTTTACTGGACGCTGTTACTCACTCACCGACAGACTTAACGCTACCCATCGCCATATTACACGGTATAATTCGGAGCCCTTTAGCACCAGAGTTCTGCAAATATGTAAACAATGAAGAATACAGATGTCTAATGTTAATGACTCTATTTTTTTTAAATCTGTAAGAGTTTTCACATAAAAAGCTCGGAAGCATTACTTTTCAGCATGTTCTCGTAAGCGGCCCCGGATCTACATTTCCGAACCGGGGCAAAAATTTGATAGTGGCGCCTACACTCCCCTCGAGCGTTTGAGATAGGACTTCAGAAATAAAAAAAAATCGATCTTTCAAAAATATGTTCATTTTGTAGCGCAAATCTTTTTGAAGAGTTTGATTTATAAAACATATGTTCGAGGAAATGTAAGACATGTTATTTGGTCCTAAGTGTGTCAAAATGCAGTGCCACGCCACACAGCATTCTTGTATCGCACGTCACTATATTTCGCTGTGTGTAATTCAAACGTGTATATTTTGTAAAGGAAGCCATCAAAACTATATTCAGGACAGTGGAAATTAAAATGTCCTCTGGTGCCTCTTCTGCTCCCAGTCGGTCGCTTTGACATCCTCTCCCACACCCCACACCCCCTATATATATATATATATATATATATATATATATATATATATATATATATATATATATATATATATATATATATATATGTAATAATAATAATAATTATAATAATAATACTGGGTGGGATTATTTGTGGCCGGGAGAATAAGAACTCTTCAGAAAATTTCCACTCTTTATTGCCTATTAGCTAATAACTTTCCTTTTGTATGACATAAACGAAATATAGGAAACATAAAAGCAGTAAGGACAAGATACAAGCAAGTTTCTTCAATCCTTAGTTCCCAGCAGTTCTTTCTTTCTAATCTTGTTACAGCTTTACGCGGCGTGCTTTGCTTTCTGCGAAGAATGTATTACCTCATCAAAGTTCGTCAAATGTTTTGCTGCATGAAAAATCAAAAATCGTTGTCCAGTACCGAAAAAGCTGCGAATACGGATAGTGCTGGTGTGGTTTCTCTATCTGATTACGTCAATTTTGTCACTGTCTGCTAGATAAAACGAAATAAGCCTTTCTAATATTGCAGCAGTTGTAACACACACCAAATAAGGAGACTGTTTTGGCACAAATGGTCATTTTTATGAACCTCATTTACATAAATAACATGGCAGAATATTAAACTTCCTGGCAGGTTAAAACTATGTGCCGGACCAAGACTTGAACTCGCGACTGCCAGGAAGCTTCATATCAGCGCACACTACGCTGCAGAGTGAAAATTTCATTCTGATGATAGAATATAATTCACGAAGTACCAATATCAAATGTTTATTATGTCTACCACAAGCAAAAAGTTTTATGGTAGGAAATAGTTTCACATTTCATTCATGTGCTCGAGTTTCTCAAGCATGAGATCGAAAAATAGCTGTACGAAATTTTTATTTAAATTTGGAATCGTCATAGTCTTCCAGACAATTTGCGTCATGTCCCAGTTTCTTCTCCTCCCTCATTCTATCAAACAAACTTGTCTTCACTAATTCTGTGACTATTCCGGCCATCGTCAAAACTTACTCTCCTTTTAACTTCACTAACACTACCAGAATCACCGGTTCAGTTATTCCGCGTTTATTCTCCTCTTAGGCGTAATTACGTGTTCGTACAAGGCGTTTTCCGCGCGATTCCGAGAATAGATGGTTCAAATGACTCTAAGTACTATGGGACTTAACATCTGAGGTCATCAGTTCCCTAGACTTAGAACTACTTAAACCTAACGAGCCTGAGGACATCACACGCATGCATGCCCGAGGCAGGATTCGACCCTGCGACCGTAGCAGCAGCGCGGTTCCGGACTGAAGCGCCTAGAACCGCAGGGGCCACATCGGTCGGCTCCGAGAATAGAACATAAAGCGGCTGCTAACCGGGGACTGTGCAATTGGTTCTTAGTAGTGAAGCGATCTGTTAAAAATTTTCTGTCAAAATTTCATTTTTTTTTGATACACCGAGAAGATAATTTGTAATCTTTCTTACCTGTTATTCCTCTATTTCCATTCTGGTAGTCTCAATTTATGGATTTCGCTAATAATTACAACAACGCTGATCATTTGCACACCCAGCCAACCACATAAACAAACAGCGATTGGTATTTACCCGTTCGGGTTTATTCGGCTCAGATCATATAGCCCCGTCCCCTTTTGTCTTCAGGGAAGTTTCCTATTTCTAGATGCTATGGGCATTCCCCTGGCAGAAAATCACGTTCACTATGCGCGCATTCAAAAATCAACTTATAATTTGTTCAGAATAAACCTATAATATGTTAAAAATGTTCAAAAACGAACTGGGATGCGTTTCAAAGTCATATGGATAATCGATAGACTTTGTGAAATAAGGGTTTTTTCTTCAAGAATATGAATTTGGCGCCCCCTGAAAGTTCCGTCCCGGGCAGATACCCGGTTTACCGTAATTTTACAAAGAGCCTGAATATGGGCAACTCCTTCTACTGTATTGACAGATTTCTTAGTCGAACCAATTGATGTGTGTATTGTTAATACTATTAAACAACGTGATACGTAACATATGACTTCTGGACGTATTCATTGCAGTAGTGTTGTCAATATAAACTAGTGCTGTAAACTCTTTTTCTGCCTGATGTTGCGTGATTGCAACAGCCCAAGAACTGTTCTTGCACTTCAGTGCATGGTATACAGATTTACGTGTGCGTGACAATTCTTGTCTCACCTCTTAAATGAAAATCTGTTTAAGATTTTTTGACCAATGCTGGATGGCTTGCACAACACTCAGTGCCTGAACTATGAGAGATGTCAAAGCCGGTTCATTACTCATCTGCTCCGCCAGTTTGCATATGCTACCTTAGTATCGTGAGTGGTGTGAGGTTCCAGACAGGGCCGTGCTTACGATCTGTAGACCCCGAGGCCCTATCAGAGAAAATTTTGTCATAACTAACTGGCAAAAATAAGTCTTACAGCCATTTTAGAATTGAAAGCTTATAACACATCATTTGAGGTTTACTATTTACTTGCATATTTAATATCCGATCCCAAATGTTCATCTATCATGCTTTAAGGAAGTTAATAAAAAACACAAGTTTCCTCTTTAACTCTATTCTTATGTATCCAGTAATATATGCAGTTAGTGTTTTTAAAATAATTTAACTTAAACCGAAGTTATTTTTGCCAATGATGTGCAAGAAGTCCGCTAGTGACTCAAGTATTCAGAGCTTGAAGTCTGTTTATGAGCAGATTATGTTGCTATTATTAGAATTTGAATGCACCACCAGTAGTGAATGATAGCTCTCAGTCATATTAATCTTTAACTTCCTCTCCTAGTTGAATGAACTGTACAGCTCGAGGCCTACTAATGGGCCGGCCGGGGTGGCCGAGCGGTTCTAGGCGCTTCAGTTTGGAACCGCGCGACCGCTACGGTCGCAAGTTCGAATCCTGCCTCGGGCATGGATGTGTGTAATGTCCTTAGGTTAGTTAGGTTTAAGTAGTTCTAAGTTCTAGGGGACTGATGACCGCAGATGTTAAGTCGCATATTGCTCAGAGCCATTTGAACTTTTTTTTAAAGTCCCATAGGGCTCAGAGCCATTTGAACCTGTACATTTGTTTGTTCTTCATACGCAATTAGGGGTAACTCGCTATAAGTCATTCCTCATAACTGAACGTACTACTTCGTACAAAAGGCAAAGAGAGTCATTGAATGAATTAAGTATTTGCGAATGATGTGCTGTTGTCACACTGAAGTAATAAAATCGATCATTTCTTTTGTGTTAAAGAAAACTTTGTTAGTTCAGAGGAATTAAAACAAAATAGAGTTAAGCCAATATCGTCAGTTACCCGTAGCAGTTCAGTTTTATGCTATAGACTGATTAATAACAGACGGGACACATGTATAACTTTTTGTTTTCGAAGGTTTAATGTGCGACTGATATATTGGTTATTAAGGGAGGCGATACCGGCAGTGGTCTCTTTTAAATATCATCCTGGGATTTGCCTTGAATGACACAAGAAAAACTTAAAATCTGGGTGGCTCTGATTAAAACTGATAAAAAATTTTCTTTGGAATTAATGTATAACGTTGTCTGTTGACAGCACTCAAACACTCTCTCTCTCTCTCTCTCTCTCTCTCTCTCTCTCTCTTTCTCTCTCTCTCTCTCCAAACTACAAGTATTATCCGTCAACTATGAAGCTCAAAAGAAAAATGAGGAATGGAACACAGGAAAGTCTAAAATTGTGCGCCAGAAAAACGAGGCTGTTTGGGCATCGGACTAGAAAAGACGAGACGCCAGCTCTGCAGCACACTAAAATGTCAAACCAAAATAATTATGCTGAAGTCCAGACAATCCTCAAAATTCTAAAAAGTAAAAGAAAAACGGCGATGTCGAACTCTCGTAGAAACATGTTTGTTGAGAATAAGCAAATTTTTTGCCTATATGCGGACCCATAAATCCCATAAAATTTCATAAGTTGTACTATCCTCGTCCCTTGGTCAGCTGAAATTGAGTACTTACTTTTGCTTCTGCCCTCCCGTCAAAACTGTAAAATGCATTTTGTTTAAATGTAGTGTATGAATATTTGTTTATCATGCTCAACAACGAGATATCAGCCTCCAAGGATGCGGCACATTCTCTCAAATTATGATGTTTGAAGATATGTTTGGCTGCTATATCGACTTAACCCATTTGCATGGATTTCCCTGTGCCGTGATACATACCAGAATGCGGTTGGAGTAGAAATGTGTCCTGAATAATTTGCATCACTTTCTCTGCTACGCTTCGAAGACGACGAGCAGACGAGAAATTCCATGTATGATGATGTCTCGCTGCTCTTGTATCTTCAGGATCGCGTATAATACTGCGCTATCCAGAAACTCTCAAACCTGTATAGTCAAAATTATACAGATATTAGAAGATCCTAAGCTCAGTGCTTTGAGATAAGAAACTGGTGGTCTTGAATGATTATTTTTGATTGACATAAAAAAATTACACCATATAACAACAACTTACGCTCGTATCAGCTGTTCAAAGTGACAATTCGTAGTCTCAGTACATGCATGATAGCGACACAAATCCCCCCTCCCCTCCCCCCTTTCGAAAAACCCTGTTGTTTGTTGTATAGTGAGACAGGCCGCCAGGTCGCTGCCAACCAGTTACTCTTCAGTTTACACTAGGATTTGATACACCAACGACTGCATGTAAATAAAGAAAAAAATACTCGGGAGTGAGATCCAGCAGTCGCGTTAACAGTGGGCCAGAACCTCGCCATCCAATCCGATTGTTTTTCCTTAGAATGAAAGTTATTTAGTAACAACTGACTGATTTACTACCAACATGTCAACAACAAGCACGGCACGCAGTCCACACAATACTAATTTGCGAAGTCAAAGACCATGTGATCGTGACACCAAATATCCAGGCGATGGGAGGTTGTGTTTCTCAGAAATCGGGAATCTTGGCTTAATAGCTTGGGCTGCTAGGATTGTGCAAATTCCTATCAGAATACCTTCAACCACAAGGTGTGCTACGCACCGATGAAGCGAAACACATGTTACCGCGCATCATTTGGGGCATCTGGCGCACCCAAAGTTTAAGCTTGTTAGCTTGTCAAGATTACAAGAGAAACTGTCTGTATTGGCGTTTGTTCCCCAAACAACTCGTAGTAATTGTGTCACAAACGTTGACAGCGGTTCGAGTTTTCTTTTGAGCAGTATCCTCAGCCAAAAAACCGGGAGACTTCTCGTGGGTCGCTCATGTGAGAAATCCTTAAAAACAAAATGACTACAGTAGCAGACTGCATTCTGTGTATTCACTGTCATTAAACGTGATTAAAGCACTTTCCAGAAATTGTCACCTCTTCATGTCCTTGAAGAGGTATTCACAGGGCACTAAAATTATTTAAAGGCCACAGAACTGTACACTCCCGAATAGTCAGCGAAAGCTGTCCAAGTAAACAAGTTGTTAAACGCCATACTACTCAGAGAATAGGACTTAAATACTGAGATACCCACTAGTCGTAATTGCAATACATTCTAGGTTGCAGAATGACAAGATTTGTTGTATTCACTAAATGCACTTGGCATGAAACACATAAATTTGTCAAGAAGGGATTCCCTTCCACCGAGTAGTTGGTGTTGTGAGGTGGCGTGATTTGATGCAGTAACTATACAAAGTCTTCACAGGGCCCAAATACAACTAGGCAGTGACTGTTGCAAAAATGACGGCAACACAGAATAGCAACAATTGACGATGATTTACTGATAAAATTTTTACAATACGTAAATGTAATACGAAGATTGTGTGTTGCAATATACATCAATGCCCACTTACACTGATCTGTCTTTAAATCGTGGTACAGTCGTGGATCCATTGATCATTAGTTGTATTACGTCCAGTTTGGCTCTTCTTGGTGGCGACTTTAGCTGGGTCCTAAGACTCTGTCTGAGGTACTAACTTCAGATACTAATTAACTGCTGAATGGAGCCGTATATCTGCTTATATCCACGTTGAGCTGATGGATGTCTACTTGGGAACTATTGGTGTGGCGTAATGCGGGAACATTACGTAGTCCTTGTCGAAGTCCAGTAAACATGGGGTCTAGAATGCATACTTTAAGAGCTATGAATACTTTTTCATCTTCGCTATTGTGAAGCAGAGCTCTTCTACTGAACAAGTGCTCATAACTCTTAAGATATGCGTTTTGGAGTCCATGTCTTTCTTGTTTTGCTGTAAGGAACCTGTCACCAACGGTTGTCGGTGTTTCTTTGGAACAACTTGTATAGACTGCGTACCGTATCTTCTGGAGGACACAGCAAGATCATTACGAAGTTAGTGAATGATGAACTGGAATTCTTACTTCAGAGTACCAAAACTAACCGAGTGCATAATATCAGATTTCACTTATGCGAAAGTAAGACCTTGTATATCTACCACAATGTGTCGCTTCAAGTATTAACGTATTAGACATAACGCCATGGAGTTCAGAGGGCAAATGACTTGTGACATATGTGTTCAGCTGTCCAAATATTAAATATTCTCATGTTCAACCATTCGTATGTGTGAGTATTGCTTCACAAGACAACCAGATGTGCAGTCTTTGCTGCAATGCGAAATGTAATATTTCCAGAGAGTCTCGTGACTTAGCCCAGTGAATGATGGTAAATTACGGCGGAGTTACTGCTAATGTCAGCTAGTTTCCAACTTACCAGCGCCACAGATTGGTCACTGAGGCAGAATGATATGGCGTCTCATGGGGAGAAGTAAAGAAATTTTCCTCGCCCTACGTAATTTTATCTGAGAGACAGAACAGTTTGTTGACTTGTTGAAAGAAGAAGTTTAAATCGCCGCCTAGAAACCCGGGAAGGACATACATGCCCGAGTAGCTTTGCTCTCACAAAATAAGTAGATAATCCTTGTAGAGTATGATCAACCGTCGCTTTATGTGGATGAAGGAATCCTAATCACTCTTAAGTAGTTTTTAGTGGGGGTTCAGCAGCTATCATTCAGTCATTGATAACCTGGCCTTGCAGGAGACGGATATACAGCAGGCATCGTGTAATAGTTGGTTTCTTTCCTTATCTCTTTTTTGACATAGAGAAGACTTACAATACCGCTTTGATACGTAATATCCTCAAGCAGCTGCACAGATGAGGCTTTTGAGGACGTCTTCCTATTTTTGCGAGGTTCTTTATCCCTACACGACATTTCAGATATCGAATCGACGATGTATTGGCTCATCGTTTTGAATAATGTAATATGGGCTTGAAATAGCTCCCGAGAAAGAAGTCCTGTGGGTTTATGTAGGGTGAGCACAGAAGCCATTGAACTGATCTAGACGCGGAGCAGGAAAACATTGAAATATGCAGGACCACCATATGCCTCGACCGACAGACAGGATATATTATGATCAGCATATCTGAGTGCCTAATAGCTAATTGTTTATAGGACATGTACCATAACAACAACCAGATAGAGAATCAATATGGTTACGCCGTCTGTTCTCTTCACCGTAGTAATATCGCATTGCAACCTTAGGTGTCTGTTACGCGTTTCAGCTACGGAAGACAATTGCGGTCTGTAATAGAGGTGTTGTGCTTCATTCTCGTTATGCCTCTCTCCGTGTGGCGTGTTTATTTTACGCGGTAGCATGTGTGAAGCTAGCACAGAAACTGCACAGGCAGGTGAAAAGATATTTATGATCCTACAAAGCAAATTCACTCAACATCGTGCGACAATAGGGAACGTGAGAATAAATTCTGTACGGAACAACACAGCTGTTCTTACCGAACTTTATTGTGCGTACGGATGTCAATGAATTGACAACATTGTTCCCTTCCGTGCTCAGCCGAGAGACTTTGTTACACTCATCCAGACACGCTGGAATATCATCCAAGTAACGAGGTAGTGGGTTGCACAAGAAACATTGATAGCTGGCCCCTGTACACAAGTTTGGTTCAAATGGTTCAAATGGCTCTGAGCACTATGGGACTTAACTTCTGAGGTCATCAGTCCCCTAGAACTTAGAACTACTTAAACCTAACTAACCTAAGGACATCACACACATCCATGCCCGAGGCAGGATTCGAACCTGCGACCGTTCGGGTCGCGCGGTTCCAGACTGTAGCGCCAGAACCGATCGGCCACCCCGGCCGGCTAGACAAGTTTGGCTTGTGTAAGATTAGCCGTAATTGACTACAGAAGCTAAGCAATTTCCGACCCATGTCAGTATATGTTTTTCCTCTTGTTTTTACGTGAGAAATTCAACCCATACGAATTTTATCATGTTTTCGACTCAACCTGTATAGTTGAGGGCACTTCCATCTCTTACATGTAACCAACTGTATTATTTCTATCATATGCAGACAGAAGTAATGTGGACTCATAGACGCTGATGAGTATAACCGCTGATGGCATTGCCGTGTCGGAGACAGACTTCCTCCAACTGCAGTCATGTGTTTTTCTGTCCTATTATTCTGGACTCTTGTTACAATACACTCCTTTTCTTCAAAGATATGGTAGTGCGGACAATAAGTCTTGATCTGTGATGACACCCAGTTTTGGTCCGTTGATCGAGACTGCACAACCGATGGAATGTCTCGTGTGTTCAAACAATTTATGGGAGTGCGGCGGGATGACGTCTTCGACAACCGCCGATATTTCGGCAAGTGCACACTCTGCTGCGAGAGACCACTGTGCAAGGAAATGTAAAACCTCGGTATGCCATACACACACACACACACACACACACACACACACACACACACACACACACACATTTAGCGTGAATAGTTGTGCCACCTCACAAGCAATTATGACCAGCGTCAGAAGTTATTAATAGTGATTATTAATTACCAACGGGTGAAGTAGCATTAACTCTGTCCCTCTGTGTTTTGACGAGGGAAAGAACAGAATTCCAAGCAGAATTTAAGCAAAAACCTTCATCTCTATGTATAAGGTCACTTGCTAGTTTAATGTCGACTACTTCCTTAATAACACTACCCGAATAGCTGGAAATGGATGCCAGTGTCTCCATGTTGCTGATATTCCATAGGATTACTGGTGGCAAGGCGATGTTCTGCAGCAGCAGATTTGCTCGTTTGTTGTGTGTGTGACACGCTCAATACACCGACCCTCAAAGGCGTTGATAGCCTGACCAATGTATGACATGGCACAACTGCAAGGAATACGGTACACGCCCACCTCACGCAAACCAGTATCATCATTTGTAGCACCTAAAACGTTCCCTAATCTTAGATGGTTAGCGAAAAACATATTTCATATCATGGTTCCGCAGAATACGACCAATTCCGTTGGAAATGCTACCTGCATAAGGCAGAGAGGCCGTAGACTTTGGTGACACATAGTTATTTTAGTTATTTTCACCACTCATCGGATTCACTGTTGGTCGATAGCGCAACGCCAGTTTAATTTGTGTTTCACCATAACCATTCTGGCGAAACGTGACTTCGAGATGGATTAATTCAACTGAAAAACTTTCAGGGCTTGAAATTTGTTGGCCCCATATGAACGTACCACTTCACGCTGAGCCGGATGGTGACAGAGTGGCAGAGTTAATGCTACCTCACTCGTTGGTAATTAATATTCTCTACCAACAAGTTCTGACGTTGGTCATCTTTGCTTGTGTGGCAACGCTAGTGTTTACTTTGCGTGTGTTGTCCTTTCGGCTTACGCCCCGCATACAGAGGTTTTCAGTTTCCTTGCACAGCGCTCTCTCGTTGCATACGTGTCTTGAAAATGGCGGGTTATGCTCCCGTCGAAATATAGGCGGTTGTCGAAGACGTTACTCAGCTGCGTAAATTATTTTAACGTTTTGTACTTGGGGGGAAACAGAAGTACCATATCTCGTGTGTTTTTGCAGGAAGAGTGGTGAAATATTTCTCAGGATGTAGCTAGCGATCTGTATTGTGTCATGCTTCGTGACGCAGCTTCCTGTTTAGCTGCTCAAGGATGTCCTGCTACACCTCAAACATTCGCCTTGTATGTCCATAGTACGTCTTTGTTTCTTCAAGAGCAGGTCATTCCTGGTTTGTATTAAGATCTACTAGCCGTTTTAGGTTTGATACATCTGCAGCAAAAGAAATAGATTTCTTAAGCCAATATCGTTGATCAATTTATAAGATTATTAACGACGTATATTAATGTGACTGGGTCTAAGTGGTTTTCAGATTACAAATCCTGAAATGCATGTTTCAATCTCCGTCGGTCTTGTGGTTTTTTCCTTTAACTAGTCGCTACTTTCACCTCTGGCAATGATTTGTTAGCGTAAAACAAACGAAGTTGTGCCATGGTTTCTAGTCCACGTTTAACTGTAGGTTCACCCATAACAGGCTAGATAAGTCAATACATTCAGGGGAATACAAGGGCAGTCTACCTTCAATAGTAATAACTTAACCCCATTCGAACAAGCCTCGGAAAACCCAACGGTACTGACCGACCGCCGTGTCAACCTCACCGGTAGACGTCACTGGATGCGGATATGGAGGTTCATGTGGTCAGCACGCCGTTCTCCCGGCCGTTGTCAGTTTTCGTGATCGGAGCCTCTACTTCTGAGTCAAGTACCTCTTCACTTGGCCTCACAACGGCTGAGTGCATCCCACTTACCAACAGCGCACGGCAGACCTGGACAGTCACCCGTATAAGTGCTCGCCAAGCCCGACAGCGTTTAACTTCGTTGATTTGACGGGAACCGGTATTACCACTGCGCAAGGCCGTTGGCCACCTCAAAGAAAAACATGCCAACTAAAACACTGCGATTTTCAGAACAATCCTCGGGTTGAGGACATCTTTACTTATTGACTACTGATAGGCACTAGTATTATCTGTGATAAGTATTTTGCTTTATCACTTTCACATAACATCAACGTGCAAAGGTACACTGTTTCAGCATCAGGGTGGCATGTAGAATGGTCAAGAATGCAGCGGAACGTAGACAAAGTAACCCGCATGACTAAATAACTACGTACATAACTCTTTAAGGGGTAAAATGGCTCAAAGATGTATGTCTCTGAACGAATGAAAACATGAAGCGAGTCTTGAGAGAAGTGCTAAAAAGAGAGGTGACAGGAAATAATACATGGGGCAGTCAGATGAGACAGACTTAAAGAAGTAAGTGAACTGATCATTGTTCCAAAGGTAAACGCCATAACTGTTGATACACTTATCCCACTGTCAGACAAGACGGTTAATGACTTCGTGGAAAAATGTTTGTCGTTGTCTACGGAGCCATGGGCGTACTCAGGCGTGCACCTCTTCGTCCAAGCCGGCCGTGGTGGCCAAGCGGTTAAAGGCGCTACAGTCTGGAACCGCGCGGCCGCTACGGTCGCAGGTTCGAATCCTGCCTCGGGCATGGATGTGTGTGATGTCCTTAGGTTAGTTAGGTTTAAGTAGTTCTAAGTTCTAGGGGACTGATGACATTAGAAGTTAAGTCCCATAGTGCTCAGAGCCAATCTTCGTCCAAAGAAAATCGACGGCCACGAATATCTTTCTTGACGGTTCCAGAAATATGGGAATCGCATGGGGAGGGATCGGGACTGTATGGAGGATGTGTAAGGGCTTCCCAGCGAAACCTCTGCAGCATACTCGAAACAACATCGGCCACATGTGGGCGTGCCCATGTTTCCTGTCATATCACTAAATATTGACCGTTCCTTTAGGCGCACCATGTGTATCTGCTGACAATAATTCAAGCGCAAAACCTTAGCGTGGTATTTGCACTGTTCATCTAGCTAGATCTTGGCTTTGCATTATCCTACCAAGCCCGTCCATATGCTGCCAAGGTTGTTTCAAGTACGCTGCAGAACATCCTCCATACAGTCCCGGGCTCTCCCTATACAATTTCCATATTTTGGAACCCTTAAAAAAGACATTGGTGGCCGTGAATTTGCTTCGAACGAAGAGGTGCACTCTTGGGTACAATAAAGGTTCCATAGGCAAACGAAAACATTTTTCCAGGAAGGCAATGACCGTCTTTTCTCACAGAGGGATAAATGTACGAGGGTTGGAACTTAAATAGTGGCAACTATTCATTCACAACCGATACAAAAGAGTTACATGTTTGCACGTGTTACTGTCCTTCAAAGTAGTCACCAACGTTGTGTAGAATCCGTTGCCAGCGATGTGAAAGGCGTAGTATACCGTTAGCAGAGCTTGTTCTGTTGATGGTGCGAATGGAGCGGTCTACTACCTGTCGAATCTCTGGAACAGTTCTGAAGCGAATGCCACGAAGCCAAAACTGAAACGCCAATCCAACGAATGGCGTCATTTGGGTCGCCGCGAAAGTCGAAAGTGCGTCACAGCCCCAGTATCGTGAAAGTTGTGGTGATTCTCGTGTACGACTGTGATGGTGTTATCCTAACGCATTACGTTCCTCCACGACAGGCCCTCAGTGCACAATATTGCTGTTCGTTTTGGAGCATCACCTGAGACCAGCTTTGCGATAGAAGTGGCAACACTTTCTGCGCAACCTACCCATCATTTTGCACGACATTGCGCGGGCGCATACAGCGCAAGCTGTAGCTGCTCTGTCCGGTCGATGGGACTGGGAAGTACTGTAACATCCACCATACTCCCCAGACTTAAGTCCTTGTTACTTTGATTTGATTCCGAAGATGAAGGAACGACTTCGTGGCATTCGCTTCAGAACTGTTCCAGAGATTCGACAGACAGTAGACCGCTCCATCACATCATCAACAGAACAGGCTCTGCTAGCGATGTACTACGCCTTCCACATCGCTGGCAACGGGTTCTACACAACGCTGGTGACTACTTTGAAGGACAGTAACAGGTGCAAACATGTAACTCTTTTGTATCGGTTGTGAATAAATAGTTGCCACAATAAGTTGCAACCCTCGTATTAACAGTTACGACAATTACTTTTGAAATAATAAACAGCTGACTAATTTTTTCCATCTGTCGGGTTTTCATTTGGCCGCCCCTGTAAATACAACCGGCGGAAGTAAAATATTTTCATGTGTATAGACTACAGCGAGTGAAAATTTGTACTAAGGCCAGGAATCGATTCCGGGTATCCTGCTTACTAGGCAGGTGCGTTAGCTACTAAGACACCTTGGCACAGCGGTTCACACAACTACACGGATTACCCTGGCACGTTTCTCTCCCCGATCTAAATCCGCACTGCCACCCCAGTTTACTTTAAACTGCCGCTTACACACGAGCAGCATTCCCGAGGGTCTCCATGTTCTGGAATAGCAGTTCAGCCTCGAAAGTGTGTGTGTGTGTGTGTGTGTGTGTGTGTGTGTGTGTGTGTGTGTGTGTGTGTGTGTGTAATCGTATCTGTATGAGACCAGTAAAGTCTCTGAAATTGTGTCATTTCATTTGTAACACTACTTATGTAGGCTGCGAATGTTGATGCGCCCGGAAGGAAATATGCAATTACAACCACTATAAAAAAATGCGGCAATACATCACAAAGGCAACTAAACAAACTTCAGTAAATAACTCAAACGGATGCGAATCTTCCCAAATAAGAGACTCACGACGAAGATAAAACTCGTAAAGTAGCTGTGAATCAAAATCGATGTTCCAAAAGGGATGTTGTAACTCTGTAGCAAGAGACGGAAGTATAGACAGCAAATGTGGAATAGAAAAATGTGGGAGGGAGAGAAGTTGCGACTGAAGCAATAGAAAAAAGGTGTAACTTCGTATTGTTATAGCAACATTCGGCAGAAAAGGAGATACGTCTGCCAGGTACTAGAGAAACAATACAAATACACCTCTGAACACGAATAAGGGATTAGCCAGTTGAATGTCAGCTTGCCTCCCGACTAAGTAGACCAACCATGTACCCCAAGTTAAATGACTTTATTTATTTAGAAGTTTAAACTTGAAATTACGTAAAAAAAGAGTTACTAATATCAGCAGAATATTTGTGCGCCACGCTGTGCCGGTTCAGTAATTTACAATGCGGGGGTGTAATCCTATCTCTGAAGTGAATTACAAGAGCGCACATTAGCAACCATAAACAACGATGGTCTGCAATCACAAATGGAAGCTGACAATCGCAAAGCTATAACTGACGTACCGATAAGAATACCTGAAATAGATGTCGTCATGTGTACCGACAATATCTTTCATGAAACTTTGTTAGTGTGTATCAAAATATCTCACTAATCATCACTTGACTCGTATCCTGGTCATGGGGTTGTCTATGTTATTCGGGAACTGAAAAATACATTTCTTGTGAAGGGCCGGCCGGAGTGGCCGAGCGGTTCTAGGCGCTACAGTCTGGAAACGCGCGACCGCTACGGTCGTAGGTTCGAATCCTGCCTCGGGCATGGATGTGTGTGATGTCCTTAGGTTAGTTAGGTTTAAGTAGTTCTAAGTTCTAGGGGACTAATGACCTCAGCAGTTAAGTCCCATAATGCTCAGAGCCATTTGCACCATATATATATATATATATATATATATATATATATATATATATATATATATACTCCTGGAAATTGAAATACGAACACCGTGAATTCATTGTCCCAGGAAGGGGAAACTTTATTGACACATTCCTGGGGTCAGATACATCACATAATCACACTGACAGAACCACAGGCACATAGACACAGGCAACAGAGCATGCACAATGTCGGCACTAGTACAGTGTATATCCACCTTTCGCAGCAATGCAGGCTGCTATTCTCCCATGGAGACGATCGTAGAGATGCTGGATGTAGTCCTGTGGAACGGCTTGCCATGCCATTTTCACCTGGCGCCTCAGTTGGACCAGCGTTCGTGCTGGACGTGCAGACCGCGTGAGACGACGCTTCATCCAGTCCCAAACATGCTCAATGGGGGACAGATCCGGAGATCTTGCTGGCCAGGGTAGTTGACTTACACCTTCTAGAGCACGTTGGGTGGCACGGGATACATGCGGACGTGCATTGTCCTGTTGGAACAGCAAGTTCCCTTGCCGGTCTAGGAATGGTAGAACGATGGGTTCGATGACGGTTTGGATGTACCGTGCACTATTCAGTGTCCCCTCGACGATCACCAGTGGTGTACGGCCAGTGTAGGAGATCGCTCCCCACACCATGATGCCGGGTGTTGGCCCTGTGTGCCTCGGTCGTATGCAGTCCTGATTGTGGCGCTCACCCGCACGGCGCCAAACACGCATACGACCATCATTGGCACCAAGGCAGAAGCGACTCTCATCGCTGAAGACGACACGTCTCCATTCGTCCCTCCATTCACGCCTGTCGCGACACCACTGGAGGCGGGCTGCACGATGTTGGGGCGTGAGCGGAAGACGGCCTAACGGTGTGCGGGACCGTAGCCCAGCTTCATGGAGACGGTTGCGAATGGTCCTCGCCGATACCCCAGGAGCAACAGTGTCCCTAATTTGCTGGGAAGTGGCGGTGCGGTCCCCTACGGCACTGCGTAGGATCCTACGGTCTTGGCGTGCATCCGTGCGTCGCTGCGGTCCGGTCCCAGGTCGACGGGCACGTGCACCTTCCGCCGACCACTGGCGACAACATCGATGTACTGTGGAGACCTCACGCCCCACGTGTTGAGCAATTCGGCGGTACGTCCACCCGGCCTCCCGCATGCCCACTATACGCCCTCGCTCAAAGTCCGTCAACTGCACATACGGTTCACGTCCACGCTGTCGCGGCACGCTACCAGTGTTAAAGACTGCGATGGAGCTCCGTATGCCACGGCAAACTGGCTGACACTGACGGCGGCGGTGCATAAATGCTGCGCAGCTAGCGCCATTCGACGGCCAACACCGCGGTTCCTGGTGTGTCCGCTGTGCCGTGCGTGTGATCATTGCTTGTACAGCCCTCTCGCAGTGTCCGGAGCAAGTATGGTGGGTCTGACACACCGGTGTCAATGTGTTCTTTTTTCCATTTCCAGGAGTATATATATATATATATATATATATATATATATATATATATATATATATATATATACCAACCCCAGAATCTTTGCTTCAAGAAGGAAAATGGACAGTTGGCTCTTAACAACCAAGAAAATTGCAAAGAACTTTCTAAATATTTTAAGAATCTTCTAAATTGCCCCGAGCCCACAGAAAGATTTCCACCAAAAATTCCCCAACAATGCAATCCAGTTTCACTTGCACCAAATGAAGAGGAAATCATTAAAGAAATTCATAGGTTGAAAAACAACAAAGCATCTGGTGAAGATGGAATTGTTGCAGAACTTTTAAAGGCAGCTGGTCCAAAAACCGTTAAAGAAATTACTTCAATCATGCAAAACATTTGGCAAACTGAAAAAATTCCTGATGAATGGAAAACCGCCTTGATTCACCCACTTCATAAGAAGGGAGACAAAACTGATGTTAATAATTACAGAGGAATTTCTCTTCTTCCAGTCACATACAAAATCCTCTCTCAATGTCTTCTGAACCGAGCACAACAGCAACTTGAATGGAAAATTGGCGAATATCAAGCAGGTTTCAGGCCAAATAGATCTTGCCCAGAACAGATTTTAGTCCTCAAACTAATTCTCAGACATCAAAAAATTTACAGTAAAAAACTAGTTTGTACCTTTGTAGATTTTAGAAAGGCTTATGACTCAGTGGATCGTGAATCTCTTTTCCAAATTGTGAAAGAACAAGGCCTGGATCCTAAAACCACGGCAATTATCAGAGACACGCTAACTGGTACAAAATCAAAAGTAAAGTTCAGAGGAGAAATTTCAGAATCCTTTGAAATAAAAACAGGCGTGAGGCAAGGTGATGGACTCTCTCCGTTGCTATTTAACTGCGTTCTAGAAAAAGTAATACAAGAGTGGCGCGAACGAAAATTGGAGTTCAAAATTGACCAACCAGTGAAATTAGGACGAACAAATATTCGAATAGACTGTTTGGCCTTTGCAGACGACTTGGTTATTCTAACGCAGGACATCCAAATTGCTCAGAAACAAATAGAAATCCTTAAAGAAACAGCAGAAAGAGTAGGTCTCCAAATCTCATTTGAAAAAACACAGTATATGACTAGCAACAAACTGGCACCCAAACTTTTGGAAACTAAGTATGGAAAAATCAAAAGAGTTTCGCAATTCAAATATTTAGGTGAAACAATCTCAGAGACTGGTCTAGAAAAAATTGGAAATGAAATTCGTTGTCAAAAGATGGAGACAGCTTTTAGACTTACAAAAGACATCTACAACAAAAAATGTCTCTCGAGGTACTCTAAATTGAGACATTACAACACGGTCATAAAACCAGAGTGTATTTATGGGGCTGAAACGCTAATTTTAAACAGAAAAAAGGACATTCAAGAAATCCAAAAAAGAGAAAGAAAAGTAATCAGAAAAATTCTAGGTCCAAAATATACTGAAGAAGGAACATACAGGCTAAGAGCAAATAGTGAAATTCAACAATACACCAGCATATATTCAGATATGAAAAAACGCAGATTAAAATTTTATGGGCATATTAAAAGAATGGATGCTACCAGACTAACTAAACAAGTAGTGGAATTCTACGAAAATCGAAGTAAAGCTAAATTTGAGACAATAAAATGGATTGCTGCTATAAAAGAGGACATGAAAGAGGCAGATATAAAACAAGATGAAATTCAAGACAGAAAATTATTTAGGCAAAAAATTCATGACTGGGTAGTTGGTCAAGCTGAAAAACCAAAGAAAACTGGAACCACATGGTCTGATGAAAGGAAAAGAGCTCATTCCGAGAGAATGAAAACAATTTGGGCAGAGAGAAAGTCTAAAAGAAAATAACTGAATGCCCCGTGATTGTACTTCGCGTGGTCCAGTAGGGCCCAAACGTGAATAATAATAATAAATATATATATATATATATATATATATATATATATATAATTTTTTTTTAAGGGGCTGTGGCATGAAACGGATAATACCGAGAGGAAGTTTTAATTGAGACTTCGCGAATTGTACTATTAGTATTAGTGATCATTCTTTCTTGAAACCTGGAAGACGCTGAATTGTACAGAATATCGTAACTTCCTGTAAAGAATGCCTCAACGAGCTACAACGTTTAATATAATTAAAATGATAATGCAAGGAAGGTGTAGAAACGCAACGTAATATCACTTTGAACCATGGGTGGAGAAGATGTCGGCCGTCGTATTCTCAAAGAACTGTTGCGCTTTTCTTTTGATTTAGGAAAATTTGTCTCGAAAGCGAGACGGGATGTGAATCCCGCTCCTGCATTGCGGAGCCACTGCGGCACGCAGCTTGCTGGGACAATGCATGGTCAAGATCTAGCTAAATGAACCGTGCAAATACGACGCTAAAGTTTTTCGTGTCAGTTGGGTGTCCGAAGAGGAATGGTCAAGATTCAGGGATATGACAAGAGCGTTCACTTGAAGCAAAAAACTTCATATGGACATACGCCTTGTTCCGAATGGTTTCTGGGGTAGAACACATCTAAATGTATATTGTTATTTATTTTCTGTGTCATTTAATACATTGTCAGGTTTACACAAGTACAACAGTTAGAAAAAAGTATAGCATAAGTTTTTGCAAACATCAATTGAAAAATAGGTATCTTTAACACATTCACGTGTAAGCACTATGGTAAACGTTACATTACTGCTGTCGTACAGTTTACAATATATGTTCGAACGTCCCACCGGCAACTTCAATGCATTTGTGCTCTAGTGGGAGAACATGTTTTACTTTCCCGAGTACCTCTGCGCGTTCCCTGATGAGGGCAGCAGCTATCATGATTCGACCAAGCAGTTCACTTCGTCGTATTCGCCTTTCGATTTTACACCTGAGACTTCATCGAACCCCTTAAACTAACATCTGATGGCGTAAGGTATGGCGTTCTTTGTGATGAATTATTTGTACTACCCCGACAAATACGTGCCAGCCACTACCCCAAAAACAAATGTACATTAAATGTATTCTACCCGAAAACCCTTCGGAACATGGTATGTGTCCATATGCAGTTTTTTGCTCTACATGAGCGCGCCTGCCTATTCCTCCTGGAACACCCTGTATTTTTAAGCAACAACAGCATTATAAGGAGTTATACGACCTTCTGAGGGTGAATAGGTTGATCAAGGAAGCGAAAAGTACGAACGAAACCCAGGAGAGTGCCGGCCGCGGTGGTCTCGCGGTTCTAGGCGCGCAGTCCGGAACCGTGCGACTGCTACGGTCGCAGGTTCGAATCCTGCCTCGGGCATGGATGTGTGTGATGTCCTTAGGTTAGTTAGGTTTAAGTAGTTCTAAGTTCTAGGGGACTGATGACCACAGCAGTTGAGTCCCATAGTGCTCAGAGCCATTTGAACCCAGGAGAGTTTTACAGGGCGACAATTATTGAACAATATGAAAAAAATGTGAATTAGCTACAAACTACGGCGTGCACAAACTTTATTCAACATTTAAACGTCACTATTGATATTCGGATGTAGGTTATGACACGTTCGGCATGCCTGCCATCATTGGCGATAATGAGGCGCAAAAGAATAGCGAAATTCTGCATGACCCGCTGAAGTGTCGGAACATCGATGCTGTCGATGACCTCTTGAATGACAATTTTCAGCTGAGAAATGGTTTTGGGGTTGTTGCTGTACACCTTGTCTTTACTATAGCCCCACAAAAAGGAGTCGCATGTGTACAGATCCTGAGAATATGGCGGCTAATCGAGGCCCATGCCACTGGCCTGTGGATACCCCAGAGCCAGAATGAGGTCTCCAAAGTGCTCCTCCAGGACGTCCAACACTTTCCTGCTTCAATGCGATCGAGCTCCGTCTTGCATGAAACACATCTTGTCGAAATCAGGGATACTTAGGATAATGGGGATGAAATCATCTTCCAAAACCTTCACGTACCGTTCGGTAGTCATCACGGAATATCGCACTGATTATTCCGTGACTGGACACTGCTCACCACACAGTCACTCGTTGGGGGTGAAGAGACTTCTCGATTGCGAAATGCCGTTTCTTAGTTCCCCAAATGCGCCAATTTTGTTTGTTGACGAACCCATCCAAATGAAAGTGGGCTTCGTCGCTAAACCAAACCATACTGCCCTTACTAATTGCCATCATGCCCCTCGGCCAACTGTGCAGTTTGAACATCCTAGCGGAAACCGTCGAGAAGTTTTGACGATTTTATTTCATACAGTTCAATAATTGTCAACCTGTATGTGCAGATAAGAAAAACAAAATTGCTTGTTGCTAGACGCTCCTGTCAGGGCAGTACTGAGGCCGTGGCGAGAAGGGCCCCGCCAACATCGCAGCCGTGGAGGGGGCGCAAAAAGTGAATTCTCCTGTCCCTTTTATTCCTATTTTCTGCCTACGAAAAGAAGCCTTTTCCTCGGCCTGCGAGTGTAAACGCAGTTATTTCTGCAGTATCATTTTATACAAGCAGCATCCTAAAGAAATAACTACTATCGAACTAATAAATGACTACTATCGAACAGACGTATATCCCTAACATGCTTTTGTGGCAATAGTGCGCTTCTTTCACACAGCTGTCCCCTCACAGCTCGCTCATGTTCAACCAAGCGTTCTTGCTGTCACTTGGTGATGATGTTGTGGAGTCTCAATGGTCGGCGAGCGGGTACTGAAACATATATGCTAATTTGACCGATTTTGCAAACTGAGGACTGGAATGTGAAACTGTTTGTTCATTTTGAACCTGGTATCTGTGTCATACACTTACCGGTTTCTAATGCTTCCAGTTGTTTCATCGTTCAACTCTTCTTGGCTATTCAGAGAAGACCGCATTGTACATCACGCTGATGGCGTTCCTTTAGAAAAGATCACCGGAAACTGAATCAGTGTTTTGCAGTCTCTCCCTGCTTTCTCTCTATATAATCTAATTGCAGCATTTTTGCTTGATTGGGAAACATATTATTTTTTGCGGTGCTTAACGATGCTTCTATGAAAGCCACTTTGTTCTAAAATATTTATTGTACCCTTATTGTCGAGTAATACCCTACCTGTTTTATTCAGAGCTGGTTCGAGATCAGTTTACCTCGCGAGGGACATACCATTCTGCGGACAACGCCAGGACGCGGCCAAGAATGCTCCGGATACAAGGTAGGTAAGCAGGTAACAAGACCGAATCCTCCCAAACTGACACAAGGTATGTTGTATTGTAGACAATAATATAATTATCTCTGCCATGTTCCTTATCTCCTTCCCCTACCCCTCCCATGTTTAAAACAAAAAATATAGATTCACTTAGGCACGCTTTGCGCGTGACCTTGAGCGGGACTTAGTCGGTGGCGCGGTACCGACTGGACTTTATCTCAATAAGATAAAACTTTTAAACATACAATACACACTAAAAATTTTTGCATCTTCTACTGTAACTTCATATGCTTTCCGTTGCCTGCTTGGAGTATTCATAACGTTTAGAACTGCTACTTGCTTCAAACGGGAGAATTCGGTCCCATCGTTTTTCAGACCCTTGCGGGCTTGGGAGGATCCGGTACCATTTTTCTGACCGCGGGAGGATTCGGGGCTGCGTCCCATCGCTCACCCCACCCCTTCCCTTTTCCCCCTGATCCCCGCCCACAGACAATGAGTGCCTTTCCTTGGGCTTATCGTAAGACCCTTAAAAATAAATCCAAATGTAGTGATAAAGGAAATGCGTTGCTTTTTCTTTTACAGTAAGTACTACAGGAGTTGTACAAAACTATGGAAACACGGCGAGAAATGAATTCTTGAACTCAGATGCAGATGCTAGTTCAGGCTGCGGGTTGTGCTGTTGTATCTGACAACGCACGGCACCTGTGCAATGTTCGTGTTTCGTTGAAAGCGTCAGTCGTGGTCAGAACAGCATTCTGTGTAGCTGTGCGTGTATTATATCCGAGATAAGTGAATTCGAACGTGGGCGAATTGTTGATGTTCCTACGGTAGGTACTTCCGTATCCAAGGGAGCCGAAGTGTTTGGTGTTTCAAGAGGAAGAAGATTTATACCGCATACAGGGAAAGCGGAAAAACATCATCCGCTAAATGCCAAAGATTATGTGACAGTCGTGGTTGATCTGGTCCAATCCATGGTGTAGAGTTGGTCCCCACTCGTGATGCTGTGTGCCAAGATGACATGGCCACTGTTCACACAGCTCTCATCGTCCAGAACGTGTTCTGTGAGCACGAGGATGAACAGCTGCATCTCCCGTGGCCACTGCACTCACCAGATACCAGTATTATCGAACCTTTGTGGTCTGCATTGGAGCGAAGCTTACGTGAGCGCTATGCACCTCCATCGTCGTTATCTGAACTTGCCGCTATCTTGCAGGAAGTATGGTATAATACTCCCTTGAGAATCTTACAGGACCTGTAATCATCCATTCCGAGACGACTAAAAGACGTTTTGAATGCCAGTGGTTTTGCTACACCGTATTAGGCATGAAAATGAGTTGCTTTTCGTGTTTCCATATTCTTGTCCACCCCCTGTGCAAAGACATTTCTCTGCAACAGAAATAAATTTACGAATCTTACTCCAGTGGTGAATATTAAAAGATGAAACACTTCATTTCCATTTAAGGCAACCCTGAGATCTTCAAACGATTGTATTGAAAGCAGAAAGGACTACAGCTACTACATTGCTCTAGCGTGAATAAAAATATACTCTCTATTAAACTGAGTGGAACAAATGAAAATATAAAAGTTCTTGTAAATAATAGAGTTCAGCTATCAGTTGTCCTTTTTAAATTTTATTGGCAGATCTAGATTTCAGCTAGAAACTAGCCATTCTCAATGCAGTATCATTTTTGATCAATGCATGTAATGCCTGTTGGTCGGGCTACATCCACAGTTCATTGAATTAAAAAAAGGACGACTGATAGCTGGAATCTATTATTTACTAGTCAATATAACAACCGCTGCGTACTACAGCTTTCTGAATGGAAGGTAAACTGATATAAAATTTCTGTTATTTTTTGGTTTAATAATGGAATTTTTAATTCAATAATTTATAGATTATTTCATTCTCCGTTGTGAAAAGTGGAACTGAAATACAAAGAAATCGTCCAATTTAATACTGACGTGTTAAGCATAACACGCTGTTGAACTGCGTAATGTTACATGTGAAGAAAACTCACCAGTATGTAAAATTTAATAAAATCTGCTATGAAGGTAGAAGGAAGGAAGATCAGAGTTAAATGTCCCATTGACAGCTTAGTCAGCCGGCCAGAGTGGACGAGCGGTTCTAGGCGCTACACTCTGGAGCCGCGCGACCGCTACGGTCGCAGGTTCGAATCCTGCCTCGGGCATGGATGTATGTGATGTCCTTAGGTTAGTTAGGTTTCAGTAGTTCTAAGTTCTAGGGGACTGATGACCACAGCAGTTAAGTCCAATAGTGCTCAGAGCCATTTGAGCCATTTGACAGCTTAGTCATTAGAAACAGAACTCAAACTTGGACTACGAAAAGATGGGAAAGGAAATAGGCCATGCTCCATTCAAAGGAACCGTCCTGGCGTTTACCTCGTGCGAATTCGGGAAATCAAAGAAAACCTAAATCCGGATGGGCGGACGGGGATTTGAAACGTTGTCCTCCTGAATGCGAGACCTCGTTCAGTAATGTGTCAGGGTAGTATATGAAAATTGATAATGGTTAAAGTTCTTATGTGTGCATGTGAAAAAGAAGACTCAAATTTGTCCGTGATACGAAAGAGAAATATTCTATTGATTAGATGATGTGTAAGTCGTACAGTTGCTAAGTATATATACTGGCAATGTTTCTAGCCTTCAACATCGAAAATTCTTACAGAACAGAGTATAAAGCAACAGGGAGTTTCACAATTTCTATTACAGACCTTTAGCTGCTGTAGATGGGATTTAGTACTTTGTAGATAAAGTTTTAATAAGGAACCCATTTCTGTTGCGATATAAAATAAGTTTAAAAATTACTTCCAAATCTCCCGCTTCACGGTACGCTAAAAAACTGTGAAGAGGGCGCCGTCGTCAGTCCCTGTTGTATCTATGACATCACATACCGTTTTCGTCCAGCTACGACTATGGTTGCGAGAAACTGGTAGGTTTGCAACTAGAAGTGTTGACTATGGTGCTCTAAGGACGCAGTGCAATCTTGCCTTTGAATTTTAGGAAAGTTGGATAGTCTGTGCGGGAAACCGCATGTAAGACACTAGAGCGACCCCTTGTTGAGTATTGTTCGAGTATTTGGGATCCGCACCAGGTCGAGTTAAAGGAAGACATAGAAGCAATTCTAAGATGGGCTGCTGATTTGTTACCGGTAGGTTCGAACAACACGCAAGTACTACGGAGATGTGTCGGAAACCCAGATGGGAATCGTTGGGAGTAAGTCGATCTTCTTTTCGAGGAGCAGTACTGAGAAAATTTAGAGTATCAGCGTATGAGCATGACTGCAGAACGATTCTACTGGCACCAATGTACATTTAGCGTAAGGACTATCGAGATAAGATTAGAGAGATTTGGGCTTGTACGAAGACATGTAAACAGCTATAACGTACATGACAAACTGTGTATTGTGTTATAGGACATATTTCAGATGCTGTGTTATTAACTGACAATCTTGTCATTGCTATAGAAGTGCATAATGGAAGCAGACTTATATTACTGCTATATATGTACAGTTATCATTTTGCACAAATCGATACACATACAGTTGTTGGTTCCTCCACATCAGATGCCACTGATGATGGGTTATGAATCCGAAAACCGGTTTTGGAAGATAAAACAATTCTACTGCAGCTCACGGTTTATTGAAAATGTCTTTTAATAAATGTCTGAAAACTGCTGAGCACCAAGCATTCAAGATTTTTGTACTGGAAAGGAAATGACTCGTAGTTGTACAGGGTACCCTCCTCCGCGGACTTTACGGTAGCTTGCTGAATATGTATGTAGATGCACATGTAGAAGAGGACGTCCTTTGTAACCTAAAAGAGAATCCGACGACAATTACTCGAATCTTTGCCCATGCCACGGGCTCATGTAGAGGACACTTCTCAGAGCTCATTGTCTCCGCTGTGTGTGTACTGTGAAGCGGCATATTTGAAAGTGAACCGATCTTCAAACATATTTGACATTCAAACGGTTCATTTCCAGGCATGGGTTCCTTTTCAAAATTTTCTTTACTAATTCCCCATTCCAACTCATAGAAGTCTGTAATAGGAATCATGAAACACCATGTATTGACCATGAGACATCAGTTTCTGTGGATGAAGTTGACAGTCCACACGATCTTTCTGGAGAAACTGTCGATTTAAGGCATGCCTTATCAACTTGATTTTTGAAAAAAACTTGTTTCGCCGCATGAAACGTCCTGAAGTAGTATTGTGTTTTATGTTAAGGCAAATCTTGGGTGGAATTTGACCCCGGTTTTATGAGGGCTTAATCGAAAAGTGTACATTTCAAATACGTTTATAATAATTAGTACAATATTTGACACTGAAGTCAGTGGCGGCTTGTAACCACACATTCGCAGTTATCTCGCTCACATCGAGTTTGCAGGCCCACTTTTACTCAAACTTTTTTGCTTTCCATGGCAGTTTTCGCTACTAATTATGATACAATCTGTGTACGAAATCTGCACATGGGAACCTCTGACGCCCCACTCAGCTCGGCGTTACAACCGGCCCTGATGGTACTACTATCATGTAAATGGTTCCGTATGTGCTGGAGTGCTGGATTTCAACTTTTTCTGTAAAATCTCAGAAAATTTGCCCATACGCACGATGGTGCACCATTTTGTGCGGCTACATTCCGGTCCATATTGGCCAGAATACAGAAAGGTTATGACTCCGTCTTTCCTTTTTATGTTGAATGTTATCAGTCACATTACAGGTCTCGTTTAGCTTATTGATCATGTACAAAATTCAGTTTTTAGTAGAAAGTTATGTGGGAAAATTATCTCCATTGACTGAAACAAGAAAATGGCCGTGCACTTGCCTGGTGCTTGTAGTGAGGTTCGTCTCAATATTCTGTAGAACCCAGTTCTCCAAATCTGGTGTACACACAGTCCGCCGCGTGCTTGCACGTTCGTCTGTGTGAAAGAATCCATGATCACATAGTCGCCGAAAAAAGGGCTTGAAATGTTGTGTGATGTGGTTGGTGCTTGTGAGGGTACTTGTTTTGGTATAGTCATGCTGCCTCTCGACTGTTCTCTCTGCTTACCCGTAGACAAACACTATCTCGGCTTGTTCCCGACATGAATACCGGACTGTCCTGCTGCTTACAGAACGCTGCGTCAATCACACAGCTTGCAACACACAAGGAACACACGGCACGTGGTCAGAGGAACTGTCATTCGTCAGCGCCATCTATCATGGCAACGATCCATTTCGGGAGACTTGTTCATAGGACCTTTTTTCCTCCATTTCCATTTAGGAATTCTTCACTGCAGCTTGTCGGTTTTATTAATGTTCACCCTGTATATTTAACAAAAGAAAATGTATGTAACAAACATCGGATGTTCTCATTTCTTTGGTGTGCTCCTTTAAGTGGTGGGAAAGTTGTTTGTACATCCCTTCCATGTAGTTTGTGCACGCGATAAGGAGGATCGGTACAAAGTGCATTTTCTTAATTTTTCTAAGATCCACATAACTGTCGTTCTTGCCTGACGGGGATTTAGTTAAGTCCAGCTCTGAGTTTTACGCAGGCGCCTGTGCGATGCCTTACAAGATTTTTGCTAACTTTTCGGTAAGTATATAGGATTATTTTAACCAAAGAGCTGAGAGAATAAGGGCGTAACTTTGCTGGTTTCTTAACCAAGTGTTTGTGTAAAACCATAGGACTGGCTGGAGGCACTGCTGGTTGCGGATCACTTTGATACGTACATCAGCCAATAAGTATGAAAAATAATTCTGGCTGGTCTTAAACTGTGCCATATAGGGCTTTGATGTATTCAGCAGAAAAAGAAAACAACTGCTGTGTCATTTGAGATTGGACGATGCCTGTCAACCGAAGCAGATATCAAAATGGACTGTAATTAAATAGAGCTTAAGAAATCTTACACTTCCACGTTGCTATTAAGAAACCGTTTACATTTGTGGGAACCTCTGTGGGCTCTGATATCCTGCTGGGAATACCGGACGAAATCCTCAGTTGGTAATGACATTTTTTTTTCTACAAAAGGAAGATTACAGTCCGATGTTCCATCCGTGAAGACGTCTTTAGAATGGCCAAGGATGGGGAACGCAATTAATAGTTGCCTGTTCGATGGTTTCATTCCATTATTCGCCTGAAGTGTTTGAGGGAAATCACCGATACCCTAAATCTAGATGTCTGGTTAGATATTTTAAACACCCCATTTCACCACCAATGTGAGTGTACATTTTAGCCAAAGCACCACGTCTCTTATTTGCTTTCTCCGACGTGCCAAATTGTAACCAAGAAGAAGTATTCCTAAAAGCCATGATAGTTTTTGATATTTGTGTTAATGCACACAGCTCCAATTGACCACTTAACTTTAAAAGTAAGACACGTCGCTTTTAACGTTAGTATACATCATGAAAAACTGCCAGCAAAGTATAATGAACGGGCTGGAAACAACCGCCCTCGTTCGTGTCATTTATATTTTTCTAAGCTTATTTTTGTGCGCATTCTGTGCCTGACGCCTAGCCAACCTCATCTTGTTCTTTGTTAGAAACATGGCAGCAATTCAGGCATAACTGGTCGGTTTCAATTAGAAGGAATGGCTACATAAAATTAATCAGCGCTCCCACTATAACATGTTGGAGAGGAAATGGTAAAACTATGAAAAAGTGCGTTTTAAAAGATGTAATCCTCTGATAGAAAACTAATTCCCTCACACGCCGCTACAAACATATACACAGAAAAGTGCTATACGTAAAACACACACTGAAGTGATGTTATTAAAAATGTTAAAATAAATGTAAGATAACAGAACATCAGCTACACTAATCACAACTGTAGCTCTTTGATCGCTCACAACAAATGGAAAAAAAGATAAGCTTTCCCCCCTAGAAACCCGTGAAAATCTTCTGCCTCATAACTGCTGTAGGAGGCTTTGACACAGAACTTCAAATCTATACCGTTAGATGAAAGAGAACTATTGAAGCTGGCAAACAGCATGCAAACAGCATGCTAACTTCCTGTCACAATATATAGCAATTTGTGAACAGTGGTAGGTCCTCTAAACGGAGGAGGAACCTTCCGTTGTAGGTCAGTGTCTTACGTAAGGGCGTATTGAAATTAGTTTATTGTGCTACAGTGGCCAGGGCAAAACGCACGGCAGAGCTTGGCCATTGACTTCACTGTACACAGCTTCTTGTCTCAATCTAAACACCCTTTCACCAACAGGCAAATCACTATCACAGTAAGGGGACTGCCATATAGTACCAGAATATTGTCCATGCATGTAACCATTTGGGTTTCATATTCAGCGATTTCCTTATTTTGCACTTGCCCTGGTACCTAATACTACCAGGGCTTGCTGAAAAATAATGCCTCTAAATTTTTTATTCTGTTCTCAATATCGGCTGAAGTATTACATGTCACGGGTATTACTCTGTCGACTTTCCCGCTTCGCTGACGCAAGTTGCAACCCACTGCGGCTAGAGGGCTCCGAATTATAGCGTGTTTGTTTTAGTCGTAACTGAACTCAGAGTACTATACATCAAACAGCTAAACGCAACAGAATACACACTCCTACAGATATGAGAAATAGTTCAGCGTCATCAAGCTTTAACTCATAGTATTAACGAATACCGTATAAAGTCAGATGCCAGACTGAGTTTCATAGGAAGAATCTTAAGGAAATGTAACTCGTCCACGAACGAAGTGGCTTACGAGGCACTTGTTCGACCAAATCGTGAATATTTTTCGTGAATCTAGGATCCGTACGAGGTTTCGTCACGGGAACGTTTAGTCGGCGCGAGAGCGTTACGTAGATGCCCAACAAACTTCAGTGGCAGACTCTAGAGGAGAGGCGCTGTGCATCACGGAGAGGTTTACTGTTGAAATTTTGAGAGAGCGCATCCCGGGAAGAGCCGGATAATGTATTACTTCTTCCCACATGCGTCTCGCGAAATGACCAGGACAAGAAAATACGAGAAACTAGAACTAACACAGAGGCTTACCGACAGTCATTCTTTCCACGCGCTATTCGCGAGTGGAACGGGAAAGGAGGGGTCAGTTAGTGGTACCAGAGGTACCCTCCGCCACACACCGTTAGATTGATTGCGGAATATGATGTAGATGAAAATATAACATTTGTGACTCTATGAAGCTCCCTCCAAGTATTGTTTTAATAATTCCGTACCTGACCTCGCGTAAATCGTAACAACACTCACGTGGAAGGAGAGGACAATTTTCTACTTACTTATAGTCTTGTTGGTGGAGTGTCCGCTGGAGCAGTGGACTGGAAGAAAAGTAGTTGTGTGGAATACTTTTTATTAAGTGGTCATGCTATGGACAAGCTCTGTCCTGGCCACGTGTAGCACACGCCAGAGCAAAGACATTCAGGGACTAAAAGGATTCTCATAGTCGAAATTAGTTCGTGGAACTACCTTTTGATACTGAGTTTGTTGTCTGAAATTCGATATCCAACAGAAACAACGTAAACAGAATACACGAGGGACGCCTAAATCAGAACTATATGGAAAAAACATAAACTGGTTACAAACTACGACGTGCACACGCTTTATTCAACATGTAAACGTCACTATAGATATTAGGATGTAGGTTATGACGTGTTCGATATGCCTGCCGTCATTGGCGATGGTGTGGTGCAGACGAATATCGAAATTCTGCATAACCCGCTGAAGTGTCGGAACATCGATGCTGTTGATGACCTCCGGGGTGGCTGTTTTCAGCTCAGCAATGGTTTTTGGGCTATTAATGTCCAAGGAGTCGCATGTGTTCAGATCCACAGAATTTGGCGGCCAATCGAACCCCATGCCAGTGGCCTCTGGGTACCCCTGGGCCAGAATACGGTCCCCAAAAGTGCTCCTCCAGGACATCAAACACTCTCCCGCTTCGATGGGACCGAGCACCGTCTTGCATGAACCACATACAGTCGAAATGAGGGTGTCTTTGGATAATGGGGATGAAATTATCTTCCAAAAGCTTCACCTACCGTTCCGTAGTCAGCGTGCCATCAAGGAATATCGCACCGATTATTCCGTGACTAGGCACTGTACACAACACACTCACTCGTTCTACATCTACATCTACACGGATACTCTGCAAATCACATTTAAGTGCCTGGTAGAGCGTTCATCGATCCACCTCCACAATTCTCTATTATTCCAATCTCGTATAGCACGCGGTAAGAACGGACACCAATATCTTTCCGTGCGAGCTCTGATTTCCCTTATTTTATCGTGGTGATCGTGTCTCCCTATGTATGTCGGTGTCAACAAAATATTTTCGCATTCGGAGGAGAAAGCTGGTGAAGAGACTCATCGATCGCGAAATGCGGATTCTCAGTCCCCCAAATGCGCCAATTTTGCTTATTGACGTACCCATTCTAATGGAAGTGGGCTTCGTCGCTAAACCACGAAAGTATTAACGTGAAGTCCAGCGTTGTTGTTTCCAGACTTTCGAAGGAGTTCATATTGTCATGTGATGTGTCGAATCTCGCTTTGGGTTGTATTTTGTTCCAGGAGGTCGACGAGCAACAATATCCTGTTGCCTCTGCTTCAAGACAATTGAACACTCGTAGAAGTGTTACGTGAGTTACATGATCACATTTTATTAGTCCATGGTGGTTGCTGGGCAACGAATGGGAGAGAGGCGGAAAAGTATTGGTGGAAAGGCAAGGAAAGATGATGTTGATCGATACGTCAGGAATTATGTGGATTGTGCACAGTGAGTGGATTTGAGTAAGGAGCGGGTACTGTTGTGGACGGAAGAGGTGAGCGATGTAAGCAAGTTGAGCAAAGTGACAGAGACCTCAAGAGGTTTAGCTGAGGCAAATAAAATAACTGTAGAATGGGATTCCATGCAGATCATGAACTTGGAGAGCAGTGTGATAAGCAACACAAGCATGCTCCGGAAACTGACTAAGGAAGTTGTGAATCAAGACAGGGTCTCAGATAGCACTCTGAACCAAGGTTTGGAAGCAGTACAAGCTCGAATACAGGTACTGGATGCAAGAGTAACGCTAACAAAGCTATTGCAGTTTCTGGGGGATGGTGTTTGGGATGCCAGGGTGGAGTTCACGAGACTGCAGGAAGCATTCATCAATCGCTACATGGGCACTGAGGGAGGTGCAACGAGAATTGCCGCCGGAATTACAACTCGTGGTGGAGGTGAGTAGCCAGAACTCGCCATTCTACTACCATAGTGTAATGGGTGTAACAACAGATAGCACACGATTCTGCATATTGGTGTTGTTATCGGTGGGCAAGCGCGATGTGTTCAGGTGTTACCCATTACACACTTACACAGCGAAGTTAATGGAAGTTGGAAAATTTGCGCAAGTAACAGAGGAAGGGTGCTGCTATTAACGGAAGATAGGGATCAACACATTTTGATGACCAATGGTAAGATCCAGCAATGCTAGAGCGGGGTAGTCACCATATACCTGTCTCTTGAAACTGTCACAAGTAGGAGCGCATGCATCATACAATTCTTCAAGAGAAAAACAGAGGGATGTCCTTGTCAATAAGTTGTGATCGAACTGGAAATGTCTTTTCAGCAAGCAGGTTTGCATAGGATATAGTTGGTGAACAATAACAAGGTGACAGTTGCTAGCTGCTATGAGCAGGGGAAACTGATGGGGACGAGACGTTTGGAATTACGAAGCAATGAATTGTTGATCAGTGGGACTATGTGTAATAGTTTGGGACCCTAGCATCATTTGTCCGCTACTGTGATGGACGTTACCCCACTAAATGTGGCACAGCTACAGCTGTACTGGCCAGACAAAGCTTTAGAGATGTTGTCCAAACAAAACCATACCTTCCTTAACAATACCTGGGAACCTAGCCAGTATCATTCATTAAGCCAAATGATAGCAGCTCAGGAGGGGTGGATCACTGCAGAAGAACTGTTGCAGCATGTGGAACAGTACTGGATCGGTAAGGGTCAAGTAACTGTGACTCTGAGCATTGCAGTTCCAAGCGCCATGGTGATTCTGATTTTTTCTCTGCCTAGCGCACATGTATTTGACGAGCCATGCGGAAGGCCGAACCAGGGCTAATCGAAGTTCCCATCGACTGGTTACGACAGGCAAGAGATAAAAGATAGATTTATGGATCCAACAATGAACACAGTAATTTGCGTACTGGTTAAGGATAACAGATTTGGGGTACTAGTTTTACGGATTAAGAGCAGAAGTAATTACAAACTGTTCTAAGCCTGGGTACGATCCAAGGGATTGGGACTTCTTCGTAGGGAAGGGCAGTGTAGTGCTGTGACCCAGTCTTTGGTCAGGAAATGATTAGCCTTTTACAAAAGTAAAGAAAAGTAGCATGGAAGTGCCATAGAACGTTAACAGCCGTGGGTCGGTTGCCGCAAGTGTGGCGACATGTGGGGTACAGTAACAAACACAGTGGATTGCACAGCGAGGATGCCAGCCCAGCAGTGCCATGCGAAAGTCGCTGCCCGTGCATCAGCCCAGCCGGGGTCAGTGAGGAGATACGCGCCTGCCTCCCTACGCAAGCAGGATAGCGGGGTGGGTACGGACTAAGATAACGATCTCATCACATCCGATGTCATGTTACACACACGGTGTAAGGTTACATACTTGGGCTCCTTGGTTCCCCCACTCCCTCTGCCCCTGGGAACGACCGGGAATTGATCAAGATCACTTAGGGGAATCACCCAGGCAATTGTGTCATGTGAAATAAAAAGGCGGCAACCCCCTCTCCCCCTCCCTGTCCTACCCCATCTCCCGTCCGGACCATTGACGCTCAAGCACCCCCACCTTTTCCACCCTTCACCATCTTCATCTTTTATAACTAAGAAACCAGGGTGTGGGAGATTACTCTGGAGCTGGACAGCATATGGAGAGGATGTGACTGTTTGTTTATAACAAATTACGTCACTTGAGTTCGATTTGTTAAGAACAATATTACGTGGCACCAGCAGAGATGACACCTAGGCAGTGCAGTAATTGGTTATAGAACTGTATCCCTATAGTTTTAGTTATTTATCGTGGAAATATGCATTCCAATGGTTGGTCTACCTAATAATAGCAAATCGACAGACATAAACAATTAGCAAAATAGACTGACGTGCAAAGAATTAATGTAGATGTGATGGAAGTACGTCTCCCCTAAACCCCGGATTGATAAAGGGTTTCACAAAATACCAAACGAGGTACTGACAGTTATATTACGGTCGATACCTTGGTAGCATTTTATGTTGCACATCCGGATTACTGTCTATTCGACGTAAACAAATCAGTATGGAGAAATCTAGTGTGAGGAAGTCTGAAAATGTAAAGAACGGCTACGCATCTCTACAGAGTCTGGCTGTCTTGCAGGTGGTGACATAGAATAAATTATGTATTCCTGGTATATACAGCAAACCTTGTCTGTTGAGCAGGTCTATTAAAATGATCGATTCTATATCCCTAAGAGCGTTCTGCAACGTGTCAGTAAAATTCTTCTCGGCTGTTGCCAGCATTATCACTGTCTAAAATTGTGCGACGTTTCGGCCACTGTTTCAAATGTCCTTCCTCAGGTCTTAGTGAGTTATCTGAGCACAAAGCCCTGAGGAAGGCCATTTGCCACTGTGGCCGAAACGTCGGACAATTTTATATATTGACAGTGCGGTCAACAGTCATGAAGAATTTTATTGACAGTGACAACGTCCACTGAAGCAAATGCTTACGTTCTGCAACTGGTCTAGTTGATGGGTAATACTAGATAAGATGGTATGGATCATGACGTCTTTTCGTGTCATGGCTCCTAAAATTCAAGTACATAAGTGTTATAGTTTTTTGGTTGGGTGTGTACATGCTGTGGAAGACTGTAGTTTTAATGGATTATTCGGTAATGGCAGGATGTGATACTTCAAAACTATACTAGAAAGAAAGACAGTACTGGTTTATATAACTATTCACTGTTCGCCTATAGCAAAAATGATTTATAAAATTAGTCACTGTATGCCTATAATTTTAACGTGGAACCCAATTAAAAAAAAAAAATCAATTGGCTCTGAGCACTATGCGACTTAACTTCTGAGGTCATCAGTCGCCTAGAACTTAGAACTAATTAAACCTAACTAACCTAAGGACATCACACACATCCATGCCCAAGGCAGGATTCGAACCTGCGACCGTAGTGGTCGCTCGGCTCCAGACTGTAGCGCCTAGAACCGCACGGCCACTCCGGCCGGCACCCAATTACACAAAAGAGCGATAATGACAGCCAATCTGATTGTGAAATTCAGTGTTACTCAGCCGGATAATTGACATCATCTCATCTGCTCACGTTACTTCCCACAGAATCAAGACTGGAAGACTAGCCTTCTTATGCCCCTGAAGCTACGGATGGTAGAAACATCATCTTTCCAAATGTGTCATCGTCCCACTATACAGTGCCAATATCAGTATGGTGTTACCTGCGGTTGGTCTTCGAATCAATAATTATTTATCACATACATAACATGTTTGCGATTTTCGTTGTGTGTCACGATAAAATACGAGATTTGATTGACAGTCTGAGACACTAACCACTTGGGTTGATGGATGTGGGCTATAACTATCGCAAGAACTACTTCCATAGAAGCCTAGTTTACTGACACTCCTGTGCTTACATACGTACATTTCTAAATACTACACACAGATTCATTGTGTTTCTTTTAGAGCCTATCCTGTCTCTAGGCCGCATATTGCTTATAATGGGATCATGTGAACATGACGTCTCGCTTCCCAAGACACACACACACACAGTATGATACCTTGTGCCGCTCACAAAGAGGAAAACGTCAATCTCTACAAGTTATATTTTGCCTTGAATCACGGTTACTGTGAATGTCGGTTCTCAATATTATTTTCACGAAAAAAAAGTGTTGTCGAATGTCAGCTCACGTAATACTAGCGTGTTGATTGAAACCTACACTATGTGATCAAAAGTATCTGGACACCCCCCCAAAACATCTGTTTTTCATATTAGGTGCATTGTGCTGCCATCTACTGCCAGGTACTCCATATCAGCGACCTCAGTAGTCATTAGACCTCGTGAGAGAGCAGAGTGGGGCGCTCCGCGGAACTCACGGACTTTGAACGTGGACAAGTGATTGGGTGTCTCTTGTGTCATATGTCTGTACGTAAGATTTTCACACTCCTAAACATCCCTAGGTCCACTGTTTCCGATGTGATAGTGAAGTGGAAACGTGAAGGGACACGTACAGCATAAAAGCCTACAGGCTGACCTCGTCTGTTGACTGACAGAGACCGCCGACAGTTGAAGAGGATCGTAATGTGTAATAGCCATACCTCTATCAAGACCATCACACAGGATTTCCAAACTGCATCAGGATCCAGTGCAAGTACTATGAGAGTTAGGCGGGATGTGAGAAAACTTGAATTTCATGGTCGAGCGGCTGCTCATAAGCCATACATCACGCCGGTAAATGCCAAACGAAGCGTCGCTTGGAGTAAGGAGCGTAAACATTCCACGATTGAACAGTGGAAAAACGTTGTGTGGAGTGACGAATCACTGCACACAATGTGGCGATCCGATGGCAGGGCGTGGGTATGGCGAATGCCCAGTGAAAGTCATATGTAAGTGCGTGTAGTGCCAACAGTAAAATTTGAAGGCGGTGGTCGTGTTTCCATGGAGGAGGCTTGCACCCCTTTTTGTTTTCCGTAGCACTATCACAGCACAAGCCTACACAGATGTTTTAAGCACCTTCTTGCTTCCCACTGTTTAAGAGCAATTCGGGGATGGCCATTGCATCTTTCAACACGGCCTGTGGCGGAGTGGTTATACGACAATAACATCCCTGTAATTGACTGGCCTGCACATAGTCCTGACCTGAATCCTATCGAACATCTTTGGGGCGTTTTGGAACGTCGACTTCGTGCCAGGCCTCACCGACCCACATCAATACCTCTCCTGAGTGCAGTACTCCGTGAAGAATGGGCTCCCATTCCCCAAGAAACGTTCCAGCACCTGGCTGAACATATGCCTACGAGACTAAAATCTGTCATCAAGGCTAAGAGTGGGCCAACACCATATTGAATTCCTGCATTACCGATGTTGGGTGCCACGAACTTGTAAGTCATTTTCACCCGGGTGTCCGGATACTTGTGATCACATAGTGTACCAGTAACAAGTTCCAGCATTATGTTATTAGTTTTTGGAGAAATCTTCTACTTAATAAGTATTGTGTTATAATATTTCCGCAGGCAGTCAAAGGTAGTGCTATAAAGTGTGGGCAGCAACTTATAAAGCACATGGTTGCTCATAGCTTCATTTTTCCTCTTTCGTAGGATACAGTGTGCAAGTCTGTCTTGTGATACATCGATCGTAATTTAACACTGCGTATATTTCCAGAACGCATTTTTATAGGTTCCAGTTGCCAAACGTAACACAAGTACAGTCGGTTTAATAAAATCTCACTGTGAAGGTAAAATCTGCTACCCCCTCCTCCCCCAAAAGTATTAGACCCCAACATTATATGATCTGCGATTCGTCATCTGACGACCATGTCGTAGACTGGACGTCATCAGAGCTCTAACGATGTGTGAGAGGTGGATTCGTCGTAGGAGCTGAAATTTCAACACCTGATGATATTATTGTAGACAGTACAAATATGGGGTGTTTTTGCTGCTAAATAATGCTTTTTATATTAATAAGCCTGTTTGGCTAAATCCAGCAACTTACAACGTGTAACAAAATAATATTAGAACGTTTTTCTTCAGGCAGCTTCCCCTGCGTGTTTCGTTTTCGTCGGGTGCATGTTATAACGTTATCAAAATGGCCTGTGGCTATTAGAGAGGCGTCGCTCGCAGTTTAGGGGATGCTCGCACAGATAAGTTTTCGTAGTAAACACTCCAGTGTGCTAGATGTCCAGTGTGTGTCTTTGGAATTCAATGCATCAGTTGAAATTGCGTTAATAGCGATGACAATACGCTGATTTGCCTGTGGTTAATATACAGGGCTTATAGTAATCTTGCTCATGCTAAGAATATTGTAGTGTTTATTTTGTTTAGACATCGTAATTACGTGTCGTCATTCCACCTGGGAGTGCTACCTGGCTGCAAACGGTATCGTCCGCGCAATTTTTAAAAGCTGATGGGTGGGCGCAGAATGGGAGTGTGTTTCTGATCAGTCTAGAGAGAAAGGGTTGTGGGAAGGTATGTGCATGGCGCTTAAACTGTTAGCAGCGTATTTCTGCAAAGGCGTCAACAAGTTACGTCAGGTTTTGCTGTGGCAGGATGCCTCCTCCTTGAATGACTGAGTATCTTGTGTACAGCCACTAGGTCGCTTGCTTCGGAGACGATTACAGATCCCTATTGTTTAAATTTCTCTGCCACGCCTGGGGAGATGGTCTGGCGTTGTGTTAGGAAGATATGTGGTCTCCCGTTCACAACCTGGTTGCCGCGACTGCACGAGAAGTTCCATACCGTATCGGTATTATCCACCGATTGCAGGGGTGATTTCCCCGTAATCTGTGTGTGTATTTGTACAAGTCATTGATGTTTCTACCGAGGTTTCGGTATCTTTTTGCCGTTATTATCGCGAGCGGGAGATACCTCGGCCATAAGTGATATAGCAACAATGTCACCTCAACAGGCTGGAAAGCATTATACCGCAACTTTATCGACCATTGCTAGGTAGTGTCTCAGCAACAATCCTCCAAGCGTTCTTGGCAACACACCCACACGTAGGATTCTGAGAGGCGATCTACTCTGCAGGCGACATGATTTTCGCTGAGTTGGTTTCAGTTACTGGTCGACTCTATCTCCATGTGCGTATTTTGTAGCGCTGTGATACAAATACAGTATCTGTGGATGGAGGCATCGGAATTTTACTATGATGTCACATAATCTAGTAATGTAGTGGGTGTTTCTCTATTTGTCTATCATTGGTTAGAAATCGGTAGTGCATAGAGAATTCTCTATGACGTCATAATTTCTACCAATGTGTTCATTTCTAACACTGTGACGTCTCACACTCCCTAGTGATGGAGTGATGGCTTAGCAATGATACATAAATCGGGAAAATGCTGAGACCATCATGACGTCGACTTGACGGGATGCGTCGACGTGACGCGACGCGAGGCGATGTTGACGTTTACACACAAAAATGTGTAAAATATCTAAAATTATGGGATAATGAGAGTAATTATTTATCTGTCTGGGTGTGGTGTCTGCTGGTGCCATGAAATGTTAATTTGACAGTTATTCGCAAATAGACACAGCGTACACATTATCCCTTAGATGCCCATTTTGGTTCCCCAGATATAAAATATGGAGTTGGGAAGATGTGCTTCAGTAGCAGTGATATCTAATTCGGTCACATAGTGTGTTGTGGCCGCGCGGGGTAGCCGCGCTGTCTGATGCGTCTTTTCACGATCCGCGCGGCTCCCCCCATCAGAGGTTCAAGTCCTCCCTCGGACATGGGTGTGTGTGTCTTCCTTAGCGTAAGTTAGTTTAAGTTACATTAACTAGTGTGTAAGGTTAGGGAGCGATGTCCTCAGCAGTTTGGTCCCATAAGACCTTACCACAAATTTCCAAATTTACATAGTGCATTGTGATTACCTGAGAGCATCATGACGTCGTGCGACGTCGGGGACAGCGGGGTGGATTTTGCGTAATTAGACAAAATATGTAAAATGTAGCCGGCCGAAGTGGCCGTGCGGTTAAAGGCGCTGCAGTCTGGAACCGTGAGACCGCTACGGTCGCAGGTTCGAATCCTGCCTCGGGCATGGATGTTTGTGATGTCCTTAGGTTAGTTAGGTTTAACTAGTTCTAAGTTCTAGGGGACTAATGACCTCAGCAGTTGAGTCACATAGTGCTCAGAGCCATTTGAACCATTTTTGTAAAATGTAAAATTGTGGAACATACGGAAATGGTTGAAAATACTTAAAATTGGTGGAAAATAAGGAGAAACAGTAAAAATTGGTTCAAATGGCTCTGAGCACTATGCGACTTAACTTCTGAGGTCATCAGTCGCCTAGAACTTAGAATTAATTAAACCTAACTAACCTAAGGACATCACACACATTTATGCCCGAGGCAGGATTCGAACCTGCGACCGTAGCGGTCACGCGGTTCCAGACTGAAGCGCCTAGAACCGCACGGCCACACCGGCCGGCGAAAAACGGGTAAAAATTGTACTTACATATCTACCTGAGTATGGTCTCTGCTGGTGACACGTAATACTAAATAGTTATTAACAAGTAGAACTCAAGTGACGTGACTTTAGGTAATTTGCTATAAACAAATTGACACAGCCTACGACCTCTCCCTATACTACCCAACTGCAGAGTGTCTCCAGTTATAAAATAGGAAAACTGTGGAAAATGGGCGAATAGTACGTAAAACAGGGAATTCATGCCCGGGATGACCACATCCAACACTATGATCAAGTCAACCATCTGAGCATCACAGAGGAGACAGTACTGGGCGCTCTCCCCAACAGTCAGTGTCATATTTGACGACTACAGTAAATTTCCAACAACTGATGTCGCCAGAGACAATTGAAAAAAAAAAAGTCAAACGTACAATAAATGGGTTTAAAAAAACACCAACTACCAGTATTATTAGGAGCTAATGTAAGTGATAGAGGTAAAAATTATGCTATCCATGTTGTTCACAGAGCCCATTTTTATTCTCTATCTGCAAACGTCTCTCGATTTCGTGTATAGTAACGGCAATACTCATTCAGTGTGTTTTTCTTCTTTCGATTCTAGAATCATACCACTTTGCACTGCATCCATATATTTTTCCAATTCCAGATACATACGATTTACAACTCACATCTACAAGGGATGGAGAATACTATGACGTATAGAATAAGATATTACCGCTTTCTCACTCACGCCCTGAGCTAGTGGGAGTATGACAATGTCTAATTGCCAGCATTTCTTTCTAGAATTCTCCACCGTTCCACTATTAAAAGTGTGTTGTCCCCTCTCTACTGACCGAGCGAGGTGGCGCAGTGGTTAGACACTGGACTCGCATTCGGGAGGACGACGGTTCAATCCCGCGTCCGGCCATCCTGATTTAGGTTTTCCGTGATTCCCCTAAATCGCTCCAGGCAAATGCCGGGATGGTTCCTTTCAAAGGGCACGGCCGACTTCCTTCCCTGTCCTTCCGTAATCCGGTGAGACCGATGACCTCGCTGTCTGGTCTCCTTCCCCAAACAACCCAACCCTCTCTACTGATTTTATTTCCAGTTATATGTGTGACACCATGTCTACTCCCCATTCTGTATGAATAACAAAATGCTTATATTTGTTTTTTTATTTTTCAAGGAGTCTAAAGGTCTTTCTCTCAATCTTTAGCGTAGATCTCTGTCAGTTTGGAGTCAGATTTTTTCCAATAATCCGCTCACTCTTGTATACTGGAAAGTATCCAGGCACTTTGATCTTTTTCATATCACAAAAAATTTTGGCTATACTCTCATTTGAGTCCTGTTTGCCCATGACGTATCCGGATTTTACTGAATTTTTGATAATTTCCACATTTTTCGCCTGTAGTTAGTGGCTTCAGGTCTAAGTGCCTGGAGCTGCTGAACAGCAGTACTTGAACGTGCGCCGCTGCAGTCATCGCTGCCAGTTGTTGACGTGTGAGTTAATACAGAGCCAAGACTGGGAAACTAGCCTTATTATGCAGTCAAAACTATGGCTGATAGAAACAAATTGTTCCAGATGTGTTATGGTTGACCAGCGTGTCGATTGAACCTGCTGCTACCAAGTCCAGTATTACGTTATTGTTTTCTTGGGAAAAGTCTTCTACTTAGTAAGGAGTGTGTTACAGCAACAAAAGATTCACTGGTATGAAGTGTGGCCATGAAGCTTATAAAAACCGCATTACTGGATTTGCTCATCTGCCAGACACATAACAGGTTGAGTTACAAGAGGTGGAAGTGGAGTATAACAATTATGCACTCTGCCTTAAACACATGATCCTTAAACAAATTACCCTCAACAGAGTCCTACAAGAGCAGAGGTTTATGTACATTTTTCCAAACGAGATGTTACATTTACACCTTTAGTTTTAATAATATCCTTCCTACAGGCTTCCCCTCTCAGCAACATCATCAGGGTCTGAACCTTACTGCGATATTAGTTGATTTACGCTTCAGTCACCACTAACTATGTCATAGAGCACTGTTAGAGCTCTAACATTGTATCTCGACCAGAAGAGAGATGGAGTCGTCATAAAATCTTAACATGCAACACTTCACACCTGATGATATTGTAACTAGCACAAGTAAGGTGTATTTTTTGTTTCTTAATAATGCACTTTGACAAGACTGTGTGAGTAAATCCAGCAGCTCACATACGTGTAATAATTATTTTAGTGCGTATTTATTCATGGACCTCAGACAGGCTGCTTAACGCTCTCACCAAGTGACACGATGGTAGTCTTATGAAACAGCTTCTTGCAACTGGAGATGCTGTGACCAGTGTGTGGGTGCTGCTCAGATCGCCTTTCCTTTGAAACCACATGGTGCTAACTTAACTGAGTCGTTGGAGAATCAGTTTACTGGGAGATTTCTCACTAACTTTATCCTTCTCTAAGGTCCCACTTTTCATCATGTTGGTAGAAAGATCTCTGAGCCTGGGGCTCTGACAAATCTCGTCAATGGTCATTGTTCTTGCAGGATTGTTTTTACTAGTCTTATGTCGTCGCCATATACTGTGATGTGCTAGTTGTCCATTATGTTTCTCTGGAATTCTATGGATCAGTCGAAATTACGTTAGTAGCGATAGTCATATTTAGACTTTTCTGTAGTTAATACACGAGACATAGTAATTTCTCCTATGCTAATAAAATTCCAAGGTTTATTTTGTTTACATATTGTAATTGTGTGTCTTCATTGTAACTGGGAGTGCTACCTGGCTAAAATGGGGTCGCCTACGCTAGTTTTAAAAGCATAGTGATTGGGGGAGGAGGGGATCTTGTTTCTCGTAGGTCTAGGGAGAAAAGTGGAGAGGGTGGGCAGTACTTGGCATACTGTTAGCAACATTTATCCACAAAGGTGTTTCAGATTTCTTCTGGTAATCCTGTAGGTGTCTGCATCTGAAGATTTGTGTGTCTCCCTCAGCCATCGAGTACCTTGTACCAGCCACAAAGACATAGGCAAATATATCAATGATGTAACTCTCTCTAGCAAGCCTACAGAAATGGTCTGGCTTAGTGCTGGGTACAGAGGTGGAGCTCTCATTCAGATGCTGACACTATGGCGGCCACAGCTGCTGGAGGAGTTCCATACGAGATCACCATATCACATGAGTCATTCAACTTATTATCCAGGTAACGCCGGGGGGAGGGGAGTTCCTTATACTCTGGGTGTGTATTTGTTGCAGTCTTAGATATTTCAAACAACGCGTTGGGACCTGTTTGCCGTTATTGCTGTAGCTGGTAAATCCCACAGTTATTTGAGGTGTGGGCCATCCTCCAGGTGTCATGCTTCTGATTGCAGTAACTGTTTGGATCCATCTCTAGGTATTTTCTGTAATGCTGTACTACACACAGTGTGTCTGGTTGGAGCCATCACAATTTTACACTGACGTCACACTTACTAGTAATGTAGTGGAGGTTCATCCATCGAAGTCTGGTATTTCATATACATACAGTATCTTTGGTTAGAAATCTATAGTGCGTACAGAATTTGCTATGATGTCATTTATATGACGTGACATTATTTACACCTGTGTGTTCACTTCTGTGGCTTAGCACTGATGAATTGGACACCTGCCATACTGTGATTGGCTATGAGCATCATCACATTGATGTGACATTGGTATGCGTGGGCTGTAACTTACATAATTGGGTAAAATACGAGAAATATTGAAAAATGCGTAGAATGATGTAAAATCCTGTGAAAATGAGTAAAAATACGTAAAATGGAGGAAACTACTAAGAAATATGGAAGACATGGATAAATGCATAAAGTTGTAGAAGAATAAGATTACTTACATATTTGCCAGGGTGTGGTATCTGCTGGTGCCTCAAACTCGAGTGACGTGACTTAATTTGTTATTAACAAATACACACATCGTGTTCCTCTCCCTATGCTGCCCAACTCCTGAGAGAACGACACACTGCCAATTTTCAGAGGTTCACTGGGGTTGAGGGAGTGGGGGAGAACCAATTCGGCCGTGTGTGTAACCTGACACCAGAAGCCCATATCAAGGACCTTGAGATAAATCTGTTATATCCAGACCATGGATTAAACTGGCACATATCTTCAACTATTGCATCCTTATGAAGGCGTGGGAACCTGCACTTTGTCTGCTTGTGTAGAGGTACGGGATATTCACAGTGAAAGTACTTTGGGGGCAAGCAGAGCAACAACAGGGGTGCTGCCAACATATGTTCCTGGGTGTGAACCGAGGACAGAACAACATGTTAGAGGGAGGAGGGGTAGTAGGAGATGCTGGGAAATGACATCGGGAAGAACGGCTGGTTGGAGGATGAGAAGGGAAGAGGGAGGAGTGGGGTAGTAGAGACAAGCACCAGTTTAAAAGAAGGCCATCAAAACAACTGTTGATGGCCAAAATATTGTTCCCATTCGACACCGATTTTCGGCCACTCACTCATGTAGTATTTCATCATTAATTACCTAAAGAAATTGAAGAATCACACTCCAACACAGCCAGTCATGATGTTTTACAATGAGGATTGGGAAGCAGGCGATTGTTCAAATGGCTCTGAGCACTATGGGACTTAACATCTGACGTCATCAGTCCCCTAGAACTTAGAACTACTTAAACCTAACTAACCTAAGGACATCACACACATCCATGCCCGCGGCAGGATTCGAACCTGCGACCTTAGCGGTCGCGCGATTCCAGACTGAAGCGCCTAGAACGGCTCGGCCACTTCGGCCGGCGCAGGCGATTGTTCCGGGAGGTAGGCAAAGATACTGGAGATGACAGGACGACTTAGAAAACAAGGCTGAGGATGAGTATGTGCACAGGTGGCAAGAGAATGAAGGCAGTAGAGAAGTACTAGGGTAAAGTGGGAATGAGGACACTTCTGGCATGAAATTAAATACACTAATAAATTGATCAATTAACTACGCCCTCTCCATTGATGTTTTTCCTAGCCAGCGCATGTCGCCTTCTGCCACTCCTCTGTGCGACATCCCCATTCTCCACTCCCCTCCCCCTACAGGATTCATGATATGTCCACATGTATTTAGCACTCTCGGAGTAATGGATGGGTGGTTTAGCAGTGATACATAAATTGAGAATCATGCTGCAATATCACTGGCTGAGAGCATCACGCGATCAACAGGATCTGCCGTTTTGTTGACATAAGTCGTCGAGAGTGGTGGTTTGGAACTTAAGTAATTGGGTAAGCTGCGTTTAAATTACGGAAAACGTGATGAAATTATGAAAATTGATGGAAAATACATAAAATTGAGGTAAATACGACAAAAATGTGGATGAATGATGGTACCTACAAGCTTAACTGTGTGTATGAAAATCATTCCATACTTCCGCTGGTGTTACAATTGTTGGTGCATAGTATCTGTGCTCTGTGGGTTTACATCATGCAGAATATCTCTTTGTTCAACATGCAGTTATGCATTGTAAGCCATAAAAATGAGAAAGACAGATGCCTGAGATTTGGAGGTCATGATGACCACCACTTAGGTCACCGAAACAGTAATCATAACGGTGTAATATGTACCCGCAAATATAAGGAATCAACACTGTTGGTTTGTTTGAAAGTGGAACACCAAGACATCTGCTACCCATCATTGTGGAACATGAGTTTAAATGCAGAAGTCATCACCTTCAGAGAGCTGTTTGGAAACGCTTCACAATGCTACAGACTACCAGTTTCAATGTCTTCTACGCTGTTGTCAATAAGAAATACCGCCTGTGTCTTATTTCAATCGTCGTGTGTGTTGTGGGAACAAAAAACACACACACACACACACACACACACACACACACACACCAGACTGCTTATGAAAGAACACAGGAACCTATCTTGCGATTGATAGCCTGTGTCTGTGGGATATGGTCTTCCTACAGTACAGGCGACGAAACTTTACACAGCACTGTGGAAGCGACGTCAATAACGGGCCACCTGCGCCAGTGGACCACTACATGAATATTTAAAGGGATCTCCACATATTCTCGATGTCAACACACAGATGGTATTTTTTGGGATGCATCAGACCAGAGATGCGGTAAAATCGTAGCGAGCGCGCGCGAGAGAGAGGGGGAGCTGTCAAAAGTCTGACACCATTACACTGTCGTATTTCTGGCGAAGTAATCGTGAGATTATGATAAACGAGATTAGGACATGTACAGGAGGATATTTACAGTCATTCGATATTGATGAATTGTAGGTGTTATGCTTCTGAATTTCTTTGTCCGCATATACTGTGCATGGTCGTGCATTTCCTCCTTTGCGTTAAGTATGCTATTTTTGTAGTGATGGGTCTACCTAGTCAACGACAGGTGGACTCTGTAGCCTTCAAACAAGTGGAACAGTGCTGTTAGAAAATGATGGTATTTCCAGAGAATTAGCAGGGATCTCCGACTTGGCAGGGCACATCACTTGCTCGTCAAAAACAGGTGGATTCAAATCCTATATATAAAAGACTGCAAGATTCATGAGAGTACGGCAGGTTAGCGATACTCTGGTGAGAGGAGAGCTCTATACCGCATCTTGTAAGTGTTGTGGGCGAACATATTACAACCTCTCACATACGTCACGTGAAGTGACTGCAACAATAAAGATTGGGGCTAATATGAAGATTTTTACCATGAGACAATCAGTGGCAGAAGTTCCTTCGTTTTCTCCATAATTAAGAGAACATTCTTCCATGATTTGTGTGGTTATAAATGCAGCGAGTGACGTCTTCATATGTAGACTAAGGTTACATTTACCTCTATATGTCTACTTCGCTAGCCATCATGCGGTGTGTGGCGGAGGGTACCCTATACCACTACTAGTCATTTCCTTTACTATTCTTCTCGCAGATAGAGCGAGGGAAAAGGTGCAGCTACATGTCTCCATATGAGCCTCATTTCTCCTATCTTACCTTCTTGATCCGTATGTAAAATGTGTGTTGGTAGCAGAAGAAACATTCTGCAGTCAGCTTCAAATGTCAGTTCTGTAAGTTTTATCAATAGTATTCCTCGAAAGAAATATCGTCAACCCTCCAAGGATTCTCATTGATCTACCTGGGAGGTGTAATACGACTGCAACAAAAAAAAAAAAAAAAAAAAAAAAAAATTACCATGCGAAGTGACTCATGGCCAGTTTAGTTAATCAGTTTGACAGCAATGATTTGCTGCTGGACTGGTGGAAGCAAGGGATAGAGTTCCACAGATATGATCCACGAGTCGGAGCAGTTGTCAGGCGTTTTATCGTTGCGGCGAGATCTTAACGAAATTTCAATTTCCCACAGGGAGAGATGATCATCTTAACAAACTCTGCTATATTACTGAACCAGTTCCTTTTCCCAGAGGGGTGGGGGAGGGGAGGAGAAGGTTGGGGAGAGGTTTCTCAGAATGTATTATCCACAGGAGTACTAAATCAGTTAGCATAACAGTAAGTTTGCCCCCTGAATTTATGTAACCCACACTAGCAAGTAGCCCTCGTTCTCTTTTTACGCTGTCGTGAGAGTGCAGGTCGGACACCTAAGTCAACATAAAAGCAGAAATAGTGTGTTAGAAAGTAGTTTTGAGAATAATACCGAGGGTTTCTAGCACAGGGAGAGATAAGATCTCAGTGTTTCTGACCACTGATTGAAGAGGGATGGGTGGCGTTTCTAAACGTGGCACAAACTTTTTGTTGAGCGAATATAGAATCCAGTGATGTTACTGTAAATAGAGTTTGTGTGTTTCTATTCGTCTGTTTCGCTGTAGTTATGGAATGATTCAGGGGGAAATGTTACTGACTTGTGCAGCTGATAGTGTCGTACCTTTCTGCGATCCACTGAAAAGCCCTGCAGATCTTTGATATGCATGTAACCAGAGGATCTGAGACTAGTATGATAGATTGATAGCCCTTGTCTTTAGCGGTTTTGACGGTGAAGTGAGACTGAGGCCCCTAATATCCAAGGTATGGAGAGCGAAACACACACAGGATGATTGGTGAGCGCTGTGAGTAGTGTCTTGAGAGAGGGTGACGTCGTTTGTAAGAAATACGAGATACAAAAGAAGCACATTACATATAACTTGAGAGGAAACGTGGTGCTAAGAACGATGTTAAATCATTTTTAGAATATACGTTCCTCTTATATTTGCAGAGTGTTGCCTGTGCCTACAACAACTTCTTAAAGGAAGCCAGCAAGCACAGTCTAGGATGTTTCCTTGTTCCTCTCCAAACCCACTGAACATTACTTTAAAGTCAATGATTTTTAGGTTGGTGGTTTATAGCTTGCGTCTGTCTGTATGCATAATCTGTTTGAAATGTTAGCTTGAGGCAAGGTGTATCTTAGGTACAGACAAAAAATTGCTATTTATACAGAGATGAAAACAGTTGTGAAAAACGCATATTACAAATTTCTTTAATTAAAAGTTAAATTTTAGTTTAACAAGACAAATAAATAAAACCAACATTTTTCTTTCTGTTTTAGCTTTGCAGCTCTTACATATAGATTAACATTATAAAAAAAACACTCGCATGTTCCAGATTACATGCCAATAAAATATTGTTTTTTGACAGTGACTTGTATTAATAATTTGCAAATCTGTTGGCTGGTTCTCTCTCTCTCTCTCTCTCACACACACACACACACACACACACACACACACACACACACACACACACAATATCTTCACGCAGTCATATGTTGTGAACATGAGTATAGTAGACGCATTGGTAAAGACTAGCGAGTAAAAATTATTGACATCAAGGGAAACTTTCTTCGTTCACTATTGCGGAAGCTTCTGTGGTAAAAATTGAATCAGGTAATGGAACGCGCTTTGGGATAAAATATAGTACACCCGCTTTTTCTGCTGTCCACCTTTATCGATTGTTTGAGATGTGATGTCAAAATCTGGCATTTCCACAGGGTAAGGTCCTTCCTTTTCAGTTTGAGACACGTGAGACTGTTGAACACCTTTGGAACCGTCTTTCTTCTTGTCACCGTGGAATTCTCCTTGTCGAACAGAAATCGTGGTTTTCTGCGGCGTTTTGTCAGTCGATGGTTCCACAACTTTTCCTACGAATATTACTGTACCAGTCGTCTCGTCTTCAATAAAGAAAAGAAATGGATGTGTAGCGTTGAATGTCACCTCTCTGACTCCGATTCGATCAATGACCTCGATACCTGTAACAGAAGACACGTTTTTTAAATGTGTTTGTTTACCTAATCTTTACGATTTGTCAATTCCTTGACAAGCTGGGAAACTCATGTAAGTGCAATCTGACTTGCTAAAAATTAGGATAGAAAATCAGTATCATGTACTCTGCAGGAGAATAAGTTTATTTCAGTCACTTAAATTATTCTGTGGCTATACCGGTTTCAACTGAGTGAGTGTCGAACATTTGGCTGAAATAAACTTATACTGTTAAAAATAATGTGTTCACTGATGCTGTGTCAATAACTGGTCAAATGTGAACTGTTAGAAGACTCGCATTCATATATCCAGTCATACCCAGCCACGCGGATTGTAAAACAGTCACACCGAGATTGTTAAAATATGATATTAAAAACCTAATTGGTCTGTAGAATAAAGGCTGAAATTATAAACTCAGAAAATGTGGCGAACTGATCAAATTTAAAGAAAGGAAAGGATAAGGTAGCCACCCGGGTAACAAAATAATATCCCTATTAACTAAGGGAGCAAACAAGACATTTCAGAGTATTGCCCCACATTCGTATTATCGTCTACCGAAACAGATGATACACCAGCTGGTGAACTAGCCTCTGACCTGTTGTCTGAATATAAAACATTTAGAGTGTGGCGTATATAGTTATGAAGTACACTTAGCAACAACAGAGCGGAAACTGCTACAAGTTCTCTGTGAATCAGTGTTTACAGTACCATTAGGAGGGCAGGTATAGGCAACAGACTTACACTTTATGGCACTTATATGGTGACTGGATGAAACCTTTTCGTAAGAATCTCAGTACGACTTGCTCTTCTCTGTTCGCTTGACGTTTGGCTGTTAGTGGTAAAGTTGGCCATTATGGGCGTTTTGGTACGCTGCCTGCTGCATTTTTTCTTGTGATGAGACGTCAGTATTTTGTGCTCTTGATACTTCATGTGGCTGATCTTGATATAGGTATGGAAGTAACGGCTGTTTTGCAGCTGCACTTACGGGAGAATGTATTTATGCTTCCTCGTCTGGGTAGACGATGTCGACTGGTGACAGGCGTATTAAACACAGAGCCGAAGAATTCTGTAAATGTTGGTGGCTGCATTGACTTTTCTAGCAAGTTTTCAGTTCAGCGTAAAACATTTGGCTGATAATTTCTATTTTGAACTATTATTCTTCGTGAAATATTTTGCAGTTTCTGTTCCTTACTGTGTGATCACTGCCTTTCCCCATATAGCTTTACATGCAAGTATTGTGTAGCCGAACTCTAACAGGGCGTTTGGTAGCTGTGGACACACTTAGGCAGAGGAAGCCTGCAACACGTACTCCAAATTTGACGATTTGGAAGTTATGTTTTAATGTTTCTTATTCCATTACACAATTCCTTGGTACTAATATTCATAATACCCAGGCAGGAGACCATACTTTTGTTTGAGCCAACGTAATTACGTTTTCGAGCTACATCAGAGAATTCCCCATACATTTCGCATTTAAGGAGCTGTTGCCCTTTAACAGTGGTCGTTTTGGAAATATCACTCAATTACTTACTTGCTTCCTTGATTTTAGGGTTGTTGCATGTGTTAACTCAGTCTTTTTATGGAATGTCCCTCCTTGCCTTCTAATGAAAGGTTCTGTTGTTCAGATGTATCCCGCTGCTATTTAGAGTTTTACTGTTTACTGTAGACTGCTCTGCAGAATTAGCTTATCGCTCCTCCTTGGCTGGTGGTTGTTAGGTAGGTAAGTAGTCAAGTAACCACCGTTCCACCTCTGAAGTCATCATCAACCACGTTGGCAGTTACTCAGTGCAATAGAAAGGAGGAAACTAGAGTGGATTGGACATACATTAAGGAAGAGGGGCGCATAAAGACAGAGCTCTAAGCGAAAGGAAAGAGGAGTTGACCGAGGAAGCGATTTCAGATGAGATTACGTGATGGACGTCAGCACATACAGCAACATTTAGAAGGAAGCAATCGATTGCAAGGAATGGAGACGCAAAGGACATACAGCAGAAAGCATGTAATGATAAATATTCAGAAATTTCAAATTATGCATTTCACAAAACGCAGTATGTAGGATCTACTGACTATAATATAAGTTAATTGCAAAAAAATGGCGCTGAGCACTATGGGACTCAACTGCTGAGGTCATAAGTCCCCTAGAACATAGAACTACTTAAACCTAACTAACCTAAGGACAACACACACATCCATGCCCGAGGCAGGATTCGAACCTGCGACCGTAGCGGTCGCGCGTTTCCAGACTGTAGAGCCAGAACCGCTCGGCCATCAGCGGCCGGCAATTAATTGCAGATGGAATCAGTCAACTAATATAAATATCTGGATATAACAGTTCGTGGATATATGCAAGGGAATGACGATAAGTCTCAGTCGTCGGTAATTCTGGTGACATTTCAATTCATTGGTGGGATACTGGAAAAATGCCTTCAATCTACAAAGATCGTTCCTTAGCTAACATTTGTGCGACTCCATCTATAATTTGGTTCACCTGTGGGACCCATACAATATAGGATTATTTATTTATTTATTTATTTATTTATTTATTTATTGTTCCGTGGGACCACATTTAGGAGAAGTCTCCATGGTCATAGAACGAGTCAATACATGAAATTATAACACGATTGTAGAAACAGAATGAAATGAAATATAAGAAACATATTCAGGCGACAAGTCGTTAGTTTAAATAAAGAAAATCAAGAATGTAACACTGGAATTTGCTTAATTTTTTAGCTCTTCCAGGAGCTCCTCGACAGAATAGAAGGAGTGAGCCATGAGGAAACTCTTCAGTTTAGACTTAAAAGTGTTTGGGCTACTGCTAAGGTTTTTGAGTTCTTGTGGTAGCTTATTGAAAATGGATGCAGCAGAATACTGCACTCCTTTCTGCACAAGAGTCAAGGAAGTGCATTCCACATGCAGATTGGATTTCTGCCTAGTATTAACTGAGTGAAAGCTGCTAACTCTTGGGAATAAGCTAATATTGCTAACAACAAACGACATTAAAGAAAATACATACTGTGAGGGCAATGTCAAAATTCCCAGACTATTGAATAGGGGTCGACAAGAGGTTTTCGAACTTACACCATACATAGCTCGAACAGCCCGTTTTTGAGCCAAAAATACCCTTTTTGAATCAGAAGAATTACCCCAAAAAATAATACCATATGACATAAGCGTATGAAAATATGCGAAGTATACTACTTTTCGTGTTGAAATGTCACTTATTTGAGATACTGTTCTAATGGTAAATAAAGCGGCATTTAGTTTCTGAACAAGATCCTGAACATGGGTTTTGCACAACAACTTACTATCTATCCATACGCCTAGGAACTTGAACTGTTCCGTCTCGCTTATAACATGCCCATTCTGTCTGATTAAAATGTCAGTTATTGTTGAATTGTGAGTTAGAAACTGTAAAAACTGAGTCTTACTGTGATTTAGCATCAAATTATTTTCCACAAGCCACGAACTTCTTTCATGAACTACATTATTTGATAATGTTTCAATATTACACACAAGATCCTTCACTACCAAGGTGGTGTCATCAGCAAACAGAAATATTTTTGAATCACCTGTAATACTAGAAGGCATATCATTTATATAAATAAGAAACAGCAGTGGCCCCAGCACCGACCCTTGGGGAACGCCCCATTTAACAGTGCCCCATTGGGACTGAACATCATTACCACTCTCAATATTGCGGAGGATTACCATCTGCTTTCTGTTCTTAAAGTAGGAGGCGAACCAATTGTAAGCTACTCCCCTTACTCCATAATGTTCCAACTTCTGCAGTAATATTTTGTGGTCAGCACAGTCAAAAGCCTTCGTTAAATCAAAGAAAACACCTAACGTTCGCAACCTTTTATTTAATCCGTCCAAAACCTCACAGAGAAAAGAGACTATAGCATTTTCAGTTGTTAAGCCATTTCTAAAACCAAACTGTACATTTGACAGCAAATTATGTGAATTTAAATGCTGCAGTAACCTTGTATATACAACCTTCTCGATAACTTTAGCAAACACCGATGGCATAGAAATAGGTCTGTAATTGTCAACATTATCCCTGTCTCCCTTTTTATAAAGTGGCTTCACTACCGAGTACTTTAATCGGTCAGGAAACCGACCACTCCTAAAGGAAAAATTACAGATATGGCTAAGTACTGAGCTAACATACGTGGAACAATACTTCAGTATTCTGCTAGATACCCCGTCATATCCATGAGAGTTCTTGGTCTTTAGTGATTTAATTATTAACTCAATCTCCCTCTTGTCAGTATCATGGAGGAGCATTTCAGGTAACAGTCTCGAAACACATTTTTCTAAGAGCGCTATATGATTCCCTGTTGGGACTAGGTTTCTATTTAGTTCACCTGCTATATTCAGAAAGTGATTATTAAGTACTGTACATATATGCGACTTATCAGTAACACGGACATCCCTACTACGCACTGATTCTATATTCTCGACCTGTCTCTGCAGACCAGCCACTTCCTTTACGACTGACCATATGGTTTTAATTTTATCCTGAGACTTAGCTATTCTATCTGCATACCACATAGTTTTTGCCTTCCTAATAACTTTTTTAAGCACCTTACAATACTGTTTGTAATGGGCTGCTGCATTTAGATTGTGACTGTTTCTAACGTTTTGATATAATTGCCACTTTGTTCTACAAGATATTCTTATCCCTTTAGTCAGCCACCCAGGCTGCCTGTTTGTGCTAATACCTTGTTTTGAACGTTCTAACGGAAAGCAACTTTCAAAGAGCACGAGAAATGTCTTGAGGAAAGCATTATATTTATCGTCTACTGTATCAGCACTATAAACATCTTGCCATTCTTGTTCCTTGATAAGGTTTACAAAAGTCTGTACAGCAACTGGATCAGCTTTCCTAAAAAGTTGGTAACTATATTTAACATGTGTTGCAGCACAAAAGTCTTTTAGACTTAAAATTTGTGCATCATGATCTGAAAGGCCATTCACCTTTTTGCTAACAGAATGCCCTTCTAATAATGACGAATGAACAAAAATATTGTCTATGGTTGTTCTACTGTTCCCTTGCACTCTCGTTGGAAAGAATACGGTTTGCATAAGATTATATGAATTAAGGAGGTCTACCAGCATCCTTTTCCTTGCACAATCACTTATACAATTAATATTGAAGTCACCACATATAACTAACTTTTTGTATTAACTGGTGACAATGAACTTGCACGAAGTAGGGCAGCACAAATTTGGACAGGTTTAACCTACAGTGAGCTTTAAATGGCAGATGATTGATCGATGTCCACTATCCCACTAAAGGCTACTTACAACGTTTGAAGAACCAGTACCAGGTGAAGAATCTTTAAACATACAACCCCTGTGTGTCGTTCCCGTGGAGACAATATTGGACCGATTACAGCGCGTACAGTGCCGTTGTAGATGTTCTTCCAGTATTCGAGAAGTCGATGGAATGGAAATAAATAATACTTTTCTGTGGTAGAATTGGATAGATTGACATGCACTTTACGGTGGTCTGCAGAGTCTAGATTTGGATTTGGATGTAGACACACGGCTGAAAATTCATACAATTTATGTTGCAGCCTTTAAGAATATATATGTAAAAAAAGTCTACCCTGAAACCATATGCCAAAAAAGGTCTACTACAAACACCGTTTGACATCTGTATGCAGCAGTTAAAAATTGTACCACCCAAGTCTTGTTTGTCCTATCCTACATACTGTCAGAAAATGGACAAAGGTTTGTTGCAAAAAAAAAAAAAAAAAAAAAAAAAAAAAAATGGCTCTGAGCACTATGGGACTCAACATCTTAGGTCATAAGTCCCCTAGAACTTAGAACTACTTAAACCTAACTAACCTAAGGACATCACACACACCCATGCCCGAGGCAGGATTCGAACCTGCGACCGTAGCAGTCCCGCGGTTCCGGACTGCAGCGCCAGAACCGCTAGACCACCGCGGCCGGCGGTTTGTTGCAAAACACTGAAGAGAGACGTGGAAAATCTTAAGATCATGATCAAGTTGAAACTCTCAACAAGTGACGTAGCGTATTGCGTAGTTTAGGCTTAAGGAAGAAATCGAAACAACGGTAGCAGTGAAGTCTGAGATTGGGGATGAAAATCGAGAGAGAGAGAGAGAGAGAGAGAGAGAGAGAGAGAGAGAGAGAGAGTCTTATGGGCGCTCAACAGCGTTATTACCAGCGCCTTTACACACGCTAAACTAATGAATATGGCTGAAACCTCGAAAATTGTTCCACACTCATGCACTCGAATCGACCGCACAAATCACTATCTCACATACGCGAAAACAGAGAAAAAGTTAGACGCGAGATTAAAACACATAACGACAAAGGAGCTAAAAGAAAGGCACAGGCACCACCGCCGCGTTGTGGGCTTAAAGAGGCGGAGCTTGTTGTCCGTCACTTTCAGCCACTCCTCCTCCCATCGAAGCAAGTCTTGGATGTGAACAGCGAGGCCACAGCATGCAGGGTGATGGCACACTGAAACAACTGAGGATCATGACACCACCTTGACTGCTAGGATCTGACCTTTCGTTCCCCCGAATGTCCGTGTGCCCTGGTACCCAGCAGAAAGACACAATCTTCGCCATTCTTTGCAGTTGGAGGAGGACATCCTGGATATTCGGGAGTATTTTATGTGCTGGGTAGAAACTTTGTAGAGAGTTAAGAGCACTCAGAGAATCGGATTAAACAAATTTAGCACTGGAAGAATGTCTCAGCTGCTTCAGTGCCCACAAGATCGCATGTAGATCTGCGTCTAAGACAGTGAAGTCTTGAGGCAATCGGGCCTTTAGGACCTGATCTGGGAGACCAATACAGCAACCAACTGAGGCCCCCCTGTCTAGACCCATGCGTAAAGACAGCTACAGAGTTGTTGTGCTCACATAAAATGTCAGAAAATATCACATTAAAAACAGATCTCCCGTACTGCACAAAATATAAAATTACTCTGGGCCTCTATAGTAACCAGGGCGGCAGACTTAAAACCCTCGATTTGAGATTGTAATGAAAATCATGGGGGAACGAGGTATTAAGATTTGAAGTACAGTCAACGACAGCCGTACGTTTTGGAAATACTGTTCCGTCATTCGCCTTAAGTGTTTTAGGGAAATCATGGAAAACTAATATGGACGGCTAGACGGCGACAAACTGCTTTCGTCCCATATACGAGTCCTGTGTCTTAATGCTCCGCCATCTCTATAGGCGAAAATTAGAACGACGAGGTACACGAAGATGTGGACTTCGTTCTCTTACTGAACCGTGTATATGGTTGAGACACTCCTGAGACTCAAAATGTGAATTACTGATGCACACAAGGCAAACAATTTGCTGATCCTTTACTGTTGACTAAGCGAGGAGGAAGGAACGTATTCCAATGTAATTCTCAGAAAATAAGCATAGACTGTAACGGTCTGCTTTGTTACTAGCCTGAATGACAGCTGTTTCCAGAATCTGATTAAGCTTTATTAATAACGTTAATGGACAGCATTCGTAGTCGTCTTGTAAATGGGGTTTTTAATTATCGAGTGCGACAACCATTAATAAACCTGGGAAATTACCTTTTGGAATAATTTTTCAGTGAAATTCTCTATAAAGAATTTCATGTAAAAAGTAATCACGTAGTTTGTTTCTAATGGGTGCATCACAAGAGGGTTTAATGTGATGTGTGATTTAAGCGTGAACTTAATTGTGCTTTTAGTACTTAGGCCTACTTTCTTTGATGTAACAATTCAGTTCAATACTTTTATAAGACGCACCTAGAACTGCTTGTTATACTTTTAATTGTATAACTCCCAGAAACGAACTGCAGTCCACGACATTTGTTCCTCCAACAATGAGGACTTAAAATTTACAAATTCTTGATTCAAATACTCGTCTTGGAAACCTAAGAAGTTTTTCTTGTTACCTTACGATTAACGATATTCTCAGTCAAGAATATATTAGGATATAAAGATGCTGGAGTAGAAACTTTAAACGCATTTTTGCACATTGGCTAAACTAGCACAACTTGCCTGTAGCAGCTGCTGCTGTAGTTCCTTTTTCGTTTACTTCAAGAGCTGATTTCTGTAAAACCTTTGAGACTGACAGCTTTCCATAACGACTCCTTGCAATTCCCTGCAGATTAGCTTTGTCAGTGAAAATTTGTTTTATTCCCAGCTGAAACAGAAAGAGATTATCATTTGTCAATACAGTCACCTCTTGCTATAAATTTCAGTTATTTTTGCAAAAAAGTGTCAATTTGCCGATATCCTGTTAATGTGTAACGATGTGAAGTTTTTGTAACAGATATATTTACCATCCTCACTTCACTGACCTCTCATTACGCAGGTAATGGTAGATATCTAATTTGAATTGCAGTACACTGTTGCCAGGACCATGTACAACTTCTTTCCAAAATTTATAGAACTTTATAGTGCCCAATTAAGAAACTTGCCGATATTTTTAATTTTACACGAAGATCAGTAGGGAGGGAGGAGGATGGGGAAGGGAACTTTGTCGTGTCCTTTATAAAGGAACCACCGCGTTAATTGCATGGAATGGTTTACGGAAATCACAGAAAACTTAAATATGGACGCAGGCCGGGGGGATTCGAAACTTCGACCTCCCGAATGCAAGTCCAGTGTGCTAACCACTGCACTACGTCGCTCGGTCACAAATTTCAGTATTGTCCCTGGTTTATTTCAAAGAACACATTACGTTCTGCGCCTATTTTACCCATGGCATTCGGTTGTGAATGTGGGTTGGCACATTAGATGAAAAGGAATGATTAGCTTCGTTGCATAGTACTGGTTAGTAGGGGACAGCTCATTGCCCTCTACCGGGGAGGCAATTTTAAAATTTCTGCCGCACTCTGTTCTGTTTCAGTTATGACCGTCTATATTTGTGAAGCTAATAGAAAACTTATATTTGTTCTTGTTGCAGTACGTATTCATGAATTCCAGGTGTGATCCTGTCTGATAGACAGGGGAAGGGGGTGTATGAACCGACCTCGCCGGAAAACACTTTTTGGGGGTGAGGAAGAGAAAAACTGTTCACGTAACACTGATGTTAAAAACAATGCGTGAATCTAAAGCAATAGAATCGCTCCACTCCCCATCAGTCACGTCACTCCGAAAAGTCGATAACCCTCCACCAGCTTTTTTTTGTTTTGGTTTTAGGGCGCAAAACTGCTATGGTCATTAGCGCCCGGTCCGTGACTTAGGAAACAGTAAAAAACCGAAATTGAAAACTAGCAGCAATGGGAACGAAAGTCATAAAATGGGAGAAACTAAAAGCAGAAGGAAGGCTTAAAAATTCACTACAGAAAGGGATTGGTTGTCCTCAAAAAAAGCTTCAAATGACTGACGTCATTTCACTGGCACTAAAACTTGAGAACGCGGTCGGCTGAGCGCGCGTCATCTGCTAAAATCGACGATATATCAGGCGATAGCTGTAGACGGGAGCGTAACGGATTAAAATAGGGGCACTCAATTAAAAGGTGTCTTACCGTCCACAGCTAAGAGCAGTGGGGACAGAGTGGGGGAGGATCGCCGCTTAAAAGATGTCGATGGCGAAAAAGACAGTGCCCTATCCGGAGTCTAGTTAAAATTACCTCCTCCCGACGACGCGTTCGGGAGGAAGAGGTCCAAGCACAAGGAAGAGCTTTCACGTCCCGCAATTTATTATGGGGAAGTGTCGACCAATGCGCGTGCCATAAATGAACAACACGACGACATAAAACGCTCCGTAGATCGGCGAAGGGAATCGATTGAATAGCTGGCCGAAGAAGAGAGACTGCAGCCTTGGCTGCAATATCGGCCGCCTCATTTCCACAGATACCAACGTGTCCCGGGAGCCAGAGGAACGCCACCGAGACGCCCCCCAGGTGGAGCAAGCGCAGCCAGTCCTGAATCCGGTGGACCAGAGGGTGCACAGGATAAAGAGCTTGGAGACTGAGGAGAGAGCTGAGAGAATCTGAGCAGATAACGTACTGTATCCGCTGATGGCGGCGGATGTAGTGGACAGCCTGGAGAACAGCGTAAAGCTCCGCAGTATACACCGAACACTGGTCGGGAAGCCGAAAGTGATTTGGGGTGTCGCCAACAATATAGGCACTCCCTACACCTAACGATGTTTTCGAGCCGTCGGTGTAAATAAATGTGGCGTCCGTCATTTGTGCACATAGAGCAGCAAATGCCCGACGATAAACAAGTGAAGGGGTACCATCCTTGGGAAATCGACAAAGGTCACGGAGCAGGCAAATCCGGGGACGGAGCCAAGGTGGTGCTGTACCCCAAGTTGTCAAGAAGGTTTTAGGAAAGCGGAAGGAAAGAGAATGGAGCAGTTGACGGAAGCGGACTTCCGGTGGTAGTAGGGAGGAGGGGCGGCCTGCATACCCTACATCAAAGGAGGCGTCGAAAAAAAGGTCATGGGCTGGATTAGCAGGCATGGAAGACAGATGGCTAGCATAACGACACAGAAGGACTGCTCGCCGATTGGACAGCGGAGGCTCAGCAGTCTCAGCATAAAGGCTTTCCACAGGGCTGGTGTAAAAAGCTCCAGACACTAAACGTAATCCACGGTGGTGGATAGAGTCGAGACGCCGAAGAATAGACGGCCGAGCAGAGGAGTAGACTCCATAGTCCAATTTCGAGCGCACTAAGGCGCGATAGAGGCGGAGAAGGACCACTCGGTCCGCTCCCCAGGAGGTACCATTCAGGACACGGAGGGTGTTAAGGGATCGCAGACAGCGTGCCGAAAGATAGGAAACGTGGGAGGACCGGCACAGTTTTCTGTCAAACGTAAGACCCAAGAATTTAGCGACGTTTGAAAACGGAAGGTGACCCGAGAATTTAGCGACGTTTGAAAACGGAAGGTTGACAGGACCTAGATGTAAGGAGGGCGGAAGAAACTCCTTACGTCGTCAAAAATTAACACAAACGGTCTTACTGGGAGAAAAACGGAAGCCGGTTTCGATGCTCCAAGAGTGGAGGCGATCGAGAGCCTTGAAGACGTCGTTCAAGAAGGCTGGTCCGTTGAGAGCTGTAGTAGATCGCAAAATCGTCCACAAAGAGGGAGCCCGAGACATCAGGAAGGAGACAATCCATAATTGGATTGATGGCCATGGCAAACAGTACAACACTCAGCACGGAGCCCTGGGGTACCCCGTTTTCTTGGGAGAAAGTACGGGAGAGAGTAGTGTTCACCCGCACCCTAAATGTGCGCTCTGCCACAAATTCGCGAAGAAAAAGGGGCAGCCGACCTCGAAAGCCCCAAGAGAACAATGTGCGGAGGATGCCTGTCCTCCAACAGGTATCGTATGCTCTCTCCAGATCAAAAAATATTGCTACTGTTTGGCGTTTCCGGAGAAAATTGTTCATGATATAAGTGGAGAGAGCAACAAGATGGTCAACTGCAGAACGATGCTTTCGGAATCCGCATTGGGCAGGTGTTAGACTGCGGGATTCCAGCCACCACGCTAAACGGTAATTCACCATACGCTCCAAAACCTTACAAACACTACTCGTGAGAAATGGGGCGATAGCTAGAGGGGAGATGTTTGTCCTTTCCAGGTTTCGGAACAGGAACGACGATAGCTTCCCGCCATCGTCTGGGAAAAGTACTGTCGGTCCAAATTCGATTATAAAGGCGAAGGAGGTAACGCAGACTATGGGTTGATAAATGCAGCAACATTTGGACGTGGATACCATCCGGTCCTGGGGCGGAGGAGCGAGAAGAAGAGAGTGCATGTTGGAGTTCCCGCATGGAGAAAACAGTATTGTAGCTTTCGCGATTTTGAGAGGAGAAAGCAAGAGGTCGCACTTCCGCTGCGGGTAATTTGAAGAGCTCGAAATCTCAGCAAAGTGCTGACCCAACGGGTTAGAAATTGCGACGGGGTCCACTAATGTATCATGCGCGACAGTGAGCCCAGAGACTGGGGAGAAACTAGGCGCGCCTGAGAACCGTCGAAGCCGACTCCAAACTTCCGAGGAGGGAGTGAAGGTGTTAAATGAACTAATAAATAATTTCCAGCTTGCCTTCTTGCTATCGCGGATGACACGACGGCATCGCGCTCGGAACTGCTTAGAGCGGATACAGTTGGCCAAAGTAGGATGGTGGCGGAAACCGCGGAGAGCACGTCGCCGCTCACGTATTGCATCACGGCATGCCTCGTTCCACCAAGGAACTGGGGGGCGCCGGGGCAATTCGGAGGTGCGTGGTATTGAATGTTCCGCAGCTGTAAGAATAACGTCGGTAATATGTGTGACCTCATCGTCGACGCTGGGAAAGTGACGGTCATCGAATGACGCTAGAGACGAAAAAAGTGTCCAATCAGCTTGGGCAAACTTCCAGCGTCGCGGGCGCATGTATGGCAGTTGATGCTGCAGTCTAAGGACACATGGAAAGTGGTCACTCGAGTGTGTATCATCAAGGGCGAACCATTCGAAGAGCCGAGCTACCGGAACAGTACCGACCGCAAGGTCCAAATGAGATAAATTTGTCGTGGAGGCAGACAAAAATGTGGGGACCCCAGTGTTGAGGCAAACTAGATCCGCTTGGTGGAAGACGTCTAGCAATAGTGAGCCACGTGGACAAGGATGTGGAGATCCCCAAAGTGGGTGGTGGGCATTGAAGTCCCCAACCAGCAAATAGGGGGGGGGGGGGGTGTGGAAGCTGACCAAGAAGATGGAGATCAGCTCGTGCCATTGGTGTGGATGATGGAATGTATACAGTACAAGGAGAGAACGTGTATCCAGAAAGGGAAAGACGGACGGCGACAGCTTGGAAGGAAGTGTTGAAGTGGATTGGGTGATAATGGAGAGTATCATGGAGAAGAATCATGAGTCCTCCATGGGCTGGAGTACCTTCAACAGAGGGGAGATCATATCGGACGGACTGAAAATGAGGGAGAACAAAGCGGTCATGGGGACGCAGCTTTGTTTCCTGAAGATGACCGGCGAGTAGGATCGTAAGAGGATCGACAATTCATCCCGATTGGCTCGAATGCCGCGGATATTCCAGTGGATAATGGACATAGGGTGAACAGAAAATGGAGGAATGTGACCAAAGTTGCTGTCAACTCAACGACTCCTCAGAGCTTGCGACCGACAGCATGGAATGGCATTCAGCCGAAGGCAGAAGATCCTGATCCATAGGTTGTTCAGGAGCAGCTCCTGCCACCAGCGATCGGCCGGTTGATCGGCCACCAGCAGGGCGCCTCGGCGACACAGAAGACGGCCGAGGGCGATTCCCGCCAGGTGGTGCTGTAGATGGGACATGCCTTGGCGGAGAAAGAGAGGAACTGGGTTTCTTTGTAGCCTTCTTGGAAGTATGGTGTTTAGATGAAGGAGGAACCGATGGTTGGGAAGTTGCGGTATGTAAAAACTCTTCACGAGTATGCTCTTTTTTCGAAGTCTTGGTGTCTGACTTTTGGGCTCGAGATTTAGCAGAACCCGACGAAGGGTGAGCCAGAGAGTGGGCAGGCGAAAGTGGTGAGGTTGAACGGGCGATCTTTGCGCTGGCCGATCTGACGACCGTGGTACTAAAGGTGAGGTCACAAGTCTGCGTGGCCGCCTCCTTTGTTGGCCGAGGAGAAGCAAGGACAGTGCTGTATTTTCCTGTCTGAGGCACGGTGGGCTGTCGACTGGCGAATAATTTTCGAGCAGCAAAGGTCGACACCTTTTCCTTCACTCTAATTTCCTGGATGAGCTTTTCGTCCTTAAAAACGGGGCAATCTCGAGAGGAAGCAGCGTGGTCAGCCACACAGTTGATGCAGCGAGGGGATGGAGGTGGACAAGCACCCTCATGGGCATCCTTGCCACACGTAACACATTTGGCCGGATTGGAACAGGACTGGCTGGTGTGATTGAACCGCTGACACCGGTAGCAACGCGTAGGGTTTGGGACGTAAGGGCGAACGGAAATTATCTCATAGCCTGCTTTGATTTTCGATGGGAGTTGAACATTGTCAAATGTCAAGAAGACAGTGCGGGTTGAAATGATGTTCGTGTCAACCCTTTTCATAACCCTATGAACAGCCGTTACGCCCTGGTCAGACAGGTAGTGCTGAATTTCTTCGTCAGACAATCCATCGAGGGAGCGTGTATAAACGACTCCACGCGAGGAATTTTGAAGTACGGTGCGGTTCCACCCGGACAGTAGTGAGGTACGCAGCAATTTTTGTGCCTGGAGGGCACTGACTGTTTCTAACAACAGGGTGCCATTCCGTAATCTGGAACAAGACTTTACAGAACCTGCAATTGCGTCGACACCTTTCTGAATAATGAAAGGGTTGACCGTGGAGAAGTCGTGACCTTCGTCAGACCGAGAAACAACAAGGAACTGTGGCAACGATGGAAGAACTGTCTGTGGCTGAGACTCAGTGAACTTACGCTTGTGAGCAGACATAGTGGAAAGTGAGGAAACCATTGCGGAAGAATCCCCCACGATTACCGGCGTCTCCGATGGCGCGCTCCTCCCTTGTGGGGGCCCTCTCTGAGGGCACTCCCGCCTTAGGTGATTGTTCACACCTCAGGTCACACCTCCCGACAAACGGACGGAGGGACCAATCGGCATTTTCGGAAGGTATCAGCTCGGGTAATCACCCCTCCCTGGGCCTGGCCGTTACCAGGGGGTACGTACGTGTCCTACCTGTCTACCCGGGGCGGGGAATTACGCGTTACCCCGTCACCGGCTACGCATGGAAGTGCGTGGGTCGGCCTTCAGACACGCACAGGGAGGAAAAAAGAGAAAGGGAAAGGAAAGAAGAGGGGTCTCAAACGCCGCAGCGGAGAAAAGTGCAAAGAGAAGAGGGAAGGAAAAGAGAAGGACAGAGGAAGGACGAAGACTTGCAAGTATAGAAAGCAAGGAATTTGTGACAGTTTCGAGCGTCCGTCTCCGGACGTAGGCACAAACCATACTCCCAGAGGGGGAGAAAGGGAAGGAAAGAGCCAGAGGTGAGGGGGGGGGGGGGGGCGCGAAGATGTTGGACAGGGAAGGATGCGGAAAGGGAGGGTATGCAGCCCGGAAAGGAAGGAGGGCCACATTAGCTCGGGGTCCCGTGCTCGCTATGCACGTATCCACAAGAGTTGTTGACCCCCCCCTGGGGGACCTCCACCAGCTTGTTTTGTTCATCTCAACTATGCATCATTCCTTTATTGATGATTGAATATTTAAGTCTTCTGGTTAGTTGGGTGGTTGCATGTTCTATCATTAGTACAGTAAATCGTAATGATGAAGTTTGAAACTGGCAAATCCTTTAACCCTTCATTTGCAGTGCTATTGCCAAAGCTCTATTTAGGCCCTGTCAGATTTCGGGTCCAGTTTTGCATAACCTTCGTCCTGCGCCCCTCAGTACAGTCATGTAATTACCTCAGCCTATAAAGTGAAAAACGAGCGCAGGGTGGCTAATTTCACGACATAATGCGATAACTAGTAAGTAGCGCTTTCACACCGTTTAAACATTCGTGGTTGCAAAGGTCACTGAGTGAGTATAATGGCTGGAATCTGTCATTTGTTTTTGTTTTGCGATTAAGCACCATACATATCTTTAACGCCTGCTCTTAGTTTTAAGGTTTGCTCAGTATGAGTAACAAAATATTGCGCTTTATATTGTGCATTAAGCAACGTGAGACTTTACCTGAACTGATTTATTGCGCTACGTAATTCGTTGTTTGCAGTAGATTCTGCTATTAGAAACGTGGTGGTCAGCAAAAATCAAAGTGCTGTCTTAGGAAGTCTCATTTTTACAGTGTTTGAATCTGTTTTTGTTTTGGACGATAGAACTAATTTTCCGTAAAGGATTTTTACTTATGCGGGTAGAGTTCAAGGTAATAACTAATGAGTTTTGAAATGCCTGTTGCATCGCATTTATGGATTCCACTTTTCCATGTAATATTTAATCGGTCAGGCGAACAGACACTCAATGTTATTGCCAACCGCGTTATTGGCAGTTACGATTGGAAATTTTGTTCTAATTTCTCTTAATAATTATCACCTTTTTTACTTCTGTCTTCCTCATACGCTGAAATCAGTCGTAATGTTTCTATATTTAGAAAGCCAATCTTAACGGCTAGAAATCTGAATTTTAGCCTCATTTCCCTTTATTTTTATACTTTCTCAGTAGCCTGCTGCATTCGTGACATTTGCAACAGATAAGGTAAGTATTTAAGCTGCTTATAAACTGAATTCAGCTTTAGCATGTGTTTTCTGTTTTAACCATCATCATGCGCACCAAATGTTCAAAATGAAGCGAAATTTTACTCCAGACAGCGAAACAACCATTAGACAACCATTAGAAAACCATCCGAAACGATTCCGAACACGATTGCACACTTACGTGACGACCTACAAAACTCCGACAACATCGTAACGCCTGTGCAAGTCCGGAATAAAAACATCGTATCGGAGCATTATTAAGTAAGTCCGCGTTATTTCTTAATAGTTTTCAGCTTTGCATAAGTAAAACTTACGTAACCTGCACGTGGTCAGTTCTGCTGGTATTTTTTGAATTTAATGTCGAGACATTTGGGTTCTTAGTTTTTTCTTGAGATACCAAGTAAGTGAACTTTCAGAAAGGGTGCGATTATGCGTAAGAAGCTATTTCGTTTTAAGACTGAGGTAGTGGGGCGCAATTTCCTGACCAGTTTTATTCCGGCTACCTAACAGATCCTGTCACATCATGCGTCACAAACTACCAAGCAGCTTTAAAAATGAAGGTGAAGAGTGACGTGTGAATAAACATTGGTAAGTCTGACTCAGTTGCGAAGACAGACTTTCCAGACAATAACTGAATCAAATACTTTACAAAGTTGAATTTTCCTCCACATTACACTTTTTAATTTGTAGTAGTGTGTGTGAAATGCGCTAAACAAAAATTACTTTACACACTAAACCTTAACCCTTTCAGATCTGAATTTTTCTGGAAAAAGAAACTTTTCTTTGTGCTCTAATGCTGTTATGTGATTTTTTGATCATTTTAGATGCAAGATTTATACACGTGTATTGACTCGTTTTGAAAATATACTTTTTACGCTTGGCTTCTTTTTATGGACAATTTTGAAATATTCACTGTTATAATAAACAAACTGATCATTCAATAATTACCATGCAAAGAACGATAATAGTATTCAATCGTTCACTTGTTGAAACTTAGTTATGCCCAGCTGGTTGCAGAACTCGTGCATGGTGAAAAAATGAACACTCACAAACATGTGCACATAAGGTTTCCATTGAGGAAAAATATTTGTTGCAGCTAGGACACAGCAAACAATGGACAATTGTTCGCAGTGGGTTCTTACTTTGAATCACGTCCATAAACATTATAGTTAGCAATGGATAAGATTTGTGTGCTAACTGCAGAAAATTAGCTTGGACAAACTTCCAACATGCTGTACTGCTTTTGAAATTGCAAGGATAGGAAGTAAGTGAAGGAGTGTGATAGGTATGTTTCAAGTGACCGCCAAAGTGTTTGGACACGAATGACGTTTCCGCGATGTGGTGAGGTACCCACGTTCCAACAAAAATGTTATGTACGTGACATTTGTTTGCGATCCTTCATAAACAGACTGCGTAAAAATTAGGTTACGCGTTTTTTTTTTTACCCAACAAATATGCAATTTCGGCGACCAAATGGAAAGTCATCTGAGGAAAAGAACGTCCCAGTTCTGAATTCAGCAACAACGAAGTTGATATTCAAGCAGCTAGCGCTGTGCATTTTAATGCAGCGTACCGAGACCAACATGAGCTGTCAGTATAGCTATACAATATTTCCGAGATGATTACTCTGTGGTCTAGTTTTAATTACCTTTACATAACTACTTACCTCCTTCAGAACATCGTTCAAGAGTACAGAAAATTCGAAAGTAAATTTTGGGAGCACCACGTGCACTGCAGTCGGTCTGAGCAGTCCGAGATCTTCTCGCAGAGCAAATGGATTTACAGTGCTCAGAAGGTTTTCGAGACCATCCCTGTCGTCCGGCAGGACGATAAACATTGAGAATTTCCTGCCCTGTAACAATGAGTACAACGTTTTACTGTAATGAACTTGCAGAGATTCCTCACACCGCAGTCACAGAGATAACTCGGGAATTGCTAATAATATGCAACTTACAAGATAGGGTAATCGCAATATGCTTGCATTAATCTCTTTAGAGTGTAAGTAGAAAAATTCTGCACTCTGACGCATGAACTGTGCGGCTACAGTTTTCCCTTTGCCTGTGTAGAAATTGCTGGTGAAGGTAAGCTGAGGCTGAAATTGATACTTCCAAGAACCTTTGAAGTACAGTGCGTTCACAAGCAGGAGGACAGCGTCCGAAAGACCATCTGTAATTGATACTTTCCATTAATAACCAACTTTAGAATTTCTTGTTGTGATAAACTTTAAATTCACTTAATTTTTTACCTTCCAAGTATTTTAATTTAGAATATAATAGCAGCTACATTATAAATTAGTATCTATCAGTCATAACTGACACGATAACCTGCCATATTGAGTTGAAGTTTTATGGGTATTTTGTCCTGACAAGAGTGGTAAAGCAAGAAGCTTAAAGGTTGACAACCTGCGACAAAGTGCTAAAGAAAATAAAAATTAAAGGTTTACTTTTCCCAACAGCAATATATTAAATGGCGGTGAGACATCACAAAGTGAATATAACGGCTGAATAGTAGCATCTTCGTAGGAAGCTTTATTTTATTACTGCCTGTAGTATGTGTGTATAACCGAAGCAAAGGCTTGTGTAAGTAGTGGAAACGAAATGTGAAAAAATTTGCTGTAAGTTCGCTCTTGAGAGTGGTTTCCACGAATGACTTCTACAGAGAAAGAGAAAATGGTTTGAGCTATACATACCTTCACTCATTATTGAGTCAATGTGACCACGTGTAGCATTTTTTACCCATTCATTAATTAAGGGCACAGTTTTAGGATCTCTGAAGTCGACGTTTTGAATATCACTGTTATAAAACGCCCTCAGGATTGTAACAAAGCGTGGTCGTAGTGTCAGTGAGACGTCTGCAAATACTTTGTTTCCCAAGTCGAACAGATAATCCGGGTTGCTTCCCTGTGGGTAGAAATTTCTGACTGAACAACTGGTTAATTCCTAGTCACACAGTTTTACCAAGACTTCGTAATAAATTATGTAACTACTAAATCATGTTTTAGTTTTTTGCAGGGCGACTTTTGATGTGTATGGAAAATCAGACTATGTACAGATGACGCTGAAAGGAATCCAACAGTTATATACCATTTTCAAGTAATCTAATTTTTACAGAGCTATAGCTAATTTTCTGTAGCTCAAAACCGGCAGATCCAAATAACAGAAAACATTACGTAATATGATCATATTATAAAGAATGTCATGCAGCTGCATCGCAAATCACCCTTCAAATACTATTTCGATAATCTGTGATGGGAAAGAATACTGTTAACAACTGCAGTCAGTTACTAGCTTCAATTATGTTTTAACGGAAGGATAAGAAAACTTACATCTTTTGCAACTAAAATTTATTTTTGAATACCAGATATATTGCACCAATAGATGTTATGTATCTTCAGTTGTCTATAATAGACGTAAAATTGATTATGCATATTTCTACTCGAGATTTGTAGTGGTTCTTTTTCAGTTTCTTTAAGTCTAGCTATTTCTGTTTACAGTATATGGTTGTGTTTTGTACTTACATTCATTTGTGTGTCCTGTTCATGCAGCCACTTTTCATTCTGTGTGTGCTAAATGCATAAAATATAAGTTTCTTCCAATAAATATTTCTTTGCATATAATCTATACTGCAGTTAACTGCACATGCTTGCCTGTTCTTTGTCATATGCCTGAGCTGACAGGCATCATGGGAGAATTTAGAAGTGCTGGGGTGGTAACGGAGGAAGGGAGGGATGGAGGGATGGAAGACTGAATTAGTTTGAATATTGGTCTTCTGTTACTTGTTTGATCATTGAGAATATTCTTATTCTTATTTGTGGCCTTATGGGCCTTCTGTATGAAATATTCCTTTAAAGTGAACACCCCCTCTTGTTGCTATGGCAATGATTTGTTAATGTGAAAGTTGCGAAGTTAGGCAACACTTCGGATTCCTGACAGGGAACGCTAGTTAAAAGGTCAGAATAAGGTATTGTACTACCTCCTGCAGCACCATATTTAGTAGTACACCGTACCGTTCAAATCAACCATTGGAGTGAGCTTTTCCTTACCAAGCAGTGATATGAAATGGGGCAAACATTAAAAACCTGTAGAAGAGAAGGCGAATGGAAGTTACAGTGCATCTTTAAACAAAATATCATAAAGGACGCTAGTTTGCAGCTGTTATCAAGCAAGCACGATAATGAATCGAAACCAGTTAGTAAAAATATTGAGTGCTTTTTGTGCCTGGCCTGAAAAAAATTTAACTGTCGCTGTTACCCCTACAGGCAACGCCTGCTGTCAATGAATTTTTAGGTTATTTGGGGCATACAAGGGGAGAGGTTTAGTAAAAACAGCTGCCACCCCAGGCAGCAACAGTGGTTCTAGTAACTCAGATGGCACCAATTCTAGGTTTTGATGAGAAATACAGGTATGGTTAGATCATTCCATGGTGTGAAGTCTACAACAGACTTCATTAGTAGCAGCTGGCGAGTGGTAGCATCCCATTCCCTCGGCAACCGATGATCAGAAATGTTCAGTGGATGAGAGAAGGCAGGATATCATGTGCGACATGTGGCCACAAAGACCTTTAGGATAAGGCACAGCCACTAGCATTAACGTCGGATAGAGCACCTGCTATCCAAATTACCAGTTGTATGAACTAGAGGCAAACGTGCTACGTACTCAATGACATACCACCACGTCAGGTCGTGGTGGTGGTGGTGGTGGTTTGTGGGACACTCAACTGCGCAGTCATCAGCGCCCATACAAAGTCCCAATTTTTACACAGTCCAAATTAGCCACGGTCGCGAATGATGATGAAATGATGGGGAAAACACAAACACCCAGTTGCCAGGCAGATCAAAATCCCCAACCTGGCCGGGAATCGAACCCAGGACCGCATGATCCAGAGTCAGCAACGCTAGCCACTTGACCACGAGCTGCGGACACCACGTCAGGTGGTGGGCCCATATGACGACAAATGCAATCTGTTACATTAGTTCTCTGCATCTTCACATACAGGTACTTCCATCGTGAAGCTGTACATGAAATCGACATGTCTGAAAAGACTAGGTGCCATTCCGTTGTGCAGCGTTGTCTTCAGGTGCGTCATTTTCTGTGCGCCTGTGTTTCTCAAAGGAACCCGCAACATTGGTCGCCTTGCTGGCATTCTGTGGTGTTCGAAGCATGGTTGCACTGTCCACGGGGATACTGGTCTCGCTGCAAACAAGTCACTTCTGTGACTATATAGTTGACATGGCTGTAAAATCCTGCACAGTCGAGCGAATATAACGTCTGTCCTCTCGGGCACTTGTGTGGCGCCATTGAGATCCTGCTCAGTGTCTGTTATGGGCCGCCTGAAGTAATTAGTTCCACATTCGCAGGACAGTCTTGGGATCCCGACCCACATGAACAGCGGTATCTCGGAACGAGAGCGTGCAGTCTCGATAGGCCATGATCCTGCTGCCGAATTCCGGTATGCTTGGGCAGACTTTTCTCTTTACACTAAGCATGACTATCTTCTCAGACAACCAACATCCAAACGCGATATCTGAATGAAGAGGCTGCTACTTAATCTGGCATTACTTAATACTACTCCGCGCAGTTATGCTGAAAGGACAATCACGTGCATATCCAAACATGTAGTACACTCCGTGGCAATTTGAGGTTCGTTGCACGCCGCCTTCATGGCGTTGCAGTTTAAACGATCAACAGTAGGTGTAGGATGATTCTAGAAATCTGGAAGCTCTCAGAATATCTTTCGCCTCGTCGTATACACTCTTGGGTAATGATGCAGAGGAAGTTTATTCAAAATAAATAGTTAACTAAATACAGTTTAGATGTTCGGAGTGTTACCTGCAGCGAGGCCACGATGGCACTGTACTTCTCGCGCGTCTGCTGGCGGTCCTTTGTGAGCAGCAACCCCGCTTCGAGTTCGCGCGCTGTGTCGCCCGTGGCGCCCTCGTACAGCATTGCTAGGACCATCTTGACGCCGATGGGTGAAACTACCACATTTCCCGGGTAGCGTGCATCCAGCGCCCGGCAAAGTGCCCAGTCGAAGGCATCGAATCGCTCTCCCGCAGACACGGGGAGGTAGTCGTCGTCGTCCCAGAGGCTTGGGTCCTCAGCAGGCGGCAGGTCCACAAGGGGTGGCACGGCCAGCACTCCGCACAGGAACACGACGACTACACAAACAAATCACATATCACACGCTGGCCTTACACGTGGGAGCTATTTTCTCCGTCTGTGGCATTCCATCTGAGTTACAATTAACACACTTCATCTGACAATAAGAGGAACTATTTATAGTCTTGTTGCTTTCACTGTTGGGAACATTAATCTGCAGTTTATCTGCACGATATGAAACAGTTTAATAAACAGATGAGCTCGCTCAGGAGTGCAAGTAATTTTACATCTGTGTGAAGTATTCTACAAGGCTTATTGCATGGGGTGGTCATGAAGTATCGATTCATTTCTAAGAAATAATTTGTATATTTCCATAATACATAATTTTAATCCATCTCCGTAATAACATGGCCCTTTTTTCAATTTAATCGGGAAGAATGCCTACGATAGAGAACGTGTGGGTGTTAGTGGGCGGCTGTGTATTTTATCTTATCTGGAAATTAAAATATTTCACCCAAAAATTTCACAAACCAGCACCAACAAGATAAAACATCCGGTTAGTTGTCAAGAAGTTCCAAAGACCTGGAAACGTTGTCTGTCAATCACGCTCCCGGAAACGACCTGTACCACAAGAGAGGGTTCAGTGTATCAGAAACTGAAGAAGTCCGAATGTGCATGAACTCTTCCTTTAAGGAACCAGTTTCACTTATCAAAATCAAATAGCTAAACAAATTAGCGTACCACATTCAGTGCTTCACAAATTTGACCACTAAGCTCACGCCGATCTCCAAGCTGAGTTATGATTTGATAGGAGTTACGTGCAACGAACACCTCGTGGCAATTTTTTTTTTTTTACTGATGAGGCCACATTTCACATCAGCGGAGAAGTTAAACGCAACTGCTGCATTATGAGTAACAAGGCACCTCACTACATTTAATAGCAAAAACTCATCAAAAATTAATGTTTGGCTTGGATTCACAATGACTACAGATTATGGACCCTTTGTTTTTGCGGAAGAGAAGAGAAACATACGTTGGTATTCTGGAGCAATCTCAGGACTTTGCAAAAACAGACAATGTCTGATGGGAAACCGCAATCAGTGGTTATTAATTAATAATAATTAGCAATCTCAGGAACCACTCTTCAGCAAGAAACATTGTTGATAATTGTTCCAACAGGGTAGAGGATTCTCTTATTTTACTGTCGCAAAAAGGAATATCAGTACCTAAATCGAAGATTCGCCAAAAGGTGGACAGGAAGAGTTTCAAGATTGCGTCCACTGTTGTTTACCTGATTCGACTTCCTTGGATATCTGCTGTGCACCTGGGTGTATGTAAACTCAAGTTTGTGAGAAACAGAGGTTAGGGATCTAAAGGATTTAAGAAATCAAATCCGGGATGCAGCGTCAGTCGTTTCATATGAAATGGTTCATTGGTTGGTTGGTTTTGGGGTGGGGACAAAACAGTGAGGTCATTGGTCCCATGACCTAGGATGGCAGGAAATTGTTCCTGAAGCCCAATCATCAAGGGGAAGAGGTCACGTGCAAACAAAGGAAAAAGGGATGTCAGAACATCAGGAAGAGGAATGAACAGGAGGTGGGGTGGGTGGAAACAGAGAGCAAGGGTGGCTCATAAATACTACACATAGTGGGGCACCAGCACCACCAACAAACTGTCCCGACACCCACACCATACCGTACCAATATCATGAGAACAGGGATACCACCAGGGGAAGAAGACAAGGAAAGGGGAAACAAAACAGCCCAACAGAGCAGATAAAACGTAGGGAAAAGGCGGAGAGAACCTGGCCGGTGTGGAAGCAAGGTCAAGGTCTCCATAACCAACGCCTACACGCATCATACACTATTAATCTTTCATATTTTTAACTAACTTACTTATATTACAGCCTGGATCGACTATGAGAAGGCCGGCCGCGGTGGCCGTGCGGTTCTAGGCACTTCAGTCCGGAACCGCGCGTCTGCTACGGTCGCAGGTTCGAATCCTGCCTCGGGCATGGATGTGTGTGATGTCCTTAGGTTGGTTAGGTTTAAGTAGTTCTAAGTTCTAGGGGACTGATGATCTCAGATGTTGAGTCCCATAGTGCTCAGAGCCATTTGAACCATTTGACTATGAGAAGGGAGGGGGTGGGGGAGTGTACCATGATATCAGTCTGAGTGGTTGTATTCAGGTGCCCTAGTAAAATTTTACGGAATCTAAGGTTAAAGAACAGCATAGAAACTAAAAATTTACTACAAATTGGCCAGTTTTTTAGAAGATCATGTAAACTTAGTGGGGTGCAGCTTCTCGAGTTGCAGCCATACTGATAAGCTGATAAAATTTTCTCGGGCTCTAGTGGTTTAAAATCCACAAACTTTCGGCCGAGTACTCCTTGGCCATTGTCAAGTGGTGACTGTCTAATGATTGCTGCTGCCGCCCTTGTACAGCCGCGCTGTCTTCAGTGACGTCACTGGTGCTCGCTCCAGCGCCATATATGGTAATGTTTTCATTGCGCACTTACTGCGCCCGCCTCAACTTACCGATGGCCGGGTTCCAGGTTGTGCTTAGCTGCAGGTCGCCGTCTTTATTGAGGATGCTGTCAAAATTTTTAACTATCGCTTCTTTTAGAACACTATCCCAAAAATTAGTAGTCCGTGTAGTAACAGATTTCTCGGCCAATCCAATACGGTGTCCGTTTTCTGTAGTATGTCTCGCCACCGCTGATTTCTCAGGATACCAAAGGTGAAAACATCTCTCTTGTTCCACACAGCGCTGTACAATAGTTCGTAGAGTCTGTCCCATATAGAACTGTCCACACCCACACGGTATTTTACATGCTCCTGGTGTTCTGAGACCAACATCGTCTTTCACAACCCTTATTAGCTGTCAAATTTTAGCCGGTGACCTAAAAACCGTATCGATTTTATGCTTCTCATAAGCCGGCTAATCTTTTCTGTGACAGCCACAGAATGGCAAGAACGCAAGCTTCTTCGTCCTCTCCTCTGAGGTCTTCTGCTTATGTTTCTACTGCAAGATGACTTGAGAAATCAGGCGGTTGCTGTAGCCATTTTCTTTTAAGACTTCCCGTAAGTGGCTCAGTTCCTTCGGAAGACTTTCAGCGTCTGAAACGGCTTCCGCTCTATGCACCAATGTCCTCACAATAGAACTTTTTTATGAAGGATGATCATAGCTAGTAGCATGCAGATATCGGTCTGTGTGGGTGGCTGAGACATCAATTTTCTTTCCGGCGGACGAGGACGTCTAGAAAACACAATGTACCTTTCTCTACTTTCATCGTAAATCTGATATTATGGATGCTGTTCTTAAATTCTACCAGATTTTCACGCCCACGAAGCAAGAAAACGAATGTGTCTTCTACGTACCGATAAAAGCAAGTAGACGTTGCAGGAGCCGTGTCCAGGGCAATGTTAAAGTACTCCAGGAAGAGGTTGGCTATAATTGGAGCTAATGGGCTTCTCATCGTCACGCCGTCCGTCTGGTACCTTGCCATGGGTTCGGTTTAGGCGCCGTACTGCATCATCAATTGCAGACAGTCGATACGGGTCTGTACAAGTTGAGCAGGGCTTTGCTATATCTGTTATTGAAATAACAGCAGTAGTGCTGCTGCTTTTAGCGAGTATCGAAGCATTAAAGAAATACGGAGAAGTCCCCTTTCCGCACCGGGTTTGAAGAACATGATTAGGAAGTTCGAATTAACTGGCGATTTGGAGTTGCTCTTGGGAGTTGCCGACGGCCAATTCCACCACGAATTATTGTAGTTACTATTTCCATGGCTGAGAATGTTGGACGCAATGTGTGATCTTTAAATGGTGCACCAGCTGTGTCACGACAGTTTAATATTCCATGGTCCACCGTTCGAGAAGTGCTGCACAATTGTGAAACTGTATCTAAGGACGGTTCTAGGCTGTCGTCGATGCAGATGGTTGTCACATTGAGCTACGTTTGTAACGTAGAACGTAGGATACGAAATTAAACGTTACCTTATCATTTGGAAATGCAAATGTCTGTCAATGGTTTATTCGTTATTTCTTTTCCGCGTGTCCTTACAAATGTTTCCACAATGTTGAATTTTGCTACGATCACACTTTTTAAGGGGGCACTCTCAAGTAGTGAAAGTTTAATTGTAACCACCCTGTATATAAAAAAATTTTCGGCTGCAATACCATGATGCCAAATTTCGTAATTTATCGGTTTACTAGACTCATTATAGCACTAGTCTGAGACCAGAACAAATGCGAGGAAGTGCTACACGTCGCCAGTTATTAATTTGAGACTGGTTTTAGCCGTTCTTGAACTTTATAGGGAATAAGAACTGTGCTTACATTCGATACCTCTATGCTGGAAAGTAGCAGTGCACCAATGGAGTTGCCTTCTCTGTTGAGGTCAAAATCTTATCTAGGCGGGCAGCCGTTACTGTTGGTAAAGAGAACCTACACAAACTGTTAGGAAATTAGTGTATTTAGTTGCGTGACAATGTAATAGTGGTATCCCCTCAATAACATAATTAGTGAATTATGTCTTCAAGCAGAACTGCAGCAGTAACCTGTCAAACGTTTCTTGCGGGAACAGCAACCATTTGCATTGCGTTTGCTATCGAGGAGAAAATATTTGTCATCAATTTTTTCTGATAGAAAAGTTAAATTGACATTCGTGGAGTGAACAATTTAAATCGTTAAAAATAAATGCGTCATAACATGCCTGTAAGAAACCTATAATAAATATTAATGTCAATCACGCACCAACAATAATGAAGGATTGAGGAATAAGTACCCACCAATCTATTTTGCTAACTGGAAACGATCTTGGAAACTTATCCGGCATTATTAGTCCCTAGCCATTTCTTTACTTTGTGGAATACCTTTTATTACAGATAACATTACACATGGACGACGTCTAAGATGGTTGCGAATTCACGAAATCTATTTCAATCATAGTGATTAGACACTTGGAAGATATTCACAATAGCTGAATATGAGGTATAAGTAAATCATGTCCTAAAGTACAGATTCTGCTGGTTTTAACAAACTACATGCCATGTCTCCATCCTGTTCATCCGGTTCTTAGCGGAGCCCTTACAGGGGGCGTGGGAAATAGGGCTTTGCAGCACACATTTTACCACTGTCTGAATATTGTGAATAAGTTTTCTTAGCTACTGTCGTGGGTCTTGCAAAAGCGCAATAGGAAATGTCATTCCATGACGACTCGCGGGAATTTAGGTGACAAATGTCCTGTCAAAGTTTGACCTACCTATACATGTAACTCTAGTATTTTAGTTTATTTATAAATTTCGTCATCCACTTTACAAGAAGTTCCACAGGTTTGTCGATGCAGTAAGTATTTTACTTTGAATCTTCAAGTAAGATTTCTAAAAATTCAGTTCCAAGATGAAAATTCCTTATACGCTAGTGTTTATTCTTGCTGTCTCTTAAAACTTCTAAATGTTTCCTTGTGAACAATGGAGATACTAATTTTACGAACTGAGTGCAGGATTTTTAGTACGAAGTTTGCGGCCAAGGTGCCTTTGCGCAGCATATGATTGGTGCGAAACGAGCACAGACCAACGTACATTCATTTTAATTGTGTATGCTTGACAAAAAGTCAAGCCACGATCTTCAGCGCACTATCAGTTATTCATGGTAGTATTTACGTTCATCGTGTAACTGGAGGAACGTAGGATCTGCGATTGGGTTACCTAAATTTGTATCCATTTCACAATAATTGTGAAGGAATGAATGTAGTCGAAGAAGTGGACCTAATTTTTTCGTAAGGAAACTCAGAGGTATGACATAATTGTGTTGTAAGTTATAGACTTAACAATATCTCTCTATGACATTAGCGTCTTTTGTAACCTCATCCCCTAATACTCAAAATGGGAATTAAATGAATCAGTCAGTTACGAACTTCAACACTACCCTGCTTTGGTATTCGATGCTCGATCATGCGAAACCACGTCAAGTTTTTCTCACATGACTTTAAAATTCTTTGGTCAAAGCAGTCAGACTATTACTTGACTTTCTAAAAGCATTTCAGTCAGTACCCCACACCTACGGTTATTATTCAAAGTACGATCACATGAGAGCATCAAAAGATTGGCGACTGGACTGATTTGTAGATGAAGATGCAGCATGTGCAATTGGGTGAACAATCGTGTACATAAGTAACTTCAAGCGTGCCCCAGGGAAATGTTGGAATATTTTCTGTCCATGTTTTATATTTAAGACCTTGCACAAACAATAGTAACTTAAGAATTTTCGCAGATATTGCAATTACCTACAATTAAGTACTGTCTGAAGGAAACGGCACAAATATATATCGATAAGATTTCAAAGTGATGAACAGATTGGAACTCGCTTTAAATGGTAAAAAAAATGTATGCCGTTCACAGAACGAGAAAGCTTAGTATCGTACGACTACATTATCAATTTGTCGCAACTGGAATCTTTCGACTCACACAAATACCCGAATAACGATTTGTTTGGATATGAAATTGAACGATCGCATAGGCTCAGTCGTAGGTAAAGCAGGTGGAAGACTTCAGTTCACTTAGGATACTACGAAAATGGAAACGGTCTTCAAAGGCGATTGATTACAAATCGCTCGTGCGACCCATCTTAGAATATTGTTGAAGTGTGTGTCCCGAATTAAGCAGGACTAACAACGAAGGAAAGAATTAGTGGACAAAGTTTTGCGCGGTGATGCTGAAAAACTGGCAAATGCTTTAAGATAAATTCCCAAAACCTAGCTACAAAGTTTCAAGAACCAGCTTTAAGCAACGAATATAGTAAATCCCAACGCATCGTTCCCGCAGGGGCCGCGAAGACAGGCAATACAGCGCGCACAGCAGTGTTTAAACATTCTTCCCCCGCTCTATAAATGAACAGTATGGAAGGAGGCCCTAAGAAGCAGTAAAATAGGAATTACCCTCTTTCATGCACTTCATAGTGATTTGCTGAGTAGAGATTAGATTTTTATTTCCTCGTTTAAGAATTGTCTAGCTAGAAAGTTTGCTTATTTCGCCAACCCGAAGATTCCTGTGCATTGTGCCAATGTGTATCATATCACGCCCAGAACTAGGAATTCTAAATTAGAGGTCGATATAAACACACACACACACACACACACACACACACACACACACACACACACACACACAACCGCAAGATACCATAGAAGGCTCGCGCGTTTACTGTACATTAACGTAGAAGAGACACTCTAGCTCGTGCACTTTTAGATATACGTGACTGTCTTCAGAACGAGCAGCTTTATGGGTTGTTAGACACGTAAGCAGTGTACAGGAATATTTTCAGACGCTGTCGCTACAAAACGCGCTTGGAACTGTAAAGCCTCTTCCAACGTTGTCTCGTACTACCAGTAGGAATTAAGTTTAAGTGATTTTAACCATCACTCATGCTCATTCAGTTAGCTTTAGTTGCATAGGTTTTATTAATTTTTATCTAAGCTTCCATTCCATCCGAAGTACTTCAAGGTCTGTTTTAGCTTTTGCATCGCCCGTTCATAGTTCGATTGTGTTCTGTCACACTTTACAATGAGATCCATCATCTTCCGGAAGTGTTCGTCCAAAAAATTTCATTTCGATCCAGATTTTATTCTTTTGCGTATGAAACTGACATTTCATCTACCCTTATAACAGCAACAATACTGGCCTCAGCGCAAAATAATTATTTCTGAGGTAGACATGCTTTACTGTTTCTATATTTTGTCATCTTAATTCGGCGTCTCGCAGGTGCCACCTATCTCCCACCAGAACAAGATTGATCACATCTTAAGTACTACGACTGCTAGCGTGATGCGAACTATGTCTTCCTGACACTCTGCTGTTATCCTTGACATCCTTAAACCCCTTTTTTATGGCTGTAAAACAATTTTTGTTGGCGATTAAAGGACTCAAATGTTCTTTAGCAAACAAAAACTTACGTTATGCAAAAAATGATTTTAAATACTTTTAACCACGGAATAGCACATATGAAGTAGGAATATTTGCTAGCTTGCTTCTGTTATGAACACTTTACACTGAAGCATTTCAAAGAAATTTCCATTGATTCATGATCCATTGAAAAACAAAGGGCAAATTTTGTTATTGGCTTATTGATTTCAGTTTAGCTCTAGCATTTCAATATGAAGATTAAAGTTTTAAGGAATTTGCAGGAATGAAAATCAGGACTCCGTTATTTTTCCAGATTTTCATAATTTTTACACACGTCCTTGAAACATTTCACGCGTGTGACGATGGGCTGCTGGTAAATCGTCTCACTCGTGGCAGATCAACGGCTAGTGACGTGGAACGGAGAGGCTGCTGCTGGGGTATGCGTAGGCTGGGCTGTTCGCAGGCTCGTCTCAACCGTCTTGCCATTGTACCCCGCGGGGTCAACGTTCGTTCACATAGTTCCATTGCGCGCTGGGGGAACGTTTTCCAGGAGAATTGCAGACGTAACGATACATGCACCGCCACCGCAGAATATGAGAGAAACTCTGAAGCTATGAACTGTATCCACGTCTACTCCATAAGGCCAATTTTTACCATTTAACTCCAAAATATAGCTTATTTACAAGAACGTTGCACGTTCTTGCCACCATTTAACATTATGAAGGAGGGAAGGAATATCAGCGTTTAACGCCGTCGTTAGTAACAGCGTAAGCTCTGATAGTCGACAATGGACAAGAATATTAGCCGTGTCCTGTTCTACACCTACATCCATACTCAAAACCACTGAAGTGCATGGCAGAGGCTACTTCACTGTACCACTTCTTAGGACTGCTTCCCGATCCATTCACGTGTGTAGCGCGGGAAGAATTTTCACTTAAACGCTTCTGTGCGCGATGTAATATTCTAATCTCTTCGCAATCCCTAAGAGCTGCTTCAAGAAACGTTTTAAGCATGCTTTCACAGGATATTTCGAATTTATTCTCAAGTGTGCCTTTTTTTTCCAAAATATTCTTGACGCTCTCGCACAGGAGGAACTTCTGGCTATTCGTGCAACTTTTTGTTTACGTGCAGTATGTCCTGTTAGCCCTATTTCGTATGAGTGCCACACACTTTAGCAATATTCTAGACTGGATCACAGGAGCGTTTTTTTGAGAAATCTCCTTTGTATACTGATTGCATTTCCCTAGTATTCTACCACAGAACTGAAGTCTACTACCTGCTTCACCTGACACTGAGCCTATGTGATCGTTCCATTTCGTATCTCAGCAAATTGTTCAGAGAAACAAACCCTCTATTTGGCTTAATCGATTTGAGGAAACTACGGAAAACCCTAATCAGAATCGCCAGACGATTTGAACCCCACTGCTCCCAAAAGGAAGTACAGCGCCTTTCTCACTGCTTCACCTCGCTCGGAGCAGTGCATATGAATCAACAGTTCAGCGCGCGTCTGCTCGTTAGGACGACGATAGCTTGTTTACGACTTCTGTGCGGTTGTAAATGGGTATCTCATCAACGATAAGTTTCATCATTACTTCGCTTCAACAATTTTCATGTTCTTTTGCCATCTGGTGGCCAAGCAGATAGAACGTGGCTAGTTTCCTAAAGGTTATCATAATGTGCTGTAGCTTAATGGGACCTGTCGTTACGGTTCCGCCTTTTTCCTTCCACTTTCATCACTTCAGGCAATGATTTGTATGTGTGAAGAATGCCAGGTTGCACCGTGGTTTGGAGTTTGTGTTCAACTGTAAATTCCCGTATGACTGGCTTGGTACGTCATTTCAGTGGTCGGAGAAAAGCGACGGCATCCCACTTTTAATAAGACAATGGTAGTAAAACTTCTATTCAAAGCAACTTTAGAGTTTAGCAAAGCTTTCCTTTTAAAGCTAGAGAAATACAACGATTAGCGCGCATCCTCTCCGTCGATAGTTTGCTAGCTGAACTTTGAGATAAATTTAGAGATTCCGCACTCCAACAATAAAATGGGGAGGAGTTTCCTAACTCATTTACCGTGGAAATTATATTGACTATAACGTGAGAGATACGGTGACAGTAGCTGCTGCACGTAATGAGTCACAGCCTTCCGAAATTATTACATGTCAAAAGCACTTAATATAACTTTGATATCGCTGTAGTCTTAACCCTAAAGGTAATTGTGTCCATAGCATTCGCTGATTTGTCAGTTATCTCGATACCGGCATGTGTTTTTGTAACATCGGAAAGAAGTCTCGCGATCGACACTTTTCGATTTCTTCCCTCTGAGCCGACTGCCATTGTGGTTTACCAGCGTGGTGTGACGAAGAGAAAGGGTGGGGGGTACGAGCCTGGAGCCGACTCCTTAGCGACAAGAGCACTGACCTGTGAAGGCGCGGACGGCCATGGTGTGCGCTGCGCGGCGCGGTGGCGACTGCTGGCCGCTGGCTGCGGTCTGACTTGTTTACCTGCGCTCCCCTCCACTTCCTCCGCACTGGCGCTGGGCCCGGGGGAAGTACTGTCCAGATCACTCTGTCCGCCGGAATTTCTCGCGTCGCTAGCCGCATCAACCTTGCCTAACACTTTAGGCATGTTCCACAAAGCGAATTTATGCAGCTTGCAAGCACAAGTTGACCAAGTATAATAAACTGCGTGTGGAATTATTTCCAGATAAATCTTGGCAGGAGGCCTGCTGAATACTTCACGAAGGGAAAAAGCTCCTTTGTCGAACATAGGCTCACAATCCCTACGTTTACACGAGTCTGCCAAAACTGGACTTCGTAAAGCAATTCCCAATACCGTTTCTGGTTAGTTGTGTAAACACTCCAATATCTATTCTGGAAATGCGGTTCTGGCAGTTGGATTTTCTCCTCCACTCTCGATTTTCGCTCCCATGTAAACACCCAACCGTGTCTGAAACATACTTGGTTTTTCAGGTTACGCCTCTTTTGTGAAACGTTTCGACTAAACTGGACGGAGGGACTTATTGTGCATCGAAGAAGAAGTAGAGATATTAGACTGAGCACGAAATTGTGTGTTTTCCGATTTTTAATTGAAGAGAAACAGTCGTTGTGCGTACTAAATCGAAAATCGAGACAGCTGGTTTCCAGAGAGAATTGTGTAAGACAACTGGCGATCAGAAAACCGATATTTGACCGGTATCAAAACTGCCTCAGACCTCATCATGTAAAACTACAGCGAAAATCTGTTTCCGAAATTCGGTTTTCCTCTTCCGGAAGTTATGTGTCATGTAGCAACTGATGAAGACCGCACAACTTAGCTTATGGAAACGCAGTTTCTCCCAACGACGTTCTCAGCTTTTTCTCGTTTGTACTTATTTTTCTTTCGAATTTAACTGGGAACTCGAGTTTCTGGTGTCTTCCTTCTTCATTACTCCCATCACTTGAGTTTCGTAATTTGCTTATCAAAGTCTTTTATATAAGGCCACGAAAGAACCAGTGAAGGCAGTCGGCTCCTGACAATGGCAACGGAGGATATCGTAATGACTTCAAAGTTCTCATTCACGTTTGACGCGGAAAAATGTTGGGTAAATATTGTCTACGTTATTTGGAGATTATCAGTCTAATTCTTAGAAGCTGCATTTTACATTCAAATTTTTTTTTGAAAGTATGAGGTTTGTATTACTGCAATATCACTTGCATTCCTTGTAATCCACGAACATAATACTGACATTAGGGTCCAACTAACCACAGCGACAGTTTTCTCGTGTCTAATGGAGAGAGCCCATACTGCGTCTCCCTTTGCTGAAAATAAGTGCATAGGGGTATGGAGAAAGCATTTTTCCAACAACATGATGCCATGCAAAATTCCTAATTAGCAGCTGCGGGTAAATCTTCTTTTTGCCTTTGGTGCCGAATTACTTCAGCCTGTTTCTTCGGATGGATAGCAAGAAATGTCACTCGTGACCTCATTTGTAGTCCAACGGTTAATTAATTACCTGTACATTTGCACAGCAATGCTCGATGTGAAATGAAGCGAGATGGCCTCGTCATCTTGTTTTACGCTTCGAACAGGGAAATCACGCTTTTCTTTTAAACGTACACAATTTTACTATTAAGGACGTAGTAAATAAATGTGGTAATGAAGATCGAATCGACTCACTGTCAGAATGGTGCCAACCTCGGAAGCTTATTATTAAAGACTGACGTCTCGTAGTGTGTAAAATGTATAAGAAGTGCAGGAAGAAGCATCACACCGGCAGGTGAAGCCGAGTGACAAGAAAAAAAATTCAATATTTTAGTGATGTTACCTGTAGGAAAAGGTTCGACTTCCGAAGAATTTTTATTAGTAAAGGCTATGAGTGGCGAGAGACGTTATATTTACGGGCAAACGTAGATACAGTGTTAATATGTATGAAGAGAGCGTAAATATGTGCTGCATGGCAACAGAGTGGTTTACATAAAAAACGAGCTTCTGCCCACAATAAAGCGCTATGGGGGCGGTGTGATAATATGGGACTGTGTATCTGCGACTAAGGTGAGCGTTCTTACATTTACTGATAGTTATATGGCAAAAAATTGTTACTCGGCAGTAGAAAGGAAGGAAGATTAGAATCCCATCGACATCGAGGTCATTAGAGACGGAGGACACGCTCGGAAAAGTTAAAGGATGAGGCAGGAAATCGGCCGTGACCTTTGAAAGGAACCGCTGCGTCATTTGACTGGAACGATGTGGGGAAACCACGGAAAATCCAAATCTGGTTGGCCGGCCTCGGATTTGACGTCCACTGTGCTTTTCGTTAAAAGAGGACCTATTGACAAGGTTATGGAAAGACTGTCTCGTAGTCAGCCCAGATATATGGCAACAATTGCGGGGAACATGCAGAAACGTTTAGAAGAAATAATAATAAGAAAATTATCACAGACAAGGAATTAAACAGCGTTAAAGTGACATTTCTATATTTTCGCAAGAAAGGGGCAGACTGTTAAAGTAGCCCAGAGTTATGTTCCTTTTTTGTGTTTCTTTCTACACGTTGCTTTATTATTTAATTATTAGTTTTCAATTGTGTGTGTAAACAAATGCAGATGTGCAGTATCGTCATACGATTGTTGTGTTTCATTCATAAGGATGCAATATATACTAACGCGAATTCTTTACAGACGAATGGAAAAACTGATAGAAGCCGACCTCGGGGAAGATCAGTTTGGATTCCGTAGAAATGTTGGAACACGTGAGGCAATACTGACCTTACGACTTATCTTGGAAGAAAGATTAAGGAAAGGCAAACCTACGTTTCTAGCATTTGTAGACTTAGAGAAAGCTTTTGACAATGTTGATTGGAATACTCTCTTTCAAATTCTGAAGGTGGCAGGGGTAAAATACAGGGAGCGAAAGACTATTTACAACTTGTACAGAAAGCAGATGGCAGTTATAAGAGTCGAGGGGCATGAAAGGGAAGCAGTTGTTGGGAAGGAAGTGAGACAGGGTTGTAGCCTGTCCCCGTTGTTATTCAATCTGTATATTGAGCAAGCAGTAAAGGAAACAAAAGAAAAATTTGGAATTAAAATCCATGGAGAAGAAATAAAAACTTTGAGATTAGCCGATGACATTGTAATTCTGACAGAGACAGCAAAGGACTTGGAAGAGCAGTTGAACGGAGTGGACAGTGTCTTGAAACGAGGGTATAAGATGAACATCAACAAAAGCAAAACGAGGATAATGGAATGTAATCGAATTCAGTCGGGTGATGCTGAGAGAATTAGATTAGGAAATGAGACACTTAAAGTAGTAAAGGAGTTTTGCTATTTGGGTAGCAAAATAACTGATGATGGTTGAAGTAGAGAGGATATAAAATGTAGACTGGCAATGGCAAGGAAAGCGTTTCTGAAGAAGAAAACTTTGTTAACATCGAGTATAGATTTAAATATCAGGAAGTCGTTTCTGAAAGTATTTGTATGGAGTGTAGCCGTGTATGGATGTGAAACGTGGACGATAAATAGTTTAGACAAGAAGAGAATAGAAGCTTTCGAAATGTGGTGCTACAGAAGAATGCTGAAGATTAGATGGGTAGATCACATAACTAATGAGGAGGTGTTGAATAGAATTGGGGAGAAGAGGAGCTTGTGGCATAACTTGACTAGAAGAAGGGATCGGTTGGTAGGACATGTTCTGAGACGCCGAGGGATCACCAATGTAGTATTGGAGGGCAGCGTGAGGGTAAAAATCGTAGAGGGAGACCAAGAGATGAATACACTAAGCAGATTCAGAAGGATGTAGGTTGCAGTACGTACTGGGAGATGAAGAAGCTTGCACAGGATAGAGTAGCATGGAGAGCTGCATCAGACCAGTCTCAGGACTGAAGACCACAACAACAACAACATCTTAGATCAGCTTTGGCTGAAACAAATGGTATTCAAAATGCTTAAGAAAGATTATCAATTAAGGAATAAACTTGAATCTGTACCAAAATTCCCGTAACACTCACTTTTGAATGTGAGAAAACTCTTCTTTTGTTGTTGTTGCTACAAGGAGACATTTTGTCTGTTGTAAAAGTGAGACAATGTTTTTTTTGTTTGCGAAAATTTATGACATACACAAATATGTGAAATATGCTTCCCTTTAATGTTTTTGAGCCGTGCATTAAGAAATTAGCTTTCATAAAAGCTTGCCACAGTGTACCTTCCTTTTTCCGGTCATTCTTTTGTGCGTATTTGAAAGTAGTGTATCAGTTTGCGACAGAAGTCGCAACACTCAAGCACTTTCTTGCTAAAACGTAATGTGTCGAGTTCTCATGCCGGAGACTTTCCAATATTTCTAAAGGCCCTGTGAATGACAGCTACAGGCACTAACAAGTAAAAGTATATCTCTGCTGAGTCGAGGTTCACAGGGCAGGACACAGGCGCTCACATTTTCTTTGTTGTGTTCAATGTGACTAGCTGTGGCGTGACCACGTGTCTCAAGGGTCTATTATTGTGTCAGTTCAGTCTCTGACTTCATTTATGGTATATATTCTGATGACGGTGTATGTTTTTCCAACGTGATTAAGCGCTTCTGATGATGAATTTGGGCGTTTTTGAACACTGCGTCCTGAAACACAGGCAGTGAGGGTAAATGTGCTCTCTTTTCTTAAATATCCTCTCAAATTCTTTGAGAAGAGCAACTTTCATGGTAGTGACCAAGCTGAGTTTTGGAGAGTATACTTTTATTTCATTTTCATCCTGACGGGAAGTTAACGATCGAGGCTGTGATTGACGCAGCAGTAGTGCATAAAACCCGACTTGCAACTGGATGTAGCGGCGGCGTTTTGAGCTTACTAATGTCAGTCTTTTACTTGTCCCTTCTGTGCACACCAAGCACGATGATTTTTCCGATAAGGACAAAGGTCAACGTATACCGAGTAGAACCAGATTTCATACTGAACAACTTAATGTGCCTCCTGTGCTGGTAGTTATTCTCTCTTAGCTGACTCGTTGCTAACGAAACGGTTACGCAATTGAATGAAGCCATGCACTTGTGTCCGCTTTAAGTCTGCGTATCTACATGGTAGTCTGTGTAATCGTTCGGGAGCAGGCACGCAAGATAATGTTAACATGACCTTAGAATTAAACCAGGTTCCAGTCCGCTCTCCAGACCAGTGACCATTGCCCGGTACACTGTCCAAAATGGTTCAAATGGCTCTAAGCACTATGGGACTTAACCTCTGAGGTCATCAGTCCCCTAGACTTAGAACTACTTTAACCTAACTAACCTAAGGACATCATACACATCCATGCCCGAGGCAGGATTCGAACCTGCGACGGTAGCAGCAGCGCGGTTCCGGACTGAAGCGCCTAGAACCGCTCGGTCACAACGGCCGACTACACTGTCCAGCTTGAATGTGGTTTTTAGACAGTTTTTCTCACACTTGTGTGGTGTAGTTTAGTCGATCATAAATGAGATTTCTCGCTATAATATGAAACGAGACATTTAATATTGTAGTACAATTTATCAGTGAAAAATCTGGCAATATGCTGACCCTTTCATGGTTCTCTTGTGTTACTTTTTTACAGACTGTGATTTATATTTAAATGTGCTCTATATCTCTTTTTATATGTCTATCTCAACCACCACCCCCCCCCCCCCACACACACACACTCAGGAATACGCATTCCATATACTGGATGTACCTGGTCGCGACCAAGGCATCTAGCGTACTTAAAAACGGTGTTGGGAGTCGATCGTAAAGACATCGTACCAATAGAAGCTGCTGAAATTCTTCATATAAAAGCAATGTGGATAGAAATCAAATACCAACTAACTATATACAGAGCAGATGAAACATGTTCTTAAAAACTGTAATATTTTTGATGAAATTAAAAATAATGCTGTGGTGTTCTGGATGGCCATCCTCCACAGCAGCTTAAGTTTTATTTCTTTCCATAAGCACATTATACGTCGCTAACACTGATCGATGTGCAAGTAAGCCATCAACACAGAAATTTGTTTATTTGAATTGTATATTGTAGTGTTCTCTTATTTGTTTATTTATTATGTGCGGCGTATGTATAGAGGTGACATATCCTGAATTTTTCCAAGTATGATATTTCCCCAGCAACACTCGTATAGCATCTATAAAAATGGTTTAGAAAAGTGCATTCCTAATTACATATTCTTCTTCTTCTTTTTCGTCTTATCTCCTAAGGCCCGCGAAACTCCCGTTCCGACATCACATGTTGCCTCCAAAAGCTTCTGTCGTGTGCATCTTCCTGCAAACATTTACGCCCATCGGGTCTCCCCTTTGGTCTTTTATCAAATGCCTTCTTTATGAATATTCTTGGAACTATTTTATCCTTTTTTCATTCTCATCAAATGGCCTGCCCATTGAAGTCTTCTGGAATTTATTATGCTCATTAATGTTGCTTGTTGTGATAGCACTGGGTTTTTGTGGTGTGTCTTCTTATCCAGCTTTGCGAGTCGTTATCGTAATATGGACCAAAGATTTTCCCATAAACTTTGTTTTCAAATACTTATAACTGGTGTTCTTTTATTTTAGTTAAACTCCATGTTTATGGTTCATAAGTTAGAAGTGGTCTAGTGACTGTTATGTAGCTGGATTTTAGTTTTCCTTGTCAGTAATTTAGACTCTAGAAGTTTTTGTGTGGAGCAGTAGGCACTATTAGCGTTGTGAAGTCTCATTTTCAATTCTATTTGTCTGTGATTTTGTTCGTCTGTTATTGCGCCCAAAAACTTGAACTGTTCAACGCACTGGAATTTGTGTTTACCGGTTATTAGATACGATTGGTTGTCTTGTTAATCTTTAAATGTACAAGTTACTTTCACTTTATCTAGTTTATTACGTTCTTCATTTTTTGTACAGTATGTTGATTCCTTGTCGTCGATTCAATAAAATATACTGGAATTTCAAACTAAAAGCGCTCTCTGTAGGAGACGAAGTCATATAAAGGAAGTAGATAAAAAATGGCTCTGAGCACTATGGGACTTAACATCTGTGCTCATCAGTCCCCCAGAACTTGAACTACTTAAACCTAACTAACTTAAGGACATCACACACATCCATGCCCGAGGCAGGATTCGTACCTGGGACCGTAGCGGTCACGCGGTTCCAGACTGAAGCGCCTAGAACCGCACGGCCACACCGGCCGGCAAGGAAGTAGCTACACACACCATGTCTTCTGGTACCCATCAAATGACCATTTATACTTCATCAGCACGAACGACAAAAATTGTAAACAAAGACTTTCACCCACCCCCCTTCCACGATTCAGATGCTGATGGACCACCGCCATGCAGGCAGCGGGTGTTTCAGTGACTTAACAGTTTCTCAGTAGCTTGTCGAGGCCAGTGCATCAATGGTGGTCTTGTTTTCATACTTTTTTTTTATTTTCAAGAACTCATTACCCCGCCCACACCTAAACGGACGTCGTGGTAAAGCGCTTTGCCCCGTGTCGACACGGATATGCATTCAAGTCCTTGTCCGCCCTTCTAGGAATTTGCTACCTTGTCCCAGGCGAAGCGCCGAATTATTTTCAAAATCCCATTGAACTGAACTGATTCTTGAAATGGTTCTCTTCTTCTGCAAATCTGAATGTCAACGTGACGGTTAGGTGTCCGTACAGGATGTTCTGAAAGAAGAAATTCCGTTCTTAAAAATACAGAACTGGAACAAGTTCAACACAGCTATTGCTGTCTGCCCAACATCCATCGCCAGTGTCGTCGTCGTTGACTGCAATCACAGGCAATTTATTCGTAATCTCAGACTATCAGACGACTCCGTCCCCGCGTTCTTTCACGATAGAAAGACTTTATATATATTCTAATTTCTGTTTTTCGATGAATAGCAAAGCTACTTTCATTTATTCGTTAGATTTTCGAAACATTTCCAGCACCGAGTAAAAGGAATGTATACGTGTAGTTTTCTCTTATTTTTACCTAGCACGAATCTTCGTATAGCTTTTAATATACGTATTTTTTTAAAAAAGTCTCTAGTGTTCTATCTGTGAAGTTCAGAGGTTTAGTAGTGGGAAAGCAAGATAAATGAGTGATTCGTGCTTTGTCTGGCTTGCGCTCGAATGTTAACCGCCGACTATGATGTGGAGAACGAAAGCACTGTTTTGAAATTGATGAGAGAATGCAGAATTTGTGATCCGCAAGAACGGAAATAAGGATGAAGCTTATGAGAAGGTGGAATGAAGCTGAAGCTGCGATATCAGTCAGCAATAAGCTAGAACTAGTTTCGCAAGAAGCCATTTTCATTTCCTCTTGTTCCCAGTATTTCCCCAGAAACTTTAAAGGAGTTGTCAGTTAAGGTGATGACGAAGTTTAGCATCAGCTGTTACATATAACTTACCGATTAGCGTGTAGATTAATAAAGTTATTCCTCGAATCTAAACAAGCCCGTCTTATGAAAAGCCCTGAAACAAACCGTGAAACCTAATTACATTTTACCATTCATGACTATTAGAAGAAATTAATGCATCACAGAGCATAAACGTTGACTTTATCCAGGCTCCTCATCGTAAACCACCGCAGAAAGTAAACACCGGTGTCATCAGATACGTTTTGGTGTCTGCATAACAATAAATTGTAGTGACACAGTGCTTAGTAACAACTTCGTCGTATAGGAAAGCTGATGCTGCCCACAATTTGAAGGATAACGGGGTCACTTTTCTTTTGATAGAGAAATGGCATTGCTAAAGAAGTTGCAAACTTATGAGATTTACAGAAAATCGGGGCTGTTTTGAGTGATTGACAGCTAACACTAAGTCTAAAACAGTTATTTTATGCTCCTGTATAAACCAGAAGTCCGATATCGTTTGTATATATTGGTAATAAATGCAATAATTCACGTTAGTCAGGTATATAAAGTTCTAAGGAGAACTGCGGGAGTAGTGACTCGTTTGTTTAATCAACGCAGATGTTTTTTAAATATGATCAGCAAACTTCAGTTGGAGACATTAGTATAGAGACATAACGCATTATGGTAACCGAGCGAGGTGACGTATTGGTTAACATACTGAACTCGCGTTCGGGAGGACAACGATTTAAATCTCCGTCCGGTCATCCACATTTAGATTTTACGTGAGTTCCCTAAATCGCTCCAAGCAAATGCCGGGATGATTCCGTTGAAAAGGGCACGGCCGACTTCCTTCCCCATCCTTTCGTAATCCGAGATTGCGCTCCGTCTCTAACAAGCGCGCTATCGACGGGACGTGAAACTCGAAGCTTACTTCCTTTCTTCATTATAAAAATATATACCCTCGATATTTAAATTAGGAAATGAGACGCTTAAAGTAGTAAACGAGTTTTGCTATTTGGAGAGCAAAATAACTGATGATGGTCGAAGTAGAGAGGATGTAAAATGTAGACTGGCAATGGCAAGGAAATCATTTCTGAAAAAGAGTAATTTGCTAACATCGAGTATAGATTTGAGTGTCAGTAAGTCGTTTCTGAAAGTATTTGTATGGAGTGTAGCCATGTATGGAAGTGAATCGTGGACGATAAATAGTTTAGACACGAAGAGAATAGAAGCTTTCGAAATGTGGTGCTACAGAAGAATGTTGAAGATTAGATGAGTAGATCATATAACTAGTGAGGAGGTATTGAATAGAATTGGAGAGAAGAGAAATTTGTGGCACAACTTGACTAGAAGAAGGGATCGGTTGGTAGGGCATATTCTGAGGCATCAAGTGATCACCAATTTAGTATTGAAGGGCAGCGTGGAGGGTAAAAATCGTAGAGGGAGACCAAGAGATGAATACACTTAACAGATTCAGAAGGAAGTAGATTGCAGTAGGTACTGGGAGATGAAGAAGCTTGCACAGGATAGAATAGCATGGAGAGCTGCATCAAACCAGTCTCTGGACTGAAGACCACAACAACAACTCTCGATATACGGAAAAACCTGTCCTTGGGGAGCGATTCAAAAATATTCACGACATACATAAGATATATAGCTATAGTCATAAAAAACGCTCCTAATCGAGAAGGTTTGTCTTCTAATCGTCTGTGAATTCGGAGGTGACTGTAGAGTCCAGTGAGAGAAGTACACATATTGCCTCAGTGGTGACAGGCGGTCCCAGGTGGAGTAGCATCTCTCCTATTTCGTCTCCGTATTTCGTTTTCTTTTCTACGCTGCCTCTTTTCAGTTACTGTCAGTCGGTTGTTTTCTTCACAAAGAAATTCCTGTCGATAGGCTAGTGACCGCCAGAATGAACAGTCGAGGGCTGAGGTCTCCCAGTTGTTAACATTAGTGTGACACCTTCTTAAATCATTTCCTCTGATATCCTACGTATGGTTTGCCCATTGTTAACTCAGAGTAAAACACATTTTTGGGAATGCGAGTATTGGGCATGCAAACTATATGCTCTCCTTATCGTAACTGGAGTCTTAAAACCATCGCTTATGTACTGATTGTATGTGCCTCTCCAAAGATGCTGACACTTGTGCGTTTATCTTGCCGTAATACACGCAGAATCCTCTTCAAGCATCGCTGATGTTATTGTTCCAGCTTTTTAAGGTGGCTTCTGTAACGTATCCAGGATTCTGATCCATAAACCAGGCAGTGAATTAAAACTGAACTGTAAACGATGATCTATGTGGCAGTATTGACATTGTGGTTGTCAAATACTCGACATCTTACTCTGGCAAAGGATACTCCCGCACTGTTAATTCTGTACTGTATTTCCGTCTCTGTATTCGTACTTGATGAGAGGATGCTGCCAAGAAGACTCATTCCATCGATGGTGACACCGATATTTCATTGTCCTTTCCATGGTGCTGGTTGGTGAAGAACCTGTGTTTTGCTGGTATTCAGTTTGATACCAATATTTTTGTATGCTGGGGAGAAGGCATTCAGGATTAACACTAGTTCTTCGGACTGAGGTACAACTGCATTATAATCGGCATACTCTAACTCAACTAATGCTACAGAAAATGTTAGAGTCGTTGCATTAGCACGGGTCAGATTCAACAGTTTCCCATGCATTCTGTAAGTTAACCGTATTTGATCAGGAAGATCATTTTTTACTAACTGCATGCCAGCGGCAACCTACAAGGAAATTAAAGTGAGGGCTATTACACATCCTTGATTAAGACCTGTACTGATACGGAATGACTGACCAACAGAATCGTTACCAATAACAGCTAATGTCATATCTATATGTTGTTGTTGTTGTTGTTGTTGTCTTCAGTCCTGCGACTGGTTTGCTGCAGCTCTCCATGCTACTCTATCCTGTGCAAACTTCTTCATCTCCCAGTACTTACTGCAACCTACATCCTTCTGAATCTGCTTAGTGTATTCATCTCTTGGTCTCCCTCTACGATTTTTACCCTCCACGCTGCCCTCCAATGCTAAATTTGTGATTCCTCGATGCCTCAGAACATGTCCTACCAATATCTATATAGAGCAATTTATAAATGGCAATAAATTCCTGTGGAAAACCATTCACATCTAAAACCTTCGCAGTTTACGGAGTCTAGTGCCTTAGGAATATCAATAAAGGCAATGTAAAGAGGTCTGTTTTTACCTCTGCATTATTCCTGAAGCTGACGAGCTGTGAATATCATATCTATGGTTGCTCTAACGGGCCTGAATCCACATTGTCTCTCCGATAGTAATTCCTCCACTAGAACCATCATAATGATAAGATCCGAGACGCTGAGGCACGTAGGCATTGTACGTAGTATTGCTTTCTTCTGCACAATATCTTTGTCTGGACTGGGGAGGATGTCAGCAACTGATTCCATATAATCTTCGCAATTCAGCATTCAGTGGCTTATTGGGTAGAAATGTTAGTGTTAATTCAGTCCTCACTACCTATTCTGAAATGCGGACGCTCTGTAAATGTTTTTTATAGTTTTATTGTGGCGGTGTTGGATGCTAAATTAATCGCTCATATACTCTCGATACGTTACATTGGACTGTGACATTTCATGATTCAATGATAAGATACATCCAAATATTGCATCTCCTATGAGGAACATCTAGGAATGAAGAAAATGATATTCTTTGTAGGCTTCGATGGAGCAACTAGTGGTGGGATTCGCAGCATCGCAGTGTACCTTGGCGTGTCGCAGAAGACCTTACGCCAGTGACTGCGTCTTCCTGGCATCCTGGCACAGCAGTCAAGGTCAAATGAGCGGCCACACCGCTACGTTGCAAAAAGACGTGACGCCATCAGCGGTAGTCTCGAGGTTGCCAGATTATTACCAACAACAATTTGACCGATATGCAACTTGCTTATAATAGTACTTTGTTGTGAAATTTAACATTGACCTTTAGCTTGTGCTCGTTTGATTCACAAGCTGCCTTCCTGCGCGTGTACCTTTCTGTCCATAAAATCAGTTCCGCATTCAGCAGTCCTTGTTAAATACTTCCCTTCTTCTCTTGTACTTAATTTTTATCAAATCCTAGGTAAGCTACAGTGCAAAAGCTACATGGAATTCGTCCCGTCATTTCTTTGGAAATCTGAAAGTCGATTTCGTCGTTTCAAGACAGAAATGTTATCTGAAATCTGTATAGCGACTAAGAACTTACATGAGCTCAGCAGTTAAAAGGAATTCTCAGATCCACAAGTCGAAGAATATTAAATCGCCTTAGAAAATGTTGTAGATTCATGGTGACTAAGGTATCTGACTCTGGTGATGGAAGGAAGTAGTTTTAGCTCCATCGGTATTGCTAGTCGGCACGGAATTTCCTTGTAATACCGAACGTGCTGTGGAGTTACGTCTTTTTTCCTGTAGAAAAACCGTGACGCTTGGAGCTAACGTCACGAGGCCCCGGACCGTCATGCTGTGTAGAGGTTCCCCGAATCGGCCGGTGCCCCTGGAATGTGTACAGTTAGTCACACGTGGCCTCGGATCGAGTCGGCTGACGCCCTGAACTCATTTCAGTTTGCGTTCGTCAAGACCTCTAACGGTTATACCTTGTTTCGTGAAGTTAGAATAGACAGTAAATGCTACTGAGTTATAGCACCTCGTCATCTTCATTGACGTCATCTCCATTGTTTCGGCGTTGCTACTTGTGTCGTCTTCCGTGAACATATGCTCCTGACAATTCCAAAAATTGGCAGCAGCGGTCAAGCAGGAACGTGGCTGACGACTGTAATTAAGATGAGGCGATACTAAAAACCAGCAAATTCTATTTGACTTGGCGATAGCCAAAAAAATATACGTAGTTCCAGCGCTGTTACTCGATTATTTAGAATGCGTTTCCCCATAAACGCTGACTGCTCAAGAGGTAACAACTTGTGAATAGCTTGTACGTAGTTCTCTGCATTCATCTCACCATTATTGCTCACCTCTCAGACAGATATTTTACCTTCGGTGATTGCAGACTTATAGAATTATATTTACATTTCAGCGGAGTTTCATTTCTTGTATTTAAGTGTAGATAGTTCCTCCTACAGATTTTTTGTTTTGTTTCTTATTCTAAATTTAATTTCTCGTAGGCAGAGATTTAGTCAGAACCGGCAACTAATTTAGTTTTTCTAAAGACTGGAGATGGAATGCACTGTGTCCTTGTTGAAGGAAATAAACTGTCTTAAGGCTGGAATGGCAAGAGAAAATCAAGGCAAACATAAATCAAAATGGACTCCAGGACTCTAAAGATATGAAATCAGACCCTCCAAAATTTTATACAACTTCTGACGCACCTTGCTTGGACACCGTGACGTTACTGTCGCTGACACTTTAAATATAATAGGTGCTTGCTAACATTCTAACGGAGACACTTTGTAATATGGTCAAAATGGGATCATGTATGGTTAGTCATCCCGTACATACAAAAAAAATCCTTAGATATATTTTTAAATAAGAAATTCATACATCCGAATAAAACATAATGTCTAGAATATACGCTTCGATGGCCAAGCAACGAGACAAGAGACGTATCAGATACGAAGAATAGCAATAACAGGAGTAGTCACATCGAATGTTTCACAGCTTTATTTGGTTTTCACTGTTGTGAAGTACTATACACATTTCATTTTTCTGTAAACGGATCATTACAGTGTATATCTTTTCTTATCTTGTCTCACAAATACAATTTCCTCTAGTTTTCCTTCCGATTGTAGAACCTTCTAAACCTCCGATTGTAGAACCTTCTAAACCAAGTAAACTCTAGAAGTTACTAAACAGACGAGTTAGGAAAAGACAATTTGAAAACATCAAAAGAAAAGTATACTCCAGCGTATTCATACGTCGTGGCAATTGCTATGTGCATCTCAGATGCCCATCCAGATATCGGAAGCAAATAGACATGGAAAAAAAATTTGGCAAGAAGAAGGAAGATTACAGTTTAACGTCCCATCGACAACGAGGTCATTAAAGACGCAACACAAGCTCAGAATAGTGAAGGATGGGATAGGAAATCGACCATGTCCTTTCAAAGGAACCATCCGGCATTTGGCTTTGGTAAGATAGCCGCCACGCTAATTGGCTGCTTATAACGGACGCTTACGACGCAAATTTCACTAGTTGTCTTATTTACTACAATGATGTTTGACTTTTTGTTGCTTTTGTCTGAACAGCAGATGGGGTTCTCTACTACATGCCGAAGTCATGGGTTAGTATCGGAAACGTGATGGTCTCTTCCATAAAAAAGGAAGGCGCCATAAAAAGGCAAAAGTAATTGATTTCGGTGACTGTATTCATGGAGTCTACTGCGTAAGGAACTACGGAAGCAATAGTGATCAGCAACCTTCTAAAAAACTGAATGCTAACTAGAGTTTACAGTGTAAACGTTTCAAGTCACTGAACGGAAAGGAAAAAGAAATAAAGATAAATCACGTTGTCCCTCGGGGAAAAACTGGTTTTCACGACTGACTAGTGTCTGATGGCGACTCTGTTGACAAGTGGCTTCTACGTAGATAGGAGAGCAGTGTTGTGTCTGCGATACTCAAAAACAAAAATAAAGACAGAATGTTCTCAAGGGCCAACAGCGATAAAACGGGTTTCCGATGACACCAACAACAACTGAATGTGGGGAATAATGTATATTTGAAAGCGTATGTTTTTTTAGTTAGCGATAAAACGGGTTTCCGATGACACCAACAACAACTGAATATGGGGAATAATGTATATTTGAAAGCGTATGTTTTTTTAGTTTGTTAAGTTAGTAAATGATAAATTCATTGCCCAAAAGAATCATTATCAAGAAGGTGTGATGGGGGAGTAGAAGTTGTAGCAATTAATGACAAACAGTGACATAAATGACGATTAAAGTGGCAGTCCACTAAGATCAAACTACTGAAAAAGAACTAGTTTGTTAAGCTTCCACGAACAGAAATAAGAGATTGTATACGTTGCAAACCCAAATTAAAAGGAGTTTTGTATGGTTCCCGCTTATGTACCTATATGCACATACTCAGGAACAAATATTTTTCAACTGAAATCGAAGAGGCATTGAACAATTTAGGTGTCGCGTACTGAATATCGCCTTGATGGAATGTAATGCGACATGTATGCTGAAATAACGGTGTAATTGTGGCCTCGGCAGTCTACTTGAGGCAATCGTTAGTAATTGTTGAGATAACCCTCTGTGCCACATGGTACTATGCAGCTGGATGTTTTCAGCCTTTTCAGCCTGGCTGTGCAACACTGTATTCTTTGGATAAAAATACACTTATTCTTCGAGGGTCACGCATTATGTCAATGCACTTTGACCAACGCTTTCCAGTGTGTAGATTTATCCCCAAAACTACGATTACAAAAGGTCACCACATACCCTTAAACTTATATTGGCCTCAAAAAGGTTTTTCAAATAGAATATTATTTGGATTTGGGAATGAATGCAAGTTATATGATGCCAAGCTTGGTGTTCCATCAATTGTTAAGGCAAAACACTCAATTTTTCCATTAGCAAAGCGTCTTTGATTGTCCTGATGACAGATGACTCTTTTTAACAATACAGGCTTCTTTTCACGTATTTTCTCGTCCACTTGGCCCAGAAGACTTGCGCGGTGTTCGCTAGTCCATGTTTTACTGCTTACAACGTATTTAGTAATAACTGTCCATTTTACAGAGTGGCCATCCTTGCCGTCAGGTGAACTCGAGGTAATCTTTCTTTGTGTATGGTCACCGACCTCCACCCATACATCTGACTGCTGTTTCGTTTCTGGGATAAAGTGTTGGTCCCACTTCTAATCTACAGCAACAAATCTAACCAGAGTATCAGCGGGACATCCCAAACATTTGCCTTCACACTTGATTTTGGTCAGAGTGAAAAAAAAAAAAAAAAAACGAGCTCCTTCAAATACAGAGTTAACTGTTCATGTAAAATGCTCCATATGTTTTTTCTGATGACTCTTTCATTCACCTCTACCTGTATGGGCCAGTATTATACTACTCACCTTGTCGATAGTTTCAGCAGTTTGGGACAATGTTCACGTGATTCGTCTTCATGAGACGCAAGGCGATGCTGGTACTCAGTTCTTGACCCAAAAGTCTAGGGGACTGAAGGATTAGGAACAGGGAAGCCATCATGCATGAGATACATCTGTAAGCTTTGCTAGTATGTTACGTCATCCAGAATGTTCTGAATAATGAGCTTCATTTAATCTCTGTGGTAGAACGTATTAATATAGCATCAAGAACGCCTGGCCATACATGAACTGAAAAATGGTGATAACGCCCTTTTTCTGCATTTGCTGGAGGATTTTCGTCATCACATGCATGCCGATTACGAAAATTCTCCACAACATCTGCAATGAACACCGTTTCATCAGTAAATAAATTCTTTCATTTATACAGTGGATCTACACATCACTTTTGCAAGAGTCGTTGATAGAACTGCAATCTGCAACGGTTGTGTTGCGGCCTTATGGCATGGACGCGTTGAAGAATGCGTGGAGGGTGATAAATGCCTTCCACTGCTGCTGATCTTCACATGCTGGTTCCAGGATTTATGCTACATGCTTCTCCATTTCAGACTTTCGGATTGAGCTATACTTTCCACCGTTTCCTTTTTGGGGCGCTAGAGAACGTATGTCCCTAATAGGCTGAAACAGTCCGCCAGAAACAGTTTATTAGGTGTTATCTTGCGTCGTGAAAATATTTTAGCTAGAGGGTAAATACTCGGAGACTACTTATATTTGCTAAAACATACGAGAAAATCATGCCCGCCATATCACTTGTGGAGTAGTAGGCCTTCATTGCTATTAAGTGGTGGAGAAAAGAAAAGAAAAGAAAAATAGTAGACCATTCCTACGTACGGGTACAAACCGCACAATAACAGTAAAGATAAAAATAAAATTTTTTGTGTAAGTAGATAAGAAACCAAGAGTGGTAAGAAATTTATGTTTCAGTAACACACACTACCACGAATGAATCTACGCTACAACAAATCTCGAAACACACAACTGACCGCAGGTTACCTACTTATCAGACTAACGTGTACCTGGAATTCTGTAACACACAAATACGTAAAACTACTCAGTTCGCCGTGTTGACGGAGCGCTAGTGCGACGATTGTGCTCATATTCACAGCCAAACGCCTTTTAGCTGCTCCTGTGAACCAGTATTTTGCTCTGAGAAGGTATGCATTTCCAGACCCATGTATATTGGACTTCTTTTTCGATTAGTAGTACCGCCTCTCACAATACTATCAACACCTTATATAGCTTCTGGCTTTACTGTTGAATCAATATGTCGTCGAATAGAAATGAATTTGAGAAATTCATTTGACAGTTGGATCATCATTTTCTGAATAGCGTAGTCAGTGAGCTGTAAAGTGGTGCCGTAACAACGTGGTAGTTGGTACCACTTGAGGCAAAGAATGCAAGATATTCAGGGCACCATAAAAGTATCTAATTTTTGCTGGTGGTTGTTTGATTATATTCGTGTGAAATTTCAATGGCTTTAATAGAATATGCATCACTTATACGTATTACAAACTTGTACATATCTCATGATATTCACGGTGTTCAGTTTTTTCTCTTTTCTCGACCAGCTATGTAAGTGACATGGCTGTCTACTGTTTGTGAGGAAAACGAATTGACTGATTGGTAACTAAAACGACTCACAACTTATACAGCTTTTGTCATCATCCTTTGCAAACGGATTTCTGGACAGCGTCCAAGATCATGTGCCAACACTCAAATAAACAATGAACTTGTAGAATTTCATTTTCGAAATTATATGTTTTCTATGGAACGACGGCGTTGTTTTCTTTATAATTACTAAGTTCTCAAATATCGCTGTTCTAGAATCATGTTTCTCGTCATACAAAGAGAAGGAAGAAAAATTGAGGAAATGTAGTGCGTGCGCGCGAACACGCACATATTGATGGTGATTCAGCGATAGACTTCCTGGAACACTTAGATTTGTTCTTAGGCCCACTAATGACTCGCTCGCGTTTGGGGCGCCATTATCTTGTTATGATACCTCTATCCTCAGGTGGAAGAGGATCAGTAAACATCTTCAAAACCGAGATGTCATATATAGCCTTAGTTTTAGTGTCTGTTAGTTACGGTTATCTCCCTTAAATATTGGCAACCTGGATTTTAGTAAATTTTTTGTAACACATAGACAAATAATTAATGCCCATAGCAAGAATTTACGGATGAAGTAGGCTCAAGAACAAGTAGCTCAATTATTCGTCGAAAAAAAAAAAAAAAGATGACTGAAGAGTGTTTCTATCCATATCTTAAAATCAGCATTCTTTCAACGTACAACAACTGGAGTGGTTGTTCTTACAGTATAATCTTATACTTTCAGCGCCCTATATTTCGCTTTCAGTGAAAAATGTGTGTAATTTTGTAACACAGAATCGCAGTAATGAGAACTGCCGAATATCTGCACGTTTTATATTATATTTTGGGACATGAACGCATACATTTTTGAGCCTCGAGGAAAACACATAAAGAGAAGATCTCAAGATGAATTCTATGTCCATGATAAATTTTCAGATGTTGAATCCATTGATTATATTTCCCTCCACTCTGCAGGGAAGGATACCTCAGAAAACCAATGGTATAACGACGTGGACACCGCATGAGTTTACAACTAACCGACGAAGCAGTTGTAAAATACTGGATTCGTATTCGGTATGTGCCAGCTCCTACGCATTGTCACACCATCCAATTTAATGGTTTCATAGTTTCCTAAAGCTACCCAAGGTTAATACAACGAAGATTCATTCATTTGTAGTGCCACCAGTTCTGTCTCTTATCCGTATCAACTGATGTAGTGCTCCGCCTAGATTCAAGCTGATGAAGTGACGTCGAAGAGACAAGAAAGACCTTAATTTCCTTTCAGAATTGAAGCAGGTGATACGGAAATCCATTATATTTACTGTAATAGAGTAGTCTAATAGACAGCAAACATTAACGCTGTATATTTCGTTGCATCTTTGTTCTGCTCCGTTTGACCGAAATAAGAAGTAATTTGGTGTAAAAAGGTGAAAATCAAACTTATACCTGCAGAATGTATGTGTAACGGAATTTTTATTACCTATTTACCACTACATTACCAAATACGAAACACTGTCGTAGCTCAAACGAGTTGTTACGGGATTTAGGAAGAGATGACAAACTGGAGTCCAAACGTTGAAAGTCTTTCAGCTTCGGGGTTGGTTGAAGACAAAATATGAAAGTAGTAAAGTTCCTCCGTCATGGTAAATCAGTTTGAAACTTTAAAACCTTGTTTCATCTCGCGCTGAGGGAGGAAACGCATAGCAAGCACATCGCTAGTGATGACAGGAACAAGGGAACGCGACTGGGTATGTCGATAGCTTTTACCATTTCTCGTGAAGTACTTCTACATTACCAGTGTCGTACTTGATTGTATGACATATGCCTATTTTTTATGGAGAATGCGCACCATAGGTGTGAACCACATTTATCATAACGAATATACATCGTAAATAGTGAGAATTTAGGGAATGTAGCACCATTCAGTGTCATTCTCTCTAGTTCTTTTTAGTATTGTTCACACAAGTGTACCTTAGACGATAAAAACTGCTGACAAGCAACGTTGCATTGAGAATTTCCGTATTTAGTTAGACCTGTCAAACAACGTTCAGAATATAAAAACAATGAGCTGTATGTATAGATGAGCAATTGAATCTAGCTGAATATCAAGTCTGCATATTGGATATCCATGAAGCAAGTATCCATATTTTCTGTTTTCCTTCTGATGTACAAGTATCTTCGGCTCAGATTACTGCGGGCATGCTGAACGTATTTTCTGATTAATTGCAAGAATAAAATAATACTATTAGCAGTGCTTTGTGGAACTATTAGAGCTGCTATCTTCGTTATGAAATTGTTGGAAATCGCTGCTTTGACAACACTGCAAACGCACCAGTTCACAGTCACCCAAAATGGTGCTTCGTGCTCCTATAACTTTTCCATTTTCAGGGCCAAGGGCTTGCAGCTGCAGAAGTTTTAAGTGAGTACTATTTGCGGGAAACATAGTAGATTTTTGCGTGATGATTGCATAATCGTTTTGATAAATGCAAAATTTGAAGGCCCACGACGTATAGCTCTTGATTCAAGTTAACCTTCAGCTCCAGTCAGAATTTTAAAGATGGTAGAAGCACACCACATGGCAGTATATTCAAATGTTGCCAGATAAATTGAAAATATCGCAATTTTGTCAAATTAAAACGGCAAGAAATTTAAATGAGGCAACTGTTTTATCTAAAATTGCCGGAATATTCACGATAGTTTCAGTAACCCACTTGACATGCGTAAATAAAGTGCTGGCTAACCAAAATAAGCGAGAGACATTAAGTCCAAATGGTGATGGGATAGCACTACAGTCTAAATGTCAAGTATCTTCTTCCACCAACCCATATACAGGAAGTCCCTTGAATGGATTCCTCCAGAGTTAATGCACAGCCGACAACAATGTCCGCAATCATATATGAACTATTCAAATTTGTTACACGTCAAGATAGTAAAGGAACGTGAGAGAGAAAATTTTTGTAAGTCCTTACAGCCTGGCACTGCTGAAGCACATGGAAATAACAACACGAGCCATCCAATAGGCATAAACTTTACGACACGGTTGGTCGGTCACATAGAGTCTAACATCAAAATTCTGTGTGTAGGTGTGACTGGTATTAGGGGAAAAGTGTAAGACAAATGCAGGCCAACCTACCTCCGTTACGCTCGTAAAATTATGTAAGGAGCACTTGGTAGGACGCAGCAACAATTAACACGGGTTTGAGAAAGCATTTATGATACTGAAATAAATTCATGAAGCGAATACATCAAAACTTAAGACCGCTGACGACTCATAATGAGCGAGACTGATTTGGTCATTACAAATAGTATCATAAATACCGCTCCTCGGCGCCATAAATACTGTAATAGCCTAGAGTCAGTCGATCAGGATTGATGGCATTCATGTTGTTCGCACTCGATTCTGTGATTATAATTTTGTAGCATCTTGCGTGAGATTGTTCCAGTATTGGCCATACTAATGATGACTTATGTGATGACCACCGATTCATAGCCACGGATGACTGCAAACCAGCATCTTGTACTGAAGCCACCACTGATGGAGCCCACCAACACCAATCCAGTTCAGGGCATCAATTGCTCTGAAACTTCAGAATCGTGCAGGTCAGACGGCTTACTGAACTGGTGGGTCAGGATCAGCATTCAACACGACATCACGGCATTTGACATGGTGGTCCATTGATGGGACAACACGGGTAGTGACCTGAGAGGAATAGAGTTCTCTCAGAATAGCATACGGGCCAAACAATCACGCTCCACCGTCATCCATAGGAGAATAGCTGACAGGATGCGCCTTCAGACCCAATGGGCAGACAAACCGCCACCCTCTGAGTCACTGACCTGTGCTCTGGAAATGATGTAGTGATAGCATATTCCACTCCAGCGTACAAAGCCATCTGCCGCTGCGAAAGACACGGTGACAAGATGTATTTTGAGGAGAAAAAGAAGTATTATTTAATCTTGTTAGTGACCTGAGAGGAATAGAGTTCTCTCAGGATAGCATACGGGCCAAACAATCACGCTCCACCGTCATCCATAGGAGAATAGCTGACAGGATGCGCCTTCAGACCCAATGGGCAGACAAACCGACACACTCTGAGTCACTGACATGTGCTCTGGAATTGATGTAGTGATGTTCGGCAACATTAATCCCGCATCTGGATGCAGCATATTCCACTCCAGCGTACAAAGCCATCTGCCGCTGCGAAAGACACGGTGACAAGATGTATTTTGAGGAGAAAAAGAAGTATTATTTAATCTTGTTTTACTGCGTGTGACGACGCCTCACAGGTTCATCGGTCTCCATCTTGATGAAACAGTTGGAGTTTCCAGACCAGGAGTGGGCGACCGCGAACCTACGGGCCTCTCATCCACTTTAATAAAATTCGTCCGAATTTTACTCTCTCCTTGTCTGCTGGTTAACTGTCTTACATATTTATATATACTCTGAGTCTTTGGTTCCTTTAATCACAACAGAAGTTATACCCTAGTTCAATGTCATCTTCCTAGTTTGCTTCTTTTTACTTTATGTTATCTAGAATCTCTTATTTGCTAGTACGAAACCATTCCATGGAAATCTCATGAATGGTTCTTCTTTTGCATGAGTCTTAGACAAAAGGGAACTGCACAAATAAATGCTAGTATCCTGATAACACTAGTTGTTGATTCACTGATCATAATGATATTCCATCTACGTTTCTCTTGATACCACCGTACACACTGTGACATTTTACCTACCGAAATTTGTCCTTTCTCTGAATTGATTAAGCCACCTATCGTTTGTAGCAAACTGGGATCCAATGTACTGTTCAGGAAGGTTCGGTTTTACATGGGTAACATACGTAGAGGTTTCTCCAGCCAAATACAACATTGATCGAGTTCCTATAATTAACTTGGTAACCATAATTATAGCAGGAAGGTGAAACTGCGTTCCATCTATGTCACACTTGGTTCTATTAATCAATAACCCAGTCTGCCTCGATTCTAATTTTATCATAGCCATAAATGTTCTATTGTTATAGCAATTAACTGCTACATCTACATCTACATCCATACTCCGCAAGCCACCTGACGGTGTGTGGCGGAGGGTACCCTGAGTACCTCTATCGGTTCTCCCTTCTATTCCAGTCTCATATCGTTCGTGGAAAGAAGGATTGTCGGTATGCTTCTGTGCGGGCTCTAATCTCTCTGATTTTATCCTCATGGTCTCTTCGCGAGATATACGTAGGAGGGAGCAATATACTGCTTGACTCATCGGTGAAGGTATGTTCTCGAAACTTTAACAAAAGCCCGTACCGAGCTACTGAGCGTCTCTCCCGCAGAGTCTTCCACTGGAGTTTATCTATCATCTCCGTAACGCTTTCGCGATTACTAAATGATCCTGTAACGAAGCGCGCTGCTCTCCGTTGGATCTTCTCTATCTCTTCTATCAACCCTATCTGGCACGGATCCCACACTGCTGACCAGTATTCAAGCAGTGAGCGAACAAGCGTACTGTAACCTACTTCCTTTGTTTCCGGATTGCATTTCCTTAGGATTCTTCCAATGAATCTCAGTCTGGCATCTGCTTTACCGACGATCAACTTTATATGATCATTCCATTTTAAATCACTCCTAATGCGTACTCCCAGATAATTTATGGAATTAACTGCTTCGAGTTGCTGACCTGCTATATTGTAGCTAAATGATAAGGGATCTTTCTTTCTATGTATTCGCAGCACATTACACTTGTCTACATTGAGATTCAATTGCCATTCCCTGCACCATGCGTCAATTCGCTGCAGATCCTCCTGCATTTCAGTACAATTTTCCATTGTTACAACCTCTCGATACACCACAGCATCATCTGCAAAAAGCCTCAGTGAACTTCCGATGTCATTCTGTCTTTCGTAAGAACATGGAATAAATCCGATGATTGTCATCCTGGTGAAAGTGTGGTTGTGGCACTGATATTACCCTTTTGTATTCTGGTGCTCACATTACTCCTAGGAATAACTGAATTTCACACCTGAGTTGGACAGCTTGTGACTGACTCCTTACCACAACTGCTGACATCTCTTATTGACATAACAACGTGCGTATCCTCTTGTCCTGAAAAATAATGCACCGCTAGTTTGAACCTGTACCCGGTTATTAATAAGCTTCCATTTGAATGGAAGCGTAAGCACTGGTATCGCGAGTTGAAACCTGCTTCTGGAAACTGCATATTAATTTATACCTTAGGTTGATCCAAATACACCTTAACCGAAGAAACATGATAAAAAATGCTATGTTACTTTTTACCAGACGTAAAACATGTTGTAACTCCATTAGATATTACTTTTCTGCTCTCTGGAATCCTAATAAAAGCTAGTGTGATGTTAATAGTGTTGTACTTAACTATCCATGTGTGGCTTGATAAACAGCTTCATATTCCCTTTCTATTTCTATTCTGGAATCTCGCATACTATTAGCTAGTTCGCGTAGTAGTCTGGCAACTAGTATAGTCTCATCTAGTATTGTTACTCTAATGGCCATTAAAATTGCTACACCAAGAAGAAATGCCGATGATAAACGAGTATTCATTGGACAAATATATTATACTAGAACTGACATGTGATTACATTTCCACGCAATTTGGGTGCATAGATCCTGAGAAATCAGTACCCAGAACAACCACCTCTCGCCGTAATAACGGCCTTGGTACGCCTGGGCATTGAGTCAAACAGAGCTTGGATGGCGTGTACAGGTACAGCCGCCTATGCAGCTTCAACACGATACCACAGTTCATCAAGAGTAGTGACTGGCGTATTGTGGCGAGCCAGTTGCTCGGCCACCATTGACCAGACGTTTTCAGTTGGTGAGATATCTGGAGGATGTGCTGGCCAGGGCATCAGTCGAACATTTTCTGTATCCAGAAAGGCCCGTACAGGACCTGCAACATGCGGTCGTGCATTATCGTGCTGAAATGTAGGGTTTCGCAGGGACCGAATGAAGGGTAGAGCCACGAGTCGTAACACATCTTAAATGTAACGTCCACTGTTCAAAGTGCCGTAAAAGCGAACAAGAGGTGATCGAGTCGTGTAACCAATGGCACCCCATAGCATCACGCCGGGTGATACGCCAGTATGGCGATGACGAATACACGCTTCCAATGTGCGTTCACCACGATGTCGCCAAACACGGATGCGACCATCATGATGCTGTAAACAGAACCTGGATTCACCCGAAAAAATGACGTTTTGCCATTCGTGCACCCAGGTTCGTCATTGAGTACACCATCGCAGGCGCTCCTGTCTGTGATGCAGCGTCAAGGGTAACCGCAGCCATGGTCTCCGAGCTGATAGTCCATGCTGCTGCAAACGTCGTCGAACTGTTCCTGCAGATGGTTGTTGTCTTGCAAACGTCCCCATCTGTTGACTCAGGGATCGAGACGTGGCTGCACGATCCGTTGCAGCCATGCGGATAAGATGCCTTTCATCTTGACTGCTAGTGATACGAGGCCGTTGGGATCGAACACGGCGTTCTGTGTTACCCTCCTGAACCCAGCGATTCCATATTCTGGTAACAGTCATTGGATCTCGACCAACGCGAGCAGCAATGTCGCGATACGATAAGCCGCAATCGCAATAGGCCACAATCCGACCTTTATCAAAGTCGGAAACGTGATGGTACGCATTTCTCCTCCTTACACGAGGCATCACAACAACGTTTCACCAGGCAACGCCGGTCAACTGCTGTTTGTGTATGAGAAATCGGTTGGAAACGTTCCTCGTGTCAGCACGTTGTAGGTGTCGCCACCGGCGCCAACCATGTGTGAATGCTCTGATAAGCTAATCATTTGCATATCACAGCCTCTTCTTCCTGTCGGTTAAATTTCGTATCTGTAGCACGTCATCCTCGTGGTGTAGCAATTTTTAATGGCCAGTAGGGTAAATGATATTGTATCTCTCTTAAATCTTTCTTTAACGTTTCCATCATTCCTTTCGCATACTGATAAAACTTTGTTTTTTTTTTTTTTTTTTTTTTTGGGCATAGTTTTCGCGATGTTCAACATTTCTTGTTCAATATTCGTGATTTGTTTCATATGCCAACTTAAAGTTGTTTCTGTGTTCGTGGATATTTCCTGTGCCGTACGTAGCACATTATTTAAATTCACGAAATATTCGTTATCTGGTGTCTCAGATATTGTTTTCAACAGCTTTACTCCAACGTCTAAGCAATCCCACTTCTTTCACACCAGCTACTCGGGAATTATCTCTGTCAGTTGTTGCAACAGACTCCTTAGTTTGTCGTAGGAATACTTCAATTCATGATATTCTGTCTACATATCCATTAGCATTTTCCATTTTATTGCTTCAGTAGCTAAGTCTCTGAACATATCCTGTAATCGTTGTACTTCATTTCTTACCTCCCAGATGTCAAATGCAAGTTTTAGCGACCAGCTGTGGTTCGTGAGCAGAACGTTCGGTTACCATGAAAATAAGATTCCATTTTTCAACAACTGATTCTTAACTACCTCTGCCTCACGTACTAGTAAGACCATAATGATCGTGATAGCGTGTTTTAACATCATCTTTGACATCACCTAGGAGAAAGGAATTAACATAAATCCCCTCTTCTCAGTGTGCAGGTGTTTCTCAATGGAAACTACATATACAATAGAAAACTAAATAAAATAAAATTAAACACATATAACCCAATACTCTATTACTTATCCCTAGACCTAAGCCCATACTGTACAGTCTGTGCTAGTTTCGTTCCACATGGTAACTTCTTCTTCTTCTGCGGTAATTGTGATAGTATGTGCGGTAATACATTAATGGTACTCTTAAAAGCCTTTATCTTACTAACATGCACTATGTGATAGTATGTGCGGTAACACATTAAAGTCACTGTTAAAAGCCTTTATCTAACTAACATGCACTATTGATGTTTTCATGAGCAACGTAGTTGACATTGACCAGTGAAACCATATACACTGCCTGATACAGTCCTCGAAACTTCGTCAAGAATTTATTAGTTTCACCATTTGGGGTATAAGAGTTCGCTAGCACGACTCATTGCCCTACTGTGTACTGAGATAACTTACTCGTACCTTTTACAGTGCGTTCTTGACGCTCCAATGGTTTTATGTTAGTGCGTTTTATCTGTTGCTATACCTTTTTCAGAATTCTTACAAATTGCTTCACATGTTTGCCCTGTGTACGTAACTTCGGCTACATCACGTCAAACGGTGAAGCTATCCTCTGCCTATATACTACGTACTTCGTATGGTGAAAGATCTTTCCCTGTGTGGATTTTAGAGTTGTACACACTCACCACATAATTTAGATAAATTCACCTAAGACTTTTACTGTGGTATTGTGGACTCGCTCTGCATGCCCATTTGATTGTGGGTGAAACAACGAGATCGCAACTACTTCACTTTTAACAGGAGGCATAACAGCTTCATAAGATCAGACATAAAATTAGTTCCTTGATCTGCGATTATAGTTTCCGGTACTCCTATTTTTAAGTACGTAATTGTTAATCATGATTTGAGCTACAGTTCTCGCTTTTTTATCTAGTATCGTTATCATTACTAGGTATCTCGAAAAATGGTCGATCCTAATTAATAGACAGGCTACTTATTCCCTGCAAAACTCGTATTAAATGGACCTTGAAGGTCAGTTCCTACCATCTGAAATAGGTTCCGAGGTTCTGGTAACCTTTGTAGTTGCATTTTTTGGTCTCAAGTTTGTTCATTGAGAACATAGGATGCAATATCTAACAAATTGCTCCACATCATCTCATTGTGTTCTTCACCAAACTCTCTCTGCAATTTGCCTGTCAGTAGCACTTTTACCTCCATGTCCTGAGAGTACATGGTCATGTACATGTCAAAACACTTCGGTTCAGAGTGGTGCAGGAATGAGAATGCATGGTGTGTATTTTGTTGACTGATGCAGTAAACCTCTGTGTCTAAGAAACTGCGATTGCTTGCTGTACAACTGCGATTCTTTGTCCGCTGCTTGTGCATTCTTTCAGTCTTTTTGACTCAGTGCAGATGCTTGTAACACCGCAGTTTTCCTGATAAGTGTGTCCGCATTTGTGTCCTGAACATCAGGTTTGTGAACTACCTCATACTGAAACTCACTTAACTTCCGTGCCCACCTTGTTAGCTGACTTGAAGGATCTTCAGTCGCAGTGACCATTACAAGCATGAATGATCCATAATAACTTTAAATTTGTGACCATATAGATAACAACAAAAATATGGTATACCATATGTTAAAGATAACATTTCTTTTTGTGTAGTCCAAACAACAAAAATATGGTATACCATATGTTAAAGATAGCATTTCTTTTTCTGTAGTCCAATAGTTGCACTCAGCCGTATTTAGCTGAAGAGACGTATATGCCAATGGGTGCTCCTTCCCATCTACATTCAGACGTAAAATGGCATCTAAAGCAGTGTTGCTTGCATCGCACCATAGTATAAATTCTTTGGTAAAATCAGGGCAAACCAATACAGGGTCTGATGTTAACATCTCCAATAAAGTTTTAAAATACTATATGACATCCTGATTTCCAGTGGTATGTAATCCCCTTTTTTAATAATCTAGTTAGTGGTTCTGCAGTTTCTGAAAATTCTTTGACGAATTTTCACTAGTAATCTGCTAATCCAAGAAATTATTATAACTATTTTACTCTTTGTGGAATTGCGAAATCACGCACAAACAAAGTGAGATGAGGATCTGTCCTCCTTCCATCTTGGCTAATAATATACCCGAGGTAACTGATTTGTGAATGTGCAAAATAAAAAACCTGAGGGAATGCCTCGTGAGTCTTTGCATTCACTTTGCGTATCGGGTCAGACAATGATTCAGTTCATTCGCTTTCTTCGTAAAGTTTTTGAGTTTTTCCTAAAAAAAACTACACACTATTTTGCTTTCTATACCTTTGCCGCAAACCCTCTCCTAATTTTGCAAATGTGGATGCCTTATTAAGAACTTTGTGATACATGATACATAACTTGGCCATCCCCAAGCTGACCAGATACTTGACCCGGCCATGGTTAATACATGGTTTACAAGTATAGCAATTTCCTCTGATATTTTTCCAAAGAAGGGGGCTATGAGATCATGGCTGCAAGATAAACGTATGAGCAAAACACATTTATTACATTTTTGATTTCACTTAGACTCGATTGTGGCTGCTGCCCTGCTAGTAAAGCTTTTAATTCCTGATTTAGCTCTTCATTATACGCTTTACGTTGTTCACTGTCCTCTAACAATTTAGAAACTTGGTCCATGAGACTGGTTATCATATCACTGGTAGTAACTGCGTGCTAATGCACCATCTTTGTGCAATTTACTTTTCGCTTTTTTCACGAACAGACTAGTGGCACTTGCAAATATTAATTCAATAACTACAGTTGCGACTAAGGAAATTACATGTAATTCTTATACCTATGTATTGTTCAACGACACATTGACCAGTTATGTGCTTTGTTCCCGTATTTTCTGCAGGTAGCACGCATCATAGGCATAAATTTATCACAACATGCACTATGACCTGTTAAAGTGGTTGGAACAAGGTACTCTCGCCAACTGTTACTCCTAAACTGAGACATATCAACTGGCTCACTCAGCTTACTAAAAGTAAATTTCCAGTCTATAAATCCTGTTGTGGACATAGCAGAAAAATACAATTTTCCTGAGAACAAGTATGGTGTTTGTTTGTGACTCACCCTATGTGAGTTTCGCACGCTTAGTGTAATGGGCCGGCCTGAGTGGCCGTGCGGTTGTAGGCGCTACAGTCTGGAACCGCGTGACCACTACGGTCGCAGGTTCGAATCCTGCCTCGGGCATGGATGTGTGTGATGTCCTTAGGTTAGTTAGGTTTAAGTAGTTCTAAGTTCTAGGGGACTGATGACCACAGCAGTTAAGTCCCATAGTGCTCAGAGCCTTTTTTTTTCTGTATTGGGTCGGAACCACTTGCGGAATCATTGCCCTCCTTATCCTTGACCAATTTGTCCTCCAATTCCATTTGGTGCTGGAATCGAGCACATCTGAGATCCAGTTTGTAGGGGTCACCTAATCTGGGGCTGGAAACCATTATTGTTACGTCAGGATGGAGGCTGAGGAATCTATGTGGCGTCGTCAGACGCAGAAACCAAAGTGTGATCCGCTGAATCCAGAGGCAGACTCATGACTGCTCTTCGGCATCAGCCCAAAAGACAGGTCAGTGACTCAGAAGCCCCACAATATCGAATTGGCTATCCCTTGATGTCTCACAATGTGACCTATCAGGAGATCCATTCCCCAACTCTGTTCAGTACCTTCTCATTAGTTACACGATCTACCTATCTAATCTTCGGCATTCTTCTGTAGCACCATATTTCAAAAGCCTCTATTATCTTCTTGTCCAAACAGTTTATCATTCATGATTTACTTCCATACGTGGCTACGCTCTAAAATACCTACAGGAAAGATTTCCTAACACTTAAATCTATATTCGATGTTAACAAATTTCTCTTCGCTACTTCAGCCATCATCAGTTACTTTTCTGCCTAAATAGCTAAACTGATCTGCTGCATTTAGCGTCTCCTTTACTAATCTAATTATCTCAGTATCGTCTGGTTTAATTCGACTACATTCCCTTGCCCTTGTTTTGCTTTAGTTGATGTTCATCTTATAGTCTCCTTTTAAGATGCTGCCCATTCCGTTCAGTTGCTCTTCCAAGTCCTTTGCTGTCTCTGACAAAATTAAAATGTCATCAGCAAACTTAAAAATTTTGAATACTTCTCGTTGGACTTTAATTCCTTTTCTTTTCGTAGGTAGGACAAGAACGAGTAATAAAACCAAGGTATTTCTGAAGAACTACGCTGCTCTTGAAGCGCTATTTACTCCTCTTAGTTCTTTTGTTTTATGAGCTACCACCTTAAGGTCATCTAAACGTTGTATTATATGCTCCAACGGCGTGTCCAACTTTATACAACAATCAATCTCCATGTTCAAGGCCGGCACTGGGTCTTCACCGGTCGCATGAATTCTTTTGATTTTTTTGGACTGTATGAACACTTGTGTTCCATAAAATGTTAGTCTCGCTGTACCGGTGACCACTACAATCGGCTTGTTTTCATTCCACAAAACAGTCAAGCCTTCCTCTTTCGGAGCAACTAATAACCATTAGTCCTGACTCAATAGGGTCCAAATACTGTAATTTAGTTTCGCTAACTTCTTAATACAATCCTTGGGAATTTCCATTGCTGCTTGCAACATCCTTCTTTCACTTGATAGCTGCTGTATGACTGAAACTCGTCGAAGTTGCTGTGACTACTATTACTTCCTCCTTGGTCAACGTAAAGAGTTGACTTTGCTCATTTTCAATTAAATCAGTCTTTGATTTCAAATATGAGGCAGCCTGTTTATGTACTGTCCCAAATAATATTTTACATATTTCACCTACGAAATTTAAGACACTTCTTTTCGTACATGTCTCATGTCCTGTTAATTGTTCAATTAGACCTTGTCAATTCCAGATCCTTTTTATGTGTGCCATTCTAAGGCTTGTCCTACAGCTGTAATTATTTGATCCCTTATTTCTAAACTTTTGTTTACAGAGCCCTACAGACAAATGTGCCAGTCTCTTTGTCTCAAATGACCACATTTGGTCCCTCTGTCCTTACTACACTGTATGGGCTGCGCCACTATGTGTCTAGCATAAGCTTCTGTCCTTTCTAACGCTGTCATCGTACAATAGAACTCGATCGCCCATTTTAAAGTCTTTTGGATTCTGGTCTCTATCAGAGTACTCCTTATCTTCTCCTTACACGATTTATAATAATCCCTGGCCCATTGGTACATCCGTCTCATTTTCTCTTTTAATTCATATACATAGTCATCGTAATTGTAAGTAACACATGTGCAAAGTACCTTGTATATTACATTCTACACCGAAAACAACCCATGTGGTGTATAATTCGTGCCGCTATAGTGTGTGGTACTGCACACAAATACCACGATCTAAATTCATTCGTCCTAAAGTGATTGAGCACTATTGATACAGAGTTTCAGAAATACCGTTAGAGTTCGATGTGATCTTTCCAGTGCTTCATTCGACTGGGGATGATTGCAGGAACACTGTACACTACTAGTCCTTAAGAATCTGCACACTCTCTTTAGTGTGTCACTCAAAAAATTGGTGCCATTATCACTCAGTATTACCAAGGTATCACAGATCTCAAAATTATTCTTTCCACCGGGACAGGAGCCATTTTATCTGCAGCTTGCTGTTCCATTGGTTCCACTACTGTGAACTTTGTTAGATCACCCTGAAATTTGGGATATACTTATTATTTCTCTCTGTTACTGTCACCGGACTGACGATACCAACATCACACCTGTCAAACACTTCTTCTGGTATTGGTGCTATAACTAACGGCGTTTTTGTCTTATTTGGCTTATCTTGTTTTTATTTGGTAACAAACACATTTTCTGATATAGTCCTCAATATCCTTTTTCATACCGCATCACGTTCTATACTTCCTAATTCGATCGTACGTTCTCACGATCCATTGATGATTACCAAAGGGTGCGTCATGGAAGTGCCACAAAATCTTCGCTTTTTTTCAACATTAATCTCCTGCTATTAGTCTTCCTTGACTACCGGATTTTCCTCACTTTCATTTGCCCCAGTTTCGGTATCAGCTAACGGTACTTCCCTTATTCTCGATACGATATCAGCTACCTGGTTGTTTGTGTCCTTTTTGTATACAATTCCGTAATCATACTTCTCTAATTTCAATCTGAACTTCATTAAACGTGAAGACGGATCGGTAGTATTCCCGACCCACTATAGTGGTTTATAATGTGTACAAATGGTGAACTTTCGACCAAACAAATATTTCAGAAATTTTTATCCCCTAAAACTGCGGCCAATAACTCTATTTCGATTGTACTATAATTTCGCTCTGCATTCTTCAGAGTTCTGGACGCGTATGCAGCTGGGCGGTTTTTACTCCCCCCCCCCTTTCCCCTCCCCCTATTCTGTTACATTCTCTTGTTAGTCATACAACCCTGTGCCCATTCGCACCGCCGTTGTTTTTGCGCTCTCGATATCCCTGTTAGTCAGACCTCATGTGAATCTCTTTCACTTGGGCAATGTTCTAGTATATACAGTTCATGTGCTTTGTATACAGTCTCTTTTGTTGACATGCTGCTTCCATATGTCCTGGAAATAATATTGGCTGATTGCTATGATATTCAAAATGGTTCAAATGGCTCTGAGCACTATGGGACTTAACATCTGAGGTCATCAGTCCCCTAGAACTTAGAACTACTTAAACCTAACTAACCTAAGGACATCACATACATCCATGCCCGAGGCAGTATTCGGACCTGTGACCGTAGCGGTCGCGCGGTTCCAGATTGTAGCGCCTAGAACCGCTCGGCCACTCCGGCCGGCTATAATATTCAACTTAGTGATGGTACAGCTATTGAATAGTGGCAACATTCTTTGATTTTTCATGAGGAAGGAAGGTTTCAAAACGAAATTCAGAAGTTCAGCTTTTGTTTTGCTATTTCTTGTTTTTCACCTATTGTGCAGGAGATGTTTTTTCTAAAGAAGTTACTTGATATTGCTTGTATACTTACTGGAGTACCTGTATTCTGATAGGCGCGTGTTGTTCTAAAACTTGGACGAATATTGCTTCTACCTTGATCTACATGTTCACTATCTGAATCAAATTATTCTAGATCCTGTATGAGAAATGAAATTACCGTATGCTTACTTGTACAGCGCCTTTTACCTTTTTTTTCTTTCTGCAAGTGAATCATGGTCCTCTATGTGAACATCCTCAAAAAGGTCGGGGTTATTTGTTGCTATCGAGGTATATTTCCATCATGGGTAGGGTGCCGCACCATCAGTTCGAGACAGATTTCAAAGAAAGTTTTTATAACTGTTACGTAGGAAGGTGTCTCTCGTCCGCCAACTATAAAATTCTACTTTTCGCAATCAACTGTAGAAAGAAGTAAACCTCTTCCACCTACTGTAGTATATCTACGAAAGATACACTCCTGGAAATTGAAATAAGAACACCGTGAATTCATTGTCCCAGGAAGGGGAAACTTTATTGAAACATTCCTGGCGTCAGATACATCACATGATCACACTGACAGAACCACAGGCACATAGACACAGGCAACAAAGCATGCACAATGTCGGCACTAGTACAGTGTATATCCACCTTTCGCAGCAATGCAGGCTGCTATTCTCCCATGGAGACGATCGTAGAGATGCTGGATGTAGTCCTGTGGAACGGCTTGCCATGCCATTTCCACCTGGCGCCTCAGTTGGACCAGCGTTCGTGCTGGACGTGCAGACCGCGTGAGACGACGCTTCATCCAGTCCCAAACATGCTCAATGGGGGACAGATCCGGAGATCTTGCTGGCCAGGGTAGTTGACTTACACCTTCTAGAGCACGTTGGGTGGCACGGGATACATGCGGACGTGCATTGTCCTGTTGGAACAGCAAGTTCCCTTGCCGGTCTAGGAATGGTAGAACGATGGGTTCGATGACGGTTTGGATGTACCGTGCACTATTCAGTGTCCCCTCGACGATCACCAGTGGTGTACGGCCAGTGTAGGAGATCGCTCCCCACACTATGATGCCGGGTGTTGGCCCTGTGTGCCTCGGTCGTATGCAGTCCTGATTGTGGCGCTCACCTGCACGGCGCCAAACACGCATACGACCATCATTGGCACCAAGGCAGAAGCGACTCTCATCGCTGAAGACGACACGTCTCCATTCGTCCCTCCATTCACGCCTGTCGCGACACCACTGGAGGCGGGCTGCACGATGTTGGGGCGTGAGCGGAAGACGGCCTAACGGTGTGCGGGACCGTAGCCCAGGTTCATGGAGACGGTTGCGAATGGTCCTCGCCGATACCCCAGGAGCAACAGTGTCCCTAATTTGCTGGGAAGTGGCGGTGCGGTCCCCTACGGCACTGCGTAGGATCCTACGGTCTTGGCGTGCATCCGTGCGTCGCTGCGGTCCGGTCCCAGGTCGACGGGCACGTGCACCTTCCGCCGACCACTGGCGACAACATCGATGTACTGTGGAGACCTCGCGCTCACGTGTTGAGCAATTCGGCGGTACGTCCACCCGGCCTCCCGCATGCCCACTATACGCCCTCGCTCAAAGTCCGTCAACTGCACATACGGTTCACGTCCACGCTGTCGCGGCATGCTACCAGTGTTAAAGACTGCGATGGAGCTCCGTATGCCACGGCAAATTGGCTGACACTGACGGCGGCGGTGCACAAATGCTGCGCAGCTAGCGCCATTCGACGGCCAACACCGCGGTTCCTGGTGTGTCCGCTGTGCCGTGCGTGTGATCATTGCTTGTACAGCCCTCTCGCAGTGTCCGGAGCAAGTATGGTGGGTCTGACACACCGGTGTCAATGTGTTCTTTTTTCCATTTAATGTGTTCTTTTTTCCATTTCCAGGAGTGTATGTGCTAGGGAACGACGGTTTTCTCTGGAGTTGTAAGTTGCTTCTACAGGTAAATCTGGTGGCCAGTAGAAGACCAACTACAACGTTTGCTTCATCCATAATTGTTATTTCTGCCCAAACCATTTCACATGGGAATAAGTTTCTACCGTAGTTTGTTTAATACCTCCCATCGCATAAAGCTTGTCTCTTCGATAAACATATAATTCAAAGACTACACAGGAAGGATACGAAATAACTGAAATACATCACATTGCCTGGATTCGTCCATGTAATGAACCATTCAGCAAGCATGCTGGACAGAATCTATGTATTGAATAGTCCAACAACGGATGTATGTTCCTTAATCTATTGTAATCACTTCTCATACTTTACTCCAGTAATTATCGAACAAAAGAAGACGTATCGCGCCGAAAGGGTTTTGAAAATCAGCATTACACACCTTTATGACGCAGTGTTGCGCGTGTCACTGTAAGACCTTTACAGAATACGGCGTAGTTCCTGCGAAACCCTGTTAGGTAGCTTTAGAGAAATAGCATTCAAAGAAGACTGTGCGACCATTACGTTACTATCGTAAATCTCGCGTTGTGAATATGAGAGTAAGATTGCATTAGAACGTATAAAGATGCTTACAATTAGTAATTTTTCCCTTGCACAATAAGTGAACAGGACAGAAAAATGAATGCTGGTGTGAAGTACCCTGCCCTGCGAAGTATACATGAAGATGTAAGCAAGATACCGTTTAACTAGGCAACAATGTGAGGGCTTAACTGTCGAATACCAAATGTATGGAAAATGATCATGAATTATTCGACAAAAAACGTTGTGATGTAGGGAAACGGCAGGTTTTTACTTTAGATATCCGAGGAAATTATGTCAACCAGACGTAAAAGTAATGGAATGCTTCTTGAAGTTAAAATAATTGGACCAAAAGGAAATGCACGAAGAAAAACTGGAATATTAAATAATAGCAAAACGCAGAATGCGATTCGAGGACAGGAAACATTAATGTATGATTTGATACGTTAGAATGAAAGAGTGACCAGAAAAATCTTAACAAAAGTGAGAATAGACTATTGAAAATCTATAACAAATCAAAAGTAAATTAAGGAAGGCATCACTGACGTAATGGCTAGTCATCCTACTAATGAAAACTCGCAGCCATAAATAACAAGAAAACTGCAAAAAAGACTTGGAGCAGAGCAAAGTTATGTTTAACTAGTGAACCAAGCAATGCTTTGCAACTGCAAAGTTTGTGTGGGGATTGGATAAAAGTCCTAATGGGGGTATCTCTGGTGACTGTGTCAGGACGCGACGCGACTTTGCCCACTTTGAAGGTATGAAACTCGAAACTATAATGAACTATATAAAAGAATATGACTTAAAAAGATCTCGAAAAATCCTTGATCGTTTTACTTCAAATTTTTCCACGATACTCTAACAAACATCTGGATGGACATAGGCTATCTATTTTTTTTCTAAACAACAATGTACAGGTTTTCTGATAAAACTGACTGAGAGGAAGAAAATGCTGCGCTGAGCTGTGAAAATGTGCGGTTACTTTTTCTTTCTCGCAGTTGGTTTTAACAACGATAGCAGGGCATTTGAATCAATAGACAATTTGTTTATACCATATACATTATTTCTCTGTACATGTAATTTTTGTAAAAAAATAGCCGGCCGCGGTGGTCTAGCGGTCCTAGGCGCTCAGTCAGGAACCGCGCGACTGCTACGGTCGCAGGTTCGAATCCTGCCTCGGGCATGGATGTGTGTGATGTCCTTAGGTTAGTTAGGTTTAAGTAGTTCTAAGTTCTAGGGGACTTATGACCCCAGATGTTGAGTCCCATAGCGCTCAGAGCCATTTGAACCATTTGTAAAAAAATAGTGCACAGAGCAATGTGCTGTTTTGTTTTCTTCTCCGTAGTCGATTTTAATAGAAAACCTTTATGTTAGGAAAGTCGAATTTATGGCTTTTCAGCTTATAATCAAAATACAGCTACGCGATCTGAATCGTTAGAAACTTCTAATGCTACCCATTCGCTAATTAAAAATATGCTAAATAATATCATTGAAGCCACTATCCTCACATATCCAATAGCTGGAGAGGTCTGTCTCATACCCGGTGTACAAATGATAACAGCCCATTTACCCATTCAGTTTAAACTATCGTAGTCAAGGCCGACATCGAGAAAGAAAACGAAACAGCACATTTTCACAACCCGACACATCACAGCATCTTCTTTCTCGCAGTCGGTTTCAGCAGAAAACCGGCACATTGTTATTTAAAAAAATATAGCGTCCCTATGTTTATAAAAGTATTATGTAAAAATTAAGAAGTAAATCGACCAAGACCTTCGAGATGTTTGCTAACTAAATTCCCAGTTTATAGGTATGTTTGAAATGTTCGGTGAATAGTCTCAGAAAATAAAGGAAACAAGAGCTACAAACAAAATACCTTTACTGGTCTTCAAAGTATTTACCATTAGTTACAACACTCTTCTGGTATCGGCTGCCAATCTGTTGGCAACTGTCAGCAAACTCTTCTTGTGGAATCTTTCGCAATATCATGGTCACACATTGTTGGATATCCGGAACGGCTGCGAAGGGTAAGCTATTCACGGCCAATTTAAGGTGGGGATACAGGTCTGCCGGCGCCAAATCTGGAGACTAACGAGGATGCTGGAGAACAGTCACTTCGCGTTGAAGCGAGAAAGTTGAGCACGCGGATCGCAGTGTGCGGACGTTCGTTGTCGTGGAGGAAATTCCATTTTTAAGATTTTAGAAGACGAATGGCAACTTGTAAGTAGCCATAAAATGTTCCAGTTCCGACCCTATTAAAAACCTTCGTAACACAGACTTTTAACCCTTCATCCATTGCCCCCAGGGGATGGGTGCCCCAGCACTCAGGCACAGTTGTAGCCGGGACCTCCCGGATGCGTTGCAGCAGTCGTTTCAGAATCTCTCGTAACCCTCCCTACTCACAGTTTGATCCCCAGGTAGAAATTCATGTTATCGAAAAAGGCGATCAACATCGTATTTATTTTGAATTTTATCAGCCAACTTTTCTTGAGAGGCACGGAAGACGATGAACACCATGCCATTGACTGTCATTTGTTCTCTGGATCGTATTGGTAGCACTAGGTCTGATACCCTCTGGCGATGGTTTCCAAAAACTGCGGGTTGCGGTCTCACATTTCTATGAAATTTCCAGATGTTTCCATTCGAGTTTCCTTCTGCTGGTCTGTCAGCGTGTGCGGTATTTACTGGGCACAAGTATTCTGTCTTTTCAGTTGTTCATAAGTAATTGTGCTTACACTGTCTTTGCTGATCTTTAATTCTTTTGCTCTCATTCTCAAAGACAACCGCCGATCGTTCGCAAGCATCCGTCGCACTCGTTTGATGTTGCCTGGAATTGTGTTAGTTGACGGTTGACCCGAACGCGGATCATCGTGGACACCTTCCTTTCCGTATCTAAAGAGTTAAAACCACTGAAACGTAGACTTGTTACTTACTGATTTAACCCCGTACAATTGACTAACAACCCAACTCGTGAGTCTCCGTCCGCGTTTCCACTAATTTGAACCAAAACTTCATGTTAACACGTTACTCCATTTTTCAGTGATACGTTCTCACAGTGACTCCGTTAGCTTGGTCGCAGCGTGCACCACTGTTTCGCTTTGGTGATCTGAACGGTAGGGGGCGCTTATTGGCATGTTTTTTTTTTTTTTGTGGAAAAAGAGGCTTACACATTACTTAATTCAACTTATGCTAAGGACAACACGCACACGCATGCCCGAGGGAGGACTCGAATCTCCGACGGGGGGGAGCCGCACGAACCGTGTCAAAGGCGCCCTAGACCGCGTGGCTACCCCGCGCGGCTTATTGACATGTCTTTCAATACGTATACGCGGGCGCCTCATCTTAACCAGCACTGTTTTTAAGATATGGGACTATACACAGAACGTTTCAGATGCGCCTTGTATATTAACACAGATAACAGAAATCTAAGAAGAATGGGTGGAATGTACGATCGCACAACGTCCTAAAAGTAAATCTCTCCGACAAGAAACTATCCCCGTAGATGTTTACCAAATATTTTAACTACGAATGAAGTCCAGTGGTCTTTGTATATAGTGAGGTAGCTAAGACGGGTCACCCAGAATGAGCAAATTAACAAGGTGCAGTTACAGCGGGCAATGTGGTGATTTTTCTCGTGTACGCGAGAAATTATTAACATTTTTAGCTGCCGAAAAATGACTCCGAATTTGTTCTTTTCTTAATAGAACTATATACTTTTTCTGTGGTATCGGAAGAGCCTTCGAAGAGGACTTCAACGACATAGCATGTTTGGAACTTTACCAAATAGTTACAAGATAACAGCGCCGCAAACCACTATATCCTCGTCAGGAGAAGAGGTGCCACACACATCTACCCTGCTGTACCAAATGTAATCAAATACGATGAAAGGTCTCTGTTGGATTCCTTTCATGTTAATTTCTTAAATCTGTTGTCATTTACGGCATAAATTCCTCTTCTAAATTTACTGTGGCGTTTCTGACTATGTGGGAGGAGACTGAGTAGTGGAACGTGTTACTTTTACACATAAACAAGAACGATCTGTCACACTACTACATTTTAAAACACAGTTTATATGTAATTCATGTCACACAGTCTCATACGGAACCTACATCCGCTTTCTTTTATATACAGTATATGATAAGATATTGTCATCCCCCTTCCCTTCTGTGTGAGAGGATGAATGAGCAAATGTATTTCTAGTTGCATGCTTGAGGGTAGCAGACAAGCCTGTCTGCTAGAGAACAGTAGGACCAACGTCGGAACAGGTAGCTACGCTTTCTAAAAGCAGAGAGGTTTCTATTCTTAGTATGGTCCTGTCCGTCCCTTGTCATGTTGGTATAGGAAGCTGCCTCTCTGGCCACTTCCGTTTGTATTTTTGAGCCACCCTCAGGAAGGGACCACGTCAGTCTGTCCGCGGCGAGCGTCTGAAGTGGTAAGATCTCCGGCTAAGCGCGTGTCTATTAAGTCCGTAGGACAATGGATTTCTTAAGTTCAGCCTAACTGAAAATTTAATCACCTTTATTTCAGGTTTGGATCTAAAATATCTAATGTTATCTTAAATTGCAACGCAGTGTCTTTCGAGTGTGAAGTTCAGAATATCTTCAAGTAGTTTACTTTGTCACTACTTTGTGAGTAAAGTGGAACCACGTGTTGATCAGTAACTCTAACTAAGATCATCAGTCTTAAATGCGAATGTGCGCGAGATTATAACGTATCGTCTTGACAATATTTTTCAATATAGCAACTTTTCTTTATGAAACTTCCTGGCAGATCAAAACTGTGTGCCCGACTGAGACTCGAACTCGGGACCTTTGCCTTTCGCGGGAAAGTGCTCTACCATCTGAGCTACCGAAGCACGACTCACGCCCGGTCCTCACAGCTTTACTTCTGCCAGTATCTCGTCTCCTACCTTCCAAACTTTACAGAAGCTCTCCTGCGAACCTTGCAGGACTAGCACTCCTGAAAGAAAGGATATTGCGGAGACATGGCTTAGCCACAGCCTGGGGGATGTTTCCAGAATGAGATTTTCACTCTGCAGCGGAGTGTGCGCTGATATGAAACTTCCTGGCAGATCAAAACTGATTTATTTCTTATATATATATATATATATATATATCACCGGTTGTCGTATGACTATTAAAAGATTATAATTAATGTTAGTCTGGTTGGGAATTTGGTAAGCTAGACTGGATACCTGGTGAAACAGTTGCTCAGTAATGCAAGGTTAACTTCCCCAGACAGCTCACAGCTTTTAAACCGCTTTTATTGTCTATCAGCACCGCCTTCATAACAAATTAATGTAACAACATTACAACGTAACTAAGGTACGGTTCGTGTTTTTATTATTATGACTGTCACATCAAGCGCTCAAAATTTTGACCATGTGCATTTATACATGCTATATAGCGATTCTGGACAAACAAGATTACACGCTGAATTTCAAATGGCCGTATCACAGCACAGCCCCTTATTGTATGACATTTCATTTCTATTTCGTTTCTACCGGAGTCGTCGATGTTTTCTTGACCTGCTGTTTTGATTTTCCCTCGCACAACTGCAAAGTAATGCCACGGATCATCGAACAATGGCTAAAAACGATAATGCACACAACAGAGCCGTACTAAACACGTGTTTGCAAAGACGGGAAAGTACTGTAAAACATAAGGGAATACAGATTTGCAGTGAACTACGAAAGCGCAAGAAATTAAATGTACAATTGTTTCTTGAGAGTTCGAAAAGGCATTTGACAAGGTAAGTTACCAATATCTAAACGACAACCGAACTCCACCGACAAAATGTCGGAGATTGTTCAGGGATAATTTCTGAGCATTTTGGTATCAAAGGACCCGTGGTCTCCGGTAGTTCAATACAAAGTAACAACAAAAGTATGACTTAGTCGGTTTGTTATCCCAATAAATTTTGTTTTCATGAAGATACCTTCCCATCAATGACAAGCCCTGTAATATGCAATCACCTAAACGCACAAGGCAAAACGCAGATAAATGCAACAATCTTCAGACGGATGCAAAAATACTGTGAGATAGGCCATAATTTTTTCAGTAAATCTGGCATTGCTACTGTGTATAATTGTTAACTTACAACTAATAGTGCTGTAAAATCAAACCCGAGACAGAACCGAACAGGGTCGAACGCGAGCTTCAGAGCTACGAGTAAAGTGGGCATCACTGTTATCAACTACAAGTAACGTGAGTAAATGGAACAAGTTTGTTTTCAGACAAAACACACACCGCATACTATCGAAATTTGTACTGTTGTGAGAAAACAGACGAACCGCAGTTACTCTTAACGACCCGCTGGAAATCACAGGTTTTTTATGCCAAAACATCCGTGAACAACGTTTGGAATTTTGGAAGTAGACTTCAGGTTCGTGTTGTATGAGCTGCTTCGCATCACTGGGTATCTGGTCAAAGATTCTTGTTGCTGAATACCTCGCTCTTTTCCGTGCGACACTGAATGATGGATATTGTAAGTTATTACGTCTTCTAGTATTATTTTTTATGATTGGAACTGTGTTTGTTTGCAACAAACTTCATGAGAACTAAATGTTCTGCGAGGCTGTTGTTAGAGCTGTCTACAAGAAGATTTAGAACAGCCACCACATATTTTGTTTTCCTACGCGCTTCTGGGCAACGAACGCCTTCTTACACAGTGAAGAATTGGCCAATAATATGACGCCACAAGACATTAATGTGAAAATAGGGAAAGCAGGTAAATTTTGGAAATTTGTATCGACCAAAAGTTGCAGAGATTAGACATTTAAGAAAATAAAAAACACGAGACTTTAGTTCACATTCTTATCAACATAAACACGTAAAAATTTGAAATATCCTGTTTCTTTTGTATTGTGTTTTATTGAATTTCAGTCACAGTCCACTTGCATCCATTTGGATCACGAAGCCTACTATTACCATCAACGCAGAAGATGAAGAGAGTAGACATTTAAGAAAATAAAAACACGTGACTTCAGTTGACATTCTTATCAATATAAGCATCTAAGAATTTAAAAATATTCAGCCCCTTTTGTATTGTGTTTTACCGAATTTCAGCCACAGTCCACTTACAGGGAATCAGTTAAGAATTTTCCAGAACGGTTTGTTTACATTTTTCATGTGTTGAAGTATCTTAGTCTCCATTATAGTATTCCAAACGTCAGCATAAAGCACTTTTTCATCTTCCTGGTTATATGTAACCAGATATTACATTTTCAAGATCAAATTTGTAACACTAACAATTGCCACTGCCATTAGTAATCAGTGCTTCGTATAAAACCAATGAGAAAGCCAGCAAATGGCGTAACGACTCGCTTATTAAATGAAATATTCCCAAATAATTTTTACTTTCATTAACTTCCCACAGAAATCGTAATGAATATCTCATGCTATTCAATATGTACATTGAGCAAGCAGTAAAGGAAACCAAAGAAAAATATGGAAAAGAATTAAAGTTTAAAGAGAAGAAATGAAAACTTTGAGGTTTCCCGATGACATTGTAATTCTGTCAGAGACACCAAAGGACTTGGGTGAGCAGTTGAATGGAATAGACAGCTTCTTGTAAGTAGAATATAAGACCAACACCAAGAAAAGCCAAACATGGGCAGTGGAATGTAGTCAAATTAAACCAGGAGATGCTGAGGGAACTGGATTAGGAAAGGAGACTACTAAAAGTAGTAGATGAGTTCCGCTATTTGGGCAGTGAAATAACTGATGACGGCCGAAGGAGAGAGGATATAAAATGTAGAAAGGTATTGGCAAGGTTCTGAAAAAGAGAATTTTCTTAACATCGAATATAGATTTTTAGAAAGTCTTTTCTGTTTTTCTGAAGGTATTCGTCTGAAGGCAGTCTCCTTGTACAGAAGTGAAACGTGGACGATAAGCAGTTCAGAGAAGAAGAGAATAGAAGCTTTTGAAATGTGGTGATACAGTAGAATACTGAAGATTAGATGGGTAGACCGCGTAACTAATGCGTAAGTACTGAAGAGAATTGGAAGGAAAGTAATTTGTGGCACAACTGACTAAAAGAAGATATCAGTTGACAGGACACGTTCTGTGATATCGAAGGATTACCAATTTAGTACTGGTGGGAAGTGTGGGGGCAAAAGTTGTATAGGGTGTTCAAGAGGCGAATACAGTAAGTAGACTAAGAAGGATGTATGTTGCAGTAGTCATTCGGAGAGGAAGAGGCTTGCACCAGGAGAAAGTAAAATGGAGATTTGCATCAAACCAGTCTTCAGACTGAAGACCACAACAACAGCACATCAAACCAGTCTTCAGACTGAAGACCACAACAACAGCAACAACAAAATAATAAACACCCTATTGAGAAACGTTTCGTAATTGAATCTAGCTCAGATTCCAACAAATATACCTTAACGTAATAAAAAAAAAAAATCAGCAGTACTGAATGGATGTTTCCAAAGAGCAATTGTTCAGCAATGTGGACAACCTTCTACAATCAAAACCACCATCGACTGTGGCATCAGCACGACACATTAGAGACAAGAAAATTCCCAAGAATCGTAAACTCCAAAATACAAAGTTAACAAACCCAGCAACATGTCCCATTTGCAACTGAATAGACAATGTGAAGCACTTACTCCTGTGGAACAATGTAAAACTATTTCGCAACATTATCAGACAGAAACTTGCCACCATCAAAAGAACTCGCCCCAACGTCATACAACCACCAGATTTACTAATTTCAGACGAAATACCATACCCCAACACAACATAACTGTCGTTAACTGGATAAAAGGACGGGCAATGTACTACTGTATTTGGACAGGAAAGAACAACAGTAAGAACAAAAAAGTGCATAGAGAAGTACGCAATTTTTAAAAAAGTTACAAAATTAAGTACAAAACTCTGCGGAGGAAGAAAAAATGGAGGAGGAAGAGAGAGGAAGCTCTTTAATATTATTTTATTGATGAGAGTTATGAAACTAAATGTATCTGCAAAATTTAATCCAAATCATATAATTTTATACTGATAGAATATGAATGATGCCGTATGTAGCTTAGTTAGTTGATCAAAGAGAAAATGTATCCATTTTTTTAAAGACTGAATATAATGCATGAGACATCGCCACTGGCAACGAAAATTAAATGTATAGTTGCATGAGACATTGCCACTGGCAACAAAAATTGTATGTATAGTTTCCACCCGATCCAGGCTAGGAACAAAAATCTTTGCAGCAACAGACATCGTAGCTGTAAAAGTATTCTATCACTGTACCATCTTGATCCTTGGTACTGCCAACCAAATCACTTACCTGCTATGACGTCGCATGTAAGCTTAACAGACGTAAACACATGCGTCGGCCTTCTTGTCCTTAGCCTACCTCGTGGTTTAGTACGTCACATATCCATGAAGCGTACCTCTGTGTTGTAATATGTAAAGTAAAAGAAATGTATCTATCTTACATGTATAATATGAAATAGTTTCCGATTGCAAAATTTTAATACTACACATCGTTATAGATTTTCTTACTGCCGTTTGCAGAATTGAACCGACTACTTCAACTGGATACCACGAAAATTTATCATTAACTGACTATCAACTACAGAGTTTCGTGCGGTTCATTGGTTTCTGAGTACCCACAAAATCACGAATATTTCGTTACGTTGTTGAAGAAAAATGGTTAATTTGTACGAGAAATCTTCACTGTCATATGAAAAGGTGCCAAGGCACGAAACTACCTAATGTGAAATAAATCATTTAATCAAAAAATGTGGGTAGTTGCAGTATTTTCTTCAGTAACGCTCTTTAGCTTTTTAACTATGAATCACTTTCCCTTTTTTTCTATACTGTAACTGATATAAATAAGAAACTTATATTTTTCATTTTGATAAGAAATACGGTTTAACTTACGAAGGGCAAAGGGATTATTTTTACATAGGCCTATAGTTTTATGCAGAAAGAAGATTTTAATTTGTGAAGAAATAAGATTTTATGTACTGAGGAAGACGATTTTATGCTGGAAGAAATACGTTTATTCTGTCAGCAAAGAAGGCTTATAACTTTTATTATTGGAACATGTTCAAATGTGTGTGAATTCCTAAGGGCCCAAACTGCTGCGGTCATCGGTCCCTAGTCTGACACACTACTTAAACTAATTTATGCTACGAACAACACATACACCCATGCCCGAGGGAGGACTCGAACCTCCGGCGGGAGGGGCCGCGCAGTTCGTGACATGCGGCTATTGGAAAATCACCGGCGGAGAAGCCAGATCGAGATGGCAAAAAGGCTAGACTAAAATGGGACATCGGACGCCTAAAAACGATTTTTGAAAAGTGCACTGCGTTGTATCTCGAGACAGGAAGGTGAGCCAGACCTGTATCGAAAGCGCAGGAAGGATTAATAACTATTGGACAGCTACACTACCCAGTTTTAGTGATTTCCCACACCTACCTAGGCAAATACTGATTTTTTTTCTCGTATTCGTCTCAGAAACCCAACGGCCACACAATTATAATACAAATACACAATGATCAAAGTTACACAATGCTCATACTGATGGATTACGTGGCTGTTTTCCATTGCGGTTAGTGAAATTAGTGACGAAAGGAATTAAATAAAAAGAATCAAGTAAAAATAATTGCAAAATCATTTTCGAATCCTCATAATTGTAAGATCTTGCCACAGACGGAAATATTGCAGAAAAAAAGATTTAATTAAAGATCTGTGTTTGCTGAAAGCTATCATTTGTTCTTCGATCCTAAAGAGAAAAATACAGTTTAGAATTATTATGTAGTTTGACAGAGGGTAACCTGCTGTATTGTCTTCGTGGTGCGATGTTGACCAATGCGTCCACTAGTAGTAAGTGTGACCCACAACAGAAATTTGTCTTGAATGATACAGGAATAGTGTGGAAAACATAAGTGTTTTACTGGACTAGGATTTTGACGTCAGTGGTGCCTTATACAAGAATGTAGAGGTTTTTCGTTACGCAGTCTCCCTCCCAAACTCTTACAGATGGACACTAATGATTTATGCTGTAGTTGCTGTTGTGCTCGAGTCAATCGATTGAAATGGGCTGCACTCGAACTAGGATCGTCTCTTTTTTTGACCCAGAACGCTGACGGTAAGACTCTTTTACAGAAAAGCCACGAATTATGACAGCGCCTGGAAGTCTCGCTTCGCCATCGTTTCCTGGTTTATCTGGTGATAAGCTGCTGACCAACACATGTTCCTTACGACACTTACAAATCTCGCAACGAAATTCAACCACATCCAGGATGGAGACATCCTGTAAAATCTGCGGTGAAATGACGATTTAGTGAAGACATCCAAAATGGTGGTTTCAAACGCCTTTGCGTCCTTATAAGGTCAGAGATACCTGTATTTATGGCCGTAGTGTATTACCATGACCATCAAGATAATGGTTTTGTACGGCTTCCTCAAATCAATCTCACAATGTGGCCATTGTTCCTTTGAAAACAAGGCCGATTTCCTTTTCCAGGAATCTCTTCCCAACGACGTCGTCGTCGACGAGACGTTAACCCCCAACTCTCCTCTTACATAAGAAGCGTATGTGTGAGGAACATACTGGTTCTCTGACGGTGACTGGAATAATCTACAACTACAATAAAATCCCGTACATGTTATCTAACGAGGCAGTACGCTGGTCAGAAGACCAGACTCATTTCTCGTGGTTTTCATAAATCGCGAATATCGTAGTGATTCCGTCAAATTTGAGATTTCGATTTCTTTCCCCACCTTTTTCCAGTGTGAGCTTGTGCGTTCTTTTTGATGACCTCGACGTTGATGAGACGTTAATATCTGGCCTACCTACCAGTATTCTTACATGTTGAAGAAGAATGATCGATGTTCGCTCAGCTTCTCTGATATTATAGTATGTGTAGTGGACTGACAAGGCAGCCAGTCCACAGTGACGGGTAGCCGAAAGGGCACACGTACACACACGCCGACTGGCGCGAAGTCTGGAACAGGATTCATAATGAATGTGATAAAGAAAAGAACGTAGCTGCTAGAACACTTAACTTTTATATCGTCCTTTGGTATACAGCATTCTTGATGATACAAGTGAGACTATCTTGAGATACATGCAATGGTACAAATGGCGCCTTGCTAGGTCGTAGCCATTAACTTAGCTGAAGGCTATTCTAACTGTCTCTCGGCAAATGAGAGAAAGGCTTCGTACGTGTAGTCGCTAGCAATGTCGTCCGTACAACTGGGGCGAGTGCTAGTCAGTCTCTCGAGACCTGCCGTGTGGTGGCGCTCGATCTGCGATCCTGACAGTGGCGACACGCGGGTCCGACATGTACTAATGGACCGTGGCCGATTTAAGCTACCACCTAGCAAGTGTGGTGTCTGGCGGTGACACCACAGTATGTACAGGAGAAAAACTGAAATATTGATTTTGTTTTTGCCTTTTTTGCAAAAGATTAATCTGACAGGATATTCTACTGTTATATTAAAAGGAAATAGACAACGATCTTAAATAATACCGTGAAAGTATCACTACCTTAATAATAACATATGTAAACCTGAAAAAGTACTATGAAGATATTTTAGTTTGAGGTTCCCATAAACTATCTCTGTAAATTTTTAGATGTGCTCAAACATGGTTTGTGACAAAGAGCACGTGCTTCTCCCATCCGTTCAATATATATTGGGTATATGTCAGGTACAGGCTTTGCACCGGCGAAGTAAGATGATGATGATGTTTAGTTTGTGGGGCGCTCAACTGCGCCGTTATCAGCGCCCGTACATATTCCCAACCTTTGCTCAGTCCAATCTCGCCACTTTCATGAATGATGATGAAATGATGAGAACAACAAAAACAGCCAGTCATCACGAGGCAGGTGAAGCGAAGTAAGAGCCTCCCATTTCGTGGAGGACGATGTCATTCTACATTAATGCCTGGGGAACTGTCACATTATAGTTAGTGGAGCATACAGTAAAATGGTTCAAATGGCTCTGAGCAAGATGGGACTTAACATCTGAGGTCATCAGTCCCCTAGAACTTAGAACTTCTTAAACCTAACTAACCTAAGGACATCACACACATCCATGCCCGAGGCACGATTCGAACCTGCGACCGTAGCGGTCGTGCGGTTCCAGACTGAAGCGCCTAGAACCATTGGGCCACAACGACCGGCGCATACAGTAAATTAGGAGTCTCTTAGACGATTCGAGATAAACATTCCTGTGACTAACAAGTACATCTGCAATACATGAACTGTCTCCGTGACGTTTGTAATGTACTTATTTGAATGGACAGAATTAGTCTACTACTCAAGTGGGTGTTTTATACGCTACTGGCCATTAAAATTACTACACCACGAAGATGGCGTGCTACAGACGCTAAATTTAACCGACAGGAAGAAGATGCTGTGATATGCAAATGATTAGCTTTTCAGAGCATTCACACAAGGTTGGCGCCGGTGGCGACACCTACAACGTGCTGACATGAGGAAAGGTTCCAACCGATTTCTCATACACAAACAGCAATTGACCGGCGTTGCCTGGTGAAACGTTGTTGTGATGCCTCGTGTAAGTAGGAGAAATGCGTACCATCACGTTTCCGACTTTGATAAAGGTCGGATTGTAGCCTATCGCGATTGCTGTTTATCGTATCTCGACATTGCTGCTCGCGTTGGTCGAGATCCAATGACTGTTAGCAGAATATGGAATCGGTGGGTTCAGGAGGGTAATACGGAACGCCGTACTGGATCCCAACGGCCTCGTATCACTAGCAGTCGAGATGACAGGCATCTTATCCGCATGGCTGTAACGGATCGTGCAGCCACGTCTCGATCCCTGAGTCAACAGATGGGGACGATTGCAAGACAACAACCATCTGCAGGAACAGTTCGACGACGTTTGCAGCAGCATGGACTATCAGCTCAGGACCATGGCTGCGGCTACCCTTGACGCTGCATCACAGACAGGAGCGCCTGCGATGGTGTACTCAACGACAAACCTGTGTGCACGAATGGCCAAACGTCATTTTTTCGGATGAATCCAGGTTCTGTTTACAGCATCATGATGGTCGCATCCGTGTTTGTCGACATCGCGGTGAACGCACACTGGAAGCGTGTATTCGTCATCTCTATACTGGCGTATCACCCGGCGTGATGGTATGGGGTGCCATTGGTAAGACGTCTCGGTTACCTCTTGTTCGCATTGACGGCACTTTGAACGGTGGACGTTATATTTCAGATGTGTTACGACCCGTGGGTCTACCCTTCATTCGATCTCTCCGAAACCCTACATTTCAGCAGGATAATGCACGACCGCATGTTGCAGGTCCTGTACGGGCCTTTCTGGATACAGAAAATGTTCGACTGCTGCTCTGGCCAGCACATTGTCCAGATCTCTCACCAATTGAATACGTCTGGTCAATGGTGGCCGAGCAACTGGCTCGTCACAATACGCCAGTCACTACTCTTGATGAACTGTGGCTGCATGGGCAGCTGTACCTGTACAGCCGGCCGGGGTGGCCGAGCGGTTCTAGCCGCTACAGTCTGGAATCGCGCGACCTCTACAGTCGCAGGTTCGAATCCTGCCTCGGGCATGGATGTGTGTGATGTCCTTAGGTTAGTTAGGTTTAAGTAGTTCTAAGTTCTATGGGACTGATGACCTCAGAAGTTAAGTCCCATAGTGCTCAGAGCCATTTGAACCATTTTGTACCTGTACACGCCATCCAAGCTCTGTTTGACTCAATGCCCAGGCGTATCGAGTCCGTTATTGCGGCCAGGGGTGATTGTTCTTGGTACTGTTTTCTCAGGATCTATGCACCCAAATTGAGTGAAAATGTAATCACATGTCAGGTCTAGTATAATATATTTGTCCAATGAATACCCGTTTATCATCTGCATTTCTTCTTGGTGTAGCAATTTTAATGGCCAGTAGTGTATGTCAGATTGAGTCAAAAAGTAAAGACAGTGTTGACAGAAATTCTTTATTTCCAAACGATAAGAAGAACTACATATATTATTTTGCCACATCCATCCCAGGACGGTGTTGCGCTTAGGAACTCTGCGATCGGCTTGTGAATGCTGTCAACGAATTAGGTTTTGAGTTGCTAACAAACGAAGGAAGATTAGGGTTTAATGTCACGTTGACGACGAGAGCGGCAGATACGAAGCCCAGTTTCGGTTAAAAGACGTCTGAGGAAGGAATCTGGTGGTGTCATTTTCTAAGAAGTCTTCTTGAAATTCGTTTTAACCGATTTAAGGATACTACGGTGAACCTAAATCGGAATGGTCGGAGGGAGATTCATGAAACCCGGTTTTTCCGAATGCGTGTTTCGTGTCTTAACACTGCTCCACTTCACGCGAGTTATTTAGAGGGCTGAAGATGTGGTAATCCGATGGCGGGAGATCAAGGTGGATGTGGAAGCAACTCGAAACCAGGTCTTTGGAGAGTGCGTACCTTTGTCCTGCTTTATTAGTAAAACACGGGCACGCAGGTAGGCAGTAGTCCTCGTTGCTCTGTACGTATTTCACGTTTCCGTTGCCTAGCAGGATCCAAGATCAACCTCTTTTACGTTCCGCCACGGTGCTGGCATCACTTTCTTTTAGAATGACTGTTGTCTGAAGTTCTTATGCACAGAGGACAGCGGGTGTTTCCACGCTAGGTTTTATTGCTGCCTCTCTGGTTCGTAGTAGAGGAGCCGTGTTTCATTTCGAGTCACGATTTTTTCCAAGGGACACTGGGATAAGCTCCATAGCCTTGAAGAAATTGGGTAGTCACTGCGACGCGCAGCTGCCGATGATTAGCTGTGGATCATCTCGCATATACTTCGTTACTCTCAATTCATCTCGTCGTGCCGAAAATAATGTCCAAGAGTTCCGTCATTTGTCCTCTTTGGATTCTCAGAGCGTCCCATTGGACATTTTCCTCTGTGTGGAATGTGTCATAGCATCGCTTCGACTCCCAAAAAAATGATTCAAATGGCTCCAAGCATTATTGTAATTAACATCTGAGGTCATGCTTTCGTAATATGCCACATGTAGGCTACCTGAGAGCTATGTCTGTGTCATCCGACCAATTTCTGTGATGAGTTCATCAACCCGATTCCGATGAGTGTCGTCGGTTGCAGTGTGCTGTTGTCCCTCCGAACTCTATCATACACGTTGACGTTAGCACCACCGTTTCTTTCATTACGAGCGCGAACTTCCCAACGTTCCACATTGCTGATATTGATACAATCATAGCCGCACACAGCTTTCATTCTTTTATTGATTTCAGTTAGAGGAACATTTTCTGCGGTTAGAAACTTGCTTTATAGCACGCTGTTTCTCATGCACCGACGTAGTTACGTTACACATCGGCATGTTACACGCCACAATTCGGAGTCCTCTAGCAGCAGAAGGTTACAGCTTGCGTCAGTGAATCGGGAAGTCGACCGAGTAATACGTATCACATGTAATTCTTGAACCGGTATTGAGAACAGCTTAAAAAATTCGGAGGCATTATTTTTCGCACGCCCTCGTAGTATACAGGGGGCTAATAGACTTGTGGAAAAGGCTGGAAGCTTATGATTCGATGATATGTTGAAACATATAACACAAGAATTGACCTTGTGAATTTTCTCCTCTATACGGCATTACATAAGGGGCAGTCGCATGAAAATGGGATAGATAGAAAAAAAGTAAATAAACTACTTATTTCTAAAGTAATCACAATAATTGTTAATAAATTTATCCCACTGTGAGAAAAGGCGGTCAATGCCTTCATGAAATAAATTCACGGTTGCCTACGGAACTGTGATTGTACTCAGGCCTGCACCTCTTTCTCCGAATCAAATCAACGGCCACGAATGCAGCAATCTGTGGTTGTTTTCTGATGATACTGTGGTGTATGGGAAGGTGTCGTCGTTGAGAACTGTAGAAGTATACGTGAAGACTTAGACAAATTTTCTGATTGGTGTGATGAATGGCAACTAACCCTAAATGTAACCCGCCGTGCGGTCTAACGCACTGCTTTCCGGGCGGGAAGGAGCGCCGGTCCCCGGCACGAATCCACCCGGCGGATTTGTGTCGAGGTCCGGTGAACCCGCCAGTCTGTGGATGGTTTTTAGGCGGTTTTCCATCTGCCTCGGCGAATGCGGGCTGATTCCCTTTATTCCGCCTCAGCTACACTATGTCGGCGATTGCTGCGCAAACAAGTTCTCCACGTACGCGTACGCCACCATTACTTTACCACGCAGACATAGGGGTCAAACTCGTCTGGTGTGAGACGTTCCCTGGGGGGTCCGCCGGGGGCCGAACCGCACAATAACCCTGGGTTCGGTGTGGGGCGGCGGAGGGGTGAAGTGGACTGCGATAGTCGTGGGGTTGCGGACCACTGAGGCTGCGGCGGGGACGGAGCCTCTCCGTCGTTTCTAGGTCCCCGGTTAACATATCATAACCCTAAATGTAGAAAAATGTAAGTTAATGTAGATGAGTAGGAATAACACACCCGCCAATACAGCATTAGCAGTGTGCTGGTTGACACAGTCACGTCAATTAAGTGGTGGTGGTGGTTAGTGTTTAACGTCCCGTCGACAACGAGGTGATTAGAGACGGAGCGCAAGCTCGGGTTAGGGAAGGATTGGGAAGGAAATCGGCCGTGCCCTTTCAAAGGAACCATCCCGGCATTTGCCTGAAACGATTTAGGGAAATCACGGAAAACCTAAATCAGGATGGCCGGAGACGGGATTGAACCGTCGTCCTCCCGAATGCGAGTCCAGTGTGCTAACCACCGTCAATTAAGTATCTAGGCGTAACGTTGCAAAGCGATATGAAATGGAACGAGTATATAAAGACTGTAGTAGGGGAGGCGAATGGTCGGATTCGGTTTATTGGGAGAATTTTAGGAGAGAGTGGTTCATCTGTAAAGGAAAACGCATATTGGCACCAGTGCGACCTATTTTTGAGTACTGCTCGAGTATTAGGGATCCGCACCAGGTCGGACAGAAGCAAGACATCGAAGCAATTCAGAGGTGGGCTGCTAGATTCGTTACCGGTGAGTTCGATGAACACGCAACCATTACTGAGATGCTGCTTCGGGAACTGAAATGGAAATACCTGGAGGGAAGGTGGTGCTCTTTTCGAGAAACACAACTGAGGAAATTTAGAGACCCGACATTTGAGGCTGACTGCAGAACGATTCTACTGTCGCCAACGTACATTTCGCTTCAGGATCACGAAGATAAAATAAGAGAAATTAGGGATTATTCGGAGGCATAAAGATGGTCGTTTTTCCTTCGCTCTATTTGCGAGTGGAACAGGAAAAGAAATTACTAGTAGTGGTAAAGGGTACCCTCCGCCAGGCACCGTACGGTGGCTTTCGGAGTATGTATCTAGATGCAGCTGCAGATGTGGAATGTCTTTCTTCAATGCTCAAAAACTATGGGAACTTTAAGGAGGATGTGCAAGGGCTTTCCAGCGGAACTCCTGCAGCGTAGTCGAAAGAGCTTTGTCAGTATGTGGACGGGCATTATTCTGCAACAGAATGATAGCACCGTCGACATTTCTAGGAGCTTGGACTTGATGAACATGGACTCTGCAAAAACTGAAGCGCACCATCATGTGAAAATGCTCAGGAATGTTGACGGATTGCCACATGTTTCCAAGATTGTTTCGACTTTGCTTCAGAAGTTTCGATGGGAAGCACTTACACATCCTGCGTACAGTCCCTACCTCTCCTTATGCGTTTCCATATTCTTATAGTCCTAAAGAAAGACGTTCGTGGCCGTCGAGTCGATTCGTTTCGCTCGAAGAGGTGAACGCCTGGGTACAATCACGGTTCCATAGGCAACCGAAAACATTTTTCCGTGATGGTATTGGCCGTCTTCTCTCATATGGGATAAATATATTAATCGTTATAGCCAGTCCTTTTGAAATAATAACCATTTTACTCACGTATTTTCCATCTGTCTTGTTTTCATTTGATTGCCTCTTGTATTAGAGATGTAATCTTATCTTACTCTCGAGTCACAGATAGGGGAGAGTTGTCTACATTATACCGGCTCCTACTTTGTACCACTGCTACAAAATTCCTGCCTCTTTTACTGTCTGACATTTAGTGAAATCACCTTCAACTGTGTGCTTCTTGCTGCGATATTATCAGCTAAGAGTTCTGTTTGTTGACGAACAAATCGTTTAAAGACAGCATTGACTTTGTTGTAGCTTTCATCTGATATTTTTTGTACTTGGCGAGGAGAATTATTGTTAGAAGGTAAGTGGCAACATAATGTTTTATTTATGCGTGATTATAGATGACTGCTATGAATCTGTATTGGTTATAATTTGTTTATAGAAACTGACAAAGAGAAAATTTCGAGGTTGCCTTTAATGTAACTCTATAGATTTCCGATATTGTACTGGCACAATTTAGGAAACTTCCCTGTACTGTGAGCTTTAAAAGATGCGTTTAGCACTAATGGTAACATAATGTTTAGAAATGATGTGGTGGATTTTCTAATCCATTCTTTATTGTAGTTATTAATTTAAGAATTATTTTGTATAGCAGTATAACTTCTGAAAGGCGTTGTGGAAAGTGGAGCACAAATATAACGCATTTAGCTATAACAGTATACCTAAATGGGGACCATGGATTCAATTAATGTGCACGTATATAATATGTGCATAAGACAACAATTAAGAGGCGTGCTGAAAATCAAAACAAAATTGCAAACGGGCATATAAAAATGTTAGGCCACGGTAAAATGTTTTTCAGTGAAATTGAAAACGAATTGGAAGAACATATTCTTACATTTAAAGAGATGATGTTCGGTTTAAGCATGTTGGACGTAACAAAACTTGCGTTTAATATTGTAGAACGAAACGGATTGCTCCATAATTTCAATGCAAAAGAACCCTCGCAGAAAAAAATAGTTAACCAAATAAAGAAGAAGAAATCTAGAATTACTGCTCCATCTGTGAGAAGGAAGTGTTGTGGAGACAGCGGGGAAACCACCACAAAAATTCATTCGTAACACAGAAGAATGGTATAGCATATTTTGCGAGGAAGATCGAATGGAAGAAATGATGAGATGCACGAAATGCAAAACGATCGGAGGGTTGGGGAAAGAAGGGAAAAAGCTATATTCCATGAATGCAAATAGTGATGTAAGAATAAAATATGGAAAATTTGCTTAAACTTAGACAGTAATTACTTATCTTTAAGCTTAGGGACATGGTTTGTAAGGGAGGCACAATTTACACGCTTACTGGTACAAATGAGGCAACCAGAATCCTAATTTGTACCACTTGCAGATATTTAGAAAAGTAAGTGTAGTCCGTTTATTTTTCTCAGAATTTTTGTTCTTTAAATCAGATATCAAGAACAACATCCCGCAGTTGAGGATGGAATTGTTTAAATAATTTTGTAATTTACTGTTTAGGATGTAACAAGTAAAATATCAAAAGTGGTATAATTGACACGTTTCTCCACTACTGTAAGTAATCGTGATTCAGCTGAAATATTTATAAATAATATACGCTTAGAAAATCTGACTAATTCTTCAGTGGTAATTCGTTATCTACTGAAAGTTGTCTGTGACGTAAAGCTATGAAGTGTTAGCGCATTGCAAAAGCAATTAAAGTTATCTTATTTTTATACAATATTCGTCACAAGACATGACTTCACACTGGGGATGTCTCACTTTGTTCAGGATTTTTGACTTGATGTTCTTATTCAGGATTATTCCTGGAGCATAACGGCGTACTTCCTAAATACATTCCTCATCAAAATTGAAGTGAGAAGTTTAAGTAAGTAACTACTCTTTCATTGGTTACGCTAGTCGTGAGTGTCGTCCTTTTTAGTAGATTCCGTGTGGAAAATATTATGATCGAGAGGGGAAAGCGTTAAACATGTTTCATTGTGATATCATGAGAAAAACGCAAGTTGAAATGAGGAAAACTAGCAGTCTACTATTTACCGCTTTTAAATTATAACCTTTGATGTAGCGTCGTGATCAGCTGTGTACAGACATCTGGAGACGTTAGTTGCTAGCAAAAACTATTCTTGTTAAGAGGAATGGATTAAAGATACGACTTAAGGGATACCCTCTTTCAGCGCATGATAGATAGGCAATTGTCATGATTTTTTCAGGTAAAATAACAATTAATGCTAAATCTTATACTTTTGTCTTTAAGAAGTAATGTTTGTGTCGCTTCCTGTAAGCATTGCCGATGCCCTCCTATTGGACTTGTAACAAAATAATTTTGTATAAGTCATTTCCTATATATTTTCTATCATCGTAAATAGGATGACTGTCAAATATTAAGTTCTAACGAAATGATAATGTGATGAGACAAATTTCATTTTGCTCGAACAGTCCACGGGTGTACTGCCCGCCCATAGTGTCCAACGGGCACAATATTTCACCGATCAGACATGTCGCCATCGTCAGGTGCGCTGACGAACTGAGCTCCTGAGGGCGGGCGGCCATCCTAAATCGCCTTCCCCCGCGAGGCGTTCTCGCCGCGGTCCGCGCCCGCGGCCGCGCGTCGGCGGTCGCTGAGACGCTGGCGTCGGCGTCTGTGGTGGCGTCGGTGTAACTGCCTCGTCCGCCCTGGTCGCTCGTTCGTTTTCTTTGCTGAGCCTCTTTTTAATTAGACTCAGTGCCTTGCTGAGGTTATAGCCGCAATCTCTGTTGATGAGTCCGTCCCTGGTGCGAATTTCGATAGCCTCTGTAACGACGCTGTCCCAGTATTTAGATGCCTGTGCCAAGACCCTGGTATTTTGTTAGTCCATTTCGTGATTTTCGGACAAACAGTGCTCTGCGACTGCCGACTTGTTGTGGTACATAAGTCGAGTGTGCCTCTGATGTTCTCGGCAACGATCTTTGATAGTGCGCACTGTCTGTCCAATGTAAGTCTTCCCACACTCACAGGGAATCTGGTATATGCCGGCCTTCCGCAAACCGAGATCGTCTTTGACACTTCCCAGTAATGCTCGTGTTTCATTGGGTGGGCAAAAGACTGTTCTTACTCGGTGTTTCCTCAATATTCGTCCTATTTTCCCCGATAGTGCCCCAGTATACGGTATATAGGTGGTGGCTATCTATTCCTCCGTGCCTTCGTCCATCTCCACACGCTGTACTGTATAGGTGGGGCAGAGAGCGCGTCTGATCTGCCATTCCGAGTATCTGTTTTTCCGAAATACAGTTTTGAGATGTTCCAGATCATGGGGCCGACTCTCTGCGTCCGAGATGGTGCGCGCCCTGTGCACCAGTGTTTTTAGTACCCCATTCCTCTGGGAAGGGTGGTGGCAGCTATTTGCATGCAAATACAGGTCGGTGTGCGTTTTCTTCCTGTATACCCCATAGCCCAGGGTGCCATCCGCTCTTGACCATGACGTCCAGGAATGGTAAACTTCCTTCTGCTTCGGTCTCCATAGTGAATTTGATGTTCGGATGTATGGAGTTCAGGTGTGTAAGGAAGTCTAGGAACTTGTCCCTTCCATGGGGCCTCACGAACGTGTCATCAACATAACGTAGAAAACAAGTAGGTTTCCATTTGGATGTCGCCAAAGCTTCCTCCTCGAAATACTCCATATAGAAATTCGCGACCACAGGCGAAAGTGGGCTCCCCATTGTGACTCCTTCTGTTTGCTCATAGTATTCTCCATTGGACAGAAAATACGTGGAAGTCAGAACGTGCCTGAAAAGGTCGGTCGTCTTCTCGTCAGAATTCTGTGCAATGAGCTCAACTGACTCTCGAAGGGGTACCCTGGTGAATAACGAGACAACGTCAAAACTAACCGGCATATCTGAGTCTTTCAGCTTGAAGTTCTCGAGACATTTTACGAAATCCATAGAATTCCGAACGTGATGAGGACATTTACCCACGTAAGGGCTTAGTAGTTCTGCCAGGTATTTGGCCAGCAAATATGTAGGTGCCCTAATGTTGCTGAGAATTGGGCGTAACGGCACCCCATCTTCGTGGACTTTAGGGAGTCCATAAAGTCTTGGCGGTACAGGTCCTTGAGGTGTCAATTTCTTGGCGTTACCCTCTGGTAAATCCGCGTCCTTGAGAAGAGCCCTAGTCTTGTTCTCCACATTCTTTGTGGGGTCAGCGTTGATCTTCCTGTAAGATTCGTCACTTAGCAGGCTCTGCAACTTCTCAATGTAGTCCTTATGGGAAAGGACAACTGTAGCATTGCGTTTGTCAGCTGGTGAGACAACAATCTCAGGGCTCTGTCTCAGGTCTCGAATGGCAGCCCTCTTCCTGCTGGTAATACAGTATTTTGCGATGTACTTTTACTTGAATTTGATACTAAAGGGATTCGATTTTACTCTCTCTTGCAAAAATACTAAATTACTTTATACTGGATTTCTTTTCTATTTCTTTTTACATTGTTTCTCTTCAGTATACTTGCTACTATTCAAGTGATGCTATCACAGTGGGACTTTATTTCCTTTTTTTATGAAATTTGGATCTTGGGTTTGGGGCTTGTATTGGGTTTTGGGTACTATTTTTATGTTTTCATCTTTGCGTCCAAAGGAAGCGGCGTTACGTACAACATGCAATGTGTTGATTTCATGAGCAATAAAAAGGGCGGAAATGATGTTTATGTTGATCTCTATTCCAATTTTCTGTACAGGTTCCGGAACTCTCGGAACCGAGGTGATGTAAAACTTTTTTTATGTGTAAATATATATATCAAAGCAATAAAAAGGGCGTAAATGAGGTTTATGTTTATCTCTATTCCAATTTTCTGTACAGGTTCTGTAACTCTCGGAACCGAGAGTGCCGGAACCTGCACAGAAAATTCTAGAGATCAACATAAACATCATTCCTGGCCTTTTTATTGCTCTTGAAAACCACACATTGCATGTTGTACAAGCGTACAGCGAGACCTTCAGAGGTGGTGGTCCAGATTGCTGTACACACCGGTACCTCTAATACCCAGCAGAACGTCATCTTGCATTGACGCCTGCCTGAATTCGTCGTGGCATACTATCCATAAGTTCGTCAAGGCACTGTTGGTCCAGATTGTCCCACTCCTCAACGGCGATTCGGCGTAGATCCCTCAGAGTGGTTGGTGGGTCACGTCATCCATAAACAGCCCTTTTCACTTTACCCCAGGCAAGTTCAATAGGGTTAACGTCTGGAGGACATGCTAGCCACTCTAGTCGAGCGATGTCGTTATCCTGAAGAAAGTCATTCGCAAGATGTGCACGATGGGGACACGAATTATCGTCCATTAAGACGAATGCCTCGCCAATATGCTGCCGATATGATTGCACTATCGGTCAGAGGATGGCATTCACGTATCGTATAGCCGATACGGTGCCTTCCATGACCAGCAGCGGCGTACGTCGGCCCCACATAATTCCACCCCAAAATAGCAGGGAACCTCGACCTTGCTGCACTTGCTGGACAGTGTGTCTAAGGCGTTCAGTCTAACCGGGTTGCCTCCAAACACGTCTTCTACTACTGATTGGTTGAAGGCATAAGCGACACTCGTCGGTGAAGAGAACGTGATGCCAGTACTGAGCGGTGCATTCGGCATGTTGTTGGACCCATATGTACTGCGCTGCATGGTGTCGTGATTGCAAATATGGACCTCGCCATGGACGCCGGGAGTGAAGTTTCGCATCATCCGAGCCATAATCCGCAGGTAGCGGTCATCCACTGCAGTAGTGGCCCTTGGGCGGCCTGAGCGAGACATGTCATCAACAGTTCATGTCTCTCTGTATGTCCTCCATGTCCGAACAACATCGATTTGGTTCACACCGGGACACCTGGACACTTCCCTTATTGAGAGCCCATCCTGGCACAAAGTAACAATGCGGACGCGATCGAACCGCGGTATTGACCATATAGGCATGGTTGAACTCATGACAACACGAGCCGTGTACCTCCTTCCTGGTGGAATGACTGGAACTGATGGGCTGTCGGGCCCCCTCCGTTTAATAGGCGCTGCTCATGCATGGCTGTTCACATCTTTGGGCGGGTTTAGTGACATATCTGAAGAGTCAAAGGGACTGTGTCGTGATTCAGTATCCACAATCAACGTTAACGTCTATCTACAGGAGTTCTGGGAACTGGGGTGATGCAAAACCTTTTAACAGGGGATAGGTTTTTTGTAAATAACATTAAAGACATATGGAAACGGTATTCAGTTAAACAGATGAAATTCAGTTCTTGAGATTACAATTCAGTTCTTGAGGTACAATGCAGTTCTTCAGGTACAATTTGACTCTGATATTGCAGTGCAGAGATAGTTTTAATTAGATGCTACAACAGTAATACTGGTTGAGAATAATTTTTACATTTTTTTTAATTTCCGGTAGCACTGGATGAGAATGTTTACAATTTTTTCAGATATATAAATCCACGCTAAAAAATAATGTGGAGATACTTTTACTACAACTAAATTCCACAGTCCAAGTAGCATAGCTTTTACAATAATTCTGATGGACTCTGCACACTTAGAATCTAATTTCAACGATCCCAGTAACAAAGGCTTTTACAATAATAATAATTCTGATAGACTGTGAGGTATATAAATACACTCCTGGAAATGGAAAAAAGAACACATTGACACCGGTGTGTCAGACCCACCATACTTGCTCCGGACACTGCGAGAGGTCTGTACAAGCAATGATCACACGCACGGCACAGCGGACACACCAGGAACCGCGGTGTTGGCCGTCGAATGGCGCTAGCTGCGCAGCATTTGTGCACCGCCGCCGTCGGTGTCAGCCAGTTTGCCGTGCCATACGGAGTTCCATCGCAGTCTTTAACACTGGTAGCATGCCGCGACAGCGTGGACGTGAACCGTATGTGCAGTTGACGGACTTTGAGCGAGGGCGTATAGTGGGCATGCGGGAGGCCGGGTGGACGTACCGCCGAATTGCTCAACACGTGGGGCGTGAGGTCTCCACAGTACATCGATGTTGTCGCCAGTGGTCGGCGGAAGGTGCACGTGCCCGTCGACCTGGGACCGGACCGCAGCGACGCACGGATGCACGCCAAGACCGTAGGATCCTACGCAGTGCCGTAGGGGACCGCACCGCCACTTCTCAGCAAATTAGGGACACTGTTGCTCCTGGGGTATCGGCGAGGACCATTCGCAACCGTCTCCATGAAGCTGGGCTACGGTCCCACACACCGTTAGGCCGTCTTCCGCTCACGCCCCAACATCGTGCAGCCCACCTCCAGTGGTGTCACGACAGGCGTGAATGGAGGGACGAATGGAGACGTGTCGTCTTCAGCGATGAGAGTCGCTTCTGCCTTGGTGCCAATGATGGTCGTATGCGTGTTTGGCGCCGTGCAGGTGAGCGCCACAATCAGGACTGCATACGACCGAGGCACACAGGGCCAACACCCGGCATCATGGTGTGGGGAGCGATCTCCTACACTGGCCGTAACCACTGGTGATCGTCGAGGGGACACTGAATAGTGCACGGTACATCCAAACCGTCATCGAACCCATCGTTCTACCATTCCTAGACCGGCAAGGGAACTTGCTGTTCCAACAGGACAATGCACGTCCGCATGTATCCCGTGCCACCCAACGTGCTCTAGAAGGTGTAAGTCAACTACCCTGGCCAGCAAGATCTCCGGATCTGTCCCCCATTGAGCATGTTTGGGACTGGATGAAGCGTCGTCTCACGCGGTCTGCACGTCCAGCACGAACGCTGGTCCAACTGAGGCGCCAGGTGGAAATGGCATGGCAAGCCGTTCCACAGGACTACATCCAGCATCTCTACGATCGTCTCCATGGGAGAATAGCAGCCTGCATTGCTGCGAAAGGTGGATATACACTGTACTAGTGCCGACATTGTGCATGCTCTGTTGCCTGTGTCTATGTGCCTGTGGTTCTGTCAGTGTGATCATGTGATGTATCTGACCCCAGGAATGAGTCAATAAAGTTTCCCCTTCCTGGGACAATGAATTCACGGTGTTCTTATTTCAATTTCCAGGAGTGTATATATACACACTTAAAATCTAATCTGACTTGGATGGCTAGCGGCAGGTGAGAACTTAAAAATTACTCTATTTACAAGACGCACATGGTGCGTAGGTATATATATTTGCTGCTGCTGCTCTCATCTATTACTTTCCCCTCTTTGGGGAAGTGTGAGTGGGAGTTTGTAGCCTTTCGGCTTTTACTCCCCTGTGTACTTGTGTGTGTGGTTATTTCTGTACTTTTTGGTGTCTGTGAAATGTGATGATTGTTCTGTGTGTGTCTGGTACTTGCCTGAGGTTTGGCGAGATAATTGTAGTAATTTGGGTAGGGGCAGGATTTGGGAATGGATATTGGGATTTTCTCTTCCACTTAGTCGTCGAAGATCGTCATGGGGCGATTGTGTTTATCGCGGGACATGTCATACCGACCTAGGGAGTGGATGAGGGCGTTTCCCGACCTGGAAGAACCTTCATAGAAGGCCCTTGCCAGGTCTTGAAAACGCTCTCTCAGGAGTGGGATTTCAGCAGCGGCATGCAAATCGTCAATGGGGAATCCAAGAGGTAGACGCAGTGCCCTCCTGAGGGCGCGGTTCTGCAGCCTCTGGAGTTTGTCCAAGTGCTGCTTCGCCGCGTATCCCCAGACAGGACACGCGTATTCCATGACTGGCCGGATCAGGGCCTGGTATACGTTCACTCCTACTGAGCAGGGAAGGGAGCTGGATGAGTTGAGGATTGGGTACAGGATGGACATTCTGGCGCAGACCTTCCTATGGCCCTCGTCTGTGTGGGGTTTCCACGTAAGACGAGAGTCCAAGGTTACGCCAAGATACTTGGCGGTTCTGCGCCAGGGGAGTTGGGTTCCGTTTAGGTGAAGGAGGAGGGGGGGGGGGGCGTTGGGGAGGTTCGCGCCTTCCGAGCCTATGGGTAATCAACATTGCCTGCGTCTTTTCGGAGTTGATGGTGATTCGCCAGCGACGGGCCCAAGTTTCTGTGTCATCTAAAACCCTTTGTAGCCTACGGATGACCGGGTCTTTGTTCACGTTTCTTGTGTAGAAGGCTGTATCGTCAGCGTACTGAGCGGTGTGCACCAGGGGGGCCGTTGATGTGTCCGCAGTGTACAGACTGTACAAAACGGGCCCCAGGGCCGATCGCTGTGGCACCCCAGCACGAATACGCCTCTTGGTGGAGGTGGCTGTTTCTACTTTGACAGAGAAAGTTCTGTTCGAGAGATAGCTTTTGATCTGCTTAACTATGCTCCCGGGGAACCCTTGTGTGTACAATTTGTAGAGTAGCCCTCTATGCCATACCGAGTCAAAGGCTTTGGCTACGTCTAGTAGCACTATCCCGCAGTAGCCACTGTGGTTGAAGCCCTCTGTGGCTGCTTCAACCACTCTCATGATCCGTTGTGGGGCAGAGTGGTTCCGCCGGAATCCGAATTGGAAATCCGGCAGAAGTTGCTCTTTGGTAATGTGTTCCTGTATGGGTCTTAGCAGGAGGCGCTCATAGATCTTGATGAGAGTTGGCAAGAGGCTAATCGGCCTGTAGTGCTGCGGGAATAGAGGGTCTTTTCCTGATTTGTGTATCGCGACCACTTCCGCGTGTTTCTAGCAAGCTGGGAGCTCGCGGGTACGAGTAATCTCGTTGAAGACGTTCGCTAGGTGTTCGATCGCCGTGGGTGGGAGGTTTTTGACCAATTGGTTGGTGACACTGTCATATCCTGGCACCTTTTTGGGGGGGAGAGACCTAATTACTTTTGCCACGTCTTCAGGGGCAAAAACTGTGGTTCATCATCTGGGTCCTCCTCAGCATTGAGGAAGACAGCCAGTTGACGACGGACCACTCTTTCATGCTCGTCATCCTGGGGTTCTGCCGCTTGGAACTGCTTCTCGAAAGTGCCGGCGAGGGCGTTGGCCTTTTCAGCATGGCTGTAGGCCATACCCCGCTCGCCGTGCAGTGGCGGCATCCTAGCGCGTCTTTTTGTGAATTGTTTGGTTGCTTGCCAAAGTGTGTGATCGTCTACTTTGAGGGCTGTGAGGCGGTTTTGCCATTGCTGGTTTCTGTGCTCATTGAGCGCTACCTTCAACTCTCTCTGTAGACGATTGAGCAGCCTCCTTGTGGCCTGGTTTCTGGTTATCTTCCACTCTTTTGCCACTCTGTTCTTATGTCGGATTTGAGCTAGCAAGTGTTCCGGGAGCTGTATTTGCGGCGGCGGGCCATCCCTTTGTGGAGGGGTGGCCTCTTCTGCTGCCTGCAGGATGGTACTTGTTAGGTCTTGTAGCGCTTGTTCTACTGTTTCGGCAGTAGGTGGCGGACCGCGAGCGATACCAGAGGCGACAGTTTCTCGGTATCGCTCCCAGTTTGTACGTTTGTAAGACGTCTGGTACCGTGGGAGTGCTACCCATTCTCCCACGTCGACCTCTAGAATCACTGGGTTGTGGTCGGGGGACATTCTGTTGATTGTCCTTGCGGTCACAAACCCCGTAATCCTCCTGGTGAGAGCTATGTCTAACACGTCAGGCCTGCCTCCATTTTTTGGAAAATGTATGGGCTCGACTGGACCCCATGTTTCGAAATGGTGGTTGTGCGCTAGTTGTTGCAATCTGGCGCCTGCTCTGGAGGTTACTCTAGAATTCCAATCAGGATGTTTGGCATTGAAGTCGCCCCCTATTATGAGTTTGCCTTCAATTTGCCCTTGAGTAGCTATGTCTGCCTCATCTATCTGGTCTTGTGGGGGTCGGTAGACTGCAACGATTGTTAGGGGTCCAGTGGCAGTGGCTACTTCCACCGCCACTGCTTCGATTTTATTGGTAGCTGGTAAGAATACCTGGTGGTGGGGGATCCCTCTTTTTATGTATATGGCCACTCCTCCGCCTTGGGTTGGCCTATCTTTGCGGTAGCTAACGTAGTTGGGAACTGTCGCTTTTATTCCCGGTTTTAGGTGGGTTTCCCCCATCATGCATATGTCGATGGAGAACTCCTTCATGAGTTCTCTGAACTCGACCTCTTGATTAACAATGCCGTCTGCGTTAAAGACGCACATTGTCAGGCCTTGGATGTTTGGTCGTCTATCCATGATGGGGTTTTGAAACTACTGAGGAAGTCGCAGAGGGGAGCGACTGCTGGACTGGTGCCTGAAGGGCAGCGAGGATCTGTGTGTTCTGCTTCTGGGCTTCCCTGAATTCCTTCATCATTTCCATGACGAGGTTCATGGTCTGCACCATAACGCCTAACAACTGATCCGTGGGTGGGGACTGTGTGTGGGATTCCCTAGAGCTTCCTCTGTCTTGGTGGACCTGGTCGTTGTTGTTGTGTGTTTCCCGGTGTTGTTCTTGTGACAGGGCCACGCTTTCATGGTTTCTCGGAGGAGAAACCACTTCTGCATAGGTTGCCCTAGGTGTGTCCGGTCTTGGTTTTACCCAGGCCTTGTCTGTGTGTGTTGTTGTATTTTGTTTTCTTGTGTGACTGGTTGGGTTTGTCGTGTTTTGTTTACGTGTGTGGGGGGCGGCCTTTGCGCCCGTTGCCTGCTGTGAGTGTCTTTTGTGTGGTTTTTGTGTGGTTTTTGCCACACACCGCGCACCTTATTTGCGGGTCCGTGTGTTTTAGTGTGCATGTCCTAGTGTCGTGGGCCTCTATTTACAAGACGCACATGGTGCGTAGGTATATATATTTAGGGGTTACACATACGTTACATATGAGTAAATAAATATACTAATATTTTTATGGTTTTTAATAAATAAATATATTTTTTGGGTATGCTTTTTTAACTTCTTTCTTTCAGACATATGGCGTGCGTATACACTGAAGAGCCAAAGAAACTGATACACTTGCCTAATATGGTGTAGGGCCCCGCGAGCACGTAGACGTGCCGCAACACGACGTGGCGTGGACTCGACTAATGTCTGAAGTAGTGTTGGAGGGAACTGACACCACGAATCCTGCAGGGCTGTCCATAAATCCGTAAGAGTACGATGGGGTGAAGATCTCTTCTGAAGAGCACGTTGCAAGGCATCCCAGATATGCTCAATAATGTTCATATTTGGGAAGTTTGGTGGCCAGCGGAAGTGTTTAATCTCAGAAAAGTGTTCCTGGAGCCACTATAATGCAACTCTGGACGTGTGGGGTGTCGCATTGTCCTGCTGGGATTGCCAAATTCCGTCGTAATGCACAGTGGACATTAATGGATGCAGGTGATCAGAGAGGATGCTGTCACTTGTGAGAGTAGTATCTAGACGTATCAGGAGTCCCATATCACCCCAACTGCACACGCCCCACACCATTACAGAGCCTGCACCAGCTTGAACAGTCCCCTGCTGACATGCAGGTTCCGTGGATTCATGAGATTGTCTCCATACCCGTATACGTCCATCCGCACGATGCAATTTGAAACGAGACTCTTGCGACCAGGTAACATTTTTCCAGCCATCAACAGTCTAATGTCGGTGTTGACCGGCCCAGGCGAGGCATAAATCTTTGTGTCATGCAGTCATGAAGAGTGCACGAATGGACCTGCAGCTCCGAAAGCCCATATCGATGATGTTTCGTTGAATGGTTCGCACACTGACACTTGCTAATGTCCCAGCGTTGAAATATGTAGCAATTTGCGGAAGGTTTGCACTTGTGTCACGTTGAACGATTCTCTTCAGTCGTCGTTGGTACTGTTCTTCCAGGACCTTTTTCCGGCCGTAGCGTTGTCGGAGATTTGATGTTTTACAAGATTTCTGATATTCACGGTACACTCCTGAAATGGTCATATGGTAAAATCCCCTGCAGTGCTGCACCACGAGCGCCACAGCAAAGGCACCACAAATAGTATTCGAAAGAGAGGGCTCTCCATGCCATACGACACACAACCTTAGCTTGCCTGCGCGCGAGATTAGCCGAGCGGTCTGAGGCGCTGCAGTCATGGACTGTGCGGCTCGTCCCGGCGGAGGTTCGAATCCTCCCTCGGGCATGGGTGTGTGTGTTTGTCCTTAGGATAATTTAGGTTAAGTAGTGTGTAAGCTTAGGGACTGATGACCTTAGCAGTTAAGTCCCATAAGATTTCACACGCATTTGAACATTTAGCCTGCCTCTGGGTGGCACCTTCCAATGTGGGATACACATTCATTTTTCATTGCAGATCGTCAAACTCCACAATCGCCAATCCATTCGCCTCGTCTGTCATTAGTCCGATAACCTTCTTGTTCTGTGGAACAATACCATAAGGATTGGCGGCCATGTATGAGGGTATGAGGACGTGTTGAATTCATTACCATGGCACCTCATTACTTTATATGGATTGCAGTTCTTCATCCAATAGATGAAGCTGTCTGTATCCATATAAAGTAATTTAGGATCTGTGAAATGAGTTTTCAAGAACTCATAATGAAAGCTGTACATGTGGGTTTTGGATAGGTCTAGTATGCACATCCCCACATAAATAGGCTTCGTAATCTCTACTGCAGTGTACGCCATCCAAAGAACAACAAAGTTCTTATTGAACATGGTGAACCGCTTAAAATTTGGACTGGCAATACATTTTCTTGTGCCATAACGCCCATCCCATTCGGTTATAATCAAAATTTCAAGTCTTTCCCTCAAATTCTCCATTGTTTTACCGAAAATTGAATTATTCATTACTTTATAAAAATATTTCTCGAAGTCACACGTCGTGGAAGCTCTCTATCTCATATTCAAATCAATATACTCCTTCAACGAGGGGGACTGCTTCAGGGAGATAGTCCAGGTAATTCTAACCAGCTCTGTCCCCAAACTGAGACACTCCCAGAGATTACGATAATGAATAACCTATCTCCGCTTATTCCCCAGCGTAGTAATCAGTTTTGGGGTGAAGCCTCCTCGCGGAACTAGTTGCTGTGGACACAACGGCTAATCGGCATGCGCATCATGCAAACTAAGAGGCTATGTTAGTTCTGCCTCCACCGCATACACTCACATTCGTCATGTGGCACCCATCGAAACTCACCAATCGACAGTGATTGCTGCATGGCATGCTCGTATAAGTTACATACATGCAAGTACATTATGTAACTGCAATCAAGGGATGCACTGAACCTGTCATCCATCCGTGGGTTATTTGCCTTGACATGCCTATGGACACATTCGAAAAGGCCCCCACGAATCCCTGGCTCAAGGATAGGAAGCATGTCAGCATTAATTCAATAATTGGATGCTGCATTTCGTTTTGTTGAGCACTGCATCCCAAGACAATCCAGGTGCCGTGTAACAAAAGGCGGGATCCAGAGAATATGTGGTCATGCATAGACTCCAGAATTTCTCGAAAACGTCTGCAAGCAAGTGCACGTCTGTGTCCATGAAAAGCCGTGCATGCTCTCCTAAAGTGGAGATGTTGAATTCCCGCCTGACACTCACGGCATGATCATACTTTGCATCCGTTATGGCACTGCCTGTGAGGTCGCTGGAGAATGTAGTTATGTCGGGTAGCCTAGTTTCGTAGAGTTTCGCCATACTATCTATATACTCGTATAGGAAATCCCCCTTCCTAGTCACAAGTTGAAACTTTTCCTCGTCGGAAAGTGCAGCTTGAGTGATATGCATATTGCCCCGAGGCAGAGTTTCAATGAGTTTCTGGAGTGGCGCCTGCATGAAACGTAACATATCAAGGAAGTGGAACGTAATTCTTGGCGTCATTCGTTTGGAGAATGAAATATATTTCTCGACGGTCTAAGGTAGGATACTGAACTTATTTTTCTCCCAACAAAAATCAGCCAAGTGCTCAACTAGAAAGTGATTGTCATACCCGCTTAAATTATGGAAGAAAACGGGTATGCGCCTTGGTAGCTGGTACTTTAAGTTGCACGTATTCTGAGTTGTGCGACGGAACTTCCCCGTTAAGATGGCAATGGTCCCCACGAGGAATTTCTGCTTACTGTCTAATGGCAGCCCACAAATATGACAGTCAACCGCGTTATTATACAAATCTTCATTTTCCTTTACTTTGGTCATGCGAACGTTGTTGCTGTAAAGCTTATCAACCTGCCATGAAAAATTTTCGAGCTCAGTGAGTAGTCAAACCACAGGATTATCCCCGACATAAGATTTGTAGCGGTTAAGACTGGAATCATATGACGATACAATTTGGTACGCTGCCGCATATGGTATGTGTTTTTCTGTAAAGGTGATGTGTGAGGCTGTAGGGACACCTTCACAGCGGGTCACAGGAGCGAGGAGGCATTCAAAGTCGGCGTACACTACATACGGGCATCGCTCCTGGTGGTGAGCATTTTTAAACTTCATGAATTTGTTTTCCTCAGTAGGCATAATAACACGTACCGAGTCCTTGGAAGCACAGTCAGAAAATGGTTCAAATGGCTCTAAGCACTATGGGACTTAACATCTGAGGTTATCAGTCCCCTAGACTTAGAACTACTTAAACCTAACTAACCTAACGGCATCACACACATCCATGCCCGAGGTAGGTTTCGAACCTGCGACCGTAGCAGCAGCGCGGTTCCAGACCGAAACGCCTAGAACCGCTCGGTCACAGCGGCCGGCGAAGTGCAGTCTATTAGATGCGCTGCTGATAGCTTGTCCGAGGAAAAATAATTCAGGCACCTTAAGCAAATCTGCTGTTTACTCTTATGTTTATTCATCTGGGAGGCGAGAAGGGGGGATATTGTCTTGATCCAAACATAATGATAATAATCACCTTAAGAGAAGAGTAGCATGTTTACATGCAACTCATGCTCACTGGCAAATTTTGAGAAATGGAGGTTGCGGCGGCGCGCTTCTTTCGTCCTTTACCTGCACGTACCTGTCAACCGTACTGCAACTCACACCAGGCTGCATACAACGTAACTATTCCAAGAATCGGGAGAAGGTCTTAATTTTGAATGAAAGGTGAAAATACTGGCAAAATTTCGGTATATTCTGAACCTTGATAATTTACACGTTCACTGCCGGAGCCGTGCTGATCTTAACACAGTCATGCACAAACCCTTTCATTCACGTTAGCCAGTTTATGGTAACGTAGTTCCCAAAATGTGAACAGCTATTGCGCACGAATTGTTCGTAACTGAAAACGCTCGTCATACTATTAAGTTTATGGGTGTCTAATGAACCCAAGTTTTTAGTCACCGATCTGATCAATATGCCACGCGGAAATACTGTCTTTTCTCATACAGAAAATTACTTAAAAATCCGTACTTCAAAAAAACACCGGAATAAATATGCCTTTACTTTAAAACACTTTTGGAAAATGTAGCACAACTAAAACCAGCAAATTATAACTTCCTTCGGAGCTCATACTACACACGACCGTACCATTGAAAGACTAGGCTCCGACTCCCTTTGACTGCTGTAAGCATTCTCTACCTCCAAGAGAAAAGACGCGCGAAGAATACTCCGTTCTGATTGGTCAGTTTTCTTTAAGGCCAGTAGAAAAACATTATTCTCCCGCTTTAGTCTGCGCTTTTCATGACTAACCAATCAACAATTAACACACTTTCGAACTGTACTTTTTCCTGAAATAAATATTTAACTTTCTGATATTTTGTTTATACTATTTTTAACTATTTTCATTTGCACTCGAATTAGCTTTCCTTTTACCGTAAACTTACTTAACATATTATGATACAAACTTCCCCGTTGTCTGCATTCACACGGTCTTAAAAATTTCTCGTGCATGTTCGTACAGCGTTTATCAGTAGAATAGTGATCTACATATCTACTTTAGTCCACATTCACCCATCATTCACACTACTAAAGCATATGCAAAACTGTACAAACATTAATAAACAAAACAGCCCTCAAGAAATAAACAGAACAATTCATATAAACATTCTCTTGACCTGTTTCTTGAATGTCTCTGTGCACTACTGGACTCTTGCGGATGAACAGTAGAACTACATACTCGGCTGAACCCACTTCAGACCATCTGTCACTGTGCACGCATGAGTCATTGTCCTGATACGCAGGCTCTAGACAGGAGTAATAAAGGCGCCACGCCTCAAGGGGACTGACGACAATATGCTTCTCGTGCTCATCTGACTTGCTTTTCTTTTCCAGGCCATAAACGCGCACCGTTATTCCGGTATTCTGCCCTCAAATTTAGGTATGTCCTGGATGTTGTTGGGGAACTCGATACCATCAAAGTTATAACACCCACGAATATTAACACCTACATGGTATGTACTGGACCGCTCAGAATGATCCCTATGATCGTAATTTCTCTCGCAAGCTGGGATTTACCATGCAAAACAAGCCTGATCCTTTCTGTTTTCGACATTAATGCATGCCCTCTTATTAGCTACATCTTTATTGAGCCTGATGTTGCTAGACTCTCCATTTACCGGATCATAGACATATGTATGGATGTCCAGGTGTAGTATTTGGCTGAGTGCTTTAGCTGACCCTCTCACTTCCATCTCGGAGAACCGGGCCAGTATAGCACTCAGGGTGGATTTATTAATTGAAGTTTTCCATGTTATCACGCCATTTTCCCCCCAAAGTTAATGAAGATTCTTCTCTTCAGTGCCAGAATCAACATTGGGGACGTGCGACAGTTCGACGTAGGGCACTGTTTATTAATACGTGGGATACCGTGGATCAGAGGCTACCTTGGGGAACTCCTTCTTTATGACAGGGAGGCACGCCCTTCGAAAACCAACAGGGTTGCGGTACCCTCCTGTTGGGTTCTCGATCATCATGAATGAGATTCGCTCCTCAAAAGCGTTTGCAGTCACCAGGTATCCTAACTGCAGTATGATGTCACTGATCTGATGCCCTTCAATAAAAGGATAGCCACAGGAAAAT